>NC_047016.1:45739875-47206388 GCF_902652985.1 Pecten maximus
TGCTTCAGACCAAATTTGTAAAAGTTTCTGACAAGTTCCGATTTTTAGGAAAAATTGACGAACGGACAACAGATGAAGGATAACAGATAAGCATAAGCTCCATTGCCCTTTAAGCAGGTGAGCTAAAAACTTTAAAGTGAACTTGAGTATACTTTAGATATTGATTTACACATGGAGAATACTTTGACTAATATCATACAACATGATAAAATATATAGGTATCATGGTACCTTGAACTTTAACAACTCAAAGGCATGTTCCACATGAACTTACCAATACACTGAAATAGCATAATAATCAGGTCAAGGGAGATAACTCTAACACAACACATGGGTTTATCAAGGGAGATAACTCTAACACAACACACAGGTATATTTGTTTAAGGAAGTATATACCCTTAATGTTGGTGAATCAACTGATGGAACAATGAAACCTATTGTCACGGAGTTACAGAATATTAAGAATGTATCAAGACAAATAGACAATAGCCATACTAACATGGGGTGAACCCTTTCTCGGGATTTTGGACAGGAGCTTTTCCCAGAATTCCATGCCTTGACGGCAGCAGCTAGCTCCTCTGGAGTCACCGGTCTGGCTGCCAGTATCTGTGAGTGATAAAACTTGTATAATAACTGGCTCTAATGTAACAAAAGAGGACACAACACATTTGGAGTATGGGGATATGCTTAATAATTTCAGATTTTCAAATATCCAAATCCAATTTACAGGAAAGAGGAAAATGTCTAATGAATGAATGAATATTGAAACTATTTATGTTAGTATACTAACCTCAGATTTAAACAAAATCATATCATGTGTTACTACAAACAAGTTTTATCAACTCACACTAATAATACATGAACTTGTTGTCCCAGATGGAATGTGTGAATTTACTGTGAGAAGAAACCGGGTCTCCACAGAAAACCCATGTGGTCAGGCAAGTGACCCGCATAAGTTATTAACGTCCTATCGGGGAATCGAACCCTGGTCACCTAGGTGATAGACAAGTGTGTTAACACTGTGTCACCCCACATAAATGTTTGACCAACCTTGGTTAATGACCCACCTGACTCTCTACTGGTTCAGCCTCCATTTTCTCAGGTTTGCTCTTGCCCTGTTGCTTCTTGCCGGCATCAACTGCGGCCTTTTCTGGCTTGAGAGTGGACGGACTAGGTGGAGACAGGGGGAGAGGTTGGGCCAGCAAGGAATCCTAAAAAAAAAAAAGTAATACATGATCCTATAAATAGCAGGGAATCCTAAACATATAAAAGTAATGCATGATCCTATAAATAGCAGGGAATCCTAAACATATAAAAGTAATGCATGATCCTATAAATAGCAGGAATCCTAAACAACTAAAAGTAATACATTATCCTATAAATAACAGGAATCCTAAACAAGTAAAAGTAATACATGATCCTATAAATAGCAGGGAATCCTAAACATATAAAAGTAATGCATGATCCTATAAATAGCAGGGAATCCTAAACATATAAAAGTAATGCATGATCCTATAAATAGCAGGAATCCTAAACAACTAAAAGTAATACATTATCCTATAAATAACAGGAATCCTAAACAAGTAAAAGTAATACATGATCCTATAAAAAACAGGAATCCTAAACAAGTAAAAGTAATGCATGATCCTATAAATAGCAGGAATCCTAAACAACTAAAAGTAATACATTATCCTATAAATAACAGGAATCCTAAACAAGTAAAAGTAATACATGATCCTATAAATAGCAGGGAATCCTAAACATATAAAAGTAATGCATGATCCTATAAATAGCAGGGAATCCTAAACATATAAAAGTAATGCATGATCCTATAAATAGCAGGAATCCTAAACAACTAAAAGTAATACATTATCCTATAAATAACAGGAATCCTAAACAAGTAAAAGTAATACATGATCCTATAAAAAACAGGAATCCTAAACAAGTAAAAGTAATGCATGATCCTATAAATAGCACAGAATCCTAAACAAATAAAAGTAATACATTATCCTATAAAAAACAGGAATCCTAAACAAGTAAAAGTAATGCATGATCCTATAAATAGCACAGAATCCTAAACAAATAAAAGTAATACATTATCCTATAAATAACAGGAATCCTAAACAACTAAAAGTAATACATGATCCTATAAATAGCACAGAATCCTAAACAAATAAAAGTAATACATGATCCTATAAAAAACAGGAATCCTAAACAAGTAAAAGTAATGCATGATCCTATAAATAGCAGGAATCCTAAACAACTAAAAGTAATACATTATCCTATAAATAACAGGAATCCTAAACAAGTAAAAGTAATACATGATCCTATAAATAGCACAGAATCCTAAACAACTAAAAGTAATACATGATCCTATAAATAGCACAGAATCCTAAACAAATAAAAGTAATACATGATCCTATAAATAACAGGAATCCTAAACAAGTAAAAGTAATGCATTATCCTATAAATAGCAGGAATCCTAAACAAGTAAAAATAATACATGATCCTATAAATAGCAGGAATCCTAAACAAGTAAAAGTAATGCATGATCCTATAAATACCAGTTTTGTCTTTGATGGTTCAGAATTCGGCCTGTTAATAGTATCTTACCTTAAACACACCCGTGTCCTTGCCCTGGACTACCACAGATATACACTTCTGTACCTCTGGTTTCTCCTCTACCCCACAGAACCACGCCTTGATGTTAGGGTACAAACTCTCCCAACCTGTAACACAGTGAAGGATGTCAACACCATGTTCCTATCCCATGGTGAAAAATAAGTCAATTTGAAGGGTTACAATCCCTCCAATTCATGCACCTCGACTGACCTATGTCCAAAGTATGAAGTTACAGTAACAAGAAGTGTAGGAAATGGAACTTGAAAAAAAAAATTCTTTGGCTTAGGTCAAAGGTCATGTTGCTCATCAAGGTTAACCCATGTCTAAGTAGTGGTATAAAGTTCAAGAGACTAGAAGTATAGGAGACAGAGCCTGGACAAACTTTAATATAGGTCAAAATTCAACATGTAGGTCAAAGTGACCCACTTTTGGTACATGACACATCGCCTCATCTTGGTGAAAATCTGCATCATCATCATCAAGTTTCAGTGACAAGTGGAAGAAGATAGGGCGTCGACAAGAAAAAATGCAGAGGGACAGAAAGATGGATGGATTGACACAACACAAACCTATAGCCTTAATTTATAATATCTAATTTCAGGAAAAAAAATTTCAATGAATGTTTTTCATATTTCATTAAAGTTAAGTGGTTCCAACCACTGATATATGTACTTACCTTTGATGATCGCCTTGCCTGGTTTAAATATTGGGTACAGTGAGCCCCAAAGAGTTATGTCCCCTGCGGTTATCCCAGCCTGCAATAGGGAATTATTGAATGAATTTCAACTTTTGTTTTATGTAATTGTTCTTTCAAAAAAATTATATGGTTCAAAACATACCTTTTACCAGGGACAATATCCACATTGTAAATTATATAGCCTTACATAGACAATTGAAGGCGTCACTAGTACTGATGTCATTAATGACATTACATGTACATTATATAGCCTTACTGATGTCATTAATGACATTACATGAACATTATACAGCCTTACATAGACAATTGAAGGTGTCACTAGTACTGATGTCATTAATGACATTATATAGCATTGGTGAGAGTCTGGTGACAATGTTGTACTGACCTTGGTGAGAGACTGGAGAGACTGGTGACAATGTTGTACTGACCTTGGTGAGAGACTGGAGAGACTGGTGACAATGTGTGACTGACTGGTGACAATGTTTGACTGCCTTTTGATTTTTGTTACTGACCTTGGTGAGAGTCTGGTGACAATGTATGTACTGACCTTTTGTAGAGTCTGGTGACAATGTTGTACTCGACCTTGTGAGAGTTTAAGTGACAATGTTGTACCTGACCTTGGTGAGAGTCTGGTGACAATGTTGTACTGACCTTGGTGAGAGTCTGGTGACAATGCTGTACTGACCTTGGTGAGAGTTTAGTGACAATGTTGTACTGACCTTGGTGAGAGTCTGGTGACAATGTTGTACTGACCAGTGACAATGTTGTACTGACCTTGGTGAGAGTCTGGTGACAATGTTGTACTGACCTTGGTGAGAGTCTGGTGACAATGTTGTACTGACCTTGGTGAGAGTTTAGTGACAATGTTGTACTGACCTTGGTGACAGTCTGGTGACAATGTTGTACTGACCTTGGTGACAGTCTGGTGACAATGTTGTACTGACCAGTGACAATGTTGTACTGACCTTGGTGAGAGTTTAGTGACAATGTTGTACTGACCTTGGTGAGAGTCTGGTGACAATGTTGTACTGACCTTGGTGAGAGTTTAGTGACAATGTTGTACTGACCTTGGTGAGAGTCTGGTGACAATGTTGTACTGACCTTGGTGAGAGTCTGGCGACCTTTGAGCTCGGTGTTGAGGAGTTTGAGTAAAGTCTGTAGTTGTGACAAGAGGAAGGCATCTTGTTTGTTCTGACCAATAACACTCACAAGGTATGGTACCAGTGAAGGCTGCAACAAGAACAATACGACTACAATCATTTGTACAAAGTTCACCACACATTGTATATCACTATACCTCACACTAGAATTAGGGGGCAAGTCAACCATCGGTACAAAGCTCACCTCACATTGTATATCACTATACCTCACACTAGAATTAGGGGGCGAGTTCACCATCGGTACAAAGCTCGCCTCACATTGTATATCACTATACCTCACACTAGAATTAGGGGGCGAGTTCACCATCGGTACAAAGCTCACTTCACATTGTATATCACTATACCTCAAACTAGAATTAGGGGGCAAGTTCACCATCGGTACAAAGCTCACTTCACATTGTATATCACTATACCTCACACTAGAATTAGGGGGCGAGTTCACCATCGGTACAAAGCTCACCTCACATTGTATATCACTATACCTCACACTAGAATTAGGGGGCGAGTTCACCATCGGTACAAAGCTCACCTCACATTGTATATCACTATACCTCACACTAGAATTAGGGGGTGAGTTCACCATCTGTACAAAGCTCACCTCACATTGTATATCACTATACCTCACACTAGAATTAGGGGGCGAGTTCACCATCGGTACAAAGCTCACCTCACATTGTATATCACTATACCTCACACTAGAATTAGGGGGTGAGTTCACCATCGGTACAAAGCTCACTTCACATTGTATATCACTATACCTCACACTAGAATTAGGGGGCGAGTTCACCATCGGTACAAAGCTCACCTCACATTGTATATCACTATACCTCACACTAGAATTAGGGGGCGAGTTCACCATTGGTACAAAGCTCACCTCACATTGTATATCACTATACCTCACACTAGAATTAGGGGGTGAGTTCACCATCGGTACAAAGCTCACCTCACATTGTATATCACTATACCTCACACTAGAATTAGGGGGCGAGTCAACCATCGGTACAAAGCTCGCCTCACATTGTATATCACTATACCTCACACTAGAATTAGGGGGCGAGTTCACCATCGGTACAAAGCTCGCCTCACATTGTATATCACTATACCTCACACTAGAATTAGGGGGTGAGTTCACCATCGGTACAAAGCTCACCTCACATTGTATATCACTATACCTCACACTAGAATTAGGGGGTGAGTTCACCATCGGTACAAAGCTCGCCTCACATTGTATATCACTATACCTCACACTAGAATTAGGGGGTGAGTTCACCATCGGTACAAAGCTCGCCTCACATTGTATATCACTATACCTCACACTAGAATTAGGGGGTGAGTTCACCATCTGTACAAAGCTCACCTCACATTGTATATCACTATACCTCACACTAGAATTAGGGGGCGAGTTCACCATCTGTACAAAGCTCGCCTCACATTGTATATCACTATACCTCACACTAGAATTAGGGGGTGAGTTCACCATCTGTACAAAGCTCACCTCACATTGTATATCACTATACCTCACACTAGAATTAGGGGGCGAGTTCACCATCTGTACAAAGCACACCTCACATTGTATATCACTATACCTCACACTAGAATTAGGGGGCGAGTTCATCAACTGGAATCCATATTGCAATACATGAATACAGATGTTTTAACAACAACAAAACAACGCAATACTTAAAGGTGAAATCAACAGTTTAAATTAGGTTAATATTCATTGCAGAAAGCACTGAAATTATCATTATTATGAAACCTATTCATCCCCAGATAGTAAGAGTCCCCAAAAATTATTCATTCCGAGTAATAGTTAACCCCCACAGCAACCCTGAAGCTAAATATTGGAACTCTAATAAGGTTATAAAGGAGTTTACTGATGCCTTTCAACACTTGCATCCAAAATTTTTTAAAACGTTTAGAAACCAATGCTGACACCGATGCTAGAATGACAACATAAGCACCCCATCTATTCGTGAGGCGAGCTAAAAAGACTTTATGATTTCAAAACCTGTGTTTTGGATTACAATGGAAATCATTTCACATTTCTAGTTTTATACACTTGTTCAAGTTTGAATGTCAAATTATAATATCTCTTGACTTGTCATGTTATTATAATAAAGGCCGAGTTTTTGAAGTCCAAACGGTTTTCCCATTTTTACCTATTTTTCTACTTTGTTGTGAGCTTTGACAAAGACATAAAAAGTCCAGTATTAAGATCTAATTGTTCGTCAATATTTTTGCTAAATTTTGTTAAATCTTTAAAAATTAATGTACCAGACTGTCCAAAGATTCTGTCCAACACCAGCATAGAAGAGTCCATTGAGAAGGGAGACAACTCACCTGTAACTGGTTACAGTCCCACTCAAGCCATCTATCAACTGTACACTCATCATCGGGGCTCAGTGACGGCTGGCTCAGTAGATATCTGTATAACACACAAAAACACGGATAAAACATTACTGTAAAATGTAAACCAACACCTTACTTGTAGGAAAGGACATATTTTAGAATCAATAGAGAAAAGACCACCTTTTTCAGCTAGAAACCTCTATAAAAAGACAATCCTGGAGTTATAACTAAAATAAATTTCTATGAATAGCGATTTCTGCACCTAAGTAGTGATATACAACACAAGAATCCCACAAAAGTGAATACATCTAGTGTGTGGTAAAGTGTTTAGGGTTTATAAAAAAAATATCACATAAAAAACATTTTTCTATTCTAGAGTAATGTTGACCTTGATGTGTGACCTGGATGTTTGACCTTGATGTATGACCTTGATGTTTGACCTCAATGTTTGACCTCAATGTTTGACCTTGAAATTGGACCTTGATGTTTGACCTTGACATTTGACCTTGATGTTTGACCTCAATGTTTGATCTTGATGTTTGACCTTGACGTTTGACATTCAGGTGTGACCTGATATCTCAAACAAAACACTGAAACTTTCAGTAAGGAATGTTACATGAAGTTTGAGTTTGATAGACCCAATGCAGCTTAAGTTGTCACATGGGTTCCATATTTTTCTTTTTCTTGTATACCAAGCCTCGACCTTTCAGGCCTAAAGGAAAGTGTTACCAAGCAAGCACTTTCATTTAAATAAGTATGATATTTGAGTTTTACAGGCATATGGAAACTTAAATAAATATGCATACATAGTGGATAAATACTGTTGGGCTTGATTGATGGATAAATAACAACAAGAGTATTTTTGTTTGTTTGTTTTTTTTTGTTTAACATCCTATTAACAGCTAGGGTCATTTCAGGACGTGACTCATTTTTGAGGTTGAGGAAAGCCAGAGTACCTGGAGAAAAACCACTGACATATGGTCAGTACCTGGCAACTGCCCCACTTGGGTTTCGAACTCGCAACCCCGAGGTGGAGGACTAGTGTTAAAATGTCGGTACACCTTAACCACTGGGCCTCCGCGGCCCCATCATACATCGGGTTGATTGCTACTTAGTATTACATGATTCGCAATAAACAAAGGGCAATAACTTTTGCCAAATTAGTTGAATGAAAATTCTTTTCAAAGAAACAGAAAAATATATCAGGATTATAAAGCCTACCAAGTTTTAAAGCAATCAATCAAAAAATGTTTGAATCTACGGACAAAAATCAAAAACAGAAATAAGTTAAGGGCAATTACTTTCCCAAAAACAGTTGAATCAAAATTCTTTTCAGGGGAACATATCATGATTATGCCAACCAAGTTTGAAAGAGATCAGTTGAAAAATGTAGGATGAGATCTATGGACAAAATATCAAATACTGAATAAAGGGGAATCACTTTTGCAAAAATAGTCAAATTAAAATTTGTTTAGGGACAAGCGCAACTTCATATCATGATAATACTATATACCATATTTCAAACAGTTTGGTCTAAAAATGCAGGAGATATCCGAAAAAAAAAATTACGCAGTGCAGACGGTCAAACCAATACCATAATACAGTGTACTTCCGTCATATTTGACAGGCATATAAAAACCTGATAAAGGAATGATTGATTATGTTTTAGTCAGAACGTTGCCTTACCTTGTGGCTGCTCCAACAGAAAAGATAAATTTGTTTGGAAAGACTTCCAGTACAGGCAGGGAGTTCCTCGTCAAATAGGGCACCACTTTATCTACAACACAGAGACACAGATCAGTTAACATCTACAACAATGACCCTCATTTGTCATCTCCACCACCATCTGGTAAAATACAAGGTTGTTTGTAGAAAATTGAAGATAAGAGTTGATTTGAAAAAGGAAGGAGTAACGAAAAAGGTGTGCTAAAATATCTTGCCCACACCGTGACTGAGTGCCCTCTTTCTCTCATGTAAGACATCCTACCACTAGACTAAAGGGAAATTCCCACTAGCCTCAGTTTGGAAGGTGAACTATATTCTCTATTTTTAAACTACTCCCTCCTTCAACAGAGGAATTTTTGTTAATCACAGTACAAACAGTTGAACCAATTGGAACAGAGATGGTCGTTTATGAAATAATGATTGACCTAGTGATTTTATGTTGCTTTTGGACGAGATTTGACAGACTTTCAAGGCCTGTATTAATACCTGCAAATCCATCAAGATTTATGCCCGAAATATCCCCTAAATTCCCTAAAGCCTGAGCTTGTAAGATGACCAATACTGACCACCAGTTGATCAGTACAATTTCGTCATTTAAAGTCATGAATTATGGAATATAGCTTGTATAGCAATTTGAAGATTTGTACAATGGAACTGTTTACTTCTCAAAGACATAATTTTAAACTTAAATAAATCTGGTAGAATTTTCACTCAAACTTTAAAAAGTGAGCAATTTTCAGGAGCATATGAGCATGGATATAAAATGTATTCATTGGTGTCATTGACCTGAACCAGGTTAATTAATGGCAGTTTGAATTAAAGAAGATGAAAATGTCTTGTGCAGTTGCCTAAAGACTTAAATTATAATGACATATCAAATTATTGAACTTGTATAATAAATTTCCATTTGGCATCTAGCCACTCAATATTTTATCACCATACTGAGATTAAATTGTAATATAAGACTTTGTAAGGTTACCTGGTTACTAGTCACATCTGTCCTCAGCTACATGTACATGTAGATACCAAGGATATTATATCAGACAGAAAAATAAACAGCATACCAAGGATATTATATCAGACAGAAAAATAAACAGCAATGTCACTCCCACTTTATCTACTAAGTCGTAATCCACTGTAGGAGGATTTCATCATGCTTTATAAACAGGAAGTCTACATTCATAACATCATTAAATTACTTACATGTAAAGGTATAATATATATATACCTCAGAAATCAGCCAATCACAATCCAGTGTAAATTAATTTCATTAAAATCCTTCCATATTTTGTAACATTATACTCTCTCTCGTACAGAAAACTCACAGTCCAACTCTGTACATTAAAATATGTTTGATCTGCGGCTAGTTGTCACTCTAGTCAGTTAGATGATGTCAGATTTTATGTACGAGCTGAACAGGAAATGTTAAGTCAATTTCTGTATGCTGGAGACACTGTGTTCACAAAGGAGCACTGTCCTTTCATTTAAATGACCTATTGCTACATAAAGTTTTGTTTTCTTTATTTAGGGCAAAGTTGGTTAGTAAATGTATTTAGTAGTTATTAGTTGTTTCTGGGCTTGGAGCGAACCATAAAGCTAAATCATTGAGAAAAATCACTTAAAATAATAATAAAGAAACCTTGGAAAATTAAATATTGATACATAAATTATTCTGAAAGTAAAAATCCACTTATCACATGATTTACTAATAAAAATAAAAAGCCTATTGTGGTTATTTAACTCATTAATCTGAACTATAATTACATTAGTTAATTACTAAAAAGAGAATAAGAAATAGAATACAACACATTTTTTGTGAGTCAGAATTAATGCAAAATTTACCTTGACAAACTTGCAGAAAAATTATCTATTTTTAACTCATATTACGGTGAAGGGTTTCTACTGTGTATGTGTAGGTAGACTAGTATATTATGTCACGTCTGAGTCACATAGGAAATGTCATGTCCACTAAACATCGTTTTGTATAAAAATCAAATGTGAAAGTTCAGAGTTATAACCAAATACAAGTGTCCTGTCATTAAGCTACAAGATGAGCAAAAACCTTTTAAAATGTTCTCTGTATCTTTTTTATAAGTCCCACACAAAATTTATATTTGTTTCTGACTTTACCACAAAGTAATGTTGGCTAACCTTGTTAACTTGCCCACCAACACATTTTTCCTAAGTATTGCTTGCCTTGATAACTTCGCCTACCCACAAATTGTTTTCCTAATTATGGCTAACCTTGTTAACTTACCTATTTTCCTAAGTATGGCTAGCCTTGTTAATATTTTCCTAAGTATAGCTACTGTAACCTTGTTAATTTGCCTACCACACAATTTTTTCCTAAGTATGGCTACCCTTGTTAACTTACCTACCCACACAATATTTTCCTAAGTATGGCTAACTTTGTTAATATTTTCCGAAGTATGGCTACTGTAACCTTGTTAATTTGTCTACCACACAATTTTTTCCTAAGTATGGCTAACCTTGTTAATTTGCCTATTTTCCTAAGTTTGGCTAACCTTTTTAACTTTGCCCACCCACACAATATTTTCCTAAGTATGGCTAACTTTGTTAACTTGCCAACCCACACAATATTTTCCTAACTAAAATGGTAAATATGTGGTTCCTATACCAGTGATTTTTTTTGGCCAGATCTACAGCCGACTTTAGGCTGTTTCCCCTTGCCAAAAAAGTTGTATTTTCCCAATTTTGAAACATCATTTTTCCCAATAAAAAAAAAAAAAAAAATTGTATTGAATTTCTATCTGGTTATCTGTATTGTATTTCATTCCTAGAATATGTGAATATTATGGTACGATAGTTGATCATCATACACGTGAACAGTAGACTGACAAATTTACTTCCGCGATAGGCAAGTTGGCCTCAATTAGTCGTATAAACGGTATAAGGGAGGTAACTCGAATCCTGATCACTGTTGCGCTTTCCACAAATGACATGCAGGCAAGCGTTTCAGAGAGTCCGTAGACAAACACCAAGATGAAAACAAGAAAACTTCCTTTGTTTTGTAGTCTAAGTAATAACCCAGGATGCTTGCTATGACTCTTCATATCATGAGGCAGACTAGAAAAGCCAGTAAATGAAGTGTTTTGACTTATTTAAGTATTTTGTCATTATTTGCTATTTTCCCAAATTCACCAAACACCGCAATTATTTTCCCAATTGAAAAGGCATAGGCTGTTGAAAAAATTACCTGAAAAAAACACTGTATACTTAGTTAATGTTTTATCATTCTGTATGAATACTACTTCTGGCCTGTCTCAAATTAATATTTTTGTAAATAAATAACATCTTCATGAATACAAAAAGCTAAATACAGGCCCTAATTAAGCAGAAACACACATCTTACCTTACCTAAAATATAGCCATGGCATAGCTAAATTTCAAAATGTCTATATCTGTAAGTATTTTCATTTTAGCAAATTTATGCAGGAAGACTTATTCTTGTATAACATCAGGATTGCTGTTTGCTATAATACATTTCTGTATACTGGTTTTTATGCCAAGTAGTATATGTTTTGTGGGTACACCAATTCATCATGGGATAATGTTTTTCTGCAGGTGACACAAAAATGACAATGCTTCACATTAAAACAGTCACTTATAAAGTAGATCTGAACTCAAAATGGATTACACAAGGGCAAAAAAAAAAGAATTATATAAATATTTAAGCTATGTAATTATGAAGAGATGTTTTAAATGATCCTGTAATAGAGACATTTTTGATAAATTAATCAATTTCTTTAAATCTGATTATTGGAAATCATTATATTCATTATAATTAAGATATTTCGTGTAATCTTGTAGTGAAGTTGATGTATCAATGAATTTCCATAACTGTTATATACCTAGTTATCATTAATAAAATATAAATTGTTCATTTGTTTCCTAAATCATTATAATAAATGACCAGGTAAATCAGGGCTTTTTCTCAGTAGTTTGGGAAAGGGCCTTTTTGTGTCATTTTGGGAAGAAAATTGGTGAATTGGGAAAGATTTGTTCAGGAGTAAACTGCAAATTTGGGGAATTTGGCTTAAATATGAAATAATTTCAATTTGGAATGGGGCCCATTAACGGCCCCCAAAAAGCCCCCAGAAAAAAAAATTTTTTTTTTTCTTATTACCAGTTAATATTGTTGTTACAAGCTTGAATTTCTATTAATCAAACAAGTGAGATTCAAGTTTAGCAATACAGAATATATATTAGTCTTGGGCTCTCTGCTACCATGAGAGCATTTGTATTTTGACACTTATCTTTCAATCTACACTCGTACATCCTTAGATTATAATTCGATTACAATTCAATATCATGCCTATATATCATGAAGTAACCCAGATTATATGTATTCCACTTGGTCTGAGGAATTGAGAGATGGATGGAAGAGATTCATTTTGATATTTCATCAATTAAAGAAATATCTTTCAATCAATAAGGTATAAAGGAATTATAATCGGTATCTGATATAATTTTGGTGATAAAATATATACTGAAGACATTTCTAATTTTTATACATAATTCTATCTCAAATGAAATGATCTGCAATATTATTGAAAATATATCTTTAATAAATTCAAACTACCAGGTAATCATCTCTGGAACAAATTATTGATTTTCAACAAGGATATGTCTAGTATTTGTCCTTAAATGACCTCACGGTCATAATATATAGGACATAAGATACTTCTAAATCAGTCCTATCTATTGAGTATTCTCTAGTCTATGATAATAGGACGTAAGATAATTCTAAATCAGACCTATCTATTTGGTATTTTCTAGTCTGTAATATAATTAGGAGTCATAGGATAATTTCACACTATTTCACTGTTTATATTATAAAGTGTTATTACCTTGTGAGTTCCCGAGAGTATCGGGCTTTTGGAATAATTACCCTTTGGTTCATAAGGGTGTCATTATATTGGTACTGAATTATATTTCTTCACATATGACCCAAATACCCAAATGATGGACAGAATTAAGACCAGAAACATTTTTGATAATTATTAGCAAAAGCAATTACAGTATGTACAAGTAACTTTAATGTAGAGTATATGTGATTGGAAATGGACGGCCCAGTTCATTTCTACAACTGTTACTATCTGGTTAGTATTTATAGAAAAAATCTTAGCCCCAACTCCAACTACATGTACAATGCATAATCTTACTAACACCAGACACTTGTGGTTAAACCAGCTCAACATAAATGCAATTATATTAATTTGGCTTATGATTCAGGTTGCATAAAATACACCATCAAAACAAATACAAAATGTACATAATTCCTGGTCCCAATCACAATGTCATGATGATTTCATGCGTAAAATAGAAATATGCATTGTAATCATACATGATGAAACATCTTAGGGGATAGTCATAGTGACATATGTCAGAGTGTAAATATTTTAGATTGAAATTTAATTTACCGTCATGTTTTCTCTCCACCAATTCTAGCTTAGTTCCTGATAATTCTGCCGCTGCCAGTATCTTCAAGGAATTAAAATTCCCCGGATTCGTGTGAAGCTTCATTCCGAAATAATCACTATTGACATGGAATGTCAACAACTTCACCGGTAAAGTGAAAAGCACGCACGTGTATATCAAAGGGCGATAACTCACTTCCTGAGAAAATACACCGGAAGTGTCTCTACTTTCGTTTTGTTTTCAGAAAACATATTTAGTCACTACATGTGAATGATGAAACTATGACGCATTCGAATAAACATATATGGTGTTATATTATGAAAGTATTGTATGGAGGTTGTTTTTCACACACGACAGTGTCTTTTTGATTGTATTTTGTATTTAGTTCGAATAAATAGATGGCGCTCTCTTACCGGAAGTCGGGTGTTTTGTAAACACTGCAATGCAGGCTTTCTGTTTCAATGTTTCGAAGATTTGCTGCTGAAACTTGCGCTGCAGTTGCGAGATTAGAAAGAAGGGAACGCGAGAATTCATTGAAGACTAAGCTGCTCCGTAGTCTCGTTGGCACACCGGCACTGTGTACATGGAGATGTATTGCAAGTTTTCATAGATCTCTGAATAACATGTCGACTTTGGAAACCCTTAATTTTGACAATCTCGTATTGAGATCCCTTCCGATTGACACTGAGAGTGAAATCTTCACTCGACAAGTATCGGGAGCATGTTTTTCAAAAATGAAACTTTCCCCAGTTGAAAATCCTACACTGGTATGCCATTCATCTTCTGCTTTATCCTTGCTGGACCTGAAAGAAACAGAAGTTCACGAGAAGAATTTCTGTGAATATTTTGCAGGGAATAAACTGATACCTGGGAGTGAACCTGCAGCACATTGTTACTGTGGTCACCAATTTGGATATTTCTCTGGTCAATTGGGGGATGGCGCTGCAATGTAAGAAAAGGCAATTTGAATCAAAATAATGTCTTCTGATTTTGTTTTCATATTGTTGTATTCATTTTGTATGTACATATATGTAGATGTACTGTACATGTACTGTAAAAAAAAGATATATGGTTGCATTGTAATTATGAAAGAAATTAGAAAGGTCAGTATGCTGATGCAGTTGAGGCAATGTTTTGGCTAGATGTTCTAATATAACTAACTGAACAACAAAAATATTTTAGTTACCAGGTCCAGTATGGGCCCCTGTAATAGGAAGGAGTAATGAAAAATACCATGCCAACCCTGGGGCTCCAACTCAACTAGCGATCTTTCACTCTGAAGGCAGGCATCCTATAACTAGCTAGGCTAGACTTCGCTAGTAAGGTGACCTATACTCTCCACTTTTAGCGACTCCGTCCTTCACAAAGTCTTTGTCCCAAAAGTCAACCACAACCCAGGTTTAACCTTCAAGGACGTAGAGTTGTGGCTTATCATGCCAGAGACCTGGGTTCGATTCCTGTTGGAGCATTCAACAGGAAGGTGTTTTTCCCTGTTCTTTCACATTGGCGCCCAACTAAAATCCAGTGGTGGTGGTATTAAGAATCTTGGGTTGAGTTTTGGGAAAATCTCAAGAAAAAACAATATAGGAATAGTTTAAATGTGGAGATTGTAGGTCACTTTACTAGCTTAGACTAGCAGGAATTTCCGACTAGTCTGAGCTAGTAAGGCAACTTTATATTCTCTTTTACGCTACTCCTTCCTTCACAAAGTCTTTGCCCCAACAACCACAACCCAGGTTCTTTAGCTCCAAGGAAGCCTCTCAATCTCTTATAGCTTTCACTTGGAGTGGCCAACGGCACCAAATCTGTACTAGAATGGAGTGATAAAAAATAACTTGCCTATGCTAGGGCACGAGCTAGTGAACTTTAGCTATCAAGGCAAACATATCATCCTACCATTACGCTAAAGGGAAATTCTCGCTAGACAGAGCTAATTTACACACCACCCATTTCATTAATCTTAAGTCTTTGTTGATTTTCTTTCATACTCTATAATAAAATGTGAATGGTGTGTTTTTTTTCTACTAGGTATTTGGGTGAAGTGGTGAATAAGAAAGGTGAGCGATGGGAAATCCAACTTAAGGGATCTGGACTGACCCCATACTCTCGGACAGCTGACGGACGCAAAGTGTTGAGGAGCACGATCAGAGAATTTCTATGTAGTGAGGTACACTCTTTGTTATACATGTAAATTATATATGCACAAATAATTGGTAAATGGATAGTTCAATCCAAATTTTTTTATTCTAATCGCCTTTTGTCCATCGTCGTCCGTTCTGTGTCGTCTGTCATCTGTCGTCCGTCCGTAAACAATTTACATTTTCAACTTCTTCTCCATAACTGCTGAACCAAATTGAATGAAATTTGGCAGGAAGCTTCCATGGCCAAAGGTCAACCAAAAGTGTGAATTATAATGGTTCCCCACCCCCCAGGGGCCTGAAATACGGGGCCAATAATGGTCAAATTAACTAAAATTTCAAAAATCTTCTTCTCAACTTCCAGATATTGTAGAATCTAATACTCTTCACAGATAAAAAGGTCTTAAGATGCTTTACCAAAATTGTGCATTTCATGACCCTGGGGCCTCACGTTTGCCCCGTGGGGAGGGGGTCAACTTTGCTATAGTTTATATAGGAAAATCACATTTTTGACTATCACTTGTTTCATTTCTATTGGAATTCATTCTAACTTGGTTAACATTATCAGCTTGTGATGGCAGTTTGATGGTATGAACATGTTGGCCCTGACTGACCCCCAGGGGTTGATGGGCGGGGCCAAAAAGGGTCAAATTAGTGGAAAATTCAGAAATCTTCTTCTCAAGACCCAAATAAGATAGAATCAAATACTTTTCATAAACCTGTGGAAGGGTCTGAATGTGCTTTACAAAAATTGTGAATTTCATGGCCATAGGTTCTCATGTTTGCCCCTTTAGAGGAGGTACCCTTTACTGTTGTTTATATAAGGAAATCACATTTTTGACTACCATTTGTGTCATTTCTATTGGAATCAGCAGTTTTGGAAAACAGTTTGCTGGTATGCAATTATTGGCCCCCAGGGGCTGGTGGGCAAGGTAAAAAAGGGTCAAATTTACAGAAATATTTCAAAACTCAGGTGACCGTTAAGGCCCATGGGCCTCTTGTTTGCAAAAGCGACTGATGAACCTTCAAGTTGACAAAAAATCTGTTTTATAGTTACATAAAGTTGAAAGCTATTGAACAGAAGAATGCAATTCTTACATATTTATTATCATTATGCCTATGTCCATGAACCAATGTCACATTTTAAGTTATTTGTAATCATATATGATGTTGGTGAATTATGCTTTACCGGTAATTGATATCTATTAGACTACACATGAAGTCTGTTCAAAAGTTTTTTCATTGAGGATATATGTAAATTTAAATCAGACAGGATATTTTTTAGGTTTTTTACACTTCATGTATAAGAATTCCAATGCATTATAAAATGTATGTTCTTAACAATAAAAATACATAAATATAAGCAGCAATAATTCAGATGTTACTTTTTTTTTATCAGGCAATCTTTAACCTTGGTATTCCTACAACGCGAGCTGGGTCGTGTGTGACCTCTGACTCGAGGGTACTCCGCGACATCTTCTACGATGGCCACCCCATACATGAACGATGCACCATTGTTCTGAGAATCGCTCCAACATTTTTGAGGTATGTAACATGAAGAGTATGGTATTTTGAGCACAAAGTTGTCATGGCGACTGAATTTCCATTGTGTACAGTTGTAGTTTGACTTAAGCATATCATTCTATTGTTTTAAACACTCTTGTTAACTTCCATTTTACAGATTTGGATCATTTGAGATTTTCAAACCTATGGACCCGGAGACTGGGAGAAAGGGGCCGAGTGTGGACAGGACAGACATATTGATACAGATGCTGGATTATACAATAAAAACGTTCTATACAGAGGTTAGTACCTCACAGCAGTATTATACTGATTGATGTGTTAAAATTACAGTATGCATCAGGCGTTCTGGTCCCCAAACACCGCCACAGTGGCAGCTAGGGTCCTAATCCCTTCCACTCACTCACATGGTTGAAACACTGTTTGAACACTGTTGGAATACCAGCTTAACACCAGAGTGGTTACCAGTATACTTCGCTGTATCAGTCAGTGTAGACAAGTGTTGGGGATTAGTGGAAAAAAGGAGCTGGCTAATTAACAGTCAGATGTGTATTACCTGTGGGTTTGTTTGTTTGTTTGTTTGTTTGTTTGTTTGTTTGTTTGTTTGGGTTTAACAGCCAATCAACGACAGTGGTTATGTAGGGCATGGTGTAAAATTGAATTGCCTCACTGAAGTGAATTCACAGCCGTTAAAGTGTCTAATTGTTAATATAAACAGCCAATCGCAGGCACACATTGTTTGCTAATTATGATTATAGTGTCATATATATACTTAAGACAAGTACAAATTCATACAACCATGTAACACCCATCACCCTGGGGGTGGATCTTCACTCAGATTACACTTTTCACCCTGGGGGTGGATCTTCACTCAAGTGACACTCATCACCCTGGGGTTGGATCTTCACTCAAGTTACACTCATCACCCTGGGGGTGGATCTTCACTCAAGTTACACTCCTCACCCTGGGGGTGGATCTTCACTCGGGTGACACTCCTCACCCTGGGGGTGGATCTTCACTCGGGTGACACTCCTCACCCTGGGTGTGGATCTTCACTTGGGTGACACTCCTCACCCTGGGGGTGGATCTTCACTCAGGTGACACTCATAACCCTGGGGGTGGATCTTCACTCGGGTGACACTCATAACCCTGGGGGTGGATCTTCACTCGGGTGACACTCATAACCATGGGGGTGAATCTTCACTCGGGTGACACTCATCACCCTGGCGGTGGATGACGATCATAACACTGTACTGTTGCATTGCTATGTCTCCTGCAATTTCTTACTTTTCTTTCACAAAACAATGGCTTAAAAACAGAATGATATCAAAACCTCAGACTGTCTTACTTCTAATTCATGTTTCACTAACCATTTCAAAATTTTTGAAAAGCAGTTAAAATGTCTTGTAGAAGCCTTAGTTTGAACCTGTGCAGTATACCTGAAAATAGAGGTTTATAAGTGTAATTCATGTATTTAGATACTGTTTTCCATACTTAAAATTGTACATGTACCTTGGTTGTCATGTTACTGTTTTCCATACTTAAAATTGTACATGTACCTTGGTTGTCATGTTACTGTTTTCCATACTTAAAATTGTACATGTACCTTGGTTGTCATGTTACTGTTTTCCATACTTAAAATTGTACATGTACCTTGGTTGTCATGTTACTGTTTTCCATACTTAAAATTGTACATGTACCTTGGTTGTCATGTTACTGTTTTCCATACTTAAAATTGTACATGTACCTTGGTTGTCATGTTAAATTTATTTACAGGATGTAAATAAATGGGGATTAAAAAAATACCTTGCAAATACATATCTGAAACGGTGATTATTCAAAATTTAAAAAGAAAAAAATTGGAACATACAATTTTACTCGCAATATTTTCATTATGATATTTTCAGATATGGGATAAATTTAAGGAAGATAAACAAAAGTTGTACCTGGAGTTTTTCCGAGAGGTTGTACGGAGGACGGCACGTCTGGTGGCGGATTGGCAATGTGTGGGTTGGTGTCATGGGTATGTTTACATTGACCCATCTTTTATTTCCAGACCATTGTTTAGTGGGAGTTAGAATGGAAAAGTGATTGTAAGACTTCCTTACCAAAGCTAGCTCATATTTGGATATTTGTCAAAAATCATCGTTTTGTTAAACCATCATATTTTACTTTCATTACGATATGCTTGTCAGATGTTGGATAAAGGGCTTTTTCATTTATGCAGTCTAACTGGTTTGTCAATTTTAAAATGTAGCATTTCAGGCATAAATCTATGTGAATACAGACCTTGAAAGTCGAGGCCGTCCAGGAAGCAAATCAAGGTCAATAGGCCTGTCTTTGTTTCATTAACGAACTATCCGGCCCAAACTCTCGAAATATTTTGACTGAGATAAGCAAAAATGGTCTGACTCTTATGCAAGAGTGAATAAAATGAAAATCTAGTTGATGGTTATATGTACAGTATTTTACAATGTCATATACATGATATTATGCTAATTTAAAAATAACTGTTGTTAGTTGTTAATTATAATATAAAATGATATCATCTGATCTCAATTACTTCAAAAATACCTGACAATATAGATTCTCTAAGGAAGATAATAAAAAACGGCCTACGAGAAATAACGGAGGGGAGAAATAATTAATATATACGCTTGTAGTTCCTCTTATATCTATTAGACCAAGAACTATTTATATGGTGGACAGGATTCAATGTATCCTAATTTGATCTTTTCTCATCTAATTATATTACTGAATGTTTTTTATGTCTTTTCTAGGGTGCTAAACACAGACAACATGAGTATATGTGGTGTGACGATAGATTACGGCCCGTATGGATTCATGGACCGTTACGATCCGGACTTTATCTGCAATGCTTCAGGTAGACATTTCTCGCACTGCAGCAAGGGATTTGGTTGAAAATATTTTTATTTGTTATTTATTTTTCATTTGGAAGTTATACACACTCAAAATAATATCGTATGATTCTATATATGTATCCTAAAATCCTGTTAGATTGAAATAATAT
Source organism: Pecten maximus (assembly GCF_902652985.1). Taxonomy (NCBI): domain Eukaryota; kingdom Metazoa; phylum Mollusca; class Bivalvia; order Pectinida; family Pectinidae; genus Pecten; species Pecten maximus. The sequence goes on from NC_047016.1 coordinate 45,760,560, forward strand.
CATAAGTAAGACTTATATTAGTAAAAGAGAGAAGATAAATGTGTCTCTATGTTGTTTTTGTGGGGGCCGCGGTGGCCGAGTGGTTAAGGTGTCCCGACACTTTAACACTAGCCCTTCACCTCTGGGTTGCGAGTTCGAAACCTACGTGGGGCAGTTGCCAGGTACTGACTGTAGTTTTTCTCTGGGTACTCCGACTTTCCTCCACCTCCAAAACCTGGCACATCCTTAAATGACCCTGGCTGTTAATAGGACGTTAAGCAAAAACAAACCAAATGTTTTTGTGTTGATAATCATTTGAGATGGGTATCTAATGAATTTCACATTCACCTTTTGTTAAAACACTGGTTTGATTCCCAGGTCAGACATATTTGCGTCCCCTACCTGACCACGTGGATTTTCTCTCATTTCCTCCCTCATAAGACTTTTTCCCATTTACTACCATTTCTATAGAGTATTTAGAGAAATGGATGGTTTTGCAGATCAAATGCAAATACCTCAAGATTCTTTTTCCAAATAAATTTTTTTTCAAAAGTCATAATATGTTTTATATATGACGTAATACGTCTCCATTGTAGATGATGGTGGTCGATATACTTATCAGAAACAGCCTGAGATATGTAAATGGAATTGTCAGAAGCTAGCTGAAGCTATAAAAGAGGCCATTCCTCTGTCAGAAACGGAGAAAGAACTGGGGATATTTGATGAGGAATTCTCACGACACTACACTCAAAAAATGAGGAGAAAGGTCTGTACACACAGTGATGTTTGGCTTCAGATGTTAATTTGATGTCAGGTATTGTTCATATAAGTAGTGTAGAAGAAATTTACATATTGTAAATAATAAAATTGTAAAATCTGGACAGTTCCATGTTTAGGAGCTTTGTGATCAATGCAATATCGCAATGACATAAGTATGATTGCAAGATTTCTGTGAACAGTTTGAAAACAAGACACATGATTGCAAGATTTCTGTGAACAGTTTGAAAACAAGACACAAGATATCTGTGAATGTTTTGAAAATAAGACACTAGATTTCTGTGAATGGTTTGAAATCAAGACACTAGATTTCTGTGAATGGTTTGAAAACAAGTCACCGAATTTGTAGAAATCTATATAGCAGAAATACATAAACAGTTTAACCCTAACAAAAATAAATGCTGTTTTAATTTACTGGTAGTGAATTTATGCAGTCTGATTAATTACATTACTTGACAAAAAAGTAAGGACGATTTTGGCTGCGGGATGTTGGCTTATATTAATGATGAATTATGTTTTTCAGTTGGGACTGTTGAACACAGACTTACCGGAGGACGGGTTAGTATTTCTGTCAAAGTCACTAGAATAAGATTTCTACATTCTTAGGATTATAATGCTATAAATAAACTATAGTAAATACAGACTCTGTTTAAGTAGAAATAAACATTCAGCTCCGATGGTAAAAGTTCTATGTTTGATGTACTTGGTTGACTTGAATACATTGGATATCTCAATGTTTTTCGATGGGCTCCGTTGACGTCAAGATAATGAGGTTACACAATGTATATCAAAAGGAGAACAAATTTTAAAATGATTATTGTAAATTGTTCTGTAATTATTTTGGTATTTGAAACCTTTATTCTCAGTTTGTTGGTCGAGAAGTTTATGGAGACAATGAAAATGACCGGAGCAGATTTTACAAATTGTTTCCGTTGTCTCAGTCGCCTCCCCTTGCCAGGAAGTTCCGATTATGACTCGGCGGTCACTGAGGTGACCGAGTATATCCTATCCCAGTGTGCAACAGTAGAGGAACTGAAAACATCGTATAAACCCACGATGGATCCGAGGTAATGTTATTGATCAGAGGATATTTTGTATATATAGGATCGTCGTATTCGAGTTTCTGTTTCATATTAAGATTTGGAGACAAGACTTCCTTGCAAAAATGATGAATTTGTGACAGGTTTTCATTAATCTTGGATGAAATGATAACAATCCTGAAATATTTCTCATCACATGATCATTTTATTTTTTCATATAATTTTTGACTGTTTATCTTTTAATAGTCTCCATGGTGACATCTGAATATAATCTGTATGTGTGTATCACTTTCATTTCAAATGAGAGTATAAATATTCACTTGTCAAATATTTGCTAAAGGAGTATCCCAGCTTATGGGCAATCACAAAACTCCTTTATAGAAAACAAGAATGTTAAGCTCACTATCGTATGATAAAGAATTGAAATACATGTGGAAGGTGATAATGTTAAAACGTCAATGTGAATCTGACATAGAGATGGGCTTCTTGGAGGTTAAATGTGTAAACAGGAAGTTTTGTTTCTACAGACAACTACAGATGTTTATGATGTTGATGCAGACCAACCCGGGAATCCTGAATGCTCTGGGGCGGGGTTTTAGTGCCTTTGTTAAGGAGATAGAGAAAATGGAGAAAGCTAAAGAACTTCAGGTGAGATTTAAAATCTGACACCAATCGCAAAATTTTGTATGAAGCTGGACAAATACCTAGTAGTGTCCAAAAATTGTGTCGCATTTTGTTTTATTTGAACCTGTGTCTGCATATTATGTTATATAGATTTAATTCATAAAGTTGTAACACATTTTCAATGTTTTATGAGCAAGTCTGCAAAATTTTCTTTTCAATAATTTTGTGTTGCAAAACGCAACAGTGGCTTGATTGTGGCAGAACTACTGGTAAAATACTGACTTCCAAAAATAAGTCAAGTGATGGAATGTATAGAGTATTGATAGCAAGTATAATGAAATTTGATTCCTAATATCTTAATTGTATTGATTTTGTTAGGATATGACACAAATATCTAAAACCGACGAAGACCGAAAGTTGTGGACTGAATGGTTTTTACAATACACCGAAAGACTAAAGCTAGAGGCCAAAGACTGTAGTGACCTTGAGAATGCAAGTAAACTGAGGTCACAGGTCATGAACTCTGTAAACCCAAGGTAATTTAAATAATACATGTGATAAATATCATTTTTATATACCCGTCAAATTTTACAGGAGTATTATAGTATGGCGTTGCCCAGCCCTCTAGCTGTCCGGTATAAACTTTTGTTTGTCCGTCGATTACCTCCTACATTTTGAGACCAATCTCTTTGAAACATTGTATACATTATAATCATGATATATGAAGTTTTGTTTCCCCAAAAAGAATTTTGATTCAACTATTTCTAACAATTTTCAAAGGATCTCTTTGAAACTTTGTATACAACAAACTCGTGATATGAAGTTGTGTTTCCCGAAAAAGAATTGTGATTTGACTATTTTTGCAGAAGTTATCGCCCTTCATTCATTTCAGTATTTGGGTCGGAGATCTATATTTTTTGACAGAATTCATTGAAACCTGGTAGGCTTTATAAACATCATATAAAGTTGTGTTTGCCTGATAATACTTTTTGAAATAATATTTTTGTAAAAGTTTTTGTCCTCTGTACATTTCAGCATTCGATTCTTGTATGGAGAACGCCTTTTTACGTTTCTTTGAGATTTATTGTCATGATATAAAGTTATGTTTCCCTGAAAAAAATTTGATTCAGCTTTTTGGCAGAAGTTATTATTCCCTTTGTATATTTTTAGTACTTGAATCATTTTCTTTGTAATGAAAGGTGAAATTTATAGCATGCCAGCTAGCCTCTCTTAAGGCAAATCTTATTTTAATGCAAAGTAGCATATAATACTGTCTGGCAATCGACAGGCGTATATTGCTCCAGTCCGTGGTACTCTTAGTTACATAGATTCGTACTCTTATAAGTTTTGTAAATGTTTTACTTGAACAGGTAAACATTTAAAAAAAGAAAAAAAATAATGAAAACAAAGCCTGTAAGTTGTAGTGATTTGATAATTTATTAGCAGCGTGGCATCGGAATGGATTTAATAATATTAGTTTAGGGAAATAAATTAATCATATGTGTATTTGGTTAAAAGTGGTGGGAGATTTGTTTTGAAGTTCTTGAAGGTTTTGATTCCCTGTATAATTTCTGTACATTTGCTTTAATTATTGTTTTATTACTGTTTTGTGTTCTGTAACCATGGACTCTTCTTTACTTTATTTAGTATTATCTCCCCGTAGTGTATAAGTTTATCTTTTATTCATGATTTAAAACTGTGGCCTGTTAAGTTCATCTTGAATGACCTGTCTGTCTACCTTCTGATTGGGCATTTTCTAGAATAAATCTTAAGACACATGTGAAGTAAATTAAATTCAATATTATTTGTTGTTGAAGACTTGCTGGAAACATTATGATGGACGACAAAGTATTCCACGGTTGAAATCTTCCACATTGCAAATCAGATACTCTGTTGCTTCATTTTGTGACAGATGTTGAACTTTTTATCTCTGGCTACAGTTTTAAAATTGGTTTCAGTAAAACGTACTTACTGAGTTAAAATAATTTATGATAACCTATGAGAGAATGTTAATCGGTGTGTCTGAACTCCCCTCTAGATTTATTCTGAGAAACTACATCGCCGAGAACGCCATACGCGCTGCAGAGAAGGGAGATTACTCAGAGGTCCAGCGAGTACTTAAGTTACTAGAGAATCCATTCAGTGAGGCTGATGACCTTGGTGACCTTTCAGAGCTGTCACTAGGTGGCAGCACTTCCACCACAGACGCAGACTCGGGTAAGCATGACAAAGTCAGACAAAGTATAAATATACCTGTCAACATGGATAACAGTCCAGAGACCTGACTATCTGACATTCTTTCAAATTATTTTTTTCGTAATTGGTCATCTGTTCAATATATATTTCTTTTATTTACAGCAGGAGCTGCAGGGCCGAGCGGTGCTGCCACCAAGGGAGATAACTCTCAAACCTGTGACACTGCAGTACAGTACGACTGTAAACCACCCGAGTGGGCGCAAGCTTTACGAGTCAGCTGATCTTCGTAAACACTTTCCTGTGACACAAGCTTGACCAGACAGTGACCATTAGGTCATAATTAAACCAATGATGATGGTTATGTGGTCAGTAATGAAAGAATCCAGGATGGACATATCTGGTCAAAGCAAAATGTCGTAGGAAGGTGCTTAATTTTGTCTGTACCGCTGTGTTAGTTAAAGATAGGAATTGGGTATATTACGTAGGTACTGTATTTATCCTCAAATAAGTCCCCTCCTGAGCGTAAAAGTTTAATTTCAAGTTTTAAGAGGGATTATTTCTTAACCATTTAGCTTACTATTTTCAAATTGATGATTCTTCAGAAATGAAGAAGGGGGCTTGTTTATCGACAGGGGCCTATTTTTGGATAAATATGGTATTGTGATTTCAATCAGTCTGTCAATCACTACTGCACCTATCTTGGTGATTAAAGAACATTTGCAGTGAGCTGGGAACACTTTGACAGGTTAATTTCATTCTCTGAGCTCTAGAACTGCTGTATAATTATTGGAATTATAAGTTGATAGCATGATAAACACAAGCTTTAGATTATGAAGAATTAATAATCCACATTCAGTATGTTATTAACACAGTGGTTCAGACCCTGATGTAGATATCTTTGATGTGACACACATCTTAATGAAGGCATTAGTTTAAATCTGGTTACCTAGGTAACTGATGCTGGATGTATAAAGATACTACGGTAGGGACATTATTTTGTAGATAGAGTTATGATATCGGTCTGTAGACTGACATACCTGTAGGTCGGCCCTCACCTTTACATTATTAGGTCACCTGAGATGAAGTCTCGAGTAAAGAATTGCAATCACCTTTTGTCTGGCATCGTCCGTCGTCAACAGTTTACATTTTCAACTTCTTCTCAATTACCATGAGGCCCAGGGTCATGATATTGGGCCTGTAGATGCTTGGAGGAAGGGTACTAAGTTTGTTCAAATGAATAACCTTGACCTATTTTCAAGGTCATAGGGTCAAATGTGCAAAAATCTTTAAACAATGTCTTCCAAATAAGAGGACCAGAGACCTGATATTCGGTTTGTAGCATGTTGGACTGAAGTGCTACCAAATTTGTTCAAATGGATGACCTTATCCTACATTCAACAGTTGAGCGATACAGGCCCATTGGGCTTCATTAGGTTTCTGTATGTACACCAAGCCGCACCTTTCCCTATACAAACAGTACCTCGTCCTTTGTAAGCTGATATGCCTATACGGAATACATTCATAATGTACTTAGTTATACAAATGTAAAAACAAAGCAAAAAATTATAAATATATGTATATTCAAGACATTTTTTTTGCAATAATGCATATTTATTGTTATTTTCATTTTTTCATTAAATACTATGTTAGACATGTATCGACCTGTTCAATCCAAGTGTTACAAACTTTTAAATCTTTTTAAATCTGATAACATGAGCTTATGGTGCCACAAATCTCACTTGTCACATCAGTAGCCAGCATATAGTCCTATCTTATCAATTAACTTTGCCCCACTTGATGTTGGTACCATTATATGCAGGTTCCACTAAAAGGAAATATTTTTTATGTATGCTTTGTTTTTAAATCCACTAATTGAACAGATGGATTAATAATTAAATCTAAAATTTGCCTTGTTCTTTTTATTAAAAAATTACTTTAAAAAGCTTTCCTCAAGTTAATTATTGAAACCAAATGAAATGTCAGTTGTGAACTTTTTGCGTTGAGCAGTATGAAATTTGTTTTTAACTGACTATAGTTGTTAAGTGAAATGATAAAAAACACAGAAGGTAGTTATAGCCAGAGAATTTTGATGAAGTTTTCAGACAGGTGGTAGATTTTGCAAAATAGCTGTAGTACAAATGGTGTACCATTAGCCTTATACATAATCTGGAAGACTTTAAATGATAATACAGAGGACTTGATGGTGTATACAGGTACTTTGTGACTCTTTTATTGACCACAGTTTTGTGTGGAGATATGAAACTACGAACCTCTGTTGTTATTGTTTATTATGCATAAATGAAAATAAAAATTATGATATTAAATTAATTTTGAATGCATGGTAACCCTTTTCTTTTGTTTTTTGTTTTTTTGTTAGCAAAGTCAAGATGGTGGTCTGTTTATATCACCCAGCATGCATCATCTGTTATCTGTTCCTTTCTTGTTATAACCATTTCTTGAGAATTACTGGATAAATCTTTTTTCAAATTTCATACTAGTATGTATGTTTCCATTTTGGGACTGATCAGAAAAATGGCTGACAGGCATCCATCTTGTCTATTAGTCTCCACTGTGAAGATATTTGTTCTTTATTTGGAGCTAATATATATTTAACATCCCGACAACCAATATCATGTGATGGCGGAATAGGTTCAGTGGACGTTTAGAAGGTTTTAGTTGGAAATATAACCGAAAAATGTTAAGAAAATAACTTGATACTGTGGTAGTAAATGAAAACTGTTAAGTTACGATACGTTGATACAAAGTAGAAGGCTGTGATTATATGTGATGCGAGTCTTGTATTATGAATTGACATTTGAAGTAATGGTAATAGTGAAAAATAGTTTTTAATTAACTTTCATCTGTACAATATGTGATGTATGATTTGTACATGTTGTAATTTTGTTCAAATGAGCCAATATTCACAGAATAAAAGAATTATATTGAATTAAAATTGAAGTATTCATAAAAGTCTTGTTTAAGGAGGGCTGTTGGTTAAGGTGTGAAGGTCATCAGGTGTCCAAGCTAAATAACAGACATCAGTAGGTGTCCCAGATAAATAATGCAGACATCAGTAGATGTCCCAGATAAATAACAGACATCAGTAGGTTTTCCAGATAAATAACACAGACATCAGTAGGTGTCCCAGATAAATAACACAGACATCAGTAGGTGTCCCAGATAAATAACACAGACATCAGTAGGTGTCCCAGATAAATAACAGACATCAGTAGGTGTCCCAGATAAATAAGACATCAGTAGGTGTCCCAGATAAATAACAGACATCAGTAGGTGTCCCAGATAAATAACACAGACATCAGTAGGTGTCCCAGATAAATAATACAGACATCAGTAGGTGTCCCAGATAAATAACAGACATCAGTAGGTGTCCCAGATAAATAACAGACATCAGTAGGTGTCCCAGATAAATAACACCGACATCAGTAGGTGTCCCAGATAAATAACAGACATCAGTAGGTGTCCCAGATAAATAACAGACATCAGTAGGTGTCCCAGATAAATAACAGACATCAGTAGGTGTCCCAGATAAATAACAGACATCAGTAGGCGTCCCAGATAAATAATACAGACATCAGTAGGTGTCCCAGATAAATAACAGACATCAGTAGGTGTCCCAGATAAATAATACAGACATCAGTAGGTATCCCAGATAAATAACAGACATCAGTAGGTGTCCCAGATAAATAACAGACATCAGTAGGTGTCCCAGATAAATAACACCGACATCAGTAGGTGTCCCAGATAAATAACAGACATCAGTAGGTGTCCCAGATAAATAACAGACATCAGTAGGTGTCCCAGATAAATAACAGACATCAGTAGGTGTCACAGATGAATAAGACATCAGTAGGTGTCCCATATAAATAACAGACATCAGTAGGTGTCCCAGATAAATAACAGACATCAGTATGTGTCCCAGATAAATAACACAGACATCAGTAGGTGTCCCAGATAAATAACAGACATCAGTAGGTGTCCCAGATAAATAACAAACATCAGTAGGTGTCCCAGATAAATAACAGACATCAGTAGGTGTCCGAGATAAATAATAGACATCAGTAGGTGTCCCAGATAAATAACAGACATCAGTAGGTGTCCCAGATGAATAAGACATCAGTAGGTGTCCCAGATCAATAACAGACATCAGTAGGTGTCCCAGATAAATAATACAGACATCAGTAGGTGTCCCAGATAAATAACACAGACATCAGTAGGTGTCCCTGATAAATAACACAGACATCAGTAGGTGTCCCAGATAAATAACACAGATATCAGTAGGTGTCCCTGATAAATAACACAGACATCAGTAGGTGTCCCAGATAAATAACAGACATCGGTAGGTGTCCCTGATAAATAACAGACATCAGTAGGTGTCCCAGATAAATAACAGCCATCGGTAGGTGTCCCTGATAAATAATAGACATCAGTAGGTGTCCCAGATAAATAACAGACATCAGTAGGTGTCCCAGATAAATAACAGACATCAGTAGGTGTCCCAGATAAATAACACAGACATCAGTAGGTGTCCCATATGAATAACACAGACATCAGTAGGTGTCCCAGATAAATAATAGACATCAGTAGGTGTCCAAGAAAAATAACACAGACATCAGTAGGTGTCCCAGATAAATAACACAGACATCAGTAGGTGTCCCTGATAAATAACAGACATCAGTAGGTGTCCCAGATAAATAATACAGACATCAGTAGGTGTCCCAGATATTTTAACACCGACATCAGTAGGTGTCCCAGATAAATAACACAGACATCAGTTGGTGTCCCAGATAAATAACAGACATCGGTAGATGTCCCAGATAAATAACAGACATGAGTAGGTGTCCCTGATAAATAACACACATCGGTAGGTGTCCCAGATAAATAACACAGACATCAGTAGGTGTCCCAGATAAATAACAGACATCAGTAGGTATCCCAGATAAATAACAGACATCAGTAGGTGTCCCAGATAAATAAGACAGACATCAGTAGGTGTCCCAGATAAATAACACAGACATCAGTAGGTATCCCAGATAAATAACAGGCATCGGTAGGTGTCCCAGATAAATAAGACAGACATCAGTAGGTGTCCCAGATAAATAATACAGACATCAGTAGGTGTCCCAGATAAATAACAGACATCAGTAGGTGTCCCAGATAAATAACACCGACATCAGTAGGTATCCCAGATAAATTTCAGACATCGGTAGTTGACCCAGATAAATAATAGGGGCATTGGTAAGTGTCCCAGATAAATAACACAGACATAAGTAGTTATTGCATTTTGGGACCAATCGGAAAACAACATGGCCGACAGGCAGCCATCTTGAGTTTTGACAATTGAAGTTTGTTATCGCTATTTCTCAGAAAGTACTAAAGGGATCTTTCTCAAATTTCATATGCAGGTTTCCCTCGGTGCCTTGTTATGCATATTGCATTTTGAGACCAATCGGAAAACAACATGGCTGACCCAATAAATTAATCAGACAAGGTTTAGGAGAAATCTTGTTTATTGTAAATATATTCTATGTTTCATCATTATTACAACATAAGAATGGAAACATTTCCTTTATTGCACTGTACAGAAGCTTATATAGCAGACATAGACAATCTCACAACTATTTGTGTCCGTACAGTCTATATAGCCGACATAGACAATCTCACAACTATTTGTGTCCGTACAGTCTATATAGACAACATAGACAATCTCACAACTATTTGTGTCCGTACAGTCTATATAGTCAACATAGACAATCTTACAACTATTTGTATCCATACAGTCTATATAAACAATTTCACGTCTATTTGTGTCCATACAGTCTATATAGACAACATAGACAATCTTACAACTATTTGTGTCCATACAGTCTATATAGCCGACATGGACAATCTCACAACTATTTGTGTCCATACAGTCTATATAGTCAACATAGACAATCTCACATCTATTTGTGTCTGTACAGTCTATATAGACAACAAAGACAATCTCAAATCTATTTGTGTCCATACAGTCTATATAGCCAACATAGACAATCTCACAACTATTTGTGTCTGTACAGTCTATATAGTCAACATAGACAATCTCACATCTATTGGTGTCCATACAGTCTATATAGACAACATAGACAATCTCACATCTATTGGTGTCTGTACAGTCTATATAGTCAACATGGACAATCTCACAACTATTTGTGTCCGTACCGTCTATATAGCCGACATAGACAATCTCACAACTATTGGTGTCCATACAGTCTATATAGCCAACATAGACAATCTCACAACTATTTGTGTCCGTACAGTCTATATAGACAACAAAGATAATCTCACAACTATTTGTGTCCATACAGTCTATATAGTCAACATGGACAATCTCACAACTATTTGTGTCCATACAGTCTATATAGACAACATAGACAAACTCACATCTATTTGTGTCCGTACAGTCTATATAGTCAACATAGACAATCTCACAACTATTTGTGTCCGTACAGTCTATATAGTCAACATAGACAATCTCACATCTATTTGTGTCCGTACAGTCTATATAGCCAACATAGACAATCTCACAACTATTTGTGTCCGTACAGTCTATATAGACAACATAGACAATCTCACAACTATTTGTGTCCGTACAGTCTATATAGTCAACATAGACAATCTCACATCTATTTGTGTCCATACAGTCTATATAGCCAACATAGACAATCTCACAACTATTTGTGTCTGTACAGTCTATATAGACAACAAAGACAATCTCAAATCTATTTGTGTCCATACAGTCTATATAGACAACATAGACAATCTCACAACTATTTGTGTCCGTACCGTCTATATAGACAACATAGACCATCTCACAACTATTTGTGTCCGTACAGTCTATATAGCCAACATAGACAATCTCACAACTATTTGTGTCCGTACAGTCTATATAGCCGACATAGACAATCTCACAACTATTTGTGTCCATACAGTCTGTATAGTCAACATAGACAATCTCACATCTATTTGTGTCCATACAGTCTATATAGACAACATAGACAATCTCACAACTATTTGTGTCCGTACCGTCTATATAGACAACATAGACAATCTCACAACTATTTGTGTCCGTACAGTCTATATAGCCAACATAGACAATCTCACAACTATTTGTGTCCGTACAGTCTATATAGACAATCTCACATCTATTTGTGTCCATACAGTCTATATAGACAACATGGACAATCTCATAACTATTTGTGTCCGTACAGTCTATATAGTCAACATAGACAATCTCACAACTATTTGTGTCCATACAGTCTATATAGACAACATAGACAATCTCACAACTATTTGTGTCCGTACAGTCTATATAGTCAACATGGACAATCTCACAACTATTTGTGTCCGTACAGTCTATATAGCCGACATAGACAATCTCACAACTATTTGTGTCCGTACAGTCTATATAGTCAACATGGACAATCTCACAACTATTTGTGTCCGTACCGTCTATATAGCCGACATAGACAATCTCACAACTATTGGTGTCCATACAGTCTATATAGCCAACATAGACAATCTCACAACTATTTGTGTCCGTACAGTCTATATAGACAACAAAGATAATCTCACAACTATTTGTGTCCATACAGTCTATATAGTCAACATGGACAATCTCACAACTATTTGTGTCCATACAGTCTATATAGACAACATAGACAAACTCACATCTATTTGTGTCCGTACAGTCTATATAGTCAACATAGACAATCTCACAACTATTTGTGTCCGTACAGTCTATATAGTCAACATAGACAATCTCACATCTATTTGTGTCCGTACAGTCTATATAGCCAACATAGACAATCTCACAACTATTTGTGTCCATACAGTCTATATAGACAACATGGACAATCTCATAACTATTTGTGTCCGTACAGTCTATATAGTCAACATAGACAATCTCACAACTATTTGTGTCCATACAGTCTATATAGACAACATAGACAATCTCACAACTATTTGTGTCCGTACAGTCTATATAGTCAACATGGACAATCTCACAACTATTTGTGTCCGTACAGTCTATATAGCCGACATAGACAATCTCACAACTATTTGTGTCCGTACAGTCTATATAGTCAACATGGACAATCTCACAACTATTTGTGTCCGTACCGTCTATATAGCCGACATAGACAATCTCACAACTATTGGTGTCCATACAGTCTATATAGCCAACATAGACAATCTCACAACTATTTGTGTCCGTACAGTCTATATAGACAACAAAGATAATCTCACAACTATTTGTGTCCATACAGTCTATATAGTCAACATGGACAATCTCACAACTATTTGTGTCCATACAGTCTATATAGACAACATAGACAAACTCACATCTATTTGTGTCCGTACAGTCTATATAGTCAACATAGACAATCTCACAACTATTTGTGTCCGTACAGTCTATATAGTCAACATAGACAATCTCACATCTATTTGTGTCCGTACAGTCTATATAGCCAACATAGACAATCTCACAACTATTTGTGTCCGTACAGTCTATATAGACAACATAGACAATCTCACAACTATTTGTGTCCGTACAGTCTATATAGCCAACATAGACAATCTCACATCTATTTGTGTCCATACAGTCTATATAGCCAACATAGACAATCTCACAACTATTTGTGTCCGTACAGTCTATATAGACAACAAAGACAATCTCACATCTATTTGTGTCCATACAGTCTATATAGACAACATAGACAATCTCACAACTATTTGTGTCCGTACCGTCTATATAGACAACATAGACCATCTCACAACTATTTGTGTCCGTACAGTCTATATAGCCAACATAGACAATCTCACAACTATTTGTGTCCGTACAGTCTATATAGCCGACATAGACAATCTCACATCTATTTGTGTCCATACAGTCTATATAGTCAACATAGACAATCTCACATCTATTTGTGTCCATACAGTCTATATAGACAACATAGACAATCTCACAACTATTTGTGTCCGTACCGTCTATATAGACAACATAGACAATCTCACAACTATTTGTGTCCGTACAGTCTATATAGCCAACATAGACAATCTCACAACTATTTGTGTCCGTACAGTCTATATAGACAATCTCACATCTATTTGTGTCCATACAGTCTATATAGACAACATGGACAATCTCATAACTATTTGTGTCCGTACAGTCTATATAGTCAACATAGACAATCTCACAACTATTTGTGTCCATACAGTCTATATAGACAACATAGACAATCTCACAACTATTTGTGTCCGTACAGTCTATATAGTCAACATGGACAATCTCACAACTATTTGTGTCCGTACAGTCTATATAGCCGACATAGACAATCTCACAACTATTTGTGTCCGTACAGTCTATATAGACAATCTCACAACTATTTGTGTCCGTACAGTCTATATAGCCGACATAGACAATCTCACAACTATTTGTGTCCGTACAGTCTATATAGTCAACATAGACAATCTCACAACTATTTGTGTCCGTACAGTCTATATAGACAACATAGACAATCTCACAACTATTTGTGTCCGTACAGTCTATATAGACAACAAAGACAATCTCACAACTATTTGTGTCCATACAGTCTATATAGTCAACATAGACAATCTCACAACTATTTGTGTCCATACAGTCTATATAGACAACATAGACAATCTCACAACTATTTGTGTCCATACAGTCTATATAGTCGACATAGACAATCTCGCGTCTATTTGTGTCCATACAGTCTATATAGTCGACATAGACAATCTCACAACTATTTGTGTCCGTACAGTCTATATAGTCGACATAGACAATCTCGCATCTATTTGTGTCCGTACAGTCTATATAGTCAACATGGACAATCTCACAACTATTTGTGTCCGTACAGTCTATATAGTCAACATAGACAATCTCACATCTATTTGTGTCCGTACAGTCTATATAGTCAACATGGACAATCTCACAACTATTTGTGTCCGTACAGTCTATATAGTCAACATAGACAATCTCGCATCTATTGGTGTCCATACAGTCTATATAGACAACATAGACAATCTCACAACTATTTGTGTCCATACAGTCTATATAGTCAACATAGACAATCTTACAACTATTTGTATCCATACAGTCTATATAGACAACATAGACAATCTCACAACTATTTGTGTCCGTACAGTCTATATAGCCGACATAGACAATCTCACAACTATTTGTGTCCATACAGTCTATATAGCCGACATAGACAATCTCACATCTATTTGTGTCCATACAGTCTATATAGTCAACATAGACAATCTCGCATCTATTTGTGTCCGTACAGTCTATATAGTCAACATAGACAATCTCACAACTATTTGTGTCCGTACAGTCTATATAGACAACATAGACAATCTCACAACTATTTGTGTCCGTACAGTCTATATAGACAACAAAGACAATCTCACAACTATTTGTGTCCATACAGTCTATATAGTCAACATAGACAATCTCACAACTATTTGTGTCCATACAGTCTATATAGACAACATAGACAATCTCACAACTATTTGTGTCCATACAGTCTATATAGTCGACATAGACAATCTCGCGTCTATTTGTGTCCATACAGTCTATATAGTCAACATAGACAATCTCGCATCTATTGGTGTCCATACAGTCTATATAGTCGACATAGACAATCTCGCATCTATTTGTGTCCGTACAGTCTATATAGTCAACATGGACAATCTCACAACTATTTGTGTCCGTACAGTCTATATAGTCAACATAGACAATCTCGCATCTATTTGTGTCCGTACAGTCTATATAGTCAACATGGACAATCTCACAACTATTTGTGTCCGTACAGTCTATATAGTCAACATAGACAATCTCGCATCTATTGGTGTCCATACAGTCTATATAGACAACATAGACAATCTCACAACTATTTGTGTCCATACAGTCTATATAGTCAACATAGACAATCTTACAACTATTTGTATCCATAGTCTATATAGACAACATAGACAATCTCACAACTATTTGTGTCCGTACAGTCTATATAGCCGACATAGACAATCTCACAACTATTTGTGTCCATACAGTCTATATAGCCGACATAGACAATCTCACATCTATTTGTGTCCATACAGTCTATATAGTCAACATAGACAATCTCGCATCTATTTGTGTCCGTACAGTCTATATAGTCAACATGGACAATCTCACAACTATTTGTGTCCGTACAGTCTATATAGTCAACATAGACAATCTCGCATCTATTGGTGTCCATACAGTCTATATAGACAACATAGACAATCTCACAACTATTTGTGTCCATACAGTCTATATAGACAACATAGACAATCTCACAACTATTTGTGTCCATACAGTCTATATAGCCGACATAGACAATCTCACAACTATTTGTGTCCATACAGTCTATATAGTCAACATAGACAATCTCACATCTATTTGTGTCCATACAGTCTATATAGCCAACATAGACAATCTCACAACTATTTGTGTCCGTACCGTCTATATAGACAACATAGACAATCTCACAACTATTTGTGTCCATACAGTCTATATAGACAATCTCACAACTATTTGTGTCCATACAGTCTATATAGCCGACATAGACAATCTCACAACTATTTGTGTCCATACAGTCTATATAGTCAACATAGACAATCTCACATCTATTTGTGTCCATACAGTCTATATAGTCAACATAGACAATCTCACATCTATTTGTGTCCATACAGTCTATATAGCCAACATAGACAATCTCACAACTATTTGTGTCCGTACCGTCTATATAGACAACATAGACAATCTCACAACTATTTGTGTCCATACAGTCTATATAGACAATCTCACAACTATTTGTGTCCATACAGTCTATATAGTCAACATAGACAATCTCACATCTATTTGTGTCCATACAGTCTATATAGACAACATAGACAATCTCACAACTATTTGTGTCCATACAGTCTATATAGTCGACATAGACAATCTCACAACTATTTGTGTCCATACAGTCTATATAGCCGACATAGACAATCTCACATCTATTTGTGTCCATACAGTCTACATAGACAACATAGACAAACTCACATCTATTTGTGTCCGTACAGTCTATATAGTCAACATAGACAATCTCACAACTATTTGTGTCCGTACAGTCTATATAGTCAACATAGACAATCTCACAACTATTTGTGTCCATACAGTCTATATAGCCGACATAGACAATCTCACATCTATTTGTGTCCATACAGTCTATATAGACAATCTCACAACTATTTGTGTCCATACAGTCTATATAGCCGACATAGACAATCTCACATCTATTTGTGTCCATACAGTCTATATAGACAATCTCACAACTATTTGTGTCCATACAGTAGGGTTTACATGGTAAACATAAACATTATACACTGCTATCCGAAAGTTCCTAGACACTTAACAGAAAACATTTAGAAATTCAGTAAATCTGATCTATTGAAATAGCTGAATACTGTAATTTTTGCCTGATAACTTGTTATTATCATATTTTTTATAGTTAATTAATGGTCAATATTTACAAATCTCCAAAATGCTACATTTTTCAATATTATGTAATTTAGAAATTTTGTTTAATTAATTAATAGCATATATTCACAGATTCAAAATAATTTTCAAAGGAATCATTCATAGAGTGTAATCTTTCGGTTCATCTTAAAAAACAGTTATTTTGTAATAGACGGGCTGTTTCAATAAAATTTGTCATTGTGACTGGCAAATTAATAATCTTCAAGAAATTAAAGTTGAAGTTTCTGATGCACTTAACCTCTATAAGTCAAAAGAGTGTGTATAGTGTTTGATGGATGGCAGTGTATATGTTAAATTGAAACAAAAATCACTAGAGGAGCTATGAGTTAATACCATTTTATTTAAATGAAACATGAAAAAAAAACATTGTCATGATTCTAGTCACAGAAAAATTTAAGTGTTGCATAACATTGTCATTAAATTAAACAGTTAGCTTTAATAAACAAAATTAACTTCATTTACAATTTCAATCTCAATAATTACCTGTGAAGAAAGTTTACCAGTAAATTATAATTACTAGTGATGAAGCCTTACCTATAACTTAATTACCTGTGATGAAAGCTTACTTGTAATTATAATTACCTGTGATGAAAGCTTACTTGTAACTATAATTACCTGTGATGAAAGCTTACTTGTAACAATAATTACCTGTGATGAAAGCTTACTTGTAACTATAATTACCCGTGATGAAAGCTTACCTGTAGCTTTATAATTACCTGTGATGAAAGCTTACCTGTAACTATATAATTAACCTTTGATAAAAGTTTACCTGTAACTTTCTAATTACCTCTGATAAAAACTTTATACCTGTAACTTTAACATTATCCTTTGATAAAAGTTTTATACCTGTAACTTTATAATTATCTGTGATGAAAGCTTATCTTTGACTAATCAATTACCTGGGATGAAAGTTTACCTGTAACTTTGTAATTAACCTGCAATAGAAACTTTAAGCCCAACGTGGAACTTTAATATACAGGTGTATTTAGCTATGATAAATTCTTACCTGTGAGGAAAAGTTTTGTTAGCAAAGCTAGCAATCATTTTCAAAAATCCCAATTGTATATATTCCATAAATTATAAAAGGCTACGTAATTGACATTTCTATTTATAAACAAACCAACATAACTATCTCAATAGGAGCTTTTTGTATATTACAAGAATCTAAATACTACAAAGTCAGATAATGGTTACAACAGTACATATCAATTACATATAAACTCCAATAATTAACACACAGCCTCATTACAACCTGTCTTCATTAAGGATCGAGGACCAATTCGGACAGGTGTGTATGGCGACTGGATAATGAAGACAAGACACCCAGAAACCAGGTGTAACTAGATAGTTTCCAGTTCACATTGGTTCAAATTTCTATTTACAGAGGAATATTTACACAGGACCTTTGAAGGTCTGGTTTATAAAGGTTTTCTGATTAGACAGGTTTAGTTTACCTAGAAATGTACAGAAATATATATACAACAGAAATTAGACGTCTGGTTTATACAGGGTTTCTGATTACACAGGTTCAGTTTACATAGAAATGTCTACAGAGGAACCTAGTAAAGGTCTGGTGTATACAGGTTTTCTGATTACACAGGTTAAGTTTACATAGAAATGTCTACAGAGGAACCTAGTAAAGGTCTGGTTTATACAGGTTTTCTGATTAGACAGGTTTAGTTTACCTAGAAATGTACAGAAATATATATACAACAGAAACTAGACGTCTGGTTTATACAGGTTTTCTGATTACACAGGTTCAGTTTACATAGAAATGTCTACAGAGGAACCTAGTAAAGGTCTGGTTTATACAGGTTTTCTGATTACACAGGTTCAGTTTACATAGAAATGTCTACAGTGGGACCTTAGGTAAAGGTCTGGTTTATACAGGTTTTCTTGATTACACAGGTTCAATTAAAAAGAAATTTAGACTGAGATAAATATAGGTCCAGTTTAAACAAGATTTTAATCAGCAGGTTTCTTAAATATCTATCTTTGGACCTAGTTATGTCTGCTTTACACAGGTTTCTAGTTATACAGGCTTAATGTATGTAGAGATGTACGCACTGTGATCAATGTTTTTAACTAGTTGGTCTGTTTTATACAGGTGTTCTGATATACAAGTTTCTTTTTAACAAAAAATACATTAAGTGGATTTTACCTTCATACAAAACTGATTTATACAGGTTTTTGACAGTACAGGTTTCTTTTAAACAGAAAATATATATGATACCACCCACCTTGGTAAAAGTCTGGTTTATACAGGTTTTTAACAGTACAGGTTTTTTTGTAAACAGGAAATATATATGATACCACCCACCTTGGTAAAAGTCTGGTTTATACAGGTTTTTAACAGTACAGGTTTTTTTGTAAACAGAAAATATATATGATACCACCCACCTTGGTAAAAGTCTGATTAATACAGGTTTCATAATACGTAAGTAAATGTATATATACATGTACACTAATTTACTTGTCTGGTTCCTACAGGTTTTCTTTTTGAACCCTTAAACAGTACACAGTGGACGGGAATTATTGACACCACTAACAAAGCAATTTTAAGGAAATGATAAATATTACATATGAAATCATGCTTGATGCCCATTATACATAATGTAATGGTTTTTAAACATTGAAAAGTTTTTCATAATAAACAAATTATTTTAATACATAGCAACAATCTAAAATACATTAAAATAAAAAAGAATCAATTCACATACCAGTAAGATAATCTCTAATTTGAAGTATATACTGTACATGTACACATTAAAGTGACATTATCACGAACGATGAATAGATTGAAGTATACATGAAAAAAATTACAATTCTCAAAACAATGGATTGAAATGAAACAACCTGAAGACTGAAAATATCATTCAGCAGTTAAAGCCAGCATATGATCAGGTTGGCACACACAGAAATACAAGACAAATTTAACTCTACCACACGTCTTAATATTTAATATATAAAGTGAAAGTAAACATTTTTTTCACATTCAATGTTCAAATGGAAGTAATTTTCTAGCTCTGTTACAGTAAATATCACTTGCTAAATAAATAATCTATAAAGAGGTGTACTAGAGGAAAAAAATTTACGTATAATATAAATATATACAAATACTTGGGGTCTAGTAATTAATAGCGATGTTATGGTCCAATATAGATACTGGATCAAGACAATAAGATGTTGGTTCTATTATACACTTATGTATACAGGTGTATCACTGTTACACAATGATACATCAGAACTAAGATACACCCTACTTCCGCAACATTCCTCTGTTTTTCCACACTCAGAAGTATTTGGTTTGGTTTGGTATATTTGGTTGAACGTCCTATTAACAGTCGGGGTCATTTAAGGACGTGCCAGGTTTTGGAGGTGGAGGAAAGCCGGAGTACCCGGAGAAAAACCACCGGCCTACCATCAGTACCTGGCAACTGCCCCACGTAGGTTCGAACTCGCAACCCAGAGGTGGAGGGCTAGTGATAAAGTGTCAGGACACCTTAACCACTTGGCCACCGCGGCCCCTCATAGAAGTAGATGCACATGAAGTTTGGTTGACCCGCATAAAGTACAAGAAATTATGATAATTAAGAGACAATCATCAGAGATGAACAGACATATGGACACACGATAGTAACATTTACCCTACGTTTTAGGAGTATAATTAACGACTGTATAGTCAATATCAGTCAACAATGACAAAATACTGAACACATTTAGGAAAGATTCCTGAAGAGACAACAACTGGATGCTTGTCGCATGCCATCAGAGCAATAAGGGTAAAATGTCTTGCCTAAGGACACAACTGTGACAGCACAGACTAATACATTTCTCAGTTTCCTAAGAAACACATGCTGATACTCGTAGGTTCAGCATCAAACCATGCACCTTGGATCTTCAACTAAGGTTACGTGGCCGACACTCTAATCGACTGAGCTATCATGACCCCCCTCACCTGAGGTTACGTGGCCGACACTCTAATCGCCTGAGCTATCACGACCCCCTCACCTGAGGTTACGTGGCCGACACTCTAATCGACTGAGCTATCATGACCCCCCTCACCTGAGGTTACGTGGCCGACACTCTAATCGCCTGAGCTATCACGACCCCCTCACCTGAGGTTACGTGGCCGACACTCTAATCGACTGAACTATCGCGACCTCCCTCACCAGAGGTTACGTGGCGGACTCTCTAATTGACTGAGCTATCACGACCCCCCTCACCAGAGGTTTCGTGGCGGACTCACTAATCGACTGAGCTATCACGACCCCTTCACCTAAGGTTACGTGGCCGACTCTCTAACCGACTGAGCTATTGTGACCCCCTCACTTGAGGTTACATGGCCGACTCTCTAACCGTCTGAGCTATCGCGACCCCCTCACTTGAGGTTACATGCTCGACTCTCTAACCGACTGAGCTATCACGACCCCCTCACCAGAGGTTACGTGGCCGACTCTCTAACCGTTTGAGCTATCGCGACCCCCTCACTTGAGGTTACATGGCCAACTCTCTAACCGTCTGAGCTATCGCGACCCCCTCACTTGAGGTTACATGGCCAACTCTCTAACCGTCTGAGCTATCGCGACCCCCCTCACCAGAGACTATGTGGCTGACTCTCTAACCGTCTGAGCTATCGCAGCTCCTTCTGACAACATAGAATAAATATCCATAAGATAAGACAATAATGAGTATAATCTTTCAATTTCAGAACCACATACACAATATTTTACTGAACATTCTTGTTCAAATTTACATACAGTATTGAACAATTTGGTATCTGATGCAAAAGGCAGTATTTGTACAAGACAACTGTGTGTTTTTTCGCCAGAGGAAATATCAATATTTAGATATTGCCCTGAATCTTTACCAGTTAAATTTTTTACTTGTGGTACTTGGAATGGCAGTATTGGGTATGAAATCCTACTACAACAGCTAAACGTTTATTTGAATTCAACTTTATCTGTATATAGCTATTACAACACTAGGAATTTGAACAGGAATGACTTGTGGATACCAGTCTCTGGTATTGATAGTTTACTATTAACTATACTAAGCTTATATTACTTTTATATACATTGTATATAACAAATGTACATGTATACACATGAAATAAATAAATAAACTGTACATATTTTTTTATGAAATCTACATCAAATTATTTCAGTCAAACTCCTATATATATGTCAATATATACTTATTGGCGTAATTTTCTACATATTTTCTAATTTTAAAGCTCCTACAACAACCGGATCAGGATACGAAATCATCCTCAGAGGACTCCCCTCTGTACAGAGGATTTGGGCTACGAATCGGCATACTCGCCGACCTGCTACTTCTATTTTCAACACAATTTGTTCGATTTCCTTCCGTAAAAGTGTTCGATTTTCCTCGATTAATTCTATAGTCACATAGTTCCACATCCTTATTGATGAATCTGTTCACAGCGCCATCTGTTGGTGAATCTGCAGCTTCCGAATTTTCCTCACTGCTCATGTAAAACATTTTCCCTTTACTACCCCTTTTCGTTCCCTGGTGTTTGTCTTCAGACAATAACTTTTTTTCCAAGTCTGACTCTGGTGAGGTTGATGGTGGTTCCTCCATGTAATGATTTTCCGTGATCTGGATGTTGTCCTCCTCGATCAGGGTCTGCGAGAACTTTAACGTTCCTTTCAGAACGTCGCGTACCTACAACATACAACATTGACATCAAAAGTCAAAATCCAAAACTATACAACCAAACATTAATTACAAAATTTGATCATTGTAATCCATTAAAATGATCTGAATTTCGTTATTTAAACATCAAACTGTAACCAGATGCTAGTAGGGCGACATGAATATATATGTCACCTAAATTGTATTCAAAATGACTATTTACATTGTACCTACCATCATCTGGTGACAGTTAAATGCTTATATTTGTATTCACAAAGGTTTTTTTTTGTGTGTTATTAATGTGAATGAATTCTGAACTATAACTTATCTTAGCAAACACTTTCAAAACTTCAATACAAGTAAAAGGTAAACCACAAATAAGATGAACCTACGTACTGTATACCCCAAGTAAGAAGCTCAAGTGATAAGAAGAGCAGCAGATGAGGCCCAGGTAAAATTTTTCTTAGAAGTAGGTCAAAGGTCAATATGAAGGTCAGATCGAGTGACCTATATTTGGTACATGGCACACCACTTCACCTACGTGAGCCCATGACCTAAGTATGAAGTTCCAGTGACCATTAGTGTAAGAGATAGGGCCCAAGCAAACTTTTTCTTTGATGTAGGTCAAAGGTCAAAATGTAGGTCAGAGTGACCTACCCGGAAAACTCATAAAATTCAGATAAAGGCAACAATCTGAGGCTGTTGGAAAGAGTACAAGAAGGAATTAAATATGTTTGATGGTTATTAGCTCACCTGGACCGAAGGTCCGGTGAGCTTATGCCATGGCGCGGCGTCCGTCGTCCGTCCGTCAACATTTGCTTTAAATCGCTACTAGTCATAAAATATTTAGTGGATTTTAACCAAATTTGGTCAGAAACATCCTGGGAGAAGGGAAACAGATTTTGCATAAATTGTGACTCTGACCCCCAAGGGGCCAGAGGGGCGGGGCCCAATAGGGGAAATAGAGGTAATTCCTTTAAATTGCTACTAGTCATAAAGTTATGAAGGGATTTTAACCTAATTTTGTCAGAAACATCCTTGGGGGAAGGGGAACAGATTTTGCATAATTGGTGACTCTGACCCCCGAGGGGCCAAATGGGCAGGGCCCAATAGGGAAAGTAGAGGTAATTCCTTTAAATCACTACTTGTCATAAAGTTATGAATGGATTTGAACCCAATTTAGCCAGAAAAATGCTTGGGGGAAGGGAAAGAGATTTTGCATAAGTGGTGACTCTGACTCCCAAGGGGCCAGAGGGGCGGGGCCCAATAGGGGAAATAGAGGTAATAATAGTAATACAGTTATTAATTGATTTGAAATTATTTTGGTCAGAAATATCCTTGGGGGAAGGGGAACAGATTTTGTGTAAATGGTGACTATGATCCCAAAGGGACTAAAGGGGCGGGGCCCAACTGGGGAAATAGAGGCAATTCCTTTAAATCACTACTTGTCAAAGTTATGAATGGATTTTAGATTTTGCATAAATGGTTGCTGTGACCCTCAATTCCATAACCATGTATAGCATCACTGGAGGTTAACGGATAAACACAATTCTGATGTAAAAATAGGCCCAAGGATCTTTCCCCACCCTAAGGGACTTAGTTTCTTTAAACATAATCATGTTGTAAAAATAATCCTTGAGGTCTTTCAGACCCTTAGATAGTCTGGACTTCGTTATGTCGTTAAAGCAGTTGAGATCCCCACACCCTAACCATATAAAGCTACATATTAACGAATTGAACATGAACATTATTTTGACTTTTGGTCAAATCCAACCAGGTGGGCGATACATGCCCCATGGGCCTCTTGTTAATCTTGACAGCCCTTTTTTGTGATTTAAAAATCTTCTCAGTGTACATTTAATTGCTAGGAATACACCACACACTTTAACAATATATGTGGAAAGACAGTACTCTGATAAACGTTTTAGTATCTAACTGTCAGACGTTAATTGCTGGAGTCGTCTCGGTTCACCAACATTTTCTGATAATTTATTACAAGCACGATGAATGTGCCTGCGCAATCTTTGTTTACCTAAATATATTGACCTGGAGTTGATTCGCAAAGTTCAGGTTCATTTAGTCTTCACATTTCGCTAGCGATATGCATTTCTCATATTGTATGCATGTTGAAAAACATCTACTGAATATATTTTAACATTCTCGGTAAAACTATTAAATAAAATGAAGATATTTTTGCAAGTAAATCATTTGAAGCGTAAGGCCATGGCGGCAGCCATATTTCATTGAAACAGGAAGTAGGTGGCGTTTGGTGAATGTGGTTACCAAATATGGTTATATTTCTGAGTCTAGTTCTGGATTGCAATAATCAAACATTAATGTTCGTTTAAAATTAATTTTTTTTTTTTTTTAAGATGCAATTAAACATGATGATTATTAGTGTTAAATAAACCATTATGAGACTGACCTGTTTGATACCTGCGATGGCTAGGAGGATTTCGTCTTCTCCCTGTATATCCTGCTGAAGTAGCTCATGCTGGAGTCGGGCTGTAAACAGGTAAACAAAACCTCAGGTAAAATTCCTGATGATGTTGAGAATGATCTGGTACATTTAACATTGCCTCACCTACTGCTAGGTCATTCAATACCACAAACACCAAGTTACAGTGACAAGGATGAAATGTAGTCCAGACCAACTTCTACTTTGATGTAGGTCACAGTGATCTACTATTGGTACCTCCTCACCCAAGTGGGCCGTACTCTAAGTATTAAGTTACAGCCTCACCCAGGTGAGGCCAAACTCCAAGGATTAAGTTACAGTGACAAGGATGAGAATCAGGGTTCATACGGATTTTGTCAAACCAAATTCAAGGCCTTTTCAAGGCTTTTTCAATGTCTTAATTAAATATTCAAGGCCCATTTTACCTGTCATCTAAGTCATCTTGAGAAGGAACAAGAGAACAAAAAGGCAACTTATAACTATCCACTTGATCAAAATACAACTTGACCTGGTAATTATTAACGTCTGTAGGGGAGGCGACATGGACAAAGTTGAATCCAAATGATCAGTGGTCAGGGTTTCACTTACCTAATGAAACCTTAATACTCAAGGCTTTTTCAAGGCTGTAAACCAATTTTCAAGGCTTTTCAAGGCCCAAGGTGAAATTCAAGGCTTTTCAAGGCCCAAGGTGAAATTCAAGACTTTCTCAAGGCCCGTGCTAACCCTGGAGATGTAGCCCAGACAAACTTTTACTTTGATGTAGGTCACAGTGATCTACTATTGACCTCACCCAGGTGAGCCCGTACACTAAGTATTAAGTTACAGTGACAAGGAGTGTAGTGTTTGTTTGTTTGTTTTTGTTTAACGTCCTATTAACAGCCAGGGTCATTTAAGGACGTGCCAGGTTTTGGAGCCAGAGGAAAGCCGGAGTACCCAGAGAAAAACCACCGACCTACGGTCAGTACCTGGCAACTGCCCCACGTAGGTTTTGAACTCGCAACCCAGAGGTGGAGGGCTAGTGATAAAGTGTCGGGACACCTTAACCACTCGGCCACCGCGGCCCCGAGTGTAGTGTAGATAGAGGAGAGACAAGACAAGGTGCAGAACAATGAACATAACACAAACTACAGCCAAGGTCCGGTGGAGCACTAATAATGAAACAAAATTTAAACTTATATCAATTAATCTCATTAACCTGCATGGAAGTGCACAGGGTTTTTTTGATTTGGGAGAAACCCAGATTATATACGTGTATGTTTACAGGCGAGATGCCACAGCGAGAGAGGATATGATTTTATGTCCGATCAATGGGCGGACTGGTCACTTACCTATATGGACATCTAGTTTACTTGCACAGTAGTTACACATGGTGTCTTTCTTGGAGAGCTGGCTCTGAAGTTCCCCGATCTGGTATTCATAATCCTGTTCCTGTCATACCGATCATACAAATTTATACTTGATAGAAGCAACTACATTTCTGGCGATATAATTTTCAATAAAATATTGATAATTTCTTATATTTTACTGATAAAAATGATTAATTAATAAATAGTTATTGGATGAAAAACCAATTCATATCCTAACTCTTTACACAAATTCTAATTTTAACTTAATTTTCGACAAATCTAAGATTTGTACCAAGTACTGTTCATATTTCAGGCAATAATTTTGATTTAAATTTTAACTTAATTTTCGACAAATCTAAGATTTGTACCAAGTTCTGTTCATATTTCAGGCAATAATTTTAATACACTACAGCTGAAAGAAGAGAGATCATCCCTAACCTCTTTGGCCGCCTTCTTGCCTTTCTTGCGTGCCCGCGGCAGGGTGGCAAACTGTGACACACTGCCGTTGGCAGAGTCGGCATCATCAGGCGTGTAGGCCATGGGACTATTGTCCATAGACCGATTACGCGTGTCCATCCGAGCAAGGCTGGCCGGTGATGGGGTGGAACGAAACACCGAGTCTTCCACTTGTGATAGACTTGCCGACGATCCTCGTTTCTTTTGTGGGTACTGGGGGCTCGCTGTGGGGCACGAAAATAGGTACTGGGTGAACGGTAACATCCGTATATGTACTCTATATAATATAAATCAATACACATGTATTTTCAATAGATCTTAATGTCCGTTTTTTTTTATTTCATAGAAATAAGCCAATTACATTTATGAACAGATCAATGTGTTAACATACAAGTATTTTATACATTTGTCAAATACAACAAAGTTTCGCCACAAAATCTTCTGATTTTTGCCAGAAACCAGATGACAACTGTAATACAATGCTAGCAGTATATTGTAGAAGCTGCTGAATCCAGAGATGGAATAAAAGCACCTATTTAAGTTATTTCTGCTAAAAGCTGTTATATTTCCTAGCAACCAGGAAAGGAAGGAAGCAGGATTTCTGAACCGAATTCAACATAAGCTTATTTTAGCTCTTCTCAAACAATATAATTTCTATACTTAATTAGAACAATCAAATTTGGTGATCAACTGCTTGATCAAAAGTTCTACAGAAATCCGTACAAACACAAAAGTCTGAGAAACTATGATCAAATTAGGGGTGAAGGTAATTTTGGTTTGAGAAATAGCAAAAAACACCTTTCAAAACAGACATCAAACTAATCCGAAATTTTGTAGAAATCTTCATAGAATAATACACTTCAACACTTTGTCTGCTCATTCGATCAGAAATTTTGTTTCATTCAAGATCTTTTACTTGTTTTTGGGACTTTTTTCAGAATCAAAGCTGGGACAGTGAGAAATGCGAGTCTGTAGAATCATAATAGTCATGTCACCACAACTGTACACGGTAGACAGGCAATCATAACAGAGCAGAATGACAGATCTGACTTTAGTTATGACATCAAATAAGAACCCGAACCTTGAAAATTCCTACGTACAAAGTAAATAATGATAATAGTAATCACAGTTCAATTCAGTTTATACAAAGCATAATATTCATTTTGTTAAAATTGTTTCTGCAAAATGAAAATACAACAGGATGTGCAGCCGTATCAAACTGAGGATGGACTGTGTGTGGTTATATAGGTTACGAGAGGATGTTTACATGTTGACAGGGAGAAAAATATGACATAGACTTCGTGAAATGGTGTGTGTGTCGAAAACCATACAATATTAGCAGTTTTTACCTGTTGCTGATAATATAGATTTTGGCACAGTATTCCATTTCTCTGTAGTGAAAATTAATAAAATAAGGAAATAAGAAATCTACGATGTAATTGACGCTTTTTGACAGTTTTCGTGATTTTCGAGTTACAGGAAAATTCAATAAGAATACATGTTCTCTGATGCATCTGCAAGCCTTGTATAGGTAAAATGTGAAAACAAAATATTGTGCATAATAAAATTAAAATGTATAACAAATGTATAACAATTTGTCAAAATTTCTCAATGTTCAGAAAAGAGGAATTGGGTACACCAAATAAGAAATATTGGTTGTTTCTTGTTCGAGATATTTTTAAATTTTGAATTGTCAAGTAATTAAGTCCACAGAAAATATCAATAAACACTGTCTAATCCGTTTAAAATTAGATAAAATAATTTTGGTTCATCTACAGGATAACTTAACAAAAGCGAAACAAAAATATCAACAAAATCACCACACAAAAGGCTTCTACAGGGAGACAAGTAGGATTCATTAATACAAAAATATCAACAAATAT
Source organism: Pecten maximus (assembly GCF_902652985.1). NCBI lineage: Eukaryota > Metazoa > Mollusca > Bivalvia > Pectinida > Pectinidae > Pecten > Pecten maximus. Next base: position 45,789,608 of record NC_047016.1, read on the forward strand.
CGATATCTCCACCTGGATGAAACGAAAAAATTCAAAAAGCAAAACAATGGAAATGAGGATCTGAAAAACAAGGAAGCCTGTATCCAATCATAAGAGAGTTCCCACAATTCACCTGGAGAGATGTCGGTTTCGAGGTTCATGGGAACACTGGAGGACTTGTAAATTTTCTGGCTCTGACCCATACTCAGGGTCTTAGGCCGTGAGCCCATTTTACGTGTGAACGATGAAAAACTTGTGCTCAATGTCCCTGTGCTTCGTCCTTTGTTAGTAGCAGGCTGCTCATTGGCTGAAATAATCACAGGTAAGGTTGGCAGAGTTCAAAGGTCAGAGGTTAGAATAGGTAAGTAAAACTGGAACAATTTCTGTTTAGTAAGCATGCTCCGGCATCAAGATTACTACAGATTGGTTTCTACTTCATATTTTAAAATATCTATTTGTAGTAGTAGTAATGAAACATAGTTCCCCAACTGTTCTCCATTAGAAAAAGCAGCAATTTGAGTTCCACATTTATTCCACATTTAAAAAAATAAGTCCTAAAGATCAGTGAAAATATTTCAAAACATTAAACTACCACGATCACAGAACAGATATCTAGAGTGCTGTTTATTTCATCAAAAATGTGCATGAATGAAAAGTGTTGAATACAATATACAAATGAAGTCATTTCTCTTGATTACAGTTATAAGTTAATCACAGACACACAGCAATTTGAGGAGAAGAAAGCAATAGCACTAGGTAAGAGTATATTGTTTTATATACATATACATATACGCTGTATGTATATATATCGTGGATAACATAAGAGTATATTGTTTTATATACATATATGTATATATATCGTGGATAAGATAAGAGTATATTGTTTTATATATATCATGAAGCCTGTAGCATTTGTATGGTTAAGTTGACAGCATTAGAATTCATAATCTCTCCAAATCTGACTTAGGAAAGACAATCAAATTGAAAGGGAATGTCAGTGAGGAATATGCTCCGAAGGAGTCACACAAAAGAGTGAAACTTATGATTTTAATGTAGAGGGTTTTTATTACAAGAAACCAATAACTTATGATCTTAATGTTGTGGGTTTTTATTACAAGAAACCAATAACTTATGATTTTAATGTAGTGGGGTTTTTATTACAAGAAACCAATAACTAATGATCTTAATGTTGTGGGTTTTTATTACAAGAAACCAATAACTTATGATTTTAATGTAGTGGGGTTTTTATTACTAGAAACCTGTTGTATAACTAATTATTAATAAAATAGCTCTTGTTGACAATACAGTCCTGTATCTGTTTCCTAAAAACCAACCGTATCCTCATTCTCAGGTCAGAGGTCAAAACCACATTATAGCTTATCTATCAGTAATGTAGAGACAGTGCTTTTTATCTATCAGTAATGTAGAGACAGTGCTTACTTATCTATCAGTAATGTAGAGAGTGCTTACTTATCTATCAGTAATGTAGAGACAGTGCTTACTTATCTATCAGTAATGTAGAGAGTGCTTACTTATCTATCAGTAATGTAGAGAGTGCTTACTTATCTATCAGTAATGTAGAGACAGTGCTTACTTATCTATCAGTAATGTAGAGACAGTGCTTACTTATCTATCAGTAATGTAGAGACAGTGCTTACTTATCTATCAGTAATGTAGAGACAGTGCTTACTTATCTATCAGTAATGTAGGGAGAGTGCTTACTTATCTATCAGTAATGTAGAGACAGTGCTTACTTATCTATCAGTAATGTAGAGACAGTGCTTACTTATCTATCAGTAATGTAGAGACAGTGCTTACTTATCTATCAGTAATGTAGAGACAGTGCTTACTTATCTATCAGTAATGTAGAGACAGTGCTTACTTATCTATCAGTAATGTAGAGAGAGTGTTTTTTATCTGGGGTCGAGGATACTGTCTCCTCTAATTATCTTACAGTGACCAGTTGTACTCATAACAAATATGTCTTAATGTGCCATAGACTGAGAAATTTAATTAATTATTTCTAGGGTTGAATAGATGATCCAAAGCTTTCTTTCAGACATTAGCAAAGGTAGCAACATTATCATAGTGAATTTAAAAACATTGATTTTTGGATTCATTCATGAAAATAAACTTTCCACTTACCACTACGAGACACTTACCACTACGAGACACAGGTTTCTGTGACTTGTTCGTGACCAGTTGATTCACTGTCTGGACAGTGTAATTTGGTGGGCGTGGATAATTCTATAACAAAATAAAATCACAGTAGTACAAGTTGGGTGGTTGATTCCCTGATCGGACATGGAAAGGTATGAGGACACCTGCCTGGCCATGTTGGTTTTCTCAGGCGACTAATTTCCTCCCACAGTCAATTGTCTCCAGGCCAACAAAAGTGATTAACATCAGTAAATACAGACAGATGATCTATATGAGTGGTTTTGACAAATGGAATTTATTAAATAATATGATTTACCATGAATCTATGACAGTGGCATATGAAATTATACAAAGAGTTTCATAAAGTTCATATGACATTATAGCCCTGAGTGGAAGAATCTGTTTATCACATAAGTCATATTTATGAAAATATAAAACTCATTTCTATAAAGACACCAAATTTCAGCAAACTCAAAAGGATTGGTTTTTTCTCTACCGATAACAAAATAAAGTCTACATATCACAGCACAGAAAACTCGGTATAGATACACTAACTTTATAATGCATACCAGGAAATTTGTGAAGAAAATATTTTTGGTTTCTGTGATTGATATGAAACCAGTCCACATGTAGCCAACATAAGAAACTGCTTTTTGTTAGAAGCATATAAATCAAGTCACTGATAATACACAATGGAAAATATAGGTTAAAATTTGCATACATTTGGCTCACGAAGGTAGCGTGCTTTCTCTATAAGATAATGGACATCGGCTACAGGAGGGTAACGCATCAAGCAGTTGAGGCATTGTGGGTAATCGCTCGCCAACACTGGAAAAATAACAAGGCATGACTAAATTATATTGCCATATTCATCCTCAAATAAGCCCATGCTCACAAATAAGCCCTCTCCTTCATTTCTTCAGAATCATCAATTTTAAAATAGTTTAAAATAATTCAAATTACAGAAAAAAAGTTGAGAAGTGACAATTTAGACAAGAACCTATAAATAAAGAACTCAAATTCCCGATTTATTTTTTGGAAATATTTATAATGGATTTTTACTGACTTGTAAGAGCAATGCCTCCATACTTACACAAATCTCTGATGTATAACAACATCGAAGCAAAGACATAATCAACCAGATCAAAGCCAATCCCATCCGCAAATAAAGCGTCCCATAGGACTAGGAGGTCCTGCATGGGGAACTCTCGTCCGAACAGGAGACGAACCCACCGTCTGTTAAACAGTGTACATGAAAAAGTCATCCGAAAACATACACAAATAATCCCCTCCACAAAGTCATCACAAAACACACAAATAACCCCTCCCCAAATCATCAGAAAAAACACAAATAATCCCTCCCCGAAGTAATTAGAAAATACACAAAAAATCCCTCCCCAAAGTCATCAGCAAACACATAATTAACCCCTCCCTAAAGTCGTCCGAAAATACACAAATAACCCCTCCCCAAAGTCATCAGAAAATACAAAAATAACCCCTCCCCAAAGTCAACAGCAAATACACAAACAACCCCTCCCCAAAGTATCAGAAAACACACCAATAACCCCTCCCCAAAGTCATCAGAAAATACCAAAAATAACCCCTCCCCAAAGTCATCAGAAAACACAAATAATCCCTCCTCAAATTTCAACACTTAACTTTAACATGAGGGAGGGACTAATTTGAGGATAAATACAGTGTGTAAAATAAAGTGTAAGCAATACTTCCTGAGATACACATTGGCTTTAAGTTTGATTTACAATTTCTACTGCTATGACTTGATCAATGAACTTTGACCTACATCCCATAAATCTGTGGTGCAATATCCAGCCTCTCAAGGTGAAGATGAAGCTCTGGGTCAAACTTCTTTAGGATGTAGTCATGGACGCGGGTCAGCTTGGACACGATGGCAATGGATGAGTTAGTATCCTGTGGCCGTGAAAACAAGGCCACAGTGACCTTATCTTTTGTCATCTGTAAATGTCAACACGTAAAATTTTTACAGAAATCTACAAACTATTTTGACACTTTTCTCAGAATTAAATAAACATTCTAAGAAAGACACATGTACATCAACAAATGCTACTGATGACAAAATTGTATGGAATCATGAATTTTTAATTTTTAAATAAGTGAAATATGTTTTTCCCCTGTAGAAGCAAGCAGTTTCCATGGATACCTTAGGGGTCATGATGTCCTTAGAGTTGTACCAGGGTTCCACAGTCTCCATGATCTGACACAGCATTGCACTGTAAATATAATAGATCACAAAAAATCAGAAACTCTCCAATATTAACACAAAAATATACAAACTCTCCAATATTAACACAAATATATAGAAACTCTCCAATATTAACACAAAAATATACAAACTCACCAATATTAACACAAAAATAAACAAACTCTCCAATATTAACACAAAAATATACAAACTCTCCAATATTAACACAAAAATACAGACACTCCAATATTAACACAAAAATATAGACACTCCAATATTAACACAAAAATATAGAAACTCTCCAATATTAACACAAAAATACAAAAACTCTCCAATATTAACACAAAAATATAGAAACTCTCCAATATTAACACGAAAATATAGAAACTCAAATATTAACACAAAAAATAGAAACTCACCAATATTAACACAAAATTATAGAAACTCTCCAATATCAACACAAAAATATAGAAACTCTCCAATATTAACACAAATATATTATAAAAACTCTCTAATATTAACACAAAAATATAGAAACTCTCCAATTAATATTAGCACAAAAATAAGGAAACTCTCCAATATTAACACAAAAATATAGAAACTCTCCAATATTAACACAAATATATTATAAAAACTCTCCAATATTAACACAAAAATAAAGAAACTCTCCAATATTAGCACAAAAATAAGGAAACTCTCCAATATTAACACAAAAATATAGAAACTCTCCAATATTAACAAATATATTATAAAAACTCTCCAATATTAACACAAAAATATACAAACTCTCCAATATTAACACAAAAATACAGACACTCCAATATTAACACAAAAATATAGACACTCCAATATTAACACAAAAATATAGAAACTCTCCAATATTAACACAAAAATACAAAAACTCTCCAATATTAACACAAAAATATAGAAACTCTCCAATATTAACACGAAAATATAGAAACTCAAATATTAACACAAAAAAATAGAAACTCACCAATATTAACACAAAATTATAGAAACACTCCAATATCAACACAAAAATATAGAAACTCTCCAATATTAACACAAATATATACAAACTCTCCAATATTAACACAAAAATACAGACACTCCAATATTAACACAAAAATATAGACACTCCAATATTAACACAAAAATATAGAAACTCTCCAATATTAACACAAAAATACAAAAACTCTCCAATATTAACACAAAAATATAGAAACTCTCCAATATTAACACGAAAATATAGAAACTCAAATATTAACACAAAAAATAGAAACTCACCAATATTAACACAAAATTATAGAAACTCTCCAATATCAACACAAAAATATAGAAACTCTCCAATATTAACACAAATATATTATAAAAACTCTCTAATATTAACACAAAAATATAGAAACTCTCCAATTAATATTAGCACAAAAATAAGGAAACTCTCCAATATTAACACAAAAATATAGAAACTCTCCAATATTAACACAAATATATTATAAAAACTCTCCAATATTAACACAAAAATAAAGAAACTCTCCAATATTAGCACAAAAATAAGGAAACTCTCCAATATTAACACAAAAATATAAAAACTCTCCAATATTAACAAATATATTATAAAAACTCTCCAATATTAACACAAAAATATACAAACTCTCCAATATTAACACAAAAATACAGACACTCCAATATTAACACAAAAATATAGACACTCCAATACTAACACAAAAATATAGAAACTCTCCAATATTAACACAAAAATACAAAAACTCTCCAATATTAACACAAAAATATAGAAACTCTCCAATATTAACACGAAAATATAGAAACTCAAATATTAACACAAAAAAATAGAAACTCACCAATATTAGCACAAAATTATAGAAACACTCCAATATCAACACAAAAATATAGAAACTCTCCAATATTAACACAAATATATTATAAAAACTCTCTAATATTAACACAAAAATATAGAAACTCTCCAATTAATATTAGCACAAAAATAAGGAAACTCTCCAATATTAACACAAAAATATAGAAACTCTCCAATATTAACACAAATATATTATAAAAACTCTCCAATATTAACACAAAAATATAGAAACTCTCCAATATTAGCACAAAAATAAGGAAACTCTCCAATATTAACACAAAAATATAGAAACTCTCCAATATTAACAAATATATTATAAAAACTCTCCAATATTAACACAAAAATATGGAAACTCTCCAATATTAACACAAATATATTATAAAAACTCTCCAATATTAACACAAAAATATAGAAACTCTCCAAAAATGTTTAACACAAAAATATAGAAACTCTCCAATATTAACACAAAAATATAGAAACTCTCCAATATTAGCACAAAAATAAAGAAACTCTCCAATATTAACACAAAAATAAAGAAACTCTCCAATATTAACACAAAAATATAGAAACTCTCCAATATTAACACAAATATATTATAAAAACTCTCCAATATTAACACAAAAATATAGAAACTCTCCAATATTAGCACAAAAATATGGAAACTCTCCAATATTAACACAAATATATTATAAAAACTCTCCAATATTAACACAAAAATATAGAAACTCTCCAATATTAGCACAAAAATAAGGAAACTCTCCAATATTAACACAAAAATATAGAAACTCTCCAATATTAACAAATATATTATAAAAACTCTCCAATATTAACACAAAAATATGGAAACTCTCCAATATTAACACAAATATATTATAAAAACTCTCCAATATTAACACAAAAATATAGAAACTCTCCAAAAATGTTTAACACAAAAATATAGAAACTCTCCAATATTAACACAAAAATATAGAAACTCTCCAATATTAGCACAAAAATAAAGAAACTCTCCAATATTAACACAAAAATAAAGAAACTCTCCAATATTAACACAAAAATCAAAACGCTGACTGATATAAACACAGAAGGGGGCATGTTTTACGTAATATATTAACAACAAACTGCTGATTATCCAAACATAGGACAGTCTACAACACTATGTGCCAAATAAAGATTGCCCATGCTATTTTTCACCATTAAAAATCCATTCAATACTTTAGGACTAGTAGCAATTTTAAGAAAAAGTTGACGGACACCGGACGACGGACGCTGCACCATGGCATAAGCTCACCGGCCCTTCGGGCCAGGTGAGCTAAAAATATAGAAACTCCAATATTAACACAAATATATTATAAAAACTCTCCAATATTAACACAAAAATATGGAAACTCTCCAATATTAACACAAATATATTATAAAAACTCTCCAATATTAACACAAAAATATGGAAACTCTCCAATATTAACACAAATATATTATAAAAACTCTCCAATATTAACACAAAAATATAGAAACTCTCCAATATTAGCACAAAAATATAGAAACTCTCCAATATTAACACAAAAATCAAAACGCTGATTGATATAAACACAGAAGGGGGCATGTTTTACGTAATATATTAACAACAAACTGCTGATTATCCAAACATAGGACAGTCTACAACACTGTGTGCCAAATAAAGATTGCCCATGCTATTTTTCACCATTATAAACTGTTTTAGGCGTATATCAATTACATAACCAAACTTCAATATGTGAACAGACTTTGGTATATCACAACCGACAAAAAATTCAATATATTTGTTATCATATATATTTCCGATATAAAATTCCTTTTACTGTTGTCAATAATTACCTCTCACAAACTTGTAATTTATAACAAGATAAGAATTCATAAACTGAATAAAACTAGAGCTGTGACAAGTATACCCCCCGCTTTTCATTGATTGGTTTGGATACTTTGTGAAGCTGCCTATTTATGGTACTATAACCAAATCAAACATGTTCTATGTTTAGGTAAGAACTAATTGAATGCATAGCCGAACAAAATTTTGCTCGTTTTTAAAGAAAAAGGGGCATAACTCTATTAGAACTGGTAATTCGGCAAAATCTTTGCATAGAGCTAAACCTCATAGGGTCCTCTAACTACATGCCAAATTTTAGAAAAATCCATCGAAAACAAAGCAAATGCATAATATAGTCGGACAAGCTAGTAACCATTTTTTACATAACTCTGTAAAAAGCGTTTTTTCGGAAGAAGCCGTTACTGGCGACACAACTTCATGCCATCCTTCAACTCTGTATAAAGTTTCAAAAATCCATCAAAAACTAAGTGAATGCATAGCCGGACAAAATTATGACACATTTTGTATGAAAAAGGGGCCTAACTCTGTTAAAAAGGGCTAAATCGCAAAATCACTGCAGGGGACACAAGTTCATATGGTCTTCTAACTATATACCAAATTTGAGTGAAATCCATAAAGAAATGAGCGAATGCATAGCCGGACAAATTTTGTGACAGACGGACGGACGGACGGACGGACGGACAAGGTGATTCCAGTATACCCTCCCTAACTTCGTTGCGGGGGGTATAAATATATAGAATTTTTCAGACATGGCGATCCTTGAAAACTTTTTAGCTCCAACATTTGGTTATTTTAGTTTATTTTGTTTAACGTCCTATTAACAGCCAAGGTCATTTAAGGACATGCCAGGTTTTGGAGGTGGAGGAAAGACGGAGTACCCGGAGAAAAACTCCCGACCTACGGTCAGTAACTGGCAACTGCCCCACGTAGGTTTGGAACTTGCAACCCAGAGGTGGAGGGCTAGTGATAAAGTGTCGGGACACCTTAACCACTCGGTCACCGCTTGAACAGTCGATCAGTTCGTATGATGAATTATATAACAGGTCAATTCACTATGGAGATAAATACGTACTATGCATCGTGCTCCAGGTACGTGGGATCCATCAACTCTCGGACAATCTCCCTGAAAAGGAAACAATTTGATAAATAATTCTCATTTATATACCATACAAAACTTAATTTACCTGGCTTATAATATGTTTTTAACATTTAATATTCTGATGCTAAAAACTTTAATTTCTGAAAGCTTATCATTATTCTAGTGAATTCTAAACACAGCATACATATACAGGATGGGATATCTTCAAAATACAAGGGTTCTTCCGGCTCGTTGACTAGTATGATAATTTTGGACCGATGCAGAAAAGACAAAACACATAAAGATTAGAACCTTTGGGTTTTGAAGCTTGGAATGAGGGAAATAACCAGATGTTGATCATGTGATGCCCAAAATATCTGGGAGACAGTGAACAGACAACAACATATCTGGGGATCTGGGGATAGGGGGGGGGGGGGGGGGGGAGAGTGTCAAAGCTAGCAGGCCGTAATTGTGAAGTGCTATTTCTATATTTTATTTTTAAATCATTTTACTCTTTGATCTTGATCAAGATAAGATGTAATCAAACGAACTGAACAGTTCTGTATCACAACACAAACAACATGGTTCTCTTGAGTAAGTTTTTTGAAGTTTTACGCTTTCAGTTGACCCTCAAGTAACAAGGTCAAGGTTATCTATTTAAATACTTTTCCTCTATTCCATCAACAAGGTACTGGACAACTGTTATGACTCCATATGTTATAGCTTTAAAGAAGTTTGTTTTAGTTTTAAGCATTATAATTATAACACTTACAAATCTGAGAGTGGGTCAATAGACAGAATTTATCATAAGAAGTCAGACAACCCTCCACCACAACATGCTGCAGGCTAATTTGTTATTACGATTTAGTCTTATTATTATGTTGAACTTGATTAAAGAAAAGCTGACGAAGGGATGAATATGGATTTAACCTCAGAGACGGTCTGTGTCAGGTGACCTAAAAACAAACAAGTCCATTTGCTAAATGAAAACAGGGAAAAATATTATTTAAACCTGACCTCAAAATAATATGATCGAAACCCGACTTTTATCAGTAACCGAAGGTAGCCAATTTAAAGAAAACAAGAGACCAGCATTTTCAAATCATTTGTTTAGACATACATGTAATAATGATAATTAACCTCTAATATAGACGAAACAGAACATACATAATCTGAAATGCAGCAAACACTGACCTTGACCTTCGACTTCCAAATTTTCATTGGAAATAATTTACTGTGTTTGTGAAATTCTTAATAATGGGTTAACAAAAATTGAAGAATAAAATAAACAAAGTGTATATCATTCATAAGATTAAATAACTTAATGAATATCCCATGAACTTGATTCAAAGAAATAAATATGGAAATAAAATATAAAAGATTACCATTAACTTCTCAATTGTGTGTACATTTGTAAAAAATAAATAAGAAAGATCACTACAGATGTGCTGTTTGTCTTAATTGTGACGAAGAAGTTTTGAAATCAATAAAAAAACAATATAAAATATTAAGAAGAAATAGATTTAGATGTTGAAATGTTTTTCACATGCGAGTCTACAGTATCATTCAACTAGGAACAAACACAGCAAACTATAAAATGTTTTGAAGGGTTTTGTCTGGTCAGCATTGTTTTACGATGATGTAATTCTGTGTATTACTGTGACAGGGATGAACTCAATTTAAAATATCAAACAAGTTCACTGATAAATCTCAAACCTAGGCCCATCGTTCTCCTGTCTCTAAACACTATTATACGATACATAAATCTCAAAGCTAGGCCCAACTTTCTCCCGTCTCTAAACACTATTATACAATATATAAATCTCAAATCTAGGCCCATCTTTCTCCCGTCTCTAAACACTATTATACGATACATAAATCTCAAACCTAGGCCCATCGTTCTCCTGTCTCTAAACACTATTATACAATATACAAGAGATCCCAGAGGGATCTTGGCGCCCACCATTGAATGATCTTCATAGGTTCCATGTCAGATTGATCTTTTCTCTACTTTTCCCTTCATTTTACTAATCTGTGCAAATTGAGACATCCCTCCAGTACTTTTCAAACAAGGGAATCCTAGCTATATAAGAAATTTGAGATTTAACGATAATGGCTGTTTGTTTGCCAGGTTGTTTTCAGGACAGACTGGTCCAAAAATGCAATACAAGGGACCAAGGGGAACCTACTTATGAAATTTGAGAAAGATCCATTCAGTACTTTCTCAGAAATAGCGATAACAAACTTCAATTGTCAAAATCCAAGATGGCTGCCTGTCGGCCATGTTGTTTTCAGATTGGTCTCAAAACACAATATGCATAACTAGGCACCAAGGGAATCTTACATATGCAATTTGAGAAAGATCCATTCAGTACATTCTCAGAAATAGTGATAACAAACTTCAATTGTCAAAATCCAAGATGGCTGCCTGTCGGCCATGTTGTTTTCCGATTGGTCTCAAATCGCAATATGCATAACTAGGCACCAAGGGGAACCTACATATGAAATTTGAGAAAGATCCATTCAGTACTTTCTCAGAAATAGCGATAACAAACTTCAATTGTCAAAATCCAAGATGGCTGCCTGTCGGCCATGTTGTTATCCGATTGGTCTCAAATCGCAATATGCATAACAAGGCACCAAGGGGAACCTTCATATCAAATTTGAGAAAGATCCATTCAGTACTTTCTCAGAAATAGCGATAACAAACTTCAATTGTCAAAATCCAAGATGGCTGCCTGTCGGCCATTTTGTTTTCCGATTGGTCTCAAAACGCAATATGCATAACTAGGCACCAAGGGGAACCTTCATATGCAATTTGAGAAAGATCCCTTCAGGGCTTTCTCAGAAATAGCGATAACAAACTTCAATTGTCAAAATCCAAGATGGCTGCCTGTCAGCCATGCTGTTTTCCGATTAGTCTCAAAACGCAATATGCATAACTAGGCACCAAGGGGAACCTTCATATGCAATTTGAGAAAGATCCCTTCAGGGCTTTCTCAGAAATAGCGATAACAAACTTCAATTGTCAAAATCCAAGATGGCTGCCTGTCAGCCATGCTGTTTTCCGATTAGTCTCAAAACGCAATATGCATAACTAGGCACCAAGGGGAACCTTCATATGCAATTTGAGAAAGATCCCTTCAAAGCTTTCTCAGAAATAGCGATAACAAACTTCAATTGTCAAAATCCAAGATGGCTGCCTGTCAGCCATGTTGTTTTCCGATTGGTCTCAAAACGCAATATGCATAACTAGGCACCAAGGGGAACCTTCATATAAAATTTCAGAAAGATCCATTCAGTACTTTCTCAGAAATAGCGATAACAAACTTCAATTATCAAAATCCAAGATGGCTGCCTGTCGGCCATGTTGTTATCCGATTGATCTCAAAATGCAATATGCATAACTAGGCACCAAGGGGAACCTTCATATGAAATTTGAGAAAGATCCATTCAGTACTTTCTCAGAAATAGCGATAACAAACTTCAATTGTCAAAATCCAAGATGGCTGCCTGTCGGCCATGTTGTTTTCCGATTGGTCTCAAAACGCAATATGCATAACTAGGCACCAAGGGGAACCTACATATGAAATTTGAGAAAGATCCCTTCAGTACTTTCTGAGAAATAGCGATAACAAGAATTGTTTACGGACGGAGGGACGGACGGACGGACGGACGGACGGAGGGACGGACGGACGGACCACGGACCACGGACGCAGGGCGATTTGAACAGGCCACCATCTGATGATGGTGGGCTAATAAATCTCAAAGCTAGGCCCAACTTTCTCCCGTCTCTAAACACTATTATACGATACATAAATCTCAAAGCTAGGCCCAACTTTCTCCCGTCTCTAAACACTATTATACAATACATAAATCTCAAAGCTAGGCCCAACTTTCTCCCGTCTCTAAACACTATTATACGAGACAAACACGTGTCACATGTTTGGAACATATGTATCGGCTAACCTAATCTCTAGATTCAATATTTTGTAACTTGATATTTTGAAATAAACATCATCTCAGATATGATTGAAAGCCAAGCCTTAAGCCAAAACAAATGTACTGTTGACAAGTTAAATCCCCTCGTTGAAATAATCACTTTCACACAAGATGGCTCAGATAAACCTTTGGAGACTGTTTTGATTTTTGAAAATATTTTTAACGTAAACTTTTCTGTTTATTACCTACTGAAATTATAATTATATACTATTTACAGTTGTAAACATGATGCTAGTGTTCGTTTTCATCAAACCCTTGTTGAGAGGAACAGAATATGTTTCTTTACTTGGGTGTTATCGAGCAATATTATATGGTATGTGTAAAGCTGAATGCAAAAAACCTCAAACTTCCTAAACCTTAACAAACACACTCATTATAGCCTAACAGCACAAACTCAATTACCAATAGCAAACTATCATTAAACCAAACTCTCTGCACACGCAACTTTTTTATTTATATTTTTATAAATAGCTACAAACTCCAACTACTTACCATTCTGTTTTAATCTGATATCAACCCTTTAAACATAAGGTTGTTTTATGGCAGACAAATGTAAATACAGCATTTCATTTTGTTAACTTAGCTCTGTATATATTATACATGTAAAAAGAAAGTAGAATCTTTTATGCAAATCAGCAATGCATTGTACATACTAAGTGAAAGTAGGACCCATTTCCATAGAGGATTGTGTCACATTAGACACAGTGTACAAAGCTTGATATATAACAATACAATTTGTGTCAGAAATGGGAGTAGAATTCTCCAGAACCAAACCTGTTAGCGGTCGGAATCCATCTGAAATTTAGAACTTATTCTGTACTGGGTACGAATTGATAAGGTATGCTGCTGTGTAAAATATAACTCCAAAAGTTATTGAACTTAAGAGTGTACCACCTGATAAAGTAGCCATCCTTTGACATGATCAATAATTACATATTTTGAACTGATGTCTACATAATTATATACATCAAATGACAGCATACAATATGTGAAATACAGCAATCTGAAAATTATTGATGTGTCACTAAAAACTGTGTGATAATGAGTCTTAGGTCTCAATAATGAATATTTAGTCTGAATAATGAGTTTTAGGTCTGGATGGTCTGAATAATGAGTTTTAAGTCTGTATAATGAATATTTAGTATGAATAATGAGTTTAGTTTTAAGTGTGGATATTGAATATTTAGTCTGAATAATGAGTTTTAAGTCTGGATAGTGAATATTTAGTCAGGATAATGAATATTTAGTCTGAATAATGAATATTAAGTCTGTATAATGAATATTTAGTATGAATAATGAGTTTTAAGACTTGATAATGAATATTTAGTCTGAATAATGAGGTTAAAGTCTGGATAATGAATATTTAGTCTGGATAATGAATATTTAGTCTGGATAATGAGTTTTTATTTTGGATAATGAATATTTAGTCTAAATAATGAGTTTTAAGAGTGGATAGTGAATAATGAATATTTAGTCTGGATAGTGAATATTTAATCTGGATAATGAGTTTTAAGTCTGGATAATGAATATATATACATTTGTATATGATAAGATTAAAATAAGAGAACCAGAACCTAGATAATGATTTTGAAACCCAGACACATATCATAATGTAGTAGACAATGAGTTTTTGGTTTGGATTATGAATATTAATTCTGGTTAGTATTTTTCTACCAATAAGACTTGATATTTTTGGTTAGTGAGTTAATGTTTAAAGATAAAGATACCAATAAAAGAGACTTTTAACAGAGTGGAATTAAGTCCTCAATACAAAGTGTGTTTCCTGTAGCAGTATGTCAAGCTTCATATCATCACTGCTGGACTCGAGACCATAAACTATTTAATTTGTTACTTTTAAATCAATCTTTTTTCTGAACAGCCATCATTCCCAATGACACTGATACAGATTCATTCTTGGTAATCCAATTCATTTCAGAACTAGACTAAGATAATTTTTGTCCAATAATGATCAGATATTAGGTTTTTTTTTATATTTTTATTTTTTTTCTCCAGTCAGTCTGTCTTTCTTCAAACAATTACTCTATTTTCAATTTAAAAGCATCAAAGCCTCAAAATAATTAGAAAAACATAATTTCAAACAAACAAAATGTTTCTATTAATCAACCTAAAATGAATTCACTATCTAATAAAATGAATATCATTAATCAACATTCAACATAAATTTGGATAAAAATACTAGTATCTAGCTAATAAAATTTTATTTTCAAGACATAAGACGCCAACAGTAAAAAAAATTCTAAACATTTTAAAGAAATAAACGATACTAAAATACTAAACTTACATTTAATAGATTATATCCTGATTAAGAATACTCACCCTAGTGACTCCACCTCATTTGCATGTAGGAAAGCCTGGTGGTCACAATGGAGGACGAAAATCAGGGGAGCTAACAACTCGTGCATTCCCTGTAATATCAAAATACAGAATCAGCTGAGAAAAATTGTGGTATTAAATTAGAAATGCTTAATCAATTACATGAAATTCAATAAAAAAAATAATACTTTAAACTTCATTATTATCAAAACAGGAACTTTCCTTCTAAATATATGTTTATATCTCTATAAGAATCATTTAATTACAGAACAATTATCAATCTATTGAAATTTATATTAAATGCTGATTACTGGAAACTTGCTAATACTTAATAATAGGTTTTCTATAATGTATGTGTTTATTTGGACATTAACAAAAATACTCTAGAGCAGTTTACAGAATGATCTGCTTCTTTACTCTTGAGCATTTTACAAAAAGATCTATTTTTCTATTCTTGAGCATTTCAATAAAAGATCAGCTTCTTTACTCTTGAGCATTTTACAAAAAGATCTATTTTTCTATTCTTGAGCATTTTACTAAAAGATCAGATTCTTTACTCTTGAGCATTTTACAAAAAAAGATCAGCTTCTCAAATCTTGACCATTTTACAGAAAGATCAGCGTCTTTACTCTTGAGCAATTAGCTAAAACATCAGCGTCTTTACTCTTGAGCAATTAGCTTAAAACATCAGCTTCTTTACTCTTGAGCATTTTACAAAAAGATCTGCTTCTTTACCTTTGAGCATTTTAAAAACTGATAAAATCTGTCCTAAGACTGGATACACTTATATGAAGAAGCTGTACAATACTTTTACAGTGTCATAATATTCTTACTTACATTACTCTTACAAACATAGCATTTACCAGGTTTGAGAAGATCAACTCTCTACGGTCGAAATTCTGACTTGCCGATCTGATATAGAGAGATATATGGATTGCTGTACCTGTTTGTACAGAATAGCCGTATGGGAACGGCTGTAACAAAACAGCAAGTCTATCATCTGTTCACGGAGCTCAGGGTTTTGAAAAAACTGAATCTCTGGAAAGCTACAGAATAAACAAAAAGAAAAAAAAAACCGAAAATAATGAAAAGCTTTAAAAGAGATGTTAAAATCATGCATTTTCTGAAAGATATCACAGGAAAAAGAGAGAATCATGATGATGGGAGTAAATCATAGAAAAACAACATCAAATGTACTTGTATATGCATGCTATTGGTGGTAGATCAGGAGGCTACAGGGTGTTTCCAAATATGACTTCATTCAACCATACTGTGATCTTAAAAATAACGACAATTTTATTTTGAATCATTTTTTTTTTTTATTTCATGTTTTTGTTTCTTTTGTCATTTTTGAAAACTCCTTAGTCTGCTTAGATTACATACTACACATTCACATACTACACATTCACATACTACACATACACATACAACACCAACCCAGTTCGGGTAAGGTATTTTTCATTACTCCTTCCTATTACAGATTTGCTGCCTGTGCTGGGGCTCCAACTAACAACCTCAAGGCTCTCAAGCTCTCAAGGCAAACATCCTACTGCTAAGCTAAAGGAAAATTCCCACAAGTCTGAGCTAGTAAGGTGACCTTATACTCTCTACTTTTACACTATTCCCTCCTTCACAAAGTCTTCGCCCCTGAAGATAACCACAACCCAGGTTCTTCAGCTCCAAGGAAGCCTCTCAATCTCTTATAGCTTTCACTTAGCGTGGACAATCTCTATAAAGTCTTAATATTTAAGTTAACACAATTAACAGGCCCAAGGAATGAAGAACTCTAGAGTGCTGACAATGATATTCTAAAGAGAGTAACCGTGAAATTGACCAGACAACCCTGAAACCATTATAACAATGACCTTGACCCAACGACCTCTTTGGTCGACTTTGACCTTGACCCAACGACCTCTTTGGTCGACTTTGACCTTGACCCAACAACCTCTTTGGTCGACTTTGACCTTGACCCAACAACCTCTTTGGTCGACTTTGACCTTGACCCAACAGCCTCTTTGGTCGACTTTGACCTTGACCCAACAACCTCTTTGGTCGACTTTGACCTTGACCCAACGACCTCTTTGGTCGACTTTGACCTTGACCCAATAACCTCTTTGGTCAACTTTGACCTTGACCCAATAACCTCTTTGGTCATTTTGACAGAGTATCAGAGTTGTGCCCGGGTCATTCTGACCACTGGCTAAATAATGTACGAAGGGACACACATTGAGACACAAAGAGGGACGATATGTTCTCTGGTAGTGCTGATAGAGACTAATTAGGACGTGGTACATACATGCACTAGAGAATTAATGGGCGTGAAATGCAGAAGCACACGAAAATTCTCTCCTGATCTCTACAAAACATGCACAATTCCAAGTACATTTCTGAAAACTGCACAGCACAAGGTTGTTATTATAATACTGGATGCTATTTGATACATGTACAACATACTGAAATCTGAGTGACACCATCACGTACAATATCTGAGTGACACCATCACATACAATATCTGAGTGACACCATACATGTACAACATACTGATATCTGAGTGACACCATACATGTACAATATCTGAGTGACACCATACATGTACAATATCTGAGTGACACCATACATGTACAACATACTGATATCTGAGTAACACCATACATGTACAATATCTGAGTGACACCATCACATACAATATCTGAGTGACACCATACATGTACAACATACTGATATCTGAGTGACACCATCCGTACAATATCTGAGTGACACCATACATGTACAACATACTGATATCTGAGTGACACCATACATGTACATTGACACTACACATTTACAGTGACACTACACATATACAGTGACACTACACATATACAGTGACACTACACATATACAGTGACACTACACATATACAGTGACACTACACATATACAGTGACACTACACATTTACAGTGACACTACACATATACAGTGACACTACACATATACAGTGACACTACACATATACAGTGACACTACACATATACAGTGACACTACACATATACAGTGACACTACACATTTACAGTGACACTACACATTTACAGTGACACTACACATATACAGTGACACTACACATATACAGTGACACTACACATATACAGTGACACTACACATATACAGTGACACTACACATATACAGTGACACTACACATATACAGTGACACTACACATATACAGTGACACTACACATATACAGTGACACTACACATTATACAGTGACACTACACATATACAGTGACACTACACATATACAGTGACACTACACATATACAGTGACACTACACATATACAGTGACACTACACATTTACAGTGACACTACACATATACAGTGACACTACACATGTACATTGACACTACACATTTACAGTGACACTACACATATACAGTGACACTACACATATACAGTGACACTACACATATACAGTGACACTACACATATACAGTGACACTACACATATACAGTGACACTACACATGTACATTGACACTACACATTTACAGTGACACTACACATATACAGTGACACCATACATGTACATTGACACTACACATATACAGTGACACCATACATGTACAATATCTGAGTGACACCATACACGTACAATATCTGAGTGACACCATACACGTACAATATCTGAGTGACACCATACACGTACAATATCTGAGTGACACCATACATGTACAATATCTGAGTGACACCATACACGTACAATATCTGAGTGACACCATACACGTACAATATCTGAGTGACACCATACACGTACAATATCTGAGTGACACCATACATGTACAATATCTGAGTGACACCATACATGTACAATATCTGAGTGACACCATACACGTACAATATCTGAGTGACACCATACATGTACATTGACACTACACATATACAGTAACACCATACATGTACATTGACACTACACATATACAGTGACACCATACACGTACAATATCTGAGTGACACCATACACGTACAATATCTGAGTGACACCATACATGTACAATATCTGAGTGACACCATACATGTACAATATCTGAGTGACACCATACACGTACAATATCTGAGTGACACCATACATGTACATTGACACTACACATATACAGTAACACCATACATGTACATTGACACTACACATGTACATTGACACTACACATATACAGTAACATCATCATGCAGTGTATACCAATGTATGTTTTTATTTAAGCATTGATGTCATTTTTTTTTAGTTTCATCGGGGTATGAAACAAATTTTGTTTGCAAACTGTATGAATCCGTGTAGCGTAGCGGATTCATACAGTTTGCAAACAAAATTTGTTTCATACCCCGATGAAACTAAAAAAAAATTGACATCAACGCTTATAATTAATTTTTGAAAATGATTTTCTAATTTAAAACATGTTTTATGTACAATTTTACTGGTTTTAAATGGAATTCTTTTTCTCAAATCAATACGCAACGTCAATTGTTGTATTGTGACATCACATTTTTCGCGCCATTCTCGGAATTTCTTTCATAGAAGAATGAAAAGAATTTCTCGACCAATCACATTTGAGTATTTACCATGAAAACAAAGAAAATTAATTATAGAGTATTAATATTTGAATGTGTTGCATTAAAATTTGATGAACTGAAAAGAGTGTATATTACAAATATATCATTAAATTTGATCAACATTAAATCAAAGAATGATTACATATTACGATCATCATTACATTTCTGTATGATAATGTAGAATTGATATCGTTACATGTATGGTCCTCACTGTGATATTGTTAAAAACTCCACAAAACATACACAAGTGTCTATCTATATCAGATCAATAATAGTTTAATGATGAAATAAAGTATGGACAATGAAGCTTCTTTTGAATTTTGTTAAAAATTGATATTTTGAGCATCTATACATAATAAAAAAAAAAAAAAAATTGGAAAAAAAAAGCTCTCCAATGAGGCTGTCTCATTGCCAACTCCAAATACGGCAGCAACATATACCGATATCTCTGTTAACGCTCATTTCTGACAGCTAGTTTTCTTTATTAAAATGTTGTGAGTGGAAGTTTTTTTGTTTTTTTTTGGCAAATTTCTGTAAAAAAAAATCTGAAATTATTGATTTTTTTTTTTTTAAATGCAAAATTCCTTTTATCTTAATTTTTTAAACAAAATTCAAAAGTCTTTTGCTGCAAATGAATGAAAAAGGAATGAGAGAAAAACTCTGAGAGAAAGAGCAACACTATACAACATCCGTGGGATCACCTGTCGGTAGGAAAGTTCAGTGTTAATCTTTGCATAGATGAAGAGAACATCCACCATGAGGTTTCTCACTTGATTGGACTGAAAGAAAGCAATCCTTGGATAGCTGTAAGAATGGAGAAGGTCTTTGTTAATATGTCGCTGTCATTTTTATTAAACTGAGTTCTGCAAGCATATGTTTCTCAGGTTTGGTAACACTATGGAACAATTCAAAAACTGAAAAGTACGAATAAACGGAATCTAGCTCTTAAAAAATGTCGGCGTTTGCCACCGATCGACGAAAATTATACTTCGAGTTATTCGAACATTTCAAGTAGGATTTTTATTGTTGGGACCAAATTTTTACTTCGTATTATCCGAGTTTTTCGAGTTATCCGAATTCGAATAATCCGAGTTTTTTTTACTAAGATAAAGAGAGAATTCGGCCGGGACCGGCGAGGTACTTCGAGTTAAGCGGGGTATTCGAGTTATCCGAGTTCGAGTTAACGAAGTTCCACTGTATATAGATATCACTGTTACAACGCCAAACTGACAATAGAAAGACAAAAGAAATTTGGATTTTTTTTTTTTTTTTTTTCATTGTGGATTTTCTCTTCAATCATATTGGTATCAAAGCATGGAACAAGCAATGAGTATGGTTTTAATATATTAGAAGACATTTTAAAACAGCACAACATGGAGTCAGGAGGCAATGTAGGTGACACACATGATGAAGTGAATATTGTTAGTATCCATTCTGATCTATTAATAGCCTAATGAACAAACAACAAATAGTATCTTTGTCTAATTTGTCTAATTGGTTACTAACTATTTTTCCACAACAATCACTTAAATATGCATATTTATTAGATAAGAAAATGTTATTTGAAATCAAATTAATTGTCAGATAATTATGTAATTCAATTTTACATTTAAGCACTTTTTATATACCAATGGCCTTCTGGCTACCTGACAAATATAGACATATAAGTATTATGAAACATATTCCTCAGGTTGGAAGGGATAGCTATATAAAAGGTTATCTAACACAACCAATAAAGTTATTGCTAGTGACAGTTTGATAACAGCTCTGATATAGCCTTTTGTATAGAAATATTTACTGTATAATACATTCTATATTTCGGGACAGATTTTAATAAGTTAGATATAATTCTCAATAGTGGATGACTAAACAGTTAGGCAGCAAAAAATTCATTCCTTTTCTGATAAAGTTAGAGCTATAGATTTAAATTGTGCTGCTGGACATTTAAATCCTGTGAATTTACTTAAGTCAGGTACAAAAATGACAAATTTTAAAGCTGCATACTCCCAAAAAAAAATATGGTATATGTTTACATTTTGACCCCTTTACAGTTTTCAGACTTAATATATACCTAACAAATTATCGCAAATAAAAAACTGGAGGAAAATGTGTATTTATGAAAGTATAGGGGAAATTCCCAAAAATAATAACTGGGTCTGACGGACCAAGTTTCTATGCAAATTAATCCCACAATGTAATTGTTGTATACATAGTGCTATATATTTTGAATTAAGTATTTAGTTGTATGTTTGTTCATATTGATCAGTTATTACAAGAATATTTTGCAAATATGTTCAAATGAAATCATTATTTGGCAAGTTCACATATACTCGATATGTAAACAATGGCCATGTGTGTAGTTTACGTTTTTGTAGCCTTGTTCTCGGCTTCGTGACAAATCTCGCCATAAAAATAAACGCGGCAAGTTATTTTGTACATTGATATTGCAAGGCTTCCCCCAGTCAAGCGTCAAGTCCAATGGTGTTTTTTATGTAAGGAGAGCGTTAATGAGCATCTTGGATTGCCAAAATACATGTGTGCAACTAGAACTTTAGGTTATTTGGGAGTATGCGGCTTTAATTAAGAGAAATAAAATTATTAAAACAGCAATTATTTTGAACAATTTTTCATTTTCATTACGACACATTTTTGTAAACTTACGTGCGAATCACATCCTGTTTAATGGTCAATCTCAGCTCATTGTCCAAGAAAAACTGGTTCCAAGGACTCTGAAAATAAACAAACATCCACAGAATATATGTTTGTTTTGTCAGTTTCAATGTCCCTTTTGACTACCGAATGGCCATGAACATTACAGATTTTAAAGAACGATGTTGATCAACATTACTCATTCTCAACCATTATGTCACTTACTTTTGAAAGAAAAAAGTTGTTCAATGATAAAACAAATATAATTTTGTATGATTTGCAAAAAATCTGTATATTTTATCAAGGCCAACACAGCACTACATAGCAAGGCTTGAATTAACTGTGGTCTATAGGATTACCTGGTCTATAGGATTACCTGGTTTATAGAAATACATGGTTTATAGGATTACCTGGTCTATAGGATTACCTGGTATATAGGATTACCTGGTCTATAGGATTACCTGGTCTATAGGGATACCTGGTCTATAGGATTACCTGGTATATACGATTACCTGGTCTATAGGAATACCTGGTCTATAGGATTACCTGGTATATAGGATTACCTGGTCTATATGATTACCTGGTCTATAGGATTACCTGGTATATAGGATTACCTGGTCTATAGGATTACCTGGTCTATAGGATTACCTGGTATATAGGAATACCTGGTCTATAGGATTACCTGGTATATAGGATTACCTGGTATATAGGATTACCTGGTCTATAGGATTACCTGGTCTATAGAAATACATGGTATATAGGATTACCTGTTCTATAGGATTACCTGGTCTATAGGATTACCTGGTCTATAGGATTACCTGGTCTATAGGATTACCTGGTATATAGGATTACCTGGTCTATAGGATTACCTGGTCTATAGGGATACCTGGTCTATAGGATTACCTGGTATATAGGATTACCTGGTATATAGGAATACCTGGTCTATAGGATTACCTGGTCTATAGAAATACATGGTATATAGGATTACCTGGTATATAGGATTACCTGGTATATAGGATTACCTGGTATATAGGAATACCTGGTCTATAGGATTACCTGGTCTATAGAAATACATGGTTTATAGAATTACCTGGTATATAGGATTACCTGGTCTATAGGATTACCTGGTATATAGGATTACCTGGTATATAGGATTACCTGGTATATAGGATTACCTGGTTTATAGGATTACCTGGTCTATAGGAATACCTCGTCTATAGGATTACCTGGTTTATAGAAATACATGGTTTATAGGATTACCTGGTCTATAGGGATACCTGGTCTATAGGATTACCTGGTCTATAGGATTACCTGGTATATAGGATTACCTGGTCTATAGGGATACCTGGTCTATAGGATTACCTGGTATATAGGATTACCTGGTCTATAGGATTACCTGGTCTATAGGATTACCTGGTCTATAGGGATACGTGGTCTATAGGATTACCTGGTCTATAGGATTACCTGTCTATAGGATTACCTGGTATATAGGAATACCTGGTCTATAGGAATACCTGGTCTATATGATTACCTGGTCTATAGGGATACCTGGTCTATAGAAATACATGGTATATAGGATTACCTGGTCTATAGGAATACCTGGTCTATAGGATTACCTGGTCTATATGATTACCCGGTCTATAGGATTACCCGGTCTATAGGATTACCTGGTCTATAGGATTACCTGGTCTATATGATTACCCGGTCTATAGGATTACCCGGTCTATAGGATTACCTGGTCTATAGAATTACCTGGTCTATAGGATTACCTGGTCTATAGGATTACCTGGTCTATAGGATTACCTGGTCTATAGGGATACGTGGTCTATAGGATTACCTGGTCTATAGGATTACCTGGTCTATAGGGATACCTGGTCTATAGGATTACCTGGTATATAGGATTACCTGGTCTATAGGATTACCTGGTCTATAGGAATACCTGGTCTATAGGGATACCTGGTCTATATGACTACCTGGTCTATAGGATTACCTGGTCTATAGGAATACCTGGTCTATAGGGATACCTGGTCTATAGGATTACCTGGTCTATAGGATTACCTGGTCTATAGGGATACCTGGTCTATATGATTACCTGGTCTATATGACTACCTGGTCTATAGGATTACCTGGTCTATAGGATTACCTGGTTTATAGGATTACCTGGTTTATAGGAATACCTGGTCTATAGGGATACCTGGTATATAGGATTACCTGGTCTATAGGATTACCTGGTCTATAGGGATACCTGGTCTATAGGATTACCTGGTCTATATGACTACCTGGTCTATAGGATTACCTGGTCTATAGGATTACCTGGTTTATAGGATTACCTGGTATATATGATTACCTGGTATATAGGATTACCTGGTCTATAGGGATACCTGGTCTATATGATTACCTGGTCTATATGACTACCTAGTCTATAGGATTACCTGGTCTATAGGATTACCTGGTCTATAGGAATACCTGGTCTATAGGGATACCTGGTATATAGGATTACCTGGTCTATAGGATTACCTGGTCTATAGGGATACCTGGTCTATAGGATTACCTGGTCTATATGACTACCTGGTCTATAGGATTACCTGGTCTATAGGATTACCTGGTCTATAGGATTACCTGGTCTATAGGAATACCTGGTCTATAGGATTACCTGGTATATAGGATTACCTGGTATATAGGATTACCTGGTCTATAGGGATACCTGGTCTATAGGGATACCTGGTCTATAGGGATACCTGGTATATAGGATTACCTGGTCTATAGGGATACCTGGTCTATAGGATTACCTGGTCTATAGGGATACCTGGTCTATAGGGATACCTGGTCTATAGGGATACCTGGTCTATAGGGATACCTGGTCTATAGGGATACCTGGTCTATAGGATTACCTCGTCGACAGGATTACCTCGTCGACAGGATTACCTCGTCGACAGGATTACCTGGTCTATAGGAATACATGGTTTAAGTATCAATCAGCTGAAAGTAAAATGAAATTGATGGTCCCTAACACAAGAGATCCTTGATGGAGCTTAGCATCCACCATTGAATCATCTATATCAGTCAAATGAAAAACTGATCTTTTCTCTTCTTTTTCCTTCTTTCACTCTTCTTTCAAAACAATTAATAACTTAAATATAGTGCAATATAGCAGGAGCAACTTGCAATAGTCAAAGTCCATGATGGCTGCCTGTCAGCCATGTTGTTTTCTGATCGGTACAAAATTGCAATATGCACAAACTAGTACCAAGGGGAACCTACATATGAAATTTGAGAAAGATCCCTTCAGTACTTTCTGAGAAATAGCGATAACAAGAATTGTTTACGGAGGGACAGACCGACCACGGACGCAGGGCGACTTGAATAGCCCACCACCTGATGATGGTGGGCTAAAAAGGCAGACATTACCTTAGAGGAAAGTTAAAATTGAAGACCTACCTCATCAGCCTGAGATAGAGGGTTGTTTACATGTAAGTCGGACACTGGGTGATCCACAGCCTTCCGAGGGTTTATAATCAACTGTAATAAAAAAAACAACACTTTGATGAAGACTCCATTCTGATTGGTCCGATGCCTAATGAAAATATTCTGAGACATCTTTAAACCATACAAAACTTTCAAATTATTTGTATCCAAACATTAAATTGTATCAATTATAGTATCAATTTTACATTATCAGATACAAATAAACCATGACTTCAGGAAGTAAAATGTTTTTTCATTGGACAGTTCGCTTATAAACTAGGCGTGGCTTCATGCAGGCCTTTCAATGACACCAGCTTGTACACACGAGTCTGGTTGTGTACACAGATTTTCCACAAAAGGGAAATTTAAACTTTCTGTCGATATTATTGTTCCAATGAATATTCCAAATCCATATTTCAGCTGAACAACAAACAGGATACAAAATGTACGCTGTCCCAAAAATACAATTCTCTGCTTTAATTTTCTGTCATCAACTGTAATGTCTGGTGGTTATCATGTCCTTCTGTATTAAGTCTACCAATACCATTAAGTGAGGGTTACCGTTATGTGAGGGTTACCACGGTTACCGTTATGTGAGGGTTACCGTTATGTGACGGTTACCATTAAGTGAAGGTTACCTTTATGTGAGGGTTACCGTTATGTGAGGGTTACCGTTATGTGAGGGTTACCATTATGTAAGGGTTACCGTTATGTGAGGGTTACCATTATGTGAGGGTTACCGTTATGTGAGGGTTACCATTATGTGAGGGTTACCGTTACGTGAGGGTTACCATCATGTGAGGGTTACCATTATGTGAGGGTTACTGTTATGTGATGGTTACCATTATGTGAGGGTTACCGTTATGTGAGGGTTACCATTATGTGAGGGTTACCGTTATGTGAGGGTTACCTTTATGTGAGGGTTACCATTAAGTGAAGGTTACCTTTATATGAGGGTTACCATTAAGTGAAGGTTACCGTTATGTGAGGGTTACCTTTATGTTAGGGTTACCATTAAGTGAAGGTTACCGTTATGTGAGGGTTACCGTTATGTGAGGGTTACCATTATGTGAGGGTTATCGTTATGTGAGGGTTACCGTTATGTGAGGGTTACCGTTATGTGAGGGTTATTGTTATGTGAGGGTTACCTTTTTCTACCAATACCATTAAGTGAAGGTTACCTTTTTCTACCAATACCATTATGTGACGGTTACCATTATGTGAGGGTTACCATTATGTGAGGGTTACCATTATGTGAGGGTTACCGTTACGTGAGGGTTACCATCATGTGAGGGTTACCATTATGTGAGGGTTACCGTTATGTGATGGTTACCATTATGTGAGGGTTACCGTTATGTGAGGGTTACCATTATGTGAGGGTTACCGTTATGTGAGGGTTACCTTTATGTGAGGGTTACCATTAAGTGAAGGTTACCTTTATATGAGGGTTACCATTAAGTGAAGGTTACCGTTATGTGAGGGTTACCTTTATGTTAGGGTTACCATTAAGTGAAGGTTACCGTTATGTGAGGGTTACCGTTATGTGAGGGTTACCATTATGTGAGGGTTACCGTTATGTGAGGGTTACCGTTATGTGAGGGTTATTGTTATGTGAGGGTTATCTTTTTCTACCAATACCATTAAGTGAAGGTTACCTTTTTCTACCAATACCATTATGTGACGGTTACCATTATGTGAGGGTTACCGTTATGTGAGGGTTACCTTTATGTGAGGATTACCGTTATGTGAGGGTTACCGTTATGTGAGGGTTACCTTTTTCTACCAATACCATTAAGTGAAGGTTACCTTTTTCTACCAATACCATTATGTGAGGGTTACCGTTATGTGAGGGCTACCGTTGTGTGAGGGTTACCTTTATGTGAGGGTTACCATTATGTGAGGGTTACCTTTATGTGAGGGTTACCATTATGTGAGGGTTACCATTATGTGAGGGTTACCATTATGTGAGGGTTACCTTTATGTGAGGGTTACCATTATGTGAGGGTTACCATTACGTGAGGGTTACCTTTATGTGAGGGTTACCATTATGTGAGGGTTACCTTTATGTGAGGGTTACCATTATGTGACGGTTACCATTATGTGAGGGTTACCTTTTTCTACCAATACCATTAAGTGAAGGTTACCTTTTTCTACCAATACCATTAAGTGAAGGTTACCTTTTTCTACCAATACCATTATGTGACGGTTACCATTATGTGAGGGTTACCGTTATGTGAGGGTTACCATTATGTGAGGGTTACCATTATGTGAGGGTTACCGTTATGTGAGGGTTACCTTTTTCTTCCAATACCATTATGTGACGGTTACCTTTTTCTACCAATACCAGTATGTGACGGTTACCATTATGTGAGGGTTACCTTTTTCTTGAGGTCGTCGTACTTGGACCTCCACTCTCTCATTTTCGGGACCCACCTGCTCATGTCTTCAGGTATCACTTCTAAAAATACCTGAAATTTTACAGGTAAATGTTAGCTATTAGGAGGTACACAACCAAGAAATAGAATTTAGGACTTGAATAATC
The DNA here is from genome assembly GCF_902652985.1 of Pecten maximus. Taxonomy (NCBI): domain Eukaryota; kingdom Metazoa; phylum Mollusca; class Bivalvia; order Pectinida; family Pectinidae; genus Pecten; species Pecten maximus. Next base: position 45,818,357 of record NC_047016.1, read on the forward strand.
ATTCAATTTGGATATGTAGATTTTGAATAATTAATTTCTTTTTACATATTTTTTTTCAAACAGATTTCACTCCATTGAAAACTTCCTTTTACTGCATAATTTTTTCTATTCAGGACAATGCGGAACCAAACATATATATAAGGTCATATTTTACATAAAGTTTCTTGATTTGATCAGAAATGAACAGAAAATGATGTGAAAATGAAAACACACATAATGCTTAAAGTCACATATCAATGTGACATCATCAGGTCAAAGTTCACTTGAGTCAGTATAACAAGCTACCGGACCCCACCAGCTACTATGACCCTTTACAAGTGTTGGAAGTTTGATCAAATTTATTATGATTCCTCAAGGAATGATTAGAAGCTTCTAGAGCTCTGACAAGGTTTTTTTCTGAAAAAATAGTAACGGTGACCTTGACCTAACAACCCTCAAACTTTTCGGCAATATTATGGTTCTTAATTAGTATGTAAAGTTTGATGAAAAATGTTTCAAAGAATGAAGCCGCTACAGTGCTGACATTAAAATTGAAAAAAAATTAACAGTGACCTTGATCTAACAACCCCTACACTCATATATACCTGTCAGAGATATTATAATCCTAAATATAATTTGAAGAAAATCCCTCAGAGGAAGTCACTAGAGTACAGAAAAAGATTTTCTAGAAATGTAAAAGTAACTTTGACCAAAAAAACCCTAAAACTGGAACTTGTTCAAAATTCTATGGTCCTTTATAATTTAGGGAAGTTTGATCGAAATCCCTCAAGGAATGAAGCTAATAGAAAGTCAACAAAGAATTTTCTAAAAATATTAACACTGACCTTGACCTTGACCCAACAACCCTAAAACTTGAAGGAAGGAAGCCTTGTTTTCACAAGTAGGGAATTAATTTAATTGAAACACTTTTTCTTCACATGTGACATAATATACAAGCTATTATAAACATGAAAATAACTTATATCTACCTTCCAACAAATACTTCTGAATCGGCTACTCCTCAGGTTTCCTGTCATAGCCAGCCCTCGTAACAGACGACGGTAGTTAGGTTTGGTGAACAGTTTATCCCACTCCACTCTATTGAATACAATACAGAATATTACTTCTACCAGACACATAAATTGGTAAAAAATGTGACAGGTTAAAAATAAGGTATCACTGAATGATTTGATTTGCTTTATTTTATTTAACGTCCTATTAACAGCCAGGGTCATTTAAGGACGTGCCATTTTTCGGAGGTGGAGGAAAGCCGGAGTACCCAGAGAAAAACTGAATGATAAAGATTATTGTCCTTTTTGTTCCAAAAAGATATCCTAAACAAGCAGTCCTAATACTAGGAAGCAGTGTATGAAGTTTGAGATTGATCGGTCCCTTCTGTCTCCTGGACCACTGGAACTTTCTCAGTAACCTTGACCTTTGACCTTTTCATCTGAAAAATAATCTATAACAAACTGTCTCAGTAAAGAAGCGGTGAGAGAAGTTGGAGATCGATTGGTCCACTTTGAACTTGAGTTATTTACAGAAGCCAATTTTATATCTTAAAGTGACAGTGACCTTGACTTTTGACCTTTTGACCAGAAAAGAAATCTCGAGTAAGTACTTTCAGTAAGAAAGCAGTATGCGAAGTTTGAATTAATTGGCTTGCTTGAAAATGTGACATGAAATGTTGATGCAGATGGATGGATGACTGAATTATAATACAATGTATCCCCTTCTAATCTTTAATCGTGGGATAAATCAAACTACAGCAGTTTCTGTGAAAATCTTGAATTCTTACACAATACTGCAAATGTGGAAATTTACGCGAGGGGGAAATTTAAGCTAATTACACGTCCTTTTGATCGCGAAAATTTCCCCCACACGTATCATTTTTATATCAATTTGCATAATCTCGAACTACAAACGAAGGTGGATCGATCGCGAAAATTACCCAACACGTATAGTTTATAGATATCGAAATCACGAAATTAAACCCCCGCGAAAATAACCAAGTTTACACTACATATATTCTGTCAAAACCAGGCTCTATCTAAACAGTAGCAAAATAGTTTGTTTTTTCAGCAAAGTGAGTTGATGAGACAAATGTATTTTCACCTTTGTGCCTTATCTTTATGGGACAGATTCAGTTTACACATGAGCAACATGTTATGTACATACCCGTATGCATTGGACAGACTGCTGACTCCCAAGGGTTCTATGTCGGCAAAGTCCCATGACCCTGTGTCGGTGTCCTTACCGGCGAGACGTTTGACGTTGTTGTTGTCTCCGTTAATTACCTCGGGGCTGCTGTCTGTAAAACAAGGGAAATAACTCAGACAATCTGACACAGCGTTCGGACCATTTCACGTTCTAAATTGTGAAGAATTAGGCATTGTGAGACATCAAGCTATGGAGATGTGACAGAACATCATAACTTTGGTTTACACAGTTAGATTGAGGAAATATTCTTCACTACATTTGTATTTGGTTATCAACTAACAAATTATTGAACATTTTGTACATTAACATTCATAATCAGTGAACAGTGAAATTCTGGCTAACAGTTATACTTACAAAAGTTAGACCTTACGTACATATCCTTGCTAAGAATTTAATCATATCTTTTACAGAAAATCAATTTTAACCTTAAACGTACAAAGACAAGGTACCATTTTGTAGAAAATGCTTTAAATGTGTTGATCTGCCCATTCAAAATGGCATGTTGTCGATTGTAACATCATCAGAATACGACAACAAAAATCATTTTTATGTATCGAATGATTACCTCTGATAAACACATTTCACGAGAATGACAGAATATATAGATTTTCTGTGATACTTGAGAAGTATAGGATATTTGACAGATAAACCATTAAATTTGACAGATAAACCATTAAATTTGACAGATAAACCATTAAATTTGACAGATAAACCATTAGATTTGACAGATAAACCATTAAATATTCTCTCTGGATGTACCGTCTGTCTCCATGTCACCAAACTGGTCCATCGTACTGAGAATGTCCTCCTTGGTTGGGGGCACCTTCCCACATGTCGGCATTTGGTCATGTGACTTTGGTTTGTTTCCTGATCGTAACCTATTTATCATTTTATCAGCTGGCTACCAATCCTCCATCTGAAATTAAAAAAACATGAAGACTTGAGTGTCTAGTTCACGGATCAGATTTTAGGAATCAACCAAGCTCACACATATGGTGATGATTTTGACAGATACTCATCAAAGGGCCAGAGGCCCTGAGAAACGTCAGGGTCTGCATGAGGTCATATAATAAGAAATTTAAAATTTGATTTTATAGTCAGACAGTTACATTTGTATCAGATAAAATGTCTTAATCTGGTTATTCCTATTCTATATTAAAACATAGCTGTGATGCCATCCATTGTTCTTTCTGTGCTATAACTACGGAAGTCTTGGACAATTACCGGTAACTGTCCTATATGTTACCTTGTACTGTCTTATATGTGACTCTCTTATAAGACAGTAACATATAAGACAGTTGTAGGTAACTTAGGGGGTTACTGGTAATGTATCCATAATCCTTGAGCGTTTGCCCCTGTGAGGAAGGCTTTGGGTTCTGTCTCCTGGCCAAGACATACCAAAGTCTTTAAAAATGGTAGTTGCTACTCCTGCTTAGCGCTCAGCATATTTGGAGTGGAACGACTGGTTCGCCCGTTGTCAGTATAATGTGACCGGGTGGGGTGTGCTGCTGGGTGTCTTCGGCAGTATGCTTCAGTGAGGTAGCACTTTAAATCGGCAAAAGTTCCGGCCTATTTCAAGGAGACTTAACACGAACATACCGCAGCCTCCCAAACACACATACGCACTCACGGGAGGCCGTCCTTAAATGACCTTAGCTGTTAATAGGACGTTAAACGAATTAAACCAAACCAAACCAGTATCCATAATCCATTACATGTATACACACAACACAAAGCAATATACACAGTCATCTTTTGTTTAATTAAATCAAATAGAAACAAATGAATAAATTAGAACAAAGTGTCATTATTCCACGAAAATTTGTCAACTGGCACAAAATACATCCACATATATAATCCGAGTATGTTCCAAGGATTCGTCCTGGATTTTGAACGTGAAACACATATCTGGAGCACTGATGCGGAGTTCTCTGTTACCTGGAGCAATGGAATTCTCCTGATTTTTCACACAGCTCTTTCACCTTTTTTGGAGGTCACTCAGAATTCAAACCTCCATGCACAACTGAACTTACACGTACTATAGCTGGTCATTACAGGTACGTTTATATGACCTTATGGCTGATGATCTATAGCCAGTTTTTTCGGCCACTAGCTGCTCATCAACTCCAGCAGCATACAATCTTGTGGTTGCAGTAAGGTAATGATTAGTGTAAAATCCAGTCCTTTCTTCAAAACGTTTTCTAGGGACCAACCAACCAATTGTTTTTCCACAGACTTTAGTGTTAACGTTTTGGAGTGTATCATTAAAATTCTTGGATTCAATATGAAAATTATGGTTTATAACAAAAGTTTAGGGTCTCATATAACAGGTAATCAAAAACAAAATATTGGGTCCTTCAGCTCAAATTTTTTCCAGGGTAGCCATTTTGAAAATGGATGAATTTCACAGTAAACATTCTCAAAAATCTGAAATGTTTACCTGTTAATTAATATTATGTGAACTTTTGGGAAAAAATTCAATCAGACTAGCAAAATTTATATCAACATTTCTTATGGATATACAGTAAAACTCACTTGTGTCGAACACGGTTGAATCGAATACATCGGATGAGTCGAACGTTTCGTTCGGTCCCGATTTTTTCCCTTCTTTATCTTAGTAAATTAAGCACGGATGATTCGAACACTGTTGAATCGAATACTGCGGTTGTGTCGAATATATTTTGTGGTCCCTCCCTTCTAAACTATACCAAAATTTCCATTTTTGTGTCGAACATCGAAGCGTCATGCTGTCTCAGGTAAAATTTGCTGGCTTCGCCTGATTGACCGAGTGTGACCGATCAGCCGTAACGGTGTTACCAGAGCCTATTGTTAGGTTTCGGCTGTCGGTCGCACATCATCCCATTGTTTATACAGGTGCACGGGTGAAGTAAAACGTTCAGGTATACATAACTAAGAATACAAGAGGCCCATGGGCCTTAACGGTCACCTGAGATTTGAAATATTTCAGTCAGTCAGGGCCAGCATGTGCATGCCATCAAACTGTCATCCCACGCTGACAATGTTTACAAAATTAGAATGAATTCCAAAACCAATAAAAGTTAAAAATGTTATTTCCCGATATAAACTATAGTAAAGTTTAGCCCCGCCCCAGGGGCAAACTTGAGACCCCAGGGTCATGAAATTCACAATTTTGGTAAAGAACCTTCAAACCCAGCCATCTATGAAGTGTATTTGATTCTATCATATCTGAGAGTAGAGAAGAAGATTTGTGAAATTTAAGTCAATTTGGTCCTTTTTAGCCCCGCCCATCAGCCCCTGGGGGTCAGTCAGGGCCAACATGTGCATGCCATCAAACTGTCATCCCATGCTGACAATGTTTACAAAATTAGAATGAATTCCAATAGAAATAAAAGAAATTAAAGTCAAAAATGTGATTTCCCTATATAAACTATAGTAAAGTTTAGCCCCGCCCCAGGGGCAAACTTGAGACCCCAGGGTCATGAAATTCACAATTTGGTAAAGAACCTTCAAACCCAGCCATCTATGAAGTGTATTTGATTCTATCATATCTGAGAGTAGAGAAGAAGATTTGTGAAATTTAAGTCAATTTGGTCCTTTTTAGCCCCGCCCATCAGCCCCTGGGGGTCAGTCAGGGCCAACATGTGCATGCCATCAAACTGTCATCCCATGCTGACAATGTTTACAAAATTAGAATGAATTCCAATAGAAATAAAACAAATTAAAGTCAAAAATGTGATTTCCCTATATAAACTATAGTAAAGTTTAGCCCCGCCCCAGGGGCAAACTTGAGACCCCAGGGTCATGAAATTCACAATTTTGGTAAAGAACTTTCAAACCCAGCCATCTATGAAGTGTATATGATTCTATCATATCTGAGAGTAAAGAAGAAGATTTGTGAAATTTCAGTCAATTTGGCCCTTTTTAGCCCCGCCCATCAGCCCCTGGGGGTCAGTCAGGGCCAACATGTGCATGCCATCAAATTGTCATCCCATGCTGACAATGTTTACAAAATTAGAATGAATTCCAATAGAAATAAAACAAATTAAAGTCAAAAATGTGATTTCCCTATATAAACTATAGTAAAGTTTAGCCCCTCCCCAGGGGCAAACGTGAAACCCCTGGGTCATGAAATTTACAATTTTGGTAAAACACCTTAAGACCCTTCCATCTATGAAGAGTGTTTGATTCCAGCATATCTGAGAGTAGAGAAGAAGATTTTTGAAGTTTTAGTCAATTTGACCCTTTTTGGCCCCGCCCCTCAGGCCCCTGGGGGGTGGGGACCATATAATTTACAATTTTGGTTGACCTTTAGTCATAGAAGCTTCCTGCCAAATTTCATAGAATTTGGTTTGTGGGTTTTGGAGAAGAAGTCGAAAATGTAAATTGTTTACGGACGCACGACGGACGACGCACGACGGACAACGGACGACGCACGACGCACGACGACGGACAAAAGGGGATTAGAATAGGTCACTTGAGACTTTGTCTCAGGTGACCTAAAAATGTGCACGTAACCAATAGTTTTGTTTACTGGTTTCATACACATGGCCGCCGAAAAAAAGAAGGAAAAAGTAAACGATAAATGACATATCTTCCATCGAAAAATGCACAGAAAAAATACTTGTATGTCATTGATTATTTATATATGCCTAAATTCTGCATGCGACGATGCAATAGTAACAATGATATGCGGGATGTGTTTTACTCTATTCAAAAGATCGTGGCAATGCATGATCATGCAGCCGATAAACACTGACCGCGGCCTTCACCTTTGATACAAAATCAGCATGCGTACGGTCGATCAAATTTTCCTGAACTGTTTATTGTTTAAATGTATATTTTCAAATTGTAGAACAATAATCAAAGTACTGGAAGTACTGTAAACGAACATTATTGTTTAATGCAAAATCAGTAATCTTCTAAGTTTAAAGTTGATAAATTTACTGATATTGGTTTAGGAATTAATTGCAAATAATTTGAAATGTTTGCAGCTGTTCTAATATGATTGAACACATGCATGTTTCTGTAAGGTCCTAATTGAAATTGGAAGTTTGTTGATCTATCTTGGATGGATGAAAATAAAATATGTCTTCTTTCTTTCGGGAAGGCATCATCAGTTATAATACAGCCAGGACTCTGTGACCTTATTGATGCCAACTTCTAATATGCACTAAATTTAGGCTAGTTCCATCGTTAGTTTAGCATATTTCAACTTAATATGATGAAACACACATAAAGAACTACTGAAAACCAAAACCAGAGCTGCTAATCAAGGCCCGCATTAGGAATGTATCCTATTGAAACTGTACTCAAGCAGGTATGGTACTTCAAAACAAAAAACTTGACTCCTTTTGTTCAGGAATCATTTGATGTTAATAAATCTTTATATGAATAGATATACTTCTGGTATAATTACAGTATTGTACACAATGTGATAAAGAATAACAACCATATAAAGACTATCTTCATCAAATAATTCAGCAAACAGGAAAAGAAAACTTCAAGCTTCATTTTCAACTTCAAAGCTGATAAAGGTTACAGTCCATTCGATGGGATGACACATTCCCTATTTATTGTCCCTTTCCAATGTTGATCATCCAATCATAGTGAACCACATAGTTCAGCAATGTAATTGCACAAATCACACCTTTATGTGGAGAGAACATTTTTTGGGGTGTTATAAGATTCCATAACTGTATGCAAATTTGTGAATCATTCCATATCTATATCTATATATATACCGTACGTGTATATATTTACACATATCAAAATTGGAATGACACAGGAGATTTGCAAGTTTAAGTTCACCATCAGTCATGGGAGGTTTATGTAAAATGTTGTATTTACCGGGGTAATTAGTAATTTTGATAATATATTTATGAAGCTCTATTCTGTACTTTCTACCAGTGCTTATATTAGAGAATGGACACAATTATATGTTCTCCAATGTCAAAATTAATCATATGTAAAATATTAGGGGTTTATTTGACCGAGACGTATTTAAATTTTTTGTAATCATTCGACATTCGAAGCCTGATTGCCGTCATAGTTAAATTACCAAAATGGACCTGAAATCAATATTTTTAAAAGAGAATGATCTGTGACTTGAATATTTCATAAAAATAATTTAATACATCGTTTATTAACTTCATTCAGATCTTCAGACACCACATAATTTGTGAAGTCATATATAGAAATATAGGAACCATTTTGTTATTGATTTATAGTTCATACAAGTAAGCACTAGATGTAAGCAGTAAGTATATGTACCGCTATCTACTGGCATGACTTTGAGTACAGTAGACTACACTCGCTTTGTGGATATTGACAGGATAACATATATTTACATACTAATTCAATTTTAGAATTGTAACTGAAATATTGTAACAGCATGGCACAAATAGTCATCTGAACATTTGTTGTATATTGAAAAAATACTTAAGGTAAATATTAACTCATTTGCTTGACTTCAATTTTCAGTTTATCAATTCATTGATTACTCCGTGTTTGAAGTACGGTGTAGTGAGAATTTCAAGTCTTGATCATGTCTTGATGAAAATTCTAAATTAACAAATTATTAAAATGAATTTGTTTGAAAAATAACACAAATTCCACAGCAATATTATATAGAGTATCAATCACAATATATCAGAAGTTATAAAACTACAGATAACAATTAACGGCTGAATATCAAATTAAGAGAATATCACAAGTATTTTTGCATTTGTTTTTTTTAGATAATCCGGATTTCCGTCTTTAAAAAAAATTACCTAGTAGACGTAGTGCATAGTAAACGTAGCCATGTAACAGCTGATTTTAATCAGATTGACTTAACATGAACTTAACACCGTCTCAGTAGTTCGTCACAATCGAAAATTTGGTCGTGAATTCGGTATTTTGCAAATTATTTCAAAATACTTCCAGGTAAATGAAAAAAAAATTCTCGTAAAAATATCGATTTTGGGTCCACTATCAGCCATTTCGGTAATACAACTCTAACGACAATCGGGCCGCGATTCGCAAATGAATAATTAATTTAAAATTCGGTCAAATAAACCTCTAATATTTTATATATGATACAATTAGGCATTGAAGAACATATATATTGGTCAATCCTCTGAAAATAATGCCAATTTATATTATAATTAAGCCCCATTTTTCTTCGTTTTGGTATTTCCAAGTCCGCTTCACGTGTGGTCCGTTTCAGTAAATATTCTCGTCTGTGCCGAAATAAAAACAAGCTATATAATTGTTCATTTTAAACATGACAACTGCCAACCACACGTATCCAAAAATGTTATTGTTGATATCATCTGAATATTGCCGTAAGAAATCTGTCACTTCGATTGTAAACCCCCTGCCAAAGTCGTGGAAGAATCGACCAATCAAATTGGTTTAACTTTTGATTTCCGTAATCTTGCAGTTACCTCCCTTACAACAGTAAATATGTTCCAAGTATCGCCTACAACAAGCAATCCCATGCACATAAAAATATATTATCATTTGTATTTGATTTATTGGTCATTTTCGTCAAAAGAAATTGGTATATTGAAATCGATGACAACGTTAACGCTATGACCAGTCACCCTGACCACAAATGCCACCTAATTGTAAGTCTATACATATGTACAGTTCTTTCTCGCAAACACCGTTAACACGTACAGTAACCTATAGTATGATACAATGTATCGTCTCGTATATATATGACGTTATTGATATATTTCTTTCTCTAAATTATAGAAATACACACCTAGTTGATAATGATGTAACATTCTAGAATATACATATTACACATTTAAGTAAATCGCGGACATATTTGCAGACCTATGCTATAATGTCAGCCGTTTTGGAATGAACACGAAAGAGCAAAACTTTCTAAACATCCGGAGACGAATGCGCCTGCGCAATAGTTGTTTACATAAATATATTTACCTGGAGTTATTCGCAAAGTTCAGGTTCATTTAGTCTTAACATTTCGCTAGCGTTATGTATTTCTCAAATCGTATGCATCTTCAAAACATCTACTGAATATATTTCCACATTTTCGGTAAAACTACTATATAAAACGAAGATGTTTTTGCAGGTAAATTATTTGAAGCGTAAGGCAATGGGGGCAGCCATATTTCATTGAAACAGACAGTAGATGGCGTATTGGTGAATGTGGTTACCAAATATGGTCATATTTCTCAGTCCAGTTCTTGATTGCAATAACCGAACATTAATGTTCGTTTAAAAATGGATTGTAACATAAATAAATATGAGTACACTGTATACATTAATATTCTTATGATGTATTATCGTTTTCGTAAAATATTATGCTGTCATTGTACGACTCCCGTGTGTAAATCGCGTATCTATGTCAAAGATGATTTTACGCATGAATTTTGTTTCGATCCGTAACTGTGCACAATATTGTTTATTAGATAAAGGAATAAGTGTTATCATGTACAATTAATTAATTTCTTTGTTATAATTTATTGCTTATTTTCGACTATGCTATCAAGAACCAGTTCTGCATGCATACAAACTTTGATAGTCGGGTGTTTTGTCTCCGTATACAAACGGACACGGATAAGTCGAACCATCGGATAAGTCGAATATTTTGCTCGGTCCCGTCGACTTCGACTTATCCGAGTTTTACTGTAGTTACCTATCAGGCTACATATCTATTTTCTTACTTCATAACATACTGGCCAATCAGTGGCTGCCAGACATTTTATCCCTGGCTCAACTTTCTATACAAAGGGGGTGTTTCAAAAATCTATTTTTTCAATTGGTTGGTTGTTCCCTATAGATCACCTTCCTGTAATGGGGCTAGGAATCTTGTTGTCTGTTTATCTTCTAATTTGTTCATTATTTCCTGCATTTCGTTTTCCAGAATATCAGAAACATGTCACTTTTTGGCGTGAAATCAAGTTTTGGCATATTTCCAATCTCTTCTATTGATAAAACATCATTTAAAACACTGTCTGTGTCCTTACTAAGTCCAGGATCACAACCTGACATATTGGATTGAGTGAGGAAAATCCCTGTATCACTGTCGGATGACATGGTGAATATGAATTTCCAGAACTGAACTGTGCACTCCAAAAGCATGCTTCATGCTTTCAGTCTATTAATGCTATTCATCACATATAACACAGGTAAAGGTAATACTACCTAATATGTTACCTTTGTCTGTTTGGCATGTAATGAATGACATTGATATGGTTGGACGCACACCGGTAGAACTACCCAGTTTATAGACAATAGGCTACAAATCTGGTTTATATTAAAAATAAAGGTGTTCTATATTAACATAAAAGGTTGCTATGTTTTAATTTAAGTTAGAGATAAGCCGAAAACTGTACAATATGTGTGAGAGAGAACAAATCTCGGCCCTAACGGGCCTCGATTCTGTTCTCTCTCACACATATTGTACAGTTTTTGGCTTATCTCCATAACATATTCAAGAAAACATGTACTGTATAACATATTTATCTGCTGACAACTTTCCAATAGCTGAGTATAGTTCTTTCCCTATTTCTTTAATGCTTGTGGAAGATTATTGATATACTTTTGAATGAGTAAAGCTGCTTGTAAACTTTGAAAAAAAAATCAACTGAAGGACAAATCGGTCTATTAACAGTTACATGTACAACCAGAGATAAAATCCATGATGTACAAAGCCTAAGTTTTTTTTATTAATATACTATAAGATGTTAATTAGGCTTAGCAAACATTAGTTTTATGACCCCTGGTAACATCGAAAATGCAAATATTTTACCTCCGATAGAAAACTGCTATCGCACTGTCAGTCACGCTGTCCGACGAGACATATATAGGCCTACAGTTTTGACAAACAAAACGTCAGTACATCAGTCACAGATCATAATCGTTAGATTATTTTCAAATAAACAAATAATAATCTTATTTGATAAAATCCTCATGAAAAACAGCAATGTAGTTTGTTACAACTTTCCTCCAATTCCTTTTGATATTTCTTGCGTATTCTAGCGACATTAGACATAACCGCCATTTTGGCCTATTTTAGTGATGATCACATGATTAGTCACGTGACAGCTGAAGTGTTTGGCTGCAAAGTTATTTATAGAATTGTAAACATTTGACTACGTAAACACGGTTGGTTTTAGGTTTAAATGAAATGTTCCTGCATATGAACTCAGGATGAACATATGAGTCTAAGACATGTGGATAGTTTCTTTGTGGACGCATGTAAATTTCTACGACGATTAAACTGATTTTTTTCACTTTTGTTTTCAAGGCAGGATTGAGACAGAACTACGTACGTAATCCTACGCACACAAAATTGCATATACTGACGAGGAAAATGTTTATGTTTAGAATCTTAAATAGTCTAGAACACGTACCCAACATTCATATTTTATTCTAAAGAATTGCAGTCAACACAGGAACCATCAGTTAAATCGTGTCAATAATTGCTGTTAAAAAAGGAACTATATTAGGCTGCGGATGTACATCATTTGTATTCCAGAAACGAGAAGTTGTTAGCCGGAAACAAAAGTATCACTAACAAAATTTACCCACCACGAATATAACGGCAGGTGCCAAAGGCATCCTGACGTTAAAAACTTGTATGATTTAAGAAATTATTATGTATAAGGTAATAGTGCACTATGGGAAATTCTAATATTAATTTGAATGGTAGTGACAGACACTAAGTTTAAAATTCTCAAAAAATTCTAGATAATATGATACAGTTATCAATTTTTCCATTCAGTGAGGTATAATAAATGTCTATTTCTTCAACCTTACCAGTTTTCGTATTAATCCAAAATATGTATATGTATTATTTGTATAAATCCATATCCCCCAAGCCCCTGTGTATAAATAGACCTACAATATGGGCCATGGACATTATGCCAGGTCCCTGCGAGTTTACCTAAGCAGTATTTTGATATAAAGACCTTCCCTACTCTGAACTGCCCCATCATATTAACTACATACATGTATATGACATTTGAAGGAATTCAATCTATTACCAGATATATACATGTACAGTGTATATGTAAAAACATTTAATTTGGGGTGGAATGGAATACAACATCTTGTCATTATATTCTGATAAAAAGTAGTAATAATTCTGTCAATGTGACATTCTGATGAAATGTATCAACACGTATTATCAAATACAACAGAAAAGACATTATGTGTTTTGTGACAGGCCACCAAGACGTGGAATTTTTATAACAGCCATCGTTACAATCACTGCACCAGGACTTGTCGTGTAAAAAGTACAACGAAAGCCAGCATCACCATAAACTGTGGATCTCTGGAATAATAAAACCGAGGTATTCTTGTGGTAATCTTCTGTCACACCAGGAACACTTTCCGGATTATCAGCAGAATATTTGAGGAGTTCCCAATAACACTTTAACATGTTGTTACATTGCGGACAATAACAAACATTTAACGGTCCTAGACAGATTACACCAAACGCATTAATGTGTCGTCTGCTCGATAAATGAAAAACCTACTTCTGCTTATATCACCGAAATGAATGATATATAGAGAATACATGGTCAGTGTCTTAAAATATAAGCTGTATTTTGGCGAGGGTAAAGAAAGACAAAAGTGGCGAGCCTTGGCGAGCCACTTTTGTCTTTCTGTCCCGAGCCAAAAATACAGCTTATATTTTAAGACACTGACCATGTATTCTATTTATCCTGCAACAGTCATACAAATAATCATCAAAAATAATCATTTTTAAGTGAAACGGTGTCAAAAATGACAGAAATATGTTCGCCTTTTAAACGTAGTTTCACTTTGAAGTAGGTCAGTCGAACTGACGCATGTGCTAGGATTCCAAAATACAGCTGTTTTCCGTCACTGCCGTATACAGCAAAAATATATACGGTGGGTGTATTCCGACAATGCGGTGGCAGTTGCAGGATAAATTCAGATACAGAAATGATTTTTTGGAGCGTAATTCAGAGTGATACAGAATGCTGGAGGAATTTTGATGACGGTGTCATTTATCAATGACTTTATTGGCTTAGTCAGTAGACTTTGTTATGCGAGATATTACAAACCTCTGCCTCATATTTACACAGTCATTAGGAAAATTGCTAATTCCAATAACCACAAGCTATAGGTAATAAACACAGGCCTGAAATGACAAATGGCACGCTGTTGTAACCCAGACAATGAGACCAACAAGATTTATACCAGACACAATTCCACATATCATAAAATGATCTATTTATAAATTTTAATCAACAAAATGTAGACTTTTGAAATTATTTCCATGGAGAGGCATTCTAATATATCAAATGTTTTGACCTTTGACCCTTCTTTTGACCTTGAACTTAGAACATGGACTTATAGTCAACGGGAGAGTTATATATGTGATGAGGTATATCGAGTCTGGATCAGTCAAGTTTTATCAAATCATTAACCGTACAAAAGTAAAACTGCCTGAAAATTATCACCATGATTTGACCTTTAACCTTTTCCTACGACCTTGATTTGGGGTCAATTCAATTCAAACACAACACTCAGATATGTGATACATCTATCAAAGAAGATATGTGAAAAAATGCTTACCCCTTTGTGGATCCTGGACAATTAAGGCATTTTTTAAGCATATATGTATTTATAATTATATACCAGCAGAAACTTGAGACTGACCGATAAACACACAGGCCTTGAAGTATATAATATACAATCCTAGTACTTCCATGTTTGTTCTAACAGAAGGGTCCAATCACAAAGCTAGAAAAAATACACCACTATAGAAATAATTCTGTTTCAGCAGTCAAATTACCTATCAAACACCTACACTACTGCAAATTTGTCTGGAAAAAATATCGCATCACACAAAAAAGGTTTAGTTCTAAAAAATACGTAAAATTGACATAACGAGTTGCTATTTTCGTGTGTCTCATGCATGTTGAGTCATTCCTCCGATGTGGAAATGTTAATTTTACACGACGACAAGATAATCAGGTTTCAGGGTCCTAGAGTGTTGGCTGGTGACTAACAGCAATCATTGTGTCGTCAATTTCAGATTGGCATAAAGTGGTTAGCTTTTTCAGTAATTAAGTCAATTGACACAATTATCCAAAATGGTCTTCCGATCAATACTATGACAGATATCAAATGTTCTCAGTTTTCATACATTCTAATCATTAAGAAATATTTTTCTTATTCAAACGCTCCTGTTTATATATAAACAAGATATTTCTTATAACAAGCCAAACCCCTACTCCGGCAGAAATCTTTCATAACATCCATCGGATATAATGTTAATGTTTATGAATAGTTTAGCCAGGTTTTGATCTTTTACAAATAAACGCAACCTGTTTTGGCTCACATGAAAATCATTCTAGTTACACAACACGCGTCTCATTCTTGAGAAAACAATCAAACGTTTGACATTTAGGGAAAAGTTTTTTTTGGGCAACAATGGCAACGGTCTTGCAACATAAACTGATTTAAACGTTCTAGCCTACCAGCTGTAAAATGGAAGGAGTACTCTGTAAGAACATGCTTCTCACCGTCATCATATCCTTAACAGTGTTTGATGTTAATACTTTAATGTCACATAATGAAATCAGTTTTGTTTTAAGTAGAATACAAACAATTGTTCTCAATTAGTAGACATTTTCCCCTTTAGCCTAGTGGTAGAATTTTATTCCTTATCACTGCCTATTACAGATTTGGTGCCATCGACTATTCCAAGTGTAATTAAGCTATAGGAAAATGAGAAGCTTCCTTAGAGCTAAAGAACCTGGGTTGTGGTTGTCTTTGGTGTCAAAGACTTTGTAGTCTTTGGTAGCAAAGACTTTTTTGTGATGGAGGGAGAAACGTAAAGGTCGAGAGTATAAGGTCACGTTAATAGCTCAGAGTAGCATGAATTTGCCTTTAGCCTAGTGGTAGGATGTTTGCCTTGAGAGCAAAATATCCTTAGTTCGAGCCCTAGCATGGGTAGGTTATTTTTCATTACTCCTTTCTATAACAGATTCGGTGCCGTTGACCACTCTAAGTGAAAGCTACAGGAGATTTGAGAAGCTTCCCTCAAGCTAAAGAACCAGGGTTGTGGTTGTCTTTGGTGGCAAAGACTTTGTGATGGAGGGAATAATGTAAAAGTTGAGAGTATTGGTCACCTTACTAGCTCAGACTGGAGGGAATTTCCCTCCAGATTAGTGGTAAGATTCAATCTCCTCTCGGAGATAATCAGCGAGAGGTCACTTGATTAAGTTTGAGTCCCAGTACAGGAAAGACATTTTGCATTACTCCTTCCTATTACACAAAGTATGTAGAAGTATGTAATTCATCAGAACCCAATAAAGAAACAAGCAGGGTAGCAATACATTTAAATTACAGAGAACATGTCTGAGAAAAGTGATCAGAATTTCGTAGCTAGCTGGCGTTAGTTTAATCGTAGCTAGTTGTGAATACTTGTGTGTTGGTGTCAACCATATACAGAAAATATTACACCATTCCTCCCTAAAATAGACTTCAACAATGGAAATGTCGGCGTCTAAAATGTCTTAAAAGAAGGAAACCTTTCAGGGGCTATAATAAACTGCAATACAGATGTTTTAAAATGCCATCACATGGCCACATCCGTGATTGTCAACAGAATTTAAATACCCATGTTCCTCTGGAGAAAACAATCTCATTTCGACAAACCCATTGCAACCATAGTTTGCAATAATGCAGATTCATTTAGAATGTATATACATGTTGTAGGAGCCTAAATTGTAAGATATACTACAGTAAAACTCCTCTAGTATATATATATATATGTTACTGCATGCATGTATATTATATATATAACATGCTATATAATCACTATTAAGTCGATTTTTAAACTGGATATTTTTCTTTATTTTCCCACCCCACATGGACATGAAGACTTTTTTATACATCACCATTTACCTGTAATGCAATGTACTTCAAAATCTATAAAATACAATTTTTTCTATTTTAAATTTTGTACAAGAAAAATCTAGAGAGAAACAAGGAGAACTTTGCAGAAAAACGGTGAGCCTAAAACGGAGATTCACTCAATGGTCCGATTTATTGGACAGCGTTGTTTACAAGTTTTGGCTATATGGACCTCGTGTATATGAATCTATTGGAAGTGTATTTAGATAATTCATCCTAAAACTTCAAGATGTCCAATGCTAGGTTATGTACCACCCTATAGTTGTTAGGGTGGTCAGGTGGCACAGTGGTTACACATTGGCCAAGGTGACCAGTGGTCAATGTCCTGATCAGATATGAAAAGGTGTGTGGGTTACCTGGCCGACTATGTGTGTTTTCTTTGGGTACTCCGGCTTCCCCCAACAGTAAAAACCCCCAGCATCGATATTATAATCTGGGCCAACAAAAGTGATTAATCTAAGTTGACATAACTAATGTCTCCCAATCGTTGCAAAATAAAGACATTTTAAAGTAGATGTTCACATGAGTCACATAATTTTATATATGTATGAAAAGCAGTTTTACTATGGTTTTCTATGATCCTTGGGGCCTTGAGAAATAATGTTATCTGAATTGGTGAATAACTTCGTCTGACCTATTTTGGTAAAACCAGTAATTTATGATGCATTGTAACTTGTCAATTCGAAGGATTTCTGAAGAACTATATAAGTCCTGTTGCCTGGATACCAGGCCTATAAGCTTGATTAAAGACAGACCCAGCTATCAAGATGGTCTTAATAAATATCCCTAACAGATCTTCAAGGTCAAAATGGCCATACGGCTTCAAAGATTCTAAAGCATTCCATCATTTGAAGCTGCAGTAGTTTGCCATCAACGATAATTATGGATGATAGATACAGGCCCCCTCTGCCTTATTTGTAAAATTCAGTCAAACCTGCCTTAGTATTGACCACCTGAATTAAGCGAACCCCTCTCAAAAGTGACCGTATTTTCCCCTCCCAATGTTATTTACTATACTAGTTACCTGAACCTGGATAAAGAGACCACCTGTCAATGTGACCGTTTTTATTACCTCCCTTGGAAGGTCACATATATGACAAGTTTGACTGTAACTATACAACTCAAATGTATTGTTTATAGAGACGGTGATTCTGATATTTTAGTTGAAGCTTTACATTGCTATCTTAGGGGTTTAATATTCTGTGTTGCTCAATAGCAGGGGAATTCATCCCTCTTCGATCAGTACAATACAGACACTGATGGCTGTACCATACAACCCACACGTTATTGAAGATCAGATGAAATAATGTCGGGAAGATTCACAATCAAATATTGGCACTGAAGGTCAGAGGTTCTCCAGACGCTAAATTAATGTCTTTATTATTCAGCCCAATAACGCTTATCCCATGGAATCACATACAGTTAGGTCATCCCTGTGGATGGACGTCTTGGATCAATATCATAAGTTCTTGGATGTGGTTTCGGGAATCAAACATACAATTTGTCATTTGTCATGGAATAATTACTTGACAGGCAGCTGAGTGGCCAATGGCTCCCAAACGTTTGTCTGAGTGTTATGAGAGATGAACTGGATTATGTCCGAACATCAAAATAACAACTGATTTGTTATAACCTATTTTTTATTCATCAGTTGTTTTTTTTTATTCATATAGAATCAGGGGTCATTCAGTGCTCTGGTTGTTTCATCAATTTACATCAATAGGACAAGCCATACATGTGTTGCCAAGTAAATGTTCATGCATAGTCAAGTATCAGTAGATATATATCACGGAGTCAAAAAGCTACGATGTTAAAGAATAGACAATAACTAGATTACTGCCAGACAGGGCAAGATTACGGGTGACCGAGTGTACATGACACGGTAGTAACACACACTTGTCTTTCAACTTAAGGTTTCTTCAGATTTTTTTGTGGTTTCTTTCCAAAGTAAAACCCCTCCCGCATAGTATAAATTAATATAATTTGTTTTGCATTTGTTGTCAAATATATAAATAGATAAATAAATAGAAAAAGCTTACATATTAATTTTTTTTTTAAATATACCAGTATATATATATATTGACATAAGGCTTATAATTATAGATAAATTAGATTGTCAATCCAATCAAAATCCAAACAACCTCCCTGTTTGCTGATTGTAATCTGATTGATTTTCCAGAATGATTTTTTTAAATTTCTGTGACATTTGTGCCTTTCTGTAAACAGCGAGCTCCGATTAGTTTACATTCCCGACATTATTTCATTTATTGATTTCAATATCCACTAATCTGTTTACAACCCAAAGTAAATTGTAGATCATATGTCTATTTATAGATCTCGGTAACAGCCTGGGATCGTGTGGGCGTGCTAAACATGCAATGTATTGATATTTTAAAGGAACACAACAGTTATACGCATCAGTTAGAACATCTTGTACTCAAAGGAATTCAGCAAACAGTTTTTAAAGCAGGATACATATTTTCATCTGTAACAAATTGCTATGTAATTTCTGTATCTACAAAGGAGGCATTTATGAAGTTTTCTGGGCACTTATTATAAGTTCCTTTAGGCCAACTTAAACTAAAACTGTGACATGCAACAGTTCCTCACTTAATGTGCGTGCCTGAGACATGTTTTTCTAAAGCAATAAAATAAACTCAAATTCATGTAGTACTTCCTATTTGCCTGAATGTACTTTCTTCAGTTTTTTTCAGGTTCTCAGGTTTTCAAATCTTGAAAGTTTTGAAAAGACACACAGATACCAATTGTCGCTTAATTAGAAGCAAAGATGCTGAACTATCCTAATGGTCTATACATGTATATAAAGATAGTGACCCTAGATACAGATGGTGTGTCAACTGTTAATAGTCCAAATATGAAACTGAACACCAATTCGTCTTTTGTGAATGAAAATTGATGACCATATTGAGGAAATTAGAATATTGTACAATATTTTAAAAAAAAAAATTTTTTTAATGAGGAATCTACTATACTTGATACATAATTAAACATGCGCACTGTAAATAGAAGTATATAAACAGGTGGTCAAGAAGCGGACACGCTTACAAGAAGACCGATAACTGCTATTGCTATATTGTATGTTACAGTACAATATGAAGGTGGCCGGATTATCTACTAGGAAAAAAGGAGACAATGAAATAATTCATGATTAGTGGTATTTGTAGAGGGACTGGACAGGGTTGATCATTGGTGACCAGGTAGCTCAATTGGTAGAGCATCCGCCTAGTGTTCGGAGGGTCCCGGGTTTGAACCCCAGTCTGGCTGCTACATTTTTTCCTTCTCCTGTTACAAAATTGGCACCCAGCTAAAATACCCACTGTGGTGGTATAAGGGTCTTGTGTGTCTTCGATGGCAAAGACTTGGAAAAAGTGAGGGATGTGTGTAGCTGGATTGGACTGGGTCGATTATCGGTGACCAGGTAGCTCAATTGGTAGAGCATCCGCCTAGTGTTCGGAATGTCCCGGGTTCGAACCCCGGTCTGGCTGCTACATTTTCTCCTTCTCCTGTTACACATCTATAATTAGTGGTATCTGCTATCAATTTTAGGCTTTTTAGAAGAAATTGTTAGCAAATTTGATCCCAGTAGTTTTGAATGTAGGTCAAGGTCCTCGAACAAACTCCATTACTTTCTGTCCTGAGTGGAAGCTATGCTAAATATCAAAGTTCTACATCTCATGGATCTTAATAAGAACTAGCTAGGCGACATTTCACGAAACTGTTGGTGGGGGTCAATCTCTCTTACTAATACTGAAAAGAAAGAATCTGGTCTGTGGCCCAAGATATCTCAACCTCAGTGAACAAGTGTGGCTGCTCAGCATTGCCGGAACAGACCTATGTTTGTTTTTCTCACATACAATACTTTAAAAAAAACAGGAGCAAATTGTAATTTGTTGTGAAGCCTTTTAATCCCAACATCATCAATGTCCCATAAAATGTATGTCAAAATTGATGATGTTATCAATTTGTGACATTATAAATATCCAATCCCTAGCAACCACAGGATCACCCTGTTATGTATGTGAGACAGAGTTATCCTATCCCTAGCAACAGAGTAATCCCATCCCCAGCAATGGAGTTATCCCATCCCTAGCAACAGAGTTATCCTATCCCCAGCAATGGAGTTATCCCATCCCTAGCAACAGAGTTATCCCATCCCCAGCAACAGAGTTATCCTATCCCTAGCAACAGAGTTATCCTATCCCTAGCAACAGAGTTATCCTATCCCTAGCAACAGAGTTATCCCATCCCTAGCAATGGAGTTATCCCATCCCTAGCAACAGAGTTATCCTATCCCTAGCAACGAAGTTATCCCATCCCTAGTAACTACAGAATCACTCTGTTATTTTTAGTAAGTGAGACATAGTTATCCCAACCCTAGCAACCACATGATGTGATGAACAGGTCTTCTTTCTGATGTTGCCCCCATCACAAGCTTTCCTGCACTATTCTCAACCCTAAACTTTCACTTGATTTGTTGCCAAGCAAAACCATTAGGACCACTTCTATGTGACGAGGTGACAGACACCAATAAATCTTACTCCCTTCACGGAGCAATTCTGAATTGCTTGAAATGACATTGATCAAATAAGTGGACGATTTCCCATAGAACAATATATATCGTACCATTGTTAGACATCTGAAAACTATAAACCAGACAAATTCAATTCTTCCCAACTCGATTTCTATGGCTCATAAATCTACCAGATTCAATTTTCCTGGGGTTACCTTGACGGCACATTAATACATTTAAATGATTAGGTCTGCTATAGCATCAGACCTTTAAAATGTCTTGGCAGGTCCTCGCAGGTTAAAAGCATTGTAACTTAAACCATCCATCGACTTGTTAAAGATAAATTAAAATGAATGTTTACCCTCAACAAAAACAGGAGTGTCCCTGTTGGAATCAGCAGATCGTTAAGATGACTACACATCCTTATTGGATTGATTGACAGCTGATTCAGAACATTTCTTTCCTGATAATTTAAAACATTTTGTGGTTATTTCAATAATATCTATGAAAACAATACTTTTTTTATAACTGACACTGAATGATTAAAACACTTTAAGCATGAAAACTGCGGCATACTCTACCTGACAATCCAGAAACATCACACAACATCCTCTCAAATGTTCTGTAAATATTGCAGGTTTTGTGTATAAGCTATTTCATAGAAATCCCCGTGGGACAAGCCATTTCCTAAACACATCACACCATACCACCATTTCCGTTGATCATAACTGGTAAATGTGTTGGTGTAGCATCCCTAAATGGTTTCTTGATAAACGCTACAGCGACGTCTGTCTGAAGTCCCACAAAACATTGCAAACGAGTAAACATGCTCAGCTTCCGAAGTCCTCTTCCCACAATCAATACATTTCCAAAGTGCAATTCCGTAGATTTTGTCAGCCGGGATTCTCGTTGACAAGTGAATTATGTATGACAGGCCAGACTTTTACGATTATTTATGATAACCTTCCAACGATTAAACAACTCAATGGCTTTATTTATGGCATTATTTGTTGATAAACAATGTATTCTATGTACAGTGATGTATGTTGTTATAAAGTATCATACAATACAATGTGTTATGTTTATATACAATGTATTGTATGTTAGTTATAAAATCTTCATGTCCCATCAACAATATCAAGGTCATTAGGGCTAAAAAAAACGTAGTGTTATTTGTTGTAATTATATAGTATTACGTTTACATGCAATGTGTTTTTACATTGTTTACTGTTTACATTTAATAATTCAGAATCATTTTATTACAATGAGCACACAGGGAATTGGGAAACAGACAAATCATACATACATATATATATATAATGTGTACCAGTATATATATATACAATGTATACCAGAATATATATATACAATAATGAATATTACTCCTGAACCAAGAAAAATGCATGACGGTTTAACTTTCAGCATCAGATATGGTCCTTATATGCAAATAAAGGTAGACCAAATGTGAGAAATGGACAAGACCAGACAATAAACGACCCATCACGATGACAGCAGATGTATCAAAATGGAATCTGAAATTCTTATAAACCTGGTACAAAATACAAATCTATCACACAATACAAGAATGCTGATTAATCTGAGTCCTGCTTCTGTAGTCTGTTTAGAATTCCGTACATGAACAGACAATCTGCCAGTACGAATCAATTCTGATGGCTTATATACACATCATAGTCCCATTGACTGACCTTGTCAGGTATGTCGCCTTCCTTAATTAAAACATCTCAACATCAGCAACCTTCTTTGTGGGACATACTGATGGTTTGTGTGTCACACTCAGCACAAATATACAATATTAGGGTTCTGGTAACATTGATGTATATACATTTTCATCTCTTTTCCTTATTGAGCCTTTCTATAGAATAGGCTGAGTAACACAGAACCATACTGAACTGTTTACTCGGACATTGGATCTCCCACCTCCCATACTTTCTATAGAATGTACAAGGTACTATGGTTTCTGACATTGGCCAGCTAGAATACAAGATTTTGGATTAGGGTTATCTGTGTTCCTGGGAAGGACCAACATTTTAAGGACTTCTCTATGATATCTCTTATACACCACAAAAATATCCACGGTTGTAAGGTGCTTACAGATGTTTGAAATCAAATTATGTTTCTAACTGATTAATACTACATAACCAATATAGGTACATGTACCGTCTCTTGACAGAGTATTACTAATGAAAACTTCAAAGTAAAATCAAATTCATTCATTTCAACTGCTAGTAATTACATCAATCCAACTGCTAGTAAATACATCAATCCAACTGCTAGTAATTACATCAATCCAACTGCTAGTAATTACATCAATTTCACTGCTAGTAAATACATCAATCCAACTGCTAGTAATTACATCAATCCAACTGCTAGTAATTACATCAATCCAACTGCTAGTAATTACATCAATTTCACTGCTAGTAATTACATCAATCCAACTGCTAGTAATTACATCAATCCAACTGCTAGTAATTACATCAATCCAACTGCTAGTAAATACATCAATCCAACTGCTAGTAATTACATCAATCCAACTGCTAGTAATTACATCAATCCAACTGCTAGTAAATACATCAATCCAACTGCTAGTAATTACATCAATCCAACTGCTAGTAATTACATCAATCCAACTGCTAGTAATTACATCAATCCAACTGCTAGTAATTACATCAATCCAACTGCTAGTAAATACATCAATCCAACTGCTAGTAATTACATCAATCCAACTGCTAGTAATTACATCAATCCAACTGCTAGTAAATACATCAATCCAACTGCTAGTAATTACATCAATCCAACTGCTAGTAAATACATCAATCCAACTGCCATAGGTTACTGGTAACCTAGCCTTTGGCATTCAGAATTTACTGAAAATAGTTTGAATACATTTTACTGCTAAAACCTAGAAATTGTAAATCATTTATCTGAGAAAATCTGATTATCAGTCAAACCACTCTGACACAGGCAAAATGTTTATTCTCTGTATAAAGTCAGATTATCAGTCAAACCACTCTGACACAGGCAAAATGTTTATGCTCTGTATAAAGTCAGATTAGACCGTCATGACTTCGAAATTGGGTCAAGTTCTTCCATTTGAAAAAAAAACTTAATTGGCTTTCACTCCATTATGCTGCTTACTGGTACTAAATAGCATGACACTCAACTTCTTAAGTTATAAAGATGTTGCTCAAACACAAAGCTGATTCTTGTGACCTTGAAAGTTAAATGGTGTATAGCTTAACCAAGCATTCAGCAAAATATCATGACTCTAGATATTTAATAATTTAGCAGTCAGGTCACTTCCAGGTATTTGACCCCTATGACTTTGAAAGTAGGTCATACAAGGTCATTCATTTGAACAAACATGGTAGCCCCTCATCCAATTATGCAATTAGTATGTCAATAAAAACTTAAGACCTCTCAAGTTCAAAATAAATAGTTGATGATAAATTATGTCTGACAAATGGATATATATACAAACAATTGATATTCAACAATGGAGAAAGCACACATTCCCTAGGTGAGCTAAATATCCTCTGACTCCACTGAGTATAGATTTACAATGAATTATTTCATTCTTTATGCAATCTAGCTATATAGTCTTTTAATAAACAAGAGGCCCATGGGCCTGAACAGTCACCTGTCGTGAGTTCTAATATATTTCAGTCAATTTGACATATTTTGGCCCCGCCCATCAGCCCATGGGATCAAGTAGGGCCAATTATACATGTGCATACCATCAAATTGCCATCCCATAATAATTATTTTAACCAAGTTCGAATAGCAATCCAACAAATCCTCAAAAATGTGATTTCCCTATATAAACTAAAGTAAATTTTACCCTCTCCCGGGGGAAATGTGACGCTCCAGGGTCATGAAATTCACACTTTTGGTAAAGCACCGTAAGGTCATTCCATCTATGAAGAGTATTCAATTCTTTTATCAAATTTGGGTATTGAGAAGATTTTTGAAATCTTAGTTAATTTGACCCCTGTTTGTCCTACACCTCAGACCCCTGAGGGTCAGGAACATACACCACTGAAATTGGGTCAGGGCTTTCTGAGAAAAAGTCAAACATATAAATTGGTTACGGACAGTCACAACAACGGACAAAAGGCGATTTGATTGATATCTCTTGGGACAACCTTCATGCATGTTTCAGATAACAAGAGGTCCATATGGGCCTTTACGGTCACTTGAGACTTAAATATATAACTATCTTCTATGCATTTACAATGTATTTCTAAAGCTCCTATGTAAATAGTAGTATAATCTTGCCACTCCTCATAATTCGAACCAAATTTGAATCATTTCCAGTAAAATGTGATATTCCAACATAAACTATAGTAAAGTTTAATTTAGCACCTCTCTAGGGGGAAACAGGAAACCTATGGGCCAGGAAATTTACAATTTTGATAAAGCACCTTAAGAACCATTCATCCATGAAGAGTATATCATTCTACCATATCTGGGTCTTAAGAGGAAGATTTTTTAAAAATATCTGTCAATCTGACCCCTTTAGGCCCACATCTCAGGCTCCTAAGGAGTAGATTTACAATTTTGGTGGACCTTTATAATTACCCATGGAAGGTTTCTGTAAAATTTCATCAAAAATAGTTCATTAGTTTTTGAGAAGAAGTCAAAAATGTGAAAATGTTAACTACCAACGGATGACACACGAAGCCGGAATGGATAATAAAATCCACTAGTTGAAACATATTTTAATAATCAAATAAAAATTTCTTTTAAGCAAAAACCATACTTGTAGGTTGAGTGACTTTATTGTCATTTTCATCTCAGGAAATGAATAAAACGCTTTCATAAAGTTGGAGCGCCGGGAATTTTATTGACAAATTCTCACAATTCAAATTACATGGAAATTGTTGACAGTGCAATTATTTTGTTGATTTATTCCCTGGTCCAATGATGGCTGTGATTCCAGAAATACGTCCTGTGCATGCACGTTCCAAATGTCGCTTTTAATTTCATGCTGTGATGCTTTCAATTTTGATGAAACCTTTCACACTTTCTGTCTTATCTCTCGTGCACAATCTAAGCAAGCTCAAACGTTAACCTTTTCATTTTACTTTGTCTCGTTCTACATTCTAAAATCAATAAAAGATCTGGTTACATATTTACATCAAACAAACCCTCCCGGTACAGTTCCAATACATGGCTATATAGCTATCTTTAGCAGCAGAAATGACAGCAGTTTTTATACAGTTTCAATTGGTGATGGGCATTAAACAAGAAACAAATTCGATTTCAGCATTTCCTGAATTATGTATTGCCAAATAAAACAAGTCAGTACAACAGGGTGCATGAATATTTCTTCTGAGGTTTTCCTAGTTATAACAGGGCATCACTACGCTGGACTTAGACTTGGTTAGTTTTGGTTTATTTACTTTAATGTCCTATTAACAGCCAGGGTCATTTAAGGACGTGCCAGGTTTTGGAGGTGGAAGAAAGCCGGAGAAAAACCACCCGCCTATGGTCAGTACCTGGCAACTGTCCAACAAAGGTTTTGAACTCGCAACCCAGAGGTGGAGGGCTAGTGATAAAGTGTCGAGAAACCTTAACCACTCGGCCGCTGCGGCCCCCACTTGGTTATATATAGACTAACATTTCATTTTAAATACATGTAAAAGAAAATTTTGACTTTTTTTTTCAAAGTTTCCTCCGCGATCCATATTTATGTATGCACTACAGCACCCTTTAAAGGTAGTTATAGACAATGTACTCAACACACGATTAGGTGAGTATCAAGGTAGTTATAGACAGGTACTTAACACACAATCAGGTGAGTATCAAGGTAGTTATAGACAATGTACTCAACACACGATTAGGTGAGTATCAAGGTAGTTATAGACAATGTACTCAACACAATCAGGTGAGTATCAAGGTAGCTATAGACAATGTACTCAACACAATAAGGTGAGTATGAAGGTAGTTATAGACAATGTACTCAACACACGATTAGGTGAGTATGAAGGTAGTTATAGACAATATACTCGACACAATCAGGTGAGTATCAAGGTAGCTATAGACAATGTACTCAACACAATCAGGTGAGTATGAAGGTAGTTATAGACAATGTACTCAACACACGGTTAGGTGAGTATGAAGGTAGTTATAGACAATGTACTCAACACACAATCAGGTGAGTATGAAGGTAGTTATAGACAATGTACTCAACACAATCAGGTGAGTATGAAGGTAGTTATAGACAATGTACTCAACACAATCAGGTGAGTATGAAGGTAGTTATAGACAATGTACTCAACACAATCAGGTGAGTATGAAGGTAGTTATAGACAATATACTCGACACAATCAGGTGAGTATGAAGGTAGTTATAGACAATGTACTCAACACACGGTTAGGTGAGTATTAAGGTAGCTACACAGTTAATTTCTGTTGGTACTATACAAGGATATGTGTGCTGGAGATTCAGCATATATGTAGGTATTCTGCTAATCTATATGTCTGTATTTCTAACAGCTCCTTTATAGAACACCACAATAAGGGCAATCTCTCACCACCCAGAGAGACTGATTACCTCTCAATCACAGCTGTAGGAAGATCACAGTTGGATCATAGGGTGAATTCAGGTATTAGTTAGTCGTATAGGTGATAAAGCAGTTGACCTCCAAAATAGTATTCAGTCAATATGCTGGTACGTACTGTACACTTCCAACCAACTATAAGATATACACATTGCAGTCTGTATGCATGAGATGTCGGTAGATACAGCAGCTGGCGTACAGAATCAATTAATCTGACGGGACACAATAAAGTTGCTTCTCAGCAGGAATATTAATGTCAAATTCACACGAAATAAATATTATCTATTAAAACCTGTATACATATAAAATCCATTGATTATTTTTTTTTAACAAGTAGTGGTCTGCAGACAAAGCACTGTATACATTAATATAATGTCAAACATCAGCAGATTTGTTTATATTTCAAATCTAATATTGATTGATGTGACATCCAGACAGCTGTCAGAAGTAGGTCATTAGTACAGGTATGTGTTATACCACTTCCATACATATCCTAATGTTTTCAAAACAAAAGCAAAATCAGAAAGGGGATGGGGCTTACTGAATGTAAGCCCATTGTAAACGACTTTATAAGGGGAGGGGGGCTTATTACTGAATGTAAGCCCATTGTAAACGACTTTATAAGGGGAGGGGGGCTTATTACTGAATGTAAGCCTATTGCAAACAACTTTATATAGGGAAAGGGGCTTATTACTGAATGTAAGCCCATTGCAAACAACTTTATAAGGGGAGGGGGCTTATTACTGAATGTAAGTCTATTGTAAACAACTTTTATAAGGGGAGGGGGCTTATTACTGAATGTAAGTCTATTGCAAACAACTTTATATAGGGAAAGGGGCTTATTACTGAATGTAAGCCCATTGCAAACAACTTTATAAGGGGAGAGGGCTTATTACTGAATTTAAGCCTATTGTAAACTAAACAACTTTATAAGGGGAGAGGGCTTATTACTGAATGTAAGCCTATTGCAAACAACTTTATAAGAAGGGGAGAGGGCTTATTACTGAATGTAAGCCTATTGCAAACAACTTTATAAGGGGAGAGGGCTTATTTCGAAGCAGGGACTAGTAGCCTGTCGTGTACAGTGGAAAGGTGTTTAAACAAGGATTCACTTTATATGTGGTCTAGTTAGATTGTTGACTTATATATCAATGCTGGTATTATATAGTATCCACTGTACATCTGGTTTTAACCTGATTTATTGTAGATCTTTACTAAATTAAATGAATCATTTGTTTTAAGCATCATGTTTGTCAAGTTTATCTACTATTCCATTTTTACTTTCCTAGTACATGATTAATTTAACAATGCAATGAGCGGATTTAAAAAAAAAAAGACAAATTAAAGTTCAAAATACAACTGTAAAATCATTTTGTAAGGATTTTCAGTAATTTTGTGATATACCATCTTTTACTAAAATAAGCACCCAGAATTGAAATGGATTAAATTCAATAATAATGTGATTTATTGAAGAAAGTGATTACAGTATATTTCTGAGATTATACATGTATCTTTGAGAGAATGAAATGAATCAAATCACAAAATTAAAAGTGTAAAAAAGCAACATTTTAACATCATGTCTAAAATATTTTCATCAAAGAAATATCACAGCTATATTTCTGGGATTATACACAAATATCTCAAGGGATATGATACAAAAGAAATTTTGTGCACATTAATTAAATTGTGGGGAAAATGCCAGATTTCAACTTTAACTAAAAATGTCAAAATTACAAATTCGTGATTCAAACCTTCTGTTAAGGGAGCAAGAGGCCCAATGGACCTGTATTACTCATCCAATTCCAAAGCAACTTTGAAGTTCAATTTAGGTCATTTATACAAATACTAAACTGATCACCACTTCATTCCAACAAATGTTGGAGCCCTTCATTTCAGCATACTTTTATCCAAATATCAGGACTCTGTGTCTCTTGGTGATCGAGAAATCATTGTTTAAATATCTTAACACATCTGATACCTGTAACCTTGATTAGAGGTCAAGGTCTTTCATTGAAACAAAACTGGTAGCCTTTTAGCTCAGCACAATATCAGGTCTCTGTACCTCTTGGTTATTGAGAAGAAGTTGTTTAAGGATTTCAGCCTACTAGTATTTGACAAACCTGTAATTTTGGATGTAGGTCATGGTCATCCATTCAAATATAAATTCTGCCTCCAGATGTCCATTTTTTCTTTCATTTACTTAATTGAACAATCTTGTGTCTAGTTCGACTAGGAAAATATTTTCATATAAAGAGTTCTATGTAATGGCAACAATTTGAGAGAGTGATGTGAAAATATGACACATTAAGATCCTCGAGTGATCTAATTCTTGACATTCACCATGGAATTACCTTTATTTGTTCTATGTTTAAGTTTTCTCTAATGAAATGATCTCATAACAATAACATACATATGAGAAATCTAAGAGATATTAGAGAAAAATTTTAAAAGCAACTACCAACAATTTTCATTTTTGTATCAGACTCAATATCA
Source organism: Pecten maximus (assembly GCF_902652985.1). NCBI lineage: Eukaryota > Metazoa > Mollusca > Bivalvia > Pectinida > Pectinidae > Pecten > Pecten maximus. The sequence goes on from NC_047016.1 coordinate 45,849,061, forward strand.
AATTTGCATAGCTAGGGACCAAAGGAAGCCTAAATATGAAGTTTGAGACAATGGGAATCTACAAATGTCCTTTACGTTTGACCCAGTGACCTTGACCTTAGGAAAGTTGATTTTGATTAATTCTGACCAACTTTTGTTAATTAACAAAATTTTCATCAGTGAAAAGATGCCAACTTTGACCTTGACCTCTGGCACCATCACCTTGACATTTGGTCAGTTGACTCTTAGTTTGTTCAATTCAGAACAACTTTGCTTCAAAATGTCATAGCAAAATGTTCATCAGTAAAAAGATACAAAATTTGACCTTACCCGCTTTTCCTAGATACGTCCAGAAAGATAATGTCACATCTGTATAATGTCGCGTTCCTGTTTCACTACCACGGTTAGATGACACAAGTCTGATAAATGTCACAAAGGCACTGCATTACAATCCTGTCAAATGAAACAACAGAAACTAAATGCCAGTTTATCGTATCAATCAATTTTAGCATTGGTCCAAGTTAAATCCAATTTTCATGGTTTTAGGAGTACAGCAAGCCAGCTAGTGAAACAAAACATGCCCCTCCCATGCCAAAATGGCATAACTATATATAGCTGTATCAAAATGCATACAAATATGGATTTAATTCCTTGATTCCGTATGTTGATCACTATGACCCATCCCATCATCAGGGTTTTGGAAGGACAGGGGCTATGGGCCATAGGGGCATACAAATTCTTTATGGCCCATAAAAATTTGAAAGTCTAACATAGACAAAGAGAAAAAGGCCCATAAGAATGTTTAAAACTGTGGTAAATGGCCCATACAAAGACTTGGCCTTCCCAATCCCTGCCCATCACATCATCAGCCCCACCCTATTATTCAAAAAGGGTAGCTAAAAAAAACAGAGGAGATATCCCAGAGGCAACATATCATGACCACCATTGATATGTATAATGTTTGACTTTTATAGCTCATATGTTGTATCATGAAGGTGGTGTTCCAGTGCCTAAGGAACACTGCCAATTTTCAGCCCTATAAATAAATGTCTTGTGATGATGTAAAGGTGGTCATTATTTTTTCACAGTCACTAAAAGAGTTTAAGTGGCACAAGGTTATCTGGCTTACAACGCTGATGCTCTATATAAGCTTCAATGAGTTAATAATTAAGACAAATTAAGAAAGTAAATTTTCTATTTGAACAGGATTTCAATGTTATATATGTTGATATCAGTAACAATATTAAAAATTAATTTATGCATCAAGAAGAAATCATAATTAATATAACAATAATTTGACAGATGTTTTGTGAGTTTTGTTATATGCCCCATTCTTTGTACATTCTGTTATTAATCATTATTATAGACCAGTACCCAATAAGTCATTTATGGTTCATTTTATAGCATGTTGACTTCAAAAAATGAAAAACCAGAAAAATGTAAAATTAAATGAGATGAAAACATAAAAATATCATGTTTCTTACACTTTTGTTGTGAACTGATTGCTTTAGTCACTTTTTTCAAATAATTACAAGACAACTGCGTAGCAGATATACCTATACAGGAGCACCAGCAAATCAGGCAACGTACAAATCTATAATCTGACCAATGGATACAAAAGTAAACAAAAGAAACATACCTGGCCACAAAAACCAGTGCACATATAAAAACAAATTTAATGTCTGATATTAATCTTGTGAGTGGGTGAAATGAAAAATTGTTTTTTAAGGACACACTTTTCAGTGAGTTTGTTGAATATCTCTGTCACAATTTTTGGTACTTGCACTCTTTCATGCTCATGTTCCGATGCTTAGATAAAAAGTTTCACTATTTCATTTCAAATGCACCACATACAGAATGTATCTTGCTTCTTTCTATCAAACAAGGCAGCTGTGTCCCGATTCATCATCAAAATGATGTTTATCTGCAGACGATACAACAATGCAATATTACTTACTAAACAGAGTGAACATGAATACTGAATAATTGCAATGATGAAATTCCTCAAATACGACTGAAAATGAACCAGTAGTCCTAAAAACAATAATTTCACCAATCAACTTACATGCTTGGTCGTCCATTTTTTCGTCATGCATGAGAAAAAAAGTGACATGACCTCGCTTGTTTGTTTACAGTTGTCCTAATTGTGTGGTCAGATTTTACTATATAAATAAATCTGACTAAGTCTGATTTACTGGTGCTCCTACACCTGTACAGAGTGTCCCTTATCGAAAATATTTTATAAATCAGTGGGCAAAACCTAATGGAAAAGCATATTTTTTCTTCATAACTTGGAAATATCAAAGCTGCATTATGTAAATACATATGTGTAAAAATAATGCTGATCATAATATACAAATGAGTGCATCACATGATCCAAAATAAACACAGATGTCGTCCGGCGTTCACTATGATAATGTGTACATAGGAGAGTGATCAAATCGACAGGTTATATTGACAGACACAATTACCGCAACAGGTCAGATAAGATATGGATATTATTTAACGACTTACACATAATGACATCAGGTTGGTGTGGTTTATACAAAGGTTTTTCATCAGTCAAATGACATTTTTGTGAAACCAACAGAAAGTATTCAAACTACCAGTAGGCATATATCCATCCCTATCAGGAGTAGGCTGTCACTTCGTGGGCTCACCGTCTCGAGATCGGCGGAAGTAAATAATGCTAATCAACACTGTGACCAATGATAACCTCAGAGACTATCCGAATGAAATCTGACTCAGGCAATCTGCATCACTTCTATGTTTTATCTTAGCGTTCGATTACATTTACACATCAAGAACGAATTTGACACTGTTCAATTTTTTTTCCAGTCGGCAAGAAAGAACATTCGATTTAGTAAGTTGGTAAACACTATTTATCTGTGTATCTATTCTACAGCAAGTCAGTAACAATTTAAAGCACACAGGGGCATTGTAAAGCTTGAAATCAAATGATTGCGAAAGCAGTTGGGGGCATGATAAGAAGTGTTCATTAATCGCAAAATATATACTGAAAAGAACGTGATTCATCATTCAGACCTGGAGCACAGGTACTTGGGGTAAGAAATTATATATGGTAAATATATACTACGTTATATAGCCTCGTATTACTTTATCAAATGGAGCTCCATTTTATATAGTAATACGAGGCTATATAGTATATATATACCATATATAATTTCTTAACCCAAGTACCTGTGACCTGGAGTCTGTTCGTTTATGGTTCTGTTTTTAAATGTCTCATTTCAGGCATATATCTTGACGGACTTTCAGTTGTTAGTATAGGCCGTGACGGTCTTTGTCAAGTCTCGTCTGAAAATAATATAAAATCATCAGGTCCGTATATATTTCATAAACGAACAACCCTGATCCAATTGCAACTTGTCCAACCGTTTGGCCCACACACAAAAAAAACGGCCGTTATTATACTGTTCTAATCTATTTCTATGATTTCACGCAGATATGTTGTCCTTACCATTAACTCAATGGAAATATGATTATTACCAAATATGATAGGTCAGACTACTTTATAGACTCGCTTTCTATGATATCGCGGGTTCTATATGGTATCACGGTACTGAATGTTTATAACGTCTGCACATATGCATCGCCGCGATTCGCGGTACCTGCTGACATTTTCGAAATTTTACTATGATTAGAAGGATTTCGGGAATGTGACGACAAGAAAATTAAATTGGAAATATCAAACAGTTTGGTGAATACATACATTTTACTAGCCCGAGTTTTCTCTGGCCCTGACACCATGTCTGGTGTAGGGCCAGAGCACACTACTGTATGAAAACATTGAATTATCCGACACCGTTTGGTGTTGCTAAGAATTTGGTGTACAATAAAATACAATAAAATCGGGTGTGACATAACACCTACCCTACATAATAATATGGATAAATGAGATATTTATTTACCCCAGAACACCCATTTAGTGTTTTATCCATTCTTTCATTATTCATTCTATGAAAGTGATATTTTTAGCCCACCATCATCAGATGGTGGGCTGTTCAAATCGCCCTGCGTCCGTGGTCCGTCGTCCGTCCGTCCCTCCGTCCGTCCGTCCGTCCGTCCCTCCGTCCCTCCGTCCGTAAACAATTCTTGTTATCGCTATTTCTCAGAAAGTACTGAAGGGATCTTTCTCAAATTTCATATGTAGGTTCCCCTTGGTGCCTAGTTATGCATATTGCGTTTTGAGACCAATCAGAAAACAAAATGGCCGACAGGCTGCCATCTTGGATTTTGACAATTGAAGTTTGTTATCGCTATTTCTGAGAAAGTACTGAAGGGATCTTTCTCAAATTTCACATGAAGGTTCCCCTTGGTACTTAGTTATGCATATTGCGTTTTGAGACCAATCGGATAACAACATGGCCGACAGGCAGCCATCTTGGATTTTGACAATTGAAGTTTGTTATCGCTATTTCTGAGAAAGTACTGAAGGGATCTTTCTCAAATTTAATATGAAGGTTCCCCTTGGTGCCTAGTTATGCATATTGCGTTTTGAGACCAATCGGATAACAACATGGCCGACAGGCAGCCATCTTGGATTTTGACAATTGAAGTTTGTTATCGCTATTTCTGAGAAAGTACTGAATGGATCTTTCTCAAATTTCATATGAAGGTTCCCCTTGGTGCCTAGTTATGCATATTGCGTTTTGAGACCTATCGGATAACAACATGGCCGACAGGCAGCCATCTTGGATTTTGACAATTGAAGTTTGTTATCGCTATTTCTGAGAAAGTACTGAAGGGATCTTTCTCAAATTTCATATGTAGGTTCCCCTTGGTGCCTAGTTATGCATATTGCGATTTGAGACCAATCGGAAAACAAAATGGCCGACAGGCAGCCATCTTGGATTTTGACAATTGAAGATTGTTATCGCTATTTCTGAGAAAGTACTGAAGGGATCTTTCTCAAATTTCATATGTAGGTTCCCCTTGGTGCCTAGTTATGCATATTGCGATTTGAGACCAATCAGAAAACAACATGGCCGACAGACCGCCATCTTGGATTTTAACAATTGAAGTTTGTTATCTCTATTTCTCAAAGTACTGAATGGATCTTTCTCAAATTTCATAAGTAGGTTCCCCTTGGTCCCTTGTATTGCATTTTTGGACCAGTCTGTCCTGAAAACAACCTGGCAAACAAACAGCCATTATCGTTAAATCTCAAATTTCTTATATAGCTAGGATTCCCTTGTTTGAAAAGTACTGGAGGGATGTCTCAATTTGCACAGATTAGTAAAATGAAGGGAAAAGTAGAGAAAAGATCAATCTGACATGGAACCTATGAAGATCATTCAATGGTGGGCGCCAAGATCCCTCTGGGATCTCTTGTTCTCTAGTGAAAAATATCACTTTTGAATAGTAAAAGCTGACCCAGGGGCCCGTATATTTCGCTATAAAAATGTAATAGATAGAATATCTTACAGTATCATAATTTAAACCAAATATATTTCACTCATGGTGCTGATATTCTGATATTTTTCACTCGTGCTACGCACTCAAAATATAAGCCCCCACTCAAAAATATTTGATATTACTAAAGACACTGTTAGATATCCTCTATGTATCCATATTTTCATTGATGAAGCACCAACTCATATGATTATTTTGAATATAATTATTCAAAAGTTATATATCTAATGTAGTGTTAAAATTATTTAGGCCATCTTAGTTATAGATTCTAATTTCTTTTCTTCTAAGATGGTGAATCTGACCTGGAAAAGTTGGTACTGTGGAACATAGTCATTTCTCAGATGATATGGTGAAGCATTACAGAAAAGTAATTAGTGTCTGTACTTAATTTTGACCATTTATATTATGGAGGACGCTAGGGATGATGCTACAGAAAAACAAAAGGATTCAGCAGAGCAACAATCAAAACTTCACAAGTCTGTTCTTCCATTGAGTGATATTCCAGAGGACCCGAAAGAAGATAGAAACAGTAAAGAGCTTGATCATAGTCTCGATGAAATGGAAATGAAAGATGAAAGCAAAAATCTTATCAATTCAAAAAATACAAACAACGTAAGGTCCAAGGGAGATAACTTGAATAGAAGTACAGAAATAATTACCATAGAACCGGTTGAAATAGAAATGGAACATCTTCCTTCTTCAAAAAGTGAAAATGACGAAGAGTCAAGTGAGATTCTCAGCAAGAAAAGTGGTCCACATGTTGCCTTATTTTCCGTGATTTGTATCCCAGCAGGCCTTCATAGCTTCCCTCTGTGTCGCATTCTACTATGGAGCTTCATCATGGTACAACCTTTATCTTTACTTCAGTGAGGAAAAAACTATCTGGCACAAGGTGACCATTTGTCCAGTCCTGATTTTATCATTTCCATTCACTGTGGGATTGTCTTCGATTGGTGTTGCTGTTTTTGCTGCATTTGTTCAGCTTTCATGGTTTTACCTTAGCTGGCATGCAGAGTTCTTGGACTTTGAAAAAGGTTTTTACGGCTGGTTTTGCAATAAGATTGGGCTGCCACAATGTTGTCCATATGAATTAATTATTCTTAATAATGAATCTGAGTTTAGAGCCTATGAGAACTTCATTGTAATTGAAAAATGTATTAAATATTTATATTTTGTTGCATACTATTTATCAAATGCTTTTTTACATACATATATTTAAAACTGATCATGAATTACTTCTTGTTTTTGTTTACATTTGTCATTATACATTTATGTGTAAACATTTTTCATCTGATTGAAATTTCTGGTCATTTTAAAAATGGTATCAAGCTAACTGCTTGAAGAAATTGATAAGGGTATTAGAGTTGAACCTCATTAAAACTCATTGGCTTTTGTAGGAGTTGATTTCTACAACAGAATTTTTTTCCCTTCCTGTATTTAAACTCCTGAAGAGTCTTGTCTAGAAAAAAAGTCATGGAAAATGTTCCTTAAATATATATATAAGTACAATCAGAAAACTATCTGTAAAACTGTAACACACCTGTTCATTAGTCAAGAATCAAACATTTTAAAGAGAGGAAATAATTGGAAATTATTAGACAACAATTATGAAGTTTTGTTTCATTTATCTGCAAAATCAATGTTATTATTCAATATATGTACATGTGTCTTTCATTTTTAGAAATTTGCATTGGAAAATGTTTTTCTCTGTGATCTGAAATGTCCATTTTTAATGAGTTTTGACTATAAAAAATAGAAATACATGCCGATATTCAAGTGTGGGATTCAATCTGAAGGGATCCTGGATGCTGTGATTGTATTTTGATACAGTTGTACATTGACATGGGGTGTTTTTATGATGATTTATATGTTTTTGATGCAATTCTATGACAACTGCTTTGGGCTTAATCCCTATCACAGCAATAGGGTTCATATAGGCATTTTACATTTCTGTTCTTTTGTTTTAGCTACTTTTTTTTTAATTATAATTAATCCATGAATGAATATATAACCAAACAGTCATGACTTTATGTAGATCAGCCATCATCAATAACATATATAATAACTTATTTAACTATATAAGTATAATAAACAACTTTATTGAATTGTAAATGCCTCACATATACATGTGCATTAAGTACAAATTGGCAAATCACCAACCAGTAACAACTTCTGGTCAGATTTAAATGCAAGTGAATTTTCGAGGCAATCTGCCCCTTTATCAAGACACAAGTAAATTACAAATGATCACATACAGACATTGAACAGTTATACAAATTTGTTGAAACAATGCAGGTACACAGAGACAACAAAAGGACAGAGTATACATAAACAAAAACAACAGATTGGATATACCGAATCACAATATAGGGAGACTAGATTATGATACGTATTACTTCGTGTGATAGATAGGGTCTAGTAAGTAATAACGACAGTATGGTCCAATATAGGTACTGGATCCTAACAAACAATGTTTGCTGGATGAGAATATAATATTATTTTGTTTGTTGCTTTAAGAAATTAATTATGCATGTATTTGGTATATTCTGACAAGAATGACTGTCACGTTGACGTTTTTGTGGAAGATTCAAAGTAGGTGATCCTATTTATGCATAGGTATGTCAACCTGTTAATTGATTTAGGTGCATTGAGTGCAGAGCGCACATGTAAACGTTGTGGTGTGACTTAGCTGCAAAGTGATCTCTCCAATGTGATATTGTATTCAAATTATTCACAAATTAACATAGAAATGCAATATAATTAAGTTTACTGAGCCTGGTCTCTTTATCACATACTTAATGTACCTATGAACAAAGGTAAAATAAAAAAAATAACACATGTGATCGTTGATTAGTATATATATATATATATATATATATTAAATAACATTGGAGTTAAAGGGACATTCCTTCGTTTGAATAAAGCGTATGTCGCCAAAAAGAAACTTAATGGGAAGTATTTATTTATTCCAAATAGTAAAAGTTATAATCTTTAAATTCATACTGCAATTTTACTCTGAAGGAAAACCAAAGTTTTTAAGTATTAAATCATAAAAATCAGTAATTACCGTAAAGGAAGATGGTATTTGTGTACGAAACGTCATTTTTCTGTACATTTCGGTGTTGCTTTCATTACTGGTAGGCACAAAAACTCATATAATCCTCATTCAGGCATAGATCTTATCAATAGAAAATTTTCACATTTCTGATGTCCGAACAAAGGAATGCCCCTTTAAGGTTATCAAACGTATTTATAAATATTTTGAATATGTCAATAATTTAGTCTTATAGTCAAGTTGCCAGAAGTATGACATTAATTGAAAGTAGAATTGAACAAAAAATCAAATGTAGAAATACAAATAAGCTATAGTACATTGACACATGTTAAACAACACACAACAAAAAATTATCTTATAATGGGAAAAATACTCTACAGGATTCTAACCCATAACACACCAGTGCTTTGGTAATGTACTGCTTAGCCTGATTCGTCAATGTTGACAGTCTGGTACATTATTTAAAACTGTTGCATATATACACGTATGAAATGCATGTATTTCCCTATATGATTATAGACTCGTCTGCAATCAATATGCTATTCAAAGTTCAACATGTCAGCTCATTCTGATCGGACTATATAATGTGTAATTGTAGTTGAAATTTTAAATTAATCAAACATGTACATGTACTAATGTATACATGTATACTAGTTTATTTTCACCACCACACAATGCATAGGCACATGATTTAAGAAAATATAAAAAAAAAAAATATAAAAAAAAATAGTTACTATAGAACTTTCATAGGCACCTGTTTTGTGTTGAGAGTTGTCTACCCTGCCCTGCTAGATTTGGACAGCAATATTTGGTTTGTTTGGTTTGTTTTTGTTTAATGTCCTATTAACAGCCAGGGTCATTTAAGGACGTGCCAGGTTTTGGAGGTGGAGGAAAGCTGGAATACCCGGAGAAAAACCACCGACCTATAGTCAGTACCTGGCAACTGTTTTGGACAGCAATATGGAGAAACCATTTTATTACAACTTTTAAGTGATGTTCAAAGTTATGGTTTTTGACATCCATTTTTTTTTTTTTTTCTTTCTTTTTAAATTATATTATATTTCTCACCTGAAAGAATATTCCTACTTTGGTGAAAATAAAATTTTAAAATCTTTGTGTGTAACTTCAAACTGCCATTGAAATCCATGTAGATGTATAATTACCACACTACATTGTACTAGTATACGTATGATATAAATGAATTAAGTATGCTGTATTTGTTTGTTTATAAAGTCATCAAAAATCTTTACATGTTTTATAAAGCTTTGACTGCCAATGTGAAAGATTTCTTGTTGTATTCAATCTTCAGGTTGCATTGAGGTTTAGTTTTGAGGGATCAATTTTGTCGTGATCTTTTGAGTTTCCTGGTGATATATGTAAACAACTCATGTTTGATCTATACGATTGTTGTGTTCATGTTTATTTTGTTTTCCATCATGTGATACTGATGCTGCCTTATCTTTGATAACTTGTACTGTTATACCGGTGCTGATATTTCTCGCGTTGTGCAATATGTCCATCAACTTTGTGTCCATTTACCATAATTTATCGATGAATAAGATACAAACATACCGCCATGATCTTGCTTCCTTTAATGTACAACTTTGTGTTTTACCTCATAAGTGTCACGTTTTTTAGTCAATTTATCATTTTATCTTATCAGAATCACAGACTTCCAGATTACATGTACAAAATGTATGATTATATCATGACATCAAAATGGAGACAAAGGATGAAAATATCCAACAAGACGTTAATAATAAATTGAAATGGAAATCTTAGGGGGGGGGGGGGGGGGGGGGTTGTTACCCCCAAAAAAAATATGTAATAAAAGAAATAGGCTTAAATTTGTTTTAATTTCATGTATATGAGATTTGTGAAATTTTTTTAAGATTATTTTAAAATTCTTTTGCCAGTTTTACAAGTGTCATATGTAACCGATATTGTGAAGTTATAAATTGTGATATAAAATTTCATATTATCTTATGAAACTGCTTCAAATTAAATGCTTGAAAATTATATTGAGAGATATGTTTTTCATAACATTCACAACCAGGTTTGATGATGGGATATTGAATTTGTTTCCTACCGTGTTGGCTATCAGCCATTGTTTGTAAGTCAATCATATTGATTGCAGATCGGTAGGAATTCTAACAAATACAATTTTACTCCCTGCGAGTCAAAATTATGTTAACTCACTGGACTAAGCATGATTATGATGATAGTTTTACATAATGTTTTAATATACAATTTATCAATATTGATACAACTCTACATTTCTATAGTCACAGTGGTTAATAATAATAAAAGAATGATCATTGTTTAGACCAAAAGTCAACAGGTTTGATAGAATCTTTGTTTCTTTAAAAAAAACAAATCTATCCATCATTCTTATATCCAAAAGAGTAATTTGTAAAATACTTAAGTGGGATGTCATTGAACAAGTTGAAAGTTAGTCAGCCAAAGCAACAGCTGTAAAAACTATGATTTAAAAAAAAAAAAAATTGTGTTGTGGTATATAACAAATTTGCTTTTAAAAGAAAAAACAAAGTACATACAATCATTCAATTTTGAGTAATTGAAATTAAAATGAAGGTTGTTTTCAAAAATATTTAGTTTTCATGATCTTGACCACAACAATGACAGTAAGTTGATTTATTATTGACCCATAATTACTTTAATGTTTAGAGAATAATATTTATACCCCCTAGTAAGTATTTGTGAAATATTTATATAATTATGCTTTTATATCAACTGTATTGCATCAACTTACATATAATGTGCGAATATATTTCTTTATAATTTTGCTACACACATATTGTATTAATTAATAAACCATATTAAAAATATACAAAGGTGAAATTGTGTGTCTTTTATGTTAACTGTTGAGAATGCTGGGTGGTAATTTGAGCTCTACCGGTGGACTCCAAGTTTCTGAGGTTTGCCATTATCCTCCACACCAGTCAGAGTAGTGGAACCTATTCAAACTTTTGAGATTGCCGAACGCTCTGCTGGTTGACTGTACATGTACGTCCCCGAGATTTGTCGTTGCAATATAATTGGTACAACAGTTAATTTTCTCTAAAACTTGGCAAAATACAACAAAAAAAAGAACATCTATCCATGGTGATAATTATTGCCTCGAGACCAATTTTTGATAGCACACTTATACTAATGATAAGTCTGATAAATATTGGAATTTTTAACGAAAATACATGAAAGTCCAGGAAAAGAAATCTCACAGCCACAAGTTCTTGCCCAACTTTCATCATCCATCACTCTCGTGTATATTATATGTATATGGCTCATACTGTGACAGTTCACAGAGATAAATTACGTATATCATTTAGAATGTTATCTGCAACAAAACATTAGCATTTGTTATGTAAATACACGGAATTTGTATTGTAGTAGGCGATTGACTCCGGACAGACGCCGGATAAAATGGCCCTAACAATATTAAAATACAGAATTGAGCGTAAGGAGGATCAAATACAAAAGAAAATCTGAAAAGAGTCTGTAAACATCGAAAGATAATTTGCTTGTACTGTATATGAAAATTTCCCCTTGAATTGATTACTGGACGTTGATCTTAGGAAGCTGGGTTGTTGTTATTTGAATGGTGTGTTCCCTGAACGCCTACATATTTAGAACAATAGGCAGAGACATCAAAGGGAGGGTAATTATAGTCTGTTTCATACATGTTCTATATTTACCTAGATATTGTACCTGTAGAAATCATTTGACAACTAAAGAAAACCAAAACACAATTAAAATTAAGCATATCAATTTTAAAAATTCTATAATATAGTATTAATCACATTGATATAGATAAGTTATACAAAAAGTAAGAACATTAGAATTCTAAAAGTTATATCTTTTCATAATTTGAAAACAACATTATCAGAATCTTTATTATAAATTGAGAACTACAATTATACACGTTAATGTAAATTTACACATTTTGATAGGAATAACATCATTAGAATCTTAATTATATAGATCACTAGAAATGTACATGTATGCTAATTTAAAGATACACAGTTTGAAATATCACTATTATAATCATAGAATATTACATGTTAATATAATATCACATATTTTGATAGGACTATTAGAATCTTACATTATGTTTATATCTTATAATGTTATACAACGGACCAAAGTGAAATCAATGAATATACACAGAAAACTGTAACAGGCATGCAAATACATGTATACATGTACACATTTGGAACAAATCTACAAATTTATTATCAGAGTGTAGTAAAATACAAATACGATAAAGCACTGTCCATGTTACATCAGTACAACCTAAGTGAAGAAATTCGGAGGCTGCGTCGGTGTAGGATATTATATGGTTCTCCAGTCTCTGTTTCTGAAGGACAAGGCGAGTGTCAATGTTTCAGTATTTCCTGGGTCGGGGTCCAGCGCGACATTGAAATATAGTTATCTCATTAGTAGCCTGGCTGTATGTCCTTGAATGTCCGTATAATTGTGAAGGTGTTAGGATGTGTATGGTGTACAATCTTTTTGAGTTTCCCGTGCCAGGCTTCTAAGTGGTTGGTCGTCCTTCAGGTCCGTCGTTGTCGTAGTGGTTCCCAACTGTCTCCCTCTATCCACTGGTCAACAACGTAGTCTGTGAATGGCGTAACGTCAATGTGTAGGTCAGCTTCCTGGATGTCCTCTTACGTCTTCTACTTGGTGTAGTGGTACAAGTGGCAATACAGCTGCGCGGCGAACCAGTCTCCTATAGTGTCGTCGTTGCATCATTGGGTGAAATGGAAAAGCATCCCTTGATGTTGGTCCCCGGGAAGACGGTGAATAGGTCTGTCCTGATGTTGATGGTGTACATCTGTCTCATAACCTATTCCTAATAAAGTTAAAGTCTAACTGAGTATTAGCCAAAGATGGTAATAACGGTATGAGTACAAACAGTGGAATGATAGTCCTGATGATAATTTTGAAGTTTATATAGATACAAATATCCAAGTGTCACGCCATCCGTAGCCTGGGTTACATTAACACAGCTCATCATTTTTACTGATCTCAGTAAAGTGAGCGGTTTTTACTTAACAACATCATTATCTTCAGTTATCAGATATCAGGTATCAGAGAGGCGTTCAAATGAGAAAAAAGAACATTTTGATTATAACTTGTATTAAGGAAAAAAGCAAAGTATTTGATATAATTTTTAGTTTGATGAAATTGATAGAATTATCAAAAGGTATTTTATGATATCAATTTCATTGAATTATTAATAAATATTAATTTCAATGAATTATCAATTAATATCAATTTCAACGAATTATTTATAAATACTAATTTGATAATTATTGATATTTAATAATTTGATCATTATTAAATTGTTTAAATAAGTATTGACAATTATCATGTGCATAGTTAATTCTAATTTATTGTATTTTTGTGCAGTATATTCATTGAATATTGACATTTGATTTTGATGAGAAATTCAATGAAAATTACAGGGAACATACACAGGTAAAACACAGGTAACAAAAGTGACTTCACCAGAACAGACTATAATTACTGTACAAACATAGTCAGTAGGGTGTTATTTCAAAATGTAGGCGTTCAGGGAATCAGCCATTTGAATACCCCAAAAATCAACATTTGCTTGTATTATTTTGACTGGGCGTTTAAGTGTATAATAATGCGAGGTGTTCTATTTTAAGTAGTAACTGGATACGCTCGACAGATTTGATACATATTAAGTGTGCAGGAAGAGAGGTTTTGTTTACCGGGCGTTTAAGTCTGCTGAATCTCAGTCGTTGACTTTAGCTGTATTAACAGTGTGAGGAGACAGGCCATATACTTTGTGGTAAGTTAATGATAAATATATATCAATATCCAGAATAAGTCCAGAATGACGCTATTCCATCCAGTCTCATTATCGAAAAGTGGCCATGTATAGCATGCTCACAAACTACATGTACTCGCCTCGTCTGTCAATACACCCCCTATATTAGCCCGTGTTTCCTCTTTCCCTGACACCATGTCTGGCTAACCCTAAATATGATTGAAAATTTGATTGGAGAATTTGACAGACGAGGCGAGTATACCTGTGCTCAAACCACTAGTTTCAGACACTGAAGTTTGCCCCGTCTCGATAGCTCCTTTAACAGTCAAGATATTTCATTGTAAAATCATTTTGAAATTACCATCTATATTTCGTATTTTCAAGTAACCAGGAAGAGATATTTTGAAGCACACCATTAATTTATTAACGTCATAAATACTTTATTTCTTGAGTTATAACCAAGGAATGACAAAAACGGTTTGTTTAGTGAAGCTTTAATGCAGCTTTCATAAAATATAATACGGAATGAAAACATATCTAAGATAGATTTTATCATATAACTTGGAAAGCTTACCTTTTGACAGGTTAAACTTTAAGGACATTATTAAACGGGAGGAAGCCATTTTGTTGCGTCATTTGAATTCATTACCTAATGTCAAATGTTATGGCGTCAAAATCAATTTCCTGGACTAGCACAGCAAATGAGAAATGGTATATTATACTAATGATATATACATGGAAATTCACTGAATATCGGGCTTAATGTGATAAAAATATTGATATATATGTGTATTGTGTCACAAACTGTTCGTTAAAGTTACTAGATCGGTAGGTATATCATATTTGGGATATTTCGAATATTTTCATCTCATTTTAAGCTGTAAAAATCAAACTGGTAAGATTTTTGATATGGATATTTTTCTTTAACATACAGATATTTGGTGAAATTGGATATACTTGATCAGAGGTTTCCTGATGCAAAATTTGATTTTTTTTTTTTTTTCAAATCATTTGGTGTAGAAGTTATTCAAGCAATATAAAATGTATTCAGATTTTTACTGTTTCAAAAATGAAAAAAAAAATTAACGAACGAGTTTTTTGGGGAAAATTTGTTTTTTGCTATGTTTGTATATAGGTCTCTGGTTTGACGCAGAATTTATATAACATTATAACAAAAACAATTCTACGAACACTTGATCACTGCCCGTGGAATTTATATAACATTATAACAAAAACAATTCTACGAACACTTGATCACTGCCCGTGGAATTTATATAACATTATAACAAAAACAATTCTACGAACACTTGATCACTGCCCGTGGAATGTATATAACATTATAACAAAAACAATTCTACGAACACTTGATCACTGCCCGTGGAATTTATATAACATTATAACAAAAACAATTCTACGAACACTTGATCACTGCCCGTGGAATTTATTCAGCTTGTATTGATTCAAAACTGAAAAAGAATTAGACGGGCATTTTTGGAGAAAAAATGTTCACATTATGGAAGTATATTTCGATAATCCTTGTTATTTACTAAACGAACACAACAGCTGCCGTTACGTAAAATCAGAGATATCTGTATATATGTCTCTGGTAAAATCGGCGATTATTTATATAAAATTTTGAGGAATTTTCTGCAAAAACTCGACCCGCTAGTGCCATTGGACTTTATTCATCTTTTTACTGTTTCATAAATAGAAACGATATGACTAACATTTTTGAACAAAATTGGTTCAAGTTATGGTTATATATTTCGATAATCCTGCTACAAACACACCGTCTGTTTTTCATTCAATGTGGCTGTCGGCAAAACGAAACATAATATGATGTCAGTCATATGAATCAATTGATAATTTTACCTAAATTCAATCAATTCCGTAAATGAAAAAATACATCTCCCCTTCTGTATGCTGCATAACTCGAAGCTGAACGACTTGTTACCATACGTTGCCATTCCAGATGAAAGCTACGATAAGGAAGGAAGTGGACAAAATGTTAGAGATGGGTGTTATAGAACCTTCCGATTCACCATTCGCTTCCCCGGTTGTGATTGTTAGCAAGAAAGACGGTACGAATCGATTCTGTATAGACTTTCGTCAGATCAACAGAGTTACTGTGTTTGATGCAGAACCGATGCCCAACGCTGATGACATAGGTTGGCGGGTCATCAGTATTTCACACGTCTCGATTTGAGTAAGGGTTACTGGCAAGTGCCAATGGCGGAGCGTTCCAAACGGAAGACGGCATTTACGACCCCAGTGGGTTTATTTCAGTTCACAGTGATGCCGTTCGGGCTGGTTAATGCGCTAGTGGTGTTTCCCTTGAGAGATGTACTTTACCCTCTGTCCTCAAATTATACGAAGTAATAAAAAGATTAATAATTATATATAATCTTAGAATTTGCAATGTTGAAATGAGGACTTTCTCACCAAAACATATACATGTATATTTTCATGTATGAATAAAAATGCCATTTATAAAAAAGAAATATTCAAATAATAGGAGGCCCTAGGATGGAGCCCTGGGATACTCCTTTGATGAGAGACATCCACTCGCTAGTTTTGTCTCCCGCTCTCACCCGCTGTACTTGTTCTACTTATGAGACTAAGAGCCTCAGTTGATAACCATACGATGAGAGCTTACCGAGGAATAGGTCATGTGACATTCGAAGGCCTCGGAGAGAACCATAAGTATGGCCCAGACTTGATTTTTACCGCCCAGAGTCTGTAGCCAGTCCTACAGTATATACTCAACAAGGTGGACTGGCACCCGGAACGATTCTATAAGCAGATAAAAAATAAAATTGAAGATTGCTGGTCATGTAGGGTTCTTTCAAATCTTTTGAGATACTAGGAAGCATGCTGACTGGTCTATAGTAATATTTGTCCAGTGGATTGTTAAATATCTGAAAGTTTCAAGTATCCATGGCAACATTAGGCAATGTACACCGGGTCAAACTTACATGGATGTGGCACTTTCTAACCTTGAGAAGTCTTATAAACTCGCGTTTACTTCAAATGATTTTTTTTATATCTACAATATCGATTAAAACAAATTCACTTTCTGTATATATATATATATATATATATATTGTCACGCATTCTGTTTCCATTCATATTAGGTAGCTTACTGAGTCTATCACGTCCTTCCTTCTTGGGGACATAATAATGTTATCTCATGAGCCTAGGCATAATTAAGATGGATAATCAAAAATATACGCAACAGAAAGGGGTACTTGACTGACATCGCTATTTAAACCCACTTCGTCATTAAAATTTTAAAAGTTCAGCATTTACAGGTTTTTTTCATGACGAGGTGTGTTACCTTTATCATTAAACAATACCAATCACTTACAAGTAAAGGGACGCAAACAAAATGGTGGCTGCTTGTTTAGGACGACATCAACTAGAGATGAAATACATTTAGTGACGTCTGTGTAAAAAAAACTAAATGTATTTCATCTCTAGTTGATGTCTAGCTGATGTAATTAACTGAAATTGTATATACGACACTCTATAAACTTGACTTACATCACATACGTCAATTGATCATTGTTTTGTATTTAACTCTATTTTTAGTTACTCGCATCTGGATCTTTTATTTGTTTGTATTTTACTCTATTTTTAGTTACTCGCATCTGGATCCGGCGGAGTTGCTGACAAGTATGTCGTATCATTTATTCCATTGTCTGCTGGCTGCCATTTTCCTAATCACGATATTCCAAGGCAGAGGAGCCTCGGACAGTTGTCCTCATCCATGTTCGTGTACATACAAAGGACAGATAATTGAAACTTTGGATTGTTCAAATCTTAACTGGGAAAGCATTCCTCCAGAGTTTATTTTCCCGCCTTCCGTGATTAATATTTCGCTTGCTAATAATCTCCTTGTTGTTCTCAATAATGGTACATTCAGGAACCTGACAAATCTCCAGTCACTGGACATCTCTTACAACCGTTTGACAGCCTTGGAATACTCATGCTTCGAAGGATTGGAATCATTGATAAAACTTAAAATGAGCTTCAACAATCTAAAGATGACAACAGGTATTTACGCTCCGGGAATATTCCGATATTTGAAACATCTGAAAGTTTTAAGTATCCATGGCAACATCAGGCAATCTACACCAGGTCAAACTTACCCGGATGTAGCACTTTCTGATCTCGAGATGTTAGAAATATTGGAAATGGACGGATTAACAGATATGATATTTGGACAGGGGTTTCGGAAATTAAAATATTTGACCGTTCTTGATATGACAGCAAAGCGTGGTGACGGTTTCTGTGAGTTGATCGACGTCTACTACACAACGTTTAGCAGTTTTAGCGATTCCTCACTTTCCGTGTTGAAGTTGGTACAGTGTAATATATACCGTATAGCACCAGGGGCGTTCTCAATGCTTAAACATCTAACCGAATTAGACTTGTCTGACAATCATCATATTGCATTTGACGGCATGAAGAATGCAAGCTTTGGATTAAACCTAACAAATATTCAGATTTTGCGTCTAAATGCCATTAACAGATATAGCAATCCCTGGACGCTTCAGAATAAACATTTTGTTTATTTCAATACAACAAACCTCAAAACGTTGACGTTAGATTCTAACAAGATCACAAAAATTGAAAAGGACGTTATAGAACTCCTTCCAATGTCTTTGGAGAATTTATCATTTCGGAAAAATATTTTAACAGATGGAAGTTTCTCAGTAAACATCATTCGCTTAAAGAATCTTGTAGTACTTGATATAAGCTACCAGTTGGCTTATCGTCACGTGACTGCTCCAATATATCCAATCCGGAGGAGAGAAAACAAAGATGACAAGAAGGAGAGAAAATCTTTCAGGAGTGCCATTACTGCATCACCTTCCTTTACAAAATTTTGGGATGTTTCACGTCCACAGCAAATTGCCACCAGGTCAAACCAATACCTTTCCTTCCGTCCTGACAACCATACAGTAGACCATGATTTCTATTTACCAATAAAATTGCGGAAAATCTACGCAAGCCATCTTAAGCTCGACCCTTTAACTATTCCAGCTTTTACATTCAATTCAAATAATTCTTTAGAATATTGCGACTTGTCGTCCAATGGACTCCATGCCTGGTTCGGCAAATTGTCAGGTTTACACTCCTTAACGATGTTAGATTTTCCTATAATGCAATGTTTCGGTTGGCTCCGGATTCGTTCGGTGACATGCCTAATTTACATACCCTCTTCCTGAATGGAAATAGACTCGGCGTTACTATAATGCAGGACACGCATTTTCTGACATTTTCCAACCAAACAAAATTAACCTATCTGAATTTGAGTGACAATAGCTTAACTGATCTTCCAGAATTGATCTTTGCCAAACAAACAACGCTTGAAAAGCTAGATATCCACCATAACTTTTTGTCGGCCATTAATTTTCGAATGAAGTCACTAGAAAAGATAAAAGAGATTAATCTTTCGAATAATACAATAAGAAGCCTAACGCGTGTCAATATGGAGGAGATTGATTATTTAGTTAAGCGGTCAAACTTCACCATAGACTTGACCGGAAACCCCCTGCAATGTACATGTGATCAGTTAGAACAACTTCGATGGATGGTGGTTACTAAATTCGTGTTCCGGAACTTAGAACGATACACTTGTAAAGCCAACAATGGCAGCATTGTCAGTCTTGGTGCGTTGGACGATATGGTGGGACAAATGGGAATCGACTGCATAACAGGGGAGGTAATTATCATTTGTGTGGCTGTGTTTTGTGGACTGAGCTTTATACTTACAGTAGCTGCTCTCGCCTACTACAAGAAGTCTCGACTTGTGTACCTCTTCAGTGTAGGCAGAAAACACATCAATCCATTAGGAACAAATAATCCAACAGGAACAAACATTCAAGATGGCGAAGAAAATGAAGAACAAAAGAAATTTACGGTGTATGTGTCTATTGAACCCTCCCGGCTAGTGAATGATTTCGTCTTCCAACTAAAGGAACATCTTCAAACTAAAGGCGTATCTGTGTGCATACCAGAGTTAGATATGAGAAGTGGCGCGAAAGAGAATATATCTATCGTTCAGGCCATGAACAACAGTGCATGTATACTAGCTCTCATTGACAACGCCTACATGACGTCATTTCATCGTCTTTTCGAATTCGAGGTTGCTGTCATTGAAGGAATTCAGAACCGATTTAATAATATTGATTGTTGTTTTATTAAAAGACTTGGACAGCAGACATCTGCAAATGAACGATTTCGTTGCGATGTACTGTCGAGAGAACCATTTCTTTGATGATCGTCGGGGGCAAGAAAGATTATTTATGGAATTAGAAAATGAAATCATAAGGTACAAGGAGTTTACAGAGAGAAAGACATAGCATTTTAATGTGACAAAGCTCTGCATTCAGCTCGCTATATTCACTTAGGGAGTGGCAGATGGATGAAGGGTTGTATAGTTGATGTCATAAACCCATTTGGAAACCTCCCTTGTTCCTTGTCGTAATCAATGTTTACCTAACGTTTGTTTTATAGGAAGACAGTTGTTTTGTTGTTGTTGTTTTTTTGTTATTTGTTAAGTTGGTAAATATTTAGTAGATAAGTGTGATTTTCTTAAGATCACATAATCCTATAAGTTCACAATCAGATTTGCAATTTATGTTTGATTTATTGTACTTTAACACTGTGTTTCTGTGAAGAAATCCTAAACAATATAAATAAATGTATCATATTTACATGAACTAACACAGAAACAATTACACTGACTTATATACATAATAAGAGAGCCCGGATGACCTCTGAAATGCACATTTCTTGGGTTCGCGATTTAGACAGAAAATTCGCGCGTGAAAACAGGAAGGTACTTTTGTTCATAGACAACTGCCCCGCCCACACAGTCGTAAACAATCTGAAGTCAATAGAGATCAGATTTTTGCCCCCGAACTCTATCTCATTCCTCCAGCCCATGGATCAGGGCATCATTATAAACAATTTTAATGTGTTTTATCGCGAACTTTTGATTCAGGCTATGCTCAAAGCAATGGACAAAAAAAAACATAAATTTGTCGTCGATTTAGCTTCAGCTATAAACTGGATTTATCGTGCATGTGGACTTCAGGCTTGTTTTGGAAAGGTAGGGTTTAAGTCTGACCCGGCAGAGGTCATTATCGAAATCGACCAATCAGACGACATCCTAGATGACATGCCATTGAGCGACTTGAGACGAGTTTTGCTGGACACACCTCTTACGGAATACATCGAAGTTGACTCTCAGTTAACATCGCGCAAGACATTCACAACTGACAAGGACATTGTCAGGGATTTGACAGATACCGACGTTAACCAGGACAGTAGCCAGGAGAGTGATATTGACGATGATCCGGTAAGGATTCGTGAAACAGCAACTAGCGCTGTCGACAGAGGGTACGTGGAGAGTAACGCGGATGTACCACGGGGGATTGGCATGATTTTCCAAATGATAGTCCATATATATATGTATTATAGTGACAATGTCACAAAGTCACTATAATATATACATATGTATCTATATGGACTATCATTTGGAAAATCGTGCCAAGCCCCTGTGTGATGTACCGGAAACTATTTTCACGTTTATTCGCCAGCTTCATTCATATATAGCCAAAGTTAAAAGAAATAAACAATAACAAACAACAGTAGAAGACTTCTTCAAGCCAAAGTAACTTTCTTTGTAAGAAACTGTTAAAACATGTTGTGACTAAATAAAATGTTGATTGAACAATATTGTGTTGTTTGACGTAACGATGTCCTAAAATATATTGGCCACATGTTGGACCTGGTTATATTGAAAACCGGTTAATTTGAAATATTTTTCCATTCCCCGAAGATTTCAATATAACGAGGTTTGACTGTATACGTAAATAGTGTTTGCTTGCAAATTTACAGCTAGCCCCTTTTCTTCAGCTCGAGACACGCAATGATCACATTCACTATTCCAATTGCGGTTTTAATGTATGCACGCCCATGAGAAAACTGCCGACATTTAAAGGGAAAAAACCCGCGATTCTATCAAAAATCGATAAAACTAATCAAAATGTAGGTTTATAGGAATAGTCATAAAGCCTACTTCTACCAAACAGCTGTATATAATTCTGAACTTACTAGCCAGCAGTGGACACCCATCTCTGGAATTGTGATTGCGCGATGAAGCGCTTGAATAAAGATAATGATATGTTTGATATTAAATCTCTTTATTTATTGTTATTTATATTGATGTTTTATTATTTGACCTAATTACTTAATGCAAATATGCTTTAATGCTATTTTTAGTGATTAAACACTTGATGTCTTTGTAAACAAGACTAAAATCCGTTGTACTATAGTATACACGATAAATGCTTTTGTTTGTTTCTTCTTTTTTTGTTTGTTTGTTGTTGTGTATTTTACAGTCATAAAATAAAAAGACTATACCATTCATTTAAACGTAACAGGAACACGAAAGAAACGAGCAACAATCGCCAGAGGAGGAGACGGCAAAAACACAACAATAGGTTCAGAGGAGGAGACGGCAAAAGTTAGGTTAAGACATTTTATTATTGTACTACCCGTGAATAGGTTCCAAACAAATGTTACAACATATATATATACATGTATATAAACATTGCTGCCCTATATAGAATAGTTTTAATCGGCTTCCCATCAGCGTACAATGTTCCTCTCTGCAAAGTACCAATTTTACAAGGTGAAACTGTTACGAAAGCAACATAAATATCACTAGGTCCAGAAAGGCTTCAACTATTTCTCATTGATCAGAAATGAAAAATCAAAAACAAAAGAGCGGTATCCCACAAATCGATGACGTCACCACGATCACTTCTGTTCCATCACCGACATTCTTCTCATCGCCAAACACTGCAAGAATCTGCAAGAAAATGATTTATAAATATTCAAATAACAGATTGGAAGTAATACTGACGTACATGTACAATAAACAGGATAGGTTAATCACGTGATACAGTTTTCGTATTGTTGAAAGTGAAATTAATGATGTGCATGTTATGATTTTGTGAGTAACGGATGACTGGGTAAGTAAGGGGACTGACTCCCTATCCGACTATGGGCGGCCGTTTTCAGGATAAAATACAGACACTACTTAAGTGCAAAAAAAGCCAAATGGCCATTATGTTCTTTTGACACTTACTTACTTTTTTTGGGAAATAAATGCAACTGTATTTGACTTGAATGCAAAGCTGAAAACCAGAGCTTGAAATTGTGCTGGTTGAATTATTATGTCACACCCCAAGTATTGATTAAAGAAATATTCCTATTTTGCAAAGAGTATCACATGTCATGGCGAATATCGACATTTCCGGGAGTGTAGCATAATAAATGGGATTAACTGTAACATTTATGACCAAAATAATGTAAACAGTGAAGGAATAAGGACACTTCACATGCTTTTATGTATTAATTTAGACATATTTACAATTACAGGAAATTCATAGTAAAAAAATATAAAGTAAAAGTCTCCTCCCCCCGCCCAGGCCTGATAATGAAAATGGATGATAATCTAGAGATAAATTTATTACAGCCTTAAGTGTCACAGTAAAATTTTGCATTGAAGTGTAAAAAAAGTTTTTTGCACTTAAGTGTAAAAAAAAGGTTTTTGCACTTAAGTGTAAAAAAAAGTTTTTTGCACTTAAGTGTAAAAAAAAGTTTTTTGCACTTAAGTGGCAAAAAAGGTGCACTTAAGTGTAAAAAAGTTTTTTGCACTTAAGTGAAAAAAAGTTTTTTGCACTTAAGTGGCAAAAAAGGTTTTTGCATTTAAGTGTAAAAAAAAAAATTTTGCACTTAAGTGTAAAAAAAGTTTTTTGCACTTAAGGTAGACCGACCCTTCTGTGACGTCACAGACATGAGTCCGGCGATCCGGCAATCCGGCGTCCGGCAATCCGGGCCCTTGATTATGTTCACGAA
The DNA here is from genome assembly GCF_902652985.1 of Pecten maximus. Lineage (NCBI taxonomy): Eukaryota > Metazoa > Mollusca > Bivalvia > Pectinida > Pectinidae > Pecten > Pecten maximus. The sequence goes on from NC_047016.1 coordinate 45,873,294, forward strand.
TAGTTACACCTGGTTTAATTTTCAATTCAGCTGGGAGATAAATGTTTAGGCCTACAGCACGATGCAGTCAAGAGGTGAAGGGGTCAGGTTTGTAAAACTAAAAGACTAGATAAGGCTTATGCTTTCAATGAAGTGAGAACATAAATTAAAGATGGTCCATTGAAAACAAGGACAGCGCCGATGTATCACATAATGTGCCAATGTGTGACGACCATATAACGTTAGTTACAGTCTCGGCGGAGACAATTTATATCAAGTCAGGAAGAGGTTAGCACATCTCCAATTTATGGCAATGTAGAACAAGAGGACACTTCATGGCGCACGGGCCGACGCATATTGGAGTTGGGGACTTTAGCCGATGCTCTAAAAGCATGTGCACTTTGCGGCAACCAACAATTATATATATATATAATTACTTCATTATGTACTCCATCTGTCAGATTGTATATTGTTAGGGGAACGTAAGTTCGGCCTTGCGCACTTTACATGTGATATATTGTTATTCAGAATGCGAGGTAGTCAACCATATTCCAACCGCGGGTAGACACAGATCAGAAAAAGGAGGAAACGCATGGGACGTAAACACAAAACTTGCAACATGCATTGATGGTATAAAAGATCTATATAAACTCTCACGAAATTTACGTTGACATTCGACAATTTTTCAAAAACCTAAAACCCGTGAAATTGATGTAGATGTTAAGAGCCTTTTTACTCATATTCTGGATATATTATAAATATTGTATTTAATTAACTGTAGGCTTATAAAACACGTTTCTTGTGATCGGTCTAGGCTGGAGATTTCACTCCATGGGGAGCTCTCTACAAGGTTCGAGCAGTTTTATAAATAGATCATAACAAAAACGGATGACGGATTGACAATCACAAATTCGGACCCTTTAAAGAGGTATGTCCGTGAATGAATTGTAACGAGTTTCATAAATGCAAAAAATACATGAACAAAAACCATCAAAAGGCCAACTCTAGTAATTTCTACATCACTACCATGTCAGCAAATTGCGGCGCCCGGGTGTTAAACTCAAGAGCGTCTTGTTGCCACAGGTGTAGAATACGGATCCAATAAGACTTGACAATGTCAAAATATATAATTCCGATAAACTGTGGAAATTACAGTCATTTCAATCGCGGATTTTGCTGTATATGTTGCATAATTCGTGGATTGCGGCATAATTTGGTCATACCCGCCTACAATGTGGGCGAATTAGCAAAAAATGAGAGGTGGTTTTTTTCTGTCAGTTATCCTTGCAAGTTATAGCCAATTTATCATTTTGTTCCGTGGTCGGGTTATTTTCCTTGAAGGACATCATTATCACATCAAAAAAGAGAAAAAATATCCCAACCGTTCTTCCGATCTCGTCTTCGGCGTTCATTTTCTATAGAAATTATCGTTGCCCGGTGTAAAATTCATCGACGCCCAGGTGTAAGCACCGGCGTCCGGTCAGTACGATTGAACCGGCCGGTGAGTAAAGCCTGGGGTCGGGGTTCGATGACGGTGGAGGCACACTACTTGCTTTTCTGTTACATCGGTTGACCATTCCAAGTGCAAGCTATATGAAAATGAGAGGATTCGTTGGGGATAAAACCTGGGTTAATGTGTGTCCGGAGCGAACTCGTTTGAAAAGTGAGGAATAGTGAAGCAGGTTTTAATTGTAAATAGGGTACATAGTGATTTCAGGTGGGGGAATTTCCATTAAGTCAGTCGGTAGAGCGACGGAGCAGTAAGCAGAGGGTCGCGGGTTTAACCCCTTGTGGAGGCACTAAATTCGCTTTCCTGTTATATATATCATGAAAATATTGTTGTATCGTCTGCCCTTTTACGTTGTTAGTAGCAAAGAAATATGGCAGTAGAATACTGATGCCTGCATTATTAAGTGCACAATCATTTGGAATCCAACAATGCAAAGTAAAGACAATGAAATTCACATCAGGACAACGATGGCCTGAGGCTATAGAAAACCTGGTCGGTCTATGTAAAATTTCTTAGTGTTGGCCCAAATGGCTATGAAAAGTTTGAGTCCTGACATACATTACAATTCATGTAAACAACATTCCAATATTTTCTGACAAATGATGATATGAAATCAGAGCTTAAAATAGAGTTGTTTTTTTAACCCATAATAGCGTGTTATTACTGGATGATGCAAGCGTTTGCGTGACAGTAATGCTACTTTTCAACAATATGTTTACAAAATGGGTCTATGGAAAAATGACTTGGGCTATGGGATTTCAATTTTCTGTAGACATACTGTCTAAGGAATTTTCATATATACTTTCATGTATAGATGTTTAGATGTAATACATAGTTATGTTACAATGTGTTTACATGTTTAGATTTAGATTTTTTAAAAAGGGGGGTATAATCACCTATTATATTTCGGCCTAGTTTGTAGCATTTTTGTGTGTCATTCTTTTAAATTAACCCCCCCCCCCCCCCCCCCCCCCCCCCCCCCCCTAAAAAAAGTATAAAATCTGAAAATGTGGTAGTATATACATGTTACGGTGAGTGATTACTGTCATAGCTGCGCTCTTCTAAGGCTTTGCCTTCATTCAAATTATATTATCGCATAGGTTGGAACGCTCGACACTCGAGCAACATTGTTTAGCGCTGCAAATGAAGCATGAAATATCCAGAAAATGTTAATTGCGTTTGGGAAATCAAACAAATAAAATTCTTTTAAGAAAAAAAGAAAGTACCAATAACATAGATTACAATATAATTTATGGAAGAAAATGGTAAAGATTTAACAAAAAAAATCATCAATCTCAGATTCCAAAATAACTGCTCTAATTTGGTAATTTGAGCCATACTTGAAGCACAAGTTTTGGTGTACCAGCAAAGTAAACGGCCATGGTGTGAAAAGTAATATGGTGAGGTGTTATTTTTATTTTTTTTTCTTAAAGCATACATATGAAATTTTTAATTAAGCAAAAAAAGGGGGGTCATTTTTCTGTTCATTTTTTCAGGAAAAAAATAAACGTGTATTTTTTAAAACAATTTTTCACTAAAAATAACCGGCTTTTCGTATAAAAATAGCCATATTTTGTTAACCACCCAAAGAATCTTCTCTTTTTTTTTATAATTATGAATGATATTGCTCATACTGATGATATAAATAGGATATAAACTTCTTTTTATGCTTCAGGTGAATATTATCGGGGAAAGATAAAATCTACCAAAACCCTTAAAAATATGGGTTCAGCTATTAATTAATACGTATCATTATGTGGCCCTGGTAGTAAAACGAACGTGGTGACATATGTTTTTTATGTGCTTTTTGTGATAAGAGCATAATTAACATTGAAATACAAATAAAATTAAGGAGATCTATCAGAGGAAACCCGAAGGGTCGGTCTACCTTAAGTGTAAAAAAAAAGAAGGGTTTTTTAAGTGGCAAAAAAGGTTTTTGCACTTAAGTGTATATTATAAGTGCAAAAAACTTTACCTTCCCCCTACAGAGAAACATACCAATTCATGCTCATCTATTACCCAGCAATGGCCAAGTTTGCAGTATTTGGGAGCAGCTATGTTACTCCTCTTGAGAGATATTGTCATGGTGACCTTAAGGAAAATAATGATAACAAATGTGTTTTAGAAAAGAAAATATCAAAATCTCTATTTGTTGGGTAATTTCCAAAATGCAAGTAATATATAAAAAAAAAAATTATAACTGTCAAAGTTAGTATTTAAATTTAATTTCCAATCTTGTCCACTATTATGAAATGTTATATTTATTCATACTATTGTTTCTTATGCAGGTTCCTGGCACTGTCAGATTCTTCGGGAAGGATGGCATTTCCGATTCGATCACAAGACAATTACTTAGAGACTTGATAGAGTACAACCCTGATGTTGTACTCATCCAACTAGGAGGAAATGACATCTCGGCGACATCATCCCCAGCGACATGTTCCAGAGACTTCCGACACTGCAGGTGGACCTACATCATGCTGGAATTCAGGGGGTGTACTTTTCAGAGATTGTGCGACGTGGTAACTCTGACAAGTCCCCCGGCCTGACAACGACCTCTTTTGAGAAACAACGGAAGAAGATAAATGAACAACTGCTTACTAGAGGACTTTGACTGTGACCAAGTGCATTTCAACAACTCAGGACTCAGGACCCAGTTCCATGCTTTGAGACGACCATTTTTTGTATAATTGATTGAAATTGATAAACATCTTTAATATGTCATGTTATGCTTTGTAATTTATAATATGTTTCAAGCGATTAATCTTAAAAATGTATAACTATTAACTAGGATCATTTCATGATAATCATATTTTATTTTATTATTCAATCAACTTTATTGATTGTGAGTTAGAAATGTAAACATTATGATTGATGTTGTTTCCATTATCATCATTTTTTGTCTGTGTCATATTAATATTTTGATTTCAGATCTATCTTTTTGTGTATATAATATAATAATATAAATATCCGATTCCTTTTAAATGTTTAATTCCTTTAAATGTTTTGTGTACTACTTTATTGTATATAAAACTATATATCTGCCATTGATAAATATATATAACACAATAAATTATGATTAGTTTTCATAGTTGCAGTATATGGACTGTATTAATATCTTTGTTTTTTATAAATAAAAAGTGTTTAATAGTGTCCAGATCTGGTTTTGTTCATTTTGTAAATGTAAGGGTTATGCCTTTAAAATACACAATTAAAAACAATTTTTGGTAAAAAAAAAGGGGGGGGTATTTCAATATGTAATAGAAACAAAACACTGCGAAATAACACATTTATAAGCGATAAACACCTTTAATACCCATTCTGGTCCAGTTTCATGTCTCTATGAGGACTTTGTAAGAGTTACTTCCCTTGAATTGACCTGAAATTACGATAGTTCATAGTTCATAGTATTCGACGTCCTTGTAAGCTTGTGGCTTCTGTTGACGCATCTTCATGGTTGTACACTCATTTGCAGGTTGCGCAGAGGACACGTATACAACTTTTATATATATACATTAGTAGCAAGAAGGTAAAAACTTTACTGGATGATTGACCCAATGCTTATTGAGCCTAGATTTCAAAGTATTAAGGGACGGGGAATCTACTACTGATGTGGGAAGTCGATTCCATGTATTTACAATCCTATTTTTAAAAGCTTGTCCCCCAATATTAGTGTTGTACCTAATCTTTTTAAGTTTTTTGGAATTCCCTCTAGTATTGAGGTTATCAAGTGTAGGTATTACTTGTTGGTTTGATATGTCCAAATTGTTAATCAGTTTATAGGTTTGAACCATGTCTGCTCTTAATCTCCTATATTCAAGTGATGGAAGTCCCAGATGACGCAGGCGTTCTGGATATGATAGATCTTTTAGTGATGGAACTAATTTAGTGGCCCTTCTCTGGATGTTTTCTAGAGACATTTTGTCTTTCTTTAACATAGGAGACCATGTAGTGATATTTGTTTCTAAATAGGGGCGTACTAGTGACTTGTAAAGGTTTAGAAACATTTCTACATTTATACAACTAAATGTCTTGAATATTAGGCCCAAATTTCTGTTTGCCTTTTTGACTACTGTGTTTACTTGCTCACTGAATTTTAAATTTTTGTCTACAAGTACACCGAGATCTCTTTCACATGTTACTTGATCTATTTCATGTCTAACACCTAGTTGTGTTGTTTCATATTTGTTTTCGTTTTTTTCTCGGCCCAAGAATAGTCGCAGATGCTTGCACTTATCCGAGTTTAGCTCCATTAGCCACTTATCTGTCCATTCCAAGACTTTATCGATATCACTCTGGAGAGATGTTCCATTATCACCTTGAATTGATGGTTTATATAGCTTGGCATCGTCGGCGAACATTTTGATCTTGTTGCATAGTGAATCCTGTACGTCGTTGATATAAATTAGAAAAAGTAAGGGCCCCAGTACACTCCCTTGTGGAACTCCACTGGTAACATTTCTGGTGGTTGAGTGCTGTCCGCTTACAATTACTTCCTGCGTCATATCCTTGACGAAATCTTGTATCCACTCCAAAAGTTCTCCTTTAATACCGTACCCTTCTACTTTTGTTAACAGCCTTTTATGTGGGACCTTGTCGAAAGCTTTTTTAAAATCTAAATAAATGGCATCAATTTGTTGGTTTTTGTCCAGGGCTTCTGTCCAGTCTTCCAAAGTTTCTAAAAGTTGTGTTGTACAAGATCGCCCACTTCTGAATCCGTGTTGATTAGTTGATAGTAGTTTGTTGTCTTCAAGATGTTTTACAATATTATCTCTAATAATTGATTGTAGAAGTTTACCAACGACTGATGTTAAGCTGATGGGTCTATAATTTCCTGGATTTTTTTTAATACCTTTTTTGAAAATTGGTGTGACTAATGCATGTTTCCATTCAGCTGGCAATTTCCGTGTTTGTATCGATTTCCGAAAAATAATTTCCAATGGTTTGATAATCTCATTAGCTGTTTCTTTGATAAGGCGGGGATGAATTTGGTCTGCGCCTGGAGATTTGTTGGCTTTAAGTTTATTTATGGCTTTTCATATTTTTTTTTCTGTGATGACAAGGGAACTGATGGTGTTTTGTGTCCGGGTGGGAAATTCAGGAGGTTCGTTTGGGCCTTCGTCGACAAATACACTGGCAAATTGATAATTCAGAGTCTCTGCTTTTTCCTTGTCATTAGTTGTCAATTCTCCATTTGTTTTTTCTAGCTGTGTAACTTTATCTTTTGTTTTTGTTTTTTTGCGGACGTAATTCCAGAATAATTTGGGATCGGACTTGATTTTACTGGCCATTTGCTTTTCGTAGTGATGCTGTTGGCTCCTGATCGCTTTGGTTGCTTTGTTTCTAGCATCTTTATACTTTTTGAAGTTTTCAGGAGATTTGAAGTGTTGGTATTTTTTCCAAAGAGTTCTTTTTTTCCTAATCACTTCTAGCGTTGTTCTGTCTAGCACATGGGTACCTTTCATGTTGCCTGGTCGTTCTTTGCTCACTGGTATATGGTGTTCAGTAACTATTGATAATGTATCAGCAAAAAATTTCCAGGCTTCATCCAGGCCCATGTTGTCCATAACATCCCAAGTTACTGCTCGGAGATTGTGGCGTATAGCATTGTAGTTTCCTCTGTTATAATTTTTCTTTGAGTTTGAGGGTGGTGGTTCTTCACTAAAACAGGTGAGTTTAAAACTTAATGACAGATGGTCACTGAGACCTAGGCCGGCATTGTACGAGATGTTTTCTATCATATTTTCCTCGTTGGTAAAAACAAGGTCGAGCAATGAGGGTTCATTTCCTTCTCTAAAACGGGTAGGTTCCCTTACATGCTGGTATAGAAAGTTATCCATTGCTAAATCGAGGAATTTTGAGGCAATGTGATCCACTCCTACTGAAGTGCTGAATGTTGTCCAGTTAATTTCCTTAAGGTTAAAGTCACCCGTGATCAATAGATGTGATGGTTTAATATTTTGAACAGACCGGAAGTGCTCTACCAATTATTGGAAATTTTCTTGAGTGCTGTTTGGGCTACGATAAATACATCCTAAAAGCAGGGAGTCTTTACTGCTTAGTTTTACTGAGCACCAGACTGATTCCTGATATTCTAAGTTGTCAATCTGAATACAGTTTTTATTGTTTTTAACATAAACTACAATCCCCCTTCTACAGTTTGAATCTGCGCTATTGTTGAACTGGTTGTAGCCCTCAATGTTGTAAGACATAGACCAGGGTTCGAATTTGGATCTTTTGGGGAGAATTTTAGTCAGCTGGATTATATCCGGATTGGTTTCCTCAACAATAGTCCTTAATTCCTCTAGTTTTGGTGTGGTCAAGGTGTCAACGTTTGAATAAAAAATGGATAATCCTTCCACTCGTGCATGGTTAAAAACAGAATCCTAACTCGATTCTAGGAATCCAGTGGTGGGTAACCCTCCAATAACTGTTTCTTCTGGGTCGAGCATTGATTCTTGACTCGATGGTGGTCTACGAAGGCTATATGGTAGTACATTTTGTTCAGGGCTCCAGTTCTTGATTGTAGCATCAACCCCTTCATTGTAATTTAAAGATATGGAGTGTTTATCATTTGGTCTCTCGGGGTCCACACTCTTGGGTTCAGTGTTCTGTTCAGGAATGTCCCGCTTTGCTTGGGTTCCTTTACTTCTCTTGTCTTGGAGTTTGCTTCTCTGTATTTTTGTTAGGTCTCTCAGAAGTATCACCCTTTTTAGAGGTTTACTGGCCTTGCTGGAGATAGTTCTAGTTTTTTGTAGTAGTTCCCTTCTTTGACTTCTACTTCCTATTTTGGCTATAACTGGTCGCTCTCTGGTTTCATTGACTTTTCCAACTCGGAAGTGAAGTACAAGCTCTAGGTCAGTTACACCCAAGCTGGATGCTAGGTCCCGGAGTTGTCTCTCATCTTCTTCCTTTTGATCTTTTTCATTGGTTGTGGAATTCTCCGGAACATTAAATAAAATGATGTTATTCTCTTTATTACGTCTTAAGTCCAGCTCTTTTGTTCTTTCATCTACGAGTGATACAATATCTTCCTTTACAGATTTTACAACAGTATCTTTCATATTTTTAATTTCCTGCTTAATATTTTCTTTATTACTTTCTTCGAGTGATTCCATTTTTCTTTCTAGCCTTCCCATTCTATTTTCATTTAGAAGTTCCATCCTTTGTAGTGTAGTTACAACGTTGTCTATAGTTGGTTGAACATTTGTGCAACTATCACACCACCATTGACAATTTTTGCTGGTATTTTTACAGAAGCATGTAAACATGGTGGTCACCAGGCCAGTACATTTTTGACAAAATGATAACTTGCATCCCCTACACATGAGCCCTTTGTTCTGTAGGTGTTTATTGCATTTGTTGCAAACAGCATCCTCATCAGAGTCCTTTCTCCCTCGTTTGTTACTATGAGTTATTGGAGTGCTAGTCATGAGTCTGCCAGTTTTAAACTCAATTTGCTTATTAACAGCTAATTTCTGTTGCTCATCTGCCATTTTGAAATAGACAAAAAATACCGATATTCGTACAAAATACACATTTTTGTTTAATGAAACTTTACTATATCATGTATAATACACATACAATTTGAAAAATCCTTTGATTTTGCAGAAACAACTCTTGAATTTTACTATGGCGTGCAGAAATACGTATGCCGAATAGTAGTGTAAAGCGCTTCATCCTGGCTACGCAAATAAGACCGACTTTTTTTTACAAAGTGCACATTTTTTTGAAATGAAACTTCATCAGAACCTGTAAAAGAGGTAGACCAACGCAAAAAACAAGTTATTTTGTGTATATATCGTTAACACTTTGCTATGGCGTGCAAAAACCCCTATGGCGTATATTTTCCTATGGCGTACATGTATTTAAGGGTCACCCGACATGCGCAGACAAGGGATAACATTTGTGTTGTTTAGTGCAAAAGAAATTCTAGTATTACTGGAACAATCCATTTTGAAGAGAGGGATACGAAGAAATTTTTCGTACTTAAGTGCGCAGGTACATAATGTAAAAAGATTACTACATAATGGCAAAAGAGTTTTTTTTTGCATTATGTGGTTTTTGCACTTAAGTGAAAAAGTTTTTGCCATTATGTAATTTTTTGCCATTATGTTAATGTTTTTGCACTTAAGTAGTGTCTGTATTTTATCCTAAAACGGCCGCCCATATCCGACGACGGACAAAGGAGTATACTTGTGAGGGGCCGGGTACATACCTAGTAAGGCACTGGGTACCAGTCATTGATTTGACACTGGAAAATCATTCTGAAGAGTCGCCATGACGCGACGAAAGCGCTAACGGAGAGTTGTTTTTTTTATTTTACTTTTATAATTCGTCCGTAAGGATAAAAACAATTTATCATCTATATATATATATATATGTCAATTTTATTATAACATCCATGCAAACGGCATTTAACGGTTTGGTTTATATAATAAAATAAATATATTTACCAGGGAAACCACTTTACTGTCAGCGAACACGTTCAGTGGGCGTTTGTTTAAATTGTGTTCGCCTTTACCAGGTACATTAAACAACACATAATGAAGCTCGATGCAAATTATAATGTCGGTGGCACGGCGCTTGCATAAAAAAGGAGACCTGACGACTGACGATCATATAATCGCATGACCTTTCAACCCCGTATGTATATGTAAATGAAGAATCTGGACAGGCTGAGGGAGCCGTTTGAAAAATGGCGTTCTGAGCGAGGAATTCGGCGATGTTTTCACGGATTATTGTGTTTTGGATGTTACAATTGTTTTTTAGTCGATTTTATTGAGATGGGGTGCCGTTTCGCTAGTGGCGGAGTTTCCGGCCTTCTGTATTACACAGTACACATACCACTGATATCATATTTTTTCGGCATAGCCGTCTAATTTTGTTTTGGCCCCGGATATGACGCGACAGGTGGCGTTACAGGTCAAGATGAAGTATATGATTGGTCAATGTAGCGGTCAATGCAAAATGCAGATATGCAGCTAAAAACGAAACAAAGTTAAGATTGAATGCAAGCTAAATAAGTGGATGTATCTTTTCAAATGACACATTAATAAAATCATATTCCTGATTCAAATGCAGTCTTATTATTACCAAAAATGATTCAAACTGATCTAATTTTGTTATCCGTGCTGAAACGCATTAGTTCGTTGATTTATTTCACCAGCACTATTACATTATAACCACCAACATTAAAACTGTGCCGTTTATCTTTTTTAAAGATATTTCTTGTTATTTCTCCCTTTTTATGCAAGCGCCTGTGGTTCAAACTACTGGACTCGAAAAATTGTATTTTAAATACTGCGTACAATTTTTTGTTAACTAAGAACACTGGGTCATGTTTTAATTGGGTACAATGTGTAAAGAATCTACTTTGCTCATGTTTTGGTGATATATGGCAATCATCACATAATTCTAAAGCTACTTTATCTTGTATACGTCGAAGAATTTTTTATCAAGCTAGGCAATATTTGAGAGATCTCTTAGAAAAGTCTTCGAAATGCTTTTTATATCAGTATATTGTGGACAATTTTTCCACTCAATTTTACTTAACAAAATATATACCTATGAATTACAGAATATGTTTATCGAAAATTCGTATGTCTGCGCATTCTTTAGCAATCGAAACCGGCCGCTACAAGAATATTGATCGACATAAGAGATATTGTATAATTTATAAGTCAACGACTGAAGTAGAGGATGAATACCATTTTATATTGAAATGTAACATGTACAAGAACTTAAGACGTCGTCTCATTAAAGATATTACTGGCAGAAACCTTCAATGTCTAAATTGATACAGTAATTGAATGTAAATAATATCAAAGAGCTAACTCCTTTAGGCAAATTTATTTTCGAAGCTAATAAGATTCGAGCCGCATGTCTTTAACTTGTTCATGTTTTCCCCTATATTCACTCCATATATTTTAACTTGATACACATAAGTATTTCACCATACAATCAGATCTGCCTGATTTCAACGGGGAATGTGCGAGTTTCTGGTAGGGGTATCCCCAACCACTCTCGCATCTCCCTCACCGTTGGATCTCAGTATTTCATTTGGATCAAATATATAGCTTTTAATATACTGTTATCATTAGTACATGATTTGACTAAGTATATACTTTCATATTTAATATAAGTTATTGAGTGTAACTTATGAGCAAATCTTATTTTCGAAGCCAATAAGATCCTGGCTATATGTACAGACTCTTAACTCGTTCTCCACTTTGTAATTTGTATTGCTGTTCACGTATATTACGATTGTGTATATCATAATATGTACTAATGGGCAATATGGCCCACAGTTAATAAAGAAATTGAAATTGAATTACGGCAAGGGCCGTGTCAAAACAATCCAACTTTGGCCGGTGGGAAAAGAACATTGTATGGATATAAACTTAGTAGCCTTGTTGATGTGTTGATAATATCAAGGCAATTTTGAGTTTGAATACGCTTTTAAACAGGCAGTGGAATCACTCGAACATTATTTTTGGGGTGAAGGACAGGAATTGTACTTCTGTATATCTGGTTTGATAATGTCTGTTAAGGAATCCGTTTGTTTCCGCGGGATATTGATACCCTCAGCTTTATTGACAGTGATAGGGATCGCCTTCCTCTGCTCAATGGATACACAGATATGGTTGGTATACATTATTATTTTATTTATTTATTTGTGGCATAATTAAAATGCATAAACATATTGCTAGCTTTAAAAAGTATGTTATATATATTGTATGGTTGCTGAACTTCATTGTTTAGGCAGTCACATTAAATCATAAATACTCCCTTAATTTGACAATTTTTGCAGCTCATTTCTTACCGGAACCGACTCGCATTGCCAAGAACCATTACACTTGATGTGTATATATGTAGCGTGGAAATATATTTCACGCTTATGTTTATTAAATTAGAAATGTAGTTTAATTGTATTATTGTTTAGGGTAATATGGTAGTGGGCTATGTAAATGTATTACATAGGGTGTGTATAGGGTCTATATATGTATGTGTATATACGGGGCAGCAGGGAGCTAGTTTTCCTTATAAGGAGTTGTTTACGTTCTGTAGCATCGTGGAGCTGTGTATTAGGGCCCAACCTGATTGACAGGTTGCATAAGGCCCGTGTAAATTTAGTAACAGGTCCTATTTATAACTAGTGTTTAACCAATCAGAGAGAGTGAGGAGCGAGCTGTAAGTAGGTCGGAGGAGCGAGAGGAGCAGGTCTTTACCAATCAGCGTGAGTGAGGAGCGACAGAGGAGCCAAATCTAGGTCGGAGGAGCAGATGTTAGCCAATGAAAATGCAGTATGAAAGTGGTATATAAGGGGTGAAAGTGACGAAAACAAGGAGATAAAGTTTTGCTTTGGGAAATACTCCACGCAACTTGTGATAAGATATTGATACTTGGATTTAACTTACACTTTTATGGGATTTACTAAGTGTGTTATTCTCACTATGGAATACATATTACTACTGGAAGTTATCACCCGTGGATATTATGTGAAACAGTGTATATTCGATGCGAAGTGTGTACATGTGTACGTCTGAATGGGATTTATGTGAACCTAATGTATGATATGTTGAACTTCATAGATGTGTAAATAAAATTATGTGAACTTTAGTCTGGTGTCATAGTTGTCCCTGCCGTAGTCAGCTTCCATCTCGAACTTTTATTAATAGCGTCTCGTGTATACCCGAGTGGAACGCTACAATTGGTGGCAGCGGTGGGATGGAATGTTTTATGACTACGGTAGCTGGACTTTCACATTATAAGACTATTTGGATTTTACATCTGTGATAATTTTCGACAATGGATATTCCGGACACACCAAGGAGACCATCTCAGCGTGGGCTTACTTCATCGCGTGTGCGTCGAAATTTAAGTTTTGATTTCGATGAGAGTGAAGTCGGGAATAGCGATGGGTCAAGTAGCCCGGCTCGGACTTTAAGAAGTCCAGATGTGGATACACCGGATGTGAACGATATTCCGCATGTGGGGCAAAGGACTCCGGGGAGTAGTTATGGATGTGAGACTACTTCACAGGCGAGAACCACTAATTCACGCATAACGGGGAATCAATACAAAGGATTTATTTTGAAATGGATTCTTGTGTTGGTGTGTTTGGGAAGTTGTGTTGGTATTCTGTACCACAGATACCCCAACCACGTCATCGTCTGTTTCACTAAGGAGTTTATAGTTTTGGGAACTCTTGTGATACTCCTGTTAATCACATGTTCGCTCGTAGTGAAGTTGTTACGGAATCCCATGATGATAGACATGGTGCAAAATATGTCTCAGGGATTAGATGTATTGGAGACGCCCAGTCGTGAATATGGAGAGCAGTCCACCCGGAACGATATCAGTTTAAGGGGTTAACAAGTTCCGTTGAAGCGGACATTCAGTGGTACCGGTAAAGATATATGGAGTGAATATATCCGGTATTTCGAAAATGTAGCTGACCTGAATGGCTGGACACCTGCCCGGACTTTGCGTATATTTTTCACTGTACTGCGTGGTCAAGCCGAGGTGTATGCTTACGGTCTGAAGGGGGGGCCCCCCCCGTTGGGGGGGGGGGGGGGGGGGGGGGGGGGGAAATTTTGGGGGGGGGGGGGGGGGGTTTGGGGGGGGGGGGGGGGGGGCCGGGGGGGGGGGGTTGGGGGGGGGGGGGGGGGGAAGGGGGGGGGGCCGGGGGGGGGGGGGGGGGGGGGGGGGGGGGCGGGGGGGGGGGGGGGGGGGGGGGGGGGGGGGGTGGGGGGGGGGGGGGGTTTTGGGGGGGGGGGGGGGGGGGGGGGGGGGGGGGGGGGGGGTTTGGGGGGGGGGGGGGGGGGGTTTGGGGGAAAAAATTTTAAAGAGTATTCCAAAAAAGAAAGGGGAAGAGTTTTAAAAAATTTCCAAAAAAAAGCTTTTGAAACCGTTTGGGGGGAAAAAACTTTCCCCAAACTTGAAAGGGGGTAATTTCTTTGGGGAAAAATCGGGAAAAAGGAAACGAACCAAAGGCCAGGAAAGGGAAAAGGGCCCCCCAAAAACGGAAGGTCCGGGAAAAAAACCAAAACCGCCCGAAACCACTGAAGTGCTTTGAGTGTGGTAGTGAAGAACATCTGAGAAATAAGTGCCCGGATGTTAAGAGAAATTTGATCTCCAATCAAACAAATGAACTGTCGTTAAACGAGTCCCGGCTGGAGCAGTAGGCCGTGCGCCCGTCGAGCAGGAACAGAGGCCTAATACAGGAGTGAAACAAAATTCAAGTGTACCCAGCGGAACCTTGAGACAAAAAGAAATTGTACTAAGTGACGCCGAAAACAGGGATACAGAAACAGAGTTTTGTAGTGCTATTTCTTCCGCGGGAAACTGCAGACAGGGAGAGATTAATAACTTACTCGAAGTGAGAGTAAAGTGCGATGCTGCTATGAAAGTGCGTGGTATGGTGGAAGGTACGCCTTTAATCTGGAAAGTCGACACCGGAGCGAGACGGACTTTTATCACCGAAGATACCTACTATAGCATTTATGGAAAGGATCGTCCTATATTGGAGCCTGCTCGTTCCAAGTTCGAGACAGCCGATGGAAACGAGTCGTCGGTGTTAGGGACTACTATTATGTGTTTGACTTTTGGAGATATTAGTGTAAACTTTAGAGTTTTTGTGGCCAATATTAAAACAAATTTATTGGGCCAGGACTTCATAACTCAATTTAAATGTCAATGGGACTATGACAACTGGATGTTTATCATCACGGACAGAAAACCTAAAGATGAATCTGTCAACGAAAACGGATTTAAAAGCAGCAGAGTGGTCAGTATGGACACTGTAACTATACCTGCTAAACACGAAATGGTGGTGAGATCAAGACTGACCAGAACAACTAACTCACATGTTGGAGTTCTCGTACCTGAGAAAGTGTTTATTCATCCTCACGGATTAGCCTTAGCGAATGTTCTCGTTGATACTTCACACAAATCGCTATATACGAGATTATTTAACCCTGGTGACGAGCCAGTCACAGTGAAGAAAGAGACCAACATGGCTGTTTTTGTACCGGTGAAAGATATCGGCAGGACTGTTTCAGACGTTGATAACATTGCCGAGCATGATGACATGTTACCGGAATATTTGGTGGAAATGTACGAACGTGGATGTACTAACCTTAATTCTGAGGAACGTGCGCAGTTCAGGCAGTTCTTGATAAAACACCAGACCACATTTGCGGATCCTAAGGGAAAGATGGGACTAACCACGTTGGGCGAGCATACTATAAAATTAAAGGATCCCGTACCATTTAAGGAGGCACCACGGAGAGTGCCTATATACAAACGTACAATCTTGGATGAAGAAATAACCAAGCTGGAACAACAAGGTTTGATAGAGCGATCGGAGAGTCCATGGAGTTCACAACTTGTTTTGGTACAAAAGCGGGACAATTCCTGGAGAGTATGTGTGGATTACCGGCGACTTAATGAGGAAACTATTAAGGATGCCTACCCCATTAGTCGTATTGACGACAATCTGGACGCGTTGAGTGGAGCTAAATGGTTTTCATCTCTGGATCTCAATATGGCTTATCATCAGGTGCCTATGTGCGAGGACGACAAAAAGCTGACCGCCTTCGCTACGCCACGAGGTGGATTGTACCAATATAAAGTGATGGCGTTTGGTTTGACCAACGCCCCGGCCACTTTCTCCAGAATAATAGAGAAAGCGCTGAGTGGATTACAGTGGAACATTGCAGTGCTTTATCTGGATGATATTATTGTGTACGGAAAGGATTTCGGACAACATTTGGACAACTTGACGGCAGTCTTGGAAAGGCTTGACGGTGCCAATTTAAAGTTGAAGGCCAAAAAGTGTCACTTTTTCTGCAGAGAAGTGACGTTCCTGGGGCATGGGGTGTCACAGGATGGCGTCCGGACTGACCCTTCAAAAATAGAGGCAATATCGAAGATGAAAGCGCCAGAGACCGTTTCAGAGTTAAGAACTTTCCTAGGATTAGCGTCCTATTACAGGAAGTTTGTTAAAAACTTCGCATTAATAGCGAAGTGTCTACACGACCTTACCAAGAAAGGTCAATCATGGATGTGGACGGAAGAACACTCTACAGCTTTTAATGAGCTGAAGGAACGGTTAACATCAACTCCTATTTTGAGCTATCCAGACGTAAACGGGGGTAAATTCATACTTGACACGGATGCCAGCAATTACGCTATAGGAGCAGTGTTGTCACAAGTCCAGGAAGGCCAGGAAGTGGTTATTGCGTACGCCACGCGCAGTAGGTCTCTCAGTAAAGCTGAGCGTAATTATTGTGTGACCCGGAATGAGATGTTGGCCGTTGTTTTCTTTGTGAAATACTTCCGGCATTATCTGATTGGACGTGAATTCTTGTTACGGACGGATCATGGATCGTTGACTTGGCTGTACAAATTCAAGGAGCCAGATGGACAGATTTGCAGGTGGATACAGCGACTGAGTCCATTTGATTTTAAGATACAACATAGGCCTGGGAAACGTCACTGCAACGCCGACGCCATGTCTAGATTAATTAATGATAAAGCCGCAACGTGTAAACAATGCAAAATGCCGTTGGATATTGAACAATCCGAGGCTATCGATACGAATATGTCGGAATTACAGGACATTCCGGAAGTAATAATAGACAAACCTGAAGCGGACATAATCGATCAACCGGAAGTGGATAGTATTGAAAGCATAAAGATACTTTTCAAACCGGATGTGACTGTGGATAGTACATTTAGTGTGGACTCCGGTGACCGGAATAGTAACAGGAAACCGGAGAAAAGGAAACGTGGGAGAAAATCAAATCGTCCTCCGCCTGCTGAACCAAAAGCTTCTCCACAGGAAGAATTAACACCTGACAACATCAGACATAAACAGAAAGAAGATGAGCACATGGGACCGATTATTCAATTAATGGAAGCATTTAATGGTTGTGAAAAACCGAGTATAGAAAGCATTTCCGATAAAAGTAAGGAATGCCGGTTCTGGTACTCGAGATGGAACTTATTGACAATTCATAATGGATTACTTTGTGAAAAATGGATAACCCAAACCGGAAGTGCACGGTTACGGATATGTGTTCCAATATGTCTTAGAGATGTGGTAATGTGGCATTTACATGACGCGCCGTCATCGGGACACCAGGGAATCACACGAACATTAAAACGCGCCATGGACAGTGAATATTACTGGCCATCTATGAGACAGTATGTGACAGACTATGTTCGGGCCTGTGATATATGTGAGGAGAGGAAACACCCTTCAAGGCGGAAGCGGAACCTGTCAAAAACTTACACAATCGGACACAGATTTGAATGGATAGCGGCAGATATCACCGGACCCTTTCCTCGGTCAGAATCCGGAAATGCGTACCTATTGGTAGTGCCCGATTACTTCACAAAATTTACGGAAGCTTACTGTGTACCAAACATTGAGGCAGTTACGATTGCCGAAGCCATGTTTAAAGGCTGGATTAAGAGATACGGGTGTCCGCGAGAAATACACACGGACCAAGGAACCCAATTTGAAGGAATGTTATTCAAGGAATTGTGCAAACTTCTTCAAATTAAGAAAAGTAGGACAACGCCTTTTCATCCGAGATTCGACGGAATGGTGGAGAGACTCAACCGGACAATAAAGGAAATGCTATCCAAGGTCGTGAGTGAAAATCAGAAGGATTGGGATACTTACATAGACTGTATTCAGATGGCTTATAATAGTACCCCACATCAAACTACGCTACAAACGCCTCACAAAATGGTATTTGGAGAGGAAATGCTTGTACCACTTGATATAATATCACCGAAACTACCGACAGAGGATACAGTAAACAGTGAATCAGATTTTGTTCGTAAATTGGACACCACTTTTGAAGAATTATTCCGCATTGCAAGAAAAGTGACACGGGATTCCGCGAAACGTCAAAAGTGTCATTATGATCGAGGGATAATTGAACAAAGTTATGACGTTGGTGATAAAGTGCGCCGATTCCAGCATAAAGTGATAGTGGGTACGAAAGCCAAATTAGCCAGAGACTGGACAGGGCCGTGGACTGTAATCGAGAGGCTGAGTGACGTGCTTTATAAAATACAGCACTCCCCAAACTCGAAGCCTGCAGTGTTACACGTTGACAACTTGAAGCCTTACCGGGGAAGTGAAATTATAACTCGCCCGAGGGTGGACACCGAGGAACCAGTGATGAGTGACGAGGAAGCGCCCGAGTCATCGCCACATTTACCTGAGGAAACAGATAGCGACGAATCAGAGAGCGAGAGCCCGACTCCATCCGTTACCAAGGTGACAATAAGGGGTCAACCCACAGTAGACTCTTCCAAACCGGGGGATGGAGACCTGTCAACCCCGGTTGTCAAGGTGACTCGACTTGGCAGGGCCATACGAAAACCAGCTCGACTTATTGAGACATAGTGTTCAACTGTATACTGATTCCAACTATGGACAATCACGAACACATATGCAGATACTGCGGGGTTTATTTCCGAGAATCCAGGAATCTATCCAGACATGTACGTGAGAAACATGAAGAGAACACCAAATCTTTGAAAGTATGTGAAGACTGTGGGAAAACATTTTCCAGAGGCAGCAACCTGAAGAGGCACCAGAGAAATCACTGTTGTGGTCCCACACGCCAACCCTGCTCTGACGAAAGGAATGATTGGGATATTGATGAACTGTGGAACTCATTTAGCGTGCCTACCTGTACCATGCCAACAGAACAATGTTTTTCTGGTGATGGTATGCCGGAATGTCCATACCGTAGTTGGCCGGCTGATCAACTACATGCAGATCTAGGGTACAGTGACGTCAGCGAAGAAGAGGTGGAGGTAAAGCAGACGGCAGAGCGAGCCCCAGCATACAGTGACGTCAGCGAGGACGAGGTGGAACATGAACCTATGACCGGAACCAGTAATGTGTTTGTGTGCAATGTCAGTACACAAACCATCATAATATCCATGACTCGGACCACAACCACATTTACAGATGGAGTCCAGGAAGTCCGACGGGATACATCAATTGGTTACTCGGAAGGTGTGGACCCTGAGTTCGTCGACTTTCCGGGATTGGCACGGGAGACATTGGAGGAAATACCACAACATTTTGCCAATATGGGGACGCGCCAATACACAAAATTCGATGTCTGAATGGATTTATTAATGAGACTTTTAGATGCTGAAAAGACATTCTGTGACTTTTGAATAATGTGACATTCAATGGATTTTATTGTGTGACCATTTTAACGACCCTGGTACATGAATAATGAACTTTATTTGGATAACGGTACGTTCTCCGATATTTGGTCCGGATATGATAAACACTGTGTTAACGATTGACTTTAACCATAAAAGCAAACATTACGTTATCATCATGTGGAACATTTTTCTACTAGTTGTGATATTTTCTCACTGGATTTATATCGTGTTTTGTGTTCATAATATAATGATTGACGCTGTATCTTATTTGAATCATTTGTGATTGAAATATTATTGTGCGAGTGAGTTGATAGTGTAAACCGTTTTCAACGCTTATACATGTATATTGAACATTTTTCTGAAATAGACAGGATTTGATTGTTATCTCTTTAACTTTTGTCGGAGACAAAACTTAGAAAGTTGGGGGTAGTGTAGCGTGGAAATATATTTCACGCTTATGTTTATTAAATTAGAAATGTAGTTTAATTGTATTATTGTTTAGGGTAATATAGTAGTGGGCTATGTAAATGTATTACATAGGGTGTGTATAGGGTCTATATATGTATGTGTATATACGGGGCAGCAGGGAGCTAGTTTTCCTTATAAGGAGTTGTTTACGTTCTGTAGCATCGTGGAGCTGTGTATTAGGGCCCAACCTGATTGACAGGTTGCATAAGGCCCGTGTAAATTTAGTAACAGGTCCTATTTATAACTAGTGTTTAACCAATCAGAGAGAGTGAGGAGCGAGCTGTAAGTAGGTCGGAGGAGCGAGAGGAGCAGGTCTTAACCAATCAGCGTGAGTGAGGAGCGACAGAGGAGCCAAATCTAGGTCGGAGGAGCAGATGTTAGCCAATGAAAATGCAGTATGAAAGTGGTATATAAGGGGTGAAAGTGACGAAAACAAGGAGATAAAGTTTTGCTTTGGGAAATACTCCACGCAACTTGTGATAAGATATTGATACTTGGATTTAACTTACACTTTTATGGGATTTACTAAGTGTGTTATTCTCACTATGGAATACATATCACTACTGGAAGTTATCACCCGTGGATATTATGTGAAACAGTGTATATTCGATGCGAAGTGTGTACATGTGTACGTCTGATTGGGATTGATGTGAACCTAATGTATGATATGTTGAACTTCATAGATGTGTAAATAAAATTATGTGAACTTTAGTCTGGTGTCATAGTTGTCCCTGCCGTAGTCAGCTTCATCTCGAACTTTTATTAATAGCGTCTCGTGTATACCCGAGTGGAACGCTACATATATCTCATTAATGAATTCAGCTTTGAATGTTCTTATCATACAGTCAAACCTCGATGATTCGAACTTCGTTGATTCGAATTTCTCAGTGTATCGAACTTTTTGCTTGGTCCCGAATTTCCTCACTACATAACGCTACTAACGAACCTATGTATGATTCGAATCGAAACGAACTTTTTTCATGGCCCGTTAGCTATGATATTATAGGTAATGCACATCTCATGATTCGAACAAAAACGTTTACCTGTACTGACCCCATGGGTGTATTGCGTATTTTGCGAGAAGATATCGTCACGAGGACGTGAGTTTTTGTTCACATATGACACTTACTATTGGTGACTGCCTGCGAATTGATTCGAGATTGGTATTTAGAAGCATTTCTAGCACTAGTAAGCAAAGGTCTCTATTACATATATGATATATATATACATGAACATTTACCTGTGATATGAACTCTGGTCATAGCCAAAATCTCGTCACGGTCTATTGGACTCGATCAATATGATATAACAATAGAGCGACAGTCATTGACAGCGATACCGTGCGCGTTTCTACAGTACGGTGGCTGCGGCACCTATTACAAAAGCGTTGGAAGAGGCCCATTGGACCCTGCACGGCCATGGCGCTTGGACACTGGATGATGTAGCGACGATGATCAAGGGGATAGACTTACGTTTATCCGGAATTGAGACACATGTTAAGAAGATAGACAAGATAGAATTCTCCATAACATCTTTAGCTACCCGAGTAACAGGAATGGAGCGAGAAATCAAAGGAATCAAGAACAAGACTAGAGACATTGAAGCGTCTGCTCAGTCCATGAGTGATATATTTGATGAAACGAGGAAACAAGCTCAAGGTAATGAAAAGTCCATTCAGGCAATCCAACACGAGCTTAGGAAGCAACACATGGATAATGTTGATTTGGCAAGTGATTTCATTATGGCAAAGAAAGATTGTGAAGAGCTCCTCGGCAAAGTAGAAGATCTTCAGTGTCGCTCAATGAAAAACAATTTGGTGTTTACCGGGCTTAGAGAGCAATATAACGAAGATACTGAGGAGAAGCTGAGAAACTTCATATCGACTAAACTAGGGCTAAAAACTAACATAGAGTTTGGAAATGTTCATCGATTCAAAAAGAGGATACAGGGGCGCACTCGCCCGATTGTGGCAAGGTTTATATACTATGCCGATAGGCAAGCTGTAAAAGAAAGGGGATTATCTTCTGCGTGGAACTCGTTATGGCATAAGCGAGCAGTTCCCTGCTGCTGTAGAGGAGCGACGAAAATTTCTGTACCCCATCTTGAAGCACTACAAGTCAAAAAATTGTAATGCCAAGTTAGTCCGTGATAGACTCTATATCAACGGGGAATTATATACTGGATCAGGGGAGGAACTAGTAACAGGCGACAGGAAAAATGTTCCTAGATGGACCCGTGGGTCCTACAGTGACGCTGCGATGACTGCACCACCCAGCGTACCCGACAACACCCCACGCAGGAATCCATTGAAACGAGCCCGCATCTCATCCTCGCCTATGGCAGCCACTCTTGGACCACGGAACGTTGGTAGTGATATCAAAACTGTTAACCAACTACCAAACCAACTACCAAAGTCTGTTGAGGGAGTTAGCAATGGACATGTTATCCAGGTGACGGCGGACGTTCATAGTTCAGAAACTTACGAAAGGCGATTCGCGAATGCAAAACAAGAACAGTGTGGTAGGAACGATTTCGCGAATCAGAGAACCCGTCCAATCCACGACGATGGTGTTGATGATGATGGAATAGTGACAATCTCGGAAACCAGACCAGGGTATAACCGGCGGAATCTACATGATATCAGCTATTAGGATTGTGTGGAGGGAATCTCCATAATATCATGGAACATTTGTAGAGGTATTGCTGGTAAACTCGAGTCGCAAGACTTTGTTAATATTATAACTAAACATGATATTATTTGTTTATATGAATGTTGGGTGGAAGAAAATGAGGTGATAGAACTGGAAGGGTATGAATGTTTTGCTTTCCCTCGTATGCATGGTAAAGGTGGTGGGATTGTTATATTTATTAGATCTTCTATTTCCAATAACTGTAGTATTGTTGATAATATTTTTGACAATATAGTGTTAATCAAACTAGCACGTGCGGTAACTAATGATGACACTGATGTGTATATATTTTCTTGCTATTTCCCTCCAATCAATAGCACTTTTTTATGAAAAATATGATAATGACCTGTTCGTGACTTTGGAAGAAATGGTTGATTTGTATAAAGGTATTGGTAAAATATTTGTTTTCGGTGATTTTAATAGTAGAACTTCATGTAGGGATGATTTTATCCGAGATGACACTATAGGGCATGATCCGGTGAATGTTATGTCAAATATATCGTGTTACGCTCCAGATGTAAATAAATTCAACCGCAACAGTTCGGACAAAGTACTTAATCAGTTTGGCAGACAGCTTTTATCTTTATGTAAATCGACTAGCTTACGAATAGTCAACGGAAGGCATAAAGACGATCCCAATGGAAGTATTACATTTTATAATCATATAGGATCAAGTCTGATTGACTATGTAATGACGTTTGATGATAGCTATGATAGCATTGTCTGTTTTGAGAGTGGAGTTTTTAATGTTTTTTTCTGATCATGCACCAGTATGTATTTCTTTACGAACTCAGGAGGTCAGCACTGAGTCAGAGAACAAAAACTTAGAACATAACATAAAATGTCCAAGTGTAAAGTGGAAGTGAAGCGCATACGGAAAGTTTTTTGAATATATTAGAATATAACAGAGACGAATTATTAAATGTTTGTATGAATTGTGAGTTTACTCAGAAAGGAATTGACAATTGTGTTGACAAATTTACTAATACTTTGAATAATTTGTTGATACCTTTATATTCGTGTACACATAAATCACGTTCGCGATCAGGAAATAAGGTTAAAACTGAAGATAAACCATGGTTTAATGAAGTTTGCAAAAAAATATATAATGAATATAAACTGGCATTGAGTATTTTCAATTCGGACAAATCAGAGGGGAATAGATACATTCTTTTAAGTAAAAAACGAGCATATAAAAAACTAGAATACAAATTGAAAAGAGAATACAAAACTCAGCGGGGCAATATGATGAACTTCATGAGAAGGAGTAATCCAAAAATGTTTTACAAAACGTTCCAGAAAAGGAATAAAACATGTAAATCCAATTGTTCCTTAGACGAACAAGCGTTCTTCAGGCATTTCCATGAATTATCTTCCACTGAATTACCTGATAATAAAATGGTAACTGATTTTTTAGATACATATTTTGATGGTGATATTGCAGGTTCTGTGTATCAAGAATTAGACTGTGACTTTACTGAAGGAGAAATTATAAATTCCATTAATAATCTGCATAGTTCCAAAGCTTGTGGTAGGGACTTACTCATTAATGAATATTTCCTTAAAGGTAAGGATGTACTTATACCGTGTTTAGTCGAATTATTTAATAATATTTTTAAGTCTGGAAAGTATCCAAAATCTTGGTCTGTTGGCAATATAGTTCTGGTCTTTAAAAAAGGCGACAGAAATGATACAAATAACTATCGAGGCATCACATTAATTAGTTGCTTAGGTAAACTTTTTACATCAATTTTAAATAAACGCCTTATAGATTTTGATATGATATATTCGATGATTAGTGACGCTCAGTTTGGCTTTAAGAGAAATATGTCAACAGTTGATGCTATATTTGCTCTTCAGACGGTAATCAGTAAGACGCTTAGAAACAAAAAGAAATTATATTGTTGTTTTATTGATTATAAAAAAGCATTTGATTTTGTAAACAGGCAAAATTTATGGTTTAAACTCATCAAAGAAGGCGTGCCTGGGAAAATGTTGAATATTATACGGTCTTTGTACAATGATGTGAAATGTTGTGTGAAATATAATAACATCACGACAGAATTTTTCAGTTGTAAAAATGGATTATTCCAAGGGGAAAGTTTGTCTCCGATTATGTTTTCCTTATATGTAAATGACTGTGAAATGAATTTTTTAACTAATGAATGCCCTTCTATCGAATTACAAACATTAAACTTATTTTTATTAATGTATGCTGATGATATGGTATTGTTAGCTGAAACACCCGAGGGCTTGCAACAAATGTTAGATGCATTGCTAAATTACACCAATGAATGGGGTTTAACAGTGAATACAGATAAAAAAAAAGGTGTTAGTTTTAAGAAACGGGGGGAAATTAAGGTCAAGTGACAAATGGTTTTATAATGGTCACGAATTAGATATCGTTGATAACTTTAATTACTTGGGTGTCTTGTTAAATTACAACGGAAAATTCAGAAAAGCACAAGAAAAACTAGCTGAACAAGGTAAAAAAAGCACTTTTCGCTGTAGCCAATGTATGTAGGAAAAATTATTTCAATGTTGAAACACAGCTTCACGTCTTCGATATATATGTTGCCAGTATTTTAAACTATGGTTGCGAAGTATGGGGAATGCACAAAGCACCCGATATAGAAAAATTACACTTGAAATTCTGTAAAAATTTATTAGGAGTCAAGAAGTGCACACCCGATTGTATGATATATAATGAATTAGGAAGAATACCAATTAGTAATATTCGCAAGTTGAGAATTATCAAATATTGGTTTAAATTTAAAAAAATCAGACAATTGTATATTACAAGCCTGTTATCAAGAAACGTTATATAATGAGGGTGGGTTATGTGAATACGTCAGAAATGAATTAATGGGATTAGGATATATGTGGTATCAGGACAGTATGAGTGATAGAGATTTCGATATTGTTAAAATTAAGATACATGATATATTTCAACAAGTGTGCAGAGAAAAGATTGAATCTTCTTCGAAGTGTGCATTGTATATGCATTTGAGTGATAATTTTTGTTTACAAAAATATTTAGCAATGCCTATAGATTCAAAACATTTAAAAGAAATAATTAAAATAAGGATGTCATCACATAAGTTAAAAGTAGAGGTTGGACGTTATAATAATATATCACGTAACCTTAGAAAATGTAATGTTTGTAATAATGGAGATATAGAAGATGAGTTTCATTTTATAATCAAATGTCAATGCTTTAAAGAGTTGAGAAGTAAGTTCATAAAAAAATATTATTTTACTAGACCAAACATGTATAAATTTATAAAACTATTGTGCACTGATAACATAAAAGATATGACCAATTTGGCGAAATTCATTTCCTTAAGTAATAAGAAACGAGACCGCCTGTTACAATGTTAGGCTGAATATTGAATAGTGTTGTATGTATTTTCGAAATCACTTAGTATTGAGCAATTTGCTAATATATATGTAATTAATATATAAATGTCTAGAATATATAACTACAACATGTTTGTAATCCCCTATGTACTTCTGTAATTTCCATGGCAGAATTTGTAATTTGTGAAAACAATGTACTTAATTATTGAAGTGTAAGAGATATTCCTCTACACTATTCTAGATGTAACCGACCGGTGTTCATGTGTGTGGATCAGTGTGAGTGTGTGGGCATAGGTGTGTATGTGCTGTAGTGTACATGTCTGGATTGGTGTGTGTGTGTGTGTGTGTGTGTGTGAGTTTGTATGTGGATCAGTGTGAGTGGGTGGGTATGTGTGGATCAGTGTGGGTGTTGTGAGTATTTGTGAGGACTGTGAGGACTTGTTGTACATGTAATGTATATACTGATAAACCATGTGGTTTAAAGTAATAAAGAACTTGAACCCCACGACAGATGTTTGTCGTGACCCCCGCGGCAAGATTGCACACCTCTCCAGCAAATGCCCTGACTGATTACGACAGTGTTGTCACTCCCGATCATGGGTTAATTGATAATCAGGCCCAAATTGATAGATAAATGGTGTATTTAGAAGCCATGGCATTTAATCACTCCGGTATAACATACCGGTAGTCCAAACGCAACATCTCGGGGAAATTTCCGGCAACACTCGGAAATCGATGTAGTTAATTGTACATTCCGACTTTTTTTTACGATAATGCATTTTTCAAAATGGCCGCCGACTTCTGAGTCTTCTCTGTCAAACCTCGTTAACTCGAAGTCATCGGGATCGTGAAAAAAAAACTTCGAGTTGTCCGAGTCTTCGAGTTAACCGAGTTTCAAGGTAGACGTATTGGTATATATATATATATATTTAAAAAAATCCTTAACAGAAACACGACTATTTGATTTCAAATAATAATTATAACATAATTGTATTTATTACTTATGCTAAAAACAATGTTTCTAATAAATAAATGATATTTCATGCAATACTGTCGTATTGTTTTGAAATCAAGTATAAGCGTGTATATCTGTGATTGGGAGTCGTGTCCGACATGTCATTTCTAAGTGAGTGAAGGCGAGAAGATTATCACACAATTTCAGCACTTTAATATCTATTTGAATAATTCCTATCGTGGTGCATAAATGATAATATTGTAAAACATCACAAAAAAACAATATACGAAACCTGCGGCAAATAATACATACACAAATGTATCGGCACAGGCCATGTGTTGGCAAGTGGAGTAGCAGCCGGAAATACACAGTGCGCAAGTACAGTGTACACATCGATTCATGAATATGAGCCAACAGTTTTAAAACCATAAACTTATATCACTTATAATATTTCGATCAGAAACGAAGTCCTGGAAATAATACACGCGTTACTCGGCAATGGTTCTGATTTCAGGTGTGTCGGATAAATCCCGCGCCTGATCGCACATGGCGACCCAGATAATTTGTCAGTGTAGCGAGCTTGGGTATAATTATCGCACTGTATATTAAAAAGGCAAACAACAATGTTCCGACTGTTGGGCAAGATATATGTTTTGTCTAAACATAATTTTGAGCCAGATTCGGCTATAAGATTTGCGTAATATGCAGCTTATCTATGGAAAGATAAATCCCATCAATTACATTTTAAACTTGAAGATAATAGAGAAACAAAATTGCGACATTTGGTTTGAAACTCTGCCTTGGTGCTATTGGCTCTAAGATGCATTAAAAGTGAGGCTTATACGTATATGACAACCTCGAATTTGGGTTAAAGTCTATACTGTGTATGCCTACTAGCAAATATACTTTAACCAATTTCTTAACTTTTGATACAAAAATGTAAATGCCATAACAATAAAGCGTTTAGATTGTGACGTATTATGTGCACATTAATATCTATTCTGGTAACTATTGAATTATGGTGATGTTTTGACGTATAAAAGCTAAATATACTTCAGTAGTGCTTATCAGGTAATTATATCGCATCATCATTTCCAGTGTATATGTTTACATATATTTAGAATATAATTCATCCAAGTAGTGTGAGATTAATGATTCAGTCAATGCATGTCTATCGATATCACGGAATGTTTCTGATTAAGGCAGTACCATCAAGGATGAGCTGACTCATAGGTCCCTATCGCATACTGTGTCTTCATTCAACTAAACTTATCTGATCTTACTTTATTTCAATGATTTGAAAGTATGTATACAAGGCTTTAAGATAACCAGATGCTAATCTCCGTAAGCGTTTTTAGACCAATACGGTTCACGATAATCCGGAACAGTCTATAGTAACTCTTGTTGAATGAGTCGGCTGGAGCTAAACGAAGTAAACGTATTTCTTTGATAATTATACTTATTTACATTGAGAAGGAATTTCGAAGGTGGTGTATATAGAGTAGTTCCTGTAGAACATGGACTACAATAGCGACCACTGTTTTTAAAACCAAGTGCCCAAATAAGGATGCTTTGGTAATTGAAATGAAGTAAACATGCATGTTCCTTTCCTGAAAAAAGTTTGAGTCATCAAAAAGCTATAAGAGATTGACCCATCCCGTACATAATGTCCTGAAGATTGGATGAAAATGTCTACAAATATTTATCTTTAAGGTTCAAACAAGCAAACCTACCGATGTTTAGACAAGAGAATCTACAACAACAAAAGAAAGAATGCAGAACTGATGTATGCCGGACCTTACCAAAGCATGCGTTAGAACAAATCGATAGGTATATGATGTTCACAGATTTCACAGATTTTCTGTCATTAGTGAACATTTCAACATCAGTGGTAACCATACGGAATGATAAATCGGACGTCAGAATTGGAGATGACGTCATTGTCGACATTGATTTGTACAACGGTAGAGGAGAACGAGCAACTCGCGGAGGTGACATGCTCAGGGTGTGGCTTCGAGAACCTACCCGTCATGCATCTGTATCCGGTTATGTAATTGACCATGACAACGGATCATATACAGGAGTTGTTAAAGCAATGTGGGCCGGCAATCCAGAGTTGATGTTTTCTATTGCAAATACGAAGGAACATATTGGAATTTTCATGAACATTGTACAAAAATATGGTTTAATTAGATTTCTTCGAGCAGGATTTATAAAAGGAAAACTGACAGAATCAACGTTATGTAGCGTCATACCAAACATTCCGAATGTAACAGAGTACTGCAACTTTACATCCCAGAACTTCAACATGTCCTTTTTCTGTGGAAAGCCAAAACAGATGAACTGTGGAGACTGGACTGTGTATGAAAGAGCTTCTAGATATTCCTGCAATACGAAGCACACATCCTTTTTTAGGTAAGTATCTTAGTCGCGTCGACGTCACTTTTGTACCAAATATTTGTAGTACATTATTTGATAGCGTGTGATTAGATTAAAGTCAACTATGGGGTAAATCAGTTCCAGTTCAAAAAAACTACACCAATGAAAAGGGATATCACAATCGTTTTCAGTCTACGATAACACTGATAAAAACTGTTTACTTAAATTGTCATTAAGTCATTTTCAGCTTGGATAATAACTGTAAACTCCAACTTCCACTGTGCCACTTTCAGCTGGGATACTATCTGTAAACCAGTTAATGTTTATTTCATCTTACAATAAGTCACATTTATCTCGGGTTCTCATAAAAGTCTAATAGAGGGGCATAGCTTGATTGTGTCTACATTGTAAAAATAGCTGGAGTATACCGCTCTGCTAGAGGAAACTTCTTTTTAGCTCGATCAAGAGAACATAAGACTAACAGGCCAGAGGTCCAAGATCCGACTCTTAACAGAATCATTGAAATATATTTCATTCATTGGTTTTCTGGTATATATGCCTGGGTATGCCAATAATATCTTGGTAACCAAAGTAAACAAAGATTATTGTCGATCAGAAAGTTAGCCATCCTCATGATGACGTCTTCTTTGGGCGTTAGTGATATTTTAGCTAAATACGTTTCCACACAATTCACAACTATGTTCTTGCAATATTGATTGCATTTCTAAGAAAAAAACTCTGATCACAAGAGACAAAGGCGTTCCTTCAATTTGAAAAGGGGAAGAATGTTGTCATGAAAAGTAACATATTGTGATAGAAGAAACGTTAAAAGGAGATACTGAAGATTAATCGAAATATTTTTGAAGTTTTTTAAAACTCTCATTTCATTCATCCCTCTTCTAGAATAAACAATATTCCAATGTGTCTGCATTCCTGAATTAATATTGTGCTAAGGATGGAAGTAAGAAGATTATAAAGGCTTAGTTTAATAACTACTTTAGCCAACAATAAAACGCGGTTGAGAGGAATACGTATAAAGTTAAGGAATCAAATATAAACGAGGAAGGTCCGCGTGATTCTCACTATCAAGTATTTTGAATAATCGCAAAACTGGCGAAAAACGAAAATAAATTAGAAGAATTAGCATTAACGACACCCGAGTGACGTATTCTTCGATTCGTTCGGCCTAAATCATCATCAGTCAGATAATGATGATGTAACTTACCATACTACATATATTATTAAATTATATATATATATATATATATATCTTAGCAACACAAATGACGAAGGAAGACAACTTTTTGACTCGTGCCCTGACCGGGCCTCGAACTCACGATCTACGGCACCCAATCGCCTAGCCAGAAATACCCACAGCTTATACCGCTACGCCACATCGGCGTTCTTAGTTCGAGGCCCGTTCAGGACACGAGTCAAAAAGTTGTCTTCCTTCGTCATTTGTGTTGCTAAGTTATATATCTATTTATTAGCACAATGTATCATATACACTATGTGTTGGTGATCCGAAGATATAGATTTGAATTTCCTGTCGTAGTTGTACCGAGAAATATATATATATATATATATTAAGCTCTCTCGGGGGGAAATTCAATCAAGGTCACATAATACAGCTACATCAATATTTTAAATAGGTATAAGATACGCTGTCCTTGGTGTAAGGATATTGATTAATCGTAGGGTCATAATCAATATAAATTAGATCATAATTAATTGAATAAGCAATCACAGTTATCGAGTCATTCATTTTTTTCAACGCTGACTGTAAACCCTGTCTTCTATTAAATATAGCTTCTTAATAGGAACGACAGACACTTGTCATCGGTACAATAACAATTAAAACACCACTTGTATAGATACATCTCCTTATTTATATAGATGTATATATATTTATCTTTATTTTCTTAATTATAACAGACATTTAAAATTTATTCTCTGTTTGGTAATAGGCGTTGAAATTTTAAACATTCTTACAAATCATTGACATGGATAGCATATTCATTTCTCCGATATTTGTGAGAAATAATCACGTGGTTGGTAATATAACGCTAATTTCAGTAATGTGTCTGTCGGTGTTTCACGATTTTTTTTTCTATCTTTCTCATGACATAAACTGAATAACATCATTCATATATATATATATATGTGTGTGTGTGTGCCAAGTAGTAATAACGACAGTACAGACAAGTAAATTGTCGAATTTTCGAGGCAATCTGCCCCTTTATCAAGACACAGGTAAATTAAATACGATCACATAAAGACATTGAACATGGAACAGTTACACAAATATAGAAGATATAAAAAAAATCGTAATGTTGTAAAAACGATCTTCCTCGGCCGATACTTAATTCGCCGAGGGCCTATTTTGATTGATTAGGAAACATCTTAGGTGGTGTACAAATAAATAAATAGATAATATAACTTAGGTTTAACAAAATAACATCGCGGGTTAATACGATGTGACGGCAGCGCGTGCTATGTCGTGAGTGTTTTTGTTATTGTGTTTTTTTCCGCGATATGTACATTTCGTCCCGCAAACCTGGGCCTAAACAGCGGGTAGCAGTGACAGTATCGGGTGGCAAATCCCATATTAAAATTAGTTCGTTTTAACGAAATTGAACAAATATTAAAATCATATAGATGTAATTGTGTAGAAAGGTATAATTTAGGCATTAGAAACCAAACAGAAAGGTGGTCGAAAGATCCTATTAGCGTAACAAAAACCGGGTGGCAGGTATCAGGACGACTCGTCACAAACCGACAACATGTACTCACACAACTTATTCAGCCAATCAGCTGTCTTTCATGTATATTGGATGAATTACTGAATTAAATGAGGCATGAACATTTGATTGACATAAGGTTTTGATCCCGTGCATCGGACTTTGGGCGGCCGTTTTAGGATAAAATACTGTCATCGAGTGTTAACTAATGTGCACGTGCCAGGATCCCGAATACTTCCGGTGGTCGTCCAATCAGCGTGTCACGCTTTAGGTGTCCACTTTCTGATGAGATTCAATGAACAACTCGGAGCTTATCTATGGCAAGCCGTTTTAACATTTAATCCCATTTCCTCTTAAGGGGATATTTTTTCACTGAAGTGAAATTCTTATTTCACTTAAGTGAAAAAAGAATTTCACTTAAGTGAAAAAAACATAATGCAAATAATTTATTCACCTTAAGGTGAAAAGAATTTCACTTAAGTGAAATTCTTTTTCACTTAAGTGAAATAAAACGTAATGCAAATAAATGTTTATATCCCTTAAGACAAAAAGAATTTCACTTAAGTGAAAAAAAATTATGTGCAGACATAATGCAAAATACTTGTCCCATAAGTGAAATTCTTTTCACCTTAAGGTAAATAAAACAGCCGGTGTCCATTTACTCGTTCTATCCACCCCATTATGTATAATGGAGTCATCCACTTCCTTCGACCTCGTTTTCATACCGGAAGGTAAGCGACAGATGAAAAGATGGCGGGAGACATAAGTGGCGTACTTGAAGCGATCCAGAGAAACATTCGGAATGTAGGAAGACAGATAGGTCAAGAAAATCCCGATATTTTCGTGCTTGAAGGACTTCTGAGGCAAAAAGATTTTTATTTCCATTATGTTTGATTTCCCTTAAGTGAAAAAGATTTCTATTTCCATTATGAGTTTTTTCACTTAAGTGAAAAAGATTTTTATTTCCATTATGTTTTATTTCACTTAAGTGAAAAAGATTTCTATTTCCATTATGAGTTTTTTCACTTAAGTGAAAAAGATTTTTATTTCCATTATGCTTTATTTCACTTAAGTGAAAAAGATTTTTATTTCCATTATGTTTTATTTCACTTAAGTGAAAAAGATTTTTATTTATTTTATGTTTTAATTTCCCTTATGTTCTATTTTCATTATGTTTTATTTCCCTTATGCCTTCAGGTAAGATGATTTTTATTTCCATAATGTCTCATTTCCCTCAAAGGATTTTTTTTTCATTTCCACAAATGTGTTATCTAATGTATGTAAGCTTTTTATTTTGATTATCATGCCCTTATGTACGTTCTTTAATTGTCCCTTTCTAGTGTGTTTTCTTGGGTGACATGCGCTATTTTTTCAGTGAGTATACACCTGAGAACTCTGCCCTTTTCAATTCCGCATAGCTGAGGTCTTTTTTATTTCAATACAATGTTTATTTACAATACATGTAATTAGAGGTGTACTGAAAAAAACATTGTTAACAAATCACCACCTTATTGACAATGTCTTTGCTCTATTGCTAATTAAGAAGTTACTATATTGCAAGCTTCTGACTAAGTTCATATAGTGTAAATGTTGAACAAGGTAGATTAAGAAAATTACAAAAAGTTTATCGATTGGGCACTAAATATAATAATAATGGCACTGAAGTGACCAAAACAAAAAGTTATGAGATCAGACATTATAATGAGATAATTATAAATATAGTTCTTACCTGCAAATTACCGGGTGATATTTTATCAACTTACAAAATATTTGAGATCACTAGTGACTGTGCTATTGGATAGCTTAAAATTGGTGTCTCATGGTTATGCTATTAATCCTGTGATATTTGATGCATAAACATAACTTGGAAAACATTGTTCCAAATGTGACTGTTTTCATATGTATGATATACATCCAAATGTATATATATTTCACTTTTTACAGCTAGAATATACCAAAATGTCTTACAGTCACTAATAATTTGCAAATAACAAACTAAATGGACAAGTCAATAATTGTAACTGATTTTTAACCCTTGAGGATGAACATCAGTGATTAAATTTAGTTCTGCTATTTCTATTTAATATCTTACACATTTATAGAGATATTGAGGATTCAATTTGTTTGCACTTTCACTTGTGTAAACTTCAATGTGCCAACATGACCAAAATTAAGAAATACATTAATGATTATATATTCACAAAAGGTTTTGTTTCAATGCCTCACAGAGGTTTGCAATATTAATTCAATAACTTTTAGGAAATCCAATCCCTATTCATTCTTTGCATAAATTCTATGTGATATGCTACTTTAGATCAAACATGTAAGTATAAGTCGCATTTTCATAACTTGTAGACATCTATGTGCACACATAAAACCTCAAAAGCGTATCTCTTTTGCTCATTAGTAACACTATGTGATGATTTGATTCCCTTATGACAGACATTAAATTATCTTGCTAATCAAATTGATAAAAAGATAACTTACCACCATCTCTTCGATATCTTCTTCTAAAAATCCTTCTGTATTTTCTACAATTTCATTGGCTCGAGGCTTCGCCCTTTCCACAGCCTCAATAGCATTCTGCACAACGGCAGCAGCGTCCATTTTGGGTTAAACTCAACCCAAGTCATAACGTTAGTTTTTATGGTGGCCGCCATATTGTTTGTAGTAGTAACAACAACACATTGCCTAGATAAGTAGGTTACTGATTGGTCAGATAGTAAACGCTCAATGATTGGTCAATCATTGGACTAGTCCAATTACATCCTCAAATATGGGTGTACAGATAACTACCTCAATTTATTTTGCATTATGTTATTTTCACTTAAGTGAAAAAGATTTTCCCTTAAGTGAAAACGATTTTCCCTTAAGATGAATAAAATTTATTTCACTTAAGTGAAATAAAACATAATGTAAAAAAGGTCTTTTAACCTTAAGGTAAAAAGTATTCCACTTAAGTGAAATAAATTTGAAGCATATTTTACCTTAGAGGAAATGGGATTAAATGTTAAAACGGCTTGCCATACTTATCTGTGTATAGACAGACAGGGGGATCGTTTTTACAATATTACGATTTTTTTAAATCTTCTGTATTTGTTTAACTGTTCCATGTTCTATGTGATCGTATTTAATTTACCTGTGTCTTGATAAAGGGGCAGATTGCCTCGAAAATTCGACAATTTACTTGTCTGTACTGTCGCTATTACTACTTGACATATATCTATTTTTAGTAATACGCATCCAACATTTGTTTGTTAGGATCCAGTACCTATAGTGGTTTATACCGTCGTTATTACTTACTAGACCCTATATATATATTTATTTATTTAAGGATTAACATCAATTATTGTTTCTGTTATACAGTCATAACAGAAAAAACTGGAGTGTATTCTAAATAAACCGCGAAGCGGTTTATGAAGAGAGTACACTCCAGTTTTTTATGTTATGACTGTATAACAGAAAAAATAATTAATGTTAATTCCTATAATTTAATTTCGTCTTATACACACCAAGATATTTCACTTTGGCGAACTCTTTTCTGTGATAAATTATTACGCAACGTCATCAGCCAATCAAAAATGACGTTACATTTCGCAACGTCAAAAATTTTGTTATGGAGGTATAACAAAATTATTTCAGCCAATGGAAATGCGTGTTTCATACAAAATTAAATTATATATATATATCACATAGTTATGTACGCAAGACTCTAGGAAATGAAGACAACACAATTTCTAAAGATAAATTAAATACAGATTCTTCCATTATTATATATTTTATGATATACATGTTTCGCTTTTTGTTGTTTTTTTTCATGTTGAAATAAGTACATACATTGTATTTACGTCTTTAATCATTGATAAATAGTCTACTCGAACTTGTAATTTATTCTCTTAAAATCATCGAACCATACTACAGCGTATTTTCTGTTTCAGGAATTATAAGTATTTCAGTAAAAGTTTAGGAATGCTGACGGTATCCACCGGTAAGTAGTTTAATTGTCTGCATGGTTAATTGTATAAATCTTTAAAAGTTTTTGTTTTTGTTTTGTATTTTCAGTGCACTTTCTGATTAGTGTAAATGTGTCATAAGCATGCTGCATAGAATGGTGTCCATGCTAAATAAAAATACAAGCGCTTTAATAGAAATCACTGGTTTTATTTCTTTGTGAAAAACTATCGGTAGAAATAATTAGCAAGCACTTTAATTATTTAAGTCAAAATAAAATCATATGATATGTCCTGGTAGTACTGACAACTTTTGGTGCTTAATGAAACAAGAAGGATTAATAGATAATCCACCACCTTACGTTTTATTCGATACACTCCACCCTCTAAATTCAGGTTCTGGTACTACAGGAGAGTCGGATATCCTCTGTCGTGACGTCAGCAGTACAATAACATGGCAGACGACTAACCCGACTGGCTTCTTTTACGACGGTAAATGGCGGTCGTTAATCTGCAAACCTGCGCTCTCATGGACGTACGACTCATACGCCAAGTGCTTAAAGAATCGACCGGTTCTCATGACAGGTGACTCTACCACAAGGAATTGGTATGTTCCTTTAGCCGCGCTGTTAAAATTGCGCATATTTGTTGGACGTCATGAAATAAAGGACAAAGCATGGCATAAATTTGCTGAAGCAGAAAATAAGGGAAAATCTTTATCGATGTATTGGTCACCACACGAAATCCCTTTCTACAGTTGGGAACAAAACAAAAACAACTTCCGGTCTGTAGCATCACGGATAGATGATTTGCCTGGAAACAAAAGCGCAATCATCATATTACATTGGTACGGGCATTTGACTAGAACAACTCCGAAACAGTATAGAGATCATGTAACTAGTGCCAAACATGCTGTAGTGCGTCATTTGAAACGTTCTCCTCATTCAAATATTTTCATAAAAGGTCCTCACTCTTTCACATACAATTACTTTCTAGAACCATTTGATTACATTAGTAGAGTTTACAGGCAGATTCTGTACGAGGAGTTCAAAGACTTACAAGACAAAGTCTACTTTATCGACCAATGGGATGCAACAGTTGGGATGGAAAATTTAGACATACACCCGAAAGCTTCACTTAACCCGATTATGGCTAATTTCGTGTTCTCTTTTATTTGTGATTGATTCCGCGAAGATTTCGGCTGTTAGTTCAAGTCTATTGCGGCAAAGCCAACGAAACAATCAGTAAACTCTTGAAATGTGATTATAATAGTCTACGGAATGTTAAAATAATCCTTCTGTCTTACTTCTAAGTTATCCATTCTTGAATGTATAGGTGTATGTTCTGTTTATTGTAAACATAAATATCTTAAACACAAAAGTGATGACGTTATATATACAAGAACTAACAACAATTCTTTGCGGTTGTTGGTTTTGTATTCATTCCAAGACAACAGAGAATACTAACATAGCAACGTAACCGTAATTCTAACTAAAAATAGAACAAACGATGGCAAAATATTTTCAAAATTAACGTGTGCATGATGAGGAGCACCTGTGATCGGTATCTTAAAGCTATTGTTTTCTTTTCAGAAACAAGTATGGCTAAGTCCCAAAATACATGTTACTACATTCCACTGTTATTTTGCATCATTTCAGCTGAAGTGTAAAATTAGAAATATCACAGACTCACCAGCGTCTTGTTCGGCATCAAATTACACTCATAAAGACAACATTAAAAGGTGATGTATTTCATTGAATACAGATTAGTAAAGAACGACCTTTGGGGCTAATATAGTACACACTCGCCCACATATGTTACTATCCACGTCAATAGAGGTTATTTACCTCACTCAGTGGTTTATTTTAAGAAGAGTTTCCTGAAAATAGTAACCATACAAATGATTCATGCAAACTGTGCTACCCGAGACTTGTAAATTTAAGTGTTTTAAAGGTAACCATACAAACTGTGCTACCCGAGACTTGTAAGTGTTTTAAAGGTAACCATACAAACTGTGTTGCCCGAGACTTGTAAGTGTTTTAAAGGTAACCATACAAACTATGTTACCCGAGACTTGTGTTTTAAAGGTAACCATACAAACTGTGTTACCCGAGACTTGTAAGTGTTTTAAAGGTAACCATACAAACTGTGTTACCCGAGACTTGTAAGTGTTTTAAAGGTAACCATACAAATATATATAATTCCTATTTTGCCTTTGTTTTATCCATTTTTAGGTCGAATTCTGCTTTCATCTTTATGTCGTTATCTTTTTTTTTTATCTTTATGGAACAATAGATTTCTGCTGTCATAGGAAAACAGCTGGTAATCCATCCTAGTGTCCCTGCGTCTGTGGAATTCATTATTGTTATCTACAGCAATATTCTAGACAAAAAAAGCGATGAAAATCTTTATAATTTATTCGTCGATGAACCTAGATTGATTCTACTAGATTCGTACGGTAAAGAATGAGGTGTAGTTAGGGAAGATACGGTTTTTTGCAGATTTTTTTTCTTTGCTTTCCTATGTTTGTGAAACTCTGTTGGAACTAGGTCCTGACTCGTTCTGTTTATCTGGGAAAGTTCTAGTTTTGGAATTATTTTGGTTGAAACAGACCAAAATCGTCACAGTAACCGATAGTTTCTGTTTAAATCGGCCTAAAAAAAGTAACACTTTAAGTTTTTTTTCTGAAGAAAACAGTATTCTTACTTTTTTCACCTTCCACAGAACGCTCACTAGAGGTGTTTAAAATTATATTTATTTTCAGTTTGTCTTCGGCAATTATTTACTATATAAAAAGAGAAAGAGGATTCGAATGTCCTGGAATGTTCAAGAACGTTCTGAATGATTTAAGACCGGAACCTTCCTTTCTTTCTGCGCGGATATCAGACTGTTGGTCTGCTGAGGCGGAGGTGTGCAATTTATTTGTATGAAAATATTAATATAAACCTGTTTGGCCGGCTTGTATTAATGAGAAGTTTGATGGTTTTTTTTCTTTTCTTTTTTTCGTTTTTTTTTTCAAATTTTTCATAAAGAATTACATTCAAATGCTTATACAATGTAATTTAAAATAAAATTCGTTGACCTGCCCTTTATTGAGACGGGTCTTTAGACAGGATCAAATGTAATAATCTTTTAGATACATAACTAAGTGAAGTAAATTTTTAAATATCTTTGCCTTAAATACCGTACCTAGATATTCCAATCGTTTACTTACATGTGCCAATACAAAAATAAGCGAAAAACCTATCCTGACAAATCTATATTAAAACAATATTAAGTATTATGTCTCTTTAAATAAAATGTAGCTATTTTAGGTGTCACTGTTTTCACTTCTTTGTCACTGTGTGATTATTAATATACAAGAACTATTACAAGTTTAAACAGTTATCTTGCAGATGTAAGGGTGGGGGGGATATGCAATTACAGGGTAGATCCGATCACAATCGTTTTCAGTCTACGTTAACACTGATTTACTGTTTACTTAAATTGTCATTAAGTCACTTTCAGCGTGCATACTAACTGTAAACCCCAACTTCCACTGTGCCAATTTTCAGCTGGGATACTATCTGTAAACCAGTTAATGTTAATTTTATCTCCCATTAAGTCACATTAAGCTCGGGTTCTCATGTAAGGCTAACAGAGGGGCATAATTTGTTGGTGTATCCATTGTAAAAATTGCTGGAATATAACGTTCCTTTAGAGGGAGCTTCTTTTTTACTCGATCAAGAGAACATCATACTAAAAAGCCAGAGGTCCAAGGTTCGATCTCTAACAGAATCATTGAAATGAATTTGGTCCATCTGTTTTCTGGTATGACTGTATACCTGGATATGCCAGTAACGTAAGTCAACAAAGATTGTTGTCAATCAGAAAGTTAACCATTTTCATGATGTCGTCTTCTATTAGCTAAATACGCTTCCACACAATTCACAACTATGTTCTTGCAATATTGATTGCATTTCTAAGAAAAAAAACTCTGATCACAATAGACAAAGGCGTTCCTTCAGTTTGAAAAGGGGAAGAATGGTGGCGTGAAAAGTTTAGAAAAAAAAATCCCATATTTTGATAGAAGAAACGTTAAAAGGAGATGAAGATTAACTAAAATATTTGTTAAGCTTTTTGAAAACCCACATTTCATTCATTCGTCTTCTAGAATAAACAATATTCCAATGTGACTGCATTCCTGAATTAATATTGTACTAAGGTTGGAAGTAAGAAGATTGAAATAAAGGCTTAGTTTAATAACTACTTTAGCCAACAATAAAACGCAGTTGAGAGGAATACGTTAAAGTTAAGGAATCAAATATAAACAAGGTAGGTCTGCGTCATGCTCCATATCAAGTATTTTGAAAAATCGCAAAACTAACAAAAAAATAATGAAATAAACTAAGAGAATTAGTATTAACGACTACCGAGTGACGTATTCTTCCATTCTTTCGGCCCAAATCATCATCACTCGGATAAACATATTGTTATGTATACTTCATATATTACTAAATATATAATAGGTATAAGATACGCTGTCTTTGGTGTAAGGATATTGATTATTCGCAGGGTCATAATCAATATAAATTAGATAAGAATTAATTGAACATTTTTGACTCCCCCGGTCAAGCGTCCAGGACAGTGGTCATTTTAATGTTAGGGGAGCGTGAATGAGCATCTTGTCATTAATACAGGTGTGCAACTAGAATTTTAGGTTATTTAGGAGTATGTGGCTTTAACATTGCTATCGAATATCCCCAAACTTGACTTTGTACCTCCCGATATACTGAAAAATATGTACATGTATTTTTAATCTCAATTGGATGCTTTTTAACTTGCACTGTCAGCTTTAAGGACGTGCCAGGTTTTGAAGGTGGAGGAAATCCGGAGTACCCGGAGAAAAACCACCGACCTACGGTCAGTACCAGGCAACTGCCCCACTTGGAATTAAAACCGCAATCCCAGAGGTGGAGGGCTAGTGATAAAGTGTCGGGACACCTTAACCACTCGAAGCCCAAAGATGATGTAAATCGTGTCAAAATAATTATAGCAGAACACTTAATTTTTTTTTTATCAAAGTTACGTATACTGAACGTAGGATACATAGGGGAATGCGGCTGGTGTCGTTATTGTTGTTTTGAGCATTGATGTCATTTTGTTTTAGTTTCATCGGGGTATGAAACAAATTTTGTTTGCAAACTGTATGAATCCGCGTAGCAAAGCTTATAATCAATTTTTGAAAATGATTTTCTAATTCAAAACATGTTTTATGTACAATTTTACTGGTTTTAAATGGGATTCTTTTTCTCAAATCAATACGCAACGTCAATTGTCGTATTGTGACGTCACAGTTTTCGCGCCATTCTCGGAATTTCTTTCATAGAGGAATGAAAAGAATTTTTCGACCAATCACATTTGAGTATTTACCATGAAAACAAAGAAAAAATAATTATATGATCGTATTATCTGGTTGTAATACAATGTGATTTACTTTTATATCAAAAACCGCTGAACGTAGTTTAACAACTTG
The DNA here is from genome assembly GCF_902652985.1 of Pecten maximus. Classification (NCBI taxonomy): domain Eukaryota; kingdom Metazoa; phylum Mollusca; class Bivalvia; order Pectinida; family Pectinidae; genus Pecten; species Pecten maximus. The sequence continues at coordinate 45,915,057 of NC_047016.1, forward strand.
TCTACGAATGACCGAAACCGTTCGTGCATTATACAACCATTTTGTTTTAAGTTGTAGCGATAATAGGGAACTCGGGACAATAGATATTGTATATAGTGTGCCTTCAAATCACAAGTTCTAAAAACAGAGCACGCTTTGTAGACAAGAAAATCTATTTTGTGTCTTTGCATCAACCGCTAATGGTTGAACAGATATAGCGCTACATAGATCCTACAGGTAGGACAATATTATCATAGTAATAGACTCATCCTATAGTTAAAAACACTTTAATACCATTAAGATATTCGAGTTTTTTTTTTTTTTACTCTGTTCAGGTCAATGATGTAGAACTCCCTTAACGCAAATTCCTTAACACTGTAGTCAACCGCCTATCACATGAGCAGCAAATTACATTTGTTTGTATATTAGAAATTTTCCATTTAACGTTAGCAACAGTCCTGTTTCACCAATCTACTGTAATCCTTTTTGTACAAAATACGTGTACGGGCAATAACATCAGCATATAATATATACATGTATATTACTGTTGAAAGAATAATTTTGTCTGGTGGAGATCGCAAGAAATTATGTTATACATACAGAATACTACGTACAGATAGACTGTCTTAATTCTTAATAAAGTCCTCATGCCAAAGGATTTATTAGTTAAGTGATATACAGTGGCGTAGGAAGTCGTTAAAAAGTGGGGAGGGGCAAAAAAATGTTTAACCTTAAATTTTACGCACTAAACAAATCGTATGCCATCTCCGCAAAATTAGCCAATAATTATCATTTCAACATCCCATGATAATTGTGATAATTTATGTAGTACAAAATAAGTTATTTACGCAAATCAGGATATTTTATTTATGGCAAAACATGAATCACCAGGCACGGCCAGGATTTTCGAAAGGGCGGGGAGTCCAGTAATTTAGTAATAATGCGTGCGCCGTAGGCGCGAGCCGATTTTTTTTGCTTTTATTTTTTTTTTAACGAAGGGTTTGAGGGGCCGCCCAGCTGGTCCAGGGCAGCGCCCTGATAGGGGGTTCAAGGGTGTCTAAGCCCTCCGCGGAAAATGAAATATAGCACATTTCCAATAATTCGGGATGAGGCGCGGATCCAGGAGTTTTCGAAAGGGGGGTCCAGTAATTAAGTCATCATTCGAGCGCCGTAGGCGCGATCCGATTTTTTCCCCCCTTTTTGCGAGAGGTCTGGGGCCGCCAAGCGGGTACCAGGGTGGAAAGCCACCCTGTGGATCTGCAATCGAAAGGGGGGCAGTAATTTAGTGATAAAGCGAGCGCCGAAGGCGCGAGCCGATTTTTTTTTGTATTTCCTCGTAGTATCACTCGATTTACGTTAAAACCGCGCATTCTTATTCATGTTGTGTTTCTGTCTTGTTCTCATTATGAACTCAATTAACTTCACAAATTATCATCAACTTATTGAATCTATGTGATGAAGTTAAGCAAAATTTCGTATTAAGATATAAATATTGACTTACCAGGCTAGTGCAGACGACCGACACACAGGTCTGAGGATTGATATACTAGTATAAAAGTCGGAATGTTCCGGATGTACAAGATAAAGTTTTTATCGTTGCCTTCAAGAAAACATTATCGGTTCGAAAATATACAGATATTTATCGAAATGAATATATAAATTCGTGTTTTTTCCCCTTTTTTAGATTTTGGATGTCAAAAAGTGGGGGGGCAAAAAGATATGTTGGGCCCCCCCCCCCCCCCCCCCCCCCCCGCTTCCTACGCCACTGATATATCATTCTCTTCTTTTTGGTCGCTTAGGTGTTTGGAACGCCTCAAAGTTGATGACTGAAACTCTTAGTATGATGAATGAACGTGGATTCTACCATAATAAAGACGTTTGCAATGATACTCGACTTCTGTTCCTTGGCCGACAAAAGCTGGTATTCTCTCCTCGCTTACACTCGGATATCTCCAAAATAATGGACACAAATATGTTGGTGAACGCTACCCCTGCAAAAGTAGGTAAATCATCAAAGATATTGAACATGAAAATGACCGACGAAAGTGACGTTATGCTTTTAAAGGGTACGTTTATTGCAATTCTGTTTGACACGGAAACAAAACGGGCAGTACCGTTCCCAAAATGGTACGTCGAACAGTTTAACTCCACTTTAAGCTATGATGACAATGGTCACATACAAGCTAAGAACGATGTTCCTTCATACGCTCACAAAACCCAGCTAAAAGTGCGCCACAGTGATATGGATTCAAACATGCACGTTTCAAATACGGGATATTTGCGTTATTGCATGGAAGCAGCAACAGGCGCCTCTTTATCCGGTTACTACAATACATTTCGTCGGGACATGTGTTGGTACCCATTATTAGAACTTGATATTTCATATCTCGCGGAGTCTCGTGCCGGTGAGATGTTGGACATTTATACCTGGCAGGGACCAAAATGATATTCAAGTCATATACTTTGTCATACATCGAGACGGTACTACCATTGCCGTGACCGCTTTCAAATTTGGATTTAATGAAGTTACATCTAGTAACCTTTAACAAGGGCCAATGGGCCCGAATCGCTCACCTGCTATATATCCATTGATCTTTTTCATAAACAAACACAATCAATAACTAGTGTATCAGAGAACATATTTGGTGTATCAAAGATCTCAGGGCCTGGCAGTTATTTGAAAAGGTGTGTCTTTTAAATATTTTTTGGCCAATTTAATTCTTTCAAACTTAACTTATGGTCAAGGTCATTCATTTGAACAAACTTACTACCCTTCATCAAAGAACGCTAAAAGCCAAATATAAGGTATCTGGACATTTCAGTTATTGAAAATAAGTCATAGAAATAGTTTAGCCTATTTGACTGCTCTCACCTTGAAAGGTCAAGGTCATTCATTTGAACAAATTTGGTAGCCCTTCACCCAAGCATGCTACATACCCAATATCAACTCCTTGGGACTCTGCTATTGAGAAGAAGTCGTTTAAATATTTCGGTCTATTTGATCCCTGTGACCTTGAATGAAGGTCAGGGTTATCAATGTGAACAAACTTGGTAGCACTACACCCCAGCATGCTACAGACCAAATATCAACTCCTTGGGACTCTTGGTTATTGAGAAGTCGTTTAAAAACTTCAACCTATTTGATCCCTGTGACCTTGAATTAAGGTCAAAGTCATTCATTTTAACAAACCTGGTAGCACAACCAAGCATGCTAAAGACCCAATATCAACTCCCTGCGACTCTTTGTTATTGAAAAGAAGCCGTTTAAAGATTTCAGCCTATTTGTTCCCTGTGACCTTGAATGAAGATCAAGGTCATTCTTTTGAACAAACTTGGTAGCACTTCTCGCAAGCATCCAACAGACCCAATATCATCTCCTTGGGACTCTTTGTTATTGAGCAGAAGTCGTTTAGAATATTTTAGCATATTTGACCCCTGTGACCTTGGATGAAGGTCAAGGTCATTCATTTGAACAAACTTGGTAGCCTTTCATCCCAGCATGCTACAGGCCAAGTATTAGGATTTGGGGTCTCTTGGTTATTGAGAAGTTGTTTAAATGGAAAAGTTGACGTCGGACGGACGGCCGGACGGACGCGCCACGGCATTAGCTCACTTGCGCTTCGGGCAGGTGAGCTAACAAAATTGCATAGGAGATCTTATAAGATATGTTTGTGGTAATTGGTTATTGTTGTACACTTCCGTCACAGAAAAGCATAAAATAGGGGGGGGGGGGGGGGGGGGGGGGGGGAACGTGCAATAGGTCAATTCATATACGTATGGCAGACCGCCTATTGTACCAGTATGACTATACAGAATAACATTGTACCAGTATGACTATACAGAATAACATTGTACCAGTATGATATACAGAATAACATTGTACCAGTATGACTATACAGAATAACATTGTACCAGTATGACTATACAGAATAATATTGTACCAGTATGTTATACAGAATAAGATTGTACCAGTATGTTATACATAATAACATTGTACCAGTATGACTATACAGAATAATATTGTACCAGTATGTTATGCAGAATAACATTGTACCAGTATGATATACAGAATAACATTGTACCAGTATAATATACAGAATAACATTGTACCAGTATGACTATACAGAATAACATTGTACCAGTATGATATACAGAATAACATTGTACCAATATGACTATACAGAATAACATTGTATCAGTATGACTATACAGAATAACATTGTATCAGTATGACTATACAGAATAGCATTGTACCAGTATGATATACAGAATAACATTGTATCAGTATGACTATACAGAATAACATTGTATCAGTATGACTATACAGAATAACATTGTACCAGTATGATATACAGAATAACATTGTACCAATATGACTATACAGAATAACATTGTACCAGTATGACTATACAGAATAATATTGTACCAGTATGTTATACAGAATAAGATTGTACCAGTATGTTATACATAATAACATTGTACCAGTATGACTATACAGAATAATATTGTACCAGTATGTTATGCAGAATAACATTGTACCAGTATGATATACAGAATAACATTGTACCAGTATAATATACAGAATAACATTGTACCAGTATGACTATACAGAATAACATTGTACCAGTATGATATACAGAATAACATTGTACCAATATGACTATACAGAATAACATTGTATCAGTATGACTATACAGAATAACATTGTATCAGTATGACTATACAGAATAGCATTGTACCAGTATGATATACAGAATAACATTGTATCAGTATGACTATACAGAATAACATTGTATCAGTATGACTATACAGAATAACATTGTACCAGTATGATATACAGAATAACATTGTACCAATATGACTATACAGAATAACATTGTATCAGTATGACTATACAGAATAACATTGTATCAGTATGACTATACAGAATAGCATTGTACCAGTATGATATACAGAATAACATTGTACCAGTATGTTATACAGAATAACATTGTACCAGTATGACTATACAGAATAACATTGTATCAGTATGATATACAGAATAACATTGTACCAGTATGTTATACAGAATAACATTGTACCAGTATGACTATACAGAATAACATTGTATCAGTATGACTATACAGAATAACATTGTACCAGTATGATATACAGAATAACATTGTACCAGTATGACTATACAGAATAACATTGTACCAGTATGATATACAGAATAGCATTGTACCAGTATGATATACAGAATAACATTGTACCGGTATGATATACAGAATAACATTGTACCAGTATGATATACAGAATAACATTGTACCAGTATGACTATACAGAATAACATTGTACCAGTATGACTATACAGAATAGCATTGTACCAGTATGATATACAGAATAACATTGTACCAGTATGTTATACAGAATAACATTGTACCAGTATGACTATACAGAATAACATTGTACCAGTATGATATACATAATAACATTGTACCAGTATGACTATACAGAATAGCATTGTACCAGTATGATATACAGAATAACATTGTACCAGTATGTTATACAGAATAACATTGTACCAGTATGACTATACTGAGTAACATTGTACCAGTATGATATACAGAATAACATTGTACCAGTATGACTATACAGAATAACATTGCACCAGTATGACTATACAGAATAACATTGTACCAGTATGATATACAGAATAACATTGTATCAGTATGATATACAGAATAACATTGTACTAGTATGACTATACAGAATAACATTGTACCAGTATGATATACAGAATAACATTGTACCAGTATGACTATACAGAATAACATTGTACCGGTATGATATACAGAATAACATTGTACTAGTATGACTATAGAGAATAACATTGTACCAGTATGATATACATAATAACATTGTACCAGTATGACTATACAGAATAACATTGTACCAGTATGATATACAGAATAACATTGTACCCGTATGACTATGCAGAATAACATTGTACCAGTATGATATACAGAATAACATTGTACCCGTATGACTATACAGAATAACATTGTACCAGTATGATATACAGAATAACATTGTACCAATATGATATACAGAATAACATTGTACCAGTATGATATACAGAATAACGTTGTACCAGTATGACTATACATAATAACATTGTACCAGTATGATATACAGAATAACATTGTATCAGTATGATATACAGAATAACATTGTACCAGTATGACTATACAGAATAACATTGTACCAGTATGACTATACAGAATAACATTGTACCAGTATGACTATACAGAATAACATTGTACCAGTATGACTATACAGAATAACATTGTACCAGTATGATATACAGAATAACATTGTACCAGTATGATATACAGAATAACGTTGTACCAGTATGATATACATAATAACATTGTACCAGCATGTTATACAGAATAACATTGTACCAGTATGACTATACAGAATAACATTGTACCCGTATGATATACAGAATAACATTGTACCAGTATGATATACATAATAACATTGTACCAGAATGATATACAGAATAACATTGTACTAGTATGACTATACATAATAACATTATACCAGTATGACTATACAGAATAACATTGTACCAGTATGACAATACAGAATAACATTGTACCAGTATGATATACAGAATAACATTGTACCAGTATGATATACAGAATAACATTGTACCAGTATGATATACAGAATAACATTGTACCAGTATGATATACAGAATAACATTGTACCAGTATGACTATACAGAATAACATTGTACCGGTATGATATACATAATAACATTGTACCAGTATGATATACAGAATAACGTTGTACCAGTATGATATACATAATAACATTGTACCAGCATGACTATACAGAATAACATTGTACCAGTATGATATACAGAATAACGTTGTACCAGTATGATATACATAATAACATTGTACCAGTATGATATACAGAATAACATTGTACCAGTAAGACTACACATAATAACATTGTACCAGTATGATATACAGAATAACATTGTACCAGTATGATATACAGAATAACATTGTACCAGTATGATATACATAATAACATTGTACCAGCATGACTATACAGAATAACATTGTACCAGTATGATATACAGAATAACGTTGTACCAGTATGATATACATAATAACATTGTACCAGCATGACTATACAGAATAACATTGTACCAGTATGATATACAGAATAACGTTGTACCAGTATGATATACATAATAACATTGTACCAGTATGATATACAGAATAACATTGTACCAGTATGATATACAGAATAACGTTGTACCAGTATGATATACATAATAACATTGTACCAGTATGATATACAGAATAACATTGTACCAGTATGATATACATAATAACATTGTACCAGCATGACTATACAGAATAACATTGTACCAGTATGATATACAGAATAACATTGTACCGGTATGATATACAGAATAACATTGTACCGGTATGATATACAGAATAACATTGTACCGGTATGATATACAGAATAACATTGTACCAGTATGACTATACAGAATAACATTGTACCAGTATGATATACAGAATAACATTGTACCAGTATGATATACAGAATAACATTGTACCGGTATGATATACAGAATAACATTGTACCGGTATGATATACAGAATAACATTGTACCAGTATGATATACAGAATAACATTGTACCGGTATGATATACAGAATAACATTGTACCAGTATGATATACAGAATAACATTGTACCGGTATGATATACAGAATAACATTGTACCGGTATGATATACAGAATAACATTGTACCGGTATGATATACAGAATAACATTGTACCGGTATGATAGGCAGAATAACATTGTACCGGTATGATATACAGAATAACATTGTACCGGTATGATATACAGAATAACATTGTACCGGTATGATATACAGAATAACATTGTACCGGTATGATATACAGAATAACATTGTACCGGTATGATATACAGAATAACATTGTACCGGTATGATATACAGAATAACATTGTACCGGTATGATATACAGAATAACATTGTACCAGTATGATATACAGAATAACATTGTACCAGTATGACTATACAGAATAGCATTGTACCAGGATGATATACATAATAACATTGTACCAGTATGATATACAGAATAACATTGTACCAGTATGATATACAGAATAACATTGTACCAGTATGACTATACAGAATAACATTGTATCAGTATGATATACAGAATAACATTGTACCAGTATGATATACAGAATAACATTGTACCAGTATGCTATACATAATAACATTGTACCAGTATGATATACAGAATAACATTGTACCAGTATGACTATACAGAATAACTTTGTACCAGTATGATATACAGAATAACATTGTACCAGTATGACTATACAGAATAACATTGTACCAGTATGATATACAGAATAACATTGTACCAGTATGACTATACAGAATAACATTGTACCAGTATGTTATACAGAATAACATTGTACCAGTATGATATACAGAATAACATTGTACCAATATGATATACAGAATAACATTGTACCAGTATGACTATACAGAATAACATTGTACCAGTATGATATACAGAATAACATTGTACCAGTATGACTATACAGAATAACATTGTACCAGTATGATATACAGAATAACATTGTACCAGTATGATATACAGAATAACATTGTACCAGTATGACTATACATAATAACATTGTACCAGTATGATATACAGAATAACATTGTACCAGTATGTTATACATAATAACATTGTACCAGTATGATATACAGAATAACATTGTACCAGTATGACTATACAGAATAACATTGTATCAGTATGATATACAGAATAACATTGTACCGGTATGATATACAGAATAACATTGTACTAGTATGACTATACAGAATAACATTGTACCAGTATGACTATACAGAGTAACATTGTACCAGTATGATATACAGAATAACATTGTACCAGTATGACTATACAGAATAACATTGCACCAGTATGACTATACAGAATAACATTGTACCGGTATGATATACAGAATAACATTGTACTAGTATGACTATACAGAATAACATTGTACCAGTATGATATACAGAATAACATTGTACCAGTATGATATACAGAATAACATTGTACCAGTATGACTATACAGAATAACATTGTACCAGTATGATATACAGAATAACATTGTACCAGTATGACTATACAGAATAACATTGCACCAGTATGACTATACAGAATAACATTGTACCAGTATGATATGCATAATAACATTGTACCAGTATGATATACAGAATAACATTGTACCAGTATGATATACAGAATAACATTGTATCAGTATGATATACAGAATAACATTGTACCAGTATGACTATACAGAATAACATTGTATCAGTATGATATACAGAATAACATTGTACCAGTATGTCTATACGGATCAAGAGGCCCAATGGGCCTGTATCACTCACCTGGCTCTACAGCAACTTTGAAGTTGATTGAGGTCATTTCTACGGATACTACGCTGATTACCTCTTTATTCAAATATCGTAGTAAGCTATGTTTGTCATATTAATACATTTTCTAGTCCTTCATTTCTGCATTCTATTGGCCTAATATCAGGTCTCGGACACTCTTGGCTATCGCAAAATTATTGTTTACAGATTTAAGCCGATTTCACCCATGCGACCTTGAATGAAGATCAAGGCCATTTATTTGAACAAATTGTTTAGCCTTTCACCCAAGCATGCTACAGGCCCAACATCAAGTCCCTGGGCCTCTTGGTTATTGAGAAGAAGTCGTTTGAAGATTATAGCCTATTTGACCCATGTGACCTTTAATAAAAATCAAGGTCATTTATTTGAACAAACTTTGTAGCCCTTCACCCCAGCAAGCTACAGGCCCAATAACAAGTCTCTTGGCCTCTTGGTTATTGAGAAGAAGTTGTTTGAAGATTGTAGCCTATTTGACCAATGTGACCTTAAATGAAGGTCAATGTAATTTATTTGAACAAACTTTGTAGCTTTTCACCCCGGCATGCTACAGACCAAATACCAAGTCCCTGGGCCTCTTGGTTATTGAGAAGAAGTCGTTTGAAGATTATAGCCTATTTGACCCATGTGACCTTTAATGAAGATCAAGGTCATTTATTTGAACAAACTTTGTAGTCCTTCACCCTAGCAAGCTACAGGCCCAATAGCAAGTCCCTTGGCCTCTTGGTTATTGAGAAGAAATTGTTTGAAGATTGTAGCCTTTTGACCAATGTGACCTTGAATGAAGGTCAATGTCATTTATTTGAACAAACTGTGTAGCTCTTCACCCCGGCATGCTACAGACCAAATACCAAGTCCCTGGGCCTCTTGGTTATTGAGAAGGAGTCATTTGAAGATTATAGCCTATTTGACCAATGTGACCTTGAATGAAGGTCAAGGTCATTTATTTGAACAAACTTTGTAGCCCTTCACCCAAGCATGCCACAGACCCAATACCAAGTCCCTTGGCCTCTTGGTTATTGAGCAGGAAGTGTTCCAATAGCTTCATGAATGGAGGGCCCTACTGACGTCTCCGTTTGAGCACAACTCAATTTCGGACATGAGACCTAAAGTAAAACTCTAAGTTGATTTACATTTACGAACAGTATACGTTAGTATGGTGGAACATTGTTTAAAGCTGAAGGTACTGTATGTGTACCTGTTCTTACTACTGTGTGGCTGTATGTCTCATCTTGAAGGTTCTTGTGTAATAAACTGAATATTTTGGAACCTGGGTTGAATTAAATCTTGTTTACGTGCATGTAGACACCTGAAGTGTTGTAAGCACTAACAAGGAAAAGTAAACAGCCGGCCCTATGAACGGACAGCCGAGGGTATACCATAATATGACTGGTCATTGACAGGCATATAATAATTCCCAGTTTGTATTTCCACAAATTCTTACACTGTAAGTGTGATTTTCTTAAGATCACATAATCCTATAAGTTCACAATCAGATTTGCAATTTATGTTTGATTTATTGTACTTTAACACTGTGTTTCTGTGAAGAAATCTTTAACAATATAAATAAATGTATCATATTTACATGAACTAACACAGAAACAATTACACTGACTTATACACATAATAAGAGAGCCCGGATGACCTCTGAAATATACATGTCTTGGGTTCGTAATATAGACAGAAAATTCGCGCGTGAAAACAGGAAAGTACTTTTGTTCGTAAAATTCGCTACTTCATTCCTCCAGCCCATGGATCAGGGCTTCATAAACACATTCAAGGTGTTTTATCGCAAACTTTTGATTCAGGCTAAGCTCAAAGCAATGGACAAAAAAACATGAATTTGTCGTCGATTTAGCTTCGGCGATAAACTGGATTTATCGTGCATGTGGACTTGTTACTTGTACTACGATTCAGACTTGTTTTGGAAAGGCGGGGTTTAAGTCTGACCCCGCAGAGGTCATTATCGAAATCGACCAATCAGACGACATTCTGGATGACATGCCATTGAGTGACTTGAAACGAGTTTTGATGGACACACCTCTTACGGAATACATCGAAATTGACTCTCAGTTAACATCGCGCAAGACATTCACAAATGACGAGGACATTCTCAGGGATTTGATAGATACCGACGTTAACCAGGACAGTAGCCATGAGAGTGATATTGACCACAGGCGCTTGCATAGAAAATGAGAATTTAAAAAAATGATATCAGTGGTATGTGTACTGTGTAATACGGAAGGCCGGAAACTCCGTCATGAGCGAAACGGCACCCCATCTCACTCCAATCGACTATAAAACACATTTATTCAAACTGACACGGTGCACACTATATGCGACCGTCATCAGAAAACATTCATCTTTAACCTACCGTGTCACTCAATACGAATTGTTACATCCAAAACACAATAATCCGTGAAAACATCGCCGAATTTCTCGCTCTGAACGCCATTTTTCAAACGGCTCCCTCAGCCTGTCCAGAGTCTTCATTTACATACGAAGTTGAAAGGTCATGTGATTGTATAATCGGCTGCCGCCAGGTGCACTTTTTGGGGTCATCTCGGCATACTTTATTTTACATGTGCATGTACAGGACGTTGTTTGCAAGATCACGGACTAATAAGATAGCATGTTTTAATGCCAGCGATGAGATCGTCCTTTTCTTTTCTTCAACTGCATCATTTCGGTAGTTGTTGAACTTCGTTTTGAAATCGAAAGATTGCATGTAACGGTGCTCAGTAACTTGTTCAAGACAGGACCGGGGCATTATCAAGTATACCATGAACTAGCAGTATCAGTTGAAATTTTTCGAAGTTTATTGGATGGGGTCATAGCTGATAGTTGTTTGATATTTTGTTTTTTTATTGAACTTGCCATCTCTTTAGGGTTATGCCTATCTTCAATTTAAAAAAAAATGGACCACTACATGACTAGTTAAAAATATATAGACCACACACAATACATGTATCGGTAAGAATAAGAGGTTATTCTGGGTGTTCTGGCGTTAGCCCTAAATACTATAAAATTCTGGCGTTGACACAAAATAACTACTACTACCCCTCAAGTATTCTCTTTTCTTTCTCATTTAAATTCAGTTTCTTTATTCTGTAAGCACTTCAGCCAGTTTGATCATCATTATTAGAGTAGTGTTGGATGTTTACACACTCAATTAATCAGATAATTCATCAGTAACTTAAATATTATATATGCGATGTAAAGTGGAATTGCATAGATAATCAGTATTACGAAGAATACTTTACAATGCGTTAAACTCTTTGACATTGTCACTGGCGGATATAAAGTAAGTCCCGAGTCTTGTATGTACTCATAAAATTTTGATTGAACTCGAAGAATTTCTGGCAAACATTAAATCTAACATTGTGGGAAATGAAAATAAATTGAAGATGGATCATCGATCACAACGGACAAATCGTTTGGCAGGTCTGAAGTATGATCTTCTTATTTGACGACGACATGAGGTACACATGTATACGTTCCGGTAACCTGATGACAGTCTTATTCGTGATTCACTTTTCTTTTTGTTCGTCCAGATTTCAGTAAACTGACAAAAGTAAATCTATAAATAAGCATTTTGTTCTACCTTTGTGACAAAAGTATGCGAATCCATTTCCCGTTTATTTTTTTTTATTTTTTTTTTTTATTTTCAAGTATAAAATGTCTAGGCCTACTACGTGAACGTGATTGCAGAATAGGCATTCTTGACTTCGTTTGCTTTTCCTGTGTACTGTCATATACGGTGCATGGTACTCTCACGTTCAAAATGATAAATAATTTATGATTATAAAGCATCATTCATTGACGAAACTCTTCAGCGAGCCGAAGCGTTTTCCGGACAAAATGCATGCGGAGATGACCCCCAAAGGTGCACCCGACGACTGACGATTATATAATCGCATAACCTTTCAACCCCGTATGTAAATGAAGAATCTGGACAGGCTGAGGGAGCCGTTTGAAAAATGGCGTTCTGAGCGAGGAATTCGGCGATGTTTTCACGGATTATTGTGTTTTGGATGTAAAATTCGTATTAAGTGACACGGTAAGTTAAAGATGAATGTTTCCTGATGACGGTCGCATATAGTGTGCACCGTGTCATTGTGAATAAATGTGTTTTTTAGTCAATTGAAGTGAGATTGGTTGCCGTTTCGCTCGTGACGGAGTTTCCGGCCTTGTGCTTAACAGATTACACATACGGTATTACCACTGTCAAATAAAAAAAAAATGAAAATCACATTTTCTATGCAAGCGCCTGTGATATTGACGATGATCATGAAGCGTTTCGTGAAACAGCAACTAGCGCTGTCGCACGGGACGGATTACAGACGGTACGTGCAGAGTAACGCGGATGTACCACAGGGACTTGGCACAATTTTCCAAATGCTAGTCCATATATATATATCTGTGTATTATAGTGACAATGTCACAAGGTCACTATAATATATACATATGTATCTATATGGACTATCATTTGGAAAATCGTGCCAAGCCCCTGTGCGATGTACCGGAAACTATTTTCACGTATATTCACCAGCTTGATCCATATATAGCCAACGTTAAAAGAAATAAACAATAACAAACAACAGTGGAAGACTTCTTCAAACCAAAGTAACTTTCTTTGTAAGAAACTGTTAAAACATGTTGTGACTAAATAAAATGTTGATTAAACAATATTGTGTTGTTTGACGTAACGGTGTCCTAAAATATATTGGCCACATGTTGGGCCTGGTTATATTGAAAACCGGTTTTGAAGTATTAATCCTTTCCCTGAGGATTTCAATATAACCGGGTTCGACTATATACGTAAATAGTGTTTGCTTGCAAATTTACAGCTAACCCCTTTTTCTTCAGCTCGAGACACGCAATGATCACATTCACTATTCCAATTGGGGTTTCAATGTATGCACGCCCATGAGAGAACTGTCGACATTTAAAGGAAGGAAAAAACCACGATTCTATCCAAAATCGATGAAACTAATCAAAATGTAGGTTTGTTGGAATAGCCATAAAGCCTACTTCTACCAAACAGCTGTATCTAATTCCGAACATACTAGTCAGCAGTGGACACCTATCACTGAAATTGTGATAGCGCGATGAAGCGCTTGAATAAAGATAATGATATTTGTGATATTAAATCTCTTTATTTATTGTTATTTATATTGATGTTTTATTATTTGACCTAATTACTTAGTGCAAATAAGCTATAATGCTATTTTTAGTGGTTAAACACTTGATGTCTTTGTAAACAAGACTAAAATCCGTTGTATTATAGTATACACAATAAATTCTTTTGTTTATTTCTTCGTTTTTTTTGTTTTTTGGGGGGGTTTTTAATAAAAAGACGATACCATTCATTTAAACGTAACAGGAACACGAAAGAAACGAGCAACAATCGCCAGAGGAGGAGACGCCAAACACACAACAACAGGGACACAGGAGGAGACGGCAAAAGTTAGGTTAAGACATTTTATTATTGTACTACCTGTGAATGGGTTCCAAACAAATGTTACAACATATATATATATACATGTATATAAACGTAGCTGCCCAATATAGAATAGTTTTAATCGGCTTCCCATCTGCGTACAATGTTCCTCTCTGCAAAGTACCAATTTTACAAGGTGAAACTGTTACTAAAGCAACATAAATATCACTAGGTCCAGAAAGGCATCAACTATTTCTCATTAATCAGAAATGAAAACAAAAACAAAAACAAAAAGACAAAAAACGCGGTTGCGACCAAAAGGGCGGTATCACATAAATCGATGACGTCACCACCACCACTTCTGTTCCATCATCGACATTCTTCTCATCGCCAAAGACTGCAAGAATCTGCAAGAATATGATTTATAAATTTAAATAACAGATTGGACGTAATACTGACGTACATGTGCAGTAAACAGGAGAGGTTAGTCACATGATACAGTTTTCATATTGTTATAAGTGAACTTAATGATGTGCATGTTATGATTTTGTGTGTAACGGATGACGGTGTACGTAAGGGGGCTCCCTATCCATTGAGGGACAAATGAGTATACTTGTGAGGGACAGGGTACATACCTAGTAAGGCACTGGGTACCAGTCATTGATTTGACGCTGGATGCACAGCGGGAATAGAACCATGTGGTCCTCCTCGAACTGATCGCAGTATTTCCTAGCCCAGTACAGCTCATCCCGAGGAAGTTCTTTTGTCAGGTCGACGGACAGCTCCAGTCCGAGGCTGAACAACCTCATGGCATTGGATCGCTCCTCGAAACTGGCCACATTCTTGATACGGGGTCTGAAGCGCTTCCAGGATGTTCGCTTGGCCTGACATGGAGAAGTTCCGCAGAAACGGCAGAGGGAACGGCCTGAAGAAACAGAAACATATTTTCAAAAATACAAAACGTGACAACAAGTAAATTATCGTAAAATAATACATGCCGAATGGATCTTACCGTCATTGTCATATGAACGAAGGAACTGGGTAAGTGGTGGCGAATATCAATATTACTTACGAGTTCTCCATGCTTGGAACATGGTAACAATGGCTATCCATCTCTTCTTGGCGCGGATTCCAATCGACGGCGCATACACGTACGTGTAAACCAACATCAGTGAGGTAATCCCGCACAGAAGGGAACAGAATACCTCGTTTCCGATTCTCTTAAACAAATAAAGTTAAAATCAACCTCGAGAATTCTACTAAGCTAGCCGATGTTCCTTGCATAAGGTACGTCTATAAATTTCATACGAAACGCATAAGCGCCATTTGAAGCCATATATTTACACGTATTTGAAATTACAATGCATTTTAACATGAATCATTATCTGAATGCAATTCTTACCCACATCACGTCTACTGGTGTTGGGCATGCTTTCTCAATTTCTCTTGCGGTGAAATAATACAACATTCTTTTGGTGAATCCTGGCTCGGGCTCCACGCTACACAAATAAAGTGACAAAGCTGAGGTAAAATGTTGCGACACATTTAACCATAAATACATCTATGCATCATGATGTACATGCATATAATCAATGTAAAAACAAAAATCACAGAAAATGTCCAAACTTACCACGTAAGGTCCCGATAAGCAGCAGGGCCTTGCTGCATGGCGTTCAGAATTACCATAAATATCAAGAAAATCTTGATATCCATTGTGGTAATCCAATGATTAAGATAAGAAGTAGATACTTGGGGAGAGACTAACCATCTCCGCCTTTGCCTATATTGCTAAGCAGCTAAGCAACAAGAACGTGACGTCACAAATAGCCTTTCGTCATCAGTATCATGACGTCATACTATTGTCTCCTGTCCAGAGCATAGAAGAACGTCTACGCAAGCCTACGGATGCGTGCATATTTTTGATGATTAATTTTAGTTTTAATTGGCTTTCCTTTTAATGCAAATAGTCGCTGTGTTAATTATTGAAGGAAATGATTAAGTCTCCTTTTCATCATGTTCATTGTATGTTGATATTGTAAAAGTAGAGAGTATGCAATGTCACCTAACAAGCTGAGGTTAGCCGGACCTTTCCTGGTTGCTAGTTCGAGCCCCAGCGTCGGCTGGTCAAACTTTTTTTTTTTTTTTTTTTTTTTTTTATTCTATTACAACATCCACGCAAACGGCATTTAACGGCTTGATTTATATAACAAAATAAATATATTTTCGAGGGAAACCACTTTACTGTCAGCGTACACGTTCAGTGGGCGTTTGTTTAAATTGTGTTCGCCTTTTCCAGGTACATTAAACAACACGTAATGAAGCCTGATGCAAATTATAATATCGGTGGCACAGAGTGTGGACAAAGGCTATTAAAGAGGGCGGGGGGGGGGGGAGAGAACTGCGCATGCGCAAGAGATGGTTGTCTTCCGATGACGCCTGCAAAGTTGGGCACTTTTTGTTAAGTTTTGCTGGATTTCTGTGGTAACCAATGTAACACACCGTGTCATTTTCGTTTTTGAAAACCAACAGATCCTTGAATTATCGAAATTTTGCTGAATACAACATTATTTACTGAATATCAAATTTTGTCATTCTCACCGAATGTTTCCCGCGAGTGATACTTCCGGTGTAAACAAACGGCACCCCTGACGATTATTTTCTGTCCTGTTTTTGCATTATATCATCTACTAACCACTGCTCCATTTGTATGTGAATCATATAGCGTCTTAGGGTCGTACTAAGACTGAAGACTTAATTAACACTGTAATTAATATCCTGTGTTTTATATATGGGTTTTCACCGGTCTGTAAGTCCAAAAACATTTCACCGTGAGAAGGACTACAATTTTCGTAATACTCAATATATTCGGCTTCCTTGTGGCATTTGCTTTATACAAAATCAAAAAAATCGGGTGACCCTGAAATAAAATCAAAATTCAAAGACATCAAACATCTAGTCCACTAGAAAGGGGGGGGGGGATTCAATCCTGAAAACTACTGACCTATCTCACTAACATAATACTGCAAAACCATAGTCATAAACAATCATTTTTCCAGTACAATATCTGTGTGGAAAAAGATCCCACCATACTCTCATTCCAACAGCTGAATATTTTAAGACTGCCCTCCTGTCAGTATATATCCCCCCAAATTAATTAATACCTATATACACATCTTGTTTTGCATTTTAGCGATTTTAGGAAACGACTTCATCTCTTTTTCTCTCTCTCATGACATTATTTGCGATAATGCTATTTTTAGTGATTAAACACTTGATGTCTTTGTAAACAAGACTAAAATCCGTTGTACTATAGTATACACAATAAATTCTTTTGTTTATTTCTTCGTTTTTGTTTTTGTTTTGTTTTTTTTGTTGTTTTGTTTTTTAATAAAAAGGTGATACCATTCATTTAAACGTAACAGGAACACGAAAAAAACGAGCACAATCGCCAGAGGAGGAGACGGCAAAAACACAACAACAGGGACACAGGAGGAGTTAGGTTTAGACATTTTATTATATTACGTGTGAATGGGTTCCATACAGATGTTACAACACACATATATATATAATACGTATCTGACCAATATAGAATAGTTTTAATCGGCTGGCTATCTTCATACAATGTTCCTCTCTGCAAAGTACTAATTTTACAAGGTAAAACTGACCAAAATTACGAAAGCAATATGAATATCACTAGGTCCAGAAAGGCATCAACTATTTCTCATTGATCAGAAATGAAAACAAAAACAAAAACAAAAAAACAAAAAACGCGGGTTGCGACCAAAAGGGCGGTATCACATAAATCGATGACGTCACCACCACCACTTCTGTTCCATCATCGACATTCTTCTCATCGCCAAAGACTGCAAGAATCTGCAAGAAAATGATTTATAAATTTAAATAACAGATTGGACGTAATACTGACGTACATGTACAGTAAACAGGATAGGTTAGTCACATGATACAGTTTTCATATTGTTATAAGTGAACTTAATGATGTGCATGTTATGATTTTGTGAGTAACGGATGACGGGGTACGTAAGGGGGCTCCCTATCCAATGAGGGACAAATGAGTATACTTGTGAGGGACATGGTACATACCTAGTAAGGCACTGGGTACCAGTCATTGATTTGACGCTGGATGCACAGCGGGAATAGAACCATGTGGTCCTCCTCGAATTGATCGCAGTATTTCCTAGCCCAGTACAGCTCATCCCGAGGAAGTTCTTTTGTCAGGTCGACGGACAGCTCCAGTCCGAGGCTGAACAACCTCATGGCATTGGATCGCTCCTCGAAACTGGCCACATTCTTGATACGGGGTCTGAAGCGCTTCCAGGATGTTCGCTTGGCCTGACATGGAGAAGTTCCGCAGAAACGGCAGAGGGAACGGCCTGAAGAAACAGAAACATATTTTCAAAAATACAAAACGTGACAACAAGTAAATTATCGTAAAATAATACATGCCGAATGGATCTTACCGTCATTGTCATATGAACGAAGGAACCGGGTAAGTGGTGGCGAATATCAATATTACTTACGAGTTCTCCATGCTTGGAACATGGAAACAATGGCTATCCATCTCTTCTTGGCGCGGATTCCAATCGACGGCGCATACACGTACGTGTAAACCAGCATCAGTGAGGTAATACCGCACAGAAGGGTACAGAATACCTCGTTTCCGATTCTCTAAAACAAATAAAGTTAAAATCAACCTCGAGAATTCTACTAAGCTAGCCGATGTTCCTTGCATAACTTAAGGTACGTCTATAAATTTCATACGAAACGCATAAGCGCCATTTGAAGCCATATATTTACACGTATTTGAAATTACAATGCATTTTAACATGAATCATTATCTGAATGCAATTCTTACCCACATCACGTCTACTGGTGTTGGGCATGCTTTCTCAATTTCTCTTGCGATGAAATAATACAACATTCTTTTGGTGAATCCTGGCTCGGGCTCCACGCTACACAAATAAAGTGACAAAGTTGAGGTAAAATGTTGCGACACATTTAACCATAAATACATCTATGCATCGTGATGTACATGCATATAATCAATGTAAAAACAAAAATCACAGAAAATGTCCAAACTTACCACGTAAGGCCCCGATAAGCAGCAGGGCCTTGCTGCATGGCGTTCAGAATTACCATAAATATCAAGAAAATCTTGATATCCATTGTGGTAATCCAATGATTAAGATAAGAAGTAGATACTTGGGGAGAGACTAACCATCTCCGCCTTTGCCTATATTGCTAAGCAGCTAAGCAACAAGAACGTGACGTCACAAATAGCCTTTCGTCATCAGTATCATGACGTCATACTATTGTCTCCTGTCCAGAGCATAGAAGAACGTCTACGCAAGCCTACGGATGCGTGCATATTTTTGATGATTAATTTTAGTTTTAATTGGCTTTCCTTTTAATGCAAATAGTCGCTGTGTTAATTATTGAAGGAAATGATTAAGTCTCCTTTTCATCATGTTCATTATATGTTGATATTGTAAAAGTAGAGAGTATGCAATGTCACCTAACAAGCTGAGGTTAGCCGGACCTTTCCTGGTTGCTAGTTCGAGCCCCAGCGTCGGCTGGTCAAACTTTTTTTGTTTGTGTGTTTGTTTGTTTGTTTATTTATTTCGGTTTTTTTTTTATTCTATTACAACATCCACGCAAACGGCATTTAACGGCTTGATTTATATAACAAAATAAATATATTTACGAGGGAAACCACTTTACTGTCAGCGTACACGTTCAGTGGGCGTTTGTTTAAATTGTGTTCGCCTTTTCCAGGTACATTAAACAACACGTAATGAAGCCTGATGCAAATTATAATATCGGTGGCACAGAGTGTGGATACAGGCTATTAAAGAGGGGGGGAGAACTGCGCATGCGCAAGAGATGGTTGTCTTCCGATGACGCCTGCAAAGTTGGGCACTTTTGTTAAGTTTTGCTGGATTTCTGTGGTAACCAATGTAACACACCGTGTCTTTTTCGTTTTTGAAAACCAACAGATCCTTGAATTATCGAAATTGTTGCTGAATACAACATTATTTACTGAATATCAAATTTTGTCATTCTCACCGAATGTTTCCCGCGAGTGCTACTTCCGGTGTAAACAAACGGCACCCCTGACGATTATTTTCTGTCCTGTTTTTGCATTATATCATCTACTAACCACTGCTCCATTTGTATGTGAATCATATAGCGTCTTAGGGTCGTACTAAGACTGAAGACTTAATTAACACTGTAATTAATATCCTGTGTTTTATATATGGGTTTTCACCGGTCTGTAAGTCCAAAAACATTTCACCGTGAGAAGGACTACAATTTTCGTAATACTCAATATATTCGGCTTCCTTGTGGCATTTGCTTTATACAAAATCAAAAAAAATCGGGTGACCCTGAAATAAAATCAAAATTCAAAGACATCAAACATCTAGTCCACTAGAAAGGGGGGGGGGGGGGGATTCAATCCTGAAAACTACTGACCTATCTCACTAACATAATACTGCAAAACCATAGTCATAAACAATCATTTTTCCAGTACAATATCTGTGTGGAAAAAGATCCCACCATACTCTCATTCCAACAGCTGAATATTTTAAGACTGCCCTCCTGTCAGTATATATCCCCCCAAATTAATTAATACCTATATACACATCTTGTTTTGCATTTTAGCGATTTTAGGAAACGACTTCATCTCTTTTTCTCTCTCTCATGACATTATTTGCGATAATGCTATTTTTAGTGATTAAACACTTGATGTCTTTGTAAACAAGACTAAAATCCGTTGTACTATAGTATACACAATAAATTCTTTTGTTTATTTCTTCGTTTTTGTTTTTGTTTTGTTTTTTTTGTTGTTTTGTTTTTTAATAAAAAGGTGATACCATTCATTTAAACGTAACAGGAACACGAAAAAAACGAGCACAATCGCCAGAGGAGGAGACGGCAAAAACACAACAACAGGGACACAGGAGGAGTTAGGTTTAGACATTTTATTATATTACGTGTGAATGGGTTCCATACAGATGTTACAACACACATATATATATAATACGTATCTGACCAATATAGAATAGTTTTAATCGGCTGGCTATCTTCATACAATGTTCCTCTCTGCAAAGTACTAATTTTACAAGGTAAAACTGACCAAAATTACGAAAGCAATATGAATATCACTAGGTCCAGAAAGGCATCAACTATTTCTCATTGATCAGAAATGAAAACAAAAACAAAAACAAAAAAACAAAAAACGCGGTTGCGACCAAAAGGGCGGTATCACATAAATCGATGACGTCACCACCACCACTTCTGTTCCATCATCGACATTCTTCTCATCGCCAAAGACTGCAAGAATCTGCAAGAAAATGATTTATAAATTTAAATAACAGATTGGACGTAATACTGACGTACATGTACAGTAAACAGGATAGGTTAGTCACATGATACAGTTTTCATATTGTTATAAGTGAACTTAATGATGTGCATGTTATGATTTTGTGAGTAACGGATGACGGGGTACGTAAGGGGGCTCCCTATCCAATGAGGGACAAATGAGTATACTTGTGAGGGACATGGTACATACCTAGTAAGGCACTGGGTACCAGTCATTGATTTGACGCTGGATGCACAGCGGGAATAGAACCATGTGGTCCTCCTCGAATTGATCGCAGTATTTCCTAGCCCAGTACAGCTCATCCCGAGGAAGTTCTTTTGTCAGGTCGACGGACAGCTCCAGTCCGAGGCTGAACAACCTCATGGCATTGGATCGCTCCTCGAAACTGGCCACATTCTTGATACGGGGTCTGAAGCGCTTCCAGGATGTTCGCTTGGCCTGACATGGAGAAGTTCCGCAGAAACGGCAGAGGGAACGGCCTGAAGAAACAGAAACATATTTTCAAAAATACAAAACGTGACAACAAGTAAATTATCGTAAAATAATACATGCCGAATGGATCTTACCGTCATTGTCATATGAACGAAGGAACCGGGTAAGTGGTGGCGAATATCAATATTACTTACGAGTTCTCCATGCTTGGAACATGGAAACAATGGCTATCCATCTCTTCTTGGCGCGGATTCCAATCGACGGCGCATACACGTACGTGTAAACCAACATCAGTGAGGTAATACCGCACAGAAGGGAACAGAATACCTCGTTTCCGATTCTCTAAACAAATAAAGTTAAAATCAACCTCGAGAATTCTACTAAGCTAGCCGATGTTCCTTGCATAAGGTACGTCTATAAATTTCATACGAAACGCATAAGCGCCATTTGAAGCCATATATTTACACGTATTTGAAATTACAATGCATTTTAACATGAATCATTATCTGAATGCAATTCTTACCCACATCACGTCTACTGGTGTTGGGCATGCTTTCTCAATTTCTCTTGCGGTGAAATAATACAACATTCTTTTGGTGAATCCTGGCTCGGGCTCCACGCTACACAAATAAAGTGACAAAGCTGAGGTAAAATGTTGCGACACATTTAACCATAAATACATCTATGCATCGTGATGTACATGCATATAATCAATGTAAAAACAAAAATCACAGAAAATGTCCAAACTTACCACGTAAGGCCCCGATAAGCAGCAGGGCCTTGCTGCATGGCGTTCAGAATTACCATAAATATCAAGAAAATCTTGATATCCATTGTGGTAATCCAATGATTAAGATAAGAAGTAGATACTTGGGGAGAGACTAACCATCTCCGCCTTTGCCTATATTGCTAAGCAGCTAAGCAACAAGAACGTGACGTCACAAATAGCCTTTCGTCATCAGTATCATGACGTCATACTATTGTCTCCTGTCCAGAGCATAGAAGAACGTCTACGCAAGCCTACGGATGCGTGCATATTTTTGATGATTAATTTTAGTTTTAATTGGCTTTCCTTTTAATGCAAATAGTCGCTGTGTTAATTATTGAAGGAAATGATTAAGTCTCCTTTTCATCATGTTCATTGTATGTTGATATTGTAAAAGTAGAGAGTATGCAATGTCACCTAACAAGCTGAGGTTAGCCGGACCTTTCCTGGTTGCTAGTTCGAGCCCCAGCGTCGGCTGGTCAAACTTTTTTGTTTGTTTGTTTGTTTATTTTTTTCTTTTCTTTTTTTATTCTATTACAACATCCACGCAAACGGCATTTAACGGCTTGATTTATATAACAAAATAAATATATTTACGAGGGAAACCACTTTACTGTCAGCGTACACGTTCAGTGGGCGTTTGTTTAAATTGTGTTCGCCTTTTCCAGGTACATTAAACAACACGTAATGAAGCCTGATGCAAATTATAATATCGGTGGCACAGAGTGTGGATACAGGCTATTAAAGAGGGCGGGGGAGGGGGGAGAACTGCGCATGCGCAAGAGATGGTTGTCTTCCGATGACGCCTGCAAAGTTGGGCACTTTTTGTTAAGTTTTGCTGGATTTCTGTGGTAACCAATGTAACACACCGTGTCATTTTCGTTTTTGAAAACCAACAGATCCTTGAATTATCGAAATTGTTGCTGAATACAACATTATTTACTGAATATCAAATTTTGTCATTCTCACCGAATGTTTCCCGCGAGTGATACTTCCGGTGTAAACAAACGGCACCCCTGACGATTATTTTCTGTCCTGTTTTTGCATTATATCATCTACTAACCACTGCTCCATTTGTATGTGAATCATATAGCGCCTTAGGGTCGCACTAAGACTGAAGACTTAATTAACACTGTAATTAATATCCTGTGTTTTATATATGGGTTTTCATCGGTCTGTAAGTCCAAATACATTTCACCGTGAGAAGGACTACAATTTTCGTAATGCTCAATATATTCGGCTTCCTTGTGGCATTTACTTTATACAAAATCAAAAAAAATTGGGTGACCCTGAAATAAAATCAAAATTCAAAGACATCAAACATCTAGTCCACTAGAAAGGGGGGGGGGGGGGGCAAAAATTCAATCCTGAAAACTACAGACCTATCTCACTAACATAACCTACTGCAATTGGGTCACAAAGCAGGAAGATATCTTGAATGAAATTAAGTGTTTTTATGAAAACTTGTATGATTCTAATGACAATTTAGTAGATGTTAATATTGAAACCTTTCTTGATTTTGAAAATATTCCAAAACTTAATAACCTTGACTCCAGTAAATTAGAAGGGTTGATATCTATTGAAGAAGCTACTAAAACATTAACAAATATGAAAAGTAATAAAAGTCCAGGGTCCGATGGCTATACAGCAGAATTTTTTAACATTTTTGGAAAGAGCTTTGTCATTTTGTTGTTCGATCTATAAATTATGGGTACATTAAAGGGGAATTATCAGTTACACAACGTCATGGTATACTCACTTGTATTCCTAAAAAAGACAAACCTCGTCAGTTTATTAAGAACTGGAGGCCTATAACATTATTGAATATTGTTTATAAAATAGCATCAGGGGCAATAGCAAATAGAATAAAATCTGTACTTGATAAAATTATTAGTAAAGATCAGACAGGATTTCTTGCCGGTAGATATATAGGTGAAAACACAAGACTTTTATATGATGTTATGCAGTTTACAGAAGATAATAATATTCCTGGTATGGTTCTAATGGTAGATTTTGAAAAAGCGTTTGACTCGGTATCCTGGAAATTTATTGAAAAGGTATTAGGGTTTTTTGGCTTTGGGAATGATATAACTAACTGGGTAAAACTGTTTCATAGTAACATAGGGACATCTGTAAATCAAGGGGGGAATCTTTCTTCATTTTTTTTATATAAAAAGGGGATGTAGACAAGGTGACCCAATAGCGCCATACATTTTTATTTTATGTGCAGAAACTCTTGCTATTCGATTTAGAAATAACACAAAAATAAAGGGTATTGAAGTAGATAACATACATGTTCTTTTATCTCAGTATGCAGATGATACTTACCTGACACTAGATGGCACTGAACAATCCTTGCGAGTGTCGATAAATGAACTACACACATTTGCAAATATTTCTGGTCTAAAGATCAATATTGATAAAACAGAAGTTGTTTGGATTGGGAGTAAAAAGCATAGTCAAGACACATTTTTACCGGAGCTTAATCTAAAATGGGGGAAAGACAAATTTTGTTTATTAGGAATTGATTTTAGTGTCAATTTACATGAAATGATTAAGATGAATTTTGACAAGAAAATAGTAAAATTAAAAAGTCTGATTAAAACGTGGAGTAGGAGAAATCTAACTCCAATTGGGAAAGTTCATTTGATTAAATCATTAATGATTTCACAGTTTAATCACTTATTTATTTCCCTTCCAAATCTAGATGAAAAAACACTCAAGGTAATAAACTCTATTTTATATGAATTTTTATGGCACAGTAAGGTTGATAAAGTTAAAAGAGATGTTATTGTACAAGATTATGCTCATGGTGGTTTAAAAATGATCAATATTAATAATTTTGTTGATGCTCTAAAAGTAAGTTGGATTAAGAGATTGTATCAGTCTCCAAGCTGTTGGAAAGTCTTTTTGGTGAAATTAGTTAACTTGGATAGACTGCTAAATATTGGTGGTAATTATATTAAATTATGTGAAGAAAACTGTAATAATATCTTCTGGAGAGATGTTCTTAGGGCTTGGTATAGATTAGATAGCTCCAATAATATGAAAGTAATTAAAGGGAAGTCACTCTTGCAAACACCTGTATGGTACAACAGTAGTATAACTATCGGTGGTAAATCTGTATTCTATCGACAGTGGTATGCAAAAGGTGTTTATTTAATAGGAGACTTTTTCAAAGATTATAGTACAAAAACATTATTTTTGTATGATGAAATTATAAACAAATATAATATTAATACTGATTTCTTAAAATATAATGGATTAGTTACAGCAATTAGGAGATGTTTACAAGACTATCAAAATGAAGAGTACAACATGGCCCGCCCAGTTTTACCTGTCAACATTGCTATCTTCTTAAAAAAGACCAAAGGTTCTAAATTATTCTATGAATTGTTAAACAGTAAAAAAACTTTAACAGCCAAGGGCAAGGAAAAGTGGGGTGAAGTTTTTAATTTCAATGATAAAGATTGGCTAAATATATATGTACAGCCTTTTCAAAGTACTAAAAATTCGAAACTACAATGGCTTCAATTTAGAATCTCACATCATTTCTTAACCACAAACTCATTTCTTTTTAAAGCCAAGCTAGTAGATAGTCCTCTCTGTAATTTGTGCAACTCTGAGAGGGAAACCATTGAACATCTATTTTGGGAATGTGATCAAGTCCAAAATCTTATTCAGAGTCTTGATCTATTGTTGGAAGCCCTATTCATACCTTTTACATTAAATAAACAGACATTGCTTTTTGGTAAGTTCAGTGATAACAATTCTGTACTATACAAAGCTGACAATCAAATAATTTTGCTAATTAAACAATATATCTTCAGAATGAGATGCCTTCACAAGACTCTGACTATCAATGCTCTGATTTACTCTTTATTTGATCATTACAAAGTTCAGAAATATATTTCTTGTAGTAAAGGGGAGAGGGCAAGAGACATGTTTGCAAATGAGTGGAAGAAGTGGGAAAAATTAATGCAAATTTTAGAATGATATATTGTATGTAAAATCAGAGATAATGGATCATCCATTATTTATATGCCCTTGGTAAAAATAAGATTGTATAATAATAAGATTGTTCTTGTTTATCACTGACATTATAATTTTCAGATCACCAGTCCCTGACAAGGTCGTCATGTTTAATTTTTGTCAATTTTTCAAATAAAATAACTTAAAGTACCTGTATCCATCCTATTCTTTTCTTCCTTCTCTGCATTCCTTTCATACTCTTTACCAATCTTGGTTATAATTTAATTTAAACAATTTTTGATGTAGTTATTACAACATACTCTCTCTCTCTCTCTCTCTCTCTCTCTCTCTCTCTCTCTCTCTCTCTCTCTCTCTCTCTGTGTGTGTGTGTGTGTGTGTGTGTGTGCGTGTGAGTGGGTGTGTGTGTGTGTGTGTGTGTGAGGGTGTTTGTGTGTGTGGGGTGGGGATATTTGTGTCTTTTTGTGTCTGCTTGTCCATATTATACAGATATATGTATGTATGTATGTATGTATGTACGTACGTACGTATGTATGTATGTGAAAGGGTGTGTGGATGTGCAATAGAATGTTGTAAAACAATGATGATGACATATATATGAGGATGATGATTTATTTTGATGATATGATTATATTTATGCTAGAATAGATGATATATGAATGTGAGGTGACTGATGATGATACATGTATATGAAGCTGAGGAGAATGATGAGGATAATACTGTCACCGAATATGAATGAGATGAGTCAGTTGGAATGAAAGTGTCTTTTATGTATAAATGTATATTAAATGCCTTCAAAAATAAAAAAAAAATATAAAAAAAATAATAATACTGCAAAACCATAGTCATAAACAATCATTTTTCCAGTACAATATCTGTGTGGAAAAAGATCCCACCATACTCTCATTCCAACAGCTGAATCTTTTAAGACTGCCCTCCTGTCAGTATATATCCCCCAAAATTAATAAATACCTATATACACATCTTGTTTTGCATTTTAGCAATTTTAGGAAACGACTTCTTCAATACAAGTGTACATATACATTGCAAATTTTACATTGGTGAGGGATCTAGAAACAAGCTTAAAGCTTATATTAATCCATTTCCCTCTAAGGTTCGGCATATTGGTGATTAGTATGGTGGTCGAGATACAAATACTGTTTCATAATAATAAACAGAAAATAATTATTTTGACAAAAAGGTAAATTATGGTGAAAAGTGATGAACAGTGGTGGAATACAAATAAATCTATGTTATAGCAATCTAATTGGAGAATAAAATACTTGGATATATAATTATGTAAATTATTTATGTTGATTAATGATGTCGATGGGGAGTGGATAAATTACGATGAAGCTGAGTAGTTCATAAATATTTAGTCGAACCTTTTGGAATGTAATATAAAATTCTGTACAGCTTCAATTATTATTTCATTTTCTTCATTTGACAAGTCTGGGTTTCCTGATAATAGAATATCAGTATTCAGATCAAAATTTAAACTGAATATAAACTGATTACGTTGATTAATAAATTTTTCGCACATGAATAAAAAGTGAAAATTATCTTCAATATATCCACATGAACAGAAAGGGCTATCCGTTAGATTTCTGTTAAATAAATGTTCTTTCAAGTTACTGCAATTTAGACGAAGTCTAGTATGTAGTATTTGTAAGTTACGTGTGCCAAAATTTCTATAACATGGTGGGGTTTTAATGTCTTTATTTAGGTATTTTTTTAGGATAATCAGAGAGGGGTTGTTTCTAATGTCTGCCGGTATAGAATTCCAAAGTTCGATTGTTGAAGGTAAAAAGGATATTTTATAATAAATTGATTGCCTTGTCTGGTTCTGCAATCATGCAAATCTGAATGTTGAGAAGGAACAAGTGAGCAGAGATATTCTGGTGTTATTTTGTGTTTTTTCCTTCTATCTGATAACTTTTCCCAGCATAGATCGTTGTATAATAATTGTATATTTACAAGTTTAGTGGCCCCCGTTACTATTCTACCGGCCTCTATTTGAACATGTTCTAGTCTCTCAATTAAATATAGTGGTAAAGAATCCCAGACGACATCCGCATATTCTAAGATTGGTCGTATAAAAGATGTATATAGAGTTTGTAAAGAGTGTCTGTCGAGAGAGAATTTTAATTTCCTGAGTATTCCTAGACGCTTGGAGGTTTTACCTAGAATATAATTAATGTGCTCAGTCCAGCTAAAATCAGCAGAAAGATATACACCAAGATGTTTATGAGAGGTTACGTTTGATACAACTGTAATATATATATACTTATTTTATGAAGTCCGACACATTATATTGTCGGTGGCACGGGGCTGGACATATGCATCGATCCCTTCTCACATATTTATGCTTGTTCAATGGAGCCTGATACAAATATTAATGTCATCGACACAGGGGCTCGACAAAAGCATCGTATACATGTTTTGCGAAGTTTGCTAGCACAGGTTAATGCTGTTTTCCTGTAATGCAGTGTGCGTTCATATGCCTATAATAATCAAAACAGAACGCAGTTAATGCTTAAACAAATGATAATGTCGACGGCACAGGGACTTGACACACGCATCGATCCTCTCCCATACTTACATATAATTGTTTATGAAGTTTGGTACAAACTATAATGCCGGTGGCTCAGGGGCTGGACACATGTATCGACCCCTTCTCACAAATACATTAATGTTGCCGGCACAAGAGCTAAATACAGGCATATAACCTCTCCATATACATATGTATATATAATGAAGTCTGATACATAATATGACGTCGGTGGCACAGGGGCTTGACACATACATCGACCATCTTCCTCATTATATATACATGTTCTTGTTTATTGAAGTCTGATTTTATGTCGCGGCGAAAGGGTGAAACTGAAACACCGATTCTTTCAAACATGTATATAAGTATATTTTGTAAAAGAGAATCCGTTCGTGTTCCCAGCCCCTGTGCGGCCAACATCATAATTTGTATCAGACTTGATATATTTTAACAACAGTTACCAGGGATAGTTTCTTTGCGTACAAAAATGACCCGGGTACTTTTCTATCTGGTATTTTTTTTCACACTACACCGGATTGGTACAGTTCTACAGGTAGAGTGTACATGTGTGTGTCTCCAGTCAACCTTGTTAGCTTGTGTTCGGATGTAATGTTTTCATTATAAAATCTTGGCATGTAAGCGCTGTATCAGTATGCGTGCGATGACAAATTACAATCAATAACAAAGAAACTGCCAAAGGTCAATAATTCATCGACGTTTTTTTTCTTCGCTGCATATTATTATACCCCGAGCCCGTACCCAGGCTGTCCCCGACTATACCAGGATTTCCAGACTCTTTCGTTAGTTAGTACAGCTGTCCTGTAACGAGGGCATACACGTTCCTTTTTAAGTGCGCATGTACTAATTTTGCAACATACTATCGCCACAAATGTCGGCATACAAACTCGATCTACGTCCCAGCTGATTTGTAGGTAAGTGTTTTGTATTTGTATCTGCAGGAAATAGTAATCGCTATAAAGAAATCTGGATCAGAAACCTGTTGCCCTAGATCGCCGGGTATACCTGTTATATAAACATGTATGTCAATGCTTATTCGGTCAGACATGCCGGATATATATAGCAAACATTTGTATCTCGGATTCAGATATCGATCGAATGAAAATGTATATGTTACTTGTTATTGGAAACTAAGGTTTTGCAAATTAGAGTATATATAAGTTGTTTTACAATGTTTTAACACCATATCCAACATGCATGTCAAGCCCTTACGCAAGGAAACCAATATATATATATATATGGGGCAAAGAAGTAATTCAAACAGTGTGGACAATGAGGCTTGTTAAATTTTCGAGGCAACCGCCCCTTTATCAAAACAAAAAATACAAATACAATCACATAATATATATAAGAAGTACTGGAAATACAAGTAATTCGTATCCTCCATACATTTATGTGAGGATCCAGTGTTATCTGGATTATACTGTTTATATTACTTCTTTGACCCATATATATATATATATATATTGTAGCAGAGTCAAATTCTCAATGCACGGTCTATTAATTCTGTATGTATACACACTACACATATATACACGTAAGTGTGCGGTCAGTGGGTAAGGTAAGATTGGAAAAAAGCCCCTTGCGAACACATCTATACTAATTAAAGATCCGTCGTCACGGGTCGTCGGCGTCACGTATCAGTCACACTAAACCGCTTGCTACATTTTGTAAATTGTTTTTTTTTTATGGCTAAAGCAAATATAGCAGATCGATTTGCATATTTTCGGTATTTCAGGGAGTACAAAGTTTTCCTTATAACTCTCTTTCTTTTCACAGATATGTCATCAGCGTCGGACATGACGTGGTGGGATACCCCTCCTTTGAGATGGGTGATTAAATGTTGCCATTTAATTCGACTCTTCAGTATGCTTGGCGTGATGGCTTTTTCTATAGCACTGTTCAGTATTCCATTTCTTGACAAAATTTTGCTAAAACTGATGAAGTTATCCAGCTACCCTGGATTAGAAAACTTAGACGTACGGCCATGTTACGCCATGTTCCGCGAACGTTTCTGGCCAATTGTATATGATACATGGTCACGCAAGATCCACCTTGGAGCAAAGGTCCCAGACACCGATTTGTACGACCCTACGACCAAGTCTGTCGTCAAGCTGCTGAGCTTTCAAACGTCGGGGACGACCTCTAGTGTTGAACTTTGGAAGCTGTACCTGACCCTCGTTTATGGCAACGTTTGCGGAAATCCAAAAGATAACCAGCGACTTTGCCGACATAGCTGACTTCATAACCATTTATATCTCTGAGGCACACGCTTCAGATGGCTGGAATATTGAAACATTTTCGGACACCCGAAAGCACAGAACGTTAGCTGACCGTGTGAAGGCGGCTGATCGACTCCGGACACCGGATGTCCTGTGTCCAGTTTTAGTAGATCCTATGGATGACCGGAACAGTCAGCTATACGCCGCGGTACCAGAGAGGTTGTACATCATTTACAATTCAACTATTGTGTACGCCGGAAGCTGGGGGCCATACAATTACAAACCAAGCGAAGTGAAAGCGTGGTTGCAGAAATTTAGAAACGATATTTAAATATTGAATTATAAATGTGTATGTATGTGTTTAAACGGTACATTTGTATTGAAAGGTGACGCATAAACGCGATACAAAATATGACGTCATTGCCAACTCAAATATACGAACGGAAGTCGTTGGAAGGAATAGAAAATATGTTTTGTTTATCAAAATCAGACAGAATTCAATTTTGATGGTAAGGTGAAGTAAAGACTTGGGGAAGCTTGTTTTCGACTCGGATATGGTAAGAGCTCATTTGACCTGACTGTTAGAATGTAAAATCTGAAGCTGAAGTGGATCTAAGTGATTTTGCATGGAATATCTAATTTGTGGTATAAGTCGGTTTGATCATGCGATGTTTTTTGCTATGAAAGTTGTAAGACATGGTCAATCGTGAAATATCCCGTTTTTCTACAAGTGAGTGTTGTTTCAAGCATTTCTGATGCATTTATAGATATAGCTTTAAATCTTATTGAGCATAAATGGTGCAGTCATGCACTGTACCATTTCATTGCTATCAATGGGTGTGAGGTCCCATTCTGTTCAGGCATACCTCAGTGATGGTCGTACAAGGGGTTTGTAGGTCTGCAAATTGGCTGATGTTGAACCATTTTCATGGTTCTACTTCCTTACGCCTAGAGTAGGATTAATGGTTTTGGGACAGATGTTATTTACACTAGAACACATTTTATTAGGTCATAACACCCAAATACTTATCCTGTTCTTCACGCTCTGGAATATAGTTATGCACTATGTGGCCCTTACTTTTAGTTATAAATACATTGCACTTGCTCGTGTAGAAGACAAATTTCCATGCTTTTAGCCAAGGCACTGGTTTGCCTCTTTCTGCAGTGATACGTCATCGCTGTTGGCTTGGCAACCAGGTAAACAATCGTGTCATTTGTATATAAACCAGTTGAAGCATCGATGCCGACAGGGGTGTCATTGATGTGAAGAAAAATAAACTGGGTCTAAGTACTGATCCCTGGCGTACGCCAGAACGGACATTTACACACGGTCACACTTTTCTCCTTCTTTAACTGATGATTGATTTAACAGAAAAAATTTAATCCAGTTGATGGCAATTTTTCTTGTACAGAAATGTATATATTGTTTTAATTTACTGTTCTGAGGATGCCTGTTTGGGGTCAGTCTTGTTTCCTGGCGATATCGTCAATGGGACGGCGAAAACAATACTGAAGATATGTTATGATGCTTGAGACACTTTTCACACACTAGTATAACATTGACAGACTTTTAATCCAAAGGGACGACGTCTGTTCCCAAGGCCTGTTTTAATATTAGAGTTAGGATCGAGGCCATTTCTGTTGCAAGCTCTTCAGTGCCCCAGGTGTGGCGTCATCAGGACCTGAGACTTTGTATAGATATATGTATAACATCCCACTCAGGACCAGGATTAAGACTTTTTAACATCTCACTCAGGACCAGGATTAAGACTTTTTAACATCTCACTCAGGACCAGAATTAAGACTTTTTAACATCTCACTCAGGACAAGGATTAAGACTTTTTAACATCTCACTCAGGACTCAGAATTAAGACTTTTTAACATCTCACTCAGGACCAGGATTAAGACTTTTTAACATCTCACTCAGGACCAGGATTCAGACTTTTTAACATCTCACTCAGGACCAGGATTAAGACTTTTTAACATCTCACTCAGGACCAGGATTAAGACTTTTATGTTATTTGTTTTGTATAACATCTCACTCAGGACCAGGATGAAGACTTTTTTGTTATTTGTTATTTAAAAGAAATTTCGTACAAAACTGAAATAAAACTTGATTGACAGCTAAGTAGATTTCACACCACAATATACTCCAATACTCACAACCATTTCTGTAGAATGACTTGGACGGAGAAAATATTTTAACTTCGGACAATGATGTGTATAGTTATAGGGAGTGTACAATGTAGTTCATTGTAAGTGTTTATAACTGTTGTCATTTTTAACGGGTAACACCATAGCTCGGCTTTCCCGTAACTACATCAGCCGTGGATAGCCGATTTAAAATGTAGCTGTGATAAATTTCAACAAAAAACTTAATTTATACTTAGAATTTTGGGGCTAAACTACTTACACAAAGGTGTGTTTTTTTAAATGTTTTTTTTTTTTGACAAAAAAGAACATACATTAAAGAAAGGACCGAGGATAAATAATGTTGGTGAATTAAGTGACAAGTTCATCGATGGAAATGCTAATAGCTGAAGTCATCTATATAATCACTGTATACTGACATAACCAACCCGAGTGTATCTTTATTAAATAGAATATTGAAACGTTTGTGTAAAAATATATCAGAGTATCTTAAGTGTAGTTCTTAACCTACCAAGGAAAAGATACACCTGTGCCACAATATATATATCTATTTTTAAAAACGTTCGCTTAATTCAAAATAAATATGAATGCATTGTTGATATGTGTTGATTTATCTATGTACCGAGATAAACTCTCACCAGCAGAATTTTTTTTACTCGACAAAAAGAAACGCAAAAGTCTCCCCTACAAAGTAAGTAGGCTCGTTAGGGCCAAATATCAAATTTCGCATTCTCACGTTTTCAATCTTCACCTTTACTATGGGCTATATACTTTTGAAATATGTAATGTTCTTAAATATTTCAATCTTGAGGTCAAGGTCAGTACCGGACCAGGATAGTTGAGTGTATTTTGCTCCGTATATTTTGCCAAATGTATCTATCTTTACTGGAA
Source organism: Pecten maximus (assembly GCF_902652985.1). Lineage (NCBI taxonomy): Eukaryota > Metazoa > Mollusca > Bivalvia > Pectinida > Pectinidae > Pecten > Pecten maximus. The sequence continues at coordinate 45,950,442 of NC_047016.1, forward strand.
GATGGGATGCTTATATTTGGCACGCCATATGCTGATAGTTTGGTAAATCAAGTTCTAAAAACCTTTTTTATGAAACTTTAGTTGAAATGTTGATTTTGCTGACCATCGGGAATACAATGGACTGACCAGTGACTACTACTACTCACGCTATTGTGTGTATATATCTTACCTACACCTTACCTGTACGTGTGTTACCCGTGCGTTACCTGTATAATAGTATAATGCACCTGGGGGTCAGCCCCTCCCCCCTTTTTTTTCGGAGGAGGGATTTTTTTTTTAACAATCTAATTAAAATCTAGATGATCATTCCATTACGTTACATGAACACCTAACAACGTCCCATAAGGGGTCACGTTCTGATGACCTCTGAGATGTGTGTATTTCACTTTCAGGGCGAATTGGCATTTTGTCGATGTCATCGAAGCAAAACATTTCGTCACAGCATGCATCTGTGAAGCAAACCATTTCGGCACAGTATATAGCTATATGCTTTATGGGACGAAATCACTTGAAACAAATTGACAAATTATACAAGCTATGCACTCCAGTCATGCTAATTTGGACATATAAAATCCACTTCCAAGATTCTGGAAGTAGTCATTTGATTGGCTAATCCAAAAGGTCACCCCGACGTGACCCCTTATGGGATGTTGTTAGATGTTCATGTAACGTAGTGAGAATGACCATCTTGATTTTAATTAGATTGGGGTTTTTTATAGTCTTAAAAATGCCTTGGCGGCCCCCTGACCCCCCACCCTTTCGAAAATCCTGGATCCGCGCATGGGAAAGATGGTTTAGTCATATTTCTTGAGGATATCTCTACGTCTGCCTAAACAAGAAAACAAATTGAAAATGGATGCTGTTTATATCTTAATTCCATAGAAATCAATTTTCTCTAATGTATGCTCGCCATGATCCCATGTTGTGATTGTCATTTGTGGGTAGATCTAAAAACATATATATAATTGGGAAACTGCTTCATATAAGTTTGAAAGCCTTTGCCCAATCCTTTTGTATATATTGATGCAAATAAAACATGTTTTAATCAAATAGAAAAATAATATTGCCAAAAGTTGAAGCTTAATATATATATATAAACGGTCACGCACGCGTAACACACTACGATCTCCGATTTCTGATCCGTTAGCGAAAAAAAAATGTTTTAAAAGTCTTTTATTTTAGTTTTAGTCCATGTTGACTTTATAGATATGGTGTATTAACGAAAAGTCAATAACTTTCTCTACACGAGCAAGTTACAAACTTTCGATATTATTCTCGCACATGAAAGTCACGTCAGATATAACTTTAAATGCATCGATGAATTTGTGCAACTTACTCTCTAAAAAACGATCCCGAATGATTGAAACTTTGCTATATTTATTTTCCGCCGGGGGCTTCGCCCACCTGGAACCCCCCTGCCCTGGACCCGCCAAGGGCGACCCCCAGAACCCTCGCCAAAAAAAAATCGGCTCATGCCTACGGCGCTCGCATTATCACTAAATTACGGACCCCCCCCTTTCGAAAATCCTGGATCCGCACCTGACGAGCCACCATACGTCGGAGTTAATGTTGTCTGTGTCAATGCTCAAGTAATTCAATTTGGCAGCAAGGGTGACGGCAATAACGGTATGTAAAATTAGAGAAAGGAGAGAGAGATAATATATACATTAATTAATATATATTAAAGAGGAAGAAAAACATCAGATACATGTACAACAAATACCCATAAACAAAACAAACAAACATAATAAACAACTCGTCAACAAGTTTTATTATAAAGAAAAAAAACAAGCCTCTTCGGGATTCGAACTCCGTACTCACCGACGTAACCACTCAGCCCTCACGACCAATTCGTCTATGGACAAGTTTGGGCGTCGTTTTAAACTGTTGCATGTACACATATGTAATATAACAATTTCCTCTCCATGTATATCGATTCGTTTGTCAAACAAAGGTCAACACATCAGGTCACTCCCACAGGGGCTTGGCACGATTTTCCAAATGATAGTCTATATATATATGTATATAGTGGAAAATCGTGCCAAGCCCCTGTGGTCACTCCGGTGGGGCTAGAAACGATCGTTATTAGGAAAATACTAGCAGTTTTTTTCGGCATAGCCGTCTAATTTTGTTTTGGCCCCGGATATGACGCGACAGGTGGCGTTTCTGTCAAGATGAAGTACGTGATTGGTCAATGTAGCGGTCAATGCAAAATGCAGATATACAGTTTAAAACGAAACAAAGTTAAAGGGACCTCACGGTAAACCAATATTTATTTTGTATTTTCTATCATATTATTGGGTATATCTTTTAAAAAAATAACCTTCTGAACAATAACCATTCGAATTTGATGATGTATGTACATAAAACATCAATTATCAATTATTAAAAGGTTATCACTCTGAATATGCAAATTTTGTGACATATACGATAACGCATGCGCACGACAAACTAAAACACATGGAAACAAAAATGGCTTCCATTGTAAATCGACTGCGGTTGGAAACGATAACAGCTTCCGCAATGAAGAGAATAATAGGGAAATGGGTCAAACACAATCCTAGAATTAAACTTGGGAAGCAGTACAATAGATTGTAACAGTTCAAACATGAAAACAGCAGTAATACGGACGCCGCTCGTATTCTGCTTGATTGTTTGATAGTAGGTCATGACAATCTCGGTAGGCTAGTATTTACACAAACTCTGTAATATTAACACAAACTCTGTAATAGTTCCACAAGCTCGGTAATATTTACACAGTCTGTACCAGTACATTGCTACTGTCACTATACTATATGACCAGTGTTTACACTTATTTACACATAAATATGTGTGCCGTAATATATACAGAACGTGTTATTTAACATTTAAACCGCTGTATAATATCGTTATCCAACTAACCCAGACGGAATATAGATATCGCCTTGTAAACTATCGTCTGTTTGTGTTGCCACGATTTCAAAACAGTCGCGTAATAATTTAAAAATAATTTCCGCGCTAAATTAAGAGGGGGATTCCCAACTAAATCGAGTGGTCAAGCTGGACATAGGGATTGACTGTGAACATTGGGACAGCACAGAAACATAACTGGAAAGGAACAAAACGCGTACATTCAGTGAAAATTGCAACGTTTATCGTGATGTCCCTTTTAAATTGAATGCAAGCTGAATAAGTGGATGCATCTATTCAAATGACACATTTGCAGTCCTATTATCACCAAAAATGATTCAAACTGATATAATTTTGTTATCCGTGCTGAAACTGCGTATTTATTAATTAAAATGTAGTTCATTAATTTTACATTATAACCACCAGCATTAAAACTATGCCGTTTATCTTTTTTAAAGATATTTCTTGTTTTGTTTTTTGTTTTTTGTTTTTTTGTGTGCAGCTTTTTCCAGTTTTGTGACCGGCCGGCAGTGTATAGGCTGTCGGCGCTGTAGCATCTTACAGATATCTTTAACACTTTAAAAAAATGATTATCAAATGGAAATTTATTTCTGATTACAATATAACTCTTGGTAATCGGTATCAGTCTTACCATATATGTAAGATATCGACACAAATTCACTAGCCGTAAAAGATGTCTTTTGTCAGCGTTACCTCTCTTTGACTTTCATGTCCTGTGACACATCTTGAAGACGAGAAGGTGATATATCCCTGGCTACTCTTAATTGATAAGTAAAGATTTAATTAACTTGCATTTTATCAGTCAAAACTAGTGAACTAAAGGCATGTAGGAATAGAGAAATTCAGAAACATCCAGATGTATATATGAAAATTTGTTTTGCTCTATACGGACAATACAATTCCCTTCTCCGATTAGGCACTGTCTTTTCACGTACAAGCTCTTTTGTATATGCTAAGAATAACAATATGCATATATCTGAATCACTACCAGTGGCGTAGGAAGCGGGGGGGCAGGGGGGGGCAATTGCCCCCCACTTTTTTCAGTGTGGGGGCAAACATATCTTTTTGCCCCCCCACTTTTTGACATCCAAAATCTAAAAAAGGGGAAAAACACGAATTTATATATTCATTTCGATAAATATCTGTATATTTTCGAACCGATAATGTTTTCTTGAAGGCAACGATAAAAACTTTATCTTGTAATTCCGGAACATTCCGACTTTTATACTAGTATATCAATCCTCAGACAGGTCTGTGTGTCGGTCGTCTGCACTAGCCTGGTAAGTCAATATTTATATCTTCACCGGGCCTGGTGATTCATGTTTTGCCATAAATAATATATCCTGATTTGCGTAAATAACTTGTTGAAATGATAATTATTGGCTAATTTTGCGGAGATGGCATACGATTTGTTTAGTGCGTAAAATTTAAGGTTAAAAAAAATTTGGGGGGTTTTTTGTTTGCTTGTTTATTCATTTGTTTATTTTTTTTTTGTAATTTACTTAATTTTGAATTTTTGAATTTCAATATAGTAGACACATTAAACATGGTTTTAAAAGTTCATGGCTCACATATATTATAGTATGTGGTTTCAGTTATACATGGGAAGTTCAAGGTCTTATACATTTAGATACAGAATAGTTACAGTTAACAGTTAAACAGGTTGTAAACGGCCAGTACATTCAAAAGTGACAAAAAAGTTTTGTTCAGGAGATTATTTCTGTTCTCGAGAATAAATGTAATTAAACTCCAATCCTTAATGAATACTAATGATGCTGACTTGCTAAAACATGCAATTGCGCATTTATCCGATTTATAAAGTCCTCCATAATATGTTTATCAATGTATCTACATCATCAACTGTGAACGCCATTGTTATATTTTATAATGCTGATTCTTTATTAATGTAATAAAAGAATAAATAAACTGGTAAACAAAGGCTGGCATAGAGGCCACGAAAATCTTGGCCTGTATATTATAGTTCAGCCCTGAACGGAAACGAAATTATGACGGAATGTATGCATACCTTCGACAATAAAAAAATGTCGGGGCGTTAAAAATGAGGACTTAGTTGACCGGAGGCGACAAGTCTTTATAGAAATTTCCAATTGTATATATTTTTATCTAATTCATGACGTTTGGTCGACAAAATGGTACTTGATAGTTGTTTCCGGTTTTCTCAACTCCTTGCTTAAATTGCGTCTGCGTGGAGGGGATAAGTGTTCTGGGTAAACGGGGGCATACTAACGTATGTCCGCTTCTCCCTTCTCTTCTCAAGTCGTTTCCATCCGGGGATAACTGCTTCTAAATTTACATTTTCTAGGGAATCTGACAACAGTTCCGAGCAGCCAGGCTCCTAAGGCAAGTCGACGAATATTCTAGAAAAGATCTTTATTGAAAAAAAAAATATTAGCCCCTATTCTACTCCAAGTTGACAGTAGGAGTAGGGACTATTTTTTTAATATTTTTTTTTCTCAATTAATACCAGATGTAGTCGCCTGTGGTCAAGCTTAGAGTGAAACGAAGCAACTCCGATAGATCAAAATCTGATTTTTATTTAATCTGGTAACTTTTTGATTAATAAGAAGGATTATTAGATGCAATCCAGTTACAGATAAGCTGGTGATTGACTTGCATAAACAAATTGTGAGACCAGTTCAGAAGTCATTTTGAATAATGAGTCGCTCACTGTACAATTTCATCAAGATCTGCGGAAGGTTTCTGAAGGGTAAATTGTCCGCAATAAGTCTTACAAATGTCATTTACATATAAAGGAAACAACAGGGCCCAAGTACAGAACCCAGATTTTAGAGGCGAGACAAACACAAAATGTTGCCGTCCAGTGCTATATTTTGACAACCCGTGATTTACCACACACATGTTATACTGAGGACAATTAAAGAGCATCTGTTGCATTTTTTAGAGTGATAAATAATTTTGATATTTATATTCTACGTCATCGTCGCTGTTCTCATTGAACAAATATATTGTACATGATCAGAGACGTATAATATATATAAGTGACGTATTGTAGAGTATACGTCTCTGATATGATATGGGATATACATTATTATTATACATATATTTTAATTATCTTTCTCTCATCTTTATCAGTGTGCTGTAGAATAATATATATTCGTATGTAAATTAATGTGCATTTATCTTCTTTTTTTCCGATACCGATGGCGAAAGTGAAACTGTTATTTCAGAAGGCAGTGAAGCGACAGGAGAAAGCAAACCATGGTACATGTGACGAACATTAATAAGCAGAGTGCTATGTAAAATGAATAGTGCAAACCCGAAACCTCTGTTATCGATATCGGAATAGTTTATTGGATGGTTACTTCAAATGATGATCTATTATTATGAATATAAGTTTGATAGCTTGTGCCCAAACCTATTATATATAGATACCATGAAATAAAATCATGATGGGATAAGGGATAATAATTAAAAAAATGACTGCTAGAGAGAACAAAAAATTGTGGCAGGAGTTCATTATTTTTCGGTTTATATTTTGGAACGGAAACAACATTTGATAGAAAAAAAACAGTCCCTGTCGAGCGTCGAACCCATATGTTTGATTTTATTTTTTCCGCAGTGGGGCTTAGGCAAGTCTAGAGTCATGCAAATATGACTATTTACAAACACGATTTTCATTGGCTGTAAGGAAAACTTTTATCCAATTAGATAGAATGTAACAAAACGTGAAAGAGTTCCAAGAAAGGGGTTTGCCTATCTTCCGGGAATTCCCACCCACGGGGTTTTTTCCACTCTGCTCGTTTTGCTGTTTGAAAAGCGGTAAGTCATTGTGTAGAATATGCAATCATTTATAAACATGGCCGCAAATACCGATTTAAAGTCAACCTAACGAATGACAATAACACTGGACCGTAGTATACCGTTGACAGTTGATGATCAAATGAACGACTTTTTCACTTTCGCTTTGTCAAAATATGTTTGCACGCAATAAACAAAGTGACAATAAACTCACAAGCTGACAAATACATAAGATAGGCAATAAAGTTAGGCTGTGCCAGTGTAGGAAATCCCCAATATCCTGAATACCTGGAAAACTGCTCACGTAAAGGACAATTTACATGAATAGTGTACAATAAGGGCTCTCTTGGACAATGACAAATTAGCTAGTGGGCGATTGGTCCATATTTGGAAAATGAAGATTGAAAACACGGAAAAGGTAACTTGACCTATTTATATGTTTTGATATGTTATCATTGTTAAGAGGGTTCATAATATGTTGAAAGATAAAACAACAAACATGCTACATGTATACGGTACCTATTGGGAGTGAAATCTGGGACAATATTAGTAGTGGTTATAGTTGTGATTGTAATAGAGTTACCATACTACTGCTTATGAAGTCGACGCCACTGTCCTAAAATTAGTCAATCGTTAGATCTACACAGAAAACAGGAAGTAAAGTTTTCAGCTTATTTAAACAGCTGACCTTGGCAGGGATAACTGTCTGACCGTATGCATTTTATGGATGTTGGATTGTCTTTTTATTGAATCAAGAGAATAGTGTTGTTTTCCTGTTTGTGTATATTAACAAACTCTTCAAGATTTAGCAAATAATGGTGGTTTCATCCTGCCATTGTCTCTTGACATTTTGAAAAGTTGTCTTGAAAATATAACGGAAAAATGGAGGACAACGATTGTAAAACTGATCAACTTCAAATGTTGCATAAACCTACACAGGGAGGTTTGTCAAGAAATGATGTTACAGATGAAAGTTGTCACATGCAAACAAAATGTGAGGCAGACATACATAGTCAACAAGGTGTTTACTCACAAAATCATAATTCTGTGCAGACACACAATGGAATGTTTAATATGGCATCAGGGTACAACCAATACTCGGCAGGCTTTTCTTCAGGGAATACAACATTTACATACCAACAGAACGGGGGCGTACATTTCTCACAGTGGCCAGCACAGGTATATACATGTACTTTGATATGAAATGTCCGAGCTTCCTTAGAACATTAAATTTGGAATGCAAGATAAGAGACTAACTGGAATTTAAAATGGTTTAACATATATCACAAAAAGATAGGCTTTATAGAATATCTGTTGAATTTAAAAGATACATCTTGGAAACGCTTACTGTTTTTATATTTTAATTTGGTTGTACCTGTTGGTATGCATGTACAGTAAAACTTCCTATTGCATGAAATATAATGTATTTATTAAAAGTATCGTTTTTAGTATAAATGATATTAATAAGTAAGATTTTGTTATGATTATTATTTGAAATCAAGTAAGCATGTTTGTTTTAAGGGATTTTTTAAAAAGATATATTTATATACCAACATGTCTAACTGTTGGTGAAACTTGGTTAACTCGAAGACTCGGATAACTTTTTTTCACGATCCTGACTACTTCGAGTTAACAAGGTTTGACTGTATATGACTGTGACATGGGCATCAGGATGGATGTTGGACCATATTTAGTGTGGTTTATATTGTTAAGCGTCCTATTAACAACCAGGGTCATTAAAGTGAGCATGTGTAAAGTTCTTTGAGTTCGTTACTCAATGACATAACATTTATATTGATTAACATTTCAAGTGAGCAGCAAGCTATCATCCCAATTATGTGATTGTTCTCATTTGAAATTTATTATTATATGTAGACATAATTTCATTTTTGGACATTATTTTTATTTTTGGACATTATTTTATATTTGGACATTGTTTTTATTTTTGGACATTATTTTATATTTGGAAATTATTTTATATATGGACATTATTTCATATCTCCCGATACTCCGGCTTTCCTCTACATCCAAATCCAGGCACGTCCTTAAATGACCCTGGCTGTTAAAAGGACATTAAATAAAATAAACCAATTGAAATGAAGGAGAATATAACTGTCATTTTTAAAAAATCTTATTATTTCCTTGTAGTGTTTATTATTCAGTCTGGTAAAATTGATGTTGAATAAAATTCTTTAAATAGTTTGAATTTTTCTAAATTGCTGATGGTTTTCCAGTTATATCAAATGATAATAAGCCTGTCACAGCCTTGTCAGTAGCTTTTATCCCGGAATGATTTTAATGTGTCGATAGGGTGTATATTTTCATATAGGAGTATAGTTTCCTACATCTAATTAAAGGGAAATGTCGTTGACAATTTTCTTTTCTAAATTACTTTAACACCACCGACTTCATTGTCTCATTTTAATACACACTATAGTAGTGTATATATATATCCTGTCAATTTTTACCCTGTGCTAAATTAACATTGTAGGTTTGTTCGACTATAGTAGTGCTTTAACCATGTCATTTAATAACAATTGTGTAATATAAAAGTGTTCACTATTTAACAGGGTTTTTGCCAGCTATTTTGGGAAAGGGTCCCTGAACAAAAATTGGGAAAATATCATTGGTGTTTCATCAAATTTGGGAATATATTATAAAATTACTTGAATTAACTTTCGTTTCAGGTTGGAGATCGTTTGAAATAGCTGCCTGACTTTCAGATCGGGAATTACCAGTATTTCGTTTGAAAAAGCTCGTAACTTTCATTAAATCTTTCGAATCTTTGAGCAAAATCTTCTTTGCATAATATTTGGTTTGGTTTGGTTTGGTTTATTTTGTTAAATGTCCTATTAACAGCTAAGGTCATTTAAGGACGCCCTCCCGTGCATGCGATATGCATGCGTATGGCGAGTGCGTGTGTGTTTTGGGAGGCTGCGGTATGTTCGTGTTAAGTCTCCTTGTGATAGGCCGGAACTTTTGCCGATTTATAGTGCTACATTGTACCTCACTGAAGCATACTCCCGAAGACCCCCAGTAATATTTGGAATTGTGTGACATCGTCCCGAGTCCAGTACTTGATTTGACCTCGGTAAATAGAACGAGTCAACGTACGTAAACGCTTTGCATTAAACTCCCCTTTAAACGGGCAATTCAAACGCAGATATGATATGACTTCAATAAGACTATCCAAGCGCATGCGCGCATCGCAAAACCAACAACAACACGATGACTCACGGTAACATTCTAACGTTGACAAAATAATGACTGGAAGCTGGTATAAATCCAAATTTTTAGGTTGTCTTATATTAACAGCGATTGGGAAAATACAGACCGGAAATGGGAAAATATAGACCGAAATTGGGAAAATACGTGCCAATTTTCAATTGGGAATGGGTCCGTGTACCGGACCCAAAATATGCCTGGCAAAAACCCTGTTTAATTTCATATTTAGGATTTTTAACTTAAAGTTACATTGACTGTGACTATATTTACTACATTGTTAAACTGTTACCTTAAATTGTGTCATGCTTGTGTATATATTTGACGATGGCCCATATATGTATGGATAAATAAAGGCTATTATTGTTGTTATTATGACAGGCTAACAGGCAGTAAGTAATTGATATACCGGTCCTGTTGACTGTCTTTGCCCCCTGTTGATTTAAGATTAGAAAATACTCTTTTGTTAGGTATACATGTACATGTAGCTAGAACTGGCCATGGGTTCTAATATTTTTCTTGAGCAACATGCGCAGGGCATTTTTGGGGGCTTTTTGGAGCCGTTAATGGGCCCAATTCCCAATTGAAATTGTTTCATATTTACCAGGTAAGCCAAATTCCTGAAATTTGCAGTTTACTCCTGAAAAAAATCTTTCCCAATTCACCAATTTTCTTCCCAAAATGAGACAAAAAGGCCCTTTCCCAAACCAGTGAGAAAAGCCCTGATGCGACACTGATTACTAATACTAAACAGATTAGGGGTTACTCCATACATAATGTATGATAAAACTCTAGTTCCATGTAGCTGATTAATCAACCACTCACTTCCTTTTAACATTTACACCGGCATATAATCACACTGCTTAAATGTAACAAAATCTATCGACAACTAGCTGTCACCATTAGTCGGAGCATATCAACATACGGTATAGGCTAGCCTTAGTTGGTTCAAGCTTCCTTCCCTAACAATTAATTTTTGAAGCTTTTTAATGTATCTGGATTTAAGATTGATAATTATTATCTTGTTTCTTCAAAGAAGAGTGTTGCAGTATTCTGTGCCATAAAATCTAGATATTCATTATTTATAGATGATTAAAACATATCACAATTAACAACATAATAAATAATCAACAATATTTTCTTACATGTTTACGGTGACATTTTAACATAATCTCAGAAATACAATTTTATTTTCCCAAAAATAGTGTTTTTACTTTTAAAAAACGCTGTCTGAAGGAAAAAAATCATTCAACTTTTTATGAATTAAATAAGATGGTGCAAAAAAGAAAAAGGAGCCAACAATTGAAATTGAATTTATCAACTTCATCTTCCTTAGGGTGTATGATTTGGGCATGATCGTTTAGAAGCTTTGCAGTATTGGCTCTTTCAAACACACATTTGATCTAATTCTGGTGCTGTAAACAAACATGGCGACTGGAAAGCCTTGTACAATGTCCACATGTGGTCAGATCATCTAATTTTGTCAACATATATACAGATCAGTTGTTGTTTTGTCGCTATGGCCATTAACATAAAAATTAGGATTATTGTAGGCCTATTATACAAATATATCGTGGGTGTCTCATACATGTCAACCTCTGAAACCTCCAATGAGGGAGATCTCCCTCATTCCACATCCAAAATGAGGGAGAAAGTGCGTGAAAAAAATCGCGACATTTTTGTTACTTTAGGTGATGTTCCTCATGGGCTTGCGCAGGTGTAAATTACCATGGGCTATACATTTTGATATTTAAATTTGACAACAATGGTTAATTTTAAAGAATAATATTAATTAAAAAAAAAAAATAGAGAAAAAAAAATGATTAATTCATTTAAAAACTGTATTTAGTGAATTATATTATTAATGATGTAGTCACCCAGTATACAAAGCAACTACTTATCTCCTGAATTTTTTTTTTATTATTTTGTTCTGAAATATTTCTAAATGTATTCACAAATTATCTCCCTTCCTTTCTCAAATAATAATTACACAGTAATTTATTAATTTTTGTTTTACTAGTAGTTCTATTATGACAATAAAAACAAACTTCTTAAAAAGTGTTTTTATTTTTTTCTGACCCAAATTGAAATCCGGATTTTTGTGGCAGTTTACGACTTTATATTAGTATTAACCAATTAAAGATGGCGGCAGTACAAATGCTGGTACTGACAGCTACGATTAAGAAAGGCATTATTGGCTTTCATGTGAGTAAATCTTGTTGACAGATAGTATCAGTGTTTGTTCTTGAAGTGATGTATCCTAGTTGTAATCACAAAATTAACTGACCATGTCAAATGAAGCCACATGGGTTATAATGTATACACCAGTCGGCAGGCACGCATGCATGGTGACCGGTGACCGACTCCCCTCTCTCACCAAGCCCCAGGCCAGGGCAGGCTACACAGGTGGTGGGGGTGTTTTGTTTACATAATCAGTTTAGGGTCGAAGTGTCTGAGATTTCCGGGGTTTTATGAGGGAAGACTGCTCAAATCCGGGAGAAATTTAACCCCGATTCGGGAAGTGTACCAAATCGGGATGTAGGGGAAATTTTAATGATTTTCCGGGCACTTCCCGCGTAATCCGGGATGGTTGACACCTATGGTGTCTGTGCAATAGAACAGCGATCGTTTACCAGTACAGAGGGTCAAATATACTGGACTATTGTACAGATAGCCATGATATACTTGTTTTATTACATAATCACTAAAACACACTTAGAATCACTAAAATCTCAACTTTCATGTAGGCCTATAGAGTCGTCTGGCAGTGTTGACATCTGAGTGACTTAGACACTTGAAAGGGTAGAACTAAATTCGGCAACGTCACAGGTGTTCAATAGTCATTTTAGCCGTGCAATAGTTCATAATATACCTTATGCATATAGTTAAGGAAAATCAAACACATTATGTAATAAAAACATTTATTTAGGTATTATATTCAAACAACAATTTATCTGTCTCTAAATGTTGTTTGATGTTTGATGTCATATCAATGTATTTTCACCTACAACTACAAAATTATATTAACTAAGAGACACGTGAAATTACATGTATAGTATCCTTCACTTACTATATGGTAATAGTATTTTTTTATGTTTTAATGGCCTGTGAGAAATACTGTGAAGAAATATGTGCATATGTATGTTGATTATGTGCACAAAGGCAACAATGCCTATTGCAAAATAAAGATATATTTAATATATAGATGTGGTACCTTTGACGTGTCAGAATGTCCAATACCAACATTGAGTATGAGAGAGACCTCACTTCAAGCAGAGTTTGTAATAGCCATGTTTCCTCTATAACACAAACTCCAGGACCCTTATCTCATTCTTTTATTACAATACGAAAAACCCTGTAAGATGAAATACGTCATATTTCTAAGCATACAATACAATACATTCATACAATTAGACAGTAAGATGAAGCAGCTTACCGACCGTATTTAGTTACAATTGTTGTACATACATTTATACATTACAGCTTTTTATTCAATCCATACATTATATAAAAATACAGCTTCTATCGGTTTACATAAACAACACAATTAGATATTTAAAATACCCACCTCTTCAGTGTGAAGAGGGCTTTCCAGGAAATATGTAAGCAGGGTGCTTAGATAAAACAACACGCACGTTAAAATGATTATACTTCGAAATCAATTGTCTTCTAAATCAACCACGCCCGATATTTAAATTAACAAACTTCCAAATGTTGAAGTCTAATTGAATTGTTACGCTAATTAAATGTATTATTGAATATTAAATACTATATTGAATTACGATGATATGAATTACCCAGGTGCCTTACATTAATTGAAAACCTAGCGTCCGCTACATACTTTAAAAACTATATACTGACTATCGTAAACACATGTACAGGTGTTGTCGCTTTAACCTCTCTGCTTAAAGTGACCAGTGTCCAAGTAAAATACCTGACATTTACTCAATGTATAGACAATACCATATATGGACAAAATATATACTAGACAGGTTAAGATAACATTACGTCACATCTGCCCAGTGGCTCACTCTATTTCGCTATATTCGCACATGAACGCTAAATGTTTGGCACATTGCATATGTATAGCATTCCACGGAAGGCTGACTTCCGGTACACACAAACGTGTAAAGGTAAAATGCCAAATACATATTAAAAGTATTGACAAATAATGACACGACTACAGTTATGGTCATCATTAATATTAAACATCAAACATTGACTGGTGTGAAACATAATAGACATGGTCGTTGAATTGCTTTCAATATTTTACCATGCTTTAATAGTAAAAACTTCACTAGATTATTCTTTTATTACAATATCAAAATTGTTATCAGAACTATTTTCATTTTACAGCCAGCTGGGAGCTGGGACCCAGCAATGTCCCTGTGGGCCCGTGTACAGCGTCTCGAAGATGATATCATAAAACGGATTCAGTCACAGTATGGACAGCACTTCCCGATCGAAGTGCGCCACTACTGTGCTCAGTGGTTGGAGGAACAACCATGGTAATGTATATAAGAAGTAAACAGGTGGCAGTGAAGAATATGTTCACCTTTATCGTTATTTAAGGACTTATTGACCCTTGTTTTACAAGTTTATACAATTTTAAGCCTACTGAGGCATGTGGAGGGGAAAGGGGGATCAAATGATTCACGAATTATGCTATATCCTTGTTATTAGCTCACCTGGTCCGAAGGACCAAGGTGAGCTTATGCCATACCGTTGCGTCCGTCGTCCGTCCGTCCGTCAACAATTGACTTCTTCTTCATAACCACACATCAGAATTTGACCAAATTTGGTCAGAAGCATCCCTATGGGTAGGGGACTCAGAATTGTACAAATGATGGGGCTGACCCCCTGGGGGCCTCTGGGGCGGGGCCAAAAGGGGTCATTTTTGCGCTATTGATATAAACGACTTCTTCTCTGAAACCAAGCAATGGCTATCACTCATATTTGCCTGGTAGCATCACTATGGGGTGGGGATTCAAAATTGTACAAATGATGGGGCTGACCCCCCAGGGGCCTGAGGGGCGGGGCCAAATGTGGTCAATCTGGCTATATTGATATAAACGACTTCTTCTCTGAAACCAAGCAATGGCTATCACTCATATTTGCCTGGTAGCATCGCTATGGGGTGGGGATTCAAAATTGTACAAATGATGGGGCTGACCCCCCAGGGGCCTGAGGGGCGGGGCCAAATGTGGTCAATCTGGCTATATTGATATAAACGACTTCTTCTCTGAAACCAAGCAATGGCTATCGCTCATATTTGCCTGGTAGCATCATTATGGGGTGGGGATTCAAAATTGTACAAATGATGGGGCTGACCCCCCAGGGGCCTGAGGGGTGGGGCCGAATGTGGTCAATTTGGCTATATTGATATAAACGACTTCTTCTCTGAAACCGAGCAATGCCTGTCACTCATATTTGCCTGGTAGCATCACTATGGGGTTGGGATTTAAAATTGTACAAATGATGGGACTGACCCCCCAAGGGCCTGAGGGGCGGGGCCAAATGTGGTCAATCTGGCTATATTGATATAAACGACTTCTTCTCTGAAACCAAGCAATGGCTATCGCTCATATTTGCCTGGTAGCATCATTATGGGGTGGGGATTCAAAATTGTACAAATGATGGGGCTGACCCCCTGGGGGCCTCTGGGGCGGGGCCAAAAGGGGTCATTTTTGCGCTATTGATATAAACGACTTCTTCTCTGAAACCAAGCAATGGCTATCACTCATATTTGCCTGGTAGCATCACTATGGGGTGGGGATTCAAAATTGTACAAATGATGGGGCTGACCCCCCAGGGGCCTGAGGGGCGGGGCCAAATGTGGTCAATCTGGCTATATTGATATAAACGACTTCTTCTCTGAAACCAAGCAATGGCTATCACTCATATTTGCCTGGTAGCATCGCTATGGGGTGGGGATTCAAAATTGTACAAATGATGGGGCTGACCCCCCAGGGGCCTGAGGGGCGGGGCCAAATGTGGTCAATCTGGCTATATTGATATAAACGACTTCTTCTCTGAAACCAAGCAATGGCTATCGCTCATATTTGCCTGGTAGCATCATTATGGGGTGGGGATTCAAAATTGTACAAATGATGGGGCTGACCCCCCAAGGGCCTGAGGGGTGGGGCCGAATGTGGTCAATTTGGCTATATTGATATAAACGACTTCTTCTCTGAAACCGAGCAATGCCTGTCACTCATATTTGCCTGGTAGCATCACTATGGGGTTGGGATTTAAAATTGTACAAATGATGGGACTGACCCCCCAAGGGCCTGAGGGGCGGGGCCAAATGTGGTCAATCTGGCTATATTGATATAAACGACTTCTTCTCTGAAACCAAGCAATGGCTATCGCTCATATTTGCCTGGTAGCATCATTATGGGGTGGGGATTCAAAATTGTACAAATGATGGGGCTGACCCCCCAGGGGCCTGAGGGGTGGGGCCGAATGTGGTCAATTTGGCTATATTGATATAAACGACTTCTTCTCTGAAACCGAGCAATGCCTGTCACTCATATTTGCCTGGTAGCATCACTATGGGGTTGGGATTTAAAATTGTACAAATGATGGGACTGACCCCCCAAGGGCCTGAGGGGCGGGGCCAAATGTGGTCTATCGGGCTATATTCATATAATTGACTTTTTCTCTGGAACCAAACAATGGATATCTCTCATATTTTACTGGTAGCATCACCTTGGGGTAGGAATTTGAAATTGTACAAATGACGGGGCTGACCCCCTGGGGTCTGAGGGGCGGGGCCAAAAGGGGTCAGTTTTACAGAATTGATATAAACGACTTCTGCTCTGAAACTAAGCAATGGATATCACTCATATTTACCTGGTAGCATCCCTATGGAGTGGGGATTCGAAACTGTACAAATGGTGGGGCTGACCCCCAAGGGGTCTGAGGGGCGGGGCCAAAAGGGGTCAATTTGGCTCTCTTAATATAAATGACTTCTTCTCTGAAACCAAGCGATGAATATCGCTCATATTTGCCTGGTAGCATCACTATGGGGTGGGGATTAAAAATTGTACAAATGATGGAGCTGACCCAGGTGAGCGATACAGGCCCTCTGGGCCTCTTGTTACTGATATCATAATACATCTAGAATAAATTGAATAGATCGTATCGTTTTTGGTCAACCTGGTTTAAGCAGCCACCTGTCTTCAGCAGCCAATATCTGTCGGTCCCTTGGGTGGCCGCTTAATACAGGTTTTACTGTAGATCATACTGAGAGAGGCCCTGTAACCTGAATAGATGATACTGAGAGAGGCCCTGTAACCTGAATAGATGATACAGAGAGAGGCCCTGTAACCTGAATAGATGATACAGAGAGAGGCCCTGTCAACTGAATAGATGATTCTGAGGGAGGCCCTGTCAACTGAATAGATCATATTGAGAGAGGCCCTGTAACCTGAATAGATGATTCTGAGGGAGGCCCTGTCAACTGAATAGATCATATTGAGAGAGGCCCTGTAACCTGAATAGATCATATTGAGAGAGGCCCTGTAACCTGAATAGATGATACAGAGAGAGGTCTTATATAGAGGTCTGAATAGATCATGTTCGGAGAGGCCCTGTAACATTCTTATTAATTTACCAAATTAAATTTGCTTTGTTCCCTTCATTGTGCCTCAGGTCTCAGATCGAGGAAGACAATCCTGCCCACGAAGTTTACGCTCATCAGGTATTATCACACCTGATCAAGGCCATCCACATACAGATAAATGAGTTTCCTAACAGCAGTGAAAGCTTCTTACAGAAGATGGTCCTTCAGGAGGCAGCCACTAAACTCCAGGTAAAGTCGCTAATAAACAGGTTATATCCACAAACTCCAGGTAAAGTCGCTAATAAACAGGTCATATCCACAAACTCCAGGTAAAGTCGCTAATAAACAGGTTATATCCACAAACTCCAGGTAAAGTCGCTAATAAATAGGTCATATCCACAAACTCCAGGTAAAGTCGCTATCATTATGTATGCCCTTTCAGAGTACCAGTATAATGTTGTATGTCTAAGGATATGTTTCGATGTTTATTGATTTTAAGTATGATATGGTTTGTTTGGGAGTTTCACTTCCTCGCATATTTAAATCCTTAAAACATTTATTTACGATTTATCTTGTCCATTAATCCTGTAGGCCCTGTACAGCACTTCACCATTGCTACTGGTCAAGGAGATCAAAAGCTGTTTGGCTCAAGAGGAAAGATTTGTACACCAGGCAGAAAATGTGAGTAAAAATTGGCAATTTCTGTTAAGTCATTAGATATGTTTTCGTTTCTGTCAACATTGACTCTTAGCATAGATATGGCCTAATCTTTGACTAGCTGGGTCTAGATTGGCCTAATCTATGACTAGCTGGGTCTAGATGGCCCAATCTTTGACTTGCTGGGTCTAAATGGCCTAATCTGTGACTAGCTGGGTCTAGATGGCCTAATCTATGACTAGCTGGGTCTAGATGGCCCAATCTATGACTTGCTGGGTCTAAATGGCCTAATCTATGACTAGCTGGGTCTAAATGGCCTAATCTATGACTAGCTGGGTCTAAATGGCCTAATCTATGACTAGCTGGGTCTTGATAGCCTAATCTTTGACTAACTGGATCTAGATGGCCTAATCTGTGACTAACTGGATCTAGATGGCCCAATCTATGACTAGCTTGGTCTAGATGGCCCAATCTATGACTAGCTTGGTCTAGATGGCCCAATCTATGACTAGCTGGGTCTAAATGGCCTAATCTGTGACTAACTGGATCTATAGATGGCCTAATCTGTGACTAACTGGATCTATAGATGGCCTAATCTGTGACTAACTGGATCTAGATGGCCTAATCTGTGACTAACTGGATCTAGATGGCCTAATCTGTGACTAACTGGATCTAGATGGCCTAATCTGTGACTAACTGGATCTATAGATGGCCTAATCTGTGACTAACTGGATCTAGATGGCCTAATCTGTGACTAACTGGATCTAGATGGCCTAATCTGTGACTAACTGGATCTAGATGGCCTAATCTATGACTAACTGGATCTAGATGGCCCAATCTGTGACTAACTGGATCTATAGATGGCCTAATCTATGACTGCTTGGTCTAGATGGCCTAATCTATGACTAGCTGGATCTGATTAGAGAACTTGTAAGAAATTATGGTTAAATGTTATTTTGTTACTTCCAGCCGGTACAGAATCAGGACACAATGAATGATCAGCTTCAAACAACAGAGATCCACAAGAAGATTGTAGAAATGATCGAGAGTTGTCGAGAGAAAACACAGGTAAGAAATTATCAAGATTTGTCGAGAATAAATACAGGTAAAAAATTATTGAGAGTTGTTGAGACACACAGTTAAGAAATGATTGAGAGTTGTCGAGAGAAAACACAGTTTTGAAATGATTGAGAGTTGTCGAGAGAAAACAGTTGAAAAATGATTGAGAGTTGTTGAGAGAAAACACAGTTAAGAAATGATTGAGAGTTGTTGAGAGAAAACACAGGTAAGAAATGATTGAGAATTGCATTGAGAAGAAAGGTATTTGTTTTCCTGTTAGCTGAGTTATTAGATGTTCAAAAACAATGTTCATTTAGAGTACTTTAGGTGCAGTGATTTCTCATACATCAACCTGAGACGTAATGAAACTTAAACTTTTATCTTACAATACCCTGAAAGTCTGATTTTTCTCCTACAGCAAACAGAGACTTACCTGAAACAGTTGCAGAATCTTCAAGAGTCGTTTGTGATTCAGTACCAAAACCAGGTCAAGGTTAACGGTAAGACTTTTCAGTACCAAAACCAGGTCAAGGTTAACGGTAAGACTTTTCAGTACCAGAACCAGGTCAAAGTTAATGTTAAGAATTTTTTGTACCAGAACTAGGTCAAGGTTAATATTAAGACGTTTCAGTACCAGAACCAGTTCAAGGTTAATGGTTGACTTTTCAGTACCAGAACTAGGTCAAGGTTAATGGTAGACTATTCAGTACCAGAACTAGGTCAATTTAGGTTAATGGTAGACTTTTCATTACCAGAACTAGGTCAAGGTTAACAGTAAGTTTACCATTGCTGTAGATACCAGACATTTTGTCATTAATGTGGATTTGTTAATGGAATTGAAAGTTGTATGACTCATTGATAATGCATTATGGCCATATTTCTGTTACAGCCCAGATTCAACAGGTTGAGAAACAGAATAAGGAGCTGGGCCTACTTGCGCCAGGATTGGACGGAAATGATATCGCAGAAAGCATGACGCCCCAGCAGTACCAACAGGTCGTACAGAACAATGTACAGGTGGAGAAGAAACTACGCAAACAGAAGGAAGACTTAGAACGGGACTTGCTCTGCAAGGCAGAAGAACTGCTTCAGTGTCGTCTGGTATGTTTCTCACATAGCCCTTATATCTTTTAAGTAACTCAGTAATCGTGTATTGAACACAACGGCCATTGCTGGTAATTTTAAGGTTTTTGTGTGGTGTTTATTTCAAAATTGTTTGAACATAGAGTAGAAATATTCCAAAGGACAATGTACATTCAAAATGAACGGGTATTACCGTAAATAATCGGGTATAGTGCGCACTCGCGTATAGTGCGCAGGTACGTTTTTGAGGTTCATTTTCAAAAAAATAAAAAAATTAAATGAACTTTTTTTTTTTTCAATATTCAACTGAGCGGTAGATGAATTCTAAAGCATAAGATGATAGGAATTTGTAACTTATGAAAGCTTATTTACCCCATTTAGTTGGAATTACTGGTCAGATTTGACACATTGGATTGACAGGGTGTTTACATTATACCGCGACAGGCCTAGTCAGCTTGCAAATTGGAGCGGTCCCATCTACGATGTTGTACAAACAAAATAATTAATCCTACCCTCAATTACCTTATGATTTTCACGCAAGTATGATCTTTTGTGGTATTTGTCCATGATATATACAAAGCTAATTAAGCTCAATTATAACAAGATTGACTAGTAAGCTGCGTAATGTAACACAGGCCGCCATTTTGTTTACAGTACGGAAACAAGTCTGCTGTCGTCGTGCTGGTCACAACTTTTATATCAATGAAATAAACATGTGTAATGGATAAATCTACAGTGCATACGATAAATAAGAGTACCCCGGTAGTTTTCACAGTCCGATCGTATTTTACTGCCGCACGAGATAAAGGCATTAGTGTTACCCTTGCCTAATTGCGCTCGTGCTGTTACAGCTTCCGTAAATAAACAAGTTGAACGTTATCAATTTCTAGCAACACTCTGGATTTATAAGGTGATTAACTTAGAAGTATGAAATAACTAAGTACTGCTATATCATTTCAAGTTCTGTTTAATGTTAATTGAGATATTATACATCGTTTTGGACCTGAATACCGGCACATGCTCAAGTGAGATCGTATGTGTACAGAACGTGTGGCTCACGATCGACTTAGATAAATCCACGTAATTGCTGATAAATACACAATTTCAAGGAATTAAACATCAAAATAATTATTCATTTCCTTGATTATTTGTTAACTATTACTTTCTTAATGCTTGATATGTTATATATATATATATATAAGTATTAAATCATAATCCTGCTGTGGAAGGAAACAATCTCAAATCACATTCATTCTGACGGGCAAAGGCTTGTACTTGCGTATAGTGCGCAGTGGTCTTTTTCACTTGTCAATTTTTGAAAAAAAGTGCGCACTATACGCGAATATTTACGGTACTGTTTATTAGATTTATTTCATAGGGCTGATATTTTGTGATTGTCCTCGTCAGAACTAGATTGTGGGTATTATTGAGTGTTTGTGAATGACGGCTATGCATGTTTTCGAATGGTCATCTGACCAGTCAGGTGGACCGAGGCCTCTGACCAGTCAAAATTTAGATATTGTCTGATTTTTATGAAATTTGGTATATAGGTGTAGTTTGACACTAAAACCGCTGTTGACAGATCGTTTTAGAGGGGGCCATTGGCCCACAATTTTCCTTAATGACCCACATGATTAAAAAAAATCCTTTAAATTTCTATAAATAGCCAATAAATTATATTACAAATAGTTCTTTTCCTTGTAAATGATCCATCCATTTGGTAACCCAAAATAATCCCTGGTTGTTATATAAACTACCTTATTTACAACTGCAAGGTTTGTTAGGGGGATATGTGTATCGGTCGCTGTTATTGTTGTGTTTCTATGGTAACCATCCGGTTCCTGTGTTGTACATACATTGCTGCCATTGTTCTTTATTGTATATATCATTCTTATTAAATACAGATACTTGCTGACAAACATCGCGACACCTTTGATGGCCTGGAAGAACTTCAGAAGATGGTGGTTGATAAAGAACTTATCGCATGGAAACGTAAACAGCAGTTGTCGGGCAATGGGGTTCGATTTGACACCCAGCTGTTGGATGTCCTTCAACAGTGGTCAGTAGTATAACGTTGATCCTAAATCCAAAATTCATCCTAACAATGAATAATAACAGAGTTATCTTTTCCTAGCAACAAATGGATCACAGAGTGAAGAAAGAAATTCATGTGTTGATAAGAAATTTTAGTTACTCAGTGTGACTAAATACCATTTTAAATATACTGCCTGATGGTGTAGTTCCATTGTACAATTTCCCGTATGAAATGACAATGATGCAGGGATTTTAACTTTTATGATTTCTTAAGGTGTGAGGCCCTGGCCGAAATGATCTGGAAGAACCGACAACAGATCCTCGGAGTGGAGATACTCCGTCAAAAGCTTCCTATAGACATCCCTAACGGAACCCCCGACCTGGTCCCTGAACTCAACCAGAAAATCACAGGTCTCCTCTCCTCTCTAGTCACAAGGTAAAGTATGTGTTACGTACTGGTCTCCTCTCCTCTCTAGTCACAAGGTAAAGTATGTGTTACGTATTCCTTTCCTACCCAGTGGTATGGTACAGAATGTCATTTATAGTCAAAAAACAATAATGAGGTATTCATTAATTACACCTATTGTGACAGTGGCGGATCCAGAAGGCTGGATTTGGTTGAACCCTCCACTCCACTCCTTTAAAACGTATATGCATAAATTCATTTCACAGATTTTTAAAAAGTTAAACTTTGAAACCATTCTTGACAAATCCTGCATCAGAAAATGAATCCTTCCTCTGCAAAGTCCTGGATCCACCCAGAGTCATTGGGTGGACAAGTAGGGTGTATATACTAGTCGCTATGTTAGTGACAACTTTGATAACATATTGATTTCCTGATCAAGGTCATTAACTTACATGTATCAACTGATTTCTGTTGTAGCACATTCATTGTGGAATGTCAGCCACCTCAGGTCTTAAAGAAAGAGTCACGGTTCACAGCCACTGTCCGCTTACTGGTGGGAGGTAAACTCAACATCCACATGTCGCCACCCACTGTGAAAGCATCTATAATCAGGTAAGTGCAAGGGAGGTAAACTCAATGTCCATGTCACCACCCACTGTGAAAGCATCTATAATCAGGTAAGTACAAGGGAGGTGAACTCAATATCCATGTCACCACCCACTGAAAGCATCTATAATCAGGTAAGTACATGGGAGGTAAACTCAATGGCCACGTCACTACCCACTGTGAAAGCATCTGTAATCAGATTAGTACAGGGGAGGTAAACTCAACATCCACATGTCCCCACCCACTAATAAAGCATTTATAATCAGGTTAGTACAGGGGAGGTTAACTCAATGTCCACGTCACAACCCACTGTGAAAGCATCTGTAATCAGATTAGTAAAGGGGAGGTAAACGCAATGTCCACATGTCGCCACCAACTGTGAATGCGTCTATAATCGGGTTAGTACAGGGAGGTAAACTCAACATCCACATATATATATCGCCACCCACTTTTAAAACATTTAAAATCGGGTTAGTACAGGGGAGGTAAACTCAACAGCCACATGTCATCAGATTAGTACAGGGGAAATACCCTCAACATCTTCTTCATCAACCTCTGTTAGGCCAAACAAAATTAATGTCTTGTTTCTCAGGCACATTTTTCCAAAAAAGGATGAGGGAGGGAGGCTTTTTTTTTTTTTTTTTACTACCTAAAAATGTGATGAGGGAGGGACTTTTTTATTTTTTTCTCTCAGTCACATAATGATACATATACATGAATCATGTGATTTGAAATTGTGTCAATTGTTAAATGCATAAAATGAATAAAGAAATTTTAATTTTAAACTATTGTCTTTATTTTCTGGTATTGAACTTCCAATTTAAATTGAAAAACAATTGAAATACAATTTTATGTTCAATGTTCACCAGATGTACACAAGTGATCAGGAACTCCCTATGTTTTAAGATTTGGCTTCGTTTACCTTCGAAGACATCATTACTTTATCAAAAACATCAGCTTTCCGTTTGCCGATCACGGCCGACACATCATGATCCGTGAATTTTGGCGGAAACGACCAGTCGTCGGGACCAAGCGATCCATCGCACAGACCCTTGTAAAGTTCGCCAAACGAACAAGTGTCGCTATAATTCGATATGATTGTCCAGGGTAAAATAACACTCCCAGAAAAAGATATTTGAATGGAAATCATTGCTACCATGTGCAATCGAAAAATCAAGCTTCTAAAAGATAAACAAACGTTTCAATGATCTGATTTGGGAGATTCTAAAACACGGATCGGGCAAGTTCCGGATAATGCGGGAACCAACGTCGGAATTTTTTCCGGAATTTATTTTTCGGCGCGGACGTTTTTATTTTTTTGATTTCAATAAAAAGTGAGTGGTGCGGGGGGTTCATATTGGATGCGGGCGGGCCTGAGAAACAAGAAATTAATTTTATTTGGCCTTATAAACTGAGATGAATTCAACAACCCTATATAAGATAAGAGAATTATCTTCATTAATATTTTCGAGTATTGATTATGAGATCAAAGTTGATTTTTTTAAGAATATAAGCTAATTGACATGATTACACATTTACAGAGAGAATGGTTCCACAGAGGATTGTTGTCAGGTATTGTTGTTTATTTTTTGCTCCAGTGAACATCAAGCGAAAGCATTGCTCAAAAATGACTCCCATGCTAAGAATGACACGAGTGGTGAGATACTGAACAACAACGGGACGATGGAGTACCACCAAGCCAAGGGGGAGCTCAGCATCACCTTCCGTAACATGGTCAGTTAATTCTAAAACACTTCGTCCTTTATAACTACTTACGTTACTTTTCGAGTTACAAGACATCTTCGGTATATTTCTGATATTGAGACTTATCATGATGTAACTAATATCTTGATAAAGACCTTATACATCTGGGGCCACGGTGGCCGAGTGGTTAAGGTTTCCCGACACTTTATCACTAGCCCTCCACCTCTGGGTTACGTGGGGCAGTTGCCAGGTACTGACCATAGGCCGGTGGTTTTTCTCCGGGTACTCCGGCTTTCCTCCACCTTTAAACCTGGCACATCCTTAAATGACCCTGGCTGTTAATAGGACGTTAAACAAAATAAACCAAACCAAACCAAATCTAAAGCACCAAGTTTTAATATCGTATTTCCTAGGACAATGCTACTAATTTTACTAAACCTCCCTCATTATCCTTCCTCATGTTAGATTTATCAAAAAAGTGTCAGTTTGTACTCAAATTAAACAGTACATTGTATTACATGTACAAAAACTTTTAAACATTTGTTGTGTATTTGTAGTCGCTGAAGAAGATTAAACGAGCAGACAAGAAAGGCTCAGAGGTATGTAGTTTGTTAAGTTGTTATCATACCTATATCTCATCATCTTACTCTTTACCAATATTCTTGTTTTTATTTCAATATTTCAATCTAAGTTATTGATTTTGACTTGTAATAGTAGGTTTAGCTGTAATAGATCAATTAAAAGGACCATAAACACATTAAAAACAAATGACATTTAAGTGATATTTATTTAAAGTTAAAACAGTTTTATGAAGATTTCTATCAATTAAACTCTTAACCTTAAACCTCTGTTGACCTTTGAACCTCTGCTGATTCATGAACCTCTTGACCTATGAACCTAGTTGACCTATGAATCTCTTGACCTATGAATCTCTTGACCTATGAACTTAGTTGACCTATGAATCCTTGTTAACCTATAAGCCTCTTTTGACCTACAGACCTTTCTTGACATATAATGACCCCTTTTCACCAATGTCTGTTGACCTGTGATCTCTGACCTCCACAGGCAGTGACAGAGGAGAAGTTCTGTGTGTTGTTCCAGTCAGACTTCCAGATTGGCAGTGGAGAGCTCATGTTTCAGGTTTGGGTATGTACAGTACACAGACGAATCTACTTATTGACAAAGTACATAGTGTCAGAAATGCTTGTGGTTAAGCTAATGAAATTGTCAGAGACGGAAGTTTTTGTAGCCAATGTCAGAATTAGAAATAGGAATATATTATCATCGTTTTATTTTACTATATCTTCATCTCTCGTGTAATCCACTAAATCTATATCAGGGTTAACCCCATTTGGAAAAAACTTTGGAATATTACCAGGAATATACCCAATAATGTGGTATGAATTCATATTTCTTTCAAACCAATGACATTGACCAACTTAGAATTATGAACCTTCAGCTAATTATTTAAAGCCTTCCACATTTCTTTGGTCTTCATCTTTATTCATCTGTAAACTACGCCATGATGGACTAGTTGTTAATGATTGAATATATATCACCACATTTGGTTTACCTCATTGAGAAGTAAGACTTACAGCTTGGAAATCTACGTACTTACGATGACGTCATATTATCATTTATTCCAGACATTATCCTTACCGGTTGTCGTAACTGTCCATGGTAACCAGGAATGTAACGCCATGGCAACAGCTCTGTGGGACAACCAGTTTGCTGAGCCAGTAAGTACAGTGCCATTATTTAAACTCTCTGTCAATGTTGATGTTTACTGGCCAGAGAATTAGTAAAATAGTCAACAATTCAGGGAGATAAAGTACACACTATCTCATTTAAGGGGATTTTCTTTTCCACACATTTGTTTTTGCTGCGACTTATTTTTCCTTCCTTAAGCTCACAAGGGAATGGCGGATGGGATGATGTCACAAATACTCTTTATATACATAACAATCCTACAGATCGTAACAGCAGGCGATTTTAAAGATCGCCTTTCAAACCGGCCAGGGTTTCGATTCCCTGATCGGATATGAAAAGGTACAGGGTCACCTGCCCGACCACGTGGGTTTTCCCTGGTTACTCTGGTTTCCTCCCACAGTAAGACCCCTCGCGCGCTTGTTATAACTTGTTTTGCAATTGTTGTAAAATAAATAAAGTTTATTTTGAATGGAAGTCCTGTAAAGATAGACTATGGCTAGTTTGGTGTGATTAATTAAGGATTAAACTGTCTTTATTTGGTGTCTATGGTCGATATAGATGCCAGAGCTTTGCAAACAAACGTCATATTGTGCGCTAGCATGGAGTTAGCATAAAAAATGCCAATATTCAGCGACTTCGTTAATGGGGTTCAACAAATGGAACAGCCTATTTTTTTCAAAATTCATTTGTCACATGCAGATTGGCAAACAAAAAATGATGTGTTTAAATCTGAAACGATGTCTCATAAAGGTAGAGTTTAAATATGTAATTGGTTCCCTTTTCAGGGCCGGACCCCATTTACAGTACCTGATACTGTCCCGTGGTGTCAGATGGCTGAACTCCTCAATGGTAAATTCCAGGCTGCTACTGGTCGCGGGCTGACTGCAGAGAATCTTTCCTACCTGGCTAACAAAGCGTTTGGTATGTTCATGTTGGTTTGTCAATTAATCCTTAATAACATGCTGACATTTTTTTCTGGAGATTCACAGGGTTTTTCCTGTAATTTTGTTATGCAGGGTCCCAGGGACTCTCAGATGTGAAAATCTAGAGTCCCGTTTTGAAATCCTAGAGTCCTATGGCATTTTAAAATAGACAAAATCATGGTAATTTAAGGCAGTTCCAGCATTCAAGTTTTTCATCAGGTGTTACCTTAAGTAATAAAATACAAACACAATAAAATACTAGAGTCAAAGATGCAGGAAACCTGTGTCAGGTAAACCCCGATACATGTACAATATGTGTTGTAATATGAGCAGCTTGAATTTTATTAATGACTTTGGCTTTTGATATGGACTGTTTATTGATATATTAAAGGACTTGTGTACAACTGGAATCCTTGTATGTCAAATCTTTTCACCTTTCATAATATGACTTACCAGGCATTGTTATATCACAAATGATAGTGTCCTATACTAGTAATAGGGTAAGATTAGTTATGTGTTACCATATAAGGATACGATTAGATTTGTGTTACCATATAAGGGTAAGATTAGATTTGTGTTACCATATAAGGGTAAGATTAGATTTGTGTTACCATATAAGGATAAGATTAGATATGTGTTACCATATAAGGATAAGATTAGATATGTGTTACCATATAAGGGTAAGATTAGATGTGTTACCATATAAGGATAAGATTAGATATGTGTTACCATATAAGAGTAAGATTAGATGTGTTACCATATAAGGGTAAGATTAGATTTGTGTTACCATATAAGGGTAAGATTAGATTTGTGTTACCATATAAGGATAAGATTAGATATGTGTTACCATATAAGTATAAGATTAGATATGTGTTACCATATAAGGGTAAGATTAGATGTGTTACCATATAAGGGTAAGATTAGATATGTTACCATATAAGGATAAGATTAGATATGTGTTACCATATAAGGGTAAGATTAGATATGTTACCATATAAGGATAAAATTAGATATGTGTTACCATATAAGGGTAAGATTAGATATGTTACCATATAAGGATAAAATTAGATATGTGTTACCATATAAGGGTAAGATTAGATTTGTGTTACCATATAAGGGTAAGATTAGATATGTTACCATATAAGGATAAAATTAGTTACCATATAAGGGTAAGATTAGATTTGGGATAAGATTAGATGTGTTACCATATAAGGGTAAATTAGGTCACTGGGGAAAAAAGAACTTCTGTGATACAGTGTATGGAAAACTGCTTCTTTGAAGGTTGGATTAATGTAGGCATTGTTTATACTTACAGGTCAGATCAAACCAGGTGAAGACTTCTCACAGCGTTCAATAACATGGTCCATGTTCAACAAAGTAAGTATCAACGTACTTGACAGGGAAATATTGATAAATACAATGAAAACAAGATCCAAAAAAAGAGAAAAGAGAATATCAGGATTTGTAAGAAGGTGTATCATGCACTTTTCTATATTACCACACTGCATGTAGGACATCTTGTTGGGTTCTATATATAGCTCATCTGGTACATAGGACTGGTGCTGTGGTGCAACTTGTTTAAAAATCATCATTGTTGTGAGAATGGAGGGTATGGCCCACTTTAACAGGCGACGTAATGGAGATGATTCTGAGATTTCTCTTAGATTTAACATTAATACTGAATTGCTGACTATAATCCGGTTCTGAACAAATATACATGTAGCCTTACATATTTGTAGGATGCTTTGTCCGCTCGGAACTTCACATTCTGGGAGTGGTTCTATAATGTCATGAAGCTTACAGAGGAACACCTCAAACAACCTTGGATGGATGGGTAAGTTTTTAGGTCACCTGATGAGACAAAGTCTCAAGTGACCTATTCTAATCGCCTTTTGTCTTGTCGTCCTTCGTGCCATGTGCATCGTCCATCCGTAAACAATTTACATGTTCAGCTTCTTCTCAGAACCCCCTGAACCAGTTTCATCTAAATTGTGCAGAAACATTCCATGGCCAGAGTTCAACCAAAATTGTGAAATATATGGTCCCCGTCCCCCAAGGGACTGAGGGATGGGGCCACAGGGGTCAAATTGACTGAAATTTCAAAAACCTTCTTGTCAAGACCAAATAAGGTATAATCAAATACTCTTCATAGATGGAAGGGTCTTAAGATGCTTTACCAAAATTGTGAATTTATCAACCCTAGAGTCCTAAGTTTGCCCCTGGGGAGAGGGTAAACTTTACTATAGTTTATATAGGGAAATCGCATCAATTGTGTGATTTCTATTGGAATTCATTTCAACTTGGTTAACATTATCAGCATGGGATGATAGTTTGATGGTATGTACATGTTGGTACTGACTGACCTCCAGGGGCTGATGGGCTGGGCCAAAAAGGATCAAATTAGCTGAATTTTTTCAGGACTCAGGTGACCATTAAGGCCATTTACTGATGCATAAACCTTCTTTAGCTGATGAGTGCAACATGTGTACTGTGTACAAAATATTTCATGAACCCTCAACAAACATATTTTTATATACAGTTTTTGTATAATTATGTTTTTTTGTACATGAATACCATTTTAAACATTGTAACATCATATTGTACACCAGATTGATAGGTTTTATTAGGGTCCAAGGTCACACTTAGCATAACTAAACATGGACATGGGTATAATTTAATCCAGGAAAAAAAGGAGATACATTTGTTGATTGTTTGAAACAGGTCCGTGATAGGGTTTGTCAGCAAGAACTCTGCACAGGAATGGTTGATGACCAAACCAAATGGAACTTTCCTGTTACGGTTCAGCGACTCGGAGACGGGAGGGATCACAATAGCGTGGGTAGCCGATGATCCTTCAAAACCAGGTAGATATTTATTTAGAATCTAGAATAATGTTTAGAACATAAATTTGCTTAAAAGTTATTTTGACTGAAATAATGAGAATATATAGTGGATATCTAACAGCGTCTTCGGTAATACCAATTATATTTCACGAGTGTGGCCAATATCACACTAATGCAAAATAACACTGTAATAGAATGTATAATTTTCGATATTTCACTGGTTAAAATGTAATAAGTCATGAGCACTGATCTTGTTCACTCCAGGAGAGAGAGCAGTGTGGAACTTGGCTCCGTACGGCCGCAAAGACTTCATGATCCGCAGTTTATCTGACCGCATCAAGGACTTAGATGCCCTTGTAACCCTGTATCCAAATATGCCTAAATCACAGGCCTTTGGAAAGTATTACACAGCTGTGTCAGGTATGTGTGTGAGACAAATAGGAAAGCCGCAATCAAAATGGGTTGGGCTTTACCACCCATGAGATATATAGAGGATATCTAATAGTGTCTTCATTAATACCAAATATATTTTACAAGTGGGGCTAATGTTTTGATATATTTCACGAGTGCACAGCACACGTGAAACATATTAAAATATTAGATGCACAAGATATGATATTAGATATGCTTATTATTACATTTTTATAGCAAAATATAGTGGGTCAAATTTTAATTTTCCCCATTGTCTTTTGTAAGCAGTGTTTTGATTGGTCAAATCAGAAGAAAAATATCAGAAAAAGTTATATTTTTCACTATTGGTAAAAATGTAATAATAAAACTTATTTTACTATAACTAAAGAATAATAGCAAAATGGGGCTTTGCTCAAACCACCCACCAAATTTTAATATGATTGCTCCCTTCCTTCCCACTCAGATAATTTTGGAATAGACCTTATATTTGATCAAATAAGGGTACCAGAAGGGCAGAACAATATACGCCCATTGAATGTCATGATTTTGAAGCCTACCAAGTTTAAAAGAATTTGATAGAAAACTGTAGAAGGAGATCTCTTGAATTGATGTACTAGAAATAAACAAAGGGAAATAACTGCTGCAAAAATAGTCTTATCAAATTTTTTGTACAGGGAAACATCTTTATATTATGACTACATGTATAATGCATTCCAAGTTTCAGAGAAATCAGTCAAAAAATGTAGGAGACATCCAAACAAAATCAAATACTGAAATGAATGAAAGGCAGTAACTTTTGCAAAAATAGATGAATGAAAAATCTTTTAATAGGGGAAACACAGCCTCATATCGTGATTATAATTTATAATGTATACAAAGTTTCAAAATCAATTGAAAAATGTAGGAGATTGCCAGGCAAACAAAAATTTACATCGTAAGATGACTCCATACCATAATACTCTGTCAAATTAATTAAAAACAGTATGTCTGAACTGACTGAACCTGATTTTCTAGTGATAGACTTTTGTAATGAAATCATTAACCCAATTATGATAGCACCTGACATTTTGTTTTGACTTCTCCAGAAAAACATCATGCTGTGAAAGATGGATATGTACCCTGCACACTGGTAGCCAAATTACCTGACAGTCTGTGAGTATTTTTCGTAAGATAGTGAATATTTTCCTGATTAGCCAGCTGAAATTGATTATATTGGTTTTTGAAAAAACCAACACTTTCTAAACTTTTGATGATATACAATATGTCACGCAGGTTGTACATTATAGTATAAAGAAAGGGTGTGATAAAAACATTTAATCTAATGTATACCTACAACTGTCTGAGACATTTTAATAATGAATCTGATGACAACAACATTAATCTATTGTATGTATGACATACATTTTCCAAGATCAGATATCTATCAATTGGACAGTCTTAATAGCTTGTTCTTGGAAATTGTCATTCTTAATTGTAAACTTGGTCATCGACATTCAAATCTTTTAAAATGACCTTCAAAGTGAAGAAACAGGTATAAAAGAGGTCCAATTGGCCACCTCATACTGTGAAAAATGTGTTGTAGTTTGTGATGTTTCAAATTTGGGTGTGATGAATTTGATACAATACAGATTATTCATTTTTGGGTACAAAATAAAACACTTTTAGTAAAACTTCTAGACTAGGGAAGCAATTGGCAAAGTTTATGTCTGCTTTGTCGATTTAGAATTCAAATGTATACTTTAAAGGGCAAGTGCAGCGCCGATGGACTTCAATAATCCCCAGACTCCACAAAGCTCACATCTCAGCCCCGACTCTCCCACCTACGAGTCAAACAAGTAAGGCACCTTTAGATTGCGGTATTTTGTGTAAAAGTTATAATTTTATTACCCACGATTATCATAATGTGGTCTATTTAAATTGCCCATCTCTGAAGCCTACTCGATTTGCACTCTTCTCCTTCTAGAATATATCTTCCGGTCACTGGATTTGTAGCTCTTCTGCTTCTGGAAGATCTTCTACCTCTTCTGTCTCGAAGCTGGAAGATTTATCTTCCAAGATGGCGGCTACCATGTTTTAAGTGTGAGAGTGATGAGTTTCACTAGAGAAGGATTTATGACACATACATGCACATTGTTTGTGCCATAGTGTTTGAGAAAACTTGTTTGTTTTGGGTTATGTTCTTCCGGTTTACTCGATTTACATATAACGGAATGCGATCTTCTGAGAAAGCTTTTCTTCAGAGAAGAGTGCAAATCAAGCTGGGGTCTGGTCTGTCTTTCTGTCTGTAGCAATTCTTACCACTATTTCTTCCCAAAAATTTCATATGTAGCTTTCTCCTTGGTCC
The DNA here is from genome assembly GCF_902652985.1 of Pecten maximus. Lineage (NCBI taxonomy): Eukaryota > Metazoa > Mollusca > Bivalvia > Pectinida > Pectinidae > Pecten > Pecten maximus. The sequence goes on from NC_047016.1 coordinate 45,983,701, forward strand.
TTTGTTGTCCAATTTAGAGGCTGATCAGAAAAAGAAAATGGTCATTGTCTTGAATTTCGACAGATGAGTTTGTGATTGTTATTTCATAGAATGTTGTGCATGGATCTCTCTCAAAATCCACAAATAGAATACCATTCAAACTCTGTATTTTCTGAAAAGTGATTGCTGTGTCGTACAGCACAATACAATTCAACTGCTTATTTGTTACTGTAAACTCTTTCATTTGATGTCATGAAAAAACAAGGTACATATGTATGGCAAGCCGTTTGGGTGTTTACCTATTGAAATGAAGATATCTCTATTTAATTAGAGATATCTCTATTTAAAATGAAGATATCTCTATTTAATTAGAGATATCTGTAATTTAAATAAAGATATCTCTATTTAAATAAAGATATGTCTAATTTAAATACAGATATCTCTATTTCTACTGAAAATAGAGATATCTTCTTTTAAATTACAGATATCTCTATTTCAAATTCATATATCTCTATTTGAATTACAGATATCTTTAATTCAAATAGAGATATCTGTATTTCTACAACAATTAAAGATATCTTTATTTAAAATAGAGATATCTCTATTTGAATTAAAGATATCCCTATTTTAAATAGAGATATCTTTAATTTTGTTTAAAAAGAGATGTCTTCATTTTAAATACAGATATCTCTAATTCAAATACAGATATCTCTAATTCAATTAAAGATATCTATTTTAAATAGAGATATCTTTACTTGAATTAGAGATATCTGCAATTACTTTGCAATACAGATATCTCTATTTCAAATACAGATATCTCTATTTGAATTAAAGATATATGTATTTACACGTGTTTGCTCAGTGCGAAGATTAATATTGAAACACAAAGAAAATAATGATTACTCCCTAATCCTGATCAGTGTTAACGAAACGCTTGTAATTAAATTGGACTATCCGGATCCCATATGCATGCATCAGAGATGTAGGTCTAAACCGATAAACTTGCTACTTGGAGGGGATTTCTAAAGAACAGAACATGGCAACTGTTCTACGGGAAATAGTGCGAACTGTTGCGGCTATACGCAGTACCATTGAAAGCAGCACACGGTCTGCATTTCCCGCCATTTTGCGTCACTAGTGCTTTACTTCCGTCATGCGCAAAAGGGGAGAATCAAGGGAGCAGTCGTTTTTCCTATTTGATGGTTAAATACAGATATCTCTATTTCATGTCAAATAAAGATATCTTTAATTCAAATAGAGATATCTGTATTTAAAATAAAGATATCTGTATTTCTACAACAATTAGAGATATCTGTATTTGAATTAGAGATATCTGTATTTGAATTAAAGATATCTGTATTTCTACAACAATTAGAGATATCTGTATTTGAAATAGAGATATCTTTAATTGAATTAGAGATATCTGTATTTGAATTAGAGATATCTGTATTTGAATTAAAGATATCTTTAACGGTATCTCTAATTAAAATAAAGATATCTTTAATTGAATTAGAGATATCTGTATTTGAATTAGAGATATCTCTATTTCGTGTTTAATTAGAGATATCTATTTTAAATAGAGATATCTCTAATTGAAATACAGATATCTCTAATTCAATTAAAGATATCTCTATTTAAATTAAAGATATCTCTATTTGAATTAAAGATATCTTTAATTTTTATATTAATAATGATATCTTTATTTTGAATACAGATATGTATTTAATAGGTAAAAACCCAAACGGCTTGCCATACATATGCAAAGATAAGCCAAGTCTATCATAGATAGAATGTTTACTTCAAGTTTCTTTGAGTTGACAGTATGCGAGATACAAAATTTTTACTTCAAGTTTCTTTGATGTGACATTTTCGAGAAAAAGAATTTTTACTTCCAAGTTTCTTTGAGTTGACAGTATGCGTGATAAAGAATGTTTACTTCAAGTTTCTTTGAGTTGACAGTATGCGAAATACAAAATTTTTACTTCAAGTTTCTTTGATGTGACATTTTCGAGATAAAGAATTTTTTCTTCAAGTTTCTTTGAGTTGACAGTATGCATGATAAAAAATGTTTAGTTAAAGTTTCTTTGCATTGACAGTATGCAAGATAAATATTTTTTATTGCAAGTTTCTTTGAATTGACAGTGTGCAAGATAATTTTGACTGTATTTATCAACAAATATTGCGGATAATATAATCTTTTCATGAACCACCTGGGCCTTACTGTAAATCATGTATCAGTTTAACGTTTGAAGTACCTCTAACTTAAACAAATCTTGTATACTCATTGTACTTCCAGTGTTGCCATGAACCAGAATCATTTGCAGCCAATCGAGGAGGATATGGATCTTTTGTTATCAACAGTGACAGATTATAATCCTGATGACATCAGTGACATCAGTGACATCAACATTGCCGAGTTCATTAAGTCAATGTCACAGAAAAAGTAAAAAGTGGGATTATGAAATATATGTTGATGGACCCGCTGGCTTCGAGGAAAAGTGAAAAAGACACATTTTAGAGTGATCAACCGATTCTTAACAGTGTGATGCATTCGGACAAGACATTTCAATGTCTATAAAGGCAAATAAAACCTATAGTTAAAAACCTTAGAAAGGACATCCTCAATAGATTCTATTTATGATGATTTGTAATATAAAGCAGGATTTTTCTGTCCGGTGAGAATTGTTTTATAATGTAGACATGATTTTTGTTTGTTTATATATTGATATTTTGATATCGGCTTTAACAGAAATGAAAAGAATGTCGTAGAAATCTACTAAAGTGAAAAGGAATACTAAACTTGAATGGGCGAGCTTCCAGTAGGAATAACTTTTTATGTAAATGTAGAACAATGCTGGCAGGTTCAGCAGGAATAAACCGGGAAAAGGGGATTCAGATATGTGTTAGCAGAGATGAAATTTAGTATATATGTTGTGGCCAGAACCTTTTTCAGATAGGTATTCCATTGTTGTTACCTAAATGTATTACAAGAAATTTCTAAAAGTGAGGCGAGGCTTTTTAATGTGCATCATTGACCAAGAATTGACAGGGCTGATGTGGAATTCTGGTGGGGTGGATTTTCATCTATTTTTTGACATTGAACAGTGCATTGTATTTATAACCTTAATTATTAATGAAATAATGTCTTAAACTCACTTGATATTTGTGTTTGTTGCCATGCTTAGCAAGTTAGGCATGAAATGGTTGGCAGATCATGATTTTTTATCCGAAGTTTTAATTATGCGATTTGTTTAACAGGTTTGTTAATCTTGTATCTGTATGACAGAGATGCTTTATCATGTAAAAGTACTTGTGCATAATACTGGTATTTTTGGTTAACCAGCATGTCAGATCTTTGAAGTAGTTAATCGATCTGATCAGTATTTCATTTTTTTAAACACATCATTTTTAATCTCCTTGCATGTCGGTAACCAAAACCCTTCAGTATTTTAGTTAACATTTCATGAACACATACATTTGAACTTTTCATGTTTGTGCCATTTTAATGGAGAGGGAAACGAGCCTACAATTTCATCCTCTTCACTCAGATTCATTTTCATATCCATACAACATCATATCCTTACAGCTTTTGATTTATCTTTGAAATTGAATATAAGAAACCAAACTTTAGATCACTGTTATGTATTATACTATATTCGAGTGGGGGCATTTCTGACGGGATTAAAATAGAAAGTTTGGTTGACAGAAGCAATTGAAATATTTTTAAGGATGAAATGCACTAAAGAATCCCACCAGGAAATATAAACCTACCACTTAATTATTCTATATTACAAGGATTTTTTGCTTTGTTTTATTTCATGGAGAACAATTTATAGTTCTGGAGGAATAATATGATTGGTCCATTTGTCTGTACACCTTTATATCTCCGACACTGTTATCTACGTAATATGTAAATTTACAATTGTAAAATCAAACGCACAAGTAGGGATGAAGTATTGAATACTAAGATTGGGTCTAGTACTCCTTATAATTATGTACATCGGTTATCTAGTTTATATGGGGCTGCGGTGGCCAAGTGGTTAAGGTGTCCCGACACTTTAACACTAGCCCTCCACCTCTGGGTTGCGAGTTCAAAACCTACGTGGGGCTGTTGCCAGGTAGTGACCGTAGGCTAGTGGTTTTTCTCCTGGTACTCCAGCTTTCCTCCACCTCAAAACCTGGCACATCCTTAAATAGGACGTTAAACAAAATAAACCAAAACATCTGGTTTATATGGCAACCCTGTTGAAATTAAATCCCAGGATATCCCTTTGTTAACCATACATCAGTTTGCCTTGTTTGAGTATCAACTACACTATACTTCGTAAATCCTTGGAAGGCGAGGGTGGCTTACAGAAACATACGTACAAGTTTATGACGATTCAACATGTGCAACTCTACCCAACCAATTTGGGGGTTTCTAACTGAAATTATGTGCCAGACCTTTTGTTAATTTGTGATAATGCACAAAAATTGAGTGGGAAGATAAAGATAAAGTAACGTATTTAAGATTGCTTGCACTACCACTGTTGACTGAATTTAAAATTGCATGTATACAGACATTATGTACCCCTCGTGTATAAACTTAGTTGTTTTGCTTCCGATTTTGCACATATCTTGTCCAAAACTAGTCAACTAAGATTATAGCTGTATATACCATTTCGGTATTCTCTGTTGTGGTATACCATTTCGGTATTCTCTGTTGTGGTATACCATTTCGGTATTCTCTGTTGGTTCTTTGGTACCAGGGTAAGCACAGCTTAAATTTACTACCAACAGTCTACACACAATCCTTCTGTACTCTCTCTTCTTGTATTCCTTATTCAACATGTTTTTATACTTAAATCATATTTTTGCAATGGCAATAATCATACACAGGTAAACTCGTATACAATGTTATTGTTACCTTGGCACATTGTTTTGCAAGGAGACAATATTTGCTGATTTTGACCTTGGCTTTGTCGTGCGATTTGCACACAATGGAGAATACTGTATTGTATTGGTTTCTCATTAGCTCCAATAACTTCCATACTTGGTTTGTGAATGACAAGTACTGCATGATTAACAAGCCTAGGGCCAAGCTGGTAAGTCGCTGGGGTTGTAGTTTATATTTTTTGTTGTAGAAATAATCGGTAAGAGATTGATACATCAAACATGTATGCAATAAAGAATCAAAACAATGAGATTTTTTTCTTTTCTTCATAGATTCTGTCTGAATAGGCTCCCGTAAACCAAAACATTTATGCAAGGCAAATTCTCGTTTCATGAATCATCACTACAGCCCTCATTAATACTAAAATTAGTTTTCTCACTTGTATACCGAAAATATACATGCCAATTAATACCAGAAGCTAATTATGAAATTTGAGAAAGATTCAAAAAGTTTAACTGATAAATGGACGATGCCAGCCCAAATTGAACATCAGATGGCAGACTAAGGGTGCCACACTAGATCAGCTTAGGGCTACTCCAGAATTATCTGTGAGAGGGATGGGAGGCACTTTATTAAAGGTGGGTGGTAGGGTCACAAAGAATTCCTCCCACATGAATAATTTTGGAACAGCCCTTGGATGTTTTGTAAAATGGGGAGCTAGAAATGAAATCATATTTTGTTGAAAAGACAAAAAGCAAAAGAATTTTTGATATTTGATTTCTTTATAAATCACTCAAAACATAATCTCTCTTTCTCGCTGATACAGAACACATTCAAACATTAAATATATATAAAAGGTACATAAACAGAAAAGCCATCTTTTATGACATTAACACAGCACTTTGTCTTGTATTTAGCTCGGTGTCTATTGTAACTGCCAAATTCCAAGTCTCTTTGGAGGATTTCTCAGATTGACAACAACATTTAACATGTAAAATTTGTTCAAAAACATTGTCACTGACCCAGAACGGAAATTAAAGAACTTGCCAGCTTGTTTTTTTTTTTTAATTCTAAGACATTAATGTATCCTGAAATTTTTTCTCTAAATGACGATGAACAGGACACAATATTGCAGTGCTTGTCCTGCAACAGCCATCACAGATCATGGGGTGAGAAATGGTATCCTTTCATTCTCCATACGAGTCTACCTAAGAGACAGTTGCCACCTTTGCGCCTCCTCTTTCACTCCGGGAAATTCTTCATAAATATTTTCCTAAATTCAATATCCTCACATCTGAAAAATACAACATAAGAAAAATGATTAAACAAATATTTCTTACTTAGTAAAGGTACGAACTGATGCAGGATCTAATGGGAATGTGCTATTTCTCTGCATTAAAGAAAATTTTCTATAAGCCTCAGTCCTATCATTGATAATCATTGTAATTCATGATTATGATGTCGACAAGAGTTTTTCATCACAGGCTTATTGAGTTAGATAGTCCAACAAAGTTAAGATTTTTATAAATAGTAACAAAATGAAGGTTAAATCCCTGTTACTCCGATATACACATCAAATGAGACCTTGGCATCTAAATGTTTAAAGGGCAATGTCACCAACCCTGAATAGTGATCAATTTATCAATACCACAAATGGTTAAAATAGTTATGTGAGAAATTTAAGTTCATAAATGGTTACTCTTATAATTGAGACAAAAACACAGAATGGGTGGTGTTTTTCATTAACCAGTGCGAACTTTTACACTGAAACAAATTCAAGCCATCATGAGAACTTGTACTACCTAAAACATATACAAGTCATTATGATAATTTGTACTACCTAAAACATATACAAGTCAATATGATAATTTGTACCACCCATATCAAAGAGACACACAGACATACACTGTGTGACCATGGTTCAGGGTGGCCTGTTTATCTAGCACGGTGTCTGATCTGTGAAGGAGATGGAAACTCGTACAGAAATTCGCTGTGCTTTACTCGGATGAGGGACCTCTGCAATCCAAGTACCATAAGTATGTGTATACTGACCATTGCACGTTAGGTTGCCATATTGTATGGAAGACTATGAGCCGTCATTATGACATGTAGACCATTGCTAACAAACTTACCATGCCAGGGTAGCCTTGCATCCTTTCTCCTCCGCGTACATCATCAATCTTCAAGATCATTTTTGTTAGTTGTACGGCCAACATAATTTGGGCCCTCTTGGATGATAAAGTTTCTATGACATGCTGATCTTTCATATCTGTAAACCAAAAACAAAGGTTAACACGATGGACACAGTTCAGAGCCAAAACAGAAGACTTGAGAAGAACAAGCCTCAGTCCTATCATTGATAATCATATAGTTCATGATTATGATGTCGACAAAGTTTTTTCATCATTAGCTTGCATTTCCAATGGATCGGTACTATGTAACTCACTTAAAGCTTCTTTGGAGCTTTCTCAAATTTATCCAGTTTTATATTTAGCAGTAAAAACTCTGATTGCATAATGAAGATTGGTTAATTAACTTCAATTTTACTAAAGTAATCTGAAACTATACAAATTTATCTCAGCTACATTAAGCAAAATTATTATATTTCTGATGTATAAACTTCAATACTAAAACTATCAAGAGTACAGACAGTTCCATGGTCATGAAGGTATATTTATATCTATTTGGAGGAAGAGTTCTTCAATAAAAGAGTGTCATTAAAATGCGACAAAACTAATAGCACCAAATATGCACTAAAACCAATTACCATTTGTGTCTTTGAATAAACAATCAATTCCTAGTCGTGGATTTTTCTCTTTGAGCTGACGAGATTTGATGTCTGCTAATGTGTGGATCGGTGATGAACCACTGTTTTCGGCTAGCGCTAATGGGATACTTTCTAATGCCTCTGCAAATGACCTCATGGCATACTGTTCAAGAGTAGATACCTGCAACACAGAAAATGAAAGCATTACAGACATTTGTAACACATAAGCTCATTCCTCACACAGCTACTATATAGTTAGTACCAAACTGGAGTCTTTCATGTACCATATCTATCAAACATGAAGCTGTACATAGAGACTGGCAAATTAACCTTCAATATGGTGTAATACTACGTGCTTAGAGTATTCCCTTCCACCTGGTAACAATTTATAATTAGATGTACGACTTTCCCAATTTTCAATTTGTAACCTAGATTCATGATAAGATTTAATAGTGACCAATAGAAGTAAAGTTACTTGTATTTTATTACAATTTTAACACCTTGACAAGGACTTTATCAGGAACAAGGCTCAGTCCTATCATTTAGAATCACTGAGTGTCATGATTATGATGTCGACATAGGTTTTTCATCATTGACTTCATCATTCCTGAACTTCATCATTTCTGAGATAAAACTGATAATCTGTATAACAGAGTATTCCACCTTACAAATGGCCCTATCCAGAGTACATATCTGAAGGAGTCACAGAGTTGTATTGTACAGCTCTTCTTGCCCCAAAACAGCTAAAAATATCTAGAATTTATTTTGTACCACCCATATCAAAGAGACACACAGACATACACTGAGTGACCATGGTTCAGGGTGGCCTGTTTATCTAGCACGGTGTCTGATCTGTGTAGGAGATAGAAACTCATACAGAAATTCGCTGTGCTGAAGTTTTTTTGCTTTCATCAATGAATCTCAAATTCAAACGTTTCATTATCAGTTTCATAAGAACTTCAAAGTTTTGGTCTCTTTCATCCTCTACCAAATCTATGACGAGATGTACATGTATGTGAGTAGATATTTCACAGGAATAACCCCGATAATAAATCCCTTACATGGGAAAACTTAGCCCTCTGTACCAATTTTTTTAATTTGCTGTCAGATGAAAAGTAGGTTAACTATCAGGAACAAGCCGCAGTCCTATCATTTAGAATCACTGAGTTTCATGATTATGATGTCGACAAAGGTTTTTCATCATTGGCTTGAGGATTCCTGTTTTTTGTCCAGAAGTTGTAATAGAAAATTTTCACAGAAAAACAGGACTTCAGCAAATACAGTGGAACTTCGTTAACTCGAACTCGGATAACTCGAATACCCCGCTTAACTCGAAGTACCTCGCCGGTCCCGGCCGAATTCTCTCTTTATCTTAGTAAAAAAACTCGGAAAATTCGAATTCGGATAACTCGAAAAACTCGGATAATACGAGGTAAAAATTTGGTCCCAACAATAAAAATCCTACTTGAAATGTTCGAATAACTCGAAGTATAATTTTCGTCGATCGGTGGCAAACGCCGACATTTTTTAAGAGCTAAATTCCGTTTGTAATACTGAACATATCGGCACTACTAACCTACATGCTATTATAAGTGTTTCATAAATTCATAAAAGAAATTGTCGGTTGAATCTTATAACAACAAGTCTTGGTGATAAAAAGTACTGCTTTACTTACATCAGGTAATTTCCCAAGGCGGTCGCCGATATCAGTACACACGATAGTCAACAACTCATCTACCCGTTCGCTCAAGCGGAACTAATCTCTGACACACCGGTAGATCTACCCGGCTGATGTTTTTACAGGTGTAGAAATGACACAGTCACCGGCGCCTATTAAATATTTAAACTGCTGAAACAATAGCGTAATTACTGCCGAGGTGTTCAGAGTACAACTGTAACGGTCAGTGCTTTCTATGAAATCGGATAAAACGCCAACTCAGTTACAGTAACATTTTATACGCACATGCGCAGCCCAACTTCCGGTGCTAATACACATGGAAATGGCGTGGTTATCAATAAAAAGTAAGTAGGCCTATCAAACAGTATTTTATATATGTCCAATAAAAGGTAATGGTTCTGTTACGTTTTGTATGCAATCTGTGTTAAACTTAAACGGTTATTTGTTTTGACATTAATAACTTGTTATTTTGTCGAATTCCGTTTTATCGTTTACCTTTTGCAAACATGACTTGCACATCAGATCGTTATTGAAGTGACTAAGTGAAAGAAACTTTATCGTGACTGTATATCGGCAAAACTACACCAAATTACAAGTGACATAACGAAACATTACATATATATTTACATGTATTGACCAGTCTTCACACTAAACTGATGAGCGACAGAGCGAAGTTATAATGATTATATAATGTTGACAAATATTGACCAAACTTTTCACCAAAAACGATAACTCGCTTAATTCGAACACTCGGATAACTCGAAGTTTTTTCGTGGTCCCGTCGACTTCGAGTTAACGAAGTTCCACTGTATTTCACAAGTAATCAAACCAATCCATCAGAAGACCCCATCCAATGCAACATGTCAAATCTACGACATTAGAGAATATTTGCTAACTAGACAATGCCTTCATACACAAGCCGTAAAAAAAATTGAATCTTAACTTTGGAAACTTGATGTTACCCTACCGCCATTAACCTGTACGACTATTAATCACTCTGAACATTTCACTCTATCAATGGCCCTATCCAGAGAGCACATGTCTACAGCCCCACAAGAATGCTATAACTAGTTAGAATAATATTGAACCAAAAAAAAATATGAAAACTTTATCAATAAAGATCATAATGTATGATAGAAAATGAAGCTCCGAAACTACTAGGAGTAATATATATCTTTCCCACCACCACAATGCTAACTAACAATGGTAGCATGCTTTTGTACCACCCATATCAAAGAGACACACAGACATACACTGAGTGACCATGGTTCAGGGTGGCCTGTTTATCTAGCACGGTGTCTGATCTGTGTAGGAGATTGAAACTCATACAGAAATTCGCTGTGCTGAAGTTTTTTTTGCTTTCATCAATGAATCTCAAATTCAAACATGTTTCATTATCAGTTTCACAAGAACTTAAAAGTTTTGGTCTCTTTCATCCTCTACCAAATCTGTAAGCGAGACATTCATGATTACACAGACTATATACAAGTGGGTAGATATTTTACTGGAAAAGCCCTGATAATGAATCACTTAAATGAGGAAACAGCCCTCTGTACCAAGTTTTTTTTTATTTTCAATTTGCTGTTGGATGAAAAGTCAGTCAATTACCAGGAACAAGCCTCAGTCCTATCATTTAGAATCACTGAGTTTCATGATTATGATGTCGACAAAGGTTTTTCATCATTGGCTTGAAGATTTGTTTTCTGTTCTGAAGTCTTAATTGAAAATTTTCACAGAAAAACAGAGGTTCTTCAGCAAATAATCAGAAGACTCCATCCAATGCAACATGTCAAATCTACGACATTAAAGAAGCTTTGCTAACCAGACAATGCCTTCATACACCAGCCAATAAGAAATTGAATCTGACTTTGGAAACTTGATGTTACACTACTGTCATTAACCTGCAGAACTATTAATCACTCTGAACATTGAACTCTATGAATGGCCCTATTCAAAGAGTGCAATGTCTACAGCCCCACAGAATGCTAAAACTAGTTAGATTAATATCAAAAAAAATTTTTTTTATAAAAACTTTATCAATAAAGATTATAATGTTGAAATGTTAGGATAGAAAATGAAGATACGAAACTACTCCAGAGTAAAGCTAGTAAAAATTCAAATTGGCCGCAAAATCTGCTTCAGAAAAAAAGTCCCTATTCAATCCCAGAGTAAAGGAAAAGTATTATTTCTTTAATGATTATGAAACGTTAGGCAAACCGATAAATAATAGAAAATTGATCGGTGCACACTTACCGATATATCCAATCATCAATGTTAAAATCTCAACAGATTCCCACCATTGATGCTAACAATGATATCTTTCCCAACACCACAATTCTGAACTAACAATGGTAGCATGCTTTTGTACCACCCATATCAAAGAGACACACAGACATACACTGAGTGACCATGGTTCAGGGTGGCCTGTTTATCTAGCACGGTGTCTGATCTGTGTAGGAGATGGAAACTCATACAGAAATTCGCTGTGCTGAAGTTTTTTTTGCTTTCATCAATGAATCTCAAATTCAAACAGTTTCATTATCAGTTTCATAAGAACTTAAAAGTTTTAGTCTCTTTCATCCTCTACCAAATCTGTAAGCGAGACATTCATGATTACACAGACTATATACAAGTGGGTAGATATTTTACTGGAAAAGCCCTGATAATGAATCACTTAAATGAGGAAACAGCCCTCTGTACAAAGTTTTTTTTATTTTCAATTTGCTGTTGGATGAAAAGTCAGTCAATTACCAGGAACAAGCCTCAGTCCTATCATTTAGAATCACTGAGTTTCATGATTATGATGTCGACAAAGGTTTTTCATCATTGGCTTGAAGATTTGTTTTCTGTTCTGAAGTCTTAATTGAAAATTTTCACAGAAAAACAGAGGTTCTTCAGCAAATAATCAGAAGACTCCATCCAATGCAACATGTCAAATCTACGACATTAAAGAAGCTTTGCTAACCAGACAATGCCTTCATACACCAGCCAATAAGAAATTGAATCTGACTTTGGAAACTTGATGTTACACTACTGTCATTAACCTGCAGAACTATTAATCACTCTGAACATTGAACTCTATGAATGGCCCTATACAGAGAGCACATGTCTACAGCCCCACAGAATGCTAAAACTAGTTAGATTTAAAGGGCCTACTCAATCCCAGAGTGAAGAAAAAGTAATATTTCTTTAATGATTATGTAAAGTTAGGCAAACCGATTAATAATGAAAAATTGATCGGTGGACACTTACCGATTTATCCAATCATCAATGTTGAAATCTCAACAGATTTCCACCATTGATGCTAACAATATCTTTCCCAACACCACAATTCTGAACTAACAATGGTAGCATGCTTTTGTACCACCCATATCAAAGAGACACACAGACATACACTGAGTGACCATGGTTCAGGGTGGCCTGTTTATCTAGCACGGTGTCTGATCTGTGTAGGAGATGGAAACTCATACAGAAATTCGCTGTGCTGAAATTTTTTTTGCTTTCATCAATGAATCTCAAATTCAAACATGTTTCATTATCAGTTTCAGGGCATCCAGTAGGATTAAAATCTCCAGAGTCAGTGACCCTCAGCCCTGAAATCCTGAGAGTCAAATCAAAATCCTGAGAGTCAAAATATGAAATTCTCAAACTTCACGGTTAATCGTTACCAAATGTAATTCAAACTGATAAAAGTGTCTTTTTTTTAAATTATAATTAATTGAATAATATTCAAAAGAATTTAGTTCATCTTAATTTATAATCCATTATTTGTTTTTATTAAATAAATAAAAGTATTTTAAAAATTTAAACTTTTCTTTTAATTATATAGTTTTTGTTTGAATAAAGTACAATTAAAACATAATTAATTTTTGTATTTAATTTAAATACCTGGTAACTGAAATAAATTTCTTGTAAACCATTTAACAAAAAAACTTGTATCACTGTTTTCTTGCTGGAATTATGTATAAATGTGTTACATTGGTTAAGCATAATTTGTAAAACCATTTTTTTTTTTTTTTTTAATCTGCTCAGCCTCTAGAGATTATTTTTTTATGCTAATCCTGTTTTCATATTTACCGCCAAAATGTAACATGAATGATTTACGCTTCCCACCCTATCAAATGCACTGCCGAGGTTATGTACATGTAAGGTTATTCAGGTTAACAACAAAATGGCTGCCGCAAACTAGGCCTGCTTACGATCTCATTCTTGTTATGTACATGATTGAAAGTTATCACAAACATATGTTACATTTATTTGTTGGGATGGCAATCTACTATAGCTTACTCATTTCAATTATTAAAATGTGATTGCTTAGAACAAAGTGCAGATTGGCCACTACAGGTAATTACAGTGGATACTTCACCTGTGCCCCAATTTGGCAATCGGCAGCGACAGTTTGGTTAGTCACAGTTGAGTGGCTCTTTTAATTGACTCCTAGAGGTATTCTACTAATTAGAGTCACTGGCCAGAGCAAATATACCCTTTGTTGAGCCTGAGTATTGGACAACACATAGACTAATTACAGTGGTGGTCAAAATAAGAAGCGTCAGATTGACGCACGGCATGCAAAAGTCGTGCGTCAAATTAAATTTTGCTGCGTCATTGACCCGAGGTCTCGGGTTAATGGATGCCCTGAGTTTCACAACAAGTTCAGAACTTAAAAGTTTTGGTCTCTTTCATCCTCTACCAAATCTGTAAGCGAGACATTCATGATTACACAGACTATATACAAGTGGGTAGATATTTTACTGGAAAAGCCCCGATAATGAATCACTTAAATGAGGAAACAGCCCTCTGTACCAAGTTTTTTTTTATTTTCAATTTGCTGTCGGATGAAAAGTCAGTCAATTACCAGGAACAAGCCTCAGTCCTATCATTTAGAATCACTGAGTTTCATGATTATGATGTCGACAAAGGTTTTTCATCATTGGCTTGAAGATTGGTTTTCTGTTCTGAAGTCTTAATTGAAAATTTTCACAGAAAAACAGAGGTTCTTCAGCAAATAATCAGAAGACTCCATCCAATGCAACATGTCAAATCTACGACATTAAAGAAGCTTTGCTAACCAGACAATGCCTTCATACACCAGCCAATAAGAAATTGAATCTGACTTTGGAAACTTGATGTTACACTACGGTCATTAACCTGCAGAACTATTAATCACTCTGAACATTGAACTCTATGAATGGCCCTATACAGAGAGCACATGTCTACAGCCCCACAGAATGCTAAAACTAGTTAGATTTAAAGGGCCTACTCAATCCCAGAGTGAAGAAAAAGTAATATTTCTTTAATGATTATGTAAAGTTAGGCAAACCGATTAATAATAGAAAATTGATCGGTGCACACTTACCGATATATCTAATCATCAATGTTAAAATCTCAACAGATTCACATCACTGATGCTAACAATGATATCTTTCCCAACACCACAATGCTAACTAACAATGGTAGCATGCTTTGTACCACCCATATCAAAGAGACACACAGACATACACTGTGTGACCATGGTTCAGGGTGGCCTGTTTATCTAGCACGGTGTCTGATCTGTGTAGGAGATAGAAACTCATACAGAAATTCGCTGTGCTGAAGTTTGTTTTGCTTTCATCAATGAATCTCAAATTCAAACATGTTTCATTATCAGTTTCACAAGAACTTAAAAGTTTTGGTCTCTTTCATCCTCTACCAAATCTGTAAGCGAGACATTCATGATTACACAGACTATATACAAGTGGGTAGATATTTTACTGGAAAAGCCCTGATAATGAATCACTTAAATGAGGAAACAGCCCTCTGTACAAAGTTTTTTTTATTTTCAATTTGCTGTCGGATGAAAAGTCAGTCAATTACCAGGAACAAGCCTCAGTCCTATCATTTAGAATCACTGAGTTTCATGATTATGATGTCGACAAAGGTTTTTCATCATTGGCTTGAAGATTGGTTTTCTGTTCTGAAGTCTTAATTGAAAATTTTCACAGAAAAACAGAGGTTCTTCAGCAAATAATCAGAAGACTCCATCCAATGCAACATGTCAAATCTACGACATTAGAGAATATTTGCTAACCAGACAATGCCTTCATACACCAGCCAATAAGAAATTGAATCTGACTTTGGAAACTTGATGTTTCTCGACTGCCATTAACCTGCACAACTATTAATCACTCTAAACATTTCACTCTATGAATGGCCCTATACAGAGAGTACATGTTTACAGCCCCACAAGAATGCTAAAACTAGTTAGATTAATATATAAAAAAAAATTATGAAAAATTTATCAATAAAGGGCCTACTCAATCCCAGAGTGAAGAAAAAGTAATATTTCTTTAATGATTATGTAAAGTTAGGCAAACCAATTAATAATGAAAAATTGATCCGTGGACACTTACTGATATATCTAATCATCAATGTTAAAATCTCAACAGATTCACATCACTGATGCTAACAATGATATCTTTCCCAACACCACAATGCTAACTAACAATGGTAGCATGCTTTTGTACCACCCATATCAAAGAGACACACAGACATACACTGTGTGACCATGGTTCAGGGTGGCCTGTTTATCTAGCACGGTGTCTGATCTGTGTAGGAGATAGAAACTCATACAGAAATTCGCTGTGCTGAAGTTTGTTTTGCTTTCATCAATGAATCTCAAATTCAAACATGTTTCATTATCAGTTTCACAAGAACTTAAAAGTTTTGGTCTCTTTCATCCTCTACCAAATTTAATGCATTCTGGATTATATAATTAATACTTATTGATTTAAGGAAAACTAAGACAGATTGCATCTCATTCTTTTCAACAACACTCACATTAACCATAAATGAACCTGGATTATATATTACATGTTTATTGGAAAAACATTAAATAATACGGGCTTTTTTTCCTGGACATTTATTTTAGCAGCGGTCATGTAATTGATTTGTTTTGCATTTTGTTTAACAATCACGTGTTCTTGTGTGTCTTGTTGCCGTAATAGTGCTGATCTTGGAAAGTTTGACATTCCATTTATAAAGGGGAGATTTTGAGTCATGATTAGGCCTATGTCTTTTACAAACATTGCAATACATGTATGAAATGTTTTTGTTGTCGCCGTCATCCTCAGTAATCTCGAGCTCGCCGGTCCAAAGCCAATCAAACTCCCCCAGCCGTTTCGTCTGAGAACGTTTGATCTTCTTTGGCTTGGGGAATACGGGACAATTTTGCCGTTGATGTTGCCATCATCCAATCATCAATGTTGAAATCTCAACAGATTCCCACCATTGATGCTAACAATATCTTTCCCAACACCACAATGCTAACTAACAATGGTAGCATGCTTTTGTACCACCCATATCAAAGAGACACACAGACATACACTGTGTGACCATGGTTCAGGGTGGCCTGTTTATCTAGCACAGTGTCTGATCTGTGTAGGAGATGGAAACTCCTACAGAAATTCGCTGTGCTGAAGTTAGAGAAGAATATTAAGTTATTTCGTTTTACTTTTAAGATAGAAATGACAACAAACCTTGTTGGCAGCTTCCGCCACTGCGAGTGAACACGAGATTTCCGGTGCTCCTCCCCCGTACACGATTCTGTCATCACTGACCAGGTTACGGATGACACACAGGGCATCATGGATACTCCGCTTTCCCTCCTCGATAATCTGTGGATCAGAATCAGATAATCCAATGAATATCAAAGACATTTTTCAGCGTAACAATTTTAACAGTTTTAAAACAATTTTTACACAGCATTTCTTTGAATAAAAGTATTTCATGCTTGATTACAGAAAGGCATACATTCTGAGTTTCAACATTTTATCAAACGATGACAAGTTATTGAAGGAGAAGGCTATCCAGTTCAAATAGCTTACCATTTTGTTACCGCCTCGGATGAAGATTGTGACGGCTTTGGAGTTAGCACATTTTTCTATGACCAACATCTTGTCCTTGGTTGTACCAAAGTCCAACTCGCGTACGATTCCAGCCTTGCCAAGCTTTTCTTTTGTCAGTTCCTCAAACCTTGGCACTATTCTGCCACCTGTTGCTATGGCAATCAGCTGTGAAACAAATCCATTTATACAATACATATATCTATAAATGTTTTGGACAAAAATTCCAGAAACGTTGACAACGTTGAGCATAATCACAAGGGAATTTATGTTATACATAAACCCTCAACCAAGTTTCCAGATTGAACTGAATGGGTATTAACCTGATGTTAAACCCTTTTTAAACAGATAGTAAGCCTAACTTCTTTTCTGATGAAGCCATTAAAACTGTTTTTGAATGGAGAAATTGTACGAAGCATTATTTTTATAAAAAATCTTTATCTGAAGTATTTCTACCTCAATTTCTGGACCTCCAACCCAGCGCACAGCTGGAAGTTTTCTCTGTAGCAGAAGGTGGTTGGCTTCGTCATCAAATCCCCACTGGCAGATTACAAGGTTAGCACCTGCATCCTTTACCTATTAAACATTAATTAGGTCAACAATAGTTGCATCAAAAGATCAATCAACATCAGTTGCACAACTTACTAATTCATTAATAAATTCTAAATGCATTGTCATAAATATTTGACAACCTTCATGATTGTAATTTTAAGAAATTGGATACTGGTGCTTTAATATTGTGGATAAATTCAGTAAAAATGAAGACATAATTGTAAAATTGAAAATAATTTTGATACCGACCTGTTGAACCATGGTGTCAAACTTCTTGACTTCATACTCCCGGAGTTTGTGGTAGTCCTCAACAGACTTTATTTCCAAACCATGCTTTGTCTTTGGCTTTGGAGGCTCAAACGGACAGGTGAGAATTGCTATTTTGGCATCTTTTACTTCCTGAAGAACAAGAGTTTTAAAAATTCTAGTAATTAATGGTACAGAGTTGATGAAAAAACAAGATTTATTTCATGCATACAAAATATGTACCACCCATATCAAAGAGACACACAGACATACACTGAGTGACCATGGTTCAGGGTGGCCTGTTTATCTAGCACGGTGTCTGATCTGTGTAGGAGATGGAAACTCATACAGAAATTCGCTGTGCTGATCATTTTCTGTCCTTTTTCTTTACTTTCAAGACTCCAGCTAGACTCAGATCAGAGACTGATCATAATATCTACTTCTTAGACTCAGAACAAAGACTGATTATAATATCTACCTGCAATGGACTTTTTCAAGGTTATTTCTGCAGATTCATTACACAATGTTTTCATATAACTTTCCTTCAATTTCCTCACATCCAAAGTACTGCTCAAGTTCAGAAAGGCAATTTCCAACCAATTTGCAAAAGCTGCAGAATTCCCCTTATAAACACAAGCCAAATGGTTTAAATAATACCTTGGGCATTTGTGGATGGCTGAAGTCTTTGTCCACGATGACGCCCTTCACTAACATGGTGTCCTCCATCTTGCCACCTACTTTCCCTTCTACCTTGATTAGCTCAAAGTTGACATCCTTCTTATCAAAGTCAGCCACAGCCAAGATTGCATCCACAGCAATCTCTGCCATCTGTCTGTGACATCTGTTGACTCTGAATAATATGAAAAAAAAATTCTGTTATGCACAAAAATGTTAATATTTCCTTAAGGAAACGGCTGCTGATCAACATACAAAAAGACATCTAGGGGTGAGGCATATTTCCAAACAGAGAAAATTTTAGAAGTTTTAAAACTTTGAAATATGCCCTTACAGCAAAATAATTTATCAAACAAACGGTTAACTTTTAATTAAATTATGAACTTCTGAATCATCTGATATAAACTTACATTTTTGACCCCAGAGTTGTCATTGCCAATTGAATAAGTGGCTCTTTATTTTTAGGGTCTGTCTTGAATGTTTCACTGATAGTGCTAAGATGCTCGAAGGCAACTTTGGCAGCCATTTCATAACCATCTGCAATCCGGATGGGGTGAATACCTCTGTCTAGCAGTTTTTCAGCGTGTTCTAGTAATGCTCCCGCAAGCACTGAAAGGACCCAAACAACATATTTTTTTACATTTATATAAGAACAC
The DNA here is from genome assembly GCF_902652985.1 of Pecten maximus. Taxonomy (NCBI): domain Eukaryota; kingdom Metazoa; phylum Mollusca; class Bivalvia; order Pectinida; family Pectinidae; genus Pecten; species Pecten maximus. The sequence goes on from NC_047016.1 coordinate 46,003,007, forward strand.
AAAATTTGTAAGATAACATTGTAAACCAACACACTATTTTTTGGCATAGCCGTATATTATTTTGGCCCCGGATATGACGCGACAGGTGGCGTTACTGGTCAAGATGAACTATGTGATTGGTCAATGTAGCGGTAAATGCAAAATGCAGATATGTAGTTAAAAACGAAACAAAGTTAAGATTGAATGCAAACTGAATAAGTGGATGTATTTTTTCAAATGACACATGGATAAAATTATATTCCTGATTCAAATGCAGTCTTATTATCACCAAAAATGATTCTAACTGATATAATTTTGTTATCCGTGCTGAAACGCATGACTTCGTTGATTTATTTCACCAGCAGTTTTACATTATAACTACAAGCATTAAAACTATGCCGTTTATCTTTTTTAAAGATATTTCTTGTTTAAATTTAAAACATAGAACCACTAGAGACCTACCTACAACTCCTGTGGTACCATCTCCAATCTCATCATCCTGAGACTGTGACAGCTGAACCATGAGCTTGGCTATCTGGTGGTCCACATCCATTTGTTTTAAGATTGTGGCCCCATCATTTGTAATAGTTACATCCCCATCAGGGCCAACCATCATTTTATCTAGTCCCTTTGGCCCGAGGGAAGATTTCAGCACACCAGCAACAGTCTTCGCAGCAAGAATATGAGACTGAAAGGAAAAAATTCAAATACAAAGTTTCAATTTGCTTGATTGCGATACATTTATAGATCAGTCTACATTTTTATATTAGATTTCACAATCAGAATGTTGTCAAGGATGTTTGCTAAAGATACAGGCCTAGGGTTGTTGAGTATTCGAGTCGGACATCAGTACTTTCCAGTTACTTTGAAAAAATCAAGTTTGCCCAAAAATTAGTATTCTTTTCTGGCTCTTTAAGGGGAAAACCAACTTTCAAGAAATTGGGTGGAAAAAGTAACCCAAAAATGCATGATTTTTGAAAAAAGTATTAATTTTCATTACAGGTCAACTACAGTTTGAAGACCAAGCTATAAATTGCTGTATAGCTATATCATCTTTTTTCAATAGATCGAGATAGGTCAATGATTCTATATGTTCCATGCTATTTTATTGGGAAAATAGTCAAAACGAAAATGAAAATAGTCATTGTGCATTCACACTTATTGCCTATGAACACACCAACAATGAATTCTTGTCAAATTTCATGTTTGTACACTTGTAAACAATGTTTTTTCATTAGTAAGGATAAATAAACACACAACGGAAATGTCCATATATGCAAATATCTTTTATTTTTGCATTTTAATGACGTTTCCTGACTAAATAAATGCGGCTTTGACAATTTCTTCTTTTAATTTTCAAGTTGAAATTTATTTTGGCTACTTTTAACAACAAAGCTCTGCCCTAAATAATATAAATATAATAAAAGTTGACGTTTTCCCCAACCTGAATTGGACGATACTAATTTAAATCTGCTCAAAATTTCCACGTTTTATTTCATCTTTCTAATCTGAATTTGGTGTTTCGGTACGAGCATGTTCAACCTCGTTTGTTTATTGTCATACAGAATTGTCTACTGGACTTGTCAAAACATGAACAATTGATCATGAATCCCTTTTCATTTGCCTTGAAACTTTCACAAATTTATGAAGACTTGACAAAAATACACAAATAACCTTTACATAGTCCACGGTAAACCTATACATCTACATTATGGAAGACCATTCCATTAATTTAGAATGTTCTGGAACTAGCTAACAAGTCGCTGAATAACGGTAGATTCCAGAACCATCTACGAAAACATACTGGAAATAATAATGAATGTTATGCTGCAAATCAACGTAATTTTGCACTATTTCACCACCTCCACATTACAATGGATAAGTGCAATAAATTAACAAATACAGGCGTAGGAAAAACATGAGCATAATTCTAGCGATACTAACTTCACAGAAAACGTGACTGTCATGCTTCTCTGTTTACCTTGTGGGCTTCAATGCCCGTTAATCTCGATTTTCTTTCTTGATCGCGGATAATAATAAATGGCCTGCCATACTCGTCGAACGCTAAGGATCCGGCCATTCCGTTGTTGTATTTTGAGGGATATCTATCCCGAAATAACGCCGATTACAGTAGATTTTCAACGCAACCCGGCTACCTTCAGGGAATGGGGAAATAAATATGTCGTCTGAATTCTCGTTTCTTATGAGAAGATGCGAGATTTCATTAACCGATTTTCGTTTTCGGAAATTATACAAAATAAGGAATAGCTAAATGATGAAATTGCTTATTCAATAGATAATAAATACAAGTTTATTCATTAGTACGCTTATTAATAAAATTATGAATTCATTTACTCATTGTCTGAAAGATATATTACATACACTTGACTGTATTCGATAAGTGTAAATAAATTGATAATAATTCTCATGCGTTCCGTTATTATTCTAATGAATATTTCTTAAAATATGTTAATCCAAACAGGATGTAAACAAAAGCGACCTAGCAACTCAAGCTTAGCAGACAGCGTGAGTGTTCCGATGAGATTATAATTTTGTTTCACTTATTTACCATAAAAGTGGAACAAAGATAATGGCATTCTTCGGGCTCAGTCAGCTGGGGTATCAAAATACCATAAGGGAGGGGTCCGCACGAGCAAAGGCCGATCCACAAAGGGCTAAAACTCAACTTGGCTTCGTGGCGCTACCTCCATTACAAGACAAGAATCCACCGCGACGATCAATTGTTCCAATAAACCAGGTATCTGGATACGGTCCGGGACCCGTAGGATCGTACGTTGAACACACAAGAATGAGAACGAAACACATCAGGAACCCAAGAGGTAAACATGGGAAAATGTGATGATTTATTTTGATTTGAAACCAGAATATATACTCGTATGGCGCAGGTACTGCTGTACTTCAGCTAGCCCGAGTTTCCTCTGGCCCTGACACCATGCCTGGTGTAGGACCAGACATGGTGTCAGGGCCAGAGGTACTCCTATACGTATATGAGGTCTTATTCCACCTGATTACATTGGTGGATATTGTTACATGACAGCCTGTCAAAAGTTTCCTGTCGTGTAAACCTCTAATATTATTGGAGTAGGCCAGAGGAAACTCGGGCTATACTTCAGCTAGCCACAGGCACAGGTAAATGTCTCTGGTTAGTTTATCGCCGTGTAATAAAATCCTCTTATATATTGTTGGAGTAGCAAATACTTTAATATATGAGATGGGCTGCACATATATTGAATTGGCTACAGTACATTACCCTGTCTACTGTGTAGTGGTTGAGACTCTACGTACCATGAATACACTGGGCATTATGTTATTCATTAACATCAAAGCATACTCTATGCACGATATGCAGCATATCGTGCACGATATGCAGCATATCGTGCATATGCTTTGATGTTAATTAATTTACAATAATGTTAACCCCAATTATCTGAATATGAAACACTGCTCAAGAATCTGTACTACATGTCATATATGTAAATAAAACTGTCTTGTTGAGATTTAACCTAGTGTGTATTTGATGTTGTAGAGCCTATTGAGTTGTACCGTATCCCACTGACTACCTCCTCACAGCTAGGCTGGTGGCGAACAGATGAGCCCCTCAAAGAACGTCAGCCATGGACATATGTCAAGAGGAATGTCTCGGTTAACAGTGAGATGACAAGGTCTGTAGCATTTACTGTAGTTTTGCAACACCAAGAGTAGCAGTAAGCTAAAGAATATCCATTTGCTAGTTAGGGACCAGTTCTCGTCACTGCACATGCATACATGTGGTACATCCTTTGTGTTAAATCTGCAACACAAGGACCAGATTTTGTGGATGGGTTATGAGCAGGGCATGTTTTATACACAAAAAATGTGTGCTCATATGCTACACATGCATTGATGAAAACTGGTTATCTTTTTCCATGTGCTTAAACTCTGTTTTCATGAATGAAATATTCAAGCAATTCTTTTAGAGTTGATCTAATATATAATGTATTTATAAAAAAAAGATTGCTGAATCGTTCTAGATAGACCTGAGCAAATTTTCTATGAAAATCTTCATTTGATCCCAACTATTGAAATTCTTCTAAGCATAAATTTTCTCATACAAATCACTCATTATTGGATCCCTTAAAAACAGTTTTCTCAGTTAATGTCATTGGGTAACTATCAATGTATAAACCAAAAACTCATTTATATTATCTGCTAGGAGATAGTCTCTATGATGATATACAATGTAGATATATTGTGAAGGGACTAATTTGTTAAGTAGGTTAATCTTAGTTCCAATTCAAATATACAAATGTATATGTATTAAACAGCTTCATGTAGATGTTAGGGCATTGGATGTGTCATTGTCATTCCTACTGTCACCAGTGTCATAATTCCTCATCTGTTTCACTGTCTGTCATTCCTGCTGTCATCAGTGTCATGATTCCTCATCTGTTTCACTGTCTGTCATTCCTGCTGTCACCAGTGTCATGATTCCTCCTCTGTTTCACTGTCTGTCATTCCTGCTGTCATCAGTGTCATGATTCCTCATCTGTTTCACTGTCTGTCAATCCTACTGTCACCAGTGTCATGATTCCTCATCTGTTTCACTGTCTGTCATTCCTACTGTCATCAGTGTCATGATTCCTCATCTGTTTCACTGTCTGTCATTCTTGCTGTCACCCGTGTCATGATTCCTCATCTGTTTCACTGTCTGTCATTCCTACTGTCATCAGTGTCATTATTCCTCATCTGTTTCACTGTCTGTCAATCCTACTGTCACCAGTGTCATAATTCCTCATCTGTTTCACTGTCTGTCAATCCTACTGTCACCAGTGTCATTATTCCTCATCTGTTTCACTGTCTGTCACTCCTACTGTCACCAGTGTCATGATTCCTCCTCTGTTTCACTGTCTGTCATTCCTACTGTCACCCGTGTCATGATTCCTCCTCTGTTTCACTGTCTGTCAATCCTACTGTCACCAGTGTCATGATTCCTCCTGTTTCACTGTCTGTCATTCCTACTGTCACCAGTGTCATACTTTCTCATCTGTTTCACTGTCGGTCAATCCTGCTGTCACCAGTGTCATGCTTCCTCTTCTGTTTCACTGTCCGTCATTCCTACTGTCATCAGTGTCATGATTCCTCCTCTGTTTCACTATCTGTCATTCTTGCTGTCCTCAATATCATTCTTCCTTTCCTGTAATTCTTTCTGAAATTCCTGCTTTCTCAATATCTACCCTCTACCAATAATTATCACAGAGATACTCCATTTTGCCATTTCCTTGTCATACTTCCTCCAGGGAATCCTCTGTAATATAAATATGTTTCTATTGCAGATTTGTAAACGAGATGAGCCTTACCAACCGAGAATTCACACTGTTCTAAAAGAATTACCCACTCCCTCCTGATTTGTCCTGGAACCCAGTGAAAGCCTAACATTTAAATCCAGGGACCATTACAGTATTCACCATTTGTGTTACGGAGTGAGAGTGAAAGTCTAGGAATATTGATGTTACGTAAAGTGTGTATGGGTGATAGAAGTAAAAGCTATGAAAAATATTAAAGTATTAATTTCCTCTACACAGATAAACATTAAATCTGAGAACAGAACAATTTTCTTGAAGTTTGTTACATTCTACTTTTAATCATGTTTTTCTGAATTCTGTGATATTAAGATTCTGGAGAAAAATGCTCCCCAAGCCTAACTTGTTGAGATAGAAAACATCCAGTTGCACTGTTTGTCTATGAAAAAAATATAATCTGTTTATGAAAAGTTACAGATTATTTTCAACTATGACTTAAAAGTGGAATCATGTTTATAAATATTAATGTAAAGGAAATATATAGTTATAAATCTTTGTTGTAGCAGAGAAAAAATATTTTATCACTAATTTGATTTCAAATGCTTTATAACCTATAAAATTAGGTTTTTGTTTTCCTATATATCATATACAGGCTTTTTATTAACTTGTTATAGACTTAATAATGTCCATTTCAGTATATATATATATATATAAGTAAAATTTCAATGGTTAGTTTTTATGGTGACTTTGTACTTGGAAAGGGGTCAACTTGTGGCTATGTATTACTAACACAATTTTAAAAAAAATCTTTATTTATTTTTTAATCATTAGTAGAGGAAAATTTTTAATATTGTGGTTTTAGCTGTACTGGCACAGCAGAAACTTATTACACTTTAGTATGTTGTTTAAATAAAACAACAACAAAAAAGTTGAATAGATTCAGTATTGACTTTTTTCAGGATATATCAATATATATATACATATTATTACGTACATAGGTAAAGCTAAACTAACAGTTGGCTAGTCTTTATTTTTTTGTTTTGTTTTTGCTCAAAAGTAGATTGTTTTATTTTAAATATTCTATACTTCTTGAATATCATGCTATATCGAGTTCTGATTTAGAAGAACAATTTTCATTTTCAATTTTGGAAGTCACTTCATCTCATATCATTGCATGATCTTTTCATTTTTCATATACAAAGAGAATTATATTATACATTTATATAGATATACCAGAAAATTATTTTAATTATATTTCTACACTAGAGAACGCTTTATGTTTACTTTTACACAAATATCTTTGTCGTAGATTTCTTGTGATTTTGTGATGAATTTAAACCCAATCCTACACTATGATAGCATAATTCATTCAGATGCAATACTAAGGATGAATTGCAATAAAGAAAACATTATTTTTAGTAGAAACTATGATTCGTGAATTCAATGAAACCACATCTCTTTATTGTATAAATCATTTCAGATAAAAAGATTTGGATTGATGCATGTGGAATGTTGTTTTTCGCAGCCAATTCTAGATAAGATTAAAGTTATTAAAATGGTTTCATCATGTAGAGATTAAAAATTAATGTAATTACAAAATTTAATACAATTTTAAAAACAAAACAATGATGTATATGTAGCAAATTGTGTATATATATATATTTTTTTTCTTTTACATTACATATATATCATTTCTTTGAAGTCTCACAAATGTTTTGGCGGTCCAGATATTAATTCTGACTGCATCAATGGTATAAAAATGTTATATAAATATACCTTGCACTGATTGCAGTTTTGGTTAAGATTTGTAATGCAAACAGTATTCACCTGTTGAAATCAAAATATAAAACAAAAGAAAGTGGTTTCGTTTTGTTCTTTTTCTGTATTTATGAAACCATGTTGGTAAAAGAGTGTTGTTTTCATAAAAGATAGTTTGAGCAAAAAGTTCATTCTTGAATATAAAAATGTTTTATGAATGTGGTTCTCACAAAGGATCTTTGAGTGGACGCACTATTGATATTTTGTCCTCACATCACCACAAACACATTTCATGTGCCGCCTTATAACCCATAAATGCTTATTTAGTCGGTGTTTTGTGTTTAATGCTTGATAATGAAGTTCCTTCTGCAAAAATAGCTATATGTAAGCCACTTTATGGGACACTTGAAAACATCTCATGACGCCGTAAACTAGACTACAACACTCGCCCGGTTACGTAACTATGACAACGAGAGAGATGAACCAACGAGATGTCAGGAGGCACTTACCGAATCTGTATCAATTTTCGAAATTAATTATTATGATTATTATTATTTTTCATATTTTATTTTTTTTTTAATTGAGAAGCAAATATCACTCCTATTAGATATCCTTGCATCTGATGGTGTTTAAGGTCCCGTGAAGTGAGCGGGCACATCCTTAGATCGTCTTTATCAGTCTCCCGGTTGGTTTTTAAGGCTTCTGACATAAGTTTCTCGCCGTGTAAGCCTCTAAAATTGTTGGAGTAGATATATAATGGTTTTGAAGGCGCCTGCTATCAGTTTCTTGCCGCGAAATCCTCTAACATTGTTGGTGTAGATGAATAATGGTTTTGAAGGCGCCTGTCATACGTTTCTCGCCGTACGTGTACCGGTAATCCTCTAAAATTGTTGGAGTAGATAGATAATGGATTGAAGTGAAAAATGTCACTTTTATATAATAATTTTCGATATTTCACTGGTAAAAATGTAATGAAAAAATATGATATTTGGATCAAAACTCGCACTTTCCACCTAGTGTGAAAAATGTTCTGAAAGCTAAAACGTACATAAATGTGTATATATATTCCCATGGCAGTCTAACTGAAAAATCCACCAAAATCATTTCTGTGTAGTATAAATTAAAGTGGGGAAATCCCCAAAGAACCAACGTCCATTCAGTGTAGTTTGGGGAAAGGTTCGTCTTCATGTCGTCAGGATCATTTTCAAACCTGGACTCTGGGGTTACTGCTCTTCTTTCATACCTTGATATTTCTGTGTAGTGTACAATCCACTACCAAAAGAAAATTAAATCTATCGGAGAATATGACGTACTTTTCCAGAATGGTAAGGATGATACAAAACTGATTTTCCACATTACTCAAAAAATAAGGTGGGGGGAGGGGGGGGGGGGATAGCTAAATCAACAAGCTCGTTATTATTCAGTACGTGTATATGATACATATTTGATGGTATAATTTAAACTCAGAGAATGCGGAAAACGAGAACATGCTGCATTCGACTCGCTGTCGGAGAGAACAAAAACCCATTAGGTCCATACGTAAAATCCAAAATGAAACAAAACACAAACTTGTCAGCATTTCTTCATCCCGACGCCTAACCACACTTACAGATTTACATGTAGGGTATCTAGTGATTTGATTCTCCTCTGTAAACAGTATTATTACATTTCCTGCTAAAACGAAAAGAACTAGTCTTACTTGACATCCAGGGTAACCCCACCTACACATTGTCCTGTTTGTCTAAAGACCAAACACTGTCCCGTCAATACTCCTTGATAGTGAGAAGGATGTGGATCTACCTCGTTTATATTAGACTCCTAGACTTTCGCAAAAATCTTTTAAACAATGTTTTATTGCTGGCTCGAGTAGCTGTTCAGCTAAACCTTTATCTAAGATTCTCACTACCATTCTTAGTGCAATTCAGACGGATCTGCAGTCCTATGGTGATACCGGTTACACCAGAAGTGGCATTATTGGGATGTGGAGTTTGAGAAAAAACAAAACACCGAAGATCTTTTGATTATTCTTGAACATCCGCTCCTCACGAACGGTTTGATTTTTCTTCTCCTTACCCTAATATTCCCCACTCCAACTTAAGAAAACGCGTTCTTTCTCTAGCTTGTAATGAGAACATTCTCTTCCAATAAGACGAACGGCCATATAAGTACCTAGTTGTTTGGTTTGTTTTTGTTTAACGTCCTATTAACAGCCAGGGTCATTTAAGGACGTGCCAGGTTTTGGAGGTGAAGGAAAGCCGGAGTACCCGGAGAAAAACCACCGGCCTACGGTCAGTGCCTGGCAACTGCCAGTTGTGAACCGAACGGTAAAATATACGGCTATGTGTCGTAGAAAATACATAGCAGATGAAATCGTAAGAATGATTTAATTTTTGATCGATAGCATCTTTGTTGAGTTTGGTGACCAGATCTTCAACAGATTATTGACATATCCACGCGCCCCTCTGTTGACTGACTTTTATTGAAGAGCTTTTCAGAACAGGTAACAAAGACCTTGGAAAATTCTTAAATTTCATCTATAGATATTTTGATAGTGTTTTTTCTTTAAATAACAAAACTTGACAATATCGATTGGATATACTTTGTAAAAACTGAAATCAATGACATTATAGACTCATCAAAATCTGTCGCTGACCTCGATACTCGCCTACAACTAAGCTGTAGATAAGCGTGATGAATTCATTTTCCCATTTCTTAATTTTACATTTATAGATAGCAACATACCTGCATTCCCCACCTACGACGTTTACATGTCCAAGTTGATTGGATAGTCAAAGGTTTGTTCCCGTTACCACAGTTTCCGTAAGAGATGTCGAATACTGAGGAGAAATTAAGAACGCAAGGTTTCGAGAGGTGCAGGTTGTAGACCGAGTTTCCTCTGGCCCTGACACCAAGTCTAGTTTAGGGCCTCTTCACCAGACATGGTACCAGGGCCAGAGGAAACTCGGGTTATGCAGGTTGATGAAAACCACAGAAAAGCTTTATTGCCAATATCATGGTCTCATTTGGAAATACTAATTTTCCTTATGCCATATGAACCCGACATGTTTGATGTTTGTTGATATGCCTAGCGGTTCTGTTGTCACCACCCTAACTCTCTTTTGTGATTGTGGCTTATCCTTGATTTGACCTAGATTTGTATGGCGGGTGTCGTTGGTACGCTTACTCTTCCTGAACACCTGGTCTTGTTATCTTTTAAGGACTCCCCTGGTCTATGGTTTCTTTATCATGTCTTTGCTATTTTAAGCAGCATGGCCGAAGTGACACAATGATAACCCGCAGATATCAAATAACACCCTACCCCACCCCTTCTGAACCCTCTTGCATGGGGGGGGGGGGGGGGGGGTCTAAGTGTATGCGGTATTCTAACTGGTATACGATATTAGCTATATAAGCACACATCCCAATGGCTCTCGGTCCAGTAGGACGGGCCCTGCTAGTAATAAATAATCCAAATATGAGATTAATTAATCCCAAGGTTTCTGATGTTTTGTCGACATTTTAAAATTCTGATATGGGCCGACTGACTCATATCTGTGTTCTAGTGTTCTAACATTGATGAGTCCTCTGGTACCGTTGAGAGAAGCTGTGACAATGCTATCAATGGAGGAGTCAGAGACGAGATGTGTTATGAAAATAGACCCATTGTTTAAGTTTCCCGCGGTAAGAATTTATTACTTATCTCGTCTTTGTAATATATCGATTAAGATTAGCTTGTAGATCAGAATATCGACGATAGCATTTGTGATGTTGGCAGCATTGTCGCTGTCAGGAAATGGCCATACCGTGTCCACAATATGTAACCACCAGACAGAGATTTGCTTATATGCATAAACTTAAATAGTTACGGTTGTTCCCGCCAAAGTAGGAGATTTGATATACAACTTCATTGTACACGTATATATGTGTCATCAACTATTGACCTTCCGGCCATCTTCTATCAACGAATGTATCCTGATAGAATATAAAAAAAACTACTCACTTGAATTATGGATTATATGGATGATTTATAAATAATAACAACCTTCGGGAATCTAAAAAATGACTGAACTGTATTAACATAAAGAGACGTGCTATATTTCCCACTCAATGCGCGTACAGCAGGGGTGTCTACTAAGTCCACTATCATCCAACTAAACAGCAGGAAGCTCCCTTCAAACCCATTATAGAGATAATCTGCACAAATTATAGTTTTGAATAATTCTATATCATCTTGAACAGACTGGATGCTTGAAGCCTGCTGTTGCATACTAGGGGACCTCTGGGTAATTATTAGTCCTATCATAAGGTTCGAAGGTTCATATCGTGATTTTTTACATTTACATTTTTGTAATTTGTCGAACCTCCAATACTTATATTATAGGACTAGGTAACTATGCACCGAACATAAAATGGAACACTCAATTTGTTTGACGAGAATAATCGATATTCTATCTGATTAGCTAAACTGCTCAATCGTGCTTTGAAAAGGGTATTGTTCTTTCAGAGACAGGCTTTCAAACTTGTATCAATACAGATGGCCACGCAATACCTGCACTTGATCGCTTTGTTAGCGGTGGTTATGGAAGAGACTGAACATAGACGGACCGTATTGTCTTGTCTGACGATGTAGTCCACGTAATAATTGTAATTGTATACAATGATGTATAGAGCAAGATGTCTATTATTAGTTGTTGTGGTTTTAGTAACTTTTTCATAAAAACTAGCAAAAAAATTGTTTTTATTTTCCATCTGAAAAAATAGATTAAAACGAAAATCAAAAGATCCACTTTGCTGTTACATTTTATTTCAAAAACCAAATTTGATGTAATGTAGTGATTAGCTATTAACATTTCAGAACACAAACTTGTCCATTTGGCGCCTCCATAAGTACGGCGATGTTTTAGGCCACTACAAATATTGATTCATCTTATACATTATGGTAAGTTGTATGTACAAAGATACCAAGTTGTACGTACACAGATACCAAGTTATACGTACAAGACAGATATTTTTGGCAGTGGCCCTAATACACCACCGTAGCATAAGTAGCACAGACACCCAATTATTTATCGATAATGATATTTGAGTTTCGCAATAACATTATATTAATGTTTTTCTTTACTTTTTGAATATCTAATTTAATGGTTGTCATCGTGTTATACCACTGGGAAGTGTTCCTGTTCTATTTACTTTTTGGTATGAACATACCTGCTTATTTCGTTATAACCGCTACCCCGGTTCTCATTTTCTAGAACGTGACATTATTTTGATTTGACACATTGCACATGACGATTGCCTGACTCAGAAGACGGAACTACTGGTTCTACCATCATTGTACATATACTGCCTCAAGAGTCTCAGTAGTAATATTACCCTTGTTCATATATGATCCTTAAATATTTCATTTTGCATTACGGCTTTTTTTCCCATTTGTATTGTCTGGATTTTGCAATTATTCAAAAAGAGCCGTCAGTTAAAGTAAATATAGTTTTTGTTAATAAATTGCTCGATTCATTACATTGTACATAGGAAATGTGTATCCGATGTAACCTGGTTAGATTTGACCAAACGTAAAAATAATAATTATCTTCAATTCGTTATTCGTTGACGTCAAACAATGCTATACATGGTTAGCGGGTGGAAATCTTAACTGCTTCAAAGATATAACCAAGAAACGATTCCATAGGGGTGTGAAAATACCCCAGGAATTGTTTTTACACGTGATTGTGTTTATGTTTTGATGCCCAGCAATGCTATATAATGATATGTGGCCGTGATCTCAACGGTTTCAAAGATGTAACCAAGAAATTAAGTCCCTAGGGATGGGGAAAGACTCGTGTTTATCTTTTGATGCCAAGAAATACTATATATGGTTAATGGGGTCACGATATGTACGGTCGTTAATCACCACCGCCAAGGGATGCTACCAGTCAAATATGAGCGATATCCATCGCTTAGTTCCAGAGAATAGTCGATAATATCAATACTACCAAATGGACCTCTTTTGGCACCACCTCTCATACCCCTGGGGATCAGCCCCATCATTTGTATAAATTTGAATCCAAGCCACCTAGGGATGCTGCCACCGAAATATAAATGTCATACATTGCCAAATTCCAGGGAAGAAGTCGTAAATGTCAATATTGCCAAATGGACCCCCTTTTAACCCTGCCCTTCAGACCCTGGAGGTCAACCCTTTCAGTTGTGAATCCCAGCCACATAGGGATGCTTCTTACCAAATTTAGTTAAATTCTTATCAGCGGTTAAGGAGAAGTCAATTGTTGACGGACGGACGTCGGACAACATGTGCCGGACACACCAGGAGAGGCAAAGCAAATAATGCTGTATATGAGAAAATGAAGAAGGAAACCTTAAGACAAACAGACAACAACAAAAACGAAAATGTTTAACATATAATAAAATGTTTATTATAAACAGTCAGTGAATGAGGAATAACGAAAATAAATACTTTCGTTCCGGTTTTATAAAATATAAATAGAAACTAAAACAGTGACACCTAATGTGTGGGTCTCTGTAATATCGACCCCCAGTTGATTGTTACATTACTACAAAGTGTCTTCCTCATATCAATAACCCGTAACCCACTACATATTGCACGGTTTCTGACAATGATTGTCCCTGAACTTTGACGGAATAACCCGAACATTGAACTTTGACGGAATAACCCGAACACTGTACTTTGACGGAATAACCCGAACACTGAACTTTGACGGAATAACCCGAGCACTACATGTGTGCCTATTTAACCTGTGAAGCTAAACACAAATCTCTTTTATTTTCATGTAGAAACATTTTTGATTATATTGTCATAACGATTAAAAATGTGCTACTTCAACCATCTAAAATATGTGAATATGAGGTGAGAAATAGACAGTGTCAATTAATATTGAAACCAGAAGGGTCATCGTGTCTTAAATCACATTTTGATACCAGTAAATGTCCATTCAAATAAAAATAACATTAAGAAAGTGGTTTGACAGTTGCATAATAATTGCTCACATTTTCTCATGTCAAAATCGTATTTCTCGACAATGACTTGTCACAGTTCCAAAGTCTGAATATAAAGCCCCGGATGGAGGAAACAATTTCGTTTTAAATTAGATTAGATGTTTAATCATTAGTTTTGTAAACTGAATTGCATAGGAAAACTAAGGCTACTAACGAGTATTTGTGTGGTGGTCAAATAAAACAGATAATGTAAACTCATAGACATTCATGTTTGTATCTATCGTATAAATAAGCATAGATCGGTGAAAAATTTCTATTTAGGATGAACATGAAATATTTTGATATGTTTTAATATCTAAACATATTGTCAACAATTTGGTAAATAAGGCAACTATTTTTGTAACATTCTGAATATTTTTAACATTTATATAATGTCCTCTTATGGGTCAGAATTAAATTTCGAGAATTCTACCCCTTTCCACATTTTGTCTGCATGTCTAGTAGCATTTCAACAGTCTGCGTCACATCCGCTAATATCAACAACATGCCAGTCAGCGTAATCGGAACTCCTCGGTTGTGTAATGTGGCGCGTGTCACATTCGCGGAGTTCCGATTGACGCCCATCGCCATTTTCATTGTTCAGAGAGCATGTCTGCACCTACACCACAGGAATCACATTTTCAGAATTCACAGGAATAACATTTTCAGAATTCTCAATAATCACATTTTCAGAATTCTCAGAAATCACATTTTCAGAATTCTCAGGAATCACATTTTCAGAATTTGCGGAAGGTTTTGGCGGTAAGTTCTCTGTTGGTTCTGGCATTTCAACTTCCGGGAGCGGTTTGTTGAATCCGTCCTTTCCTTCCAAGAAGAATGTTTCCACGATTCCCTTGCCCTGAAATTAGACATCCACTTGTATAAAAGAAAATCATTATCGTAATGTGAAGAAAAGTAGTTTGTGGTTTTGTAATTCTAAACAAATAAGTTTTCCACGTGGCTTAGATCACTCTTCACTAAACAAGAGTACCTTAGGGCGGAAGAATATGCACCTGTCGGACGCCAAATAGTGCTTGCTATATACTATCTTGGAATGAAGTAAGATTTGCATCACCTTATAGTTATGGTTATAAGTGGCATGATTTAACCCTCACTTTTATTTTCACTACAACGTTAACGTTTATTTTTCAAACAGTTGGAGGAAAACAAGTAATGATGAGTTACTGAATCAGTCTCCTACTAGTTAAACACAACTTGATATCATGATCATAACGCCTGCCGTATTTCAGAGAAGTCTTTTTTTTTAAATGCAGGGACACAAGATAAATTAAACGCTGAAATAAACAAAGTAGATTAACTAATTAAATGCCTCTCAGGGAAATACAAATATATATCATAATTATAAAGCCTCAAAGAAGCCTTAAAGTTTCAAAGAAATCGGTTAAAATGTATATCTCCGAACAAAAAATTTAATACCGAAATGAGCAAAGGGCAATATCTTTTGCAAAAATAATCGAATGAAAATTCCTCCCAAGGGAACACATCTGCATTATCTCAATATTGACCCATCAGACGCCTCCACTGTACATTATACATTATATTCATGGTAATAGTTCTGGAAACACCTTAAATATTGTGTATTTATAAGTTATACCACTTTGATCACACTGAATTTAAAAGTACCTAAGGACTGATTATCTATTGACCATTGAACAAAACCTGGAAACAAAATCTGCGTGAACATCTTCACATATTCCCTAACACTTCTGTAGGTTTTTTTTATTGAAATTGGTAAATTCATTTTGGAATAGTCAAGACAAGATATGTGTCACTTTTTGGCATCAAATACCATAACTCCAGGAGAAATTGACGGAGCCTAATGGCTATCAGAGAGACGCCAGAACATGCCATGGATAATATGTGAATAACAAATTTGACGGACGTATGAAATATATCAAATGCACATAGAATATTCTATCTACGCTACTTGTATTTAACAGGACAGAAACTTTTCCTTTCTTTGCGGCCCTCTCGACATTGAATAGGAGTTAATAGGAATTCTTATATTCATTAAACCATCTGGTTTTAATGGAAAGATCCCTAAGAAGCATTCACTAAAACGGACACCTTTTCCTAGATTTAATGAAATCTTCCTAACATAGCCTACAAGACAAATAACTGCCTTCGTTAGGCCATAGCACAAAACCTTAATAGAAGTCACTCAAGGAAAATGATTACCCTCATTAGAATGTAGCTACTCAGTTTTAGATAGTGCATTCCAAAAAGGAGTTTACTGGAGAGATAATTACCTTCATTGGAACGGGACCCCGCAGCTTTAGATGGAATCCCCCAAGGTACCGTAGTAGTGTGCTCGTTTCTGGGCTCACATGTATCTTCAACGCTGAAATATTAACACTTATTACGTCACCATGTTACATAATATGTCCAGAAAAATTCCATTTAAAATGTTCTTATATTTAATTCTTTTTATGAAGGACCATTATCGATTTCTTCCTTATTGCTTGTCTATTGATTTGTCCATAATTTTGCTGATCTGAGTTGACCTCTTTGTCCTGAATTTACACTGGTTAGATCTTATTAGTTAAATCATACATACCCAATGGCCTATGTTTTAAAAACAGGAATTGCAAAACACTGATGAAGTGTTGTTTGTGGATCATGAGCTCAAGGTTTTTCGTTTTTTCTACACAACCGTATATAACCTTATATAACCGTAATCCGATAAGTGACTGGCCTTCGACTCACCAATTCCCGTTGATTCCATCCTTGAGGCGTAGTTGACCGTGTCACCAAACAGACAGTACCTTGGCATTTTTAATCCTACTACTCCCGCCGCTACAGGACCTACAATGAAAAAACGGAAATCAAATACATGTATTGTAATTGTTTGTGAACTGGTAGTCCAAAAGCAATGCTACGGCTACCTTTGTGGACCGATAGTAAAGCAACTACAATTCCACGGCTGTCTTCATGAGATAATCGCAAACCCGCTAAAATTTTATTGTATTTTGAACTGATAGTGATAATGAACGACGGCAGTAATTAAATATGTTCAAATCTGACTGGGGAGGTGAAATGAATGAAATAACTTCCAATATAGGACTGCAAAAGAACGTCAATTACATCTAAAGTTATGCAGGGATGGTAAACCTCGGAAACTTAAGTCCACCAACAATGTCTTTCATCTGCAATCTCGTGGGTTTGTTCAAAAGATACACACGATAAAGGGACTGATAGTTCACCAGTAATCCACCGCCTTCTGGCTTGCAGACTGACCACCAGAATATGGAGTAAAAACTTTATCAATGAAGAATAAGATCGTGAAATGTGGCCAGCAGTTTACCTGAGTGTATCCCTATGCGGAGTTGTAATTGTTTATCTGGACGGTGACGTATCGTGAAGGTGGTGACAGCGTTGAGTAGTTCCAGCGCCAAACTGGCGATCTCTCCAGCATGTTGGTCACCGTTTCGTCTTGGTAGGCCGGAGACGACCATATACGCATCGCCTATGGTTTCCACCTGTAAAGGACGGTCAAGTGAATGAAACTGAGGAAATGACATCATGAATGACTGGGAATGAATCAACTATTATTATAGCCAGATATTCCTCTACAATATCAGACGTTGACCCATATATATTACCAGAGGAAGATTTTGTGGCCCATTTTGAGCGTTCACGAGATATTGTTACTAAAGAATAAACTATCGGCATACGAGTTCTTATTTCGTTGCCCTTTCACAAAATTTTTTTTAACTGTATGTGACCAATAGGAAATGAAAATAAAACCTATACATTTATAATTGTATTTGTTCTTAAAAAAAAAAAGAAATTATTAATTCTAAAAACTTCCGATGGTCAACAAGTAAAGTTGAACCATTTTAGCAATCTTACTCTTATCAATACCTTCAGCCGGATGACTGATGAAACCAGAATTCATAGTTTGAAACAGGTTTTCATTATAAAAAAATTGTAGTTTTTTTTTCGATACGATGAAGCAGGCGATGCTTATGTACTTTTGAAACACTTCCAGTAATTTTCATCTTTCTACAACGCTTGTCTGCCATTATGTTAGAATTACTTTATATGTAGGCACCCATATTCTTCATCAGCCCTACCTTATAGACGTCATAATGTTCGATGATTTTATCAAAGCATATATACAGATCGTTCAGGAAATTAACAACCTGAAAAGAAACAACTTTTGGTTATTTTTCATTTTTATTTGTTGCAGTGATTTCAGTTCATTTGTGAGATGAAATAATGCATGTTTATTTTGACGAAAGCAGGAAATGAAACAGGTTAACGAAATGGTGAATTGGCCCATCACGATCCTCCAATGAGCGGAATCATAATTTAGCGGATACAGAATATTTTTGCGCAATAAATGCTAAGATAATATGTTTACAGTATTTGCACAGATATAGTGTACGCATTAGGTTTATTCAATATGAACATTATTTTTACATTACATTTGTACATTTTCATCTTTCAATTTGCATTACGTTTGTACATTTTCATCTTTCATTTGTATTTCGTCTCACCTCAATTGGAGTGCTGTCTGAGGAGAGGGCTGTAAAACCGACGATATCGCTAAAGAACACCGTTACTTCTTCGTATGTCTCCGGCTCCACCATCTTGCCAATCTTTAAATCGTTTGATATTGACCTACAACAGAAAAAATGTTTGTCATGTTTGGGGGACTCACTTATCATTTCATTTATATTTAGGAAACACAAGCATATTTACCACTGCAATGCGCATTTTTCGTTGTCTGTCCTTTATACCGACGAAAAACTCGTACGAATTTACCCATGTACAGTTACGATAAATATGAAAAGCAGCATCATGTGCGATTTTGGCAAACAAAGCATACTATAAGTTCATGCGTTAAACATGGAACTTTCATTTCTAAAAGTGCTTTTTACAGCCAAGAGGAAAGAAAAAATGACGAGAAGATCATTAGAGAAGGAACTTTGAGATATGGAATGACTTGGGCCCAAGGGAAGGAAAGGTGCCCAGAACCAAATCCGATGGAGAATGTGCCTGCGGCCCTATGCTCCATGAGCAGTTAACATGACAGTCAAGTAAATTACCCGGTATTTTTGCAAATGGCGGCATTATAAACTATGTGTGTAGTGAATTCAGTCTAGCTACATATAGTGAGGTCAGCACCTATAATGTTTTTAGTACCTCCCGGAACACCTTTTCTTTTATCTAACTTGTGTATATTGTTATACGAGTGTTCCGAATAAAAGCAGAACGTGAGCAGTCATTGAGTTGGGTGGTCTGTGTAAGCAGTCTGAGAATTCGGCTGATATATTACAATGTGAACACATGCCACCCGAAACTATCTACTTTAGGTTCCCGATGTGTTTATACCTGGGTAACATCCGACAGAGGAGTTCCTCCGTCTTTCTTTGTTCTTCCTCCAACTGAAGCGTGCGTTCCTCCACGACTTCCTCCAAATGGTCAGCGTACTTCTCCATCATGTGAACCATCTGGTCAACCAGGTTTGTATTCCTGTAGATCAATCATTTGATACAGTTTTTAAGTGTGAATAATCGGAGAAAGCAAACATGATATACAGACTTGACTCGAGATGAACCAGCGGAATTCCTCGAAAGTCTCACTTAATGAATATACGCCCATGATTTTATGACGATTTAAGCAATTTGGAAGTGACGACAACAAAATCATATCATGTGTGACGAAGGGTAGAACCCCTAAGGGTTCTGTTTTACTGAGAGTATATGAATCATCCACATATGGATAGCCTAGATAATCTCTAAAGTAACTATGTGATCAAAAATTGCTCCAGAAAATCAAATCAGGTTGGTGCTTAACGCGAGTGATTCCTGAAAGTAAACCAGTGACAGTGTTATCTCTTTGGAAGGAGGGCGGGTGTGTGATTACGGAGAGCAGATTGCATTAGAAACTTCCTTCTGAGGTATATATAAGGTAACAAAGCTAGCCTTTGGAGATGTGGAATGTTTTGGGTTTCCAGATAAGTATGTAAGTATATACATACAATCCTTTGTTAGACTTCTTGAGCGTAGATGCAATGGTGACAAAGCTTGGTCGGAATGCTGGAATTTCTTCCCAACAGATTCTCATCAGGTCCAGTATAGACTCATCGGCACTGTCCTGGGAAACCTTGGGTCGGTAAGGAGGATGTTCCACCTCCTTTACCCTCGTTATTATTTCTATAATTTATAATGTACATCAAGTTCAATTTATATCAAGTTCAATCACTACATTGCCAGATTTCAAGAAACCGCTTAAGTGATAGCCATTCTTTTATAACACATGTCTATTTGTTCCAACAAAGTAAGAAATCCATTTTCTTTTATCGTGAGTTTAACCTATGACCAGTCTTGCGTACAATGTGTATTTTCTTTGTGTACTATAGCATGTTCCTTGATAATCGCAACTTAGATTTTATAGAGGTGAAGAAAGAAAAATCGAGAACAAATAATGTACAACAGAGATTAGTTTTCACATAAAATTAATTCACTACACCATTAATAATTAAACATTGTATTGGGTATGCAAAGAATAACTAGCGTACATATTCTCCATCGAACAAACGTGCTCATCCGCACATACCTTTCGTCCGCCTTAGTCGGATAATGCAATGCCAGTGTTAAATGCTTCCGAGGCAAAGCGTAATAAGTACACTGCATTGTATATATTGCCAATTATCTCCCCTTACATTATTTTCTCTACATGTGATACTCACGGTTTGGTTCTTCCAGAGAACAGCTGTATGGTTCAGATTTAGTAAGGATTTCCTGTAGAATTATCCCATATGAATACACGTCTCCTTTCTGGGAACCTCTTGGGAACTCACCCGGACTGCGTAATATCTCTGGTGCTGTCCAAAGCATTTCTAATAAAAAAAAAAAACCGCACATAAATGTAAATGTTTACAATAAGAAACCAACTCTTATTCGTATCAAAACCAATCAGGTGTTCATATATAATGAAGATTTGCACTTACTTCTGTAATGAGCGTGCTTTCCTAGGTCATCTTCGCGCTCGCCCTCCCTAAAGGCCGGCATAGCCATATCGCTCAGTTTACATACCCAATGGCTGTCAACTAAGATATTGGTGGACTTGAGACGGCCATGGCACTGGATTGCCGAGTGGTGTATGTATATCATTCCCTAGGCAACACAAACAACCATGTCTAAGTATATGTGTCTACAGAAAACTACAAAGCATCCAAAAGTTACTGTCCATGATATACCAGACAATAATAATCCAATGATACAATTTGGTTTGTGTTTGTTTAACGTCCTATTAACAGCTAGGGTCATTTAAGGACGCGCCTGGTTTTGGAGGTGGAGGAAAGTCGGAGTACCCGGAGAAAATCCACCAGCCTACGGTCAGTACCTGGCAACTGCCCCACGTAGGTTTCGAACTCGCAACCCAGTGGTGGAGGGCTAGTGATAAAGTGTCGGGACACCTTAACCACTCGGCCACCACGGCTCCTCCAATGATACAAAGGTTACTGTCCATAATATACCAGAAAATAATAACCCAGTGATACAAAGGTTACTGTCCGTAGTATACCCGACAATATTAGCCCAGTGATACACGTTATGTGGTGGGTCATTTCGACTTACCTTAGCGATGTCAGAAGCAAATGATATTTTAAAAATGCGGTCCAGGTTGATGTTATCGTTTTGTAGGACGTCCTGAAGACTGCCTTTGCTACAGTATTCCGTCACCAAGAATATCTTCTCCGGCTCCACACTCACGCCGATCAGAGGATTTACGTTAGCGTTCTTTAGACTGCGCATCTACGTAAGAAGTATAAATGGAGAATACAAGATATTTTAAAAATTACTACTGAAGTGTGTATACTATATATAATAATTGTAATTTTTTTTTTAAATCACCAACTTTATTTCATGAATACATGGGCTTATTTAATGATTTCCACTTGAATGAATTATATTTTAACCATCAACAAATACATGTACCAATCTATTTTTACATTAACACAGGAAATCGATTGCCTGATCTTTTTCTAATAGCTTCACTTATGCCAATGAGGCTCCGTGTCGTTTTGAATAGATTGCCTAGCGCAAATCTATCATTTACAATTATTGTGCGGGCGGTGGTATCATATTCTTATAAGCATTTTATTAATTGTTTAGGTATGTAAAAACTATTGGAAGTTGAGATGCACTGTACATTGGCGTTATTATCCCACTGAACAGACAACATCAAGATCTTTTTAATTAGTCAATAACTGATGTAATATTTTAACACTGTTAAAGATATGATTGGTCAATAAGTGATATGATATTTTAACACTGTTAAAGATATGATTGGTCAATAATTTATATGATATTTTAACACTGTTAAAGATATGATTGGTCAATAATTTATATGATATTTCAACACTGTTAAAGATATGATTGGTCAATAATTGATGTGATATTTTAACACTTTTACAGATATGATTGGTCAATAATTGATATGATATTCTAGCACTTTTACATAATTATTATATTACTCTTGATATGAAACAGTGTGGACAAAATTATGTTTCTAATTGATGCAACATCCATTATTTCAAAATTTAATAAAATGTTTCACATGTAATCACATACGAGTATTTTTAGTTTAAACTCGTGACGACATATCTCGAGTTTCACGTGACCTACCTGGTTTATTTCCTTCATGATATTGTCGGTGACGGTGATGTAGGATTTGTTGATGTATTTGATGGCGACCGTGATGCCATGGTGATTTGCTACCGTCACAAATATCTGTTGCTGTTGTGTACCGGACATCAGTGACGCGCCGCTACTTCGGCGTGATGAATCCATAAAGGACTGAAGATTCAGGTGAGAAAAGATGATGTCTTAAAATGATTTGGTGGAGATAACGTTTAAAACCGTTCGATAAGATGTATGAAATGTGTTTTTCATTGAGAAATTATTACAGAAATAGAGAATACTTTTGAAACACAAACTCCGCCTATTCCCTCTTTGAAAGAAAAGTAGCTAAACGCAAAATGTAGTCAAAGTCCGAAACAAGTCGTTTGAAGAAAAAAATGATAAAGCCATTTGTTGCACATATTTCATTTTGGAACTCGAAAGAAAGTTTATACAGCATAACATCTCTGCATCATAACATCTTTCATAATCAAGAAATATGTGACAAATCTTTTTTTTTAAACTCATCCTTACAGTATGACGCCCACGCAAGGATGGGGACAGACTATACCTGTTGTATCTAAATATATATCGTAAGACGCGACTAACGGTGTAAATAACCAAAACAAAAAGAATAAGTAAATTAGGCTGTACCTTTGCTGTCATTCGGCTGCCGAGTTTACTGCGATGTTGTGTGAATCGGAGATCTGCTGAGGCTATTTTCCAGGACATACTGTGTAGTTGAGACTGCAGCTTCATTTTCCTTTGAGAAAAAAAATCTCTCAGAAGGTACGTAACATAGAACTTTGTCACAGCAATATTTTGATAATGATAGTCAGTTAGTACGTAAACAAAGAAACATATAGACATACAAACGTAATTTTTCTCACGTTCGATAAAACGAGAGGAAAATTGGACAACATAATTGTTAACTCAAATCTATGAGCATGATATAGTTGTAGATATAACAGCATTATAAATAAATGTATTACAAGGAATTTAATATGCAGTCATTATAGTGTAAATATGAATCTAAGCATAGAACGAATGACTTTTTCCAAACTATTAACAGCTTGGTTTTACTACCAAACGCTAGGTACATATATCAGTAGCTTATTTAGAAGTCATAATCTGACATCTGAGATGGAATGGCTATACCGAGAATGTCCGAGAGGAAAATTAACATCAAAGGGAAACAACGAATAAGCTGTTTGATGTGAACGTCATCCTCGATACTCCATGGGTTACGCCCAACTTCACTCTCTGTACCCCTGGAAACGTCCTCAATACTGGGTGGTTATGTTCCTTTTCGCTCTCAGCATCCATGCAATACGTCACCGCAAAATCGAAGGCATACAACAAACTATATCATTGGTGTCTGGACTATAACCCTGACCAATCGATAAGCTGATGGATTTCTTTTGAATATTTACAGAGGAGCGAAATTAAAACTCAAATCTAACCAATTAAATCTTGAGATTTGTTTGATGTAAGGACCAAACTAGTTTTGGAAAACAAAAAAAAATTAACATGCAAGACGGTGGTGACTAAGCCTTCTAATTTTTACCATGACATATTTCAGGGGTGCAGAAAGCGAACATGCACTTATCAACTGTTATTAAGGCAGTGATATGACCGTTTGAGATTTACATTTTATTCAAAAGTAAATGTGTTGATTTTAGATGTACACTCCTTCAGGTACTGTACCTTCTATAGTACATCAAGAGGATGATAACGCCGACGATCAGACAGAAGACGACGACTGCGGTAGCGGTAATGGCGGTCTGAACTGAAAGACAACAGACGACAATCTAAACATTAGACGCACTAGGACTAGACATTTAAATATGTCGAAAGTCTGGGAACGAAAAATACAACAATGCCCAAAGTCTGGGAACGAGAAATACAACAATGTCCAAAGTCTAGGAACGAGAAATACAACAATGTCCAAAGTCTAGGAACGAGAAAAACAACAATGTCCAAAGTCTAGGAACGAGAAAAACAACAATGTCAAAAGTCTATGAACGAGAAATACAACAATGTCGAAAGTCTGGGAACGAGAAATACAACAATGTCGAAAGTCTGGGAACGAGAAATATTACAATGTCGAAAGTCTGGGAACGAGAAATATTACAATGTCGAAAGTCTAGGAACGAGAAAAACAACAATGTCGAAAGTCTAGGAACGAGAAAAACAACAATGTCAAAAGTCTATGAACGAGAAATACAACAATGTCGAAAGTCTGGGAACGAGAAATACAACAATGTCAAAAGTCTATGAACGAGGAATACAACAATGTCAATAGTCTGGGAATGAGAAATACAACAATGTCGAAAGTCTGGGAACGAGACATATAACAATGTCAAAATACAATAAAATGTATATACAGGGGCCACGACAGCTAAGTTGGCAGAGCATCGAACTTACGCAGCCTCCGTTGAAAATTCTACCAACGTTTTCACATTAATCTAATTTCGTCTTATTGAATCTTTAATTTGTTTCGTCAATCAACGTCGCTTCATACTGCTTACATAATATCAACGTGTAACAGTTATGGGAATTTGTGGAGTATTTTGTCAAGATAATACCAGAAAATATACCATTCTTTTTTTTTGAAAAAAAAATAACAAACAAACAAACATAAAGACCTTGCTTGTCTTCAGCAGGTGGGCAGAGCTCCCCGTTCCACCCACACCTCGGCTTTCCTGTAGGAATATCTGTTACCCCGTTGGACCAGATGACAGCTGTGTTGAAAAATGTTGTTGTACCAGACATCTTGCTGCAAATAAAGTGCGATAGTCAGTCAGTGACATCGAAAATAATGTTTTGCTAATTATCATTAAATGTTTTAAAGTACCTCGATTATTACATATTCAAAACACGTCTTAGGATTCCTGTCTCTGGAAGATACATTTCGTCAGTATGATTTCTGAGAGAAAAGGTAAGAAATTATGCACATTTGAAAGAACTCTGGTCATTTATACCCCAAGTCCACTCAGGAGTTTTTTTTATTGCTGCAGAGTATGAAATTTATAACAGTAAAGTTCGTTTTGCCACATTTGCCATAGACTGCAATAGTGTTGTGACTTGTGTGACTGTTCTGTAAAAAAGATGCTACAGCGCCGACAGCATATACACTGCCACACCGCTGTCACAAAGATGCCACAGCGCTGACAGCATATACACTGCCACACCGTTGTCACAAAGATGCCACAGCGCCGACAGCATATACACTGCCACACCGCTGTCACAAAGATGCATTTTTAAGAAATAAAGAAAAGCAACAAAGAATACCGACATGATCAAATAAGTGTATTACCCTGGTAGTCCGCTGAAATAACTTACAAACGGGGTCGATGATAAGGTTTGAAGGAAGTGGTTCTAGTAAACAGTTTATATCAATATGATTAAATGTTATATTAACTTATCGAAAGAAAACCCCTTTCTGTCATCGTAAATGAATCCTAATGAGGGAATTCGTGCAGTTTATGCTATAAGCGAGTGAGTATTGGACTTACGTGCCTGAGCTGATGGCGATGGGTACGTAGGTACCATGTTGGATGTTGTTGATGACAAAGCCAGAGTCCCGGGTACCGTTTTCCGTAATATAGACCTGGCCACCAGCACCTGGATGACACAACAGTATCAAATTTAAATTCATACTGATGTTATCATATCTTGCATTAATAAACACATTCTTGTAGCAAAAATACACATTTGAACACAAAACGTCGTGTTTTGGGAAGGCGTTTGCATTTTTCTATAGAGAAAGAGGTGCAATTGAATAGAGAGGAAACAGACACACAAATACGTATTAAAAGGATTGTAAAAGGACAAACAAGATGTCCGCACCTTTCAAACTTAACTGAGAGTTAGATATAGCAGAGGGCCATAATGAATTTTAAAATACGAAACAGGCCAAAAGAAATACTTAAACTTGATTTGGGATGTGCAAAAAAACCTATAGTTCAATTACTTTCATAATTCAAATATTTTATATTAAATCTGAATTCTCGATTGTCGTATATATTTAATATTGGATTTAAAAGAACGTTAGATACGCGTTTCTAAACCGTGTCACCATTCAGATGAATTAAAACTTGTCAAGCAGGTTACGATAAAAACTTTTAAAAAATCCACTATCAGTGTCTACCCCCTACAAAAATACGTGTTTAGTTAGGACCTAGGTACGAAGTTATTTAACGAATATTTATGCGGAGTAAATTACCAAGAAGAATGAAATGCCTACCTTGAAAGGTCAGGTTGTGCATGTTCTGCGAAATGTTACCGACTGAGGTAAAATCCATACCAGACAAGTAGGCTAGGTTGAGAGCTTCTGCGTACAGACGAAACGCATCATACAACAACCCAGCATGGATAGTTGTCTGGACTCGACAATAAATGAAATAAATAAATAGATAAATAAGATAAATAGATCAATAAATAGATAAATATTAATATTTTTTTACGTGTCATTTCAAGAGTAGAATCGAATACCGGTATGATGCTGGTGCAAAGATTTTTTTTTTTTTTTTATATTCTACAATTTTAGAAAAACAGAGCTCGAGGAATTCCAGTTAGTGTACTGGATGCAGATTTTATAGGATGACATTGTTTTTAGTCTTTAGCAGGACAAAAATAGTTTCCGGTATCTTATTTACATTAATATACAACTTTTCTAATAAATATGTTTCTATATTGTTTCTTTTGAGTAACATTTACATGCCTACAAACATGTGAAAATACTGTATAAACTTTGTAGGCTTCGTCAGCATGTTTTTTAGACGAATTAAGACATGTAATCAGCAAGCAATAGTCTTAAATGGGATATTTAATTATTTAGCTTATGAAGAATGGCAATCTTTAGGTTATTTAATATAACTCGTATTGATTTACTGTAAAGTTTGTGATTTTCGCGGGAATTTAATTTCATTTTATTCACGGCCACTGAAAATAACGAGAAAATAAATACCTGAACAATATTTGAACCGTGAATATTTAAACAAAATGTCTAGACGTGCTGACCTGGTCGTTGCAGAGTCTTAAAGAGACGGAGTTGCGTGAGATGTATACCCGCAAAAGAAGCTCAATCCCAGAAATTTAACAACTTTACAGTATCAAGACAAATCAATCAAGGGTATGCTTACTGTGACATTTAATTCGTCCAGCCTATCGAGAAACGCATCATCTTTTGTTGGAAACACGTTTGGTGTGATATCGAGAATACCTGTAAATATAGAACATAGATTTGAGAGAACCTCATTAATGCATTGTTGGCCCGGATGGAAGCGCGCGAGGGGGAACCCACGTGGTCGGGCAGGTGGCCCCATACCTTTTCACGTCCGATCGGGGAATCGAACCGCGGTAGGCTATGTGAAAGGCAAGTGTGCTACAACTGTGACACCAGACCACTCTTTCTATATATGGAATCTTTATCTTAAATACGGACACAAAGGTATGTACATGTTCCAATACGACAACCCCTTCAATATGTGAACTCGTTGTTTTGAATGCACCTACTCTAGATATAGTTTTAATGAGATGTAAACATTGTCGTTTTATTGATGATACAAAAAACTGCGTTGTCATTAATTGATAAATAGCCAGTAATTTGAGTGAATATAATTACTTGTTTTCTGTCTCTTGCTAGGTTCATAATCATTTATATCGGTACACTGAATGAGATCTGCCATAAAAAACATCATCACATTTGCTATGTTCGATATTAAGGCTAGCGTTTGGTTAATCAGTGGTTGACCAGATCGTCTCAGAACACGGTAAAGATTTCCCTCTGCCAGTGGGGGTATTTCATCAGTGCAAATCAGTCAGTCAGTACGGTAGTAGTGCCCACATCATACGAAATGGCGGATTCGGGATAAAGTTATACTCCAGAATAACATATACGGGGCGACTAATATGATATTTATTGAAAAATGGGTATTCTTATTCCGTACTTTTTTCTTATAAGATATATCGTTTTTTACCTGTTGAAAACATGATCCAGTCGTTCAATTGGTGATAAGGCTGATCAAAATTTAACAATCATTTTAAATTCATGATCAAATCATTTCCGGTTAAAACGACTTGGCAAAATTGTTATGAAACTAAAGTCGGTCTCTCCCTACATGCCTTTACAAAAATACATATACTCATGTTTTGAAATAAAGGATAAATGAGATTTTCACTAATCAAGCGATTAAGCTAATCATATTTTGAATGCCTGGGCAAATGCGCTGGGTAGCAGTCTTCACATGAACTTGGACGTTTATACACGTCAGATTTGAGACCACAAAAAGGAAAAAATATAAACAAAGGGACAAGCATGACAGGTAAGGAGTTCAACTTGCAACAACCTGTATAGCCCACGTGGGTTAAACAAAATATAGGTGATGTCATCGACGAATGGTCGTTTTCAACTTACCTTCGTGAACCCTGCCGACGTCACAGCCAGCAAAATCCAGTATTACCGCACGTGAGTAGTCAATTGTGATGAAGACGTATTCGCCCGTGAGAGCTCCGACTGCGTCAGCGGCACACAACAGATGGATAATGTCAACACCATAGGCACAGATCACCATCACTGTCAACAAATATCACCATCACTGTTAACAAATGTTAACATCACTGTCAACAAATATCACCATCAGTGTTAACAAATACCACCATCACTGTCAACAAATATCACCATAACTGTTAACAAATATCATCATCATTGTTAACAAATATCACCATCACTGTCAACGAATATCACCATCACTGTCAACAAATATCACCATCATTGTTAACAAATATCACCATCACTGTTAACAAATATCACCATAACTGTTAACAAATATCACATCACTGTCAACAAATATCACCATAACTGTTAACAAATATCACCATCACTGTTAACAAATATCACCATCACTGTTAACAAATATCACATCACTGTTAATACAGATCACCATCACTGGCAACAAATATCACATCACTGTTAACAAATATCACCATAACTGTTAACAAATATCACCATCACTGTTAACAAATATCACCATCACTGTCAACAAATATCACAATCATTGTTAACAAATACCACCATCACTGTTAACAAATATCACCATAACTTAACAAATATCACATCACTGTCAACAAATCTCACCATAACTGTTAACAAATATCACCATCACTGTCAACAAATATCACCATCACTGTTAACAAATATCATCATCACTGTCAACAAATATCACCATCACTGTCAACAAATATCACCATCACTGTCAACAAATATCACCATCACTGTTAACAAATATCACCATCACTGTTAACAAATATCACCATCACTGTTAACAATATCACCATCACTGTTAACAATATCACCATCACTGTTAACAAATATCACCATCACTGTTAACAAATATCACCATCACTGTTAACAATATCACCATCACTGTTAACAAATATCACCATCACTGTTAACAAATATCATCATCACTGTCAACAAATATCACCATCACTGTTAACAAATATCACCTTCACTGTTAACAAATATCACCATAACTGTTAACAAATATCACCATCACTGTCAACAAATATCACCATCATTGTTAACAAATATCATCATTATTGTTAACAAATATCACATCACTGTCAACAAATATCACCATCACTGTCAACAAATATCACCATCACTGTTAATACAGATCACCATCATTGTTAACAAATATCACCATCATTGTCAACAAATATCACCATCACTGTCAACAAATATCACCATAACTGTTAAAAAATATCACCATCACTGTCAACAAATATCACCATCACTGTCAACAAATATCACCATCACTGTTAACAAATATCACCATAACTGTTAACAAATATCACCATCATTGTCAACAAATATCACCATCACTGTTAACAAATATCACCATAACTGTTAACAAATATCACATCACTGTCAACAAATATCACCATCACTGTCAACAAATATCACCATCACTGTCAACAAATATCACCATCACTGTTAACAAATATCACCATCATTGTTAACAAATATCACCATCACTGTTAACAAATATCACCATCACTGTCAACAAATATCACCATCACTGTCAACAAATATCACCATAAATGTTAACAAATATCACCATCACTGTCAACAAATATCACCATCACTGTCAACAAATATCACCATCACTGTTAACAAATATCACCATAACTGTTAACAAATATCATCATCACTGTCAACAAATATCACCATCACTGTTAACAAATATCACCATCACTGTTAACAAATATCACCATCACTGTTAACAAATATCACCATCACTGTCAACAAATATCACCATCACTGTTAACAAATATCACCATCACTGTTAACAAATATCATCATTATTGTTAACAAATACCACCATCACTGTCAACAAATATCACCATCACTGTCAACAAATATCACCATAACTGTTAACAAATATCATCATCACTGTCAACAAATATCACCATCACTGTTAACAAATATCACCATCACTGTTAACAAATATCACCATCACTGTTAACAAATATCACCATCACTGTCAACAAATATCACCATCACTGTTAACAATATCACCATCACTGTTAACAAATATCACCATCACTGTTAACAAATATCACCATAACTGTTAACAAATATCACCATCACTGTCAACAAATATCACCATCACTGTTAACAAATATCACCATAACTGTTAACAAATATCACATCACTGTCAACAAATATCACCATCATTGTTAACAAATATCACCATAACTGTTAACAAATATCACCATCACTGTTAACAAATATCACCATCACTGTCAACAAATATCACATCACTGTCAACAAATATCACCATCACTGTTAACAATATCACCATCACTGTTAACAAATATCACCATCACTGTTAACAAATATCACCATCACTGTCAACAAATATCACAATCAATGTTAACAAAAATCTTCCTCACTGTTAAAAAACATCCCCCATTACTGTTTACAAAATCCCAATACTGAATACAAATAAAAAACAGGAAAACTGAAACCAAAACGAGCAAATTTGGGCAAAAATGTTCGATAAACAAACTCCAATTTATCAATTTATATTTATTTGGGCAAAAATGTTCAATAAATAAACTCCAATTTATCAATTTATATTTATTTGGGCAAAAATGTTCGATAAACAAACTCCAATTGATTAATTTATTTTTATTTGGGCAAATATGTTCGATAAATAAACTCCAATTTATCAATTTATTTCTATTTGGGCAAAAATGTTCGATAAATAAAATCCAATTTATTTATTTATTTTTATGAAACATAAATGAGTGGAATACAACTTAACATGGTGTGAGAACTTGTGCCCAATCGTTTTCGTTTCATTAGAAAACAATATCAAATCAGGTCACGACCATGCAGCATTATCAACACATTAACAGAGATCAACTTTGTGTTAACATGAATTTGCATAATTACTATTGTTAATAAACATCCTTGTTAGCATGGTGATAGTCACTGTACTTGCGTGTCAATTGTCTTCAATAGTTCTGGCGTGGTATGGCCTTAACACACGTTTCCTTCTACATTCATGTTTTTGTTTCTGACGTTCTGTATTTTCAAGCTTTGGATTTCCTTACATTTTTGTCTGTTGAATCTCTAGCGAATGTAATTAAGATTCGGCAATACCGATTTGTTACTTCATAGTTTAAGTTACTGACCTGTTCGTGCCTTTCGCACTCACTTACTAATTCAATTATTCCACCTGACGAACTAATATAAACAATAACTTAATCACCTGGTCTATAAATAGACTAAATGGCGGAAGTAGTATACCATGAGTGATAGCCGAGAGCTGTGATGGCTTTTATCAAATTCTGTTTCTGATCTCTTACTGGTTCATTTAATGGAGCAAATCATGCCATTTATAACGAGATGAAAAAGAGAAAGACTTTTTTTCTTTTATCCTGCGTATCCCAAACGTCAAAACAGGAAAGAGAAAATGAAAAGAGTGAAGCACTACCACAATCATAACAATATGCAATTTCCGAAATATTGACCTGGTATTTTTGAAATACCAAATAAGCCCGGTTAACAAGTTATAAAAGAGGAAAACGTGTTCCGGAAGTTATGTGAGCCACAAATACATGCATGTTCATATCATTATACTGTATATCTCGACAAAAACAGCAAATAGATGATTTGGGGGGCAATCTACCATACCTCGGAACAACGGTATCTGAGTGATCATGTGCTCCTCAATAAGATGCTGGTCGCTTTCCAGTGTCCATATCTGAGATAGGATGTCGTCGTTTTCTAAAGAAATCTGTAAGAGATAATTAATCAACATTGATATACGGTTTATTTATGGTAGAAGATTTCGTCCATGTCCTACGGCAAATACAGTGCTCTTACGACAGCAAATTCACATCTTTAACCTTCGAATCAACAACGCGTAATGCACAGGATACATTGTGTTTCGCAATAACCCATGTAGCATAAAAAAAACACAAGCAATAAATCATCCTCCATTAGCTTCAATGATTTTATAGACTTATTCCACAAGAGATAATGACTTACCACAAAGTACTCGGCGACCTCGCGCCAGATGTCCTCGTGCCCTTCCACCAGTAGCACGCGATCCCAGCCATAATGCGTCAGGATGTCCTTGATCGAGTAAATAATATTATGGTAACTGACCGTACTTCGTCCAAACGTCGGGTAGAGACTTACGTCCATCAATATTTCATATGCGCATGCGAAACTTATAAGAGGTACATTCCACCTTCCGGCGAAAAAAGCGGCCGAGGTACAGACTTGGTCACATGCAGGACCTGTAAAGGACAGGTGATCTGGTTTAAATTCATTTTTATTGCATTTTACATCCAAATAGAACAATCATGGATCGAACTGCAAATAACGTAACCAAATAAACAAACAAACAAATAAAATATCAGATATGTATATTAGACATCAATGAATATACAAAATGCAATACATTTTAAAGATTGAACATATACTTAAGCACATTGTAAGCCTTCCTTCCTCAGTTCACAAGACTTTTTAATGAAGAGGCTAATACCACGCAAAAGCTGTGGTTTGTTAGATGACAACAATATGTTTGTTTATCAGGGAGACTTGTATTCATTCTACAACTTCAAAAAACTGTTTTCTAGGGGAAGGGTTGTAAATGCAGTGGCAAATAAAGCGAACCTCATCTTCAATTGCGTTACAACTTTTACATAATCGAAGTTGTCGAGGGATATTTTTATATCTACCAGTCTCTATCTCTAGAATATGGTTACTTAATCTAATTTTTGTTTAATAAACTGGTATTTTGTAAGTATTAAACACATATTAACATATTTAGATTATACCTACAAATTAAAACATTTCCACTGTAGTGAATTACTTGTTCAATTACCGATGATGTTATTAAAAGGGTACACATAAGACATTATTTTCACAGCAGAAATATTTAAGGATTGATTATCAATTTTGTTGCTTGCATGAACTGAAGAAGGGAAGATAATCTGGTGCAAATGAAGTGAACTGCGAAGCAGTTCATGTACCATTTGCACGAGGTTCACTTCCCTTCATAAGTACATGCAAGCAACAAAAATGACAATCAATTCTTATATTTAAGTTAACCAGATTAAAATCCCTGCCGTCAGATTGCTAAACTCGATCGCAACGGTATGACTGTATTTGCGTCACTTTGTGATTGGGCTGTCAGTCAGCTACTCTCGTCCCCAAGGCAACATAAAATATAGTTCCAGACACATTTTGATTATTACGATGTTGAAATACATGTACATGTATACGAGTTTTTCAGGATAAAATACTCCTTCACAAGAAATATTTAGATATTTTAGAATAAAAACTTAACCATGTCCCAATAAATACGAATGTAATGGTCCGTGTGAATGATTTACTGTATAGTATGTGTGTGATTTGGTCACTCGAGACACAGGGGCTACGATTCGACAACAGTGAAATACCACAACACTCGAAAACCTTTTAAAACTCGATTTTTATCAGATTTTGAAATGTCAGTGAATGTTGCATTTTTAGTCTTGCGGCTATTCATAGATGGCAAATGTAACACAAAATCTAAAACCGAACTCCTTTGACAGTATACGCACTGCAGTCTGATAGCAGTGAGGTTCAGAGCTCACTCTCACTAGAAAAGATGCAACAATGTGGTTTTTAGTCGAAGATTAGTGGAGGTTTTACGTGATGTTCTCGAAATACAGGATTCTGAAAAAGGTAATGAGAGAAACATCGATTTGAAAATTGGCGGTATTAAACGGCCCGAAACAAGTGGCCTCCCTTGTCAGAGATGAACAAAACCTAGCAGGTCACGAGCTCGGTGCTATGTGGAGTGTCAGTGTTCTGTCAGATTATGTGTTTTCCAAACTGTCTTCATTACACTGGCATTTATTTTAGCTCATAAATCAGCTTTTTCACTTGTGTTCAATTCACAGAAGGAAAGTGCATTCAAATCTGAGGCGGTACAAAACTAGATCGCCAATGTAAAAATAGTAAATGAATTTACAAGCCGAGAAAAAGTGATTCGCCTTCCAGAATACAAGCACGCGACCCGAAATCTGCATTGTAAATGAAGTAATCTGAGTTCTACTAGTTTCGTTGAGGCGGAGCGAATCGAAAATGTAAATATAGGTAAATGATATCACATAACGGATTATACGCTATCTTGTGAATGCGGTAGTTGTATGTATTGGTCGAGGTATACCAGCGGCTATTTTCTACCGCAAATTCCCCAACCCAGAGGAAAACCTGGTAACGGCTCAAACACGTTACCGTATTTTGCTATTCAAAAATATTTAATTCTTATTTTTAAATGGCGATAATGGCTACTACCTTGATAAATCGATTCACAACATTCATGTATCTTGAAATCATGTTTGCTTCTTTATTCACATACCTATCATTGTAATTTTAGCTCAAAAATCCTCAACGTCACTGACACAAGCGATATATGTGAAGAAAGACAGTGCAGGAAATTTGTTTGGGATTCATCACAGACTGAGTAGAACAAGTCAGATTTGGACTGTAGCATTGCTAGCCTTATTATCAGTTCGATACATACCCTAAATTCTAGAATTGTATTTTACATATTTTTTTTTACTTTCTGAAAATGTTGATGCCATTCTTTAATTAAATGTCACAGGTTTACAAAGAGCCACGTGGTGGTCTGTGTCCAATAGGAATAGCTTAACAATAAGCAGCTCGTGATGTTTCACACCAAATCACAATATTGATTCCTGTACAGAATTCTTATTACAGATTGTAGGTGTTTTATCGGAAAAACGTGTATAGATGTTTTGTCAGATCCTTTGCTTGCTTTGAAGTTCTTGCAAATGGTTTTGGTTACAATTATAAGACATTTTGTTAAAGTACTATTTCTATTGTTTCCTTTCATCAACTTGACCTATTTTCAAATGACGTGTCGGAATCACGTGCATTGTGTTTTAAGGTAGCACACCACAGAAAGACTGGGTGATTTTTTTGTGAAGCAAAAAACTCCTGTATTATGATATGCATAAAAAAATGAAAAAAATAAACGTACACTATAATTGGTATATTCATTATGAAGTAGTATATAATGGCTTCATATTTGTTAAAACTAATATAAATAGATTGGTTCCGGATTTTAAATTTCCGGATTTTCCGAAAGTATGTTTACACATGAAATATAGTTTTGCCTACAACGAAAAATGGTTGCTCATAATCAAGGTAAGATTGCGGAAAACTTAATGTACAACATATGTCAAAACAAGATTAATTCTGTCTATGGGATAGAGATATTTAATTTCAAATAGGTTTCAGAAAAAAATGTGTAGAGAATTGTGTCATTTTGGGTCATATATCATAATATTTATTTTTAAATTGTTACCATGGTATTCACAGGTCTGAAAAAACATTTAAGTTTACTTAAAACATAAGTTTACTTATCCTTCAGAGCTGTATTTAAATTGCAAACGTTGTATAGATTACAAATATATATACATTATTAGAGGTAATATGTAGGGTTAACTGGCAATGTTTACATATCTAAAACATGTGCCATATCTTTCAGAATTGGGCATTTTTACTGTACACTGCTACCTAAAATACCATGCAATAAGTCACAAATTACGATATTTTATCTCCTAGTAAAA
Source organism: Pecten maximus (assembly GCF_902652985.1). Lineage (NCBI taxonomy): Eukaryota > Metazoa > Mollusca > Bivalvia > Pectinida > Pectinidae > Pecten > Pecten maximus. The sequence goes on from NC_047016.1 coordinate 46,039,881, forward strand.
TTTACTTTTAACCTTAGAATGATGGTTCATGAGTAGGACGTCACTTTGACCTTGCCGGTATTATATTTCGAGAAAGTATTTCCGAAAGGGAAAAGACAGTTTTTCTTGACTATTCTAATGCTAACACTTCATGATAATTGTTTTATTTTGTTACCGGTAGATGAAATAGGTATGATACATTATGATTTTGAAATGGTTTTTTTCTGTGGATGCTGAAGGCAATGAACATATAGACGATTATGGAATAAGACGATGTTTGGTAATATTTGTTTAATGTCGTGGTCTGACTACGGAACATACATATTAAATATTTTAATGTCATGTGAGGATAAACTCTCGCCTTAGGAAAGTTTCGAAGAGACTTAGTAGACTTGCCAACATGTAACCTACAGATCAGCGTTTAAATTGATTATTGATGGACCATATTCTGGAGGTTGGATTCAACTAGAATGAGCGTAGTCATGAATCTTGTCTATGAGGACATGTTTTTTAATCTACCGCTCAGTGCTGGATTGTTTTCTGTTATCCTTAATGGTTGTCAAGCAACACGCTACAAATTCAACTTTAATGCGTAGTTAATTATCAATACGTTAATGTGCATTTCTTTACAAAGAACAATAGTTTTTCATCTTATTGTTTGACATATGATATCAAACAGTTGCTAGATTTTAATGAACAAATATTAAATGTTTGAATATGTTTTAATGATATACATGTATGTGTATAGTATACAGTCGTTTTGATGTTTTCAGGTAAATACGTCATCGCATAAACGTAACACCGATTAGACAAAATTAAAAAATGGAGATTTTGGAATCCATATTTAAAATATGACGGTAGAAACCGAATATCAACTTGAGATTAATTTAATGTGAACTTGATTATTGTTTCCTTTTCTAGGGCAATTATTAGACACGACTTTTTCTCTAGAAAAATTAACGATGAAAACAAGCCAGCCTATCTCGATAGTTTGGTTTATACCCCGAGAGGATGGTTACCTGTTTGTTATATCGAGCCCAACCCAAATACCTCCTTCAGACTTCAAATAAGATATTTAAAATGGCCGTACTGTAAGAGGTAAAAATCAAGCCATTCATATAACGCATAGTCCTCAAATGCCAATCATCTTATTATTGCTAGCGTTAATTCGAAAGGCTGAATAATGAAAACAAAAATCTGATCCCCATGCCAAAAGAATGATAAAATTACCAGGTGGTATATAATTACGAATTGTGGATGTATTTTACATACATCTAACAGAGCGTGTTAAGAAGTTTGTTTTTTTAGTCGCATCACCCGGTGATTGTTTTAACGAATGACTGCTTTGTAAGAATTCTCAATAAAATAGCTAAACGGCAGATGCAATGGTGCGCGTAACGAATCCTTCTTTAACCATGTATTCTAGACATTTCTAGTCATATAAATCAAGTCGGTGATTGCAATAAAGAAGTATCAACTCAACGTTTTGTTATTTGTAACCCACACTGTGTATTTCTTACAGAATTATAAGTAATTTCAAAACAAAGAAAATGTTTCATGAGCAATTGACTTCGTGTGTTTTAATGTAAATACCCTTCAAACCTACTAAGAATATAATTTGTTGTCAAATTCACCCTCCAAACCAAAATAATAAAATTCATTGTTAAATTCATCCTTCAAACCCTCTAAGATTATAATTTATTGTCAAATTCACTCTTCAAACCTGCTAAGATTATAATTTACTGTCAAATTCACCCTTCAAACCCACTAAGATTATAATTTACTGTCAAATTCACCTTTCAAACCTGCTAAGATTATAATTTATTGTCAAATTCACCCTTCAAACCCACTAAGATTATAATTTGTTGTCAAATTCACCCTTCAAACCCACTAAGATTATAATTTACTGTCAAATTCACCCTTCAAACCCACTAAGATTATAATTTATTGTCAAATTCACCCTTCAAACCTGCTAAGATTACAATTTGTTGTCAAATTCACCCTTCAAACCTGCTAAGATTATAATTTGTTGTCAAATTCACCCTTCAAACCCACTAAGATTATAATTTACTGTCAAATTCACCCTTCAAACCCACTAAGATTATAATTTATTGTCAAATTCACCCTTCAAACCTGCTAAGATTATAATTTATTGTCAAATTCACCCTTCAAACCCACTAAGATTATAATTTGTTGTCAAATTCACCCTTCAAACCTGCTAAGATTATAATTTGTTGTCAAATTCACCCTTCAAACCTGCTAAGATGATAATTTATTGTCAAATTCACCCTTCAAACCCACTAAGATTATAATTTACTGTCAAATTCACCCTTCAAACCCACTAAGATTATAATTTACTGTCAAATTTACTTTTCCAACCCACTAAGATTATAATTCATTGTCAAATTCCAACAATTTAAAAATTCGTGGACTTATGCTCTCTTTCATTAGAACACACCTAATGAACGAACATAAAACTCCGCGAAAATGCATCGTTTAACAGTACTTTATACCAACCTTATTTTAAGAAGCCAGATTAGAATGTCTAATAAATGTAATTGGTGGTATCTGAAAACATACCATATATATATATATGTATATACAGTGACGTGCCAAAAATCGTTCACATTTTTTTCATTTTGCTATATTTACATTTACACTGCAGTCCCACTATATAACTTTACCAAGCCCACTTGGAAGTTATGAGTCCATAACATCCAAATCTTTATTATGACGTCATTATTATAGTGACGTCATAATTGTCACGTCGGCAATAACGTAAGATGGCTGTTGAAAAGGCTGTTCCGTCTTTGACGATAATAATTTGTTCATTCATTATCAGAGTAAAATTCCTGGATATAGTCTTTCAAATTCGTTGTCAAATGTAAATATAAGCATTGAACTGCTTTCAGTTGGAAGTTATGGGCTGATGAATGCCAACTGGACAAAGGCAAATTCAACATGAAGCGCTAGCGCGCTTCATTAAATTTTCCTTTGTCCAGTTGGCATTCATCAGCCCATAACTTCCAACTGAAAGCAGTTCAATGCTTAAATATATTCTCTTTATTTCCTACTTTATTCAAAGATTTTTCACGACTTTGTTGATAGATGGATTTTGGCAATTTTTGGTTATTTGGTACAAAATCATTCAAGGTTTCTTCTCATAATATTTATCTAATTTTCCGTTGTGCATTTCTGGAGTTATACAGAATTATCTACACTGCTAATTTCTGTGCGACGTCATTTTTCTACATAACACTACCAAAATGACGCAAAATGGCGTCTCAAAAATTCGATGCTGTAAATAAATTATGATTCCTCTAGTCATGCACAACAGAAAACGGTAAAAATATTATGAGATGGAACAGGAAACAATTCTCTAAAAGTACACAGAATTTCATTGAAAATTATCAATAAACAAAGTCGTGAAAATTCTTTGAAAAAGGTTGGAAATACAAAAAATATATAGAAAAATAATAAAAACGTGAAAGACTTTTAGCACGTCAATGTATATCACTCACTAATTCGACAGTAAATCGCCGTATCAACTGCTCCAAATACTCGGGTTGTGTAAATCCATGTCAAATCATTAATTTCGCGTTATTAAAATAAGAACCGGGTGAGTGTTAACGGAACTGAAGTCGATAAGCCTGTAGCATAAGTACACACTTGGTTAGATCAAGCTAGCGACCAGATCCCTGTAATTACGTAATCGGCATCTGTTTGAGTAATAGGAGCGCGTGACTATTGATTCAACTGGGACAGATAAACTCCGTGAATAGGTGTAGAAGGTACGTTATTGTGAAGAAAGGGTGAGTACACAATTCGTAAATTGAAAGTCATGCTTGACACGCCGCTAACATGAAATACATCGTCCTCATTGAATCCAATGGTGTCTCTTGATTAAACAATACTTTAAAGCCATATACATTACTATATATACATCAGCTTCCTAAATAACTAACATACCGATCACACAATTACATTTGTTAGATTAAAAGTTCCGGACCTCAGCTACTCTGCCAGGAATAGAACAGGATAAAAGCACCTTTTTTATATTAATGTCATCTAGTACTTTTATTGTAACGAAGGGATTTTTTTCTTCAAGTCTCTGTTCTTTGCGCGCATCTATATATACATTTATCATTTCCAATAAATATTTACAGAAATCCTGCGTGAATCCTTCAATAATTTTATACAATTGTTTTATACAATTCAAACTCGTGTTAACATACATGTCTCCAATACTATCCCATAGAGTCACAGATTTGTACTCCAGTAAAACTCGTGTAAACATACATGTCTCCAATACTATCCCATAGAGTCACAGGTTTGTATCCCAGTATTACTATCCCATAGAGTCACGGATTTGTACCCCAGTAAAACTCGTGTAACATACATGTCTCCTATACTTTCCCATAGAGTCACAGGTTTGTACTCCATTAAAACTCGTGTAAACATACATGTCTCCAATACTATCCCATTGAGTCACAGGTTTGTATTCCAGTAAAAATCGTGCTAAACATACGTTTACCTTTTCATTATATTTTCTTTATTTTGCTTGATTTGTTTGGCAATCAATGTGATTGCTATACTAACACTGTAACGTCAATAATTAGGATAACAAGACTATTCGTCCATGATCTTATTCATAATGACCAGGTCGAAGATTCCCATGCTCATTACAACTTTGACGTTTCGACCATGGTAGTGGTCAAATGTCCACATCTGTGTTGTTTCCCTAAATTGTCAACAATCTACAATTATCTGCTCATTAGAAGTTTCTTTCAAACATTCATTTGCAGGGTGATTGCCTTTATTGTTCAGTGAACAAATAGGTCAATAACTCTTGCATTGACCACCAATTTATCCACGACAATGGTCTCTGTCTCTAATGAGCTGTTCAGGTTCTAATTCTCACAGGAATCTTTGCGAAATCTACAACAGGGTTTTATCAACGGACCGTCCATGACACAACAATGTGACCGAGTTCGTATCATTTCAGGAACAAAAATATTTTGAAGACCAACAGCAATAATGACAACACTTCCGGTGACGTAATAGTGACGTAGCCAACTGTACGTGTAATGGTAGTTCACTTATATGGCAAGTCAAGTTATCATTTATTCACAGAGCAATAAGTATATAAGATATCTTATAAACTTTATAAGATATCTTATATACTTAAAAAGATATATCATAAAATATAATAAATGAGATATCTTATATACTCTTCTTTATAAGATATCTTATATAATACATAAGATATCTCATAAAAGATATAAGATATCTTATAAAGAAAATTTAATAAGATATCTTATATATTATAGGAGATATCTTATATATTAATAATAAAAAATTTATATAAAATGTCTTATAAAGGAAATTATATAAGATATCTTATATATGATATGAGATATCTTATATATTATATGAAATGTCTTATAAAGGAAATTATATAAGATATCTTATATACTTCGATTATAAGATATCTTATAAAGAACGAGATTTGCATTTCAGATAATGAACTCTCCTCCACTCGATGAAGGAGCAGAGATGAAGCTGAAACTACATATAATGGTTTAAAACAGATTTATAATCTGTTCCGTGCCTTACCGATCGTGGTCGCGACAAAGGGTTGATTGTGTATGTTCCGCGTGCCTTCCAACAAAACGGAAGTTACCTTACAGAGGGAACAGTCATTCTCGAACTTTTAGGTTTTGCCGGTCTCACGAGAGTCTCATTCTTTATAAGATATATTATAACTTATATACTTAATAAGGTATGCCATAAAGAAAAGTTTATAAGATATCTTTTAAAAGATATAAGATATATTATATAATATATCTTATATAATAAATAAAATATTTAATATAATATATAAGATATCTTATATATATAAGATATCTTATAAAGGAAAGTTTACAAGATATCTTATAAAAGATATAAGATATCTTATTTAATTTTCTTTATAAGACATCTTATATCTTTTATGAGATATCCTATATATTATATAAGATATCTTATAAACTTTAAATAAGATATCTTATAAACTTTAAATAAGATATCTTATAAACTTTAAATAAGATGTCTCATAAACATATAAGATATCTTATATAATTTGGTAAAATACAGGATCAATTTTGCTCCGCGAATAAATGACAACTTGGCTTGCCATACACATAGGTTATAATAGTTTGGGTTGTTGCTACACTCAAAAACACACGTCTAATGCCACACAAGTATTACATTTCCAAAAAGCTAAGAAGGCTACCATCCATATTTATCAGTAAACAATTAAAAGAATGTTTGAGATAGATAGGTATGTGGAAGCTCGTGTAGCTGTCCTAAGAATTCTTAAGATAGATATGTGTTCAGCGCGTCCACATCCGGGCAACTGTTGCCCTGTTTTGCCTTCTTTACAATCATTGAACACTAGAACCGCATATGACCAGAGGTCAGTTTCATCAATATTCATAAGGAAATTCCCGAACTTAAAATGTCCCCTTGGCAATATAGAATCTAAGTTAAGTTCTTGAACTATGATTTTTCCCTGAAATCCAATAATACCTTCCTATGGGGAAAAATGTGATCTCCTTAAGTTGTGGAACATTGATGAAACTTGAGCCTGATATAGGACTACAGGGGCGATAAAGTGACCTCTTTCATTTACGATCATGCGCAATAAACGTTTTAGTTGGAGTAAAGCTTGGTCTAAACTGCCACCAATCAGATTACGGTAAACTGTTTTATGGATAGGACCTCACGATTCACCTTATAAAAACGAGGGAGCGTTACCATTATCGATAATTCCATCACCGATCTGCGGCGTGTTTCACTTACAACTACCACAATGTAAAACCTTGTTTTTCCTCTATGACATATAAAAGTTCATGACATATACTTCTTCTGACAAATTAATGGAACTAATCCGCGACAACTATACAGACTGTTTCCGGTCTTTAACGGAGCCGATTGACTCAATTAATTCGTCCTTTTAGAGGCATGACCTCGGAATCGGGTAAAACCAAAAACAATTACGGCGAAAAAACCTAGATAACTTGATAGTCTGTTGACTCAGAAAGCAAACAAGTATTTGAAATGTGATAGTTGTGATGTATTTAAATATATCGTGGAAACAACAGTCGTTAAAGGTACAATATCATATTAATCACGGAAAACCATCTATGAAAATAAGAAATATTTTACACCTATAACAGTGTGAAAAGCATACTTTAGTATACGCAAAACGTATACGAATTAGTGCATTGTTTTACATAATTTTAGTAAAGCATCTACATAATTTGTGTAAAGGTATTTATGTCAAGTTTAATTCCGTTCTCATAACGTGATGTTCCGTTCCGATAATCTAAATACTTTGTGTAAAGTATTTTTTCTCTTTATCAATTCCGTTCTCATAACGTGATGTTCCGTGCCTATAATCTACATAATTTGTGTAAAGTATTCTAGATATATATCTAGATTAATTCCTTACTTGTAACCTACATACGCTAGTAAGTAATATTTAGATACGAACATGTGTATAATACGAGGGCTGATTGATATGTTGTGAGCCTCGTATTGAAGGAGATACTCGAGGATGTTCTTTTTAAGTCCTAATATTCTCTGACATTATAGGGCCGTGTACCCAAAGACTGGTCTCATTTGGTTAGTTTACACAAGACAAGCGGCTTTTGCAAAATGGACAAAATAGATGAAAGAGCAGTGATCCAATATTTCAAGACTTCTGACAGTTGATCAGAAGCACACCAGGCGTACGTTATCGCGTGCTAATCTTAACTTTTTTGAGGAAGATCCTGCCAACTTTCTTCAGAGATTTGTCACAAACATGGGTCCATCATTTTACCCCAGAGGCCAAACAACAATCGAAACAATTGAAGCACCCTGGCTCTCCCCCGCCAAAGAAGGCAAAGACTGTTCCATCAGCTGGGAAGGTTATGACCTCGGTTTTCTGGGATGCAGATAGTATTCTGCAGATAGATTATCTCCAAAAGGGACAAACAATCAATGGCACATTCTATGCTTCATTTCTGAGGCGGTTACGGGGAAATATTAAACTTAAGCGCCGCGGAAAGCTCACTAAAGGTGTGTTTCTTCAATCAGGACAATGCTCCTGTTCACAAGTCTGTCATTGTCATGGCTGCCATTCACGATTGTGGCTTTAAATTGATTGAGCATCCGCCTTCTTCACATGATCTCGCTTCGTCAGACTTTCATCTATTTTCAAAACATAAAACAGCTATTTCAGGCACCCATTTCCAGTCCAATGATGACGCCATACATGCAGTGGATGACTTTCTGAACAGCCAAGAAAAGGAATTCTTTAAAAGTGGAAAAGTGTATACATACTGAAGGGGATTATGTTGAGAAATGATACAATATTTCTGACAAAATACTTCAATATGAGACTCAACATATCTCGGATTAGATTCGTTTTGTCTACATCAACAATACGGGTGTGATTTGAGGAAAGCATAAACATTGTACAAGCGTAAAGAGGAAATCGATTTCTCTGATGACGATGTAATTAATAGATTTGTCGTCGTCTCGTTCATTACAAACATTCAGGTGATGCCGGTTTATGATCACTAAGGACTATTCTCTGTACTGATAACTTTTACCAATCACTAATAACGATCAAAACAATGTCCATTTAGCGGCCATTTTCTTACTAGATAAATGACTGGTATTAGCTGGAATAACTAACTGCAATTAGCCGAGGTACATGACAGGTTTTAGATGAAGACCATACTAAACAGTGACATCACAGAATATGTATAATGACCGGATTTGTGTACTCATCCGCGATAAAAAATACACGCGTCAATGAAAATCGACTTACTCTACTTCCATTATCACGGTCAGCCTTGAGAAACAACGCATTACGTACAGCGTAAGTGGTTACAACAGCCGAGACACGAACTAGAACCCTTAACAATCGACATCAAATCTCTACTCTCTCTACTACCCTTCCTATCTCTCATCTATTTTCTCCTTGAAACCAGCTCCAAAATTGATTAAAACAAAACATATCTGATAGTTTTACTTAGTAAAATTACTGCTGTGTATACAGATATTGTATGTCACGTGATGTAAATTTAATGGTATTATGTTACATTTATGGAGAAGGGCTCGTTAGTTGTTAAGAACTTAGTTCTCATCTATTTGTCATTTTTTGACAATAAAATATGATTAAATCAAGCGAGACTACCAATCACACAAATGATGGCCATTTGTGTCGAATGTGCCACCAACAAACAACAGTCGAAGCTGCCCGTTTTGTATAAAATTGTGAATGTTCATTTTATCAGGATCTTTCGACAGCGAAAATTTAAAATTAGTCGTTTGATACATGGCGGCCATGTTGCATTTTTCCTAACCTAGATGGGATTTCTTAGGCAACACTTCTTCCATATTTGAATACGATAAGCAACAGGGAACGAGTATATATAAATACATATGTGCTAGCCAGTCAATGGCATTGTCTTAAGTACTTTAAAAATATGTAAATTTCTGGTATTTTGAAATATATTTATGGCCAAAATATCCCTGATCTTTCGTTTTTTCGCATAGCCGTATAATATTCTTTTGGCCCTGGATATGACGCGACAGGTGGCGTTACTGGTCAATATGAAGTATGTGATTGGTCAATGTAGCGGTAAATGCAAAATGCAGATATGCAGTTAAAAACGAAACAAAGTTAAGATTGAATGCAAGCTGAATAAGTGGTGTATTTTTTTTTTCAAATGACACATTAATAGAATTATATTCCTGATACAAATGCAGTCTTATTATCACCAAAAATGATTCAAACTGATATATTTTTGTTATCCGTGCTTAGTTCGTTAGTTCATTTCACCAGCAGTTTTACATTATAACTACCAACATCTTGTTTACTCCTACTTCTAGAAAACTTCATATAGAAAAATGTGTTTTAGAAGATCAGCATCGCGATCGACATTTCTGTATCTGATTGGGAAAAATGTCTTTCCATACCACAGACAACAGTTACAATTATGATTTGGAAGTCCGTGTCCATAATTATTATTTTTGTGCAGATTTATCAAGATTCCTATGTATTATAGGAAAATTTATCAGACAAGCTCAAAGCGAAGAAGTCATAAATGAATAAAAATGTAATAACTCAATACAAAAAGTTTAATAACTGATTTCGTAATAGAAATATCAGGAACATAAACATTGTAAAAATTAGCAAAGGTCATACTCGGAGAACAAGTTTGATTTGAATGGTATGAACGTGTCTCAGAAAAAAAACCAGCGTTCACCTGCAACACAAATCTACACATGCACTTTCACGCCCGGAAGCAGTCTGTCGCAATTCCTCGAAAAATAATATGACTCGTTATTTTATTGTTGTTTTGTTTTTTTGTTTTGTTTGTTAAAAAATGTTGTGGAGTCGTTGAGAAAATTCTATAATTAGAAATAGTGTCAACCATTTTTGTTACTATTTAGTCTATTCTAGTGCCTTACGCCATTTTTGTTGTTTTTCATTCTTCTAAACTTCATAGGAATGGAACTACAACGCAGAAATTTTGAGTTTTCTTTCCGTCGGAAACATAAAATAAGTTTAAATTTTTGATTGAGAGTTTTTCGTTTGTTTTTATCGAGTTACGACCTTAGTACCATTTATCGCGGTAGACTGTTCCATTAAACACAATTACAACCGGACAGAGTGAAGAAAAAATACGGCACGTAATTCCTTATGTTCTATGAATCACACGCTCCCAGAATATACATAACAGGTTTAGAGGAAATGTGTCCATTATCGGCGTGTGAGGTCGCTTAAGTCAATTTAACGAGAATCATCATCTGTTGTATTCGGCTTTGAGTCACCACGACCTGTGTGCTTCGTAGTAATGTTGCCCTAGATTGATATTCTATGGAATATTACGTAAATAAGTAAAAAGAAGATGGTGCTTGTTTCAGTTAAAGCTAAATAACTGTTAATGTCGATAGAACGAAATGTCAAAGACATGACGCGGGGTCATTAATTGGACGTGTCTGTTTCACTTGTCAGTTCTCATCTAAACTATACTACATAATTATCCTGCACGCTCTTTCAGCATTAGGCAACGGTGAACTTGATCAACTAATCAGGTTTAGAGAATTTTCAATGTAAAGCAAAAAGGAAATCATGAAAAATGTATAAAGGATATAATATCTTTAATATGATGCAAATGTCCGAGTACTTCCGAGTATTTCTCCCAGACAACAAACGATGATAAGAGCGCGTCTGTAACGAACGAATCACAAAATAAATTATAAATCCTTACCAAAAGGGGCCGCGATATCTCAGTCGGAAGAACTTCAAGTGAAGATTCGAGGTGCGAGGTTCAATTCAATTCAGTTCAATTTATTTCCAAATGCAACACAGCATATAGGATAGCAAAATATTCATCTACATGTATAGCTTAGAAACACAAATGACGTATCTATATATTAGCACAATGTATCATATACACTATGTGTTGGTGATCCGAAGATATAGATTTGAATTTCCTGTCGTAGTTGTACCGAGAGAAACATATATATATACATGCATATACATATTGTAAATTGAACGACAAGATGGCGGAGGTCACAACACAAGCAATATGATTACGACACAAAATCAAAAATGAATTACATTTTGATTTTGAAAACATGTAACTGATGCATAACAATTAAGCATTTACGTAATGCATGTCTATGACGTCACGACAGTATGACGTCATAATTTAAGTAACTAATTTCTAAATATACACAAGAATACTACTATACTTGAAAACTGTGATCTTAATTTCCAAAACATATTTAATTTAATTACTTATGAGGAGAGTTTTTCTTTCTGCAGTGACATGTAACAAGATTACCCAATTATTCAAAGTTTCACCACTTTTACTGGAAAACAATTCTATCAATTATGTACACTTGGACGACAATAATGATACTGTTCGATGCATGTCGTCCTTAATTCAGAATATGCAGGACAAAAAAGCAGAAAATGTACTTCGTCCTCGATGTCATTTTTGTCACAAACTGTACAAAGTCTTTGACTTCTAGGTATTTTATTGTAGCGCCAAGATTCAATATTAAGACTGTGTCCTTGCATACGGAATTGACTCAATAACTTTTTTAAAATTCATACTTAAAGAGGCTTACCCGCAGACGGACCGGTAAACGGCACATCTCCGATCACTAAATAAACTTCAGTACACGTTTCTATGTGACAAAATTAGAGGCTTTCCGACTTTATTTCTTGAAAACAATTACAGAATATGTATTTAAAAGACGTTTTAAAACTCAACCTGAGAGGGAAATGTATGGAATATAACGGCAAATCTTCTTTGTAAATCGCCGCTGCCTTTGAAGTTATCACTGTGCGGCACTGTGCACGTGCTTGTTTCTTTGATGTGTCAATCAAATTAGACTTATTGCGGGTTGCGATTAAATAAATAATATTTAAAAATGAGGTTTTAATATCACTTTTCAGCGCTTTATAAGGAAAATAAAATGAAAAACTCAACAATTCCAACAATCTGTCATGTGTAAAAAATCTTTTTCTATTAGCCAATTTTTCTGATCTCTCTGCGGGCAAGCCTCTTTAATTGGCTTAATAAGATAAAATTGAGTATTGAAGGTATCCACAATATGTTTGTATAAATAACATTTCGTAGATATATCAAACGCACTGCGTAATTCTTGAATAAATACATCATGAACACGTTGGACATATACTTGCATAAAATGATTTTCGTTGAAAAATATTGGCTGTTCCAAATATAACCAAAACTCAAACTACAAAGCTCATTTCTAATATTATAAACCCAATTACTTTTACAATTAGGTTTTTTTTTAATTTTTGTTATTCAATTCGACAAGTAGCCCGAGTTTCCTCTGGCCCTGACACCATGTCTGCCTGGTGTAGGTCAGAGGAAACTCGGGCTATTCGACAAGTACATCATAACATGATTTTAAAACACAATTATTAGTTTTTAATATTTTCAGCCAGTATTTCATTACTTTTGACAAATAAAATACGTTTAAATCAATGAATATCTACCAGTTTCGATGAAGACCATAGCAGAATTTACCGTTTTCTTAACATTAAGTAAGTCTTTGAGAAAACGCAGATGGATTTTTTTTTCAATTTGTGGTGATACATCTTGTCCCCATACTTGACATCGACGCTCCTGACCCGTATCGGTTGGTGTGTTTTGGAAAGCAGAGAAACAGGCCGATCTGTGCTGGGGTGGTTGTGTCCTTTGGCAAGACAATTTTACTCTAATTGCTTTGAATGGCATGTGACGGGCCTTCCGTATGTTGTTCAAGGAGACTCTGCCTCAAATGGTCATAGCTGTTCATGGGGCGATAAACCCACCAAACACTACCAAGATTCAGATTCTTTATTTCTTTGTTGTTTTCAAAACATCAGAGAGACATTACAAAACAATACAATATACGATAGTATGACACAATTACACATGTACATGTCCATTACGCTTGATATACACATATATTTATACGTACACTTTCGTATTACTATATATTATAAAAATGAACATCGGTATGACAGTACACAATAGTTCATGTACGTTATAAGTAGACTGACATCTGGTAAATCATTACGTTGTTTTGTCGCTAAATAAAGGAATTTTCCTAGCTTACTCAGTTTAGAAGAGTTAACATTAAATGTTTCTTTTTTTGGGGGGGGGGGGGGGGGGGGGGGGGGGGGGGATGTCATTTTGTTTGTAAACATTAACCCGTACCTGAAACCCTGAATGAAGTTTGTTTCGGTGTGGAAAGTGATCGTTCCATAGCTCTGGAATATTTAGAAATAACTAATACTTTAGCGTATACTGTATTTTGTTTAGTCACTTACCTTACTGTACGAGATGTCATATCGGTTTACTAATTAAAAGAAAGCTTTTAGCACAGATATAAATCTGAGATTTTTATTGATCGACTCGGAAAGAAATACATGTAATGCGCGTGGCAATCGGTCATAACTTCTAACAGCGAGTGTGGCAATTAACCAATGCTCAGTGGTAAACAGTACAATTTGATGTGTTCGATGATGAAATTGCATACCATGAAGCTGGTAATAGCACATATAAGTGTCTGAAAAAGCGTCGCGTGACATTCAAATACCATGACAGAGCGGTTAGAAAGTAGGCGGCAGAATCAATTAGCACATCTTTACTATCGAGACAACGGTGTCTGTATATTCTCATTTCATTAGAGTGAATCCAAAGTTTAAATCATTGACAGCCGCAATTGGACGGTTTCTATCGGTCTGTTAAGCCAAACACAAAGTACTCGTGTATTGTGGAAACAAAAGACCATGGAAGTGTTTTTCCATAATTACTCTACTTCGGTAAGACAGGGAAAATGTCTAATTGTTGCTTGTGCTAATTTAGCATTAAGATATAATATATTACTGACACGTTCCGTTTATACTTTACTGAACAATAAATAACATTTAATTTTCGAAAATATTTTAGAGAGTATCTGAAAAAACACAAATATATCTTATATATTAAGACAATTATTTACAATATAGTATACCATTTTTACTTACCAATAAACGCTCCTAAGGTACTCCGAGAATCAAGAATATTGTTGACAAAAGCAAACAGTCCGACGCCAGTGTCACAAGATGTATCTTCTATACTTAGGTCGAATACGATATCGTTGGTTCTCAACCCGGTCAGACTGCCGTCAGCATTAATGTCAGAAACGGCCATTTCGGCGACAGAGAACAGTTCGGTTCCATAGGACCTGCTGCCGGAGACTGGCACGAGAAGAACCAAACTAACATTAACTTCTAACTGAACTTTGGTAATTAATGATAAAACTGTTAATACCACAAACCGTACAGTTGTGTATGACGTCATTGCCCAAAATGGCAAGATGTCATGGATATTTGATGTCCAGAAATTTGAGACTTGAGTAACCTTCAAATTAAATTTGATACCTCGTCCGAAGTCCGAAGCTATCTGACAAATCTTACGGCCTGCAAGCAATGATGTTTAATAAAGTATTGATTTTGCCAATGATCCTCCTTAAGTGAAACCTAGGTCTTTTGTCTGATTTTAATTGCTTTTCTCTGCTAATTATATACACATAAACTATATATTGATTATAGACGCTCCCACGCGACTTATGAATTTTAAATGCACTCTAAAAGAAAACCCTCCAATCAGCGATGGAACATCGTGTGAAATGAAGTTAGATTCGGAAGCATTACACTAGCGCGTTTGTTTTTCTCTAAGTCGTGTTGTCAAACAATATCAATCCCAAAGAACATGACAGAACAAACACGGTCATCTTTGTTAAAACGTTCTTCAATTAGTCCCGCATGTCAGTAGATACTTTTTGACATTTTGCTTTTACCATCCTCCGTGAAATCACATACGAACGCTTTGCAAACCTTTCGGGCCATTACAACCAAAGACCTCCACCGTTTGTTTTCACCGAAGATCAAATACTTTGTCCTCATGGTCGTTGTATATCACTCACGTGCATTAGCGCGGCGGATATCCACTCACTTCCGCAAAAGTAGTGACATGGAGGGCAGGCATTGCGTGATGGACCGAACTTCAGCGCCACAGCTCGCAAAAAGGGATGCAGCACAGGCGCATTTCAACGTCCCGTACTGCTGAGGCATGGCAGCTGATGCGGTGTCGTGTAAATTTATCAATAAATAAACCTGTGTATAGCGGCCACACCGCTAATAGGTCCTTTTCACGTCATTCGCATTTATAAGGTACGTTATACCTTCAGCTATAGGTATCAATAAGGGCGCAGCTTCAGGAAATCTGTATATCTCTGAAGTTTCAGTTCACGATGGGGGGTGTAAGTGATAAATCATGTGTAATACTTAGTATATAATTAAACCACATTTGCTATGATGACCCAGGTATAGTGCTACAGGGGGGTAAATAAACGTCTGTAACACTGCGATCGGCCTGTTTTAGTATTCAGATCATTAGAAAGGGCGGTTGACGGAAGAATACAAGTAACCTAATTGGTGACACCTAACGTGATTAGCCAGCGCTGAGGTACCGCGCTCTCACACGTGTTAGAGAGCGATTCAGCTTGTATATATACGCTCTTACATATTATAAACGCCAGTTTAGTTTAATAGTTCCTATCCATTGGCATTATTTCAAAATGCGGTAGCTCGTTATTTGCAATTGTCAAGATAAAAATTACACGTGCATATGGGTAACACTCTGCGCTATCCTATCCAGCTTTAACTAGTCTTGTTTTTATGTAAGCGAGTCTGTTCATATTCACATGGCTTCATACTCGGTCGGCTTTGAATCCGACATTAAAAATCATCCTAAATTATTAATAATAAAAAATAGAGCAAATGTGTTCAGGGAATTTGAATGGATAAATAACACAAACAACATATTTATAGATATAAAACACATTGATGATATATGAGAGTGCGGAAATGATATTGATTTGTCAGTCTATATCTAAATACAATGATTGATACGGAATGGGTTCAGTGGCTGTGCGTTATGTTTGTACGAGGTGGGTGTAGATTTATCTCCCATTCTTGTGTGATGAAGACAGAGATATATTCCATCTCATGGGGAGGTTTTTAAGTTTAGCATTAGGCTTTACACGAGGGCTGAGATAGGTCTACGTCATACAGGTGTGACTCTTATTGTCACCATCACCATATGGTGTACGTTATGGTCTAGATAAACAGGTATTGGCTGACGATAACCAATGTTAGCAGTAAAACAAGTTCAGGCTCTTTATTACTTTGAGCCTTGCGGCTCATCAGTAGACATGTGGATATTTACATCACATCAACATCAGTGATTAGTTTCGCACCACACCCAGACAAACAAATAACGCAATATCTAACGTTAAGTGTAGATAGTGGCCTAAGTACAGTTTAATATAGGCTAATATACCATTGTGTTCCGTACATTATCTAGTAACTTAAGAAAAACGTATACATCTTGTAGAATAATTCTTAGTGATAATTATCAGGCAAACACCGTGTAGAAATAAAGTTTTTTACATACACATATACACACATATATATACATTTACACAGATACGTATGTACACATATATATACACTCATACTTGTACACAGACAGACAGACAGACAGACAGACAGACAGACAGACAGACAGACAGACAGACAGACAGACAGTGTACACGCATACATATTCACACATACATATACATACCTGTACACAAATAAATATACACATATACATTTACACACATACATAACACATACTTGTACATATATACATGTACACACATACATAACACACATACATGTACATATATACATGTACACACATACATGTACACACATACATGTACACACATACATGTACACACATACATATACGCCCATAAACGACCTTCAACACCCAATCGTTTAGCCAGAAATGCACGCAGCGTATACCACTGCGCCACATCAACGTTCTTAACGTTTCAATGGCGCAATGATGGTCGGCTCAATATCCTGACACATAATGATCTGAACACCTGGATCACCATGTACACATATTTAACACACAAAACTACGGCAGGAAATTCAAATCTTTACCTTCGGATCGACAAGACATAGTGCATATGATAAAATAGTTTAGTTTAGTTTAAACATGTTTAAGTTTTTCTTAAAAACAAGCAAAATATAGAAGCCCTCTACTGTACAATTTAATTCAACAATTTAACCGCAACAATAGACATATATGAATATTATATACAATTAAACTAATTTAGAAACTGGAGTGAAAGAAAAGACAGATTGGAAGTACAGGGAAATGGCTATATCATATAGCAAATACCAATTTTCGTCATTTATAGCAATATATTGCATAATAATGTATAATACAATGTATATAAAATATGATATATTTGCCTGGCACACTATAGCTACACTCCCCAGCTACTTCCTCTGTTCAAATTGTCCATATAAATGCTCATGCCTAGTAATCTTGTTCTATTGTACAATCCTTCTAGGTATCCTTTCTTTGTGCCAGGCAGAAATTCAATTTCAATTGAGCTTCTAATCGCAAGACACGTTTAATATATACACTTTATATTTATTATATCACGTGTGATACGATGTTTCAGAAATATAGAAAGACAGGAATTAAGAGGATAGTTTATAGGGTAATCTCACAGGCTCTCCAAGACTATATTAAAATCTATCCCCTTTTCGAATAGATATTTGGACAATTTCAAAAAATAGTTTTATTTTCTTCTAATATTATACCTACATAGTGTTGATGAATAGATTAACCCAGTAACACAAATGGCAAGGCGATTCAGTGTCTTGTAATGTTGTATTGTATAAAGTGCACACAACCTCTGGTTCCGATATGCGATATTGTATCTCCCAGGTTCAATACGTAAATCACGATAAGACAATCGTGTTCTACTCATGTCGTTTAAGCTTAGAGCATCAAGTGACTTCCATATAAATAAATGGTGTTCCGTTAGGGCCAAATTTCCAATATTGCTCCATCGACCTAAACGCGAAGGAGCGAAGGAGCGAAAACACGATGGCGAAGGAGCGAAAGCACGATGACGAAGGAGCGAAAACACGATGGCGAAGGAGCGATGGAACTTCGGTTCTTCGCTCCTTCGGTTCTTCGCTCCTTCGGTTCTTCGGTTCTTCGCTCCTTCACCATCGTGTTTTCGCTCCTTCGCGTTTAGGTCGAAGGAGCGAAGGAACGATATTGGAAATTTGGCCCTAACGGAACACCATACGTTAGGGCCAAATTTCCAATATCGCTCCTTCGCTCCTTCTACCTAAACGCGAAGGAGCGAAAA
Source organism: Pecten maximus (assembly GCF_902652985.1). Taxonomy (NCBI): domain Eukaryota; kingdom Metazoa; phylum Mollusca; class Bivalvia; order Pectinida; family Pectinidae; genus Pecten; species Pecten maximus. Next base: position 46,058,709 of record NC_047016.1, read on the forward strand.
CACGATGGCGAAGGAGCGAAGAAGCGAAGAAGCGAAGGAGCGAAAATACGATGGCGAAGGAGCGAAAACACGATGGCGAAGGAGCGATGGAACTTCGCTCCTTCGCCATCGTGTTTTCGCTCCTTCGCCATAAGATACATATATACGAAATACAATAAGACGTGGAACATACTATTGGAGAGATTGTATATTAATCTTAATAGCGGTGACAATTTCACTTAAACTCCAATTTCCCCGTTTCTTGAGACAAAGATTTTTGAAACGTCTCTTCAAGGTACGGGAGCTGCAAAATCATTTGGAATACTTATGCATACATCACATAAAATAAAATAAATAAATAAATTACTCTCCATCGAACTTCCGAACGCGAAGGAGCGAAGGAGCGAAAATACGATGGCGAAGGAGCGAAAACACGATGGCGAAGGAGCGATGGAACTGCGAAAACACTTCGTTCCATCGCTCCTTCGCCATCGTGTTTTCGATCCTTCGCCATCGTATTTTCGCTCCTTCGCCATCGTGTTTTCGCTCCTTCGCGTTTAGGTCGAAGGAGAGAAGGAGAGATATTGGAAATTTGGCCCTAACGGAACACCATAAATGATCCCATTTCTGAGTGTGTTTTGATAATCAAGGGGCCTAACAACGGCGTACTCGCGGGCTATCCCCTACGGTGGCTGATTTGTGCCTATGTCTTTTGTTTTTATTTCGCTCCCCCCCCCCCCCCCCCCCCCCCCCCCAAAAAAAAAAGTCGAAAGGACGAAACATCTTAGGCGAAAAGCGAAATGACGAAATAAATGCATGTAAGTCGCTAATTTGCGTGCAATTATTTCGTCTTTTCGCAACGAAAAGTCGAAATTTAAGGTTTGTTAGTTTTCGTCTTTTCGGTGTGAAAAGACGAAAGGACGAGAAATAAGATATTCAATTTTCGTCTTTTAAGGGCGAAAAGTCGAAATATCGAAATGGCAAAAATCAGCCACCGTAGCCACCGTAGTCCCCGGCGTGCCTCTGTCCCTCGTCTTTGAATGCCTCGACACTATGGTCAGAAGTATTAGGATGTGCGCTAAACCACTTGGACATAGGCCCGGCAATGACATTCAACACCGAATACCATTCTCGACAGTTATGATTTCTTGGGAGGCTGAAGTTGGTTCCGAGTTCCGTTTGAGTTCCGTTTCCAGTTTTTTTTCTTCTTTTTTTTTTTTGTTAAATTTGTTTTTAGTCTTGCATTTATTTACTTTGACAGTTATTTTGTTATATAATTAAAATAACTGAACTAAGATATTCATATGGTTGCTTGCCAGTTACTCCAAAAGGTCACTCACTTAAATAGAGTTGTCCACTGGAATATTATATAGAATCTATATGTTTTTCTATCTAAAGATTCATTTATTGATTATTCACGACGTATACTGACTAAGACACCTCATACACATCCCTTTGTTGGTATACCGTTTTACCTACATTGATCGGCGATGCTGCGGCCCACATGTCGTTTATGGTAGACATATAAGTGTGAAATGCTCAAAACATACTTCATGACATACTCTAACTAAATTGTATCGATCGGAGTTAGCAGAATGGCTCTGCCTGGGAGCCATCGTGTTGATTACAGGGCGCGGATGTTTAGCTGAATTTTAATTGTTGTACGAACATGAATAAAACAATAGTTTATCTCACCCGATTGAAATGTAAATATTTACCGTTCTCGGGTAATCATACACTGGTAGGGTATCATTATAATATTTTGTGGCGAATAATTTGTCTAAAACAGGTTTTCGTACACAATATACCACGATTTTATCAATACATGCTTTGAACATCTATATAAAATCATGGCCTACTGTTTACATAAACAGCGGGTGACACGTCTGTGTTTGGTGCAACGTGTTGTATTTACGACTAATTGGACTTTAAAAATTCGATTTAATCTCTGAACAAAATCCACAAACTTCTTAATAATAATACCTTGTAACGTTGGCCCTTGTTTCCGCTATTAATTACAATAATACAATTATCCACAAGCATCATCGCTACCATTGTGTCTAATAGTTAAGATAAACACTTACTTTCTTCATCCTCAAGTAAAACAAATTTTTACTTACGTCAGACACAATGCCAGAAGCTAGATTTTCGCTGCCATTAAGAAAATATAAATCTCGCATATAGGAGTGACATTGTTGATCGAAAAATATCACCGAAACGCTGAAAGCAAATACGCTACAAAATTTGTGTTTGGTTACAAGGTGTTTGAAACAATGTGTTAGCTCAAATACGTATTTGAAAACTTGTATCTGTATGAAAACATTACAGATATCTGTTAAAAAAATTCTTGTTACTGTACCCCAGACACATCGACAGCCGTCAGCTTTTAAAATCTTGGTTGATACACAGGCAAAAAAGTGAAATTCACATGAATTTTTCATATGAATTTCAGGCAAATTTCACGTGAAATTCATGTGAAAAATTTCACATGGATTTCACGTTAATTTCACATTAATTTCATGTGAAAAAAAATCACGTGAATTTCACGTGAAGGAATTTTGTAAATATCGCATATATATTTGACTGACGTTGGTGATAAAAAATGTCGAGCAAATCCACTACTGTTCAGCAGGTTCGTGTACTTCAAAGCATTCTCTAACAGTTGTGTTACAAACGTTTTAAAATATTTTATGGTTTCTGCAGTTTAGGAAATCTATGTATAAATTACTAAGGATTTAATTCCATTATATGCTATATATATAGGTAATTGTAGCTTAACATCACATCACGTGATCATAAGTATCTTCCATTTTCATCTTATGTGAACTTGACTGAATGTGAAATTATCAAACCAGAGGCGTTTGTTGTTCAAACTAATTCACAATCAGATGCTTGTAGAGGGAAGGGAAATTATTTGCAATGATTTTAAACGAATTCAAAAGTACATGCAAAATGTGCACTAGAATATCAAATATGTTCTTATATCTAATACAAATACACGGTATTATGAATATCATGAATACTGTGTCATTATGTATTTTGGGGTGAACAAATTTGGATAAATTGTTACATCTTTATTTTTTTTATATATATATTATCATGAATGCGCTACGCACATTCCTTCAGTTTGCAATTCGGTTCTCTTTTCATTCATACCAGCATGAAACTGAAAAAATGTCCCATTAATGCTTAAATGAAATATAAAAAGACTAGGAATAATCAATACTATATCGAGTGCTGAGAGTATCTTGTCACCGTTTAACTCGGCAGTAGGGGTGTCCGGCGGCGATAATTGTCGGGATTAAGAGTATAGAGGGTGTCGGTATAAAGTGGTTTGTGGAGGGATTAGTAAATGTGCTGGGGAGGGTGAACTGTACTTAGTCTACCTGGGTAGATTCAATTCAATTCAATTTATTTCTCTTTAACCATACATAACAGTACAGAGAAAACATATTTACACAATACAAAAGTTATATACAGTTGTTCAGCCAGTGTATAAAGTATGCACACGCAGACTGTATCAATTAGATTATCAAAACATCTGATATTTAACCATATCGTTACGCATGATACCATTTTATATAATTTCAAATCAACAAAACGATCAAGTCAAGATGAACATGATGTGTAACATCATGCTATGGAGGACACATTGCTAAAGATAATACTAATGAATTTACAGAGTTTTTTCAATGTATTTACGTGGTTTGAGTTCATAAGATCTCTAAATTTTAATATGTTCGGCCTTGTATAATAATATTTATTTAGATATAATTTTCTATGCGCAGCTAATGACTGGCATTCTAGCAGATAATGGAATTCATCTCCTATTTGTTGACTATTACAAAAAATACATATTCTTTCGTGGCGTTCAATATTATTCCACCTTCCAGTTTCAATAATCAGTCTATGATTTGTAGTTCTGAACTTACAAAAAGTATTTCTTTCTTTATCTGTAAGAACGTCTAGATAGCATTCAAAACCAAATTTGTTTTTAAAAATTCTGTAACAACCAGACTTAGAAGAATTAAATACATCATTATCCCACTGCTGTATAAACTGATCATGGAGTGTTTGTTTTACATATGACTTTATCCAAGAAGTATCTAATTCCTGGATATACTGGATATTCCACACATAGCTAATACCACATTCATCTAATAATTGTTGTATATAACGTATATAGGGAACATTATTATTACGGTATTGGTTTAGACATAACAGTTTATAAGTTATTACATTTAGTTTGTTTTCTTTTGAATTAATCAATTGAGACCAATAGGTCAACATTCTCGTCTTAACTGAGATATTCAAAGGATAAGCTCCAAGTTCACCATAAACCATAGACGTTGGTGTACTTCGTTTGACCCCTAATAATAACTTACAAAACTTTAAGTGCGCTCTCTCAATGACTTGTAGATTTGTAAAACCCCAAATCTCACATCCGTATAACAATATAGGTTTTACAATTTTATCATACAGATCATATATACACTGAACAGATAGGTTATATAACCTTCCTTTCTTTAAAACATCATACAAATCAAGAGTTACTTCCTATATACTTATTTAGGATTTAATTAAAATGTAATTTATCTCAGTACCTTCCTGTAACTTTTTAAAACAAAATTAATATGTAAATACCAAGAATACTCTGAAATGTTTTAATTAAAATTTATTGAAAATGAAATGATTGCAGCAATATATAAATACGTCTAGAAAATATGTACATATAGGAAAATCGATTTTCTTTGGTAAAGAGGTAGGTATTTGCAGAAAAAGAAGGCGGCTTGTAAATTATTTTCAATTCTACCATGTTTGCTATGCAACGCCAGTTTTGATTGGTTTAAAACCATGTATTATTTTCCAATAACCCACGCTCGTGCCAATAATACACGGTCGGGAGTCACGGCTGTAACAATTTTATATATCTAATATTCACCCGTTTTATTTAAGGTCACCATAGCCAAGTCATCTTCGCTAGCCAAGGCTTCTGATTACGTTACACTCCACGAACCCTTGGCAGATATAGGCGTCAGTTCTGGCCCTCTAGCGGTGATTCGAAATTACCACCCTTCACGCATGAAATTTTCGACCAATCAAAACAAGCGTTACCTATTTACTTCATCGGTGATGTTTACAAACACACATCAAGGTTTGGTGTCATTTCGATGAGATATGTGATCAATGACTTATATGAATTGATCAAACACTGCGAATGTTCCCCCAAAGATTGTGATTTTTGTATTTAGGTAAAATGCCATGACATAGTCGGCAATGTAGCTCTGTACTGGGTGCCGCATTTTTTGTTTACTGCGAAACCAAGCCAGAATGTAAAACGCGATTTGATTGGGTGCCCTGGGATTCCAGGGCGCGACGGTTTGAACACGACTATATCCGCCAAGGGTTCGTGGAGTGTAACGTAATCAGAACCCTTGGTTAGCGAAGATGTAGCCTAGTGGGCTAATGGGTTAGTCTTTCATTAATTTTTATCACGACGCGAGTTCGAATCCTACGGAGGCCCACTTTTTTTATCCCTTTTTTTTATTTTCAAAATCAATGCCAATATGAAAGATGCTCTTGATCGTAGTACTGTATTGCCTGTATATTTCATCAACAAATAATGTAATACACAAGAAATAAATCACAAGGTTTTCTCGGGGTTTCTTTGCTGTTTTTCTATTAGAAAGAGGTCGATCTAAGAACTAAACAGTACATGGTAGAATAGAAATAATCAACTTTGACTCGTGTATTGTTGCAGGATATACAACTCGGACTCGGATATTTTGCAATTTTAATTAATAACGAAGGCCTGCGGCCTTCGTTATTAATTTAATTGCAAAATATCCTCGTCCTCGTTGTATATCCTGCAATAATACACGAATCATCGTTAATTATTTCTTAAACACAGGTGTAAATATGTACCGCCGTGTAATCAAAGGTCCACTAAGCCCCATTTGGCCTTCCCGTAGATACAGTGTGCTAACACTACACTTTGCAAAGGGTCTTTTGAATGAACACTACTGATGAATTTTCAGTCGATCATCGGAGGATTACAACCTCAAGTTGGAGGTACCTACTTGTCTAGGCTTGTAGCCTGTGGTCGATAGTTTTCAATGAATGTGTGTGATAGTTGAAAATTTACAATAAACGTTCAATTTTTGATGTATTACCGTAACCCCAACAGTGTAAACTCACTTGAAAAAGGATAGAAAATGTGCATTTATAATGGAAATGTATTGTACACTACCAATTACAAGTTATATTCTAAATATGGTTTCTCAATACATCACACTGCGAAAGAGAATACACTCGTTTTAAAACATACTTCTTTTTTTTCTAGGTTAATTCGTATCTCTGTCCTTCGAGATAATTATAGAATTTAAGTGTCTCGTAAGTCAAATATGGCATATTTGCAAATGTGTTTGTTTTGTTCTGTGAATAATTGTTGTAAAATATGTGTGACATTTAATTGAAATATTTTATTATTATTAACATTTTTTTTAATGTCTCGACAGCAAAAGAGAGAGAGAGTTTTGCGATGTCCTGAGAGAGATGCTCTTCAGTTGAGTAGGCTAATGTGTAATTTTAAACTGCTTTTTAATCTAGAGAATGTAAAGTTATGCAATCAGGATATCTCGTACGTCATTGAATATAAATGAAAGAGACAATATTCAGATCTTTTTGTTTTACATTCAACATTTATGCAACAGAACCGTTCCCGTGGTACAAGAACACAGACCGATAACATATCCCGCAACTTGGATCCGGGATGGAGATGTTTACAACAACAGTTTACGAGATGCACTGAGGGTGTGTGTGTTTTGGGAGGCTAAAGTATGTTCGTGATTGTCTCCTCCTGGTAGCGCGGAACTGATGCCAACTTTATAGTGCTATCTCACTGAAGTATACTGACAGACACACCCAGCAGGACACCCCACCCAGTCACGTTATACTGACAACGGGCGAACCGGTCGCCCCAATCCTAAAATTCTGAGCGCTAAGCAGGATTCGAAACTACCAATTTTAAAGGCACTGGTATGTCTCGGCCAGTGGACAGGACCCACAGCCTTCCTCACAGGGGCGAGCAAGGACCGTCTCAGGATCCAAAAGCCTTCCTCACAGGAGCAAACGCCCAATTAAAGGCCTGTCTCGGCCAGGGACAGGACCCAAAGCCTTCCTCACAGGGACGAATGCTCAATTAAAGGCCAAATATGGGCGTCCCCTGGCCGAGACATAGAGTCCATAGAATTGGTAGTTGCTCCTGATCTGGGAGTGAGATGACTGCGGGCCTCCCAAAAAACACGCATCCACTCACCACATACCTACATATCGCACATACACAAGGGAGGTCGTCCTTAAATGACAAGATATGTTGATAGGACGTTAAACAATTTAAAACCAAACGAAGCCAAACAAAACCAAACCCCCTTTTTAAAATATTTTTTCCAGATTGTGTTGGTTTTGTTTTTGCTTTATAAATCACTATTTATTTCTCGCCAGTCCGTTACTGCCATATTTTTTTCTGTCATTACGTTTACATGTACTATTGTGATGCATATGTCATCATCTGTAAATTGTACAAGTTCAATCGATTTCAGAGTTAAAAACAAATATCACCGTTCTGCGATCAAAGTGTCTCAATCACAGTGCGGCTCGGCTGCACTTACAAACGATTCAACTGTTCAGCGAGGCTTTGGCAAGTTGATGACTTGTTAAGATGATGTAACGTTTTAGAAAATAAAAAAACTGCCGAAGTAGAGCTTCAAAATATCTTTATGCACTTTAAACAAATCATTACCGAGCCAGACGTCATCGAGTGCGAGTTGAACACGCGTATCCTATGTTCATTTCCTTGTCAAACTAAAAATCAACATTTTCCAAAGTGTTTTTTCGATTCAACTGATCTGATTTTTTCTCTCCAAATAATGGAAATTAGAAAGTTTTTCTAAAAAATACATGTCTCAATTCTGTGTTAACAACCAACGGATATACATGTACACTCGTGGAATTCATGTACATATACTCGCGCCATTCTCACACACACGGACCAATACTCACAAACTCACGGACCAATACTCACAAACTCACGGACCAATACTCACAAACTCACGGACCAATACTCACAAACTCACGGACCAATACTCACATACTCACGAACCAATACGCACACACTCATGGACCAATACTCACAAACTCACGGACCAATACGCACACACTCACGGACCAATACTCACAAACTCACGGACCAACACACTCACGGACCAATACTCACACTCATGGACCAATACTCACACACTCACGGACCAATACTCACACACTCACGGACCAATACACACACTCACGGACCTATACTCACAAACTCACAGACCAATACTCACAAACTCACGGACCAATACTCACAAACTCACGGACCAATACTCACACTCAAGGACCAATACTCATACACTCATGGACCAATACTCACACACTCACGGACCTATACGCACACACTCACGAACCAATACTCACACACTCACGGACCAATACTCACACACTCACGGACCAATACTCACACTCATGGACCAATACTCACACTCACGGACCAATACTCACACACTCACGGACCAATACTCACACAATCAAGGACCAATACTCACTCATGGACCAATACGCACAAACTCACGGACCAATACTCACACTCATGGACCAATACTCACTCACGGACCAATACGCACAAACTCACGGACCAATACTCACACTCATGGACCAATACTCACACTCATGGACCAATACTCACACACTCATGGACCAATACTCACACTCATGGACCAATACTCACACTCTCATGGACCAATACTCACAAACTCACGGACCAATACTCACACACTCACGGACCTATACTCACACACTCACGGACCAATACTCACACACTCACGAACCAATACTCACACTCATGGACCAATACTCACACACTCATGGACCAATACTCACACTCACGGACCAATACTCACACACTCACGGACCTATACTCACACTCAAGGACCAATACTCACACACTCACGGACCAATACTCACACACTCACGGACCTATACTCACACACTCACGGACCTATACTCACAAACTCACGGACCAATACTCACAAACTCACGGACCAATACTCACACTCATGGACCAATACTCACACTCAAGGACCAATACTCACACACTCACGGACCAATACTCACACTCAAGGACCAATACTCACAAACTCACGGACCTATACGCACACACTCACGGACCAATACTCACACTCTCATGGACCAATACTCACACTCATGGACCAATACTCACACTCACGGAATAATACTCACACTCATGGACCAATACTCACACTCACGGAATAATACTCACACACTCACGGACCAATACTCACACTCATGGACCAATACTCACACTCACGGAATAATACTCACACTCTCATGGACCAATACTCACACTCATGGACCAATACTCACACACTCATGGACCAATACTCACACACTCACGGACCAATACTCACACTCATGGACCAATACTCACGGAATAATACTCACATACTCACGGACCAATACTCACACTCATGGACCAATACTCACACTCTCATGGACCAATACTCACACTCATGGACCAATACTCACACACTCACGGAATAATACTCACACACTCACGGACCAATACTCACACTCATGGACCAATACTCACAAACTCACGGACCTAATATAGTACTAGTGTACCTGTTCATACCACGTTTAAACCAACGTGGTGTTTACTATTTAATTCCAATTGGAAAAAAAATCCCACGATGCCAATTAAATGCAGCAAATGAACAAGAGATCCCAGAGGGATCTTGGCGCCCACCATTGAATGATCTTCGTAAGTTCCATGTCAGATTGATCTTTTCTCTACTTTTCCCTTCATTTTACTAATCTGTGCAAATTGAGACATCCCACCAGTACTTTTCAAACAAGGGAATCCTAGCTATATAAGAAATTTGAGATTTAACGATAATGGCTGTTTGTTTGCCAGGTTGTTTTCAGGACAGACTGGTCCAAAAATGCAATACAAGGGACCAAGGGGAACCTACTTATGAAATTTGAGAAAGATCCATTCAGTACTTTGAGAAATAGAGATAACAAACTTCAATTGTCAAAATCCAAGATGGCGGTCTGTCGGCCATATTGTTTTCCAATTGATCTCAAAATGCAATAAGCATAAAGAGGCACCAAGGGGAACCTCCATATGAAATTTGAGAAAGATCTCTTCAGTGCTTTCTCAGAAATAGCGATAACAAACTTCAATTGTCAAAATCCAAGATGGCTGCCTGTCGGCCATGTTATTTTCAGATTGGTCTCAAAATGCAATAAGCATAAAGAGGCACCAAGGGGAACCTCCATATGAAATTTGAGAAAGATCCCTTCAGTACTTTCTCAGAAATAGCGATAACAAACTTCAATTGTCAAAATCCAAGATGGCTGACTGTCGGCCATGTTATTTTCAGATTGGTCTCAAAATGCAATATGCATAACTAAGCACCAAGGGAAACTTACATATGAAATTTGAGAAAGATCCCTTCAGTACTTTCTCAGAAATAGTGATAACAAACTTCAATTGTCAAAATCCAAGATGGCTGCCTGTCGGCCATGTTGTTTTCAGATTGGTCTCAAAACGCAATATGCATAACTAGGCACCAAGGGAAACTTACATATGAAATTTCAGAAAGATCCATTCAGTACTTTCTCTGAAATAGTGATAACAAACTTCAATTGTCAAAATCCAAGATGGCTGCCTGTCGGCCATGTTGTTTTCTGATTGGTCTCAAACTACAATATGCATAACTAGCACCAAGGGGAACCTTCATATGAAATTTGAGAAAGATCCCTTCAGTACTTTCTCAGAAATAGCGATAACAAACTTCAATTGTCAAAATCCAAGACGGCTGCCTGTCGGCCATGTTGTTATCCGATTGGTCTCAAAACGTAATATGCATAACTAGGCACCAAGGGGAACCTTCATATGAAATTTGAGAAAGATCCCTTCAGTACATTCTCAGAAATAGCGATAACAAACTTCAATCGTCAAAATCCAAGATGGCTGCCTGTCAGCCATGTTGTTATCCGATTGGTCTCAAAACGCAATATGCATAACTAGGCACCAAGGGGAACCTTCATATGAAATTTGAGAAAGATCCCTTCAGTACATTCTCAGAAATAGCGATAACAAACTTCAATCGTCAAAATCCAAGATGGCTGCCTGTCGGCCATGTTGTTTTCCGATTGGTCTCAAAACGCAATATGCATAACTAGGCACCAAGGGGAAACTACATATGAAATTTGAGAAAGATCCCTTCAGCACTTTCTCAGAAATAGCGATAACAAACTTCAATTGTCAAAATCCAAGATGGCTGCCTGTCGGCCATGTTGTTTTCTGATTGGTCTCAAAACGCAATATGCATAACAAGGCACCAAGGGGAACCTACATATGAAATTTGAGAAAGATCCCTTCAGTACTTTCTCAGAAATAGCGATAACAAACTTCAATTGTCAAAATCCAAGATGGCTGCCTGTCGGCCATGTTGTTTTCCGATTGGTCTCAAAACGCAATATGCATAACTAGGCACCAAGGGGAACCTACATATGAAATTTGAGAAAGATCCCTTCAGTACTTTCTGAGAAATAGCGATAACAAGAATTGTTTACGGACGGAGGGACGGACGGACGGACGGAGGGACGGACGGACGACGGACCACGGACGCAGGGCGATTTGAACAGCCCACCATCTGATGATGGTGGGCTAAAAATCCGTTGCTGGAGATAACATCTTGTAAACGTTTGGTATCAATTGTCATCTGAAGAGTACTGCTACATTCATCAAAGTTTTCCATCAGGGCGGACAAAGATACGCCAACTATTCAGTATTGATTCGAAACGTCAAAGGCCTTATCCTGGATCAGATGTATGTGGCAATCAGATATTGGCTTGCAATAGGTAGATAACACATTAGCCGTAATAGCATAATAAATAAGTAAAAGTGTATTCGTATATAAACTGTTCACGTGCTAATGGGGGCGTTTCAAAGATGAAGTTTTTAAATTCAAGTGATAATATTTTTTTTTCTTTACAAATATATATGTACAAGTGTGTGCATCAAACAAGAAGTCAACACGTCCAATGTCAGGATGATGTCAACATGTCCTAGTTTCAGCGTATCCTTCTCGCCTATATCTAAGATGAACTTATTATAACTCTGTTATCCGCGTCTTGTTTTTGTCGAAGGGTAACTGTTACCGGAATTAGCCGAGGTTAGCCGATTTGACAAACATAAATAAAGAAGACGTCGAATTTAAGTGTTATTTTGCTTCTAATATTGCAAGAGATATGTGAAAGGTATTCAAATTTTCATATTTTAATCAAATAAATTAAATTTTGATTAATAAAATGACAAACTCGATTAATATTATGTTCTCAAAGAATTGCTGTAATGACAACGAAAGCACGGGTACTGATGAGAATCGTCAAAACAGTAGACCCTGATAGCATTGAGGTTTACTGGAAATCATAAACACCATATTTATTTTCATCATCAGTGTTTGAAATTACAAAAGCATTACGAAGATCGGGAAGACGCAGGTCATTACATCCTCCTACCACTTCCAGAATGCGGTCCTTGTCGGTAATGTTAACAACAATATTTTTCTTTGGATTTCGTATTCAACTTTGCTTTAGAGTGTCAACAAAGTATCCATTGATTTCATATATTCCTGTATTCATACTTAAATGAGAAATCCACACTTTTGTGTCTTTCCTGATACAATCCTGGGAATTTGCGGTCAAGGTAAACAGACGATGTTGTTGGCAAACTCGACTCTCATAACACGCCGAGGTACGTACATTGTGATCGCCAGTGTGAACAGACCGACTGGTCTTGTCTAATGAAATTATCCACAAATATCTATATACAAAGTCTTTGTATACAATGTATATATATATATAGGTAACCGTATATCAAGCTATTTTTAGATACCCCAGAATTACAAAGGGCATTTTGGCATTTTTTCCCCTCAACTTGTATCTTGGTTCCAAGATAACCTTGCAGTATGTGCATTTCAAAGAATAAGATCATGCTGTTGTTTTTCAAGGCCAAATTTTCAAAAAGAGGCCGTAACAGATATCTGACTATATTTAAACAAGTAGACCCATTGGTGTACTCTGAAACCAAAAACGCACTTCGAATTTGGCAAAAGGTGGACTAGCAGTATTATATGTGTAGTGATTTTGAAAACGCACAGCAGATCCTTTTGTGGCCTCTGCACCCCCCTTTGTCGGGTATATGCTAGCAGCATCTCATGCTAAGGATCTTGCTAACTTGTTTGATTAAAATCAAACATATATTCCTTATCTGAAAATGCACTAAATGACCCATTTGGAGGCCCCAGGCTCTGATGGGTCAGCAATTTTCTAAATATAGATTATGATCCCAAATGTGGGGCATGATTACTGTTGAAAATATACTAGCGGGTGGTTCATGGAAATTTCTTGGTATTTTTTGTGACCAAAACAGACAAGATGTTAAATTAGGTAACTGTGACCTATTTTTGTTAGTGTTTGACATTTTTTTTTCTTAACCAGACACTTATTTAACAGAAACTTATTTTTTAAATCTAATATTGATTTTCTTCACCTCGAACAGTGGAAGTTGCAGTTTACAACCTGTGACCTTTGACCCCTGAAATGTCCACAAGCCAAGAATATGCAGCAGACCTTATATCGTTTCGTCAACACCCACCGCTTCTGAAGCTCAATATAAGAGACCCATAGATCTTAACGGCCATTTGACTTTAAATACCCTTATAGTAATATTACAGTATATACCTAGTAGTAAATATAGTGGTACTGTTGGTCATGGCAGCCATCTTGGATTTCTGACCAGAATAACGATACTTGGTCAGAGCCATCTCAGGATCATTTCAGGCAAGTTTGAGCTGAATCCCATTGGTGGAACGTAAGAACAATTTTGAAATGTGAGAAGTTAATGGACGATGCACGATGACAATACATAGCCATCGTGATATGTGAATATATAAGATAAATTCTCCTTCACATCAATATTATATTGTTGGACATCATTGGAGCCGTTCCCTTAATTTGGAAACCAGTTATTCTGCTGGATATAAACGTATATGGGAGGCCGACATCACGATTGTCCTTTGAATTTCATATATAGACAGAAATTAGACACCTCAATTACCACAAACATAAATTAATTAAAATTTTTCCACTAGTCTAGACACTAATTTTACTTTGGAAATAATCTTATTATTCAAAAGAACCAAGTCGCTGATTTTTGTGAAGTGCATGTTTTTAGTGGTTTATTATATCTATCCTATATCTTACGGAGTCCCCCCTCCAAAGAATGACAGTGTACCTCTAATCAGAAGTCGAACACTTGAAGCCAAATCGGCACATTCACTGGAAATGTCTGTCAATGAAAGTGTTCTAATGCCAGTAAGGAATTTGGTGATTTGATACTTAGAAAATGGGCTCTAAAAACTGCGGGTCTCCCGAGTGTACTATTTAATGTCCCGTCAGGTTTCCACTTACGTACTTTACAGTAAACCAATACCTCTACTTATTCCGATTGTTTGAGCAGTTGTATGAAAATCTTTTCAATCCGATAAAATATCACAACTTCCGGTTACCACAGCATGTATATGATGGACTGTGGGTTGGGAGTTATATTTTGTCAACGAACATCATGGACGTTGTGTTCCTTTACAACAAGCAGCAATCATCCTCGATACATTGGTGGTTAACTTTACATTCAGAATTGTTTCTTAAACGATTATGACGAACCGCTACAATCGTATATGCCCAATCGCCAGGAAATCCCAATAGGGTTACATAATGTTAACTTCAGTTTGGTAGCCCTTCACCCAAATATGCTACTGACAAACTATGACCCTGTGTGTCTCAATTAAGAAGTTGTTTGAACTTGGTAGCCCTTCATCCCAGCATGCTACAGGCTCAATACCATGTCTCATGGCCTTTTGGTTAATTAGAAAATGTTATATATTGACTTATGTGACCTTGAAAGTGTGGGTCATTCATTTGAACAAACTAGGTATTCCTACATCAACTGCAGACTCAATACATTGGTTTCTATCTCGAGGTCTCTTGGTTACATGGTCGTTTGAGTGAAAAAGTTGATGCCTGACAGACAAAATAACAAATCCAAGATTTACAAATTTAATGTTTTATTTCACAGTTGAAATAAGCCTCCATTGCTTCTTTCTGATCCAATGCAACACTTGCATCAGTACAACATTATCAACCATACTAGAAATTCAGGAAACAATCAATCTCTAATTCTGGAGCGAGACAGAACCAAGGTTTTCACTTTCTCTGACATAGACACAACAATCTTAACACATAGATTAGTCCACTCATATCTAGACATTGGTAATTTTTCCAGCAGTTTTGCCTGTAAACAGAAAACATCACCGTGTTGACAAAATTTCATTTCTTTGCGTCAATGATTTAATTATGACATAAAAAGCACCCTGGTCAGACTTACCAAAGACAGCAATTTTGTTTATTATACATGCTACTTTAAATAATACTGAAAACGTTGTTGTCAACAAGTTCCGGTATGATAGGATAGCATGCAGAGCTGTATATAATTTTCAAATTTCTAAAGGCCAAAAAAGAGAGTATTTTGGAATGAAGATATTTTCAAAGCATTTCATATGCATTCATGATATTCTTACAAGATATTACACCCGGATCCACAGATGTCTCAGGACAGAACAGTTCACTCTGCCCAATATAGATCTAGCCTGATGTTAATATATAATAGTGTTGACATTCTGAGTGTCTATGCAACAGCCATCAGGGATTACGACTGCTGTAATTAACAAATATTCACACAACAGTAATTTGATGAGGATGGAAACCTTGTCTACAAAGATATTAACACTGACTAATCCATACTCGACTTTAAACTTTGTAATTTCTTGAGATTCTGAACACATTTCCTTAATACAGTACTCAACTAAAACTTGCAACAGACAGTACCCACTGAACATACTTCAGCATGTTAATTGTTAGAAGTTGAATAATATCACAATTACAAAGTCTAATATTTTTCTCCTAAGATCCTCACATTTTGGCTCAGCTGATTTCCGAGGCAAAGAAAATAAACATAAAGAACCAGACATTTGCTGTACGATATTCACATCCATCAAATACACATATAGATCTGGTGGGTCTAGCCCATATCCACATGAACAGCACCATGAGGAAAAGAGTCCATTATGTTGTAACTAACACAAGTCTCAGCATCATAACTAATATGCCTGCCCGTTCACTGTGCTGACTGACTGTTACATGTTACGACTAGCCTCATTGGTCCAAAGTAAGAACTGGCCTCATTGGACTAAATTAAAAGCTGGCCCCTATTGGTCCACTGTCAGAAACAGTCTCATTCATCCCTTGTAAGCACTTGTCTTATTGGTCCCCTGAAAGGACCAATCACAACGGTGTCCTTTGACAAGGCTAACCTGGCCACACTTACAGTACACAAACGTTCCTCGTAGGACAACATCCTGTTCATGTTTAAACATTCACATTATTACAACATTGTTGACTCCATATGTAAATGAACATTTCTCATCAAACTTTGGAGACAACACTCAGGACTCCTCCTGCTCTATGTCCTCCCCAGTCTTGTCCACCTCCTCCGTCACGTCACTGTTATTATTCTCGGATACAACATCTTTATCCTTGTCTTTGGCCTTGGCTTTCTTTTTGGGCTTTTCTGGCTTCTCCACCTTCTCTGTATCGGAGTAAGGGGCAGGGGAGCCGACTCCTGGGGAATGTTGGTCTTCCATGTCGTCATCTGTAAGAGTCAACACAGGCCTCAGTCAGAATAGACATCACAAACAACACCAGCACAACACATGTTAGCTCAATCAACTGATGTTACTTTAAAAACCAGCATGTCATTATGATGACCACACTTACAAATTAATCATTTCACCAAACATTAAAATTATTCCAAATTAGCACTTAAATAACACAAAGTGGAATTACTAGCAAAAACAGGAGATAACTGTATAAAGAAGGAGCTTCTACCAGGTCAAGTCACAGTCTGCAAAAGTTTGTGTCGGATATTCTTAACATAAACGTGGTCTGCACCATTTAAACCAGTATAGTTCTTAGGAAATACACAAATGCGTCCAATGTCTTTGTTATGCATTTAATTTTACCGTCTGAGATGTCAACAGAACAGTATATCTTCTTACATTACATTTTCTAAAAAAATACATTAAGATTGAAAATGTAAAGTCGGCAAAACCGGAATGATGACTCAGGACAAAGGATGAGGCAGGGCAGATGAAATGAAGGATTTTGCACATAGATTGGTAATTAATATGTTAAATATTTTACTAATAAAGAATAAAATAGTAATATATGATGAGGGATTAATATTGGCAGGGTTCAGATGATGAAATTTTTTGGCTTGGTTAAAGTGCCTACATTCCAAATTAATCCGAGACAAAGGGTTGAGGAAGAGTTTTTACATGAAAAGTGATGGTAGGTGTTGAGGAGGGCCACTTTTTGGGGTCTGAGGTGACAAAGGTAGAGGAGAGTATCAAAGGTGTAAAGAAAGGGTTAATATACAGGCCTGGGTTGGCAGAAAATTGCACAAGGATATGACTAATAAAATGTCTTTGGATGATGGAGAGAAAACAAATTCGGAAAATTGGTTAGTGAAGTCCTTGACTATGTCGCTTCGTTGTATAGTGGTTTTTCTGTTTAGAATGATCTCTAGGTGGTTATGAGCCAGAGAGTGTCTATATAAGCAGTGTTCCGTGTTAATAATGTCCCGTGCTCAACAAAAGCGAATAGTTTCTGCAGCTGTACTGATATGATGCCTACTACAACGGAACTAATGGAAGAACCTGGTCAACTAAGGCCCCATTCTAAGTTCCCAACAAAAAACCATGCCAGAATAGACATTTTTGTTATGGCAGCATGACTTCCCTTTAGTCAGTACTCAGATTACACTGGGATGGTGGAGATGTCTACTGTCAGTACAAATATAATGTAATGATGATGGACATCACACCTGATAACCCAGCAGTGAGTGTCATGATATATGTTGTCTTATATTACCCGACAGGTGTACAGCACTACATCTATATATAGTGTCCAAGCAAAGCAGAAAATTGTGTGCAAGTTCTTTCAGTGATCATCTATGTCGGATGGATTTTTGTGTGTGGCAGCACACTTGATTGGTGTACTGATGTGTGAAAAGCCATGTGCGATTTTTTAAGTCATGCTGGTAAGTTCAAAGGGAATGAATGAAATGGTCCAGGCATGTTTTAATCCTACACACTTTAGTCATATAGTCACAGAAATGCTTGATAACACTGATCCTAGGTGTGAATGAAGCTTGCTAGCCAGTTAAAAATTATTTAGATTAGCATCAGCAAAAGTTTTATTTTAATCTAAAACATAAATTCTATCATAGTATTTTGTAATACATGGTATGTTTCTTGATTCAGTTTTGATAACGATATAAAAAACAATGAACTGTATCCAATGGCAAGGGAAAGGAGTCTAGCCGAGTTGTTACTCCAAAAATATAAGTAAAGGATAGTTCAATCAAAGGTCTGGTAACATCTTGATCAACAATTGTATGGATGTCATCGATCATTACTAAGAACTGATAGAATGAAGCATATCATGATAGTGTGAATGACTTTTTTATTAATTCTCCCACACTCCCACACAGACGATTATGTCAGACCAATGGTCAATATATGTACAAATGTATATGATAAAAGAAAGTGATCCGACTGAAATTGGAGGTCAACAACAACTGCAAGGTATCAGTTTTTTCTCTCACTTTGCATCCTTGGTACAACTTCACAGGAGACAGTGTTCAACTTATTGAGGTCAGCTTGAATAGAAAATGTAGATCACTCATGGCAATGGAATCATAAGAGCTCTAACACTACTCAATATCTATCTATAGATTTAAATTGACTTGCAGTCTTTCCATTGCATTAGAATGTGTTACGACATGGATTTGAATTTGGTTTTACTACCCTTATACAGAGGGAAAGACAATCTAGTTACGTACCTAGTTTTGCTATGCTTTCTACAGATGACACCAATAATTGTGTTTTAACTATAGAGGGCAATAGACTAGAATCAACTTGTGGATGTGTGAGTTACTTCTTTCACAATAAGTGTGTTTACCTATGGGTAAAAAATACCTTTCGAGACAAAGGTGTATTGATGCCAGATAGGGTAAGTAGGAGTTGACCAATGGGAATGGATGTTCCTGATGGCCAAGTGGACACAATAAGGTTTCTGACAATACAGGACAAACTAGTTACTGTACGATATTCCCCGATGGGTAGGAACTGATGAAGTTACCATATAATTCACAATTTTGGTTGACCATTCGCCATAGCAGCTTCCAGCCAAATTTCAATGAATTTGGTTCAGCAGTTTTGGAAAAGAAGTCGAAAATGTAAATTGTTTATGGACGCACAACGACGGACAAAAGGCGATTAGAATAGGTCACTTGAGACTTTGTTTCAGGTGACCTTAAAAAGTGGCAGACTGGAGCCTTACTACCTACCGGACACGTTAGGAAATGGTGTCAGACTGGAGCCTTACTACCTACCGGACACGTTAGGAAATGGTGTCAGACTGGAGCCTTATTACCTACCAGACAGGTTAGGAAATGGTGTCAGACTGGAGCCTTATTACCTACCAGACAGGTTAGGAAATGGTGTCAGACTGGAGCCTTATTACCTACCAGACAGGTTAGGAAATGGTGTCAGACTGGAGCCTTATTACCTACCAGACAGGTTAGGAAATGGTGTCTGACTGGAGCCTTATTACCTACCAGACAGGTTAGGAAATGGTGTCTGACTGGAGCCTTATTACCTACCGGACAGGTTAGGAAATGGTGTCAGACTGGAACCTTATTACCTACCGGACAGGTTAGGAAATGGTGTCAGACTGGAACCTTATTACCTACCAGACAGGTGAGGAAATGGTGTCAGACTGGAACCTTATTACCTACCGGACAGGTTAGGAAATGGTGTCAGACTGGAACCTTATTACCTACCGGACAGGTTAGGAAATGGTGTCAGACTGGAACCTTATTACCTACCGGACAGGTTAGGAAATGGTGTCAGACTGGAACCTTATTACCTACCGGACAGGTTAGGAAATGGTGTCAGACTGGAACCTTATTACCTACCAGACAGGTGAGGAAATGGTGTTGGACTGGAGCCTTATTACCTACCAGACAGGTTAGGAAATGGTGACGGACTGGAGCCTTATTACCTACCAGACAGGTTAGGAAATGGTGACGGACTGGAGCCTTATTACCTACCAGACAGGTGAGGAAATGGTGTCAGACTGGAGCCTTATTACCTACCAGACAGGTTAGGAAATGGTGTCAGACTGGAACCTTATTACCTACCAGACAGGTGAGGAAATGGTGCCAGACTGGAGCCTTACTACCTTCCAGACAGGTGAGGAAATGGTGTTGGACTGGAGCCTTATTACCTACCAGACAGGTTAGTAAATGGTGTCAGACTGGAGCCTTATTACCTACCAGACAGGTTAGGAAATGGTGTCGGACTGGAGCCTTACTACCTACCAGACAGGTGAGGAAATGGTGTCAGACTGGAGCCTTATTACCTACCAGACAGGTTAGGAAATGGTGTCAGACTGGAACCTTATTACCTACCAGACAGGTTAGGAAATGGTGTCAGACTGGAACCTTATTACCTACCAGACAGGTTAGGAAATGGTGTCAGACTGGAACCTTATTACCTACCAGACAGGTTAGGAAATGGTGTCGGACTGGAGCCTTATTACCTACCAGACAGGTGAGGAAATGGTGTCAGACTGGAGCCTTATTACCTACCAGACAGGTGAGGAAATGGTGTCAGACTGGAACCTTATTACCTACCAGACAGGTTAGTAAATGGTGTCAGACTGGAACCTTATTACCTACCAGACAGGTTAGGAAATGGTGTCAGACTGGAGCCTTACTACCTACCAGACAGGTTAGGAAATGGTGTCAGACTGGAGCCTTATTACCTAACAGACAGGTTAGGAAATGGTGTCAGACTGGAGCCTTATTACCTACCAGACAGGTTAGGAAATGGTGTCAGACTGGAACCTTATTACCTACCAGACAGGTTAGGAAATGGTGTCAGACTGGAACCTTATTACCTACCAGACAGGTTAGGAAATGGTGTCGGACTGGAGCCTTATTACCTACCAGACAGGTTAGGAAATGGTGTCAGACTGGAGCCTTATTACCTACCAGACAGGTTAGGAAATGGTGCCAGACTGGAGCCTTATTACCTACCAGACAGGTGAGGAAATGGTGTCAGACTGGAGCCTTATTACCTACCAGACAGGTTAGGAAATGGTGTCGGACTGGAGCCTTACTACCTACCGGACAGGTTAGGAAATGGTGTCAGACTGGAGCCTTATTACCTACCAGACAGGTGAGGAAATGGTGTCAGACTGGAGCCTTATTACCTACCAGACAGGTGAGGAAATGGTGTCAGACTGGAGCCTTATTACCTACCAGACAGGTTAGGAAATGGTGTCAGACTGGAGCCTTATTACCTACCAGACAGGTTAGGAAATGGTGTCAGACTGGAAGCCTTATTACCTACCAGACAGGTTAGGAAATGGTGTCAGACTGGAACCTTATTACCTACCAGACAGGTTAGGAAATGGTGTCAGACTGGAACCTTATTACCTACCAGACAGGTTAGTAAATGGTGTCAGACTGGAGCCTTATTACCTACCAGACAGGTTAGGAAATGGTGTCAGACTGGAGCCTTATTACCTACCAGACAGGTTAGGAAATGGTGTCAGACTGGAGCCTTACTACCTACCAGACAGGTGAGGAAATGGTGTTGGACTGGAGCCTTACTACCTACCAGACAGGTTAGGAAATGGTGTCGGACTGGAGCCTTATTACCTACCAGACAGGTGAGGAAATGGTGTCAGACTGGAGCCTTATTACCTACCAGACAGGTTAGGAAATGGTGTTGGACTGGAGCCTTATTACCTACCAGACAGGTTAGGAAATGGTGTCAGACTGGAGCCTTATTACCTACCAGACAGGTTAGGAAATGGTGTCAGACTGGAGCCTTATTACCTAACAGACAGGTGAGGAAATGGTGTCAGACTGGAGCCTTATTACCTACCAGACAGGTTAGGATATTGTGTCAGACTGGAGCCTTATTACCTACCAGACAGGTTAGGAAATGGTGTCGGACTGGAGCCTTATTACCTACCAGACAGGTTAGGAAATGGTGTCAGACTGGAGCCTTATTACCTACCAGACAGGTGAGGAAATGGTGTCGGACTGGAGCCTTATTACCTAACTGGACAGGTGAGGAAATGGTGTCAGACTGGAACCTTATTACCTACCAGACAGGTTAGGAAATGGTGTCAGACTGGAGCCTTATTACCTACCAGACAGGTTAGGAAATGGTGTCAGACTGGAGTCTTATTACCTACCAGACAGGTGAGGAAATGGTGTCGGACTGGAGCCTTACTACCTACCAGACAGGTTAGGAAATGGTGTCGGACTGGAGCCTTATTACCTACCAGACAGGTGAGGAAATGGTGTCAGACTGGAGCCTTATTACCTACCAGACAGGTGAGGAAATGGTGTCGGACTGGAGCCTTATTACCTACCAGACAGGTGAGGAAATGGTGTCAGACTGGAACCTTATTACCTACCAGACAGGTTAGGAAATGGTGTCAAAATGGAGCCTTATTACCTACCAGACAGGTTAGTAAATGGTGTCAGACTGGAACCTTATTACCTACCAGACAGGTTAGGAAATGGTGTCAAAATGGAACCTTATTACCTACCAGACAGGTTAGGAAATGGTGTCAAAATGGAACCTTATTACCTACCAGACAGGTTAGTAAATGGTGTCAGACTGGAGCCTTATTACCTACCAGACAGGTTAGGAAATGGTGTCAGACTGGAGCCTTATTACCTACCAGACAGGTTAGTAAATGGTGTCAGACTGGAACCTTATTACCTACCAGACAGGTTAGGAAATGGTGTCAGACTGGAACCTTATTACCTACCAGACAGGTTAGGATATTGTGTCAGACTGGAGCCTTATTACCTACCAGACAGGTTAGGAAATGGTGCCAGACTGGAGCCTTATTACCTACCAGACAGGTTAGTAAATGGTGTCAGACTGGAACCTTATTACCTACCAGACAGGTTAGGAAATGGTGTCAGACTGGAACCTTATTACCTACCAGACAGGTTAGGAAATGGTGTCAGACTGGAACCTTATTACCTAACTGGACAGGTTAGGAAATGGTGTCAGACTGGAGCCTTATTACCTACCAGACAGGTTAGGAAATGGTGTCAAAATGGAACCTTATTACCTAACTGGACAGGTTAGGAAATGGTGTCAGATTGGAGCCTTATTACCTACCAGACAGGTTAGGAAATGGTGTCAAAATGGAACCTTATTACCTAACTGGACAGGTTAGGAAATGGTGCCTTATCAGAGAATGGAAAAGGTGTCCAACTAATCAAAGAAATTGTAAGGGTGGCTGAATTTCTCATGAGAACTGGAAGCATTGGAAATGCAATAGAATAGATAAAAAATTGATCTTACTAACCAGAGACAATGAAAATTGGACCTTACTAACCACAGACGATGGAAATGGTACCTTATTGACTAGAGACAATGAAAATGGGACCTTACTAACGAGAGAGGATGGAAATCGGACCTTACTAACCAGAAACAATAGAAATGGGACCTTACTTACCAGATACAATGGAAATGGGACCTTACAAACCAGAGACAACGGAAATGGGACCTTACTAACCAGAGAGAACGGAAATGGGACCTTACTAACTAGAAACAACGGAAATGGGACCTTACTAACCAGAAACAATAGAAATGGGACCTTACTTACCAGATACAATGGAAATGGGACCTTACTAACTAGAAACAATAGAAATGGGACCTTACTTACCAGAAACAATAGAAATGGGACCTTACTTACCAGATACAATGGAAATGGGACCTTACAAACCAGAGACAACGGAAATGGGACCTTACTAACCAGAGAGAATGGAAATGGGACCTTACTAACCAGATGCAATGGAAATGGGACCTTACTAACCAGAAACAATGGAAATGGGACCTTACTAACCAGAGACAATGGAAATGGGACCTTACTAACCAGATGCAATGGAAATGGGTTCTTACTAACCAGAGACAATAGAAATGGGACCGTACTAACCAGAGACAACGGAAATGGGACATTACTAACCAGAGACAATGGAAATGGGACCTTACTAACCAGAGAGGATGGAAATGGGTTCTTACTAACCAGAGACAATGGAAATGGGACCGTACTAACCAGAGACAACGGAAATGGGACATTACTAACCAGAAAGGATGAAAATGGGACCTTACTAACCAGAGACAACGGAAATGGGACATTACTAACCAGAGAGAATGGAAATGGGACCTCACTAACCAGAGGATGAAAATGGGACCTTACTAACCAGAGAGAATGGAAATGGGACCTTACTAACCAGATACAATGGAAATGGGACCTTACTAACCAGAGAGGATGGAAATGGGACCTTACTAACCAGAGACAATGGAAATGGGACCTTACTAACCAGAGACAATGCAAATGGGACCTTACTAACCAGAGACAATGCAAATGGGACCTTACTAACCAGAGAGGATGCAAATGGGACCTTACTAACCAGAGACAATGGAAATGGGACCTTACTAACCAGATGCAATGGAAATGGGTTCTTACTAACCAGAGACAACGGAAATGGGACCTTACTAACCAGAGACAATGCAAATGGGACCTTACTAACCAGAGACAATGGAAATGGGACATTACTAACCAGAGAGGATGGAAATGGGACCTTAGTAACCAGAAACAACAGAAATGGGTTCTTACTAACCAGAGACAACGGAAATGGGACCTTACTAACCAGAGAGGATGCAAATGGGACCTTACTAACCAGAGACAATGGAAATGGGACCTTACTAACCAGAGAGGATGGAAATGGGACCTTAGTAACCAGAAACAACAGAAATGGGACCTTAGTAACCAGAAACAACAGAAATGGGTTCTTACTAACCAGAGAGGATGGAAATGGGACCTTACTAACCAGAGAAGATGGAAATGGGACCTTACTAACCAGAGAGGATGGAAATGGGACCTTACAAACCAGAGAGGATGGAAATGGAACCTTACAAACCAGAGACAATGGAAATGGGACATTACTAAACAGAGTGGATGGAAATGGGACCTTACAAACCAGAGACAATGGAAATGGGACCTTACTAACCAGAGACAACAGAAATGGGTTCTTACTAACCAGAGACAATGGAAATGGGACCTTACTAACCAGAGAGGATGCAAATGGGACCTTACTAACCAGAGACAATGGAAATGGGACCTTACTAACCAGATGCAATGGAAATGGGTTCTTACTAACCAGAGACAACGGAAATGGGACCTTACTAACCAGAGACAATGCAAATGGGACCTTACTAACCAGAGACAATGGAAATGGGACATAACTAACCAGAGAGGATGGAAATGGGACCTTAGTAACCAGAAACAACAGAAATGGGACCTTAGTAACCAGAAACAACAGAAATGGGTTCTTACTAACCAGAGAGGATGGAAATGGGACCTTACTAACCAGAGAAGATGGAAATGGGACCTTACAAACCAGAGAGGATGGAAATGGGACCTTACAAACCAGAGACAATGGAAATGGGACCTTACTAACCAGAGACAATGGAAATGGGACCTTACTAACCAGAGACAACAGAAATGGGTTCTTACTAACCAGAGACAATGGAAATGGGACATTACTAAACAGAGCGGATGGAAATTGGACATTACTAAACAGAGCAGATGGAAATGGGACCTTACAAACCAGAGAGGATGGAAATGGGACCTTACAAACCAGAGAGGATGGAAATGGGTTCTTACTAACCAGAGACAATGGAAATGGGACCTTACTAACCAGAGACAACAGAAATGGGTTCTTACTAACCAGAGACAATGGAAATGGGACCTTACTAAACAGAGCGGATGGAAATGGGACCTTAACAAACCAGAGAGGATGGAAATGGGACCTTACAAACCAGAGAGGATGGAAATGGGACCTTACTAACCAGACACAATTAAAATGGGACCTTACTAACCAGATACAATGGAAATTTGACCTTACTAACCAGAGACAATGGAAATAGGGATTGAAATGAAACCTCATTATTAACAAGAAGCCCAGAGGACCTGTATCGCTCACCTGGATATTTCGGTGATAAAGTTAAACCACTCCCATCGTTACCAATAATTTTACTACCTAACTGGACAGGTTAAGAAATGGTGCCAGACTTTGTCTCAAGTGATCTAAAAAATATTGATCAAATTTGACCTTGACGTCAAGCATTAGCTTTATTCCCCCTTTTAGGCTCCATCCCTCAGGCCTTCGGGCTCGCAGACCAAATGTTTACACAAAATTAATTTCCATCAATTCAAGTATGATTCAGACTGAATTTGGACAGAATTCTGCCATTAATACAGAAGAGAGATTAAACAATTTGCAATATTTCCCCTATTGGGCCTCACCCCTCAGACCCTTGGGGTCCAGTTTTACTGTTTATACAAAAGGGTTTCCTTCCACCAATGCATGCTTCAAATATGGACCTAATCTTTTCATTCCTACAGAAGGGTCTTAAACCATTTGAAATATTTCCCCTATTGGGCCCAAACCCTCAGACCCTTGGAATGTTAGACTGTTGCCTCGAGAGAAAGAGGAGCCTTGCTATTTCATGAAAGGCAGCAGTATTGTTTCTTTATAGCAAAATGTAAAAGGACCCCACTCCCATTATTTTGAGAAAATCCATTGCAACTGTACAGAGGACCCCATTAAATATGCATATGACTCCGTTTATAAAATACCCAGCATAAACCATATGAAAGTTGGTCCACCATTACAACAAACATTCCGCTGAATTGGACTTCAGGATTTTTTGTTTGTTTGTTTTTGTTTAACGTCCTATTAACAGCCAAGGTCATTTAAGGACGTGCCAGGTTTTGGAAGGTGGAGGAAAGCCGGAGTACCCGGAGAAAAACCACCGGCCTACAGTCAGTACCTGACAACTGCCCCACGTAGGTTTCGAACTCGCAACCCAGAGGTGGAGGGCTATTGATAAAGTGTCGGGACACCTTAACCACTCGGCCAAAACACTACTTATGGGCAATAAAAATAATACCGTCTTTCAGTTCTATAGTATAAGTGTATACCTAACATACAGTATCTACCAACAAGACAGTTATAAAATGTAAAATCACAGGTTTAAAGGGCCAACAAAATGCTACAACATTTTAAAAAGATTTCTGCTATGGTAGAGCACTTTTGAATTGGAATTCCATCACAATGGATTGACCAGTCATTCATCTGGATGACAGAAACATTGTCAAAGACATCAGACATCATCTCTCAATGTTGCCTTATATTTATCAAGAGATCAAAAGTTGGTAAAAGGAAGAAACAAATCTTGCTTAAGAAAAAAAAAAGGTTGGGAAAAAGTTTGGAAGACACCGAAGATTTCCAGTGCTATTGAATCACAAAGTAAGACTATAAACACACACATGATTTCTGTCTAACTGGGAAGTGAAGGTATCAATCTTACAAGTAGTAACATGACCAAATTTTAATATTGACCTAATTGTGAGAGCGATACCCAAAAGACCTTTATAGTATTACTCGAAGGTGTTGGTAAGGAAAGGAGGGATTTGGATGATGGGTAGTTGTATGTCACGATAATACTGTAAACATACTAAATTGATATTTTATGGACTTTTCAGGCCAATTTGAAAGCTCTGAAACAAATTAAACATTAAAGCAGTAAATTCTTGTATTGAGATGAGGCTATATATCTAGGCTCCATTGTGTGGAAAAAATTCTCAAATGTAAATATGGTTACAGTATTCTTTTACAATATCATGGAAAAAAATTATTTCATTTTTTATAAAGTTGATGATGAAACAATCACTGAAAATGGGAAATGGTCTTTCATCAATGGATAGAGAAGATTAGATTGTAACAAAAATCAAACAGAAAATTAACAATTTACTAAGTAATGTAGCTGGGGTTATCAACAAACGGTAGAAAAAAAACAAACAAACAAAAACAAACCTGTCAAGTTTTTACAAACACAGGTAAACTTGGTAAAATTTCAAATGTCTAAATGCTCTCTAAAATGAGAGTAAGTACAAACCTTCACTGCACACTGTCATTAACATCTAATAAAGGGAGACAATCAAATTTGTACAACAACCACTCGGATTCAATTATCTTGCATCAGCTAACATCGTAGAAAGTAAGATGGTGAATGCTGTTTGGTTGTTGTGCGAGATTTAAGAATTGGCCTATTTTTGCAATTTCAAATGCAGCACAACCCAATATTATCAATATGCTTTATGTTGTATATGCAACACGGTAACTATGCTGGTGTTCAATATGCACCATAGTAATAATGCTTTTTATGCACCACAAACTTTATTACAACACAATCAAACATGTTGATTATGCTGTAGGCTACATACTGGTATGTAATGGCAATCAACACTAAGCTATAAGTTTATGTACAAGAATTTCAATATTGAAGCAATGCTGCAAGTTTATGTATAACAATACAACTATATATTAAACATTGCAGCAATGCTTCAAGCTTATGTCAACAACATTCAATACTGTGGTAATGCTGTAAGTTTATGTTCAACAATACTGAAGTTTTAATTTACAACAATATTAAAGTTTAATTTACGAACAAGAAATGACAGTGATGCTATTTATTTATACTGCTTCTAATACACAAACAGGCCGCATCACACAAATGCTTCAAAATGACCAACAATATTCAGTCAAGGGTCGGGCATGCTCATTACAAAAGCACAACATATCATCATACAGTACAAACATCAAACAAGCTAAGGAGTAAAAATAACAAACAAAGGCAAAGAGAGAAAAGATGGAGAAAAAAAAAGACAAGAAAATGAAGATAAAATATCTGTAATAATGTCTGCGTCCCCTGGATGGTATGTATGGGAGAATCATGTGACCTGCTGTGTTAACTGGTGCGAGGACAAACCTACGGGAACAGCCAATGAACAGTTTGGAGAGCCATCCAATCACATGGCCCGAATTATTCTGCAAATATTTACTTCATCATTGAGAAATCTGACAATAATTAAATGATTAAAATTCAAATCCATCAGTTGCTATATCAAAGTAGCGGTAATGACTGAACCCCAAGCTGTCCATTGGCCGGCTGGATTAGATGTTAGGGCACCAGATGACCACACACTGACCACTAATACAATAAGAGAAGGAAGCCTAGAGGTGTACAGCACACATGTAACACACCGTGTACATTATCAGATCCCAGACTGTGGTTGATGTGGCAAACTCTGAAGTTCATATATCCCTTCTTAAGCTGAATCTCTCTCTACGAAGCATGTTTTTATTTTTGCACAACTAGCCACTACGCTGTCAAGTTCTAAAGATTTCTGAGGAAGCACAGCATGTCTCTTGTCTCAACGTTGCATCTCCAGAATGTCTTATTCCAAGTCCACAAAAATGTCTTGTGTGTCTGTAACTGTCATCAAGTCGAGTTTTAAATTGTCATGAGGTAATATGACTAGTATCATCTATGCCTACAAAACATGGCTGTCTCTTTGTTGTACTTAGTGGCATAATTCTAAATGTGTAATGATTTATATCTATAAGCACAAAGTTTCAAATTATCTAGGAAACCATAATAAAACTGGAGTAATGGATATTATATATATCTAGATCGAAATATACTGTTGTATAATCCCATTATCTATTCTTAATTCATATTCAAAATTATTGTTCTTATCGGCAAAGTCTGAATAAAGTGCAAGTCCATACACAAATTTACAAAAGCCAAATAGTGTCTTATATTATAGTCAAGTCAAGGATATGTCTTTTTGTCCAAGAAGAACTTCTTTCGTCTACAGACTAGCTTTGACTACAACTAAACTACTTTGGTCTTCTACTGTCAACTGTCCTGGTAGCAAGACCTGTATAACAAGTCCAGGAGCCAAGTCAAGCATGACTACCACTGACTGTCCCTACGGCGTGTCTAGCGGCCACGTACCGTTGTTGCTGTTTGTTTTACACAGTCGATGGTTCATATGCTGACTGTAGGAGCCTGAGTGGGAGAAGCGCTTGCCACAGCGCCCACATCTGAACGGTTTCTCGCCGGTGTGCAGACGTTTGTGCTCAGTCATATGGTGTTTGTGCTTAAACGCCTTCCCACAGATGTCGCACGGGTAACGACGCGGACCTAAAAATAACGCCAGTAACACATGACATACAACAGTTTCCTCACCTAATGATGCTACCAAACATGTTAAACTGTATCACCTTGAATTGAGGACTTCTGCAGCACCTAGCCTAAGTTTCTCAGCGTTACTGAGAACAAGGAACTATGTTACCCTCTACACAAAAATCTTCTGAAACTTAGAAATGGTTAGAGTTGGTCCCTAGCCTTTCAAGTGTGTAGTTAAAATGTTGATTAAAATGCTAGACCAGGTCATTAGCTTAGATATCTTCAGGTCTGGACAAACCAGACAATACAATATGCTGAGCAACCATTTTAATCTTATAGAGGAAAAAGATTTGAAATGTATTTTCCTTTCCAATAGATAAGCTCATAGTATTGTGTATTCTCAGGTTTTCCTCCATAATACTTGTTTGACCTTTGATTAAAGATAACCCAAATCCCTTTCTGAATTATAATAATGTATTAAATGATTGAATTTAGTAAAAGAATGTAACAAAAGCCTGATTTACTTAGACTTCTTGTAGCTTAAAAGAAGTTTTTTAAGTTTGCAGTGAAGGCTTAGTTTGTTATTGAAGAAAATATGGCAACAAATAGCAGGTGCTCTTAATTCTACAGCATGTGGAGATATTGTAAACACAGGTTGTGTGGAGGGAGTCCATAGGAAAGCTCTAAAACCTGCAGGGAGGAAGTTAAAAGGATAGGTGTCCCTGTTCAGTGGTGGTGGTGGGAGGGGGGTGAAAGTAACAGCAGCAGGCTTAAAGGGGTTTGGGGGAAATAAATGAAAGGGCAAGTCAACAATAAAGTTTTGGGAGTCAAATGGAAAGGTAGACCTACAATGGGGATCAGAGACTCATTGATACTGGTGTGTGTCAGGAATCTCATTGTGGGAGGATATACAAAGGGCAATGGATGACACCTGGCCCATTCCTATTTATCATTATGATCACACTGTCATTCTGTGCCACATGAAATTTTGACATGTACCATGATTTGTATCGACGACTTACATGTTGCAGTTATATTCTGAGATGAATTCTGAGATGAAAGAATAAGATGTTGGCATTTTTCTATTGAAAGTTTTGTGTTACAGGTAAACATATGATCACCAAAAGCTTTTTCATTTTCATTTATGAAACTCACTGAATCTTGTTCCATAAAAATAAAATGTTAAAGATAGCTCTTTATAGTTGTGTACCGGGATGTGATGCAGTGCTAATGCAGGGTGGGCAGTATCTATATAGCATCAGCTTTTAAACTTCAAAATCAAAATGCGTGACAGTTCAACACACGGAAATTTCTTGTGTAACTAAAACTGCCAATATTCACATAATCATATCAAAGCTTAATATGTAAACAGAGTCTTCCAATAAGGTGTCAGACAATCTCTGTTTTCAGTCAAAAAATGTCAATTTTGTTTATTTAATCTAATCCAGAAAAAAAAAAATACAAAAGAACTGCTATCCAAGGAAAATATGAAGACTATACAGGTATACCAAAACAAATA
Organism: Pecten maximus; assembly: GCF_902652985.1. Lineage (NCBI taxonomy): Eukaryota > Metazoa > Mollusca > Bivalvia > Pectinida > Pectinidae > Pecten > Pecten maximus. Next base: position 46,090,665 of record NC_047016.1, read on the forward strand.
CACAAATCTTAACTGACCCTGAAAACCCATATTTCATAAACTGTCCTGGTTGTTCAGCACATGTTATCAAGTACTCATTTCTACAGCTGGATAGACTAGACCGAATCAAGCTACAGTGCAGTGTCAATTGGTTAAGTAGTGACCCATGTCCCTTACAAAAACTTAAATATGAATGCTTTTTTAGCTACAAATTGGAATATCAGAAACTATGGAGTAAAAGGTTAGTTTGGACTCTATATAAATCTGGCATCTGTAAGCCTGAGAACAAATGTGTGGATGAAAGGCACCAGTGCAAGCACGTCTAACAATGTGTGAGAGGACAGGAATGATGTTTTTGTCGCATGAAGAATGAAAGGTTCCAGGTGACAAGCTGTGATGAGGAGTAAAGCTTGAGTGGACAATCAGGTTGTTCAGGCAAGAATGGTCAAATGGTTTTAGTTCAGTCTTTGGCATTAAAGGAAGATGAAATTCCGATCTATGTCATGTCCAGGCTCGCTTACTCATATGTTGATGTATTCGGAGCATGAAAACAAGGAAAGCATTTGTCTTAATTAAAGGTCATCACAACATGACTAGGACGGAGTCTTTCATGATCCTCTGCTCAGGTTTAAGCTTGGACCGGCCAAATACACTTTGGATACGTCAAGTTTGTTTGCCGTCGTGCTAGTCAAATTATGCTTAAGGCTGATGATAACTTTTGTCACGTGGTAGTCATGCAGGTCAGTGCAAGTGAACCATAATGTCTGAGAGAAAAGTCTGTAAACACAATGCATTGAGTCACAAGGCCAAATTCACTTCTCACCATGTATAATAATAAAGCGTTAGAGGTGTAGACTAAATTTCAGCAAAGCTTCACATTTCTCTTTTAGCAGATAAACTCCAACAAAATGCTTTCTTTTTACTTTTCCTTCAAACATTTTCAAACCCCACTATTTTTTCCAAATAAGTCAAAATGAACAAAAAAAAAAAAAAACATCAACCATCAACCTCTATCTCATTATTTGAATCAACAAAGATGAATGAAAAAAGATATAATGCTTCATATTAATAAATGAGACCGTTTTCTTTTTCACAATGTTTGGTGAAAACTTTGTCCTTTTTTGTGAAGCCGGTGTCTTTTCAGCTGAACAGTATTCTCATAGGCATGTCTTTTCAAGGACACCATCCTAAACAAAGTTTTGCTGATATTCAAACAGACAAGTGAGATTAGGTTACATTGAGTCATTAGTACTGTTACATGGTAAAAGATGGCACATGACTGCCAGACAGAACCATCACCTCAGAGAGAACAGCAGTCAAGATGGAATTGTAAGCACACTGAAGAGATATTAATTTGAGTTCTTCTCCAAATCTGATGCAGACACTGTATGAAGAGAGCTACTTTCAGACATTAGTAGATGGATTGTACATTTGTTGTTAAGATGGCAATATATATAACTAACTGTCCCCTGGATTTTACCATTGTTAAACTGACTCGCTCTTGAAATCTGAAACTTTTTGTAGATTTTCTTTCATATTTACCAGAATCCGTGTAATACATAAATGAGAAAAATCTATCTTCAAATGTTAATGCAGAAAACAATTTAATGTATTTAACTTCATTAGATTTGGACAAGACCAGGTAAGAAGCTATTTTTAATTATTTACAATCGAAATGGTAAAAGGCCTGGGGCAGGAAGTCTCTCAATATCAACCTGCATTGCTTGCCTTTCTTTAACTACAGCATGTGTAAATGCTGCCTCAGAATGCAGAGGAAAATGGAGTATGTCACTGACAGAAGTAATGAATCAAGAGATACTCAAGTAAAAGAAGAATGTGTGATGATGAAAGGAGCCAACAAATATGGAAATAGAAATGTGCTTGGTCTAAAAGAACCATTCCACAATTCCAATGAAATTTCTTCCAAAGGAATACTTTATACTATACGGTAGCACCAACCTGATTCTGTCATTTTTCAAAATTATAAGTCTAGTGTATGAAGTATAGGAGATAGTTATCAGCAAAAGTTTAGCAATGGAATCAAATCCTTGAAAAAGGGTACTATTTACTGATCAGTGTGAACACCAAAAGAATGTACCAAGAGATGCAGCACTGTCACATGATTGACAAGAAATGAGTTAGAATGTTAGCCCTGTTTGGTGATTTTCCAGCTAGGAAGTCAAGCTAATCTACATGTGAAAGTTAGGATGATTAGTCTAGTTGTTTGGAAGTACTGGTTTACCGCTTCATAGGACAAATTAAGCTTGTATTAGTATCAACTGTTTTGTCAATCATTAGGATGGTTTTCAATGAGTACAGGAAATGATTTGGCAGATGACATTTTACACAAGTGTGGCTTTACAGGTGTGTGGTCAGTGGTTATGTGTGAACACCAAACAGATGGTGGAAACAATTACTCGGTAAACATCTATAAAGATGATGTACTTTAAAAACATTTTATACACAATCTGACGAGTCTCCAGAAGTGACCCTGATGTGTCCCCAACAGTGACCCTGATGTGTTCCCGACAGTGACCCTCATGTGTCCCCGACAGTGACCCTGATGTGTCCCTGACAGTAACCCTGATGTGTCCCAGACAGTGACCCTCATGTGTTCCCGACAGTGACCCTCATGTGTTCCCGACAGTGACCCTGATGTGTCCCCGACAGTGACCCCGAGGTGTCCCCGAAAGTGACTGATGTGTCCCCGACAGTGACCCTGAGGTGTCCCTGACAGTGACACTGATTTGTCCCCGACAGTGACCCTGATGTGTCCCCGACAGTGACCCTGATGTGTCCCCGACAGTGACCCTGATTTGTCCCCGACAGTGACTATGATGTGTCCCCGACAGTGACCCTGATGTGTCCCCGACAGTGACCCTGATGTGTCCCCGACAGTGACCCTGACAGTGACCCTGATGTGTCCCCGACAGTGACCCTGATTTGTCCCCGACAGTGACTATGATGTGTCCCCGACAGTGACTATGATGTGTCCCCGACAGTGACCCTGATTTGTCCCCGACAGTGACTATGATGTGTCCCCGACAGTGACCCTGATGTGTCCCCGACAGTGACCCTGATGTGTCCCCGACAGTGACCCTGATGTGTCCCCGACAGTGACCCTGATGTGTCCCTGACAGTGACCCTGATGTGTCCCCGACAGTGACTCTGATGTGTCCCCGACAGTGACCCTGATGTGTCCCCGACAGTGACCCTGATTTGTCCCCGACAGTGACCCTGATGTGTCCCCGACAGTGACCCTGATGTGTCCCCGACAGTGACCCTGATGTGTCCCCGACAGTGACCCCGACAGTGACCCTGATGTGTCCCCGACAGTGACCCTGATTTGTCCCCGACAGTGACCCTGATGTGTCCCAGACATTGACCCTGATTTGTCCCCAACAGTGACCCTGATGTGTCCCAGACGTTGACCCTGATGTGTCCCAAACATCGACCCTGATTTGTCCCTGACAGTGACCCTGATGTGTCTCAGACAGTGACCCTGATTTGTCCCCGACAGTGACCCTGATGTGTCCCCGACAGTGACCCTGATGTGTCTCTGACAGTGACCCAGACATGTTCACTAAACTTTCAGAGTTCTGTATCACAATATTGATGCATAAAACCCCCAAAATACCAAGTATAGTTTAGTAACATTTTTCTGTGTCACTCTACGCACAAATATCACTGTAAAGCCAAAGCAACCTATGGACATCAATTACTGTAGTCTTGTCAGTAGTCTTGTATAACTGATCCTGAACTGTGATGTTTTCATAACCATCAACAACATAACAGAATCCCTATTCTGCTACTGGACCACTATAATGGTTATAACTCATATTAGATCTCATATACCGATATCTTTCTTTTGTTTTGGACCAATAACTGGGGGTTTTGTGGTGGTTGCCTTCATTACAGAAAGTCTTCTTTTTGGGATCAAAAGATTTATCTCTTCTGAAAGAAATAATCTCCACATGCTGTAGTTCTGCATTTCTAGTAATACTGAACCTATATATGTTGGCATTAAGTTGAGGCCAAAACCACACTCTAACCATTTCAAAAGTGTGCAAAATGTGTTTGGGTTCAAAGGGGGAGGTGATAAAAATAAAACTTTCATAGGTTTTAAGGTGAGGTAATTATAACACAAAATAAAATATGGTTCCAGAACAGAAATATATCAACAGAATATCATAACAAGAGGAAGAAACAAAACAAAAACAAGGGTTAACAGAACAAAACTGAAATAGAAAAAAAAATAAACAAAATATACAGAAGGAGCAAAGAGCAAGATCTTCAATATGATACAGGTTTGCCATCCCCTATTAATATAATGCTTTGGTTACATCAATATTAGTATGATGTTAATGTGTCAGTGGTCAGTAATATATACATGCGGTTAGATCTAATAACACAAGCCTATGTGTAGGTTTAAAAACACCACTCTAGCATATATATTGTCCCGGGACTGGTACGAAACTCGAGTAACATCGACTCAAATACCATCACTATCCATTGGTTGATAAACCCCGATACCACTGCCGATTAGGTAACAAACCGTAATATCTTGGAAAAAACCTAACCGTTATATCTTGGAAAAAAAGCTATGACGTTATTACTGACCGAAAGACAAGCTATAATATCACTACTGACAGGTAGACAAACCCTGATATCACCACTGACAGGTAGACAAACCCCGATATCACCACTGACAGGTAGACAAACCCTGATATCACTACTGACAGGCAGACAAACCCTGATATCACTACTGACAGGTAGACAAACCCTGATATCACCACTGACAGGTAGACAAACCCCGATATCACCACTGACAGGTAGACAAACCCTGATATCACTACTGACAGGTAGACAAACCCTGATATCACTACTGACAGGTAGACAAACCCTGATATCACCACTGACAGGTAGACAAACCCTGATATCACCACTGACAGGTAGACAAACCCTAATATCACCACTGACAGGTAGACAAACCCTGATATCACTACTGACAGGTAGACAAACCCTGATATCACTACCGACAGGTAGACAAACCCCGATATCACTACTGACAGATAGACAAACCCTGATATCACTACTGACAGGTAGACAAACCCTGATATCACTACCGACAGGTAGACAAACCCTGATATCACTACCGACAGGTAGACAAACCCTGATATCACTACCGACAGGTAGACAAACCCTGATATCACTACCGACAGGTAGACAAACCCTGATATCACTACTGACAGGTAGACAAACCCTGATATCACCACTGACAGGTAGCCAAACCCTGATATCACTACTGACAGGTGGACAACCGACAGGTAGACAAACCCTGATATCACTACTGACAGGTAGACAAACCCTGATATCACTACTGACAGGTAGACAAACCCCGATATCACTACTGACAGGTAGACAAACCCTGATATCACTACTGACAGGCAGACAAACTCTGGTATCACCACTGACAGGTAGACAAACCCTGATATCACCTCTGACAGGTAGACAAACCCTGATATCACCACTGACAGGTAGACAAACCCTGATATCACTACTGACAGGTAGACAAACCCTGATATCACCACTGACAGGTGGACAACTGACAGGTAGACAAACCCTGATATCACTACTGACAGGTAGACAAACCCTGATATCACTACTGACAGGCAGACAAACTCTGATATCACTACCGACAGGTAGACAAACCCTGATATCACTACTGACAGGCAGACAAACTCTGATATCACTACCGACAGGTAGACAAACCCTGATATCACTACTGACAGGTAGACAAACCCTGATATCACCACTGACTGGTAGACAAACCCTGATATCACTACTGACAGGTAGACAAACCCTGATATCTCTACCGACAGGTAGACAAACCCTGATATCACCACTGACTGGTAGACAAACCCTGATATCACTATTGACAGGTAGACAAACCCTGATATCACTACCGACAGGTAGACAAACCCTGATATCACTACTGACAGGTAGACAAACCCTGATATCACCACTGACTGGTAGACAAACCCTGATATCACTACTGACAGGTAGACAAACCCTGATATCACTACTGACAGGTAGACAAACCCTGATATCACTACCGACAAGGAGACAAACCCTGATATCACTACTGACAGGGAGACAAACTGATATTACTGTCCCGGGACTTAGTTTGGTGATACAGAGATTTACAAATGCATTAAAATAGATTTTACGCCTAAACATCCCTCTAATATGTAATGATTATATTTTTATGTGACATTGAATGTAATTTTTTAACTTCAGGGACCTAGAAAATTTGTTGGATAATCTTGGTGAGGATATTGGACGCAGGTATTATTTGATAAAAGTAAAGCATAACATGCTGCTTTTTAAGATAAAATTTTTCAATAATTTTATATCTTGGTCACTGAAACAATAATCCTTACCTTTACTCCCTCAAAAACAGCAAGTTTGAAATTATAAATCTTTATACAAGTAAGACTTCTATTTTTGACATACAGGTTTGACACGATTCATTTTCCTTGCGGAGTAAATGCAATACCGACGAGGTATTTTCAATCAAAGTATTGGCACACTAGCCATCCTCCCCTGACGTTGACTTTAGACAAGTCAGTAAAATTGGTGTTAGACCTTGTTTAGGTGTAGAACCTGTTGAAGCAGTGATGTTTGAGCTAATGTTATGTATGTTTAAGACAGCTGCCACTGCATGCATACATAATGTTACCAGTACATCATGCATGACCTTAACTAAAACCTCTCGCACCAAATGCATTCAGTTCAAATAAACTTTTGATATTAATGATTTTCTGATATACTGGTATAGTATCTCCAGTTTTATGAGAAGTTTTTATTTTTTCGAATTTTGATTTAAATTAACCAATCATTAATTATTAACTATTCTATTTATAATCACTATAATTAATTAGCACTTGGTAACATATTGCCAGCAATTAGGTAGCTGGTGACTTGGTCCTTGATGCATGTAACTAAAATACACTAGAGCTATATACACATTGTCGACTAGTTTAGGCTATATGTACATTGAACATGCTGACCATCCCTATACATGCACCTCATACCGAACTCTTCAGTTCACAGCATTCCTGTATTCATATATATAGTCCGACAAGCACTGGACTAGTCTAAACTAGTCTAAACGCCCTACCTACACACATCTATATATACACATTTCCATGTCTGCAGGTGTACCGGGAGTTTCACAATTAATACATTTGCTGTGTACAGTCAAATTATATCCTTACTTCCATACATTACAAATCACAGGGTCCGCTCATGTCTGTAGCTAGATATGTATAGCCGTAGGATAACCCTCAAACCAAGCCCCGTTTTCCATCAGCTGTTTACCGCATGCTTCTGCTTCTTAAAATTGTACCCTATGAAAATACCATCCCCTTACAGATATAAAACATACCACTACCTTTTAGAGCCGAGATGCATATATGTACTTTTAACCAAAACATTTTTTTTTGTTCTAGAAGTTGTCTTTTAAAACCACACAAACTACATGCACTGTGACAACAGAGAATAAGATCTTACCGGCTCCGCGTTCTCCAGCGGGACTGTCCTGTTTCTCTCCTTTGTCACTGCGATCTTTCTTCCGTCGTACCTTGGTGGGTTTTTCGGGCGTAGTCTCGCCTTGGGACTCAGGACTGTCGCCTTTCTCTGGGGTGTGATCGGGGGAGGAGCCCTGGGACTCCGGGGAATACAGTCCCTCATCCACCGGGGCATCCAGCATCAAACTCATAGGCATGCCGTCTTGAGACAGGTCCTATAAAACAGAGCTCAATGTTAATATCCAATGCTTGACAAGATATCTTTGTGAAACCTAGGTTAAATCAAAACCCTAAAACTACTCAAAATTAATCAATTACTGATATTCTGCCAATTCCTCCCTATAAGAAAACTTCATACCTTATTCAAAGTCACCTCTTTTCACATAATTTATAAACAATGTTTGCTGCTGTTGCATTTTGTAGTCTTTTGAAATGGTAGGTAACAAGGTCAATTAGTTCATACAGATCTTCATTTCAGTATATATACACTTCAGCTACGGTGGAACTGATCACACCTGGTATATCAATATTTGGTTTGGAAAAATTATCTATTTTGACAGGTCAGGATCCAGGGATATTGTTGATTGGATGACATTTTGTTTCTTTGAAGTAGTGTTGATATATAATCGAAGTTAATGAACTCAGAGAATGCAGAATTCATAACAACAGATTCAAGAGGGATCTTGGTACCCACCACAGAATTATATTTATTTGTTCTATGCATGATCTTTTCTCTGCTTTAATGATCTGATAACAAGGAGAACATACATATAAAATCAAAGAGAAGAATTTTCTGTGGATTAGAAATTTAACTGTCAATCATTTTGCTTTCTGGATCAGACTCAAAATCAAATGGACAGAACTACGGACACCTACATTTAAAGCTAGAGACAAGGGGAACCTACATATGAAATCTAAAAGATATTTAGGAAGAATTCTTTATAGAGATAAACTTGTAATAATAAATTTCAATTGTCTGACATTTTCTTTCCTGAATCAAACTCAAATTCAGAAAATTGATCGGTCAGCAAGGACCCCTTTGTGTGGCAACTTATGATACAATTGTCTTCTTTAAATCTAGCAATTAATCAATTAATTTAAAACTAATTTAATGATCATCCATCTTAACTCACCTCTGTTTTCTGAGAGTCTGGACTGTCCAGTTCTCGCCTGTTGACCCCCAAGTCCTCCAAGGTACTGTTTTCTTCCAGGCCAGGTCCATCCTATAAGAAAATATAGAGTCAACAACGGTGAAAGCAAAGTCCATCTCATACAAACAATATACGGTCAACATTGGGTAATTCTTTATCCACAAGAATTTAAACACTTTTAACTAAATTCAAACCTATGGTTACAAACACAAAGGTAATGCTTTTAAAATTGTTCATTGTCAAATTTCAACTTGAAACCATTTAAATTCAATAACGAAATAATGAGCTTGTTTAATTCAGTTAAACTTTGTACATGATATTGGAAAACAAAGATTCATTTTGGTTGCATTGTTAATATTTTAACTGTAAATTCTTGGTTTAATGTTTTTATGATATATGTAACCATGTGATAGTGCTGACACAACCGTTTACTTAATTACATACCAGCGAGTTACATGTATCCATGTCCGTATCCTTGGCAGGCTCAGCAACTGTGGGCTTGTCTATGGCTGTCAGCTCTGTGGTTGTGGAGTCCACCACAGCCTCCTAAAACACCAACCATCATTCCCTCTATACCTTACTTTTGATAAACTGCATATACTTCATTAATATGTTATATGAACAAAATTTGATAGCACTTCAACGGCAAGAAAATGGCAATTATTAAAACTATGCTTTATGTTCATTATGAAGAAAATACTTAAAGCTTTTTATTGCATTTGATCTTCAATTAGTATTACGAAAGTTATCTATTTGAACAAACTTGAGGGTACCCAACCTCCACAAGTTACATAGTAATTGAAAATTATGCACAGTAATAAATAACCTTTTTATTTAACCTTAAATTAATTTTCAAGATATAATCACCTATTCACAAACTTCAAAGTCAATATGTGCAACCATTGGACAATATCTCCACTACATCTTATGCCAACTTTCTTGTCTTATGTCTAATTACGTCATATAATCTCTGGCTCTACTCACACCAACATCCATCTGCTCCACACCAGTGTTTTCTTCACTTTTGATGTCAGTTTTTTCTTCGTCTGGCTGATTTCCTTCCTCCTTTCTGATTTCTGCCAGTTCTGCAGCTTTCTTCCTCTCCTCTTCTTGCTGCTGTAAGTATTGTTGGTGCCGTACTTTGAGATCCTCACGAGCCACAGACACCATGTTATTGAACATTTCCTCCGTCACCTGAGGTTTTTCCTCACATAACTGTAAAGTCAAATCTACATGTTATGGATCTTTATAATGTTTTATCCAACAAACTAGATAATCCTTCACTTAATCAACTTATATTAATAAATCATCAATTCTCTAAGCCTTATGGATTTGAAGACAAGTCATTCAAATATCTTTGAAGTTCATGTGATCAAGAACAAAAGTGAGACAAATTATAGTTTACTTGTATAAACAACATTTTTTCATTCCAGCATGTCACAAACCAATGATCAATCTAGACTCTTAAGCCATTAAAAAGACCCCTTGAACTAGAGTAAATACGGATTTGAACAGATATAATAGTCCTTCCTTGAAGAAACCAAACAGCAATATCTTGACTCACAGATTATTCATCACTTTAACCCCTTAAAGTCAAATTTGTATTATCCCTAACTAGAGCTGAAACGAATGTTCGAATATTCGCGAATGAATACCAATTCCCCGAATATTCGAATAGTGGAATCGTATTTGAATATTCGGTACAATATTTACTTCCCTTACTCCTTTGATCTGAAACATGTACAAACGTTCCATTTGAGTTTGGGAGCATTTCCAGCTAAATTCCAATAATTCTTAAGCAGAATGTAAGCTATGCTTAGGGGTTCCAACATAGCAAATAATCTCCGGGCCAAACTCATTGAAAACGTGTTCAAACGTCAAGATTTCCGTTCCAATCCAACATTCAGTTTAACATAAAAATACATGTATATACAACTATTTTGACATGAATAGATTCCAGAAGGCATGAATGAAAAGATATAAACATTTTTCTGACATGACATCGTAAATAAGGTACAGTGCTGCTATCTTTCATATCAGTACTGTGTACAGTACTGACAACCATGTGGTGCGCCACATGCATTACGTCAGTGTCAATAAAACACTTTGAAACAATAGCAACATTCCCGGTTACATGCGCTCAACCGACAGGAAAATTTACCATGTGGACAGTTCGCGGTCGTTTTATTTCATGTTATTTTACATACGGACCCAATGTAGTGAACGTTGATTTTTTAAAAATTATTTATTGGTCTTATAATGCAATATTCCTTCTCTTGACATTGACAATATGACAGACACAAGCTCGTCAATGAGGTAGGCCAGCCATATTTACGTTGTCGTCGTTGTCGAACTTGGTGATTATTAAAGTGAGCTTCCGACTTAGTTCTGGCCATTCTTCATTTGTATATATCACTGTTACTTATTTAAAGCTTTTGAGTCGTCTATCAAGCTTAGTACATCAGAAATAATTACATTTTCTTAAGTATCGACTGTACACTACCGAATATTCAAATAGTATTCGAATATACCAAACGAATATTCGAATGCCAAAATCTGCTATTCGTTTCAGCTCTATCCCTAACACCCATCCAACACATATATCAAATATAACAGAAAAGACAAGAGACAATGCACAATTGTTTATCATATACCTTCTGAAGATCATCCTGAAACTGTTCACTGCCCTCTTGAAATTTCCGCTTTTTATTTTCATGCCTTTCTTCAATTTGCTGTAGTTCAGTTTCCAATTTTTTCTGGAAAAATAAAAAACAAACCCATTTTTAGTACTAATCTATCCATCAGCTATGAAATAAATAATTAAAACAGGCATTTTTTGCTTGTAATGAAATGTAAAAAATATCTGTACAATTGGATGGTTCAATGGCCAGTCAATCTTTGCAATAACTTCCCATCTGGGCCCTGAGATATCCTTTCACTGGTACAGAAACCAAGGACACTAATAGGTACTTTATTACCTACTAAGACGTTGACCTTAAATTTTCAGTTTGTTTTACAATAGACCTACCTGGTGCATAGTGAGAGACTGTACTTGGCGCTTCAGCACTCCCATGCGTGTCGTCGTAACAACTGTACGCACATCTGGCACGACTGTTTCACTGAATATTTCGTTGATGAGTCTATGATTGCGGACGTAGCGCGAGTGTGATATATGTTTGATCAGAAAACCATCATCAGCATCTGTGAAGAAAGCCAGGCATTATCATTAGTATCAGATTGGTGAACTGCTTTGAATTTGGTCATATTTGCTGTGATATAGTGGAATATAAGAACTTTAAATTATTATCATATAATTACAATCAAACCTGTGTACTCTTTAAACTCATCTAAATTCCTGCATTAGTTCCAGGATGAAACTTTGGTTGTAATATTTATTATAAAGAAGTTTTATTACATTAGGTCATTAGAGTAAAGGAATGTTGTGAACAATCTTATCAGGACACATCTATCATTGCTCCCAATAATGATTACAATCTCTGAGAAATAGATGTAGTCCATATTTTTCCCTCACAACTTCTCACATACTTTGCATTGTGATCCCATGGTTACTAGCAATGCAACATATTGATTTCACTTGAGTTAGGAAAAGACAGCTGGCGGCGCTACGACGCTACACACAATAATGTAACATCAAACTTGGACCAGTACCCTGGACAAGGATATCTCAACCCTCTTACTGGCCAGCCAAACTCTTACACTCAAGTTGACACATCCCTGTCCACAGAAAAGGCCTATGTAAGCTTCTACTAGCCTCAAAACTGTATATCCTGTACATCCAAGTATCCTTGGTATTCCTAAGGAGCTATAAATGAAATATAACCAAGTGTTTCTTTTCAGCTTAACCATCCAACATACCATCATCATCGTCTGCCTGCTGAATGCTTATCCTCCCTTGAGCGTCCATTTTGGAGTTCTGCAATTTAAATGGAAAATTATAAAACACCCCTGCTCCTGTTTTGATGAAAAGGGGCTAGAAAACAACTAGTGCCGACATGCAAAACCAAAAGGAAAGAATATTCACCTTTTTAATGCATTCTGTCTATTATTTCCTTGTAATAAACATTTTGTACACTTTGTAGGGTATTTCAGATGTACAACATCTTTTGACAACAAATGTGTTTCCAATACTTATTGTTTTGATTGCTTTTCGCAGGCGACACACACACACAAAATTTTCTTTCCAAAAATGATCATTTTCTATCAAAACAATCTTTTCAATTATCATCAAAATGATCTTTTGGAGCAATCATAGATAATTTATTTTAATTTTGGATAAAAAACAGATACCTTAAACTAAGATATCTCTTCATATTTCGAACATATATTTTATATAACTAGGCCCAATAAATTCACTGGGTCCAAATATTACATGCTAAAGGAGTTGATTCCAAAAATGAGGCTACAATGTGAAAAGAAAGCAACTGACAACAGATTTACACAATATATTTGATTTTTCAAGTGTATTACTCTTCATCCAGCTGAAACACCCAACATACCTAAGGAATTTATACTAGATTCAATTTAGATTATAATTTAATCTAAACTGTAATTCCTTATGACAAAGCCACATAATAAGTTACAAATTGATGAACCAATGATAAGGATAAAACTTCGGAAAACTAACGTCGACAAGTGATGACAGACAAAGTGATCCCTAAATGTCCGCCATGCCTCGTAGGCGACACAATTAAAACTTACCTGTTGACCTCTGGGTGTTCTCTGAGGAATTTGTTGCTGTTCTTCATCATCAATAGAGGAGTCAGCAACAACTGCAGCAGCAGCAGCTGCAGCTGAGAAAACAAATCAAATTGAACAATTACCAAAGAAATTAGAGATAAATTTCCTAGATTATTCATTAGTCAAGAAACTTCATGCTCTTATAAAAATGAATTTCATTGAACTTTTATGATTTTGGTCTAGAAACTTATTATCCGATATATATGAAATTCATTTTATCCTTACATTATTTCCAAATTTGCATTCAAATAATTTTTTCATTAGTTTTGAAAATCACTTCACTGATGAAGATTTTCTATAAAGAGGGAATAATGACTTTGAAACACAAATGAAAAGTGGAAATATTGCAAGCTCACTATGATGCAATTTTCACCTTCCGTCACACAGAATAAGTTCAGATCCAATATTCTACCATCAAGAAATGGTTTAGATAAGTAAATGAAAATCTGTGTTTACCTTTGCCCTTGCCTTTAGCTGCTACCCAGGCCTGGTAAGCTGGAGAGTTGTGGTAGGCCTTCATAAGTTCACTGTACTGGACCTGCAACAATGGTCGGAGTTAATCTCTTTAATGTATCGCCTTAATGAAATGTTGACTTCTAACATGTATAGGTTGTGTTTTCTTTGAGATTTAATCTCTAGTATTTCACAAAGGACATACAAGTAATTACACTAACAAAGTACAACATGCTCGATGGATTTGAACATAGGACTTTACAATGTTAGGTATGTGTTACTCACGGCAAATTCTCAGAGGTACTTTATAAAGAGATGTGATTATAAAATTTTAAGCATAGCAGCCATCCACTTATTTCTTTAGCAGATAATTAAAATTCAATAAAATTTAAAACCAATGAACATGTACAAACTTTAAAACAATACTATATAAAAGCAGGCATGAAACAACATATTCATTCAACAACAATATACCTTTTCTGCCTCATACTCATCCATGAACTCCTGCTTGTCAGCTTCGGGTAAATCACGCCACATCTGGCCAATAATTTTGCCAATTTCCCAAAGTTTCAGGTCTGGGTTAGCTCCCTTCACTTGGTCCCAAACCTTCGATTACAGTAAAAATATTCATCTCTCTGGTTTCCCTATTATACTTTTAGTTTTCATTCTACACAGTCGATGTCCAAGAGTTCAAACTAATGTTATTGTTTTTAAAGAAAAGTGTCTGTTATGAAAGAAGTAAATTCCTTTTGAAACTTTATGCAAGTTTTCTTCCTGATAAAATGTCAATTAGTTACTATGTACAGTCTTTGAAAAGGCCAAAACAAAGATCTAATAGTACGGTAGAATCTGTTGTTTATGAAATAAGAAAAATAAATTCCGACACACATTTGGGATAGTTTCTACAGAAACAAAAGTACACAGGAATTATGAAGTAAGTATAAAGCAGTGTGCACAACATATAAAGTCCACTATAAAGTCACTCTCAACTATATCAAATTTTTACAGACATTCTGTAAGGGATGCACACAAAACAGAAACAAATTCATGATGATTTTGATCACATTAAATTGTACATTACCATCTTACACAAGGTAAAAACAACAATTACAAACCAGGTGTATTCATATCATTGTACTAGTAGTCATGTTACAGAAAACGTTAAAAAGTGTTTTAAAGGAATGTCTTGTAGACAGAGTTTTCCCCTAAAAAATCTGGCAACTGTATCCTAAACTTCTCAGGGGTTTTAATTTTTCTTCTTTTTTTTCTTTCTCAAGGGAAGGGGAGTGATGGCATCAAATACATTCCCAAATTAGAATCCTGTGGGGAAACTGTTTTTGGTCAAAGCATTTCCGATCTAACAATAGACTGGGGAATTACTTTATTTTGGCAATTACATTTCATTTCATATGATGTATTTCTCTCATATTTCTAACAGCTTACGGATCTACCCATTTTATGCTTTTGAAGTGCTTGCTCATTAAGTGTACTTGTGAATTCTTCATGTGATATTGTTTGAAAATTTTACCGCCTGAAGTATTTGTTTCTAAAATAATATCATGTCCAAAGTAGCGACTGAACAACCAGTATGTATGTAAGGAGATGCTGCATGCCGGTGTTCTTACCTTCCTACTGTACCTCATATAGGGCATCAGAGGCTTGTCTGGAGGTTTGGGCGGCTTGGGTATTTTAGAATCGGCCTGTCAATACACATTATCATTCAAGTATTCAACAAATACATTTATACCTCAGCAAAATGCAATCTGAGGACAATAAAAGATCCAGTTTTTTATATGACATATCAAACTAATGCACATAATTAGTCGGGAACATTCCGCCCCATATAAAAAACTAAGTTCTTTCAGCCCCATATAAAAAACTAAGTTCTCATTTCGTAAGATATTGGCTAAGGTGAAAGGAAAATTGATGTTTTTTATAAATAGATAACAATGTTGATAGAAAAATTGAATTCCATACTAGAAATGTTAATATAAAACTCCCTCAAATTAATACTTTTTATTAGCGCTGTCAGAGGTACAGAATTTTGCCCTTCAGCCCAAATTTGTATACTTAACCCATACCTAGGTACCCCGACATATTTTGACTGTAAACAAATCACAATGTTTTAATAACAGAGACGATATAATAAAATCAACACTTAACCGGTGATGGTATTGTATTCTTTTCTAGTGCATAAATCATCGGTATAAACTATGGATTAAAGTACTTGTTAAAAAAGTTTGCAGCAATGCTATCAACGAAGGTCTTCAGAAATCAAAGTTTTAACAATGTTGCATTTGAACATGTTGCAGAGAGACGGACAAAACATCCCTCTGGTGAGTGAAAACAGAATACTGGGATATTACACTTTTTTGCTCCGTTTTTGGATGTTGCCACTGGCGGATAAAGGAGTGCTTCCTATCTTAAAAGGTACACATTTTGAACTTCACATCAAACTTGACCTGTGTTTGGGTCCTCGTAACAGCTCTATTTTCTATATCTCAGAAAATGACATTTTGAAGACAGTAAAAATGACAGAAACAATATTTTATGTGTATACGTACTCCTGCTGCAGCTTTACTGCTACTAAAGCTGACCTTGACCGGATTAAAGGATGGATGGCCATGAGCTGAGGATACAAAAGGACTAGCACCGGAACTCTGCAACAGAGAAGAAATTGAACATGTCACATCAGCAGAATTAAAATCAGGAGCATTTGGAGTAATTGCTGTAATTTTGTTTCCCTTTTAAATTCTTCAGACATTTCACAAGTTATCAATTACAAGTAAGTCATCAAACTGTTTTGTACAAGTACTGATCATTTTCACAAAAAACAACTGCCTGACTCAAGTCCTCAAAAATAAACCACATATTAATGCATACTTGCCAACCCTCCCTAATTAGGAGGGAGACTCCCGATTTTGGAATGCCTAAATGTATGCCTTATTTTGTCTCTGAAGGGTGTAAATCGTGTTTTAATTTTGTCCATGCAGAATATCTCCCCCATGAAAATTTCAAATAGTTGGCAAGTATGATTAATGCATAACTTGATCCTTGAAATCCACTTTGAAGAATACTGTCATGAAATTCTATTGTACAATACAATATTACAAAATCTGCCAGTCTGAAATATGAGAGGTATTACTAGAAGAACATAAAATAATTAATTTATTCTAACTGTATATAATTAACTTTATATATAAAACAGATCAACCAAGTTATATTTTCCATTTACTCAAGACAGTTTATTGGGTAGCAGAGAATAGAAGATAAATAAGACAGAAAAAGAGACAGAATTGTGCAGTTACAGGATATGTTGGTGCTCAGTGCATTTCTTCAACTGCATCAAAAATAATATACAAACTATACCTTGGACATGGCCATGCTGCTTACCGATTTGTCATAACTTGACCTAGAACGGGCTGAAAAATAAAGACAAATTCTGAATTATCAAGTTTCTAGAATATGATATATTTACATTTTCCAACAGTAAATTGACTTGGCTGATTGGAGTCTGATTTCATGAAATCAAATGACTTGGTCTGTTTTCAGAAGAAACAAGAATACTGAAACCTATAGCTCCTAAAGTTTCACTGGTAGGGGACTAATAAATATAACATTCATATATAAACGACACAAGGATTATTGTTATTTTACAACTAATACTCTAGATTTTAGCAGTCACTATGTTCAGCAACTTTACTAGGCGGATTTAAGGTACAAAAACATTACAAGTTGGACAGATAATATTGTAGTGAAAGAATTAACTTAAGTGAAACAATCATACATAAAACCTTGAAAGAGAATTGAATACACTATTTAACTAAATTAAAAGGACATATTTCTAAGAAACTGTGGCTAGCCAATTACATTACAGGAGCCAAATGGCTGACACATTCCTGATCAGGGTCATGCCTACATGAAGTACTAATGAACAGAGGAATCATCTGCCACTCTAGCAGAGATTTTCTGCTGTCATTTATTGTTTTGTTGAGAGTTGAAGTATCTTTAGTTTTTGATGAGTGAAATTGATTTTTCATTACTTACGAGTTGTAGGGGGCGGGTGTGGGGAACCTCTATACATTGGCAGCGCCATTTTGTCACTGCTTAGTACACCTGTAAAATAAGAGATAAAAAATTGTTAAAAAATTCACTTCCATTTGTATTTTAATAGCTCATTAACTGCACTACTGAAAAGCATGTACACAATCTAAATGAGACAGCGTTTAATGATTTATTACATTTTTAATAGCAAAAATTGAAAAATAAATTAAAGACTAAATAAAGAAAAAAATGGTGCATCAGACAACTTGTCAAATTCCATCTGATCAGTTGTGTTCATGTTTCCTGTCTATGCCACAAGTGCTGGGGTTAAATATTATATATTGTATATTCGCAGGATTTTGTATAGTAAGTAATAGAGACTACTAATATATGTAACAGGTGAGGAGAAAATGTAGCGGCCAGACCGGGGTTCGAACCCGGGACCTCCGAACACTAGCCGGATGCTCTACCAATTGAGCTATCTGGTCACCGATGATCGACCCAGTCCAGTCCCGCTACATATACATGTGTAACAGGAGAGGAGAAAATGTAGCGGCCAGACCGGGGTTCGAACCCGGGACCTCCGAACACTAGCCGGATGCTCTACCAATTGAGCTACCTGGTCACCGATGATCGACCCAGTCCAGTCCCGCTACACATGTATGTACACAATATACAAAACTTTTATTACATTTCTGTATCAAAACCAGAGCACAGAATGCTAAAGGTATATCATTTTATTTGCATCTTATTCCATAAATGTTCAACACCTCATAAATGCTGCATTCTATTCCATAATATTCACCACATCATTTATATATATCCACCTTTGATAAAACATTGTCTTGCACTCTCAAACAGCTTGACATAAACTGTCTAAAAACATGGACGGCTGAAGATACACGTCAAGGAACTCTCATACGATCGTACAATATTCAATGGTAAATAGAATAATATTATAACACGTGATTAGTTTCACCAAATAAGAATCTGATGTAATAAATATAAATCTATCATACTATATTTTATCGATAGATCAGGGTCTTCTGTGCATGTTTGCAAAGTCTCATAATTGTAGACTACTGCTTTCAAACAAAATATGACTTTCTGTCGATCAATCAGAACACACACAAAAACCCATTCAAGTGTGACTTGTTCCGGGAGGTAGCGGGCGTCGTATGATATTCGTCCAGTTGTACATGGCAATGTGACAAAGACAAATTTAAAGCAGTGCAAAAGAACAATCTTATCCTTATTATGATACTTGCCACAAACAAAATGTTTCGATGCTACGTTGATAAATACAGACGCTTCATTATGTTGAGCTTGAACAAAGCACTCGGCTGCCGGATAAATGGCGTCGCTTTGTGGTGTAACTAAAAGCGCCAAAAGACAAGTTAAAAGCAATTGCATTGTTCATCGTAAAACTCAATTTGTGTATTTAAAATTCAACGGGCATAAATTGTTAGCGATAACTTTTATCTTTCAAATATTACATTCTTTACATAGCTACCACGGTATAAACATAAGATTTGTTGTGTGTAAATTCAGTTCGTTTTTCTAATTGACGGTGTCATGGCGATTTTGTCAGCTGTGGGATGTTAGTGCTACCTTCTTTATGTCAATTATTTCTTTTTCTTTTTGATAGCCTAGCACACTGAACATCATATTATCATGATTTTATTTTTCATTTTGTGTTTTTTATTCTGGTTTTAGATAGAACTTGAAATACTTAAAAGTAGCTTGAAATATTTTGAAGTAAAGTCTCGTTATGTACGAGAGTATAAAAATGGCGGGGGTTCCCAAACTTTGCATGGCAAGGCCTGAAATGAAGTCGTTTTGAAAAATATCTGTTGAGGTACGTTAAATTGTGATACTATATCAAACGGATTGACATTAATGGTTAAATTGGACAGTTATTCATAATCCATTAATGTTTTCAAAACGTCTGAACGGCTGTCACGTGAAAACAACAAGAATTCGGGATGTAAACAATTTCCTCAGTTCGTCATAGTTCCTAGCTACTGTACCGAGATAGACTGGACACTAAACTTTGACTTTGTTTCCAACAGCTTTGTTACCTCCATAGAAACAAGATACAATGACGTGTGAATTTGTCCGTGAATATATTTGACATCTTCGGTACTGACATTTCGGCACCAGGACGTTCTTGCCCAAATAATAACATCTCAAACAAAAAGATGTATAGGCTACATAGCATTTGTTACAGATGATATGATATTAGTCCTAATTTTCTGACGATCTTACCTCGCAGGCAGCTTTAAAGGCGATATTAACATCAGAACCCTTCGGATTAATATGATATATGAGATGGGTTGTTAAGCTTAGGTGTTCGAGACCAGAAATTGAAAATAAGGTACATGGCCATCAAAAATAGGGTGAGCAAAACTAACTTTATGGGGGGCAATATTAAAGAATAGGAATTTGTAATATCCATTTGAACAATGATGTTGACATGTAACATATCTTGTTTGTCGGTCTGCTGATCAAGGTAAGATTGCAAGTACTGTTGCTACCCTGTGTTTGTGTATTGCCATGATCGGGTCCACCGTTAGTAATAGTACTAGTACTGTTGCAATTAAATCTACGGCCAGGGCTGTTATGTGTTTGTATGTAATTTCTAATTTCTGTTAATAATCACATCTATAGTATTGCAGCGGCCCGCTGACTTTTAAAAGAACACATCAATGTTTAAAATAAATGTTTACTTCTTACAACATTTAATCCTTATTAATGAATTCAAAATGCGTTTTACTCTGGTGATTTTAAATTTCTAAGTTTTTGAAAATTTAAGGAATATTTTCTGAAACCCATGTTGTAATTTTTTTTCTTTTTATGTTTAATTGAATTTTTTTTTGCTAAAATCATGATCTACAGTTTTCTGGTTCCACAGTTACTGTACAATGAATACATGTACAGAGCAACCCGCTTATTTGCATAGCCCTTTTTCCATGACAAAATATGCAAATAACCGGAGTATTCGTATAGGCGGAGTTGGGTTTTGGCCCCTCTTATACACATGTAGATCGTCAGGTCGGTACTCAAAATGGGCGCTATATGATTGTTTATGTTATTTGCATTAAAAATATATTTAAAAAAAAAAACATTATTTAAAATATAAGAGTAAATACGAAATACATGGGTTGTTATTCTTTGTAAATGTACAAATAAAATATTTGCATTTACTTCATCGTCGCTGGGTCCGATAGCGGTCATACACGCGTGGGTTGGCATTAGGCCTAGACTACGATGTACAATGTCATCGTTTCAATTAAGATTCATTATCGTCTCGAGATGCGTTGTGTTCCTGCTATGAGTATATTAGTTGTTTGATCATAGATGATGAACTGCTGAAGCAATAGACTGTCTTAAATGACCGTGACATGTGTATTGTTGTTTGGGTCTGTTTTGGAAAATGGCGCACACACACAAAGAGTTGTCGTTCATTACACATATGCCCCCACAATGCAACGCGCCTAGTAAACAATCATGGCGATCGCAACCTGCCTCAGCGAGTGTTCAAGTGCACAGAACACAGGTTTGATCGATGCTATAATAAATAAACAAATCTCATCAAAAGATGAGGCAAATGAATATTTTATTCAGTAATTCTTCTGCACAATGCTACTGATATGGTTTGGATAATAACTAAATGTCGATATCGATGCGCGCATCGAACATAACCTGTTTTGACGAAGTGGGAACCAATGATTAGATAACGTTGTACATCGTGTCAAATCGATATGCAAGTTCAAACACTTTTCATAAAACTTTTATTATGGGAAAATCACAAAAATACCCTAAAATCAATTAAAAATTTTCGATTTTTTGGAATTTTTATATGCATATAAGCGGGAGTCGGTATTTTAGTCGATGCAAATACACGGGATTAAAATACAAAGATAAAGAAGAAGAAAATCGGGACATGATAATTTTATGCAAATAAGCGGGATGTGCAAATAAGCGATATGCAAATAAGTGGGCTCCTCTGTATATACATTCAGATAATAGCGACTGGCAACCATGTATGTCCTTGACACACGTGCAGATGCCTGTGAGATAAGCATATAATTGTTTATGTAAGTAAAGCAATATGACTGTTATAACTACTGCTTTAGTTCTCATTTGTTGGTCTAAATACAATAATCCTGTAATTTTGAACATATTCCTGGTATTTTAAGATGGTATTATTTGATTGCTTGGTTAACTTCTGCAATCTATAAACGTCTGGCAAAATATTTGTTACAAGCTCATACATCTTCTAACATCAGAACATTGTTGAAGTGAATATTTCCTATGAGAATTAGATGAGACAAATTGCATCACTATCGTCAAACAGCATTCAGATAAAAGAATTTATTTTTATGCTATGTGTTACAGAAGTGCTGAAGTATCCCTGACAATGGGGGAGGACGAGTTTAAAGTTCGATGTGTAAAGGCATCCGATGCTGGGGATGAGAATGATGTCAGTAAAGCTATGATGGATGCGTACAAGGTAAATTTTTGTTCATCTTAAATGTAGAGACTGAAGCAATAGGAGCCAAACAAATTGCATTCTCCACAAAACCTGTTTGACATGTGTTTTCTGCAGTCTCCCCATAACCTGTTATGATGTGACCTTAAAAATATATACATGTGTTTCCATGAACCCTACCGACCGGGTCACCCCATATTTTTGCGCCTACCTGGAAGATCTTTTTGGGTCATTTTCAAGGAAGGACTAAATATTGCTTGTCTATATAACCTTAGTAAAAAACTATTAGAAATAAAAAGATTCCCCTACCTACCTACCTTATTTTTTCTGGCATGTTACTGCACCGTTCACTGCCCTGTCATAAACTATAGAGTAATACTAGTCCTGCAAGGTGCCAGATTATTTTTGTACAACCTGTAGTGCTAGATTATTTTGTAAAATCTGTCGTACTAGATTATTTTTGTACAACCTATAGTACTGGATTATTTTTGTACAACCTGTAGTGCTAGATTATTTTGTAAAATCTGTCGTACTGGATTATTTTTGTACAACCTGTAGTACTGGATTATTTTTGTACAACCTATTAATAGTACTGGATTATTTTTGTACAGTCTGTAGCACTAGATTGTTTTGTACAATCTGTAGTACTAGATTGTTTTGTACAACCTGTAGTACTAGATTGTTTTGTACAATCTAGTACTAGATTGTTTTGTACTATCTGTAGTACTAGATTATTTTGTACAACCTGTAGTACTAGATTGTTTTGTACAATCTAGTACTAGATTGTTTTGTACTATCTGTAGTACTAGATTGTTTTCTACAATCTAGCACTAGCTATAGATTGTTTTCTACAATCTGTAGTACTAGATTATTTTGTACAACCTATATATATATAGTACTGGATTATTTTTGTACAGTCTGTAGCACTAAATTATTTTGTACAACCTGTAGTACTAGATTGTTTGGTACTATCTGTAGTACTAGATTGTTTTGTACAATCTAGTACTAGATTGTTTTGTACTATCTGTAGTACTAGATTGTTTTGTACTATCTTTAGTTCTGAATAATTTTTGTACAATCTGTAGTACTAGATTATTTTGTACAAACTTATGCCTATACTAGTTCCCTTAAAGATGCTTACTCAAAAGATGAAGCACAGGAAAATGAAAACCATACTTTGCATGTTATGGTATAAAAAAAAATAAAAATTTATCATAAATCTGTAACTTACACATTATTTTTGTTGACACTTCATTCAATGAATGTTTACAGAGTTTAAAAGCAGAAGGTTTCACACCAGTATGGATGTCACCAAAGGAATGCCTTAGTATCAAGAGGAAAGAAAAGAACTGTGTCTACCTGTTTGATCCATTTGAAGGGCGAGCCTTTGAACACATCAAAAGTCTTTGCTGCCGGTTTGTTGGTTACCAGATAACTGTTATTTTATTTTTTTTAGGTCTCCTGACCTTTCAAGTCAGGATGATCACAAGCCTTCATCTTTTATCTGTTTACTTTCAAATTGCTATTCTTCCTAAACGCCAGAGCAAATTTCAACCAAATTTGGTCTTAAACATCATGGGGACAGGGCAATAAAAAAAGTTGTAAATGAAATTGTTTGACCTCAGGTCACAGAGAGACAGGACCAATAAAGGGAAACTTAGATGGAATTTTGTTGTAAAATGCTACTCCTCCTTAATGCAATATTGGATTGCAACAAAATTTGGTATTAAATATCATTGGGGTGGGCAATCATATTTTTTTATAAATGAGACTGGTTCAACCCCTGGCTAAAGAGGGGGGGGGGGGGGGCCTCAAGTGGGAAACTAAGCTGAAATTTGCACATTACTCCTTAATGCCTGAGTGGACTAAAAGTTGTTGGAATTATCATTGAGAGAAGACAATTATAATTGATGCAAATGAGGCTGGATAGACCCCTGGGGATAGAGGGGTATGTCCCTGCTGAAAGATTCCCAGTTGGATGGTAATTTTTGCATGATGTAGTTCATGCTCAGTATGAAAAGGGAACTTTGAAAAACATTCATTTTATATAAATAGTCAACATATGTATTAATCCCTTGAAAAAAAAAATCCATTGTATACATCAGAATGTTATGAAGTAAGTATATAATTTCCATTGCTATAATGTTTTAAAACATCACTATTTTTAGTAACGGTTGATTCTTAGGCGAGATTAAAGGGGGAGTAAATCGAAATCACAGCATACCTGAGTACATTAGTTGGAAAGTGTTACTAACTATCAAAGCAGCAATCTTTGTAGCCATTTCATTATCTTTTATTTCACATAAGAATCTTTAAGAACTGAAATTCATCTGTCAAAAAAGTCAAATCTGGAAATGATCATTTTATTTGTCAGTATAATTTTTCTCTTCTTAACAATAAATTAAGTTAGGGAAGTGATTCAATTAAAAATTATGTCAAAATTTAAAAAATAAAATTATTCTGTTTTATTTAAATGGTAAAATTGTTGTTTGTTTAAGTAGTTATCTGCAGCTTGTTTATTGTTGAGGAAACAGGATTAACAACAATAATTTTACTGTTTGTAGAATCCTCGGTCCACATTGTATCCTTGAATCTCTGGAATACAAATTGGTGAGTCAAATGTAAAAAGTCTCATGATTGTTCCAATGTGCTGAAAACACTTTTTAAAAACAATTGGTCCAGGAAATCTCTTTTACCATAGAATATGTTGCCTGACTTTCTATGATGAGTATAATTTGTTATGGATTATAAAGTCGAAAGCCTTCAAGTATTTTAGTTGTATATTGTGAATGTAGACTATTAAAGTATACTCAGAATGCAAATGAGGAATATTTGATTGTTACTTGTTACCATTCGATAAAAATTAAAAAAAAAAAAAAACAAAGCTGGAACGTTAAGATATCTGTTGTTTAATTCCAATAATTCATCTTTTTTTTAGGAAATCCCAAGGAAGGCTCGTCCTGTGTATAACCTGGCAATGCGAAATGTGGTGGCTTGTTGTACAAACCTGGATAAACAGACCAGGGTAAGTAAGGCACTAATTGTAGAAAATTCCATATTGTTTAGGAGATGATGTGGCAAAAATTTTGTTCAGGGATTTTTTCGTTGGAAACATTTGACTGTTCCTGACAGTGTCTATATGTGTAACTATACTGATGTATCTAACTTTCTTTAATTTGTCTGTGGCCAGGATGAAGTACATGAGAAGATTGAACTGATGAGTGGCAGTGTGGGGAAGGATTTCACCGAGGCTGTGACACATCTGATAGCGGGGGAGGTGGGCAGTAAGAAGTACCAGGTACATACAGAAAGTGACACGTGTTGTACCACTCACAGTTTCCCCACTTATTTATGGGGGAATGAGAACATTGGAATTTTGATAGCCTCAGTATTAATAGTTACTCCATTTTTTAGCTCACCGGTTACAAGTAACCGAGAGCTAATGCTGTCACCCCGGCGTCGGCGTCCCACCCCAAAACTTTAAAGCTTTTGGAGTAAGTTTTTGGAAAGCTTGTAAGTCCAAAAGTATACACCTCAGGCCCTTCTAAGTTGGTTTATGCATTCATTAGAGGTCTAGGAGTGATGTTATGGCAATATCATGCAGAAAAAAATTGTGATTTTTTCGCATTTTACCATTTTTTGGACTTAACCTTTTTTTGCACCAAAACTCACTTTAAAGTTTTGGGGGTAAGTCCAAAAGTATACACCTATCACCCTTCTAATTGGTTTATACATTCATTAGAGATCCAGAAGTGATGCTGTGGCAAACCATGCAGAAAAAAAATTGGCATTTTAATATTTAGTGGACTTACTTTTTTTGACAAAAAAACTCACTTTAAAGATTTTGGGGGTTAGTTTTGAAAAGCTTGTAAGTCCACACCCTTCTTATTTGGTATATACATCCATTAGAGGTCTAGGAGCGATATTATGTGACATACAATTTCAAAATGACATGCTTATACATACATAAAAAATGAATGCATATTGTGATTGCTTCCGCCGGTGAGCTTTCGCAATCATTGATTGCACTTGTCTGTTATGTTTTGATAAATTCAGAAAGTTGAAAGTTACTGTACTACAAAGTACTGAAAGCTCCTCAGGAGCACAACAATGTCAAGAAACTCATTAACGGAGGGTAAAGAGGATATCTAAGAGAGGAAACTAGCTGTGGTGATTCAGCAACATGTTTTATTGAAATTTAAAGGGTTATATTTTTTTCAGGTTTATTGCAAAAAAAAAATGTGTAAGTAATTTGTATTGCAAAGACTCTTCTATTAGAGTCCAAAGTAGTATACACTGTACTGAGTTTTCTATTCCTTCAGGTGGCAGCCAGCCTCGGGAAAACAGATCATGTCAGCGGAGTGGGTGAATAAAGTGTGGGAGGTCTCTCAGACAAGGTACCTATGAAACGTTTTTCATTTTATCTTTTTACCTAGTATTTAATTCAAAGAAATAAATTTACTGTAAAGTATAAGATTATCACAAAATTGTTTACACTCACCAAACAGGCAGATGTACATTAACATAGTTTCACGATTCATCAAACTATATAAGTATAAATGACCTCTGAACAAAAATTCTAGATATGGTTTTGTATTATCTCATATTGACCATAAACCTTAATAATATTTTTTTAATGTTTAGATATGTGCCCAGATTATATATTTTCTTACTACATTTACAGAGCTGTACATGGAATGGACGCTACTCTACAGGAGTATCGCTGTCCAATCTTTAAAGGACTTGTTATCACAGTGTCGGGACTGGACCCTCAGGAACGAAACGACGTTAAGAAACTCATCAACTCGGAGGGTAAAGAGAATAGTAAAGGGGAAACTAGCTGTTCTGTTGTCATCTTGTTTTATTGAAACTGTGAACAGCTTGCTGCATCTCAGGCATTCAATATTTCTGTTTATTTAAACAACTACCCTTTCCATCAAGTAAAAAATAAACAAATTATCGCATTATCTACCTGGACGAGGAGGGTGTAATTATTGATCTTTTGTTTATTTATCAGAGTCTTGACAGGTCAGAATTTCTGTTTATTGATCACTTTGTAACCTGTAAATTTTCTTGCCTTGGAACCGAGTCTTACTTTTTCAGCTACCCCTATAACATCATTGGAAAGTAGTCTTATATATTCACTCGTGTAATTTTCCCACAATGCATCATGCTTTGCTTGATCTTTTTGCGGGGCCACGGTGGCCGAGTGGTTAAGGTGTACTGACACTTTATCACTAGCCCTCCACTACTGGGTTGCGAGTTCGAAACCTACATGGGGCAGTTGCCAGGTACTGACAGTAGTAGGCCGGTGGTTTTTCTCCGGGTACTCTGGCTTTCCTCCACCTCCAAAACCTGGCACGTCCTTAAATGACACTGGCTGTTAATAGGAAGTTAAACAAAAACAAACCAAAACCAAATTGATCTTTTTGCATAAATTTTATCAGCTGATTTCAAAATAACCTGTTGTTTAAACTGATTACATTACAGGAGGGAAATACACGGGAGAAATGAAGGTGAACGAATGTACCCATCTGATTATCAACAATCCTAAAGGTGAGTTTCCTTAAAAACAGTTTGCACAATATCATACTGACCCAGGCACTGGCCTGATGTTTTAGAGGGCTGGAGGTCTGAAATCTATTGGCACCAGAATGATATGAATAATTCATACTAATTCAAACCACAGTATGTGCTGTAAAAAATATGGTACTCACAAAAAAGTAATCAGTTAGTAGTAATTTGAAACATCAAATCTAGAAAATTGTCACTTTTCTATTCTCATATTAATTTATGAATATATTGCCATGATCTGTATTTTTAGCTTAACTTCATCAGATGTTAGGATATTCAAAGAAAGTTCTTTTTATATCTGTCTTAGATGACGGGTTTTGTTATCAGATTATCTAGAGGAAAATAAAAATGAAGGGAAAAGTAAGATTAAAAGATCAGTCTTACTTAGATTCAATGCTGGGTGACAAGATCTGTCTGGGATCTCTTGTATTAGCATATACCCCAGTAATGTTGAAGTCATATTTACTGTACACTTTAAAAGTTAGATATTTATGGGAAGTTATTCTGATAGGACACTCCATCATGTACAGTTTAATATTGATGTTTAACATTTTCTGCTTCACTATATACATAAAATGAAACATATTTCTTCCCTGGGTAAAATAATGTATTCACTATTGTCATTAAAGATTGATTTTTTTCACTAGGTACAAAATATGAGTTTGCGAAAAAGTGGAAACTCAACATTGTGAGAACGGAATGGTTGTATGACTGCATAGGGAAGGGTTTCTGTCAGGAAACAGAAAAATACAAAGTAGTAGCTGAGACTGATAAATCCCTAGCGAAGACTTCGACACCGGAGAAGGATGTTCCCCATAGTAAGTACAGAGTAGAGAAGATTTTGAATATTCATGTCAGAAAATCACTAATCCCAATCAGAAAATCACTAATCCCAAACTGAAAAAACTTCTCAAAAGATCAAATAGAAAGTTATTGTCAATACATATTTTGATATTTCCATGGATAAGCGGTCAGTTAATTAGTGAAATTGATCTGACATTTGAAATGCCTTATCCTGTAACAGCTCGAGCATCCACCATTGCCGATCTGAGCTGTATAGCCAATGTCTCTGTAATTGGCCACATCAATGAAACTGCAGCCACCACTACCACCACACACAAGTCATTTGAGGAGACGGACACAACACTCAATGGTATCGACTTGACACAGCCGCCGGCCGACCTCTTTTTAGACGGCTGTAAGGTAAGACTTCCTTAACTCCTCCAACCGGACACAGCCTACAGCTGACCTCTTTCTGGACGGGTGTAAGGTAAGATCTCCCTAACTCCTCCCACCTGACACAGCCTCCAGCTGACCTCTTTCTGGACGGGTGTAAGGTAAGATCTCCCTAACTCCTCCCACCTGACACAGCCTCCAGCCGACCTCTTTCTGGACGGGTGTAAGGTAAGACCTCCCTAACTCCTCCCACCTGACACAGCCTCCAGCCGACCTCTTTCTGGACGGGTGTAAGGTAAGACCTCCCTAACTCCTCCCACCTGACACAGCCTCCAGCTGACCTCTTTCTGGACGGGTGTAAGGTAAGACCTCCCTAACTCCTCCCACCTGACACAGCCTCCAGCTGACCTCTTTCTGGACGGGTGTAAGGTAAGATCTCCCTAACTCCTCCCACCTGACACAGCCGCCAGCTGACCTCTTTCTGGACGGGTGTAAGGTAAGACTTCCCTAACTCCTCCCACCTGACACAGCCTCCAACTGACCTCTTTCTGGACAGGTGTAAGGTAAGACTTCCCTAACTCCTCCCACCTGACACAGCCTCCAGCAGACCTCTTTCTGGACGGGTGTAAGGTAAGACTTCCCTAGTAAGGTAAGACTTCCCTAACTCCTCCCACCTGACACAGCCTCCAGCTGACCTCTTTCTGGACGGGTGTAAGGTAAGACTTCCCTAACTCTCCCACCTGACACAGCCTCCAGCGGACCTCTTTCTGGATGGGTGTGAGGTAAGATCTCCCTAACTCCTCCCACCTGACACAGCCTCCAGCCGACCTCTTTCTGGACGGGTGTAAGGTAAGACTTCCTTAACTCCTCCCACCTGACACAGCCTCCAGCCGACCTCTTTCTGGACGGGTGTAAGGTAAGACTTCCCTAACTCCTCCCACCTGACACAGCCTCCAGCCGACCTCTTTCTGGACGGGTGTGAGGTAAGATCTCCCTAACTCCTCCCACCTGACACAGCCTCCAGCTGACCTCTTTCTGGACAGGTGTAAGGTAAGACTTCCCTAACTCCTCCCACCTGACACAGCCTCCAGCTGACCTCTTTCTGGACAGGTGTAAGGCAAGATCTCCCTAACTCCTCCCACCTGACACAGCCTCCAGCTGACCTCTTTCTGGACGGGTGTAAGGTAAGACTTCCCTAACTCCCCCCACCTGACACAGCCTCCAGCTGACCTCTTTCTGGACAGGTGTAAGGCAAGATCTCCCTAACTCCTCCCACCTGACACAGCCTCCAGCTGACCTCTTTCTGGACGGGTGTAAGGTAAGACTTCCCTAACTCCTCCCACCTGACACAGCCTCCAGCCGACCTCTTTCTGGACGGGTGTAAGGTAAGATCTCCCTAACTCCTCCCACCTGACACAGCCTCCAGCCGACCTCTTTCTGGACGGGTGTAAGGTAAGACTTCCCTAGTAAGGTAAGACTTCCCTAGTAAGGTAAGACTTCCCTAACTCTCCCACCTGACACAGCCTCCAGCCGACCTCTTTCTGGACGGGTGTAAGGTAAGACTCCCCTCACTCCTCCCACCTGACACAGCCTCCAGCTGACCTCTTTCTGGACGGGTGTAAGGTAAGACTTCCCTAACTCCTCCCACCTGACACAGCCTCCAGCTGACCTCTTTCTGGACGGGTGTAAGGTAAGACTTCCTAACTCCTCCCACCTGACACAGCCTCCAGCCGACCTCTTTCTGGACGGGTGTAAGGTAAGACTTCCCCTAACTCCTCCTACCTGACACAGCCTCCAGCCGACCTCTTTCTGGACGGGTGTAAGGTAAGACTCCCCTCACTCCTCCCACCTGACACAGCCTCCAGCTGACCTCTTTCTGGACGGGTGTAAGGTAAGACTCCCCTCACTCCTCCCACCTGACACAGCCTCCAGCGGACCTCTTTCTGGACGGGTGTAAGGTAAGACTCCCCTCACTCCTCCCACCTGACACAGCCTCCAGCTGACCTCTTTCTGGACGGGTGTAAGGTAAGACCTCCCCTAACTCCTCCCACCTGACACAGCCTCCAGCTGACCTCTTTCTGGACGGGTGTAAGGTAAGACTCCCCTCACTCCTCCCACCTGACACAGCCTCCAGCTGACCTCTTTCTGGACGGGTGTAAGGTAAGACTCCCCTCACTCCTCCCACCTGACACAGCCTCCAGCTGACCTCTTTCTGGACGGGTGTAAGGTAAGACTCCCCTCACTCCTCCCACCTGACCAGGTGTATCATCCGCCCTGTCAGGATTAAAAATTTTCTTGTCAGCAACCTCGGGCAAAGACAAGCTACAGTTTCTGTTTTAGGCAATGGTAAAACAGTTGATGTGATTTCACATGATAATTGAAAGATACAAGGAAATTTATTTGATTGCTGAGAATGATTGTATTTTATAAAGTGAATGCTTTTATTTGAGATGAGAAAAAAAAAGAATGAACATTTTTGTTGAGATTCTGTTGTGTCTAGTCCTCAGAAAACATTTGAATGCCGTAAATTTGAGTGTATAGTGCACATTTAAAAAAATATGATTAGAGAAAAAATCTATTACACACCATACACAGATACAAGCTTTTTTGGCAGTCAGATGCATGGTTACCAGGAATGTTACTTTGGATTTACTATGGTTGTTTCCTTCAACAGAATTATGATTTAATACCAAAGTATCACTCGACTGT
This sequence comes from Pecten maximus, assembly GCF_902652985.1. NCBI lineage: Eukaryota > Metazoa > Mollusca > Bivalvia > Pectinida > Pectinidae > Pecten > Pecten maximus. Next base: position 46,122,596 of record NC_047016.1, read on the forward strand.
CTTTCGCCAGTAAGCTGTCCTACACAAGCGACTTCGAATCAAACAAGGCACTTGCCATGTTTGTTTTGACCAAAACAGACAAAGATGAATAATTTGTGGTGTTGAAGATGTATGAGCAAATTGGTAGTTATAATGTTTCTCCTTAGATTAAATTTTCATATATAGGTTTATATTGTAGGTATATCTGAGTGGCTTTAGAGGACAGGCTCTGGAGAAAGTCCGCAAGGTGATCAACGCCGGCGGGGGAACCCGGTCAGTAATATAGGGAAGTCAAAATGTTATTGTTATAACTCACATGAAATTGTCTGCATATTAAACATTGAAATAGACAATAATGAATCATTTGTGAGAAATAAAATATTCAAATTATTATTGGTATATAAAAGAAAGAATATGGTACATGTTTTGTGATCCAACATCATAAGAACCACTACAGTGACTAGTTATCAGACATCCTGATGATGTCACTTTATGACAGGGATACGACGAAGATTTACATTTTTACATTAATTGAATTTTTTTTTATGATCAAACTTTTTTTTTGTGTAGGCTGAACCATTTGAATGAAAATGTAACCCATGTGATCGTTGGGGAGCGTCTGGACAAAGATATTGATTTCCTCAAGACAGCCACGTTTAGGTAAGGAATCGGTAATTGTCCTCAACACAGCCACGTTTAGTTTAGTTCCTTGTTTATTTGTGTCAATTACAAGATCTGATTAATGTGACCTGATTTTAACGTGGTTTCAGACCTCATGTTGTGGGAGCAGTCTGGCTAGCCGAGTGTTACAAACAAGGACATACAGTGGACGAACAACCATACATTTGTCTAGATTATGAAACTGACCTTTCAGCATCACCAAAAATTAAAGGGTAAATATTCTTGTATCTTGATATTTTAATCCAATGTACTTCTATCTTTTTGTTATGAATTTATGAAGCAGAGTTGATTGGAATTGTAGGACTGAACTGACCACAGGTCAAGGTCACTGCGACAAAGGTCAAGGTCAAATTTTTGTATCATTTCGCTGATTAACATTTTGTGATGACATTACAAAAATATTGCTTGGAATGATCAACTGTCTAAATGTATCATGTAAACGCCAAGGTTACTGGCTCCAAATGTCAGGAAGCTGAGGTCAGATTTTCTTATTGCTGACCTGCCAGTATTCTAGTTTGTCTTGAATTTTCTTTGGAACCAGAATGCTATATTAAGTTAAAGAAAAAAGTACCTCAATATGATTATCTCAATAACAGTCTGCACAAATGACTGAACACTTGCAAGATTTAATCATATATAATTTTTGATTGAGGTGATTGAAAGAATTTACAGAGGCCTGGTTTCAGTAGAAGTGTAGGACTATTGACAAATTTTGTAGCCTGCAAAAGATATGTATCTGTTGATCACTGTACACTGTTCAATAGAAAGTTTGAAACATTACAGGAAGTCAACAACAGCCAAGGAGACAACATCTACGGTAACAAAAGACAAAATAGAAGATGCTGGAAACCAGGACGAGGATATGGAGGACATCATGAGTCAATACCTACTGCAGGCTAACCCTGGTAGGCTGGTCACAGGGGCTCATATAATGAACGGGAAATAGTAGACACGGGTCTGGGGGATGGTAGACACAATAGTTGTTGAGCTCACAGGTTCAATGTTAACTTGTGATATCTGAGGCATAAAAACAACATCTAATTAAGTCAAACATGAATTTATTTCAGATAATCAATAGCTTTCTTTTAAACTTTTGACATGAAATATACAAAAACACAAGTCATAAATCACAGAAGTTTAGGTGTTGGATGATTGTTTATACCGGTATACACACAAATTTGTTATTCAATGCTTAATGAGCCAATGATGGCCAATCACTGCGCAAAATTTAAGAGTTTGTGAAGTTTCCAACCGATAAATGGTTGTTGAGCTCACAGGTTCAATGTTAACTTGTGATATCTGAGGCATAAAAACAACTTCTAGTCAGACATTTCAAGCACATTGATGGTGTCGCCTACGAAGGATGTCAGAAAGGCGACACTTAGGCGTTGCTTTTCTGGCGGCAGCGGCGATATCAAAAATGTTAAGGTTTTGCATTTAGTGTCCGTTTCTGACAAAGATACACCAACAAAACCTCAAATTATCATATATGTAGCATGGGTAGTAGAGCTTACTGCACTAAAAATATTTCATGGATTCCTGTATTTTGGGGTAAAAATCTCAAATCTAAACTTTGGAAAGATATAAATGTTAAGGTTTTGCCTTTAGGTCTTACATATTAGGCAGTTCCTAACAAACTATAAAAGCTTGAGCAATCAAACGGGTTATAGGTGTATCGTGGGATGTATAGCTGAATGCATTAATTCTTTACCAGCATTTTTACGATTTTTGTATTTTTTTGAGTAAAAACCTCAAATTTCTAGACTTTGAAGAAAATCAATGAATTTCATTTATCTTTTTCAAATACATTCTTGAGTACCCATGTAAAATGCTTATGACATTGACAAAGCGGGACAGACGACACGTATAATTACGTGTAATTCTTGTAAGTTATTAAGTTAGACATGAAGTTACTCAGGGTTTTCCCTGTCATTTTGTTTTAGGGAGTCCCAGGGACTCTTCAACTTTAAAATTGGGAGTCCCAGCAGAAATTCAGGAATCCCATTTTTTAAACTTTGTGAAATCGTCATGTGTACTGAATAATAAATATTGTAAAAACAGTTAACGTTACAGCCACCAAAAAAACTTCCGATCGTTCGCTGCATGGTTACAAACTTTGTCTACATCATAGTTGTTTAGATGCTTCGATTAGCCGAACGTAAGACTTTTTACCATTTCAAACTCGCGGAAGACTTGGATTTACACTGATCATAAATGACCTATTTATAGCTATTACGTGGCCTTTATTTGTAAAACATCGATTGATACCAGCGAGAAATGAACACGGCACAATACCGACAAAAAGTTATTTTTTTATTGATGTGGTTATGTAGTTTAATTAGACGTTTGTCTATTTATTATTGCGTCCCACGGACGCAAATACATGTTTTTGCAAGTCCTTTGTGATTTTTTTGCGTCCTAGACGCAGGTTTTCTGCGTCCGGGAAAACCCTGGTTACTTGAGATTATCAATAGCTTTTTAGGTCACCTGAGACAAAGTCTCAAGTGACCTATTCTAATCCCCTTTTGTCCGTCGTCGTGCGTCGTCCGTCGTCCGTCGTCCGTCGTGCGTCCGTAAACAATTTACATTTTCGACTTCTTCTCCAAAACCCACAAACCAAATTCTATGAAATTTGGCAGGAAGCTTCTATGGCTAAAGGTCAACCAAAATTGTAAATTATATGGTCCCCACCCCCCAGGGGCCTGAGGGGCGGGGCCAAAAAGGGTCAAATTGACTAAAACTTCAAAAATCTTCTTCTCTACTCTCAGATATGCTGGAATCAAACACTCTTCATAGATGGAAGGGTCTTAAGGTGTTTTACCAAAATTGTAAATTTCATGACCCAGGGGTTTCACGTTTGCCCCTGGGGAGGGGCTAAACTTTACTATAGTTTATATAGGGAAATCATATTTTTGACTTTAATTTGTTTTATTTCTATTGGAATTCATTCTAATTTTGTAAACATTGTCAGCATGGGATGACAATTTGATGGCATGCACATGTTGGCCCTGACTGACTCCCAGGGGCTGATGGGCGGGGCTAAAAAGGGCCAAATTGACTGAAATTTCACAAATCTTCTTCTTTACTCTCAGATATGATAGAATCATATACACTTCATAGATGGCTGGGTTTGAAAGTTCTTTACCAAAATTGTGAATTTCATGACCCTGGGGTCTCAAGTTTGCCCCTGGGGCGGGGCTAAACTTTACTATAGTTTATATAGGGAAATCACATTTTTGACTTTAATTTGTTTTATTTCTATTGGAATTCATTCTAATTTTGTAAACATTGTCAGCATGGGATGACAGTTTGATGGCATGCACATGTTGGCCCTGACTGACCCCCAGGGGCTGATGGGCGGGGCTAAAAAGGACCAAATTGACTTAAATTTCACAAATCTTCTTCTCTACTCTCAGATATGATAGAATCAAATACACTTCATAGATGGCTGGGTTTGAAGGTTCTTTACCAAAATTGTGAATTTCATGACCCTGGGGTCTCAAGTTTGCCCCTGGGGCGGGGCTAAACTTTACTATAGTTTATATCGGGAAATAACATTTTTAACTTTTATTGGTTTTGGAATTCATTCTAATTTTGTAAACATTGTCAGCGTGGGATGACAGTTTGATGGCATGCACATGCTGGCCCTGACTGACCCCCAGGGGCTGATGGGCGGGGCTAAAAAGGACCAAATTGACTTAAATTTCACAAATCTTCTTCTCTACTCTCAGATATGATAGAATCAAATACACTTCATAGATGGCTGGGTTTGAAGGTTCTTTACCAAAATTGTGAATTTCATGACCCTGGGGTCTCAAGTTTGCCCCTGACTGAAATTTCAAAAATCTTCTTCTCAATACTGAAATAAGGTGGAATCAAATACTCTTTATAGTTTGCAGGGTCTTCTGGTTCTTTATTGAAATTTTAAATTTCATGACCCTGGGGTCACAAGTTTGCCCCTGGGGAGGGGTTAAATTTTACTATAGTTTATATAGGGAAATCACATTTTTGACTGATTTGTTTTGATTTCTATTGGAATTCATTCTGGTTAACATTTTCAGCATGGAATGAAATTTTGATAATATGCACATATGTTGGCCCTGACTGACCCCTAGGGGCTGATGGGGGGGGGGGGGGGCAAAAAGGGTCAATTAAATAAACTGAAATATTTCAAATCTCAGGTGACCGTTAAGGCCCATGGGCCTCTTGTCTTTTAAAATATTGACATGAATAATTATACACAAACAGAAATCATAGATCAAAAAAGTTTAGTTGTTGGATGCTTGTGTATACCGGTATACACACAAATTTGTTATTTATAGCTCTACACACTTCAATGTACAATTTTCTAAAGTCAAACTGAACACTTCCTTCTAGGTACTGAGCCAATGATGACCAATCACTGCGCAAAAATATCAATGTTAAGGTTTTGCATTTAGCTCTTGCATATTAGTCAATTTCTAACAAACTATAAAATCTAGTGCAACCAAACTTGGGTATACATGTATCATGGGATGTATAGCTGAATGCATTACATTCTTAACTTACTCTAGCATTTTTATGATTTTTGTATTTTTTTGAGTGAAAACTTCAAATTTCTAGACTTAGAAGGAAATCAATGAATTTTATTCATCTGTTCAGATACATCCTTGAGTACCCATGTAAAATGCTTATGACATTGACAAAGCGGGACAGACGACACATATAATTACATGTTATTCTTGTAAGTTATTAAGTTAAACATGAAATTACTTGAGATTATCAGTAGCTTTTCTTTTAAAATATTGACATGAATTATACACAAATCATTAGTCACAGAAGTTTAGTTGTTGGATGATTGTGTATAGTCCAAAAAATACACACAAATTTGTTATTTATAGCTCTACACACTTCAATGTACAATTTTCTAAAGTCAATCTGAACACTTCCTTCTAGGTACTGAGCCAATGATGACCAATCACTGCGCAAAATTTAAGAGTTTGTGAAGTTCCAACCGACAAATGGTTGTTGAGCTCACAGGTTCAATGTTAACTTGTGATATCTGAGGCATAAAATCAACATTTAATTAAGTTAAACATGAAGGTACTTGAGATAATCAATAGCTTTCTTTTAAACTATTGACATGAAATATACAAAAACACAAGTCATAAATCACCGAAGATTAGATGTCGGATGATTGTGTATACTGGTATACACACAAATTTGTTATTCAATGCTTAATGAGCCAATGATGACCAATCACTGCGCAAAATTTAAGAGTTTGTGAAGTTCCAACTGACAAATGGTTGTTGAGCTCACAGGTTCAATGTTAACTTGTGATATCTGAGGCATAAAAGCAACTTCTATCAAAAAAAAATTCAAACAGTTGTTAGTATACAAATATTTTTACTGAAGGTAACAAGTTATTTATTGTAAGGGCTCTTTTTGCTGAAGATAACAAGAATTTTACTATCAGGCCTCTTTTAATGAAGATAACAAGTTCTTCATCATAAGGACTCTTTTTGCTGAAGATAGCAACTTCTGAACTATCAGGGCTACTGCATCGTTATAATTAAAATTAATTGAAGTCATTCATTGATGAACTGCTGTTTTAGATCTTGTAAGAACTACAAACACACACCCATACCTCTGTCTGTATAACACAAGAGTATTATTCCTGTAAAGTGTGTATGATATATTCTGTACCTCTTACCGTTCTCTTTATCTAACAGGTGGTGCATCTCAGGACGAAACCGTGATAGATAGGGACCAAACTCAAGATCCCAACGCTCCTACCTCTGAAGCAGAGAGAGCCCCTAGGGAGTCAGAAGGAGTTTCAAAGGAGAAGGAGGAGGAGGCCTCGGGAGATGGCAATATCACAGGTACAGATCATGTCTACAAACCTTTTTGTGGCCAATTGTTCAATTTTGAAATAAAATAATTATTTGTGGTGGGACACTGGTTGCAAATGCATAATTGATGATATTAAAGGAAGATTTTCCGATTTAGTTAATCAATTACATGATCAGCTAACTACATGTAGTTATCTCAAAATTCCAGAAGATTGTTACATTCTTAATTGTAGTCATATATATGTATTCATAAATTCATTAAATTCAGGTAACCCTAGGATTTGCATGTGTCAAGGATTGAGATATTTTTTTTTTGTACACTTTGTATACTGAGGAATTTGTTTGATCTTAAACACAGGAAAATATTTATATATTGAAGATTGGTTATGAAAATTACAATTGATTATTTGATCAGGTGATGTTTATTTAATTGATTATATCTGATCAAATTCCTTCACTAATCATTAAAATATATCTTGAAGTAAAAACTACCTGTCGGGGTCTGATTTGCTCTAACTGTGAATGATTCTGAACGACGTTTCTCTATAATTCCAATGCTCAGACTCCATTGAAGTAGGACTAGAACTCGTAACAGAACCCTTTGAGAGATAGTATAGGATTTGTGTGAACACATTTCTCAGCCCAGAGTATTAACATAAGTGTGTGTGTGTTACAGAGGATCCGGAAATGGAAGGAGGCCCAAAACCTATATTTCGTGGCAAATCCTTGATGTTCTTCGGTTTTGAAGATGACGCAGTACGGGAACTCACACAGTTCGTCGTGGAGAGACGTGGTGAGTCATGGGGAAAAAGTATATAATTGATGGAATTTAAAACATAACTGCAATGAAATGGAGTGGTAGGTCAGTAGCCCTCGATGTATTAGATATTGGTAGGCTATCATAAAATAAACGCTTTTTAAGCTATAGACAATGGAAAAACATATTCAGACAAGTGCTTATTGAGATAAAATGTTTGGTTGACAAACTCTTTGTTTTACATTTAACCTAGGTTATTATGCTTAAAATATCAATACTTACCACTAAATATTCAGATTGTCTTGTTTTGCCTTAGATCAATATATAGCCCTTTCTGCTTTTCCTTACTGTCGTTAAATCTAATGTATTTCTGTATAATCCTTGGGACGATATATAACGATGTAAATGGCACGGTTCAGTTCACGGTATGGGGGCGGGGGGCTGTTTAGAATTGAAAGAACCTCCTGCTTCATTTAAATCACATACAGTACATTCCAGTTAATCGGGTAACGCTTAATCGGGTATTTCGTTTAATTGCGTAAAATTTAAAATAAAAAGACCAAAACCATTTTCTCTTAAATCAGGTTAAAAAAATTCGTTTAATTGAGTTGGAAAAGTCGCATTTTTCGGTTATTCGAATAGAACAATCGGGACAAATAAATAGAAATGCTCTGATTTTCACGAAAGTCATTACGTATTTCTTTAAGTTTTGGACATCTATCAACAAATAGGGTAATTTAGATGGTTAAAATGTCAAAAAACGATAAGACATTACCTTAAACGATAATGTTATGTCGGGGTTTTGTCATGTTCAGAACTGTGTTGTTGATAATTCTGCCTCGTGGGTTTTTTCCCCCCAACAGAAGTCGATTAAGAATTGTGGGTAAAATTAAATGTTATTTTAGAGTCAGCAGCAGGCCAAACGTAATGGGGGTTTAAAAGCATAATTAAGCTACTAGACAATTAAACTTTTACATCTGGGATGTAAAATCTTCAAAGCAGAAACCAAAACAATAGGGTTTGACCTGGGTCTGCCATTGCTACAGATCGATTGATATCACTGTATGTGGTGAATCCGAAGTGAGGGGTTCGCCACGGGGAAATGTGACGACACCGGTACACAGGTGAGTTATTAAAAAAACAGTAGCGAGCAGTAAAAGGACAGATGCCTGACGTTAGCTTATAGTTCCTATTCAGGTAAGGATCAGAACTGGTTAATAAAAACATTACATTGGATTTCGTGTTGTTTTATCAGTGACTGCCAGTGTCAAGTTTGTATAAATTTTTACTACAGGAAACGACCTAAATAAACTCGGTTTCTCCAATCTCTGTGCTTTGACAATTGAAAATAATATGGAATATTTTAAACTTCATAGCGAACATAAGAATGTCTCTATGATAAACATAAATGATTTTATTTTAGCTGTAATTGTCGGCGAGTCCTCAGATCGTATGTCAAATTAGGAATACTTGGATGAAACAGGGATGTATGACCCCCGATTTGAGGTGCTACGATTGTACTGTGTCACGAATAAGAAACAATCTTTAAGGTTTTATTATTTTAATACATGTATTTTTATACAATTAGTAATAGTAATCTGACAATTTGACATCAGTAAAAACACAAACAAAAACACTGTTTATTAACAATAATAATGCAAATATTTTCTTCCAAGTCTGACAACCATTACGGACCAAATCCAAGATGGCGACGTGCATTTCAGCTTATTGCATAAGTCGGTTAATCGGGTAAAAAGTCCCCGCAAATTAGCAACCACATTAAGCGGAATGCACTGTATTTGGAAACATTTTTTGTTCCCTTTATGAGTTGAGTGATGTCATATAGGACGTTGAGGCACATCCTAACCCTTTTGTCTAGCTCATCCTACAAATGCTTGATTGCAACATATCTGGACTGTATGGTGGCCATCAAGAACTGGAACGTTGTTTTGAGCCAAAAAATCACAAAAAACCCTAGTAACACAGGACCTCTCTTTGTCCTGCTGCAACGTAAAGTTACGTTGATGGATAAGAGGAAGAATGTGTGGTCTGAAGACCTGATCATGATCCCAATATCTTACTGCTGTAAGATTTACCATTGATAACCACCAGAGGTGTTTTCAGGCCTTGAGATATTCTTGCCCATACCATAACAGACCCATCCCAGAATCTCACTTTCTGATACGAAAGTGTCAGAGTACCAGTCACTACGGTGTCACTAGACACGCCATCCATCTGACTTGTAAAGAGTAAATCAAAACTCATCATTGAACAAAACGCCTTTCTAATGGCCTAAACGAAACCGATTGGGTGCAAGTAACCACTGCCAAACTGGCAGATCAGCGTAGGAATGTGTCCTTAAATGAAAATCTCACAACCGATTCCTAACTGATCTTCGACACACAGGCCGACTATGAGTGCTGACAACTTGATGTGCCTTTTCTGTCACCTTCTGAAATCGTTTACGGACATACAAGAGACATATGCCTGTATCTTGACGTCGTGACATAATGTGTGGGTGTGCACTTCTGGGACAAAAATGCCAATGGCCCTACCCTTATCGACTTCACTCAACCGCAGCATTTCGGTGTGCATTCGCTTCGAAAAGAAATGTTATGTAAAAGATCTGTACTGTTCCAATGTTCGATTTGTAGTAATTTACCAGCACAAATGGTGCAAGAGTACCCAGTATGCACACTTTCTTGAAAAATCTGTTGAAAGCATGCAGCATCGAGTATGCTCAACTGAATTTAAACTGAAGAACATTTTCAGAGTGCAAGGAGGTAGCTCAGTGTGAAATTTAATTGAACTTTGACCATGTGTCTTAAAAAAAAACCAACTTTGCATTTCTTTTTTCTTTTAATATATAACCATAACCACCTGACTTGTTTTGTTATTATGCCCCTGCCATGAAATGGAGGGGCATATAGTGTTACCCATGTCTGTCCCGTCCCGTCCCGTCCCGTCCCGTCCCGTCCCGTCCCGTCCCGTCCCGTCTCCCGTCCCGTCCCGTCTCCAGTCCCGTCCCGTCCCGTCCCGTCCTGTTCTGTCCTGTTCTGTCCCGTCCTGTTCTGTCCCGTCCCGTCCTGTCTCCCGTCCCGTCCCGTCCCGTCCTGTTCTGTCCCGTCCAATGTAATGTAACTAGCTAATCTCAGGAGCTGCTGATGCAGTCCTCAACAAACTGTGTTTCAGGGTGTCAAGTTGCAGCAGGGGTATTTATGTTTTACATTTTCTATTAATTATATGAACCCATCAGAGGTGACGAGTCTGTGGCTCTGTGTATGGGTAGTATATAGAGTGGTATTTAAATCTGCATTTATAGTGAAAAAAGATAATTATTTGACAGAACTTTAATTCTAGTCCATTGTTTGACAGGACGTGTGTTAGACCCCAAATCTCGTGTAGTACCTGATTATGCAGTTGTTCCTCTGGACGGATTCCCAGTTGACAGGACAGCAAGTGAAGTGGTCACCAATGCCTGGTTGGTAGGTATTATAAATCGTTGACTATTTATGTCCGATGGGTAGGTATTATCGTGCTCCTCTAGAAAGTGACAGAGTATGGTGTTTGCATGCATGATAGTAATAATCAAGAAAAGTTTTAGAAATGTCTGCTTGTTGAATTGGATCATTATGTACTATAATATCAGTCAATTCAGAATATTTATTGGACACTTACCAATGTACTACATTAGATTTTAACATGATTCAACAGGTACCTCTTCATTTCTGATTTATTTATGTTCACTGGACACAATTGGCAGCTACCAAATACACATCTTTGTGGGGGAGGGACATGGATTACACTTCTTTCATTTCGGATTCAGTGTGGTGTACAAGTTTTTTCTTTTCCCAGCAAATCTGCTTGGAGCATGACACTTTGATGACAGATTCTAACGAGCTGTATCATCCCCTGGACCTGGACCTTGAACCCCAGCAGTTGTCGGGCTGTGTTCTGTCTATCAGGTACATAAAGTTTGACCACATGTTTCTTTGGCAACATTATCTGTTGTGGCTGTTGATGTTTTCTGGGAACATTGTATGTTGTCGGTGTAACATTGTATGTTGTCGGTGTAACATTGTATGTTGTTGGTGTAACATTGTATGTTGTCTTAGTAACATTGCATGTTGTCAGTGTAACATTGTATGTTGTCAGTGTAACATTGTATGTTGTCGGTGTAACATTGTATGTTGTCAGTGTAACCTTGTATGTTGTCAGTGTAACCTTGTATGTTGTCAGTGTAACATTGTATGTTGTCAGTGTAACATTGTATGTTGTCAGTGTAGCATTGTATATTGTCAGTGTAACATTGTATGTTGTCAGTGTAACATTGTATGTTATTGATGTAACATTGTATGTTGTCAGTGTAACATTGTATGTTGTCAGTGTAACGTTGTATGTTGTCGGTGTAACGTTGTATGTTGTCGATGTAACATTGTATGTTGTCAGTGTAACATTGTATGTTGTCAGTGTAACATTGTATGTTGTCAGTGTAACATTGTATGTTGTCGGTGTAACATTGTATGTTGTCGGTGTAACATTGTATGTTGTCGGTGTAACATTGTATGTTGTCGGTGTAACATTGTATGTTGTCGGTGTAACATTGTATGTTGTCGGTGTAACATTGTATGTTGTCAGTGTAACATTGTATGTTGTCGGTGTAACATTGTATGTTGTAGGTGTAACATTGTATGTTGTAGGTGTAACATTGTATGTTGTCGGTGTAACATTGTATGTTGTCGGTGTTACATTGTATGTTGTCGGTGTTACATTGTATGTTGTCGGTGTAACATTGTATGTTGTCGGTGTAACATTGTATGTTGTCGGTGTAACATTGTATGTTGTCGGTGTAACATTGTATGTTGTCGGTGTAACATTGTATGTTGTCTGTGTAACATTGTATGTTGTCGGTGTAACATTGTATGTTGTCGGTGTTACATTGTATGTTGTCGGTGTAACATTGTATGTTGTTAGGTGTAACATTGTATGTTGTCGGTGTAACATTGTATGTTGTCGGTGTTACATTGTATGTTGTCGGTGTAACATTGTATGTTGTCGGTGTAACATTGTATATTGTCAGTGTAACATTGTATGTTGTTGGTGTAACATTGTATGTTGTCGGTTGTGTGGTAACATGTATGTTGTCGGTGTAACATTGTATGTTGTCGTTGTATGCATGTGATTGTGGTGTAACATGTATGTGTGTCAGGTGTAATTGTATTGTATTGGTGTAACATTGTATGTTGTGGGTGTAACATTGTATGTTGTGGGTGTAGCATTGTATGTTGTCGGTGTAACATTGTATGTTGTCAGTGTAACATTGTATGTTGTCAGTGTAACATTGTATGTTGTCAGTGTAACATTGTATGTTGTCGGTGTAACATTGTATGTCGTCGGTGTAACATTGTATGTTGTCAGTGTAACTTTGTATGATGTCGGTGTAACATTGTATGTTGTTCATGTAGACTCCAGTCTGCCAATGATGACCAATCACTGCGCAAAATTTAAGAGTTTGTGAAGTTCCAACTGACAAATGGTTGTTGAGCTCACAGGTTCAATGTTAACTTGTGATATCTGAGGCAAAAACAACTTCTATCCAATATATTCGAAGCATGTTTGTTTTCAAATTTTAATGTTTCTAGTTTTCACTGAACAAGTATTAATGAAATGTAATTTCTCCCCCACAGTGGCTACTCAGGGACAGAGAGAGATTGTCTGATGCATATTGCTGAACTCCTGGGGGCCAAGTAAGTTTGGATCGGTAAAACAATACATAGAGGACATAGATATTACTTAAGTACTGCCACACTTAATGTGGAGTGATACTTGAGGGGCCCCCCACAGTGGCCGAGTGGTTAAGGTGTTCCGACTCTTCATCAGTATCCTTACATCTCTAGGTTGTGAGTTCGAAACCCACGTCGGGCAGTTGCCAGGTACTGACTATAGGTCGGTGGTTTTTCTCCGGGTACTGCAGCTTTCCTCCACCTCCAAAACCTGGCACGTCCTTAAATGACCATGGCTGTTAGTAGGACGTTAAGCAAAAACAAACCAAACAAGCGGTACTTATTAGTCCCCTAACAGTAGGGCTGTAGTTTTCCTCTCCATCTGTCTTGTACGTACATATGTGTGTTACACCAAAAATTGTTAGCACTCTAGAGGATTCATTCCTTGAGAGATTTTGATCAAACTTCTCACAATTATAAAATACTGCAATATCTCAGACAAGTTAAAGTTTCAGGAATGTCAAGGTCACTGTTACTATTTTCATGAAATCCTTTGTCAGCACTCTTTAGACTAGTGACTTAATTCTTTCCTTGAGGGAGTTGGATTTAACTTCTGGCACTTGTAAAGGATGATAATAGCTTGCAGGGATTGGTAGGGGACATGCATTGCTTTAGCTACTGTACTATACAGTATGCTTGTTTTTCCACATAAACCTGACTGTTATCCAGATAATCTGACCCAAGCTGACCTCAAGGGCCTTAAGGGTGGAGCCAAAAAGGGTCAAATTGATTGAAATTTCAAAAATCTTCTTCATTAGGCCCAGATATGGTAGAGTCAAATACTCTTCATGGATGGAAGGGTCTTAATGTTCTTTATCAAAATCGTAAATTTCATGGCCCCTGGGTTTTACATTTCTCCCTGGAACTGTTTAGAATTACATTGTAAATACACAGAAGATAGTTACATGTTTAAGACTGTTAAGGCCCATGGGCCTCTTGGTTACAATTGAAGATTACGTGATGACATCAGACATCATTTGAAGGTGAATAAAGTTATACCTTCAGAAAAAAAAAGACCAATAATCCTCTTGAATTGCATACCTCTAATGTTGACTTGTAATGCTACATCTAGTCCTGTATCTTTTTCTGACTACAATTGTTTTACCAGGTGCCAAGACTACTTTGTAAGGAAAGCCAGTAAGGGACTCCAACCAAGCACACATCTCATTGTGCGTGAGGCTGAGGGCTCCAAGTACGAGGCTGCCAAAAAATGGAGTATTCCTGCTGTATCAAACAGGTATAACGATATATATGTTGCAAATTCATAACTCATTCAAAAGACTGCACTATAGAACTATTCATTAAGAAAGTTTAGAAGGACTTCCAAAATATATTAAATCAGCATTCTATAAAGTTGTATCCTTTTCGAATCATTGGGTCACCATGATAATATAATATGCATGGGGGAAATTTTTGCGATCAAAAGGACCCCGTGCAAATTTCACCCTCACATAAATTTTTGCATTTACAGGAAATGTTCTACAGTGAAAATCCTCAATCGTGTTTTGTGCATTTTGTTCCAGTTGGTTATTTGCTTGTGCTAAATCTGGGAAAAGAGAAAAGGAAGAAAAATTTCATATTGACAATAAAGACATTACCCCGGTTGAAATGGAAGTACAGCAGACTTCAGCGACGACAAAAGAAGAGGAAACCTCAAACAGTAGTATAAAGCCAGAGGAGGAAGTGTCAGTGGGGAGGGGGGAGGTCGAAAACAAGACCAGCCTTATAGACAATCAGAAGGCTGTTCCAACAATAGACAACACGGAGAGTAAAACAAAAGAGGTGACAAAGACTCGTAAAAGTCTGAAGCGTACTAGCTCAACGCTGGACTGTCCAGGAGTCACTGGGGATCATGACAGACCCAGCAAGATCGCTCGAGTGTTAGAAAGTGTGAAGGAGAAAGGGAGAGGGCGATGGACAGTAGCACAGAGGAATCGCGTCCTGTAGAGAAGCCATATCAACAGGGCAGTCAGAAGGAGAACGTGAGCAAGGTGAACAGAGGTGTTGTTAACGAGAGAGTTAAGGTGAGGACATTATGCTAACATGGATATATATACTGGTACTCATATTGGTAGAATGATTAAATGTATCATAATCAAGAGATAATATGCCTTATTGATGCAAACAACGGTGTCTTGTATTTTACTGTGTGGAATAGCATCCGAAGAAAGAGAACAAATGTTGTTGTTGTTGTTTTTTTTACAGGAAAATATGACGAAGTCTTGGTTTTCATATAAGATACTAAACTTGTAACTGAGGAAGGATTAAAGTAATAGTCGATTTCATATGAGGTTTCTCTGTATGAGAAACTTAGTACATCATATGGTAGTATGATGGAATACTAGATAAAGATTTATATTTACCCAGGATATTTGTAAATTCATATCTTTTCGAGATTATTCATCCATGCCAATATACATGTACCAGCAGTGTAAGTAGTTAATATGTTCAAAGTTCACTAAGTGCAGTATAAGTACACCCCTTCACTGTATTGTAGGCCCTACAGGCTGAGGTGGACACCACCCCACAGGGTGGAGCCAGGATCCGTACGGGACTCCAAACTCCCTCGCCCGGGCGCTTCCTGGACCTAAGTAAAGAGTTCCACCCTGTGTTTGATCTCACTGTAAGTTGAAACTCACATTTGTCAAGATTAAAAGTCTACTATGAGAAAGGATCATAATATCACTGACAAGTTCGAATTTTAGGGGTTTTGGGTCAAGGTCAAGTTCCCCATTTTAGGGGTTTTGGGTCAAGGTCAAGTTCCCCATTACAATTTTTAGCTGGGGCTGGGGGACATTTGCAGCTTTAGCAATACCTAGTATGATTGTTTGGGACTGATACTTGGGACCCCATTCCCTATTGAAATCATTTCATATAAAAGCAAAAAATCCCAAGGATGTGTTATTTCTTCTTTCTAATGTTCTTTAAATTGACCGATTTCCATGTAATTTATTCTTTCAATTTTCTTAAAATTGGCCGATTTTCTTCCCAAAATGAAGCCAAAATGTCCCATCCCAAACCAGTGGGAGAGGAAGCCCGGGAGATAATTTGAGCTTCGAATTTAGTAATACGATTTTGTAACATTAGTAATGAATTTGAATTTGTTGTAGGATGCCATGGCCTCATTAGAGACACCAGAAGGACATCGTAAAGTAAACAGGAGGAAAACTAGCTTGGTAAGTACTTTTTTTGGACGATACAAATTCTGAACAAGTTTCGTCGGTAAAGGTATGAAATAAACTCATTTTAATGGAGATTTTTTCAGTAATTGATATTTTTCCCCGATTCATATTAAATGATATTGGTAAGACAACATTACTACTGGTCGTTGCACTGTTTTATACAGCCCCTGGATGAGTTGTACACGATACAGCTAGAGAAAGGTCTGAAGAATATGGAAGAGGCCCAGCCTGCTGTGGAGACATCTCCAATAAAGGTCAGAGTTTATGTCAGTTTTTACACCCCAACTGTCCGTAGTAAGATTTTCTGCGGAATACTTGTCCAAAATAAGAACTGTTTTGAGGTGTGGTTAATTGTATGTAGGTGTTTACTCTATATTGTAATTAGCTGGTTTTCAGATTTGTTTTAGTTTCTCTCTGGAGGAAATAAAACCTTTGCTATCTACAGAATCAACATCTTTTTCTTCCATATACTGTCAATATTACATGTAGAATCTTTTGAATAAGTTGGTAAAGTCAATGAGAAGAAGTGAGTGCTGCATTGGTGGCGGATTCTAGAAGACAGGCGCCTGATAAAACAGGATAAATGTGTCAGACGATGTAGTGGTTGTCTCCGGTTCTCATGGATATGGTCAGATGCTACAGAATGTCATTTAAATCAGTGGCCGGATAAGTCGGGTTTCACTGTAAATTGTTACTTTGATAATCTTGCCATGAAGTTAAGAAGAGGATACCAGAATCATATTGTCCACTTGACAAGTTTGTTCATGCTTCTCTTCCTAAAATACTGTTCTGATTCAATTTTACAGATGAATGAGGAACTCGGTCCCCTCCATGGTGTCATCATAGTCGTCAATAAGAAGTTGTCATCCCAGCAGTCAGAGTTCAACAACATCGTGTCGGATCTTGGAGGCGACTACCGCTGGTCATATGACAACTCCTGTACTCATTACATATTCCAGGTAGGGGGAGACAATTCATGTACATTTGTACTTTCGTATAGACACAATTTCTGTACTCTCTATGAATCCCCTTTATGGATTGAACTAGGTACTAATTGGTCTATTGATGTATAGACCAAAAACCAAAGTTAACTCTTAATAAACTGTATGTAATTCTAAAACACCAGATATATCTTACGCACACTTTCCACTGGATATATATACATACATTGTATAATCCAAACAAATATCATGTTTATGTTTTCCATTACAGGGACGTACAAACGACACAACAAAAGAGTTCCGATTGGCCCGCGACCAGGGCAAGATAATTGTCTCTCCACATTGGCTGCATATGGTACATCCATCTTCTCTTTCATTCTTCTTTTTAACTTTTCTCAAGGTTGTAACGTAACTCAGTTTGGAGTTTTCTTACATAACTCAGTTTGGAGTTTTCTTACACAGCTCAGTTTGGAGTTTTCTTGGATGTTGCTGAAGGCCGCCTTCACAACATTGCAATAAAAAAAAATGAAAAATATGTACAATTATTTCAGTTTATTTCTATTTCTTGGATCATTATCATTTCTTTGATACCACACATCATTTTAAGCTTGTGTGGACTTTGCAGAATTTTAGATATTATAGCCTCATATTCAATGGTGTAGCATCTTTGTATTGAATATACTTAAACATAGAGGAACTATTCGCGTTAATATTTATACCAAATCTAGATAAGAGCTTGGAATATTAGTAGAGATGATGTATTAGAGATAAGTAAAGGTTAGTTGTTGTCTCATTTTCACAATTAAAAGGTAGGACTCTCTGCGATGAATCTCTGGAATACTGGTGATCTGGACAATGGAAATGGACTTTATTTCTCTATTTAGAAAACATTTTTGAAAATTGTACAGCAAGTTACGTTTGATATCTGCCTAACAGCATGCTTCACATGTAATTTTTTATTGTGAAATTTGTTCTTTTTAGTGTAAGGAACAAGTGGCCAGGGTAGATGAGTCGCTCTTTCCACACACTTTCAACCCCAACCTATCCTTGGTAAGTGACAATTCATCCCTCTCCATATTACTCCCTTGAATCAAATTTTTTCTCAATAATGCGTCCTGTTTGTTGCTTTTTGTAAACAATATGATATAATATTCGAGTTTGCACTATTTTACCATATCAATCTCTAAATCTAATTCATCAAAACAAAACATACACAACTTGATGGTTACCAGACAGGATATACTGTCCGCATCTGCAGCCTTTACACTGTTTCTTAGTTCAGATTGACAGCTGATTCCCACCACATTATCAACAGGACTTCATGACAGTGATATGTCCTCAAAAGGTCATTGTAGTTTCATCTCAGCTTAAATGTCTCTAATGTTGCTAATCCATGACAGGAAAAAGATGAAAATAATTTTTGGGTGGTTTTAACTTGCATCAGTTAGAGTAATAATAGTAAAACCAGTTTTATGATCTTCACTTTGTCTGCGTATAAACATGTGTGATATTTGTCTGTAGTCGGTGGTGAGCAGTAAACGGACTGAGACACCTGGCCGTGCCAGCCGGCGGTCGGGACGAGCCTTGACAAGGAAGGGAGAGGATGCTGTCCTCAGTTCGAACACATCAACTGCTCTCTCCAAATCATCGACACAAAATACCGAACAGAATTCTAAATCAGAAGTGCCAAAAACTTCAGAGAACCAGTCCAGTGCAAAACAAGAGCCCTCCCCTCTCAGATCTGCAGCATCTTCATCGCCCCTTGGAACTAAACCAGACAGATCACCAAAAGAGGAAGGTCAGAGATCAGGAGAGGAGGCCATGGATCAAGAAGGCGCCACCACAGAAAAGGTT
This sequence comes from Pecten maximus, assembly GCF_902652985.1. Classification (NCBI taxonomy): domain Eukaryota; kingdom Metazoa; phylum Mollusca; class Bivalvia; order Pectinida; family Pectinidae; genus Pecten; species Pecten maximus. The sequence continues at coordinate 46,141,604 of NC_047016.1, forward strand.
TCATATTTGTTGTTTCTGATTTCTTTCTGATGGTTTTTATTTCTGCATTTATTTTGCTACCAAACTGGCTTGCTAACATCTTCATAGAACTGTTGATGAATTAATGGTGAGAATCCGAAACACCTGTAATATCATATGTCTTATATGGATTGTTTTGTCTATCAGCAGGAGGGACTGGAAATGGGCGGCACATTGGAACTCCGAGAGGTCCTCTCAAAACAACTGGAGAAGATGATGGGTTCAAAGTACTGTTTTCACTTTTTTCCATTTTTTTCCCCTTTTCTAATTTGTCATAATATACATTGTTTGCATTCAACATGTTTAACACAAATTATAATTGTTACATAAAAAATAAACATTCTTCTTTAATGGGTAAATCTTGAGTTGTAAACAAATGAATACTGTTTTACGCTTTAATCATTATGTCAAACTTCCTCATATTAGATATATTGTATAATTTTCAGAGCTAAGAAAAACACCCGGAGAAAAAGTAAAAGACTTAACTGTAAGTATAGAATTTTTTTTGTATAAGAATTAGATGTTTAGATTATTTTCTATTTAAGCGAATTTTTTTAAGAATTACTGTACACTAGATAATAAATTATTGATGCTGTATAAAGTGATACCAGAACTGCATTCTTAATAAACCAGGTGTATAATGCTTTGATAATTTTTCATAAGTGTGATTGTAGTAGATTGTATTAGAGGGAATACTTTGATATAAGTTTAAATTGTTTGATGGTACAGCCAGCGGACAGATGAACATGTCGGGGGAGACATCTGGAGAACTGTCAGGGGAGGGTCGGAACAGTAGCCATAGTCGGCCCCCTTCTCGTCAGAACCGTTGGAGTCTGCAAGGTATGGCAAATGTAAACAAAATAAATCAAGTTCATTTCAATAGATTCTCACCTCAGTAGTCTTTCTGTTAAATAGGTGTGTGACATCTGTACCATTTTTATGGCATCTTTCTTGTGAGTGTTGCCCTTTGTATATTTCAGAGCTAAAATTCTTGATTTTTGCAGGATTACCAGGTGTGTACACCATGTCATGTTACCCAGGCATGAGAATATTCTTGCTAAAAATCTTTTATTTCAGACTTCTTTATTTTCTTTATGTTGTAATGTCAACTTGAAAATTTCCCATAGAAAACATATAGAAAAGTTTTTGGTATATAGTCGGAAGAAAATTCAAACTAAGCTGTTTAAAGGCTTGTACAAAAGTCACACAAGAAATTTGGTGATGGTTTCTGTAACTTTTTAAAAATTAATTCAACAAAATGAGAGGTATTTGTTTGTCATATAGGAAATTCATTAGAGCTATTCCATTGAAATATCTACCTGACCCCAGGACTCCAAAACAAATCACTTCTATCCATGGTTGGATTTCTTTCCTACAGGTTCTAGTAATTTATTCAATAACTTCTATGGGTGGTACCCCTTAACACAACCTGGAGTCCTGGGGTGGGGTAGATGTGTTACTAGAATAGCCCTTATAGGGTTTTGTATAAAGTTGGGCCAAATTCAGGGATTTTATTTGCTTTGTTATAAGCAGAAATTTTTATCAAACATGTTTGTCTAACTAGTTTTACTGTATAAAATTGCATTCATATATTTGAATCACTATTATAGATAAACTAAGACAGAGATTCTGAAGTTATTGGTGAATTATTTATATGTATATATATTATATCCTCTAGATGAGCAGGCTGGTCAGAGTGAACGACGAAACAGCAGACAGACTTCAGGAGGTTAGTGACTGTCCCTGTTTCTATCTTGTCCTATACCTAATTGTCCTAGTGACTGTCCCTGTTTCTATCTCGTCCTATACCTAATTGTCCTAGTGACTGTCCCTGTTTCTATCTTGTCCTATACCTAATTGTCCCTAATGGCCCAGTGATCCACTCTTGTTCAATTTAGGATCGTCAACTTTACAGAGTTTTTTCTGCCTATATATTTGGGTCTTAATTTAAGCCTCATTTCCAGAAGTGAATTTTGTTTATTTCTCCAAATAAAACAACCAATACTCAAAATCATTGAATTTCGTATTTTTATGCGAAAACATGAAATTCAGCAATCTTATGTTACCCCTTTCCTGTCTAATTTGACTTGCTGCACACAATTTCTGCCAGGTTGTAATTTTTTAAAATGGCCAGAAAAAATCACCAGACTTTGTTTATAATGTCATGTACACACAAAATTATGAAAATAATTGAAAAAACCTTGAGGCCTTGGGTATGTTCAGCAGTCAAACACATCCATCTTAAGCAAGTATCACTTCATTTATGCAGGAAAGAATTTTGTCTCACTCCTAGGAAATAGTGGCAATTAGTTGAAATATGTTAGTGGCAGTTAGTTGCATACATGCAAGTTCCTTTTCAGTAAAATTCAAAGCAAAAAGTTAGAAATATATTTTGCTTGTATATAAATATCTTAATAAAAATTGACTCAAGAATAACGATGTGACATTTTATTTGGCCTGAACAGCTAAGTCCCTGGACAATAACTCAGGCCCTGAAGCTTCACAGAGTGTACAAATCACCTGGGACGATCCCACAGGGAGGTAGGTCTTAACCAGCTCACTGTACATTGTCTCGATGATAATTAGTGTTCATTATCAATTAACAACTTTTAATTGTACTGTTTATTTCCTTTAAAATGAAGAAATGAACTTGATAAGATTAAAACTATTACAATGCATCTTCTAATAACAAAGTCAGATAACAGATTTCTTACTCTCGGTGAAGATATGTGATGTATTGGGGAAAGGAAGTGTTGATCTATACTACTGTGGTACTCTTCCTCAGACTGGAGGAGGAGAAACTGGCTCACAAGTTAGAGAGAGCCTGCAGTCCCACACAGGACCCTTCCCTACCACCCGGCTACCTCGACGCCGAGTTCTCCGAGGTAGAGGAGGAGGAAGAGGAGGAACATCCTGTGCCAAATCTTCCTCACTATGTAAGGCGAAAAGAACTGGGCCCAGATACTGAATTTCAGGAAAATTCCTTAGATTTTTCCAATAATGCTTTTATAATTATGGACAATTTCAAAAGGATCTTCCCATAAGATAAGGAATGTTGATGGAACTGGTTTCATATTGGTACAGAATTTATTTCCATGTCTTTCAAATCAAAGAATTACCAAGACCAAAATTGACTTTATACACACATAAGAAGTATCATTTCTATCTCCTACTTAAGTTAGAACAGTGTAAATCCACCTAGGTTATGCTTGTGTTTATCACTTTCAGCTTGTGTTTCATTTATGGCAGATGAAATACAGAATTTGGTGAGCTGTTATGTATATCATGTGAGGGGTAGAGCTCATGTTTGTGTATCTTCCTGTTACTATTTCAATCTGATATGTTGTAGGGTAAGACAGAACGGCGTCCAGAAGATGAAAGAATAAAGACCCCAGAGGCCCCGGCCCTGGGTAAGTATATCAATTCACTAATTTATTAACTCTAAAAACATTATCACTTTTCACATGTAGTGAAATAGTAAATTTAGTCATGAAATTACGATTTACATTTTAGAAAAAAACATGTCTAGTCTCTGAGAAAAGGAAACTCTAAAACATTTTTAAAGGAAATAAGAAATCTTAAGAATATTTGGGTCAAGAATGTTATTTTGAAATGTATTCAAAGATGTTATTGAAGATTTTAGAAAGTGAAATTCAAGTCTTTTTCAAGGAAGAGATTTCTACAAAATTTGTTAATTAATTTGGCTAAGTGATTATGTTTCACATATGTATATTAAGTTCCTCAGGTGTGTATACAATTTGTTTTTTGCAGCTTTTCCCAGACCAAGACATTCCACACGAGGGGATCCCTCAGAATCATTGGTTCCAGTGCATGATGCTGAAGAGAAGGCAGAGGGGGAGACAACTCGACCTACACCAGTATTCTTGTTGTCTGGAGTTTCACAAGAGGTAAAGTTTGGTTTGGTTTATTTTGATTGATGTCCTATTAACAGCCAGAGTCATGGTACCACTAGAGGGAGAGGTTTGTCCATCAATGTTTCTGTGTTATCTTTTAACTTTTATTTTTGGCATGTGATTATCATAGCAGTCATCTATTTATAGATCAAATGTTGGATGTCAATTTTTTGATATAATGGTACACGTTTCTTATGGAGATTTTGTGTTAACCATTGAATAATCAAATGTTGGGAGACAAAACCACAGCTTTTATCTTGCTCCTTTAAAATGAAACTGTTTTTATTTTGTTTGATAATAAAAAATGAAATGGATTATTTGTCTTCAACTAAATACATGACCCAAAGGTTATATAACCTTTGACAAGAGTAAGTAACTTGGACAGAAGTGATTTGATTGCAAATTAGTTGGAACTTTGATAGTTGTGTTTTGCTGTATATTGATTTAACGTTTCTAATTCATGAATAAAATTTGATTTGTAATTTTCACCTACAATGTTTATCCTGATGTAGGAGAAAGACCACTATGGGGCTTTGGTGGAACAGCTAGGGGGTCAGATGCTGGATGGTCAGATGTACAATTCTTCCTGTACTCACCTTGTTATAGGTAAGGTTGTCACCTGTACTCACATTGTTATCACCTGTACTCACCTTGTTATAGGTAAGGTTGTCACCTGTACTCACCTTGTTATAGGTAAGATTGTCACCTGTACTCACCTGGTTATAGGTAAGATTGTCACCTGTACTCACCTTGTTATAGGTAAGGTTGTCACCTGTACTCACCTTGTTATAGGTAAGGTTGTCACCTGTACTCACCTTGTTATAGGTAAGGTTGTAACCTGTACTCACCTTGTTATAGGTAAGGTTGTCACCTGTACTCACTTTGTTATAGGTAAGGTTGTCACCTGTACTCACCTTGTTATAGGTAGGGTTGTCACCTGTACTCACCTTGTTATAGGTAAGGTTGTCACCTGTACTCACCTTGTTATATGTAAGGTTGTCACCTGTACTCACCTTGTTATAGGTAAGGTTGTCACCTGTACTCACCTTGTTATAGGTAAGGTTGTCACCTGTACTCACCTTGTTATAGGTAAGGTTGTCACCTGTACTCACCTTGTTATAGGTAAGGTTGTCACCTGTACTCACCTTGTTATAGGTAAGGTTGTCACCTGTACTCACCTTGTTATAGGTAAGATTGTCACCTGTACTCACCTTGTTATAGGTAAGGTTGTCACCTGTACCCACCTTGTTATAGGTAAGGTTGTAACCTGTACTTACCTTGTTATAGGTAAGGTTGTCACCTGTACTCACCTTGTTATAGGTAAGGTTGTCACCTGTACTCACCTTGTTATAGGTAAGGTTGTCACCTGTACTCACCTTGTTATAGGTAAGGTTGTAACCTGTACTTACCTTGTTATAGGTAAGGTTGTCACCTGTACTCACCTTGTTATAGGTAGGGTTGTAACCTGTACCCACCTTGTTATAGGTAAGGTTGTCACCTGTACTCACCTTGTTATAGGTAAGGTTGTCACCTGTACTCACCCTGTTATAGGTAGGGTTGTAACTTGTACCCACCTTGTTATAGGTAAGGTTGTCACCTGTACCCACCTTGTTATAGGTAAGGTTGTCACCTGTACTCACCTTGTTATAGGTAGGGTTGTAACCTGTACTCACCTTGTTATAGGTAAGGTTGTCACCTGTACTCACCTTGTTATAGGTAAGGTTGTCACCTGTACTCACCTTGTTATAGGTAAGGTTGTCACCTGTACTCACCCTGTTATAGGTAAGGCTGTCACCTGTACTCACCTTGTTATAGTTAAGATTGTCACCTGTACTCACCTTGTTAAAGGTAAGGTTGTCACCTGTACTCACCTTGTTATAGGTAAGGTTGTCACCTGTACTCACCTTGTTATAGGTAAGGTTGTCACCTGTACTCACCTTGTTATAGGTAAGGTTATCACCTGTACTCACCTTGTTATAGGTAGGGTTGTCACCTGTACTCACCTTGTTATAGGTAGGGTTGTCACCTGTACTCACCTTGTTATAGGTAGGGTTGTCACCTGTACTCACCTTGTTATAGGTAAGGTTGTCACCTGTACTCACCTTGTTATAGGTATGATTGTCACCTGTACTCACCTTGTTATAGGTATGATTGTCACCTGTACTCACCTTGTTATAGGTAAGGTTGTCACCTGTACTCACCTTGTTATAGGTATGATTGTCACCTGTACTCACCTTGTTATAGGTAAGGTTGTCACCTGTACTCACCTTGTCATAGGTAAGGTTGTCACCTGTACTTACCTTGTTATAGGTAAGGTTGTCACCTGTACTCACCTTGTCATAGGTAAGGTTGTCACCTGTACTCACCTTGTTATAGGTAAGGTTGTCACCTGTACTCACCTTGTCATAGGTAGGGTTGTCACCTGTACTCACCTTGTTATAGGTAAGGTTGTCACCTATACTTACCTTGTCATAGGTAAGGTTGTCAATTGTACTCACCTTGTTACAGGTAAGGCTGTCACCTGTACTCAACTTGTTACAGGTAAGGTTGTCACCTATACTTACCTTGTCTTAGGTAAGGTTGTCAATTGTACTCACCTTGTCATAGGTAAGGTTGTCAATTGTACTCACCTTGTTACAGGTAAGGTTGTCACTTGTACTCACCTTGTTACAGGTAAGGCTGTCACCTGTACTCAACTTGTTACAGGTAAGGTTGTCACCTATACTTACCTTGTCATAGGTAAGGTTGTCAATTGTACTCACCTTGTCATAGGTAAGGTTGTCACTTGTACTCACCTTGTTACAGGTAAGGTTGTCACTTGTACTCACCTTGTTATAGGTAAGGTTGTCACCTGTACTCAACTTGTTATAGGTAAGGTTGTCACCTGTACTCACCTTGTTATAGGTAAGGTTGTAACTATTTGACTTTAGACTATTTGTGCTCATGTACTAATAACACCAAAAGTGTGTATGACTGAAATGGTATTGAGAATTTTAGAGTTGTATAGGTAATGAGGGGCTACAAATTATCTATGTATGTTAAATCTTGTTTTATTTCAGGTCTGCCATCCCGCAACGAGAAATTCCTTGCTAGTGTTGCATCAGGAAAATGGGTGCTTCACAAATCATACTTTGAGGCCTGTCGACAGGAGGGCAAGTTTGTACCAGTAAGTTTGACTAGATCGTAATATGTATTCATATAAACCAACTTTTTGAATATTACCATCAGTTTGAAAAGAAGAAAAAAAAAATCTAAAAAGAACTCAAAAGACTCAATAAATTTGTAAAACAAGCTGATACCATATCAGTTATTATGTCACATGTATACCATGTTTGTTTTTATTCTGCGATGAGCATGAACTAGATTGAGATTAAAATTAATTTGAACAGGAGGCTTTGTATGAGTGGGGAGGAGAGGGTACATCGAGGCTGGCAAGTAGTAAGAACCAGGCCGTGGTGAAGCTAGCGGCAGCCGCACACTCGTGGAGGGTTTCCGTGGAGGAGGAACGAAAGGTAACGTAGAAAATGGACACTTGTTACAGGTAAAAAGACCTGTCCTTAATACCAATACGACTTCCTGGACTCGCATCACTATTTATGACCAGACCCTAGTTTCATTGGATCAAGGGAGCAATATTTGTTAAAAAAAACTTTCTTTAAATCCTGTAGTTGGTGGAATTCCTAAAGTTTAGAAAATTGATAAAACTGGCGCTAGACTTTTCAAATATATACAGATAGGGATACAATTTTCTCTCACAAATTAAATTTTCTGCACCCAATATAAGAGCTTGATTATAAATGTCTTCTCAGAGACATTTCAATTGCCATCTAGTGCAATGTTCCACTGAAATATTCACCACAAATTATTTCTAGTTATAAATGTCTAAACAAACTGCTTATGACAGAGATCGGGTTCCTGCTTTGGAGCATTCAGTGGATGGAAAGTGCTTTTATGTGCCGACCCGAATAAAGAATCAAGCTTCCGGAGGTTACTGGCAGCAGGGGGCGCCACTGTCCTCACTAACAAGTAGGTACACTGCACACACAAAAAAAGAAGTATATCTGACGTTTTTTCCCATTTAATGGTTTAATCATAAAAATAATTGGTCATTTTCATGATCGGTTTGACATCTGTGTGTCTTTATTATACAAATGCATGTATATCACGGGTGTCTGTGCAATAGTGCAGTATATTTCAGCCAAGTGCAATAGAACATCGGCTGATTACCAGTACCTCATGTCAAATTTTCTGGATTATTGTACAGACAACCATGATATACTTGTTTTACTACATAATCACTAAAACATACTTAGAACCACTGAAATCTCGACTTTCCTGTAGGCCTAGAATCGCCATGACTGTCATCTGGCAGTATTGACATCTGAGTGATTTAGACGCTTGAAAGGGTAGGACTTAATTCGACCATGCAATATTCATTTTAGCTTTGCAATATTTCAAAATACAGCTGAGGAAAATCAAAAGCATTATGTAAGGAAATGTTATAGAAAATTTTGAACACTCTCTATTCCTGTGTAAGTTTAAAGTTTGTTGCATTGATATGGAACTGTTGTATTTGACATCTGATGTACACACTGTCTCATGTTACAGACCACCATTCACGAAGACACTCTCAGCCACACATGCCTTCATAGAGCTGTCCAAGTACAAGATGTCACAGGTCAGGAGATATTAACATTCTTAGATATCAGCTTTAAAAAATTATAATTTTTCTAAAATTTGTATCAATGTTGGTTTTTGACGATCGTCTGTAATAGGGTTACTTATTGACAACTCATTGTATGTTGCCACGGTTACAGGAAGATCTGGAGGTACTGCTCAGCATCAATGTATTGTGTTTACGCCCAGACTTCATCGCCGCACATCTGACCGACAGCCCTCCGCCACGATCTGAAGACTTCTGTCCTCCGGAGGTAGCTGCACTTATTGTAAGGTAGGTACCACATCCTGTCTTCTGTAAACTCTCATTAACTACCAGAGGTAGGTACCACATCCTATCTTCTGTAAACTCTCATTAACTACCAGAGGTAGGTACCACATCCTGTCTTCTGTAAACTCTCATTAACTACCAGAGGTAGGTACCACATCCTGTCTTCTGTAAACTCTCATTAACTACAAGAGGTAGGTACCACATCCTATCTTCTGTAAACTCTCATTAACTACCAGAGGTAGGTACCACATCCTATCTTCTGTAATCTCTCATTAACTACCAGAGGTAGGTACCATATCCTGTCTTCTGTAAACTCTCATTAACTACCAGAGGTAGGTACCACATCCTATCTTCTGTAAACTCTCATTAACTACCAGAGGTAGGTACCACATCCTATCTTCTGTAAACTCTCATTAACTACCAGAGGTAGGTACCACATCCTATCTTCTGTAAACTCACATAAACTTACAGTCTTATATGAGTACCTTGTCTCAGCAACTTCAGCCCCTCCAGAGATATGTGTAATCAGTTTGACTCAGGTATATAAGAGATACCTTGCCCCTCATATGTCATCTGAGTAATTAACGGAACAGCGTCAATGATTGTGTTTGGCACATTTTCAGGTCAACTTTTCACAACTTGCTCTTTGAGGAGTATCTGGAAATTCTTACTCCTATTTTCCCTATATCTTTTATTCTGTTTCAGTCTAAAAGGAGAGGCTAGCGGAAGAAAAAAGTCATCATCCTCATCTAACGAGTCTAGAAGTAGGCGGACCAAAAATCACTGACGATGGCTGCTTGTAGGACAACATAAAAGCAGCATAATGACTGTGTGCTCAAAACTCACTGACTTGTGGTGTGATGGGTGGTCATCATGCTGGTCAAGACCTCTGACTTGTGGTGTGATGGGTGGTCATCATGCTGGTCAAGACCTCTGACTTGTGGTGTGATGGGTGGTCATCATGCTGGTCAAGACCTCTGACTTGTGGTGTGATGGGTGGTCATCATGCTGGTCAAGACCTCTGACTTGTGGTGTGATGGGTGGTCATCATGCTGGTCAAGACCTCTGACTTGTGGTGTGATGGGTGGTCATCATGCTGGTCAAGCTCTCTGACTTGTGGTGTGATGGGTGGTCATCACGCTGGTCAAACTGTTTGTGGTCAGCGTGATTCGTTACTGATTTTAAGTGGACATATTTTTAAACTGTATGTACAGTGGCCTAAATAATGTATTTATTCTTATAAACTTCAGTGAGTATGACAGTTGTTGTACAAACAATGGAATGCCAAAAGAGGGACGTTCGCTGGCAGCTACTCAAAGTGACAAGTGCCTATTGTGTTCGATGATGACTTCCAGGACAATAATATTGTTTATTTTGTAATACACTGTTAATGATCAAAATATATAAAATGTATACATAAACAGGTATGTGATTAAATATGTAAAACACAACATGCTTGTGTTTGTTGTAAACCATCAGTACAGGGTCTGTCTCAGCTCTCCATGTGATTCATAGACTGTCTAACATCTTCATTGTGCATTACAGCAAAACAAATACTGATGATGTCATACAATACAGTGAAAAATCATCATTAAATTTTAAAAGGTCGATTGAATTGCTTGCATGAATATTTACAGTAATAATGGGCGAACTTGATTCTAGATGGCATTTGTGCTGTTTGCCGGTTTTTGAGCTTGTCGCCGACACATTCAACCAAAGTGGCTCAGTTACAATATGGCCGACATAGACCAAAACATATTTATTTTATGTATTTATATATAAATAAACATATTTTCAAAAGCATTGTAAACATTGAACGCTGCAGAACATTAAAAAAAACTAATTTTGCAATATATATGACTAAAGTAGCCTGACGGGCTCAAAACAAGTTGAAACTCTTTAATTCTTACTTAATCTAATCAACATGTGGCTGTGTTGTTTGCCGATGTGCCTGTGCTTCCAAACCGGCAGGAATTTACACCAATCAGCACATGCCAAAATTGCGCGCACATATCTGAGACACAATCAAGTAATTTTGCCCCCTTGCCGCCGGCACGTCGGAATCAAGTTCGCCCTATAAGAAGGCTACTTAGCCCCTATTGGATGACATCTTTCTGTGGAAAAAATCCCTGAAATGGTTGTGTAATTTCAAACACTATACAAAAACATGAAATGGAAAGTTAAGTGTAAGATTAACTTAGGTCACCTGAGTGATAGTTTCATCATTAGGGTTTTCTGTAGGGGTTAAACAGTTATGAGATAAACATAGATTTCTACATAGGTGCCATCTTCGATTTAGACTGCAGTGAATCGGTTATCATAAATGTTTCAAAATATATCATCTGCACTGTATCACTTCGGATGAAACTTCTCTGCCATTTAGAAGATATGAATCAGATGTTAAAAGCAAATGGTCAAAACAAAAAACCAGTGTTCACAGATAGGAAGGGGAATACTTCACATTATATCTCTCAAAGCTTGATGGCAGATTGCACAATAGCTGAATAAAGATCTTAATGCTAAATAGATTAGCATATTGTATTTCCATGTGATGAAAAAAACCCGATAGAAACTCGTTTAAAAGTCTCACAATTATTATCAACAGTAAATCATGTACCTATAAAGATTTCATCATATTCAGGATGTTTCCCTCAAACTTACCTGAAGGCATACCTATAACAAAGATAAAAAAATCTTTGTAGAACATCCTATTATGTTATTAGGCATTGTATTACAGTGTATGTAGGTGATGCGGTTTACCATATATGTACCGGTACATGCACATGCCTTTTCTGATACTGTTCTGATTGTCAATGAACAAAAACAAAAACAAAACAAAAAAAGGAATTTAAGTGATAGCACACCAACTTCGGATATATTTCACATCTAAAAGAAATCCTTGTCAACACTCTGGAAGCTTCATTTCTTTAGGAAGTTGGATAAAATTTCAGACACTTGTAAAGGACCATAATAGTTAGCTGGGGCTGGTATGGGTCATGTATTGCTTTAGGAAAATGCTTGTTGAATTTCGATACTGATTTGAAAACGCAATAGCTGATGGGTGGCCATCTTGGATTTTGACAGTTGCAGTTTGTTAATACTATTTCATCAAGAGGTTCTTATATGATATTTCTTTTTTAGTTTTATTTGAAAATAAGTGGCTGATACATGGCCGTCTTTGATTATGAAAGTTGAAGTTTGTTATCGCTGTTTCTTGTTCAGAAAGTTCTTAGAATCCTATCATTTAATTCCTTTGTAGGCTCTACTTGTTATTCAATAATTAAGTAAATGGGGAAAGTAGGAAAAAGTAGATCAGTTATTTAACCAATAAAGTTGCTTCAATGGCGGACTCCAAGATCCCTCTGGGGTCTCTTGTTCCTGACAATAGCTTGTTGTTTTCCTTTGATTTTGCCAAGATATATTCAAGGCATGAAGAAAGGGAAAGTGAACACAACCCCTGGGGTATCGAGAATGAAGCCAGAACGGTTGGAGAGGCAGTAGAGAACTAGAAGTTTTTAACCTTGGGCATGTTTATGCAGGCTCCAAAAACAACCCGAAAAATGGAACCAATGAAGCTTTGCTGACCAATCCAAAATAACATAAAGTAATAGATTTTCATCTTCTGTGTATTTTCATGTGAATCATATGAATTCTTTCATTCCTGAAGTGTCTCAGCACACCCTCTTGCTATTGTCAGATGTTCCTGATAAGTTTGACAATATATATAATGTGTACAAGTTTTCTATATTTTATTTTTTTCCCGTTAAGACTTCTTTGTGACCTGAACCACTTTAAAGATATGTAAGACGCCCAAATGAAATGGAGGCTCACTTCTGATTGGCCAAAATGTAGATGCTGTCCAATTTTCATGAAAATGTATATCGCTGTGGTATGTAATAAAAAACATTGGTGAAATCCATTTTAGGATGGGACAATTTACAGCTAAGCTTCTGAAAATTTGAAATGTAAATATTTTGGTATTGGTGTATTATGACACTACAAACATGAATGCCACTTCTATTTTTTGGATAACAAAAAAATGGCCACCATTTTCTGGTCTCTGATATGTGGAAATTGAGGTATTGACTGATTTTGCTGGTTTTGAAGGATGCCTAAAACAATTGCAACAGTTTTGAATAATTTTCGCTGCCATGGTAATGAAATGGAGGCCCCTGATTGGTCAAAATGTAGATATTGTCAGATTTGCAATGAAATATAGGTGATTCATTACTACAGATACAACTGTGACTTCTTATTTCTGTGTATATAAAGAAATGGCTGCAATTTTGCTCTCTTCTGATTGGTGGAAATTAGTGTTTAAATGTACTATGACTTAAGGAAAAATATTGAGGTTTCTTTAAGCTTTATTGTCAACTGTGGGGGTGGTTCGGGGAACTTCTGTGTAACAGCCCTGTTATAATTAACATTTGTTGATACCGAGTCGATACCAAAAGTACAACAACAACAGAGTGGAAAATGCCAGTGCTTGAAATATACTGAACCCTGGAATCTAGGGGACCAGCATGTATTAGTTCTTACTTTTAAAGCTTAATTATTAGTGTGTGTATTTCCAACCCCACATATTGATAAGTGGAGTACCCTTGACTATGAAGTAAGGTTATTTTTGATTTTGCAGTCAAGGTTTGTAATCGAGTTATAAGATCTATGAGAAACGTTGTCTGCCGTCACTTGTATAATATGTAATCGTTAAGCTTTGTAAATTGGTGTCAATTTCGAATTTGTTTCTATTGATGACACAGAAGTATGGGGTGTGCATGTTAAGTTAGAGAACATCAAAATGGTCTTTTGTCTCATCTGAATGAAAAAAACTTTTTTTCTGTCTTTTAAAGATTAAATAAAAAGAAGAAAAAAGTCTGAGAACTATCAGTATCAAAAAATCCACTCAACCCTGCAAATCCAGGGAAACAACATGTATTATTACTTTAATACGTTTGTAACACAAAACCATAATTAGTCAGTGTTTCAGTACACGCATACAAAAAGTTGGGAATCCTTGATTACCATGTAAGGTTATTTAATTTTTCACACCTATAAAATTTCTTGTTTGCTGCCACTCCAAATCGTTAGATGAAGTTTTGGAAATTAGTGTCAATTTTAAATAAAAGGTTGTTCCTATTCATAAGGAATTTGTCTAATGATGCAGAAATGCGAGGTGTACAGGTTACGTAAGGGAGGTAATTTGCTATCATTCAAATTCATGAATTGGTCATTAAACATATACCACTTTTCAGATCTCAAGATGATCAAAAAGAAGTGGATTTAATGCTTTACAAGAAGGTAAGTTATAAATATTGCAAAAATCGCATCAACCAATGGTGGCAGTAAAAGGAAGAAAGGTTACGTGAACAAAGTTGCTACTGCGTTTATGACAGGACTAGCTAAAGGCCTGGAACTTATACACATACCACCAGGGACCTATATATATATACCAGGGACCTATACACATACCAGGGACCTATACACATACCAGGGACCTATATATACATACCAGAGACCTGTATATACATAGCAGGGACCTATATACATATCAGGGACCTACAATACTAGGGACTTATATACATACAAGGGACCTGTATACATATCAGGGACCTATATATACATACCAGGGACCTGTACACATTCCAGGGACCTATACACATACCAGGGAAATGTATACATATCGGGGACCTGTACACATACCAGGGACCTCTATACAAACAAGGGACCTACACACATACCAGGGACCTGTACACATACCAGGGACCTCTATACATACCAGGGACCTATACACATACCAGGGACCTATACATATACCAGTGACCCATACACATACCAGGGACCTATATACACATACCAGGGACCTCTATATATACCAGGGACCTGTACACATACCAGGGACCTATATACACATACCAGGGACCTATATATACATACCAGGGACCTATATACACATACCAGGGACCTGTACACATACCAGGGACCTATATACACATACCAGGGACCTATATATACATACCAGGGACCTATATACACATACCAGAGACCTATATATACCGGGGACCTATACACATACCAGGGACCTATACATATACCAGTGACCCATACACATACCAGGGACCTGTACACATACCAGGGACCTATACACATACCAGGGACCTGTACACATACCAGGGACCTATACACATACCAGGGACCTGTACACATACCAGGGACCTGTACACATACCAGGGACCTGTACACATACCAGGGACCTATATACATACCAGGGACCTGTACACATACCAGGGACCTATATACATATCAGGGAGCCATACACATACCAGGGACCTACACACATACCAGGGACCTGTATACATATCAGGGACCTGTACACATACCAGGGACCTATACATACTAGGGACCTACACACATACCAGGGACCCATACACATACCAGGGACCCATACACATACCAGGGACCTATATATACATACCAGAGACCTGTATATACATAGCAGGGACCTATATACATATCAGGGACCTACAATACTAGGGACCTATATACATACAAGGGACCTGTATACATATCAGGGACCTATATATACATACCAGGGACCTGTACACATTCCAGGGACCTATACACATACCAGGGAAATGTATACATATCAGGGACCTGTACACATACCAGGGACCTCTATACAAACAAGGGACCTACACACATACCAGGGACCTGTACACATACCAGGGACCTCTATACATACCAGTGACCCATACACATACCAGGGACCTATATATACATACCAGGGACCTATATACACATACCAGGGACCTATATATACATACCAGGGACCTGTACACATACCAGGGACCTATATACATACCAGGGACCCATACACATACCAGGGACCTGTATACATACCAGGGACCTATATACACATACCAGGGACCTATATACACATACCAGGGACCTATATACACATACCAGGGACCTATATACACATACCAGGGACCTGTACACATACCAGGGACCTATATACACATACCAGGGACCTATATATACATACCTGGGACCTATATACACATACCAGAGACCTATATATACCGGGGACCTATACACATACCAGGGACCTGTACACATACCAGGGACCTATATACATACCAGGGACCTATATACATACCAGGGACCCATACACATACCAGGGACCTATATACACATACCAGGGACCTATATACGTACAAGGGACCTATATACATACCAGGGACCTATATATACCAGGGACATATATACACATACCAGGGACCTATATATACCAGGGACCTGTACACATACCAGGGACCTATATATACATACCAGGGACCTATATATACATACCAGGGACCTATATATACCAGGGACCTGTACACATACCAGGGACCTATATACGTACAAGGGACCTATATACATACCAGGGACCTATATATACCAGGGACCTGTACACATACCAGGGACCTATATACCCATACCAGGGACCTATATACCCATACCAGGGACCTATATACGTACAAGGGACCTATATACATACCAGGGACCTATATATATACCAGGGACATATATATACCAGGGACCTGTACACATACCAGGGACCTATATATACATACCAGGGACCTATATATACATACCAGGGACCTATATACACATACCAGGGACCTATATATACCGGGGACCTATACATACCAGGGACCTATATATACATACCAGGGACCTATATACACATACCAGGGACCTATATACACATACCAGGGACCTATATATACCGGGGACCTATACATACCAGGGACCTATATACGTACAAGGAACCTATATACATACCAGGGACCTATATATACCGGGGACCTATATACATACCAGGGACCTATATACACATACCAGGGACCTATATATACCGGGGACCTATATATATACCGGGGACCTATATATACCGGGGACCTATATACATACCAGGGACCTATATATACCGGGGACCTATACACATACCAGGGACCTATATATACCGGGGACCTATATACATACCAGGGACCTATATACACATACCAGGGACCTATATACGTACAAGGGACCTATAGACATACCAGGGACCTATATATACCGGGGACCTATACATAACAGGGACCTATATACACATACCAGGACCTATATATATACCAGGGACCTATACACATACCAGGGACCTATATCCCGGTCGCAAAATCTCATATCATCCACAAAATCCAGAGACGAAAATATACGGTTAATGATATACGTCCCAAGCATACTGAAGCAACAATATAATTTAGAATAACAAAATTGAAAGGAAACCTTGTTTCGAAAGAAAAAAAAGGGATATTTCGTACTGATAAGTTATCGTCAGAAATCTACTAATACTTAGTCTGGCTGACAGCCTAAAGACTACTGCCTACCACGCATGATTGCGTACTTACCTGTGTAGATTCAGTCAATACTTCCTGGTTGTGCTTTGTATATAAGCTATACAATAGCCCGTATGGGTGTCGGGTATTGTAAGTTATACGATAGTCCGTACGGGTATCGGGTATTGTAAGGTATACGATAGTCCGTATGGGTATCGGGTGTTGTAAGGTATACGATAGTCCGTATGGGTATCAGGTATTGTAAGGTATACGATAGTCCGTATGGGTATTGTAAGGTATACGATAGTCCGTATGGGTATCGGGTGTTGTAAGGTATACGATAGTCCGTATGGGTATCAGGTATTGTAAGGTATACGATAGTCCGTATGGGTATCATGTATTGTAAGGTATACGATAGTCCGTATTGTACGGTTTACGATAGTCCGTACGGGTATTGTAAGGTTTACGATAGTCCGTATGGGTGTCGGGTATTGTAAGGTATACGATAGTCCGTATGGGTATCATGTATTGTAAGGTATACGATAGTCCGTATTGTAAGGTTTACGATAGTCCGTATGGGTGTCGGGTATTGTAAGGTATACGATAGTCCGTATGGGTGTCGGGTATTGTAAGGTATACGATAGTCAGTATGGGTATCTGGTATTGTAAGGTATACGATAGTCAGTATGGGTATCGGGTATTGTAAGGTATACGATAGTCCGTATGGGTATCGGGTATTGTAAGGTATACGATAGTCCGTAGGGGTGTCGGGTATTGTAAGGTATACGATAGTCCGTATGGGTGTCGGGTATTGTTAGGTATACGATAGTCCGTACGGGTGTAGGGTATTGTAAGGTATACGATAGTCCGTATGGGTGTCGGGTATTGTTAGGTATACGATAGTCCGTACGGGTGTCGGGTATTGTAAGGTATACGATAGTCCGTATGGGTATCAGGTATTGTAAGGTATACGATAGTCCGTATGGGTATCGGGTATTGTAAGGTATACGATAGTCCGTATGGGTATCAGGTATTGTATTGTAAGGTATACGATAGTCCGTATGGGTGTCGGGTATTGTAAGGTATACGATAGTCCGTATGGGTATCGGGTATTGTAAGGTATACGATAGTCCGTATGGGTATCGGGTATTGTAAGGTATACGATAGTCAGTATGGGTATCGGGTATTGTAAGGTATACGATAATCCGTATGGGTATCGGGTATTGTATTTTACACGTTTGTTCCTTCATTTGAGGACATTCTGACCTTGACCGTGACCTTTGACCTACTTTTAAATTAACTATATGGAATATCGCTTTTATATATGACTTGTGTTTTCCTTGTCGCAAAACTTGCTATTGGTACTACATTTGCGGCCTGCTGACCTTGGACCATGACCTTTGATCTATCTTATAAAACTAATTTTGAATTTCAACCAACTAGGTGAGCTTTGTTGTCTTTTATGATGGCTGGTTGATAAGTTGTATTATTTTTCATATTCTTCAGTATCTATACACTTTTGCCAGCAGTGTTTAAGGGCCCCAATGCCACTTTTTTAGAATTCCTTTTCGTGGCTGTTCAGAAAGTTATCCACTGCATGTTAGGGTTAGGGTTAGGGTGTCTGAAATAGCTGTTTTCAGTTTTGGAAATAGATGAAAGTCTGATGGAGCGAGGTCAGGTGAATAAGGCGGATGCTCAATCAATTTAAAGCTACAATCGTGAATGGCAGCCATGACAATGACAGACTCTTTAATCCTAACTGATTTTGTCCATTTTGTAAGAGTCACTTGTCTTGTTTACTTTAGAGTGCTACCTCGTCGATATAAACTAACCAAATGAGAGCAGTCTTGGGCACACGGCACTATATAGTCAGAGAATAGTAGGACTTGAAAAGAATGTCATTGAGCACCTCCTTCAATACGAGGCTCACAACATCCCTCGTAGATTCTTATGAACCGTGGGACTTAAAGTTGAATAAATTATAAATTATTGAACGAAAGAATAGAGAGAGATGCATTAATCTCCCTTGATTGATATTGACTGACTGTCAGGTTCCTGTCATCTTTGTTACTGCGGGGGTTAAAAAAAACCTACATTTTACACATAATCTGTGTTAGATTTAAACAATTATTTGATATGACGTTGATGAATTGTTATTCGGTTGAATTCCTTTTATCGGTATTCCCTTTGCAATCATGACATGCACATGATATCTTTATTGAAGTGACTAAGTGAAAGAAACCCAATCGTGACTGTCTATCGGCAAAACTACACCAAACTACGAGTTACAGAATGAAATATTACATATACATGTACATGTATTGACCAGTCTTTACACTAAACTGATGAGTGACAGAGCGGGGTTATAATGATAATATAATTTTGACAAATATTGACCAAACTTTGCACCAAAAATGACATGTCGCTTAATTCGAACACTCAGATAACTCGAAGTTTTCTCGTAGTCCCGTCGAGTTCGATTTAACATAGCTCCACTGTATATCCACACGCACTAGCAAATAACAGGAATCTAGAACGCATATAACGCAGTTGTCTGTACCAGGAAGTGACATTATACCTGGACTAGGGCGATACCGCGCTACCGTACCCCACTCCTACCCAACTGTGTATATTAACGACGGCTTCCGAACTGAGTGGGGGGATACTTTAAAATATTCTCATCAACATGTTATTATTTTTATTGCACAAATGTGATTCCAATGCCAGAAATATACCTCTTTCAAACTTTCGCATGTTTCGACGAAAGTGTAGTACCAATTCCGACAAGTATACGGCATGATATCTTCAAACAACACTACAAGGATGATCGAGGTGAGTAAACATATGTTTTGATCGGTAGAATCAAGATCTTCTGACGTAATATATATAGCATATTGGTTAAATGAGGAGGTTGATGTTGATTCACTTTCATATCTTAACATATATAGGCCTAATTTAATTTTTGCCGACTTCCCTTCTAGATTGACTCTCTTTAGACCAGAACGTAACAGATTTGAGGCGCAGTATTATATTCGGCTCACAACCTGCGCGCTCAACAGTAGGGGACTACGGCAAATCACAATGACAGTATGTCTATGGATTTATGAAAAGAAAATTGCCGATGTTAAAACTGAGGAAAAGATTACGGGAAGATAGAAAGTGAGGGAAATGTTAATTTTAACTTTGATATCGAGAAATTGCTTTCAAACTTCGATATTCTGAAGTACCATAGGCAAGCAAAGCTGTCACTCGCGGAGCAATGTTGATATATCTTATATGTTTATGAGATATCTTATTTAAAGTTTATAAGATATCTTATATAATATATAATATAACTTATATAATTTCCTTTATGAGATAAGTTATATATTATATAAGATATCTCATATAATATATAATATTAATATATCTTATTTAATTTTCTTTATAAGATATCTATATGAGATATCTTATATATTATGTATAAGATATGTCATATCGTTTATGAGAAAATCTGATTAAAATCTAGATGGTCATTCTCACTACGTTGCATGGACATCTAAGAACATCCCATAAGGGGTCACGTCGGAATGACCTTTTGGATTAGCCAATCAAATGACTACTTCCAGAATCTTGGAAGTGAATTTGTTTATGTCCGAATTAGTATGACTAGAGTGCATAGCTTGCATAATCTGTCAATTTGTTTCAAGTCATTTCGTCCCCCAAACATATATTGTACATGCTGTTCCGAAATGGTTTGCTTCAGATGCATGCTGTGACGAAATGGGTTACTTGGATGACATCGACAAATTGACAATTCGCCCTGAAAGTGAAATACAAACATCTCGAAGGTCATCAGAACGTGACCCCTTATGGGATGTTGTTAGATGTTCATGTAACGTAGTGAGAATGACCATCTAGATTTTAATTAGATTGTTTATGAGATATCTTATAAAGAAATATAAGATATCTCATTTATTATCTAAGATATCTTATAAAGTATATAAGATATCTAATAAAGTATATAAGATAGATTATACAATTTGGTAAAATCCCTGATCAACGTTGCTCCGTGAATAAATGACAAATTGGCTTGCCATACTAAAGGGTTAGATTACTCCTATGTTAAAAGATACTATCATTGTTAAACGTAGATCTCTATCATCGATGCAATAAGATATTATTGTATTGTATTGTATTGTATTGTATTGTATTGTATTGTATTGTATTGTAGTAATGTTCAACGGTAGTAACACTGTAGACTTTTGTAGCTGTACATTGCTTCAACTGATTTATTAATAAGCCAGGGCACATAGGTGTCTGGTAATTAATATACATAGTTAATATGATTCTCGATATCAAGGATTATAATTCAATTCAATAGTAACTCCGGGTCTTAATTACCAGCTACAAGTACCTGTGTACGAGCGAACACGGCGCGAGAGAAAGATTTAAGATAAGTTGTGATTTAACACGACAAAAACCGCCCCTCTATCATATATACAACAGGTTAAATTGTCTTGTTTTATTAAAAGACTAATAGGGCACAATTTTTTGATTATATCCTTAATGATGAGGTTGTTGTATAGATAAACGGATGAGTCTGACATTAACGTATTAAAATCATAATATAACAAGTATGTTAACTTACATAATTAAATGTCGAACAAGTTGATAAAATACCAGCTACTTCTTAAGAGACCAACCAACCAATTGTTTTCCCATAGACCTTAGTGTTAACGTTTTGGATTATTTCATTCAAATTCTTGAATTGAATATGACGATTATGGTTTATAACAAAAGTTTAGGGTCTGATATAACACCTAATCAAAAAAAAAAGTTGGGTCCTTCAGCTCAAATTTTCTCCAGGGTAGCCATTTTGAAAATAGGTGAATTTCTCAGTAAAAATTCTCAAAAATCTTAAATGTTCACCTGTTTACTATTATTACGTGAACTTTTGGGAAAAAAAACCAATCGGACTTAAGAAATTTATATCAACATTTCTTATTGATAGTTACCTATCAGGCTACATATCTATTTTCTCACTTCATAACATACTGGCCAATCAGTGGCTACCAGACATTTTATCCTTGGCTCAACGTTCTATACACAGGGGCTGTTTTAAAACAAAAATATTTTTTTTTCAATTGGTTGGTTGTTCCCTATAATCAACAGATCGGAATACTTGGTGTGTATTAGAATTTACATATAGCCTTGACACGAGTATACAATTTTATTTTTCACGATGCAGTATGAGGCTTTAAAATTACTAGACATTTAAACCATGCACGTGATATGTTGTGTAATAATGTTTCATTTTTCTGCACTGTGAGTTAGCTGGAGTGATTTGTATAAAACTGTGATCAATGTTTATCAATACGTTCTATAAATAACGTATTGGATTGAATCTTATATATCTTATGTCGCTTTTGTACGATAGTGTGAGATTGCAGGTGGTAAACTTTAGTCCTGGATGTTTGCCGTATCAGCCTGTTCTTTGCGTTAACATTCCTTTGAATAGTAACAAGGTTCAGAATTTATACAGGTTTTCTTTCTTCTTTAAACATATTTTATTTGCTTCAAAGGCATAAAGGATAAGGCACAAGTTATTACAACATAACTAAGGCCCTCTCCACAATACATACTTTAGAAATTGGGGAGAAGCATAATATGATCACGACATTCACAAAACTTGAGATCCAGTATTGAAGAAAAAAACCAAAAACCAAATAGAAGTTTGTTGATTTACGGGACGTTTGCATCTCTCCGTCTAGGTTCTGACTTTTAGTTTCGACCTGATTTAGGGTTTTTTCAGTCACATCACCTCCACGTGTCAAAACCTCACACCCATGAATACAAATGCATTAACATGTAAAAACATCTCCCTCCGTTTGTTTTCTGCTATCTTTTATACTTTCTGTTTCTTTGTGACATCGTCCCCCCTTTCTGACTGTCATTTTCTTCTGTAATATATCTGGCAGGGATGTCGGTAATTAATTTGATTGTGTAAAACGAAATATGCCGAAGTTATAAAATGATTACAGTGACCCATATAAAAGTAACAATATTGTATTTAACTATTAAGATTTAGTCTTGAACGCAACAGATTTTGTTTCTTTTTCTCTTTTTCTTTTTTGTTGTTGTTGAGATTATGGATATGTAATGTATCTTGTCTATTTTTTTCGGTGTTGGCAGGACCTTCTGAATCAAGTTTTCAAAACGCTCACAACAGATGCAGTAATGCGAGAAACGAGTTTTTGTTTGTGTGCCTCATTATCGCTTAAACGTAGCGCAACAAGTGGTTCAGTTTACTCGTTTTAAGATGACTTGAGAAGATAGTATTATATATGAAGATGGCGTGCTAATTTGAATTGTAACGTCGCCAGGTAGCTGTACTTCCTGTGAAAGCCATACAATATGTCTGTGTCATTCTCGGATGAAGATGCGCCAACGAAATTGTCTATCACATGCACCAATCTCTCCCAGAGTGCATTGCGGTTCCCTTCAATGAATGGAGCCGCAATGCACCCTGGGAGAGATTGAACACACACCTCAGCAATCTCTCCCAGAGTGCATTGCGGTTCCCTTCAACACTTTCAATGAAGGGAACCACAATGCACTCTGGGAGAGATTGACACTTCAGTAAGCATTAGTCTAGCTCGTAGAAATACATTGTTGACCGTGATTGAGGTTGCGGCCCCGATTCGGCATACACACGCTTTATAAAATTCAAAGCAATTCAAAATATTATGTTCATTGAGTCACAGGCGTCTGCTTCTGGTTAGAATTAACAGAAAAAAAGATTAGCCCTAACTTATGATGCCTGTCTTCCGATACGTAATTGAATAAATTAGAGAAAATAACAAGGTGTGAAGAAAACCATAATCAAAACTCAACGTTGATAAACGAGGGCACGCCATGAATGAGATTTAGATGAAAAAAAACAAAAACCCACGTGTTCCTAGAGAGGAGGCGTCGTCTGCTTCATCAACGTCACTTTCTATAATCTTATGGTTATATCAGTTTAATTAAAAGTATCAAACATCTGTTATATGCAAGATCTGTTCATGATGTGGGTTTCTCGATTATTTCATCAATGCTGAATACATTTTAATGATTTATGTTGTCCTATCACAGAAGGTGTTCGCGTGGATACCGTTAAAACAGGAGTACCTTACGCCGTTTCCTGATCCAAATCAGCAGCGTGTGTACCCATCCCTGGTATCAGTCGCTGCTCTTACTCTCCTTAACATTGACCCCATCAAGGTGTTCATTGCCCTTTTAGGGATATTATTCCACTCCTGAACAAGGACTTGCGTGAGTTGAGCAACGTTTTAGTTGCCGTTGGGGCGCTTCATAACCCTCCTGTCTAGCTCGTCCCACAAATTCTCGGTTGGGGACATATATGGACGGTAGCAACATGAGGCCTCGCGTTGTCCTGATGCAACGGAAGATTGTGTTGATGGATAAGAGGAAGAATGCGTAGTCTCAAGACCTGATCTCGATATCTTACTGCTGTAAGATTACCATGGATAACCACGATAGGTGTTTTCACACCTTGAGATATCCCTACCTATACCATAACATAACCTCCCTCGAAACAGTCACTTTCCGGTACACAAGTGTCAGAACACGCTGTCGTAATCTGACATGTAAAGCGTAAAGCAAGACTCGTCAGTGAACAACACGCGACTCCAATGGGCCAAACGAAACCGATTAATGCATGTGCAGGCAGTCAATGAAACTCCGGAACCGATTCCTGACCGTTATTGGAAACACAGGCCGACCATGAGTGCCGACAACTTGACGTGCCGTCTCCGTCGCCGTCTGTAATCGGTAACGGAGGTGTGAGAGACGTATGCCTCTATCTTTACGTCGTAACGTCATGCACGGGCGTCCGCTCCTGGGACGGTCACACAATGTCCCTGTGACTGACTCTTTAACGCCCAACTAAACGGGATATTGTTGTCTCGTGTACACCATATTGCTGGGTTACATGGCGTTGCGAACACTCCTGATTTATTAGAGCAAAATCGCCGTATTTCGCTGTACGATCGCTTCAAAATGTATATGTTGTGTAACCGATCTGTACTGTTGGTAATGCTTTCGGTCCATTGAAAATCTGTTGTAAGCATGTAGCGTGGAGCGGAGATACGGCCGGCTTCAATTTACCTGTAGAACATTCTCACCGTACACGGAGGTAGCTCAAGAGTGAAATTGAATTGAATTTAAAACACGTGTTTAAAAGCAATATTAGAAAAAATGGAATTTTGGTTTATTTACATGTGGACAAATAATGGAATAGTTCGGTGCTAGAAGGTAGCAGGCACGAACAAACACAGCCTTCTGATTTCAACATGCCGATATGTTTATTGAGAAGCTTATATACTACACTGTACAAATCATTTAAATTATCTCCTAAATATATTCATAATATCAGGTATCTTATTTAGTTTACATAATATGTTTTGTGACATATAAATCTGCCTTGAAAACACACCTGTCATTTGTTGTGTTCCTATCTTATTGCAATAGATCGCCAAATTAACATATATTCAATTAATTGAACATATCTTCAAATAATTAAAGATATGTTCAATTCAATTAAAGATAGGTTTAATTCAATCAGAGATAGGTTCAATTCAATAAGAGATAGTTTCAATTCAATTAGAGATAGGTTCAATTTAATTGTACCTATCTTTAAATAATTAAAGATAGGTTCAAATAATTGGACCTATCTTCAATTGAATTGAACCTATTTTCAATTAATTGAACCTATCTTCAATTAAGTTGAACCTATCTTCAATTTATTGAAGATAGGTTCAATTTATTGAATGTATGTTAATTTGGCGTTCCATATATTACAATTATAGTTATTTGATGCACATATTTCGACTTTATCATATATGATGTTCTATAACATACTTAAAGTGGGGGATTTCCCCTTAATTGCATGTTAAGTTATTCTATTCAGGATTCAGTTTCATCAATATGCCACGTGAACTATATTTGGAGTATCTCCCCAAACCCATGCCAAACACTGGACATTGGCTACGTAGCAGATAACTTTAGACTGCGAATTCTTTTGTCTGGATATATATTTTATGATTCTGCTTGAATTATGAAAATCATGCTTGACTAAATTGTCCCTTTAAGGAAAATCCTTAATTTAAAATTTCCCATTGGATAGTGTTATAGAAATTAAGGAAACTTCCTTCACTAGATTTTCCCTTAAACCAATAATGCTTTCATGTAGCAATGTTCAAGTTAAATACTTTAAATTAAATTAAAGAACTTTGATGAAACCGAGGTCTGGTCGAAAACAAATATAGGAGATTTCCTCTGAAAGCAGCTGATAAATGATTGTTAGTCAATTTTGAAATAATTTGTTTTTGACGAGAGCTGCATTTAACTGGCAAGTGACAATTGATCAAAAAGGGTTTGGGGGTACAAAACTGCCACCAATTTACAGTTGATAATGCTAAGGTAGACACATGTGCTTCTGAAGTATCAATATGATTTACATTTACTGGAAACTGTAGAAAACCATAGAGAAGATTTTATCGAACGACTTATTACTTTGTCTCGCCTCACAGATTAATATTATGTATGAGGTATAATAAACACTACACTGTCGCCTAGATAAAATACCTTAAATTGGCTTTCACATCATAGTGTGTGGATCTCATAAATACGTCTCTTTTGTCGTCATTACATGCACCATAACACAAATTATATACATCACACATATAAACTCGCTTTAATCATGACACTGTTTCACGGGATCACCTTTCAGGTGGTTAAAATATAATATTCCACCATATACATGTTAAGAGTAAGCTTGTGAAAGACTTGTATGGGTCGAACTTAAACGTTATCCCTCCCCCACCCCCTCCTCCCTTTTCCCCCCTTGGGTATCGATAATCACATTTGTAAGGAGGTCAAGCAGTATCGGTTGTAATGTACCGTCGATTCTGAAGTACACACAATACATATATATTTGTTATATTTTGTCTATATTGTGAAATTAATCACATATTTTATAATTGTTCCATATATATTAACATATCATTAACTGTCTAAACATTCTTTTAATCATGTTTGCTGTATAAAGATCGACCCTGGTTATGTATGTATAATGTAATTTGCAAAGTCTTTTTGTAATATTTAACAATGACAAAAACAACAACATTGTATTGTATATTGCAATATATATAAATCAGCAACATATTCCAACGAATATGAGAACCTATTTTTTTTTTTTTTTTTTGTAGACGAAGTAGAAAATATTACCAAAACGTTGCCTGAGATGTGGCGAGCTTCACACTCCGCTCGCCGAGAGTGACGTACCGACTAAATCTGTCAGAGGTTCCGGACTACTGTAGATGATACCGGATTAAAACTTTGGGAATTCCTCACTAGTTTGAAGGATAGTGGATTACATGCTATTGAGATTCCGGAATGGTGCAAAGAATACCCGATAAGGTGTTATGGGAATATATGACAAATGTTAAATATTTGATTGAAATTTGGAGAATCCGGACTAACATGGCGGATACAGTAGATGCTTTAGAGAATCCGGACTAACATGACGGATACAGTAGATGCTTTAGAGAATCCGGAATAAAGTGATGGCTATTGCAATAGATGTTTTGGAGATTCCGGACTAATGGGGCCGATACTGGAATAGATATTTCGGAGATTCCGGACTAATGCGACGGATACTTGATTAACTGTTTTGGAGGCTCCGAAGGAGTGTGATGGATATCTGACAAGTTGCTATGAGTTGATATAATGGTTTGGAAACAATATATTCGGTCGAAAAACAATAGTTCTTATGATACAGTTATCCGGCTCTGGATATAGAGACACCGCCGAGTTGTGTCAAAGGTAAGTATTTAGTATTGTTCAAAGAGAGAGATATGTCGGTTCCTCGAGCTCCGGCGCGGGCAGGATTTATCAACGCTCTTTATAATACTAGAATCACTAAACGGTTGATACCGACAGGACGGGTGATTCCGAATTAAAGAAAACATAACACATACATATATATCTACATTACTTTGGCCGACTCTTGTTTTCATTTAGAGAAACAACCTTGGTTTCTTTATGTGCATGTCGAACAACGTTCACGAAATCCAAAAATAACGAGAAATGGTGGTCAATATCTCCATAGAATATTTAATGTAATACAATAGATTATTAAAAATGACGAGAATTCCTTGACCTGACATGTCTATCGCTCCTTGTGCATTTCTGTTGCAGAAGTAGAAACGCACATCTTTTTTATACGAATTTGGTTGCCTTTAATATGCGCTCGGATGACATATAATTGCATATAATCGTTGGTTGTTGTTGTTGTTGTTGTTGTTGTCCTTTAACTACTCAAACAGGTATCCTTATAAAAAGGCTTCCAAGTAAAGCGTCGTAAATTAATTTAAAAAGTTGCAACAAATTTTCCCATAAATTGTTTTTAATATTTTGTCATTACGTGATGACGATATATGATTACGCTAAAGGGCGTAACAAAAGATAGATAACATGTTTTGTGAAACATCATCGCATAGGTATATGTACTAGTATATCGTATCAAGTGTGTCGTATTTCTTAGTCTCAAGATGACTTCAGATGATAGCAATACTAAAATATGTCGTGTCATATTTGTATGGAAATTTCCATGTCATGCAACACATCTGAGTTGGTGACAATTTTTAAAAGGCGTAGTTTTCTCCGAGATATATAAATCTTATATAAATCTTAATTCTTGGTTTAATGAAATATCGCCGTCACAAGCACAAAGACACTATAGAGGGCATTGAACAAAAATTGCACTGTTTCTTCCACTCAACGCCGGTGTCGGTTAGAATTTCAAAACATACTTTAAAGTCGGTCAATAAGCCTTGTTAGCTTTCTTTTATAATCATCAATTATAGAGAGCATGTCGTGAATGTAGTATGCTGTCAATACATCAGCATTTATTGCGCTGTGGATACATACGCATATCTTGTAGGATTTTTATCTACCCCCCCCCCCCCCCCCCCCCCCCACCACCATCTCAATTTAAAAAAGAAAATGATAAGTAAAGCAACCATGTTAAATTCTAATGTTAAGTTCATGCATCAGTGATTGACAAAATTGTTGAAGATAAAATGCAGCCTTTATGCTGGATCAACTAGGAAGTGAAATTTGAAATTTGACCTAAATGTTCCTTTGTGGTTGTCGACACAGGTGTCCCCGCCAGGACGTGAACACAGAACTTGTAGGCAAAAAATGGTGATGAAAATATAACGACAGAATTACTAAGAAAACAACATAAAAACAGGTTATATTAGGATTATTAGAATCATAGGTAAACTATCCGCATAGGCGTAGAAATGGTATTTTGAGTCTTACTATACATATCCAATATGTACAAATGTGTATTGCTTATCTAAAAAAAAACACAGTGTTTTATTACAATATATGACACTTTCCATTGTTTTCCTGTCATTCTACTACGTGACCTCAGAGGAAAATCACAAAAAAAACAACGACAAGAGATAAAAAGTAATGTACTGGAATTCATTTTTATGTGTAATCACATAATTTATAATGTCGGCTTTCACCTTAAAATATATAGATATTATATGTATGTATATTGAAGCATGTTTATCTCCAGGCCATGGAATGTCTGGACAAGGAAGTAGAGACGCAGTGTGTTGATTGGTGGGGATGTAGATTACATGATAACGATGTCATCATCAGTTGGGCTATAGAAAGTAGACAAAAAATGCACGGAATTTGTCACATGTGAAAATAGAACGAGGCAACGCAAAACTAATGTTTTTTTTACAGGTGTTCGTTTTAGGCTACCACGCTCTGCGTTTTCCTGAATGGTAAAATTTGGTGAAAATTAATCATCGGCGACAGCAATTTGAAAACAACAACAATAACAACAACAAAACAACAACAACAACAAACAACAAAAACAAAAATAAAACAAAAAATCAACGAAATCGCCATTCTAACTCAAAAACGGACAACGATGGCAAAAATAAGAATTTGGGAATTGAGATCCCCAATACAATAAACAACACTTATCCTTCAATATGAGTAAATATATTTTGATCCATCCAATCATATGTACCAGACATGGAAACCAGAGCTGTATTCTCAAAACAAATGACAGGTGATGGAGCTATCTATGTGATACAGTAATAGACACCAATCAGACCCCGTATAGGAGATACGGGTGTCCTATCGTAATCGCTCTGTCCGTCCGTCCGTCCGTCCGTCCGTCCGTACACAAACATTGTTCCTGGTGACAACTCTGGTATTTATTTGACCGATTAACATAAAACTTGTTCAAGATGTTCAGTTTACAAAAATACACATCGAGACAATAAGTCAATGTCAAAGGTCAAGGTCATCATGTTCAAAATTCAAGGTCAAATTTGGCATAATTTCCACGATTAACATTTTGTTATGACATCATGAAGCAAAGTTACTCATAATTAAACAAGGAGTCAACTGACCAAAGGTCAAGATCATCGGGTGAGTGATCAAGGTCACTGGGTCAACGGTCAAGGTCAATTTATTTTTCACTGATGAATATTTTATGACATTATGAAACAACGTTTAAATATTGTACCTTTTTTATTGATGAACATCCTGCCATGGCACAATGAAGCATAAATGGTCTGAAATAAACAAAAAAATCAACGTAACACAAGCGAAGGTCATAAAGACAATAGTAAAGTCAAATTTTGTATTTTTCTCAATGAGAGACATTTTGTGATTACATTATGAAGCAAAGTTAATTGGAATTTAACAAGGAATCGACTGACTCAAGGTCACTGGGTCAATGTCAAGGTCAAACTTTGTATCGTTTTAGTGATGAACATTTTAAGCTCGCCAAGACGAAGTCTAGTGGAGCTATTACTATTCCTCCGTCGCAGGCTTCGTCGGTCGGCGTCGTCGTCGGCGTCGTCGGCGTCTATATAGCTAGGTTACTTCACTGGGAAAAATACAGAGGTCTGTCGAATGCCATCCAGAACAATTAGGGTAAATTGTCTTGCAAAAAGAAACAAACCCGTCAGCACAAAACATTCCGTTTCTTAGCTTCCCGAGAAACACAAACCGCCATGGGAAGTGAGTTTTAAACAATTCACCTCGGACCTTCATCCGAGGTTACGTG
This sequence comes from Pecten maximus, assembly GCF_902652985.1. Taxonomy (NCBI): domain Eukaryota; kingdom Metazoa; phylum Mollusca; class Bivalvia; order Pectinida; family Pectinidae; genus Pecten; species Pecten maximus. The sequence goes on from NC_047016.1 coordinate 46,173,002, forward strand.
GCTGACTAGATCAAAAACCGACTGAGCCGTCTGGATTAAAGGTCCAGGTCATTTGGGTCCAAAGGTCAAAGCAAAGTGGGTCTCTGACTAGCTCTTAATGGGAGAGGTTTTTAAATTGAAAAAAAAAAAAAAAAAAAAAACACCAAGAAACGAAGATGGCACCAGTATTTGTCTTTCTATTAGCCAAATAAATATGGAGGTGGAAGGAAACAAGAGTCACATCACAGTAAATATGAAATATATATTTTGCTTCCTTGCAATATTTTTTGAAGTCCAAACGTCAGATGTTCTCCTCAGGATTATGGGTAGATGTCTTTTTGATGATTATGGGGGATATACTGTCACAATACGAGGCACTTGCTGACCAGTCGGTGTTCTAGTTAGTTTAACTTATTTAATGCATAATGATATAATCATATTAATGTGTTGTGGAAAGACATTTCAAATTCATTAGACGTAACAGCCAACACCACCAGCCTTATATTTCCATGATAAATTATGAAAATTATTTTTTGTCAGAGACATTCAAACATAGATGCTTTCTCTGGCTGTGGAGTTTGGTTTGGGTTGCATTGTTTAACGTCCTATTGACAGCTATAAATTCTATATGGAACTATCCCTACCATGGCCAGATAAAAATAACTAGCATGTAAGTACAAGCTATTGTTTCTATTACGACAGACAGACGGAAGGAGAAGCTCCAATAAAGGACTGAAAGTGGATCTATAAAAGATAAAGAAGCATGGCATAGTTTGGTTGGAGTTGCGATAGTTCAGACGAAGTGAATTGGCACAGCGACCGCGGACGGCAGCGGCCACAGCGACATTGACGGGAGAGGGCACAGCGACATTGACGGGAGAGGGCACAGCGTCAATGACGGGAGCGGCCACAACGACATTGACGGGAGTGGCCACAGCGACATTGACGGGAGTGGCCACAGCGTCAATGACGGGAGAGGGCACAGCGTCAATGACGGGAGCGGCCACAACGACATTGACGGGAGTGGCCACAGCGTCAATGACGGGAGAGGGCACAGCGACATTGACGGGAGTGGGCACAGCGACATTGACGGGAGAGGGCACAGCGACATTGATGGGAGAGGGCACAGCGACATTGACGGGAGAGGGCACAGCGACATTGACGGGAGAGGGCACAGCGTCAATGACGGGAGAGGGCACAGCGTCAATGACGGGAAGACAAGAGTATGGGAATTGTGGCGGATAGTGCGGTAAAAAAGACGGAAAGAGAAATTGCCTTTGGAGGTATGTATAAACCGTTAGATTTCAGCAGTCCAAGGTCGTTACAACGGTGGGAAAGGTAGGTATTGTAAGTAATCATTTACATAGATACAAATAGTGCTAGGTGTCTTGTTATAATGTGTATTTAATATGCTTCAGTGAAACAACAACAAAAACAGCCATACAGACAACAGAAACAATTACAACCATTGAGCCTACAACTACAGCCACTGAACATACACAAACAACGACCACAACCTATGAACTCACTTTACATTTAATACATATGTCAACTATTTCACTAATACAATAATACAAATATTTTACTAATACAACTAGTTCACTAATACAACTATTTCACTGATATAACCATTTTACTAATATAACTATTTCACTGATATAACTACATGTATTTCACTAATACAACCAACTATTTTACTAATATAACTATTTCACAAACAGCGACGGAAGGTACACGTAAGTAATTGATATATTGCCTGCTTTATCTATCATGCCAATTAACCAGCGAGTGGGTTTTCCCGTGACTAACTCTTGTAACCTGTTTATTTATGTATTTGTTTCTATGTATATAACTATATCTGTACTACTAATGACTAATGAGATCAGTCACCGATCATCAAATGTGTCGGCCTGAAATTCATTTTTGTATGTAACATTCTTTTTCAGCTGAAACAACGACCGATTTATCAACAGAGCAAACATCTCCTGCAACCACAACTACTTCACTGACGACCACCACAACCACGCCTTCAACAACTACAATAACGACACCTACAACCACAACTACTACACCTACAACTACCTCTACTACACCTTCAACTACCTCTACTACACCTACAACCACAACTACTACACCTACAACCACAACTACTACACCTACAACGACCACGCCTACAACAACTACAACTACGACACCTACAACCACTACTACTACACCTACAACGGCCACGCCTACAACTACCTCAACTACACCTACAACCACCACAACTACACATACAACCACAACTACTACACCTACAACCACAACTACTACACCTACAACCACAACTACTACACCTACAACAACAACTACTACACCTACAACTACCATTTATATACCTACAACCACAACTACTACACCTACAACCACAACTACTACACATACAACCACCACTACTACACCTACAACAACCACTACCACACCTACAACCACCACTACAACACCTACAACAACCACCACTACTACACCTACAACCACAACTACTACACCTACAACTACCATTTATATACCTACAACCACAACTACTACACCTACAACCACCACAACCACACCTACAACCACTACTACTACACCTACAACTACCATTTATATACCTACAACCACCACAACCACACCTACAACCACCACAACCACACCTACAACCACCACAACCACACCTACAACCACCACAACCACACCTACAACCACAACTACTACACCTACAACCACCACAACCACACCTACAACTACTACGACAGAAGCTCCAGGTGAGTCAATTACATGTTTTTAAAAGATATGTATGTATGTATTTGTCATTCGGCTCAATAAACATGACGTCATGATTCTCAAAAGGTGTCAATCCAGTAAACCAGAATGTTCACGTATACACTGTAAATGTTTGTGTACATTATCAGTGTTTATGTTTACATTATCAGTGTTTTTGTTTACATTATCAATGTTTATGTTTACATTATCAGTGTTTATGTTTACATTATCAATGTTTATGTGTACATTATCAATGTTTATGTGTACATTATCAATGTTTATGTTTACATTATCAGTGTTTATGTTTACATTATCAATGTTTATGTTTACATTATCAATGTTTATGTTTACATTATCAGTGTTTATGTGTACATTATCAATGTTTATGTGTATATTATCAGTGTTTATGTTTACATTATCAGTGTTTTTGTTTACATTATCAATGTTTATGTTTACATTATCAGTGTTTATGTTTACATTATCAATGTTTATGTGTACATTATCAATGTTTATGTTTACATTATCAGTGTTTATGTTTACACTATCAGTGTTTATGTGTACATTATCAATGTTTATGTGTATATTATCAATGTTTTTGTGTACATTATCAATGTTTATGTTTACATTATCAATGTTTATGTGTACATTATCAGTGTTTATGTTTACATTATCAGTGTTTTTGTGTACATTATCAATGTTTTTGTGTACATTATCAATGTTTATGTGTACATTATCAATGATTATGTTTACATTATCAGTGTTTTTGTGTACATTATCAGTGTTTTTGTTTACATTATCAATGTTTATGTGTATATTATCAATGTTTTTGTGTACATTATCAATGTTTATGTTTACATTATCAGTGTTTTTGTGTACATTATCAATGTTTATGTGTACATTATCAATGTTTATGTTTACATTATCAGTGTTTATGTTTACATTATCAGTGTTTATGTTTATATTATCAGTGTTTTTGTGTACATTATCAATGTTTATGTTTACACTATCAATGTTTATGTTTACATTATCAGTGTTTATGTTTATATTATCAGTGTTTTTGTGTACATTATCAATGTTTATGTTTACATTATCAATGTTTATGTTTACATTATCAATGTTTATGTTTACATTATCAGTGTTTATGTTTACATTATCAGTGTTTATGTTTATATTATCAGTGTTTTTGTGTACATTATCAATGTTTATGTTTACACTATCAATGTTTATGTTTACATTATCAGTGTTTATGTTTATATTATCAGTGTTTTTGTGTACATTATCAATGTTTATGTTTACATTATCAGTGTTTTTGTGTACATTATCAATGTTTTTGTGTACATTATCAATGTTTATGTGTACATTATCAATGATTATGTTTACATTATCAATGTTTATGTTTACATTATCAGTGTTTATGTTTACATTATCAATGTTTATGTTTACATTATCAGTGTTTATGTGTACATTATCAATGTTTATGTTTACATTATCAGTGTTTATGTTTACATTATCAGTGTTTTTGTGTACATTATCAATGTTTATGTTTACATTATCAGTGTTTATGTTTACATTATCAGTGTTTTTGTGTACATTATCAATGTTTATGTGTACATTATCAATGATTATGTTTACATTATCAGTGTTTATGTATACATTGTAAATATTTATTTGTACATTATCAATGTTTATGTGTAGATTATCAATGTTTATGTTTACATTATCAATATATATAATATTTGCTTTATCAGTGTTTTGGTGATGATCATCGATGTAGAATGGTCATTCTTACAGATACAATATATATATCATTTGTTATTTTTGGTGCGAAATATTTATTCTTTATTTGCAGTTTGTGCCATTGATGTTAGTAAATGTTTGTGTCTTTTTTTAATTTTTAATTGTTTCCATGGCTTTATTTTCGTTATCAATGTTTTTAACATTTTCAGGTTAGGTGCTTTTTATAACATAGTTATTTGATATCTATGTTTAATGTTGAACTCTCAATGTTGATTTTTTTTTGCTTTGTTTTTTGTTTTTGTTTTTGTTTTTGTTTTGTTTTTTCTTTAATTATTTTTTGTATTTTTTTTTTGTATTTTGTTATTGTTTGTTTGTTTTATTTTGTTTTGTTTTATGGTTTTTGTTTGTTTGTTTTTTCATCAATTCCCCTTGTACTTTAAATGTTTCATTAAATATTTTTTTTATTTTTGTGAGAATTTTATTGATGATAGCATCAACCATGTCTGCTCTGTGTTGTTTGTGCTATACTTTGTATATGACATTATACCTCCACGATCTTGTCTCCTGTGGTAGACCATTCTTTACAGATTAATATGTAGTTATTGCTACTTATCCTTAATACATGCTTATCTATGAGTATCGTTTTAAGCCAGAATTCCTCCATTGAAATATGTACATTTATTACGGACAGAGATTCCTCTTGGAGCTAACTGTTCTCTCACACCGACTGCATGTAATGAATCCAATTCCGAGTGTGTGCAGGGCAAGTGTGGATGTTCAAACGGCTACTTCGACTCTAACGGAAATGCTGATGCTGGGAGCTGTTTGAGCAGTGAGTTATTTATCTTTCGAAACGTAAATATGTGACTTCTTTTTTTTTCATTTTCAAATTGATTTTTTCACTTGAAATGGAAAAAGAATTGCTCTTTGATATTATTATTGAAAGAATTCAGGAATATTTGCATATTGACCAGAACAGCCGAGATATATTTACTGTTAGCCTTTAAACTTATGTTTGATTTCTTCTCAAATATGACTTTATAATTATGTGTTCCAAACAGTTCACTTATCGCTTCACAATAGGGAAATGCTTAACAGTTTGTGTGTCACAAGTCAAGTCAAACCTTTTTTGGTTATACTTGATGTCTACCTACATATACAGTAACGTTGATTTAAGTAATTTGACAAGAAGTGAACAGAAAAAAACCTCGTTGGTCATGAATACACATTTTATGACAAAGTTGGCAAAAATCTATAAAGAAATGAACAAGTAAAAGTCAGGCCAAACTTGCCAAATTTTGAAGACTTTGGAAACTTAAACATTTTGTTGTGACATGAGGCAAATTTCGTCGTATGATACAAGGGGCCACTTGAGTCAAAGGTCAAGTTAATCTGGCTAAAGGTCAAGGTCAGCAGGAGAAGCCAACGATTCTCTGAAAATGATACGTTAACTACGAATTTTCTATCGTTCCTCTGTTTTGACTCTTCCAGAGCTAGCCCTTGGCCAGACGTGTTCTATGGGTATTCCCGACCAGTGTGTCGACCCAAACGCTGACTGCAGTGTTTCTGGCGGTGTCGTGTGGTGTGCCTGTAAAAAGGACTTCTACAGGAACCCAACTGGAAGCTGCACGCCACGTAAGATATAAACTGTTAATATTTAGATATAAGGGGGCTATTTTATTTTGATGGTAAGATCTTTTGTGACTTTTTTTTCGCGGTGATAACAAAACTTTTAATGTGCATTGGTTATGAACCGCTGATAAATGGCAGATTTTATATAAACTGTTAGGCGTATGACCTTTATATAAGGCTATAACTATTACAAAATCCGTCTTAATCTTTTACTTTAATGCTAAACACCCCTATTTTTTTTCTCTCTCTGCATGCTTGACATATAAACACCTTGGTTAAAATCTACCATAATTGTGCTATAATCCCTAATTAAATACATTTATAACATTTTGATTGGGAAACATGTAAGCAAATCTGGCGTTCCAAAGGTATAGATGCTGGTGTTGATGAGCCTTTATTATTTAAATACAGAGCTAGCCCTTGGTGCAAGCTGTGCCTCTGGTTTGGTAAACCAATGCGCGGATGAAAACTCTAAATGTGGAGACAGTAAAACATGTACCTGTAATCCCGGATTTTACAAATCTGGAAGTGTTTGTGCTGCAGGCAAGTTCAGTTGGTTTGAATATTTTGTTGAGAGTAACAGCTTTTGTTTGTTCCTATCGACATTTTATAACACTTAACTCAAAATCAAAAAAGAAAAAAAAGAAAATAAATAAATAAATAAATAGAAAATAAAAATAAAAAAAACCCAATTTATATATACTAAAACTTCTTTGCCTGTATGGATCGCCCGTACTTATTACATAGAGAATTAAAATCCCCGATTTAGCTGAATATTTTAAAGAATAACGGATATAGATAAACAAATTATTTCCTCTGGTCCCATGGAATTCGTTATAAACCTTGTAACTCATAACAATTCTTATTTCATTAAAAACAGAGCTAGGCCTTGGAGCCCCGTGTGACATAGTAGATGGCGGATGTGGAGTGGCCGATTCTGAGTGCAAGGATAGCGTATGTGCTTGTAAAACAAACTTCTACGATGACAACGGAGCGGAGGTTAACGGCACTTGTGCCCCTAGTACGGTTTGATAAATAACATGTTCTGATTCTTTTTAAAAATTCAAATATTTTCGTACTGAAGTGTATATGTTTTTGTCTTTTTTTTATCTGCTCTTCAGCAAGCTGTGATAAGGTATGTCCTCCATAAATGTTGTGAAACGTCATCTGTCCTGATTATCGCGTAAGAATTAAGTTCCAACAGTGAAAATTGAAAGAATAACATATATACACAATACTCGGGTTATCTCGAAGTTTTTTTACGACCCCACTGACTTTGAGAGTATTTGCATTATCACTCTTTCGACTTCGCTTTACTCCTCGGAAAGACGTTAGCATGGACGTATGACTATTTGATAAAGATCTTTTCATGGGTAGGTCATCGTGGTAGTTATGACCTTTTCAGTATTTTTATTAAATCTTATTGCAGTGATATTGAATAAACACATACTTCATTGTAGAGAGCAGTGAGCCAGTGCTGAAGACATATGATTGCAGTTTGACACTAAATCAGGTCTTTATAATCGAAATGAATGACCTCAACAGTGAGATTGCTCAACAAATTGCAAGAGATGTAAGGGTGGTTTTGTATAGCTCCAATAAGTCTATTGAAATAGAATGTGAAGACGTCATTCTTAGGTTTTCTTGTTTAATTTGAAAATGCATTTCATCTTCCCAAACAGTGTGAATTTTTAATAAGATTGCATATATGTTCTGTTACAATATCACTCTCGAAAAACCAAACACAAAGAAAAGCTAAAGCATTATTGGTCAAGTTTAGGTATATAATATTATACACATACCGGTTTAACAAGTCTTAGTAAAACATGCCTTCTTGAATCATTCCATTTATTGAATATCCGTAATAAACACATACTTACAAAGTATTCATCATTTTACTTCCTCAGTTGGCCACTATTCTGCGAAGCGAACTTGGCAACACACTGTTGGCTGTTGTTCTGATCCGTTTATGGTAAGTTGCATCTTTCCACCATCAATAATCTTTAAATCTCCATCGTCTTTATCACGGGGGCCGCGGTGACCGACTGGTTAAGGTGTCATGACACTTTATCACTAGTCCTCCACCTCTGGGCTGCGAGTTCGAAATCTCCGGCTTTCCTCCACCTCCAAACCTGGCATGTCCTTTAATGGCCCTGGCTGTTAATATGATGTTACACAGAATAATCTAACCTAGAAAGACTTCATCACACTTGACATGACCTCAGTCACCTGTAACCTCCGACTCTCTGTCACAAGACAAAAGAGCCCCTACCAGAGAAAATCAGGAACGCTCCTCAGCCATCAGCTATCAATAATCATCATCTCTCCTCTCCCACAAGTAATCTGCATCCTTTTCTGTAGTCATGGTTTGATTTCGATTTTGAGACGTTATATATAAGTTAGCACATGGGTTAGTACAATTATTGTATCTCATTTACTAGAGCTTTATGCTGGAGCTTTCTTACATGTTTGCAAACAGATGAAAGCAAATGGTATATTCTCGTAAACGCACGTTGCTTTTAATGTATTAATAGATAAAATGACGAATATGCTTTCAGCAGTAAGTTTCATATGGAATGAAACTTGTATTTTGCAGGCCAGGCAGTGTAAATATAGATTATCAAGCGACTCTGTCAAACCCCGTTACTCCACAAAGACTCCAGGAAGCTGTGGTGAATGGTCAAAAGGCTGAGATAAATAACCTGGCTTTCATCACAAGCATTGATCCTAACTCTATCAACGTCAATGAATCAGGTATGATATTGTCTGTTAACTATCCAAGAGACTTTCTCAGTTAAAGATAATCTTACAAGTTTTTATATGACTATGTAGATGCCTACCCATATGAATGGGGACAATTTGCAATGTTTTCAGGCAATAATTTTGCAGTCTGATATGTTTTAAAAGATCAAAGCACCTATAGCTGTCAAAATCACCGTTAAAATACTATCAGGAGTAATATTTCTGTAAAATATATCATAAAGTTAAGACTCTCTCTCCTTTAGATACGAAAATGTAGTGTCTGCAGCTTGTCTTGTAAAAAGCCAAGGTAAAGCAATAACATAAATTGACGATCGTATGTAGAACACTGTGTATGATTGACTGCGTAATTCCGTTCGACTTTCCACATGAAGTAGGCCTATTGTTTACAAACATCAATCAACATTTTTTTACAGTACAGGTTTATGTTTCGTTATATCTTCAACCTGTTAAGAAGATATTACCGTTTAATGAGTATGTAATCTACAGTTATAGTCGCTTGAAAACAAAAGAAATAATAGAAAACATCAGTTGAATAATATTATCTTTAATATATATATCAATATTTCAAATAAAACCAAAATACACATTAGTGTATTCTGACTGGTCACCCTCAAATATATAGATTACACAAACTAGTTGTCTGATAAAGTGGGTCAAGAATAAAATCGCTGAATTATTATTAACAATGAATCATTTATTAATATTGATGAATATATTTGCAACTCATTAATCAATATCAATAATCAGTTATTGGTATTAATAATTTGCTTCATGTTTTGATATTGATAAAGGATTTATTAATATCATTGATAAATCATTTATTAATATTGATTAATGAATTGTTAATTTTAAGAAATGAATAATATCCAAAAATATTGTTTATCTATCAAAATTTATCAATTAATTATCAATGGTATTCTCAATATCAATAAAATTATTAATTTGTATCAATAATTAATTCATTGATATCGAAAAAAGGAATGATTAATTGATTTGGATAAATGTCTCTTTTTCTCATACATGAAAACTCCAAATACAAAATTGATTTGGAAACGCGCATGATTTCATCAGCACCTGAGACGTACACATAAACATGAATTTATCATTGCATTTTACAATTAAAGCAATAGTACACACGACATGGAAATCTGTTAAAACAGGGTTGGAACCTTAATATAGCCATTATTTCTTTGTGTATGAATCCTAAATTATGTCCATACCAACACAGCTCTATAAAAATAAAAAGTGACTTTTGTTTTCTATGGCAGTGCCAACTCCCTGTATATCAACTCCGACCAACAGAACTGCTATCCTTCTCAACGGTCGCTGTGGCAACCACAGTGAAACTGGTTTTTGTGTGACCCCTAACAGTGCATGCGTGGAAAGGTTAGGGATATGGAGCTGCCGCTGTGAGTCAAGCTTTATCCAGACTAAAGACCAGAGATCTTGCACACCTGGTGAGTGTCACGTATTTCTAATCTGGTGCTTCTATGCATAAATCATTGTTCTAAGTTGCAATTACCAATTGTATACTCCTGTCAAAGTTGACATGAGTATTATGGTATGGCGTTGTCGACCGATTTCTTTGAATGCACTTTATTCACTCTCCCTCCAGTTTTTTGGATTTGGCTATTTTTTCAGAAGTTATTGTCCTTTTATCTATTTCTAGTACCTAATCCTGTACAGAGATTTCCTACAGTTTTCTATCCTTTTTTTGAAGCTTTGCATCATGATATCAAGTTGTGTTTAATGAATTGGGAGAATTTTATTACTTGATTTCCTTAAACTGCTATTATAGACGAATTTCTCTAATTGCCATAAATATGTATGCAAACATTATGTCTAGAATGTAGATTTCAATACAATACGATATTTTACTTCCAATTTGTTTCATGAAAAATGTAAAGTTCCCATATTAGATGAGCAAATGTCAATCTGTTTTAGTGAACATTAAGTAAAGTAATATGTTAAACTGTCATCCAGAATTAACAGTCACTATACTTCCAGTCGAATGATTCTGGTTATGTTCTCTATTCACTAGTTGTCACATCTATGAGGTTTAGGAAAAATTCACAAAATACAAATCCACATTTCCGGAAAATAAATTACGAACTCTGTCGGTGCATTAGTTTATCGATCATCTAATTATTTATTACTCTTTGGTTTTAGCACCACGTTACCTGTTCGCTTATCACAATCTTACTGTGACCCTGCAAGTACCAAAGCCTGTTGGGACGGAAAGTAAGTTCACAGAAATGCACATTTCGAAAATTTTCATAAATCATCTTACGATCAAACATTGAACACATTTGATGTAAGTGTTTAGATGACCTACCTTTACTCATCTTTTGAGTATATGACGATTTCTTTTCTCGATTGATATGCTCTTTAATGTATAGTGTAAGAAAGATTTTCAATCTATTGTTTCATTTGTCACTGTAACAATATTCTAGTAACTACGATACCGAGTGTATAGCATGGTTTAACTTTGCTAAAAAGAGGAATTTAAAACTTAATCTCTACCAATCAAATGTGTTTTGGTCCCTAAGCAACAACCGAGTTTTTCTTACCCTTTAACCAACGAGCAGTAGATTTTCTCATACTTTTTCCAAATAAAATTTCTTACTTAATTATCTTAGATCTTGCAGGCTTTGAAACTCTTTCAGTTATGCATTGGATTACAATAATCAGTTAACCAGGTTAAAAGATCAATTTGAACCTTTCTTTGGGGAGATATAAAGCACAATAACATAGGCAATCATTACCCATCATTATATGGACTCGTCATAGATAGAAATATTTTGATATACTTACAAGAAATTTTATTCTTTTTCCAGTTGTTACCATCCCTTTCTCGAATGAAGTCTCTAATCTATGTGCAACTACACCGGAAGTTTCCTTTACAAGAGCATTTACAGACAATAACTTCCGGTACGAAGTGAATTGCACCGCCATTACAGTTATCCTGGATTCATCCTTGTCGAGCACAGACGCAAGCTTTGCTTTAGGTATTCAAACAAAGATGTCGTTTAGTGACCTAGTAGTCGCTGATGAAATGATGACAATTCTAGAGACTTTGTCAAATGTTTCTATACCAACTGAACTCTGTTTGACTGTTGTGGATGGGGCATTTTCCGGACAGTTACTGGTAAAATTACCTTCCTTGCGGACAGGAGATTCATATTCTGCGGCGGTGTCATCGAGATACAGGCTACATGGGGAAAGCGTGTACTCCATAAGCGCTATCAACCTGACCGCCATTACTGGAAAACCTGACATAGTTGCATACATGGACAAATTTGTCGTCACGTACGGTTCTAAGTCTTTAACGGTAAAATTCCTTATTGTTAGAGTTGAAATGGACCTAACAAAAAAGGAGGATACATCTACCAATTCAGTTATATTAGAATATTCAATTTCAGATGATTTCACCTTAGCTTCGACAGATATACCATCTACAAATTTGACACTTGGGACTTCTGATGTGAGAGTTGGACCTGGCCGCTTAGATTTTGAGAGTGGGATGTCGCCAATCATTTTCAATATTCGAGTCAGTGTATGTACATTGACTGCATCAACAAAAGTAATTTTACATCTGACAGACGCCAACGACAATTCGCCTCAATTCTCTTCTGATAGCTATTCCTTTGACATATTCCCCACCTCTTTGGCTGGTCTGTTGGTTGGTGTTGTCACGGTAACTGATGTTGACACCATGACAACCCTTACCTTCAACGTTGACAGCCCAAACTTCAGCATCGACAACCAAGGCGTCATAAAGACATTGGATCGAACGGAACTCATACCATTCATAGAGATCACCGGGGAGTCGAAATACGCCAAGAATGTTCATATAAATGTCACAGTAAGTGATGGAGTTAGAAGCAGTAAGGCTGACATCTTTGTGAACCTGGCCCGCCAACCAGGAACTAACCTGGGGAAAACCTTCTCTGCCAATATATTGGAAAACAGTCCTGCTGGGACAGACGTAGCATTGGCAAACGTCAGTGGGTACATAGACTTCGAGTTCGCAAGTAGCAGAGCAGAACAATACTTCTTCATCAACAGCACTACGGTAAAGACTCGATTGTCGTGATTTGTTTTTGACATTAAATATACAAATTGCTTATATTAAAATAATTACATGTTTTTGTAAAATTTCATTTCACCAAGAAACATTTCATTGACTCTTTGAACATATTTTAAATTGCTTATATTAAAATAATTACATGTTTTTGTAAAATTTCGTATCACCGAGAAACATTCCATCGACTCTTTGATTATATTTTAAATTGCTTATATTAAAATAATTTTATGTTTTTGTGAAATTTCATATCACCAAGAAACATTTCATTTACACTTTCAACATATGTTAAAGACGGTTTAAAAAAATGATGTTTGTTTTTTCTTCAAAAGATGTAGTATGCTTGTTCTATAGGGAGAGGTTTTCACGAAAAAAGAACTTGACAGAGAAAATGAGGATGAAAAAGAACTGCATTTCGCAATAACAGCATTCAAGAGCAGTGAGACAACCTGTTCTCTCACCGTAAGTTTTATCCCATTTCATGCAAATATATTTTCCCACTGATTTTATCCTTTTGGCATTAGTTGTTCAAAGTTTTATGTGTAAAACAACTAATCCGAGGTTCAAATCAGAAGGGACAAAAATGTCAGAGATCTTGGATTCTTAAAAAAAATGTTTATCACTATCCATTGTTTTCAAGCGGTAGAAATTCATATTGTTAAATATAGTAACGCAGATAGATTTTGTTCCACAAATCAGATACTGTATACCTGGTAATTTTCGCCCCAGGTTATTTTCGCCCTTGAGCAACACAAAACATATTCGCCCCGTTTTGAATTCGCCCTAAATGGTTTTCAAAAAATATCCTTTTTCACGTTTGTAAAATCGAAAAATTCCGTTCGTAATCCTCTAAACAGTTGCACTCTGAACACTCGGGATTTATCGAGGTACCCAATTGTCTTACCAGCATGGGATGTTAAGTGTAATCAGGTGTCAAATACAGAACGTTTACCTGTGCTCATGTTTTCTTTTAGTCCCTATTGATTCAAGTGGTTATGAGTATGCATGGATGATTTTAAGCAAACGCGATCAATTGTAAGTTCATCGCGCCGTGACTAAGGACTGACCAGTGTTTCTTTATTCCAATGTACATGAATGGAAGCCCCAATTAAGCGACGGTGAACACATAAAATTAGTCGTGTCCATGACAAGAATTTGATGCCACCCTGTTTTTCAATTTTATCATGACCCGGACAATATAATTTAAAAAAGAAATGACTGAATTTTAAAAATAGATCGTTTTCTAATTGAAAATGCTAAGCCTAGTACGTGATTTTACAGTTGAAAAGTAAGAGGGTATGTTTGTATTCTGACTACACTTGGCCAATTAATTTTTACAGAGGTTTATTAATCCTTCAATTCAGCTTGAAATGTTCGCCTTCATCTTCAATTCACCCTATCTTCAAAGAGCGAAAATGGCGAAAAATAAACGGGGGCGAAAATGACCAGGTATAAAGTATTTAAAACCACGTAGTTTATAAGGAAATTTGTATACCAAAGTATGTTTTATGTTGACCATAGGAAATGATTTGTATCAAAATAATTCCATATATTATTTAGCTATGGATAAAAGTATACGATGAAATCTTCGTTTCTATAACCTGTACGACAGGTACTCGGGGATCTTGAAGTGATTGTGGATGATGTCAATGACAATGCGCCTGTGTTCGAACGTTCCGCGTACACGGGGAAAATACAGGAGGGCGGTACCATAGGGAGAACTGTTGAGGTCTGTACAACATGTAGTCTAAGACATCAAAACCAAATTAATTAATGATGGCATTTTCAAACTTTTTTCTTTCTATAGTATGTTTTGCTAATAACCCTTGAAGATATTTTGAAAGGTGCTAATCCCCTGTGTGCCTTTTGTACAATCCTTTGAGATTGCAGGTTGTAGACACTGCTGATTAACTTTTCAGTCCTCGATGTTAAAGTTAATTTGCTCGTTACGTTTTTAATTGATTTGAATAGTGATACGGTTCAGAATATACATATGTACTTTCTTTTCAATCCGATATGACAAATCGTTTTTGGTTTTTGGTTTTTGGTTTTAGGGTATTTTTGCACCTCCCCGACCACATTTTGAGATTTCCTTCGACATTTTTTTCGGAATTTTAGTCTGCCATCTAGTTACCAACATTTTAGGCCCTTAGCATCACTGTTAAGTTTGTAGCGGAACTGAGCTGAGTCGATCATTAGCGACCAGGTAGCTCAATTGGTAGAGCATTTGGTTAGTGTTCGGACGTCCCTGATGCGAGCGCCCGTCTGACTGCTACATTTCTTCTTCTCCTCTTACAAGTTTTAAAATGACGTAAGAGATGTCTGATGTAATTTAACTCGTTTTCGCTCTACTGTCCCTTGGAAGGACGTAAGAGATGTCTGGTGTAATTTAACTCCTTTTCGCTCTTCTGTACCTTTTGATAGCCGTAATAGATGTCTGGTGTAATTTAACTCGTTTTCGCTCTTCTGTACCTTTTGATAGCCGTAAGAGATGTCTGGTGTAATTTAACTCGTTTTCGCTCTACTGTACCTTTTGATAGTCGTAAGAGATGTCTGTTGTAATTTAACTCGTTTTCGCTCTTCTGTACCTTTTGATAGCCGTAAGAGATGTCTGGTGTAATTTAACTCGTTTTCGCTCTTCTGTACCTTTTGATAGCCGTAAGAGATGTCTGGTGTAATTCAACTCGTTTTCGCTCTACTGTACCTTTTGATAGCCGTAAGAGATGTCTGGTGTAATTTAACTCGTTTTCGCTCTACTGTACCTTTTGATAGCCGTAAGAGATGTCTGGTGTAATTTAACTCGTTTTCGCTCTACTGTACCTTTTGATAGTCGTAAGAGATGTCTGCTGTAATTTAACTCGTCTTCGCTCTACTATACTACATTCGTTTTAAAAGATGCGATTATTGTGCGTGTCCTTTATACATTACTTTGGGAAAAGAAGCAGCATTTTGTTTGATACATAGCAAGTGTCGGAATGAAACAAGAGACTTTTACCATGTCGGAACACCTGATCTCTATATTCTTTGAGTCTCCATACAAATCTATTTTATTACTTTGTCCTTGTGATATTAATTTTCTAGTTAGAATATGTTTTTATGCTGGGTTTCATTGTCAATCTTAGTAAGATTTCCATGTGAGCTGAGCGGTGAATAAAACATCAAAAATTATCTGTTTATTTTTCTTTCTCTCTCTCTTTATTTTCATTCCGTATAGCTTGATAATGCCATCAGTGCTACTGATGCAGACGACAATCCCACCTTCACCTTCGCTATAACGGGCAGTAGTTTTGCAATAGATGACCAGACAGGTGTGATAACGACGACTACAGAGATTGACCGTGAGAAGACAGAATTTATAATTATCACTGTCACGGCTGATGATGGTGTCAACACTGGGTCGGCTAGTATAAACATCACGGTGATTGATATCAATGATAATCCACCAACGTTCACGGCAGGAGACTGGTACGTATCTTACTGAACATCATTTATCATTTTCTATTTACCAATCGCAGTGGTCGAGTGGTTAATGTGTCCGACACCTTATCACTAGCCCTCCACCTCTGGGTTGCGAGTTCGAAACCCATGTGGGCCAGTTGCCAGGTACAGACTGTAGACCGCTGGTTATTCTGGTACTGCGTCCGACTTTCATCTACCTCCTTGAATGACCCTGGCTGTCAATAGGACGTTAAACAAAACAAACCAAACAAAATGAATTTATCTATTAAGGTGAAATTATTTCCCTTTTATACAGTCATAAGATTTCAAAAGTGACGGAACTGCTACATGTTTTGCACATATATATATATAAATCAGAATATTGGTATGCATTGTACGGAGAAATTTTCAATATTCATAAATGATAATTATAGATATATGAGTAAAATATCTATTTCGGTTGAAGTCATTTCAACATCATACTATACTGATGAATTCCCACTATACTAATATGATGGACATACCTAGCCTAAGAAATATGTAATTTAATACTTTGAGAAAAAAATGGAGCTTTAATCTCATCAAATAATCATGCATATTTGTTTAGAATATATATAATTTCACCAAACTTCCATCATGGTTTCTCTTTCTTGTCTTACTTAAGGAGGTCATCGAGTGTAAGTGAGGGAGCATCTGTCGGCGATGTTGTTACCACGGTAACAGCAAACGACCTTGACAGTGGTGAAAATGGCCGAGTGTTTTACAGTATCCAAGGAGATTCAGGATACTTTCGAATTGATGACAGACTTTCTGGAAAAATTACTATAGCACACGCTTTGGATAGAGAAACAAAACCTGTTCATAGTTTGATTGTACTAGCACGTGACAATGGAAGTCCACTTCTCAGCGTGAACACAACAGTGAGTGTAAGCCTCATTGATGTCAACGATAATGACCCCGTCTTCGATGAAGGGAGTCTTATTGTGGCTATAATGGAGGACGCTTGTACGCCGACAGGTGTTTCGTTGTTTACTGTATCAACAACTGACGAAGACGAAGGGCTGAACGGAGAAATTGCCAGTTACTCCATCACTGGGTAAATAATAGTTACACTCCAATTTTAAATCACCTGAGATGAAAGTGACCTATTTTGTCTGTCGTGCGTTGTGCATCATGCACCGTGCATTGTCTATCGTCTATTCTTCTTCCCAGGCATATAGCATGCTATGGTGAAGGGATATCAAGATTGTTAAAATGAATGACTTTGACTTTTACAGGTGTCAAACATTGTAAAATCGTTTAATGACTTCCTTTTTACTAAGCAAGAGGCCCACATATCGGATACTGGGTTTGCAGCATGCTGAGGTAAAGTGCTATCAAGACTGTTGAAATGAAAGTCCTTTGAAGCATGACCACAGGGGTTAAGATGCTAAGTCTTTATATGACTTCTTCTCTTTAAGCAAGAGGTCCAGCGGCATGATATTTGGCCTGTAGCATGCTGATGGACAGAGCTGTCAAGATTTTTGAAATGAATGATATTGACCTTCATTCAAGGTCAACGGGGTCAAATAATCCGGTATGCTAAATGTTTAAACAGCATCTCATTAAGCAGGAAGTCCAGAGACCTGATATTGGGCCTATTGTATACTTGGGTGAAGGCTATCAAGATTGTTGACATGAATGACCTAACCTGCTTTTATGGTCACAGGTGTCGAATTTGCTAAAAATAAATAAATGACTACTCATTAAGCAAGATGTCCAGAGACCTGATATTGGGCTTGTAGGGTGCTGTAAAGATTTTATATGAATAACCTTGACCTTCACTTAGGTCACGGGGGTCAGATATGCTAAAATCTTAAGAACTTCTGAATAAGCATGGGGCCCAGAGCCCTGATATTTGGCATTTATCCTGCTGGGGTGAACGACATTGACATCTGATTCAAGGTTACAAGAATCAAATCTGCCAAAATATATCATGGAACCATTAAGGCCTTATGGGCCTCTTGTGTGGTTTAGCTGTCATATTTTAGCCGTCACATTCACACCCACATACAAATGGTTTGTTTTGAACAACCGTCAGTTTGGGTTGAACTGGGGTGAAGACCGAGATTTAGAATGGACAAACTGGACTTGATGTGACTAGACTTGACGAACAGCAGTTGGGGTACAACTGAGGACCTTGAATGATGCTTGATTAACAACAAACACTCAGGCCTAGGAAGGAACCCTTTACACTATAGGAAGGTGTTGTGTATTACCACTTTGAGTATATAAGACATATAACTAACGTGGCCGTCATGACAGAACTACTTTTAATTATCGAGACTTTATTCATACGCTTGGCGTGACTAAAGGGATCCGGAAAAAGTTTAGTTCCGGAATTAGATAATAATAATTCAATACACTACAGAAGGAACTGTTGACAGTGTAAGACGTGAAAAATTGACAGGTAGGCTAAGGCTAGAATTTAAGTAAAAGGAATTTGCCACTAAACGAACAAGAACTGTAGGCCAAAGCTAGGTCAGAGAGAGAGAGAGAACGTTCCGTATGTACCTTTTTATTGTATCATTAAAATATCAAAAGGGCTAAAGAAGTCTTTGTTTTAAACTTCAATAACCACCAGTGAGGTGACATGTCCCTTGTGCAATAATATATTGATGTAACAAGTCACGCGTGCAATAGTAAATGATGTAACAAGTCACGCGTGCAATTGTAGAATGATGTAACAAGTCACGCGTGCAATATATTCATATTTTATCTCTGTTTCATATTCAAAAATAATTATATCCTGATTGATATGTTTGAATGTTTTATATTTCAGAGGGAACGAAGATGAAATTTTTACCATCAATAATGATGGAGTTGTTCGTTGTGACAAGGGTTTAGATTACGAAACTACTACAGAATACAAACTCGTTACCGTAGCAACAGATAACGGAACTCCCCAAAAAAGCAGCTCTTCAACTTTAACCTTATCGATCAATGACGTAAACGACAACTCGCCTTCTTTCACACAAGAACTTAGTACTGGATCTCATTTCATTAAAATCAGGAAGTGAGTTGATATTGAGCATTAATTTCTACATTAATTATTATATTTGACAAGAAAGTGTTCAGATATTAGTTTCAGGAATTCTACTTTATGGGAATGATTAACATATATTTTCATTAAAGAAAAGTCATGAAAATTAATACTTTTTTTTATGAAATATACATGTCTTCATATAAATGCACCCACTGATTGTTGGACAGGTCGGACTTTGACGGTGGTGCAGGAAAGCCAGTCATGGTAGTGACTGTTGTTGATGAGGACAGTGGTCAGAACGGTCAAATCAACAGGCCAATCACTCTGACTTTGTCACCTGGGCTCAGTCTCAGTCTAAGCGAGAGCGGTGTCCTGCGAACCGAAACATCCAACCCACCTATCCAGAACCTTACAGCCGAATTCACCGCCACGGACAAAGGTAACCCTCCTCTGACAGCCACGGCCACACTGACCTTGGAAATAGTGGATGACGGCACCCTACAAGGGAAAGTACAATTTAAGTCTCAAGACATACCCATGTCTATTGAGGAGAACGTTGCCAACAAAAATATAGGGACATTGTCAAATGAAGTGACAAGCCAAGCTGGCTCAGCTGTGGTGTTTGACAAGGTTTCCGGGGCTGAAAACGTAAAGATTGATTCGTCCGGTAATGTAATGGTTGAAGACTCATTTGACAGAGAATGGATCCAATCAACAGTTATTGTTGTCCGTGCTACTGTGGAGGACGAATCCGACTTAGCACTTGTAAGTTTTTTCTCGTTGGTTTATGTTTTTCTTAATCAGATGACTGGATTACGAGGGGGTTTCGTTATCACCACTCCTTTTGGACATTAATATGTGTAGATTAAGTTCAAGCTTTGAATATTCCTGTACATATTGATCTTTCATGACATAAGCCTATAGCTTGTATAATGAACATCAGTCTATAATATGTATAATGAAGTATATAAACAATTAACGATCACATTTATGTAGATTAAATATGTAAACATTTAAGGTGACGGTTCGAGTGATTGACGTAAATGATAACCCTCCCACCTTTGGGTCAACTGACAAGTACCGACTCCTCCTATCTGAGGACAAGCCCACTAATACGGAAATTGAAACCTTGACAGCGACAGACCAAGATGAGGGTCTCAACCAGAAAATCACCTACACAATAGTAGAAACTGACGGTAGGTCGCAAAAACAAAAGTGTATACAATTAATAATACAATCTTATCTCTATCAATCAAAATAACTTGTGTGCAACGAACGTATTTTACATATAATCATCATATATATAGATGTGCTGTTCATTTAGTCAAATCTGGAAAAAAAATTATCTCTTATTCTTTACTTTAAGAATTATGAGAATTTTGACATTACCCATAGCAGCTTGCATTATATTAATATTGTTATATTTGCATATTAATAGACATCAAATGAAAAAATATTTTTTGTATAACAGGTTGTTCCAGTCACTTCACTGTAAATTCAATATCTGAAATTTTGCTGTTGGATAAAAACCTGGACCGAGAAGAGTCATTTTCTTTTTGCGCATTTTCAA
Source organism: Pecten maximus (assembly GCF_902652985.1). Lineage (NCBI taxonomy): Eukaryota > Metazoa > Mollusca > Bivalvia > Pectinida > Pectinidae > Pecten > Pecten maximus. The sequence goes on from NC_047016.1 coordinate 46,194,014, forward strand.
TTAAGGTCAGTATTATAATTTTAGTTGAACTAAGTGATTGTTAAATATAAGCACACTACACATGGATTATATATCTACGCAATTTTAACGGGATATTTCTGAACCAGGCGGCAGACGGGGGCAGTCCAATTCTTTCAGCTGTTATTCCAGTAGAAGTGATTGTGTTAGACGTCAACGACAACAAACCTCTCTTCCGTGACTTGTCCTCAGCAGGGAAATATGAAATCACAGCCAAAGAGGATCTACGCATCAGTGACCAGGTGAACACGGGTGTTTTTTCTCATCATTTACAGAGATGTCTTCCGTTTTCCATGTTCAACCCTATAGCTTGTGACTTTTTTTTGTCAACCATATGGCATATTGGGGGGGGGGGGGGGGGGGGGGGGTGTAATCACCTGTTTTGAGGACAAGACTGAGTAATCTCCAACCAAGAAGTGGCTTGAGATTTGTCTAATAACTTCAAAAGAGTAGAGATGGAGTTTTGGAAGGGAGGGGGTGTCATGAGGTAGGGAGGGGAGTGGAAGGTAGGGAGGGAGGTGTCATAGATGTAAGGAAAGTGGATTTCATGATAGGAAGATGTGTATGAGTAAGTGAGGTGTAAAGGTGGGGGTTCATAGGGTAGAAGAGAGTGTATTAAGGGGTAGGGAATGGAGTGTCTGAGGGGTAGGGAGGAGGAGGTGTCATAGAGGGGTAGGGAAGGGAGGTTATAAGAGGGTAGGGAAGGGGAGTGTCATAGAGGGGTAGGGAAGGGAGGTATAGAGGGTAGGAGTAGGAGGTGTCATAGAGGGGTGGGAGGGGAGGTCATAAGGGTAGGAGGAGGAGGTGTCATGAGGGGTAGGGAAAGGAGGTGTCTAGAGGGGTAAGGGAGGAGGAGTGTCATAAGGGTAGGGAAGAGGAGGTGTCATTAGAGGGGTAGGGAAGGAGGAGTGTCATTAGGGGTAGGGGAGGAGGTGTCTAGAGGGGAAGGAAGTGAGGGTGTCATTAGAGGGGTAGGAAGTGAAGGTGTCATTAAGGGGTAATGGAAGAGAGAGTGTCATTAGGGGTTAAGGAAGGCGGAGTGTGTCATAAAGGGGTAAGGGGAAGTGGAGGTGTCATTAGATAGGGTAAGGGAAGTGAGGAGGTGTCATTAGAGGGTAAGGTGTCAAGTGGAGAGGGTGTCATTAGAGGGGTTAGGGAAGGAGGAAGTGTCATCTAGAGGGGTAGGATGAGTGAGGTTCATAGAGGGGTAGGGAAGGAGGTGTCATAGAGGGTAGGGAAGTGGAAGGTTCATAGAGGGGTAAGGGAGAGGAGGTGTTCATTAGAGGGTAAGGGAAGGAGGAGTGTCATTAGAGGGGTTAAGGGAAGGAGGAGGTGTCATTAGAGGGGTAAGGAAGTGGGAAGTGTCATTAAGAGGGTAGAGGGAGGTGAGAGAGGGGTTCATTAGAGGGGTAGAGGAAGGGAGTGTCATTAAGGGGTAGGGAAGGAGGAGGTGTCATTAGAGGGTAGGGAAGTGAGGAGGTGTCATAGAGGGGTAAGGGAAGGGAGTGGTGTCATTAGAGGGTAAGGGAAGTAGGAGGTGTCATTAGAGGGGTAAGGGAGAGAGGAGGTGTCATAGAGGGGTAGGAGAAGTGAGGAGTGTCATAGAGGGGTAAGGAGAGGATGTGTATTAGAGAGTGGTAAGGGAAGTGAGGAGGTGTCATTAGAGGGTAAGGGAAGTAGGGAGGTGTCAGTAGAGGGGTAGGGAAGTGGAGTCGTGTCATTAAGGGGTAAGGGAAGTGAGGAGGTGTCATTAGAGGGTAAGGGGAAGTGCATAAGGGTAAGGGAAGTAGGAGGTATTAAGGGGTAGGGATGGGAGTTCATGAGGGGTAAGGGAAGTGAGGAGGTGTCATTAGAGGGGTAAGGGAAGTGAGGAGGTGTCATTAGAGGGGTAAGGGAAGTGGGGGGTGTCATTAGAGGGTAAGGGGAAGTGAGGAGGTGTCATTAGAGGGGTAGAGGAAGTGAGGAGGTGTCATTAGAGGGGAAAGGGAAGTGAGAGGGTGTCATTAGTAGTGGTAGGGAAGTGAGGAAGGTGTCATTAGAGGGGTAAGGGAAGTGAGGAGGTGTCATTAGAGGGGTAGAGGAAGTGGAGGTGTCATTAGAGGGGTAAGGGGAAGTGGGGAGGTGTCATTAGAGGGGTAAGGGAAGTGGGAGGTGTCATTAGAGGGGTAAGGGAAGTGAGGAGGTGTCATAAGAGGGGTAAGGGAAGTGAGGAGGTGTCATTAGAGGGGTAAGGGAAGTGAGGAAGTGTCATGAGAGGGGTAGGGAAGTGAGGAGGGTGTCCATTAGAGGGGTAGAGGAAGTAGGCAGGTGTTAGTAGAGGGGTAAGGGAAGTGAGGAGGTGTCATTAGAGGGGTAAGGGAAGTGAGGAAAGTGTCATTAGAGGGGTAAGGGAAGGTAGGGAAGAGTGGGGGAGGGGGGAGGTGATTAGAGGGGTAAGGGAAGTGGGGAGGTGTCATTAGAGGGGTAAGGGAAGTGAGGAGGTGTCATTAGAGGGGAAAGGAAGTGAGGAGGTGTCATTAGAGGGGTAAGGGAAGTGGGAGGGGTCATAGAGGGGTAGGGAAGTAGGAGGTGTCATTAGAGGGGTAAGGGAAGTGAGGAGGTGTCATTAGAGGGGTAAGGGAAGTGGGAAGGTGTCATTAGAGGGGTAGAGGAAGTAGGAGGTGTCATTAGAGGGGTAGAGGAAGTTGAAGGATGCAAAGGGTAGAGGGTAGGAGGGTGTCATTAGAGGGGTAAGGGAAGTAGGAGAGGTGTGTCATTAGAGGGGTAAGGGAAGTGAGGAGTGTCATTAGAGGGGTAAGGGAAGTGAGGAAGGTGTCATTAGAGGGTAGGGAAGTGAGGAGGTGTCATTAGAGGGGTAAGGGAAGTGAGGAGGTGTCATTAGAGGGGTAGAGGAAGGGGGGAGGTGTCATTAGAGGGGTAAGGGAAGTGAGGAGGTGTCATTAGAGGGGTAAGGGAAGTGAGGAGGTGTCATTAGAGGGGTAAGGGAAGTGAGGAGGTGTCATTAGAGGGGTAAGGGAAGTGGGAGGGGTGTCATTAGAGGGGGAGAGGAAGTGGGAGGTGTCATTAGAGGGGTAGGGTGAGGAGTGTCATAAGGGGTAAGGGAAGTGAGGAGGTGTCATTAGAGGGGTAAGGGGAAGTGAGGAGGTGTCATTAGGGGTAAGGGAAGTGAGGAGGTGTCATTAGAGGGGTAAGGGAAGTGAGGAGGTGTCATTGAGGTAGAGTGGGAGGTTAAGGGGTAGTGGGAGTGGGAGGTGTCATTAAGAGGGGTAAGGGAAGTGAGGAAGGTGTCATTAGAGGGGTAAGGGAATTGAGGAGGTGTCATTAGAGGGGTAGGGAAGTGAGGAAGGTTCATAGAGGGGTAGGGGAAGTGAGGTAGGTGTCATTAGAGGGGTAAGGGAAGTGAGGAGGTGTCATTAGAGGGGTAAGGGAAGTGAGGAGGTGTCATTAGAGGGGTAAGGGAAGTGAGGAGGTGTCATTAGAGGGGTAAGGGAAGTGAGGAGGTGTCATTAGAGGGGTAAGGGAAGTGAGGAGGTGTCATTAGAGGGGTAGAGGAAGTGAGGAGGTGTCATTAGAGGGGTAAGGGAAGTGAGGAGGTGTCATTAGAGGGGTAAGGGAAGTGAGGAGGTGTCATTAGAGGGGTAAGGGAAGTGAGGAGGTGTCATTAGAGGGGTAAGGGAAGTGAGGAGGTGTCATTAGAGGGGTAAGGGAAGTGAGGGAGGTGTCATTAGAGGGGTAAGGGAAGTGAGGAGGTGTCATTAGAGGGGTAAGGGAAGTGAGGAGGTGTCATTAGAGGGGTAAGGGAAGTGAGGAGGTGTCATTAGAGGGGTAAGGGAAGTGAGGAGGTGTCATTAGAGGGGTAAGGGAAGTGAGGAGGTGTCATTAGAGGGGTAAGGGAAGTGAGGAGGTGTCATTAGAGGGGTAAGGGAAGTGAGGAGGTGTCATTAGAGGGGTAAGGGAAGTGAGGAGGTGTCATTAGAGGGGTAAGGGGAAGTGGGAGGTGTCATTAGAGGGGTAAGGGAAGTGAGGAGGTGTCATTAGAGGGGTAAGGGAAGTGAGGGAGGTGTCATTAGAGGGGTAAGGGAAGTGAGGAGGTGTCATTAGAGGGGTAAGGGAAGTGAGGAGGTGTCATTAGAGGGGTAAGGGAAGTGAGGAGGTGTCATTAGAGGGGTAGGGAAGTGAGGAGGTGTCATTAGAGGGGTAAGGGAAGTGAGGAGGTGTCATTAGAGGGGTAAGGGAAGTGAGGAGGTGTCATTAGAGGGGTAAGGGAAGTGAGGAGGTGTCATTAGAGGGGTAAGGGAAGTGAGGAGGTGTCATTAGAGGGGTAAGGGAAGTGAGGAGGTGTCATTAGAGGGGTAAGGGAAGTGAGGAGGTGTCATTAGAGGGGTAAGGGAAGTGAGGAGGTGTCATTAGAGGGGTAAGGGAAGTGAGGAGGTGTCATTAGAGGGGTAAGGGAAGTGAGGAGGTGTCATTAGAGGGGTAAGGGAAGTGAGGAGGTGTCATTAGAGGGGTAGGGGAAGTGGGAGGTGTCATTAGAGGGGTAAGGGAAGTGAGGAGGTGTCATTAGAGGGGTAAGGGAAGTGAGGAGGTGTCATTAGAGGGGTAAGGGAAGTGAGGAGGTGTCATTAGAGGGGTAGTGGAAGTGGGAGGTGTCATTAGAGGGGTAGGGGAAGTGAGGAGGTGTCATTAGAGGGGTAAGGGAAGTGAGGAGGTGTCATAAGAGGGGTAAGGGAAGTGAGGGATGTGTCATTAGAGGGGTAAGGGAAGTGAGGAGGTGTCATTAGAGGGGTAAGGGAAGTGAGGAGTTGTCATTAGAGGGGTAAGGGAAGTGAGGAGGTGTCATTAGAGGGGTAAGGGAAGTGAGGGAGGTGTCATTAGAGGGGTAAGGGAAGTGAGGAGGTGTCATTAGAGGGGTAAGGGAAGTGGGAGGTGTCATTAGAGGGGTAAGGGAAGTGAGGAGGTGTCATTAGAGGGGTAAGGGAAGTGAGGAGGTGTCATTAGAGGGGTAAGGGAAGTGAGGAGGTGTCATTAGAGGGGTAGGGAAGTGAGGAGGTGTCATTAGAGGGGTAAGGGAAGTGAGGAGGTGCATTAGAGGGGTAAGGGAAGTGAGGAGGTGTCATTAGAGGGGTAAGGGAAGTGAGGAGGTGTCATTAGAGGGGTAGAGGGAAGTGAGGAGGTGTCATTAAGAGGGGTAAGGGAAGTGGAGGAGGTGTCATTAGAGGGGTAAGGGAAGTGAGGAGGTGTCATTAGAGGGGTAAGGGAAGTGAGGAGGTGTCATTAGAGGGGTAAGGGAAGTGAGGAGGTGTCATTAGAGGGTAAGGGAAGTGGGAGGTGTCATTAGAGGGGTAAGGGAAAGTGGGGAGGTGTCATTAGAGGGGTAAGGGAAGTGAGGAGGTGTCATTAGAGGGGTAAGGGAAGTGAGGAGTGTCATTAGAGGGGTAGGGAAGTGAGGAGGTGTCATTAGAGGGGTAAAAGGGAAGTGAGTGAGGTGTCCATTAGAGGGGTAAGGGGAGTGAGGAGGTGTCATTAGAGGGGTAAGGGAAGTGAGGAGGTGTCATTAGAGGGGTAAGGGAAGTGAGGAGGTGTCATTAGAGGGGTAAGGGAAGTGAGGAGGTGTCATTAGAGGGGTAAGGGAAGTGAGGAGGTGTCATTAGAGGGGTAAGGGAAGTGAGGAGGTGTCATTAGAGGGGTAGAGGAAGTGAGGGAAGGTGTCATTAGAGGGGTAGAGGGAAGTGAGGAGGTGTCATTAGAGGGGTAAGGGAAGTGAGGAGGTGTCATTAGAGGGGTAAGGGAAGTGAGGAGGTGTCATTAGAGGGGTAGAGGAAGTGAGGAGGTGTCATTAGAGGGGTAGAGGGAAGTGAGGAGGTGTCATTAGAGGGTAAGGGAAGTGAGGAGGTGTCATTAGAGGGGTAAGGGAAGTGAGGAGGTGTCATAAGAGGGGTAAGGGAAGTGAGGAGGTGTCATTAGAGGGGTAAGGGAAGTGAGGAGGTGTCATTAGAGGGGTAAGGGAAGTGAGGAAGGTGTCATTAGAGGGGTAGAGGAAGTGGAGGAGGTGTCATTAGAGGGGTAAGGGAAGTGAGGAGGTGTCATTAGAGGGGTAAGGGAAGTGAGGAGGTGTCATTAGAGGGGTAAGGGAAGTGAGGAGGTGTCATTAGAGGGGTAAGGGAAGTGGGAGGTGTCATTAGAGGGGTAAGGGAAGTGAGGAGGTGTCATAGAGGGGTAAGGGAAGTGAGGAGGTGTCATTAGAGGGGTAAGGGAAGTGAGGAGGTGTCATTAGAGGGGTAAGGGAAGTGAGGAGGTGTCATTAGAGGGGTAAGGGAAGTGAGGAGGTGTCATTAGAGGGGTAAGGGAAGTGAGGAGGTGTCATTAGAGGGGTAAGGGAAGTGAGGAGGTGTCATTAGAGGGGTAAGGGAAGTGAGGAGGTGTCATTAGAGGGGTAAGGGAAGTGAGGAGGTGTCATAAGAGGGGTAAGGGAAGTGAGGAGGTGTCATTAGAGGGGTAAGGGGAAGTGAGGAGGTGTCATTAGAGGGGTAAGGGAAGTGGGAGGTGTCATTAGAGGGGTAAGGGAAGTGAGGAGGTGTCATAAGAGGGGTAAGGGAAGTGAGGAGGTGTCATTAGAGGGGTAAGGGAAGTGAGGAGGTGTCATTAGAGGGGTAAGGGAAGTGAGGAGGTGTCATTAGAGGGGTAAGGGAAGTGAGGAGGTGTCATTAGAGGGGTAAGGGAAGTGAGGAGGTGTCATTAGAGGGGTAAGGGAAGTGAGGAGGGTGTCATTAGAGGGGTAAGGGAAGTGAGGAGGTGTCATTAGAGGGGTAAGGGAAGTGAGGAGGTGTCATTAGAGGGGTAAGGGAAGTGAGGAGGTGTCATTAGAGGGGTAAGGGAAGTGAGGAGGTGTCATTAGAGGGGTAAGGGAAGTGAGGAGGTGTCATTAGAGGGGTAAGAGGAAGTGAGGAGGTGTCATTAGAGGGGTAGAGGGAAGGAGGAGGTTGTCATTAGAGGGGGTAAGGGAAGTGAGGAAGGTGTACATTAGAGGGGTAAGGGAAAGTGAGGGAGGTGTCATTAGAGGGGTAAGGGAAGTGAGGAGGTGACATTAGAGGGGTAAGGGAAGTGAGGAGGTGTCATTAGAGGGGTAAGGGAAGTGAGGATGGTGTCATAGAGGGGTAAGGGAAGTGGGAGGTGTCATTAGAGGGGGTAAGGGAAGGGAGGAGGTGTCATTAGAGGGGTAAGGGAAGTGAGGAGGTGTCATTAGAGGGTAAGGGAGGTGAGGAGGTGTCATTAGAGGGGTAAGGAAGTGAGGAGGTGTCATTAGAGGGGTAAGGGAAGTGGGAGGTGTCATTAGAGGGGTAAGGGAAGTGAGGAGGTGTCATTAGAGGGGTAAGGGAAGTGAGGAGGTGTCATTAGAGGGGTAGAGGAAGGGAGGAGGTGTCATTAGAGGGGTAAGGGAAGTGAGGAGGTGTCATTAGAGGGGTAAGGGAAGTGAGGAGGTGTCATTAGAGGGGTAAGGGAAGTGAGGAGGTGACATTAGAGGGGTAAGGGAAGTAGGAGGGTGACATTAGAGGGGTAAGGGAAGTGAGGAGGTGTCATTAGAGGGGTAAGGGAAGTGAGGAGGTGTCATTAGAGGGGTAAGGGAAGTGAGGAAGTGTCATTAGAGGGGTAAGGGAAGTGAGGAGGTGTCATTAGAGGGGTAAGGGAAGTGAGGAGGTGTCATTAGAGGGGTAAGGGAAGTGAGGAGGTGTCATTAGAGGGGTAAGGGAAGTAAGGAGGTGTCATAAGAGGGGTAAGGGAAGTGAGGAGGTGTCATTAGAGGGGTAAGGGAAGTAAGGAGGTGTCATAAGAGGGGTAAGGGAAGTGAGGAGGTGTCATTAGAGGGGTAAGGGAAGTGGGGAGGTGTAATTAGAGGGGTAAGGGAAGTGAGGAGGTGTCATAAGAGGGGTAAGGGAAGTGAGGAAGTGTCATTAGAGGGGTAAGGGAAGTGGGGAGGTGTCATTAGAGGGGTAGAGGAAGTGGGGAGGTGACATTAGAGGGGTAAGGGGAAGTGGGAGGTGTCATTAGAGGGGTAAGGGAAGTGAGGATGTGACATTAGAGGGGTAAGGGAAGTAAGGAGGTGACATTAGAGGGGTAAGGGAAGTGGGGAGTTGTCATTAGAGGGGTAAGGGAAGTGAGGAGGTGTCATTAGAGGGGTAAGGGAAGTGAGGAGGTGTCATAAGAGGGGTAAGGGAAGTGAGGAGGTGTCATTAGAGGGGTAAGGGAAGTGAGGAGGTGTCATTAGAGGGGTAAGGGAAGTGAGGAGGTGTCATTAGAGGGGTAAGGGAAGTGGGGAGGTGACATTAGAGGGGTAGAGGAAGTAGGAGGTGTCATTAGAGGGGTAAGGGAAGTGAGGAGGTATCATAAGAGGGGTAAGGGAAGTGAGGAGGTGTCATAAGAGGGGTAAGGGAAGTGGGGAGGTGTCATTAGAGGGGTAAGGGAAGTAAGGAGGTGTCATAAGAGGGGTAAGGGAAGTAAGGAGGTGTCATAAGAGGGGTAAGGGAAGTGAGGAGGTGTCATTAGAGGGGTAAGGGAAGTGGGGAGGTGTCATTAGAGGGGTAAGGGAAGTGAGGAGGTGTCATTAGAGGGGTAAGGGAAGTGGGGAGGTGTCATTAGAGGGGTAGAGGAAGTAGGAGGTGTCATTAGAGGGGTAAGGAGAAGTGAAGATGTGTAGTATGAAGGGAATGTATATTGCGGACGGGTCATTGGAGGGAAGGATAGGGGTGAAGATTGATGTTGGTGGAGAGGATGGAAGGGTGAGGATAGTGTCGTGCGAAAAATTATCTTTTGATGAAAAGAATTCTAAAATTATTTTTAATGCATGAGAAATCAATTAAAATCATCCCTCAAGTTTTTTTTTTGATAGCTACAGACTCGTTCCACTCCATGCACATCAATATGTATGTTTCCAAGAGTTTTTCCTGTACATATAATACATATGATATTGTAACGTATTATTACCTATACTACACATGGTTGATATGTCAATGCCACAAAAATACATTTCCTTATGTGACCTGCTTTAAGACGGATCCTTTCGGTTACATCACTGATGACGATGTTGGAGAAAATGGAGATGTTTATGTTACTATAGAACCAGGCACTGTGTGTCCATTCACAGCCAGAATTGGTATGTATTCAATCAAAGATGTTAACTTTACCAATTCACAATTTTTATTTTACCAATTGTTGCATTGACTTTAAGTATGTATCCATTATCTTACCAAAGTGTCTCCACAAAATGTCTCCACAACGTGTCTCCACAAAATGTCTCCACAACGTGTCCCCACAACGTGTCTCCACAACATGTCTCCTACAAAAGTGTCTCCACAAAGTGTCCCAACTTGTTTTTCAATCTGTGCCTGTTGTAACACGTTTTTTCTCTAAATTATTTTCGAGGATTTCTATCAAATTATATTTATCGCAATGGTTTCAATTGAGCATTTTAACTGTCGAATAAATACCCCTGTTATCTCAGATATCAAGTAAAACCAGTAACAAATTCGATACATTTAATATATTTATTAATGGCGTATGTTTTGGCCACAGCTTCCTGACTTTTAATTGGACCGCCGCCCTTCAATAGGTATATGGCAAGTCCCAATCAATCAATCAATCAATCAATAATTCAATATATAATCAATACAACTGGACTGCCGCCCTTCAATAGGCCTATGGCAAGTCCCAATCAATCAATCAATGCAAATCAATAATCCATACAAATCAATCAATCAATATTTCATCAAATTATTAAGCTCTGAACCCCGTGATATTTACCGGTAGCTCTGAACTTCAGTATCCATACAATGTTAAATAATATTATTCCAAGTGTTAAAATTCTCAAGCTCTGAACCCCGTGATATTTACCGGTAGCTCTGAACTTTGAATGTCCAATGTCAACGCACTTGTATCACTGTATAACCAAATTGTTATACCACAATTTTATTTCATTGTTTATGTTTATATCTTGTGTACGCGCCATCGCCATATGAATGGCCATTGTGTGCCAAAAATATCATCTTTTAAATAATGTCCATGTTATCTGAAGGAGTAATCAACACTCGCTATGCATGTCTGGGAGAAGTTATAGCATATAGCATTAAACTGAATATGTGACTTTTAGTTAAGTTAAATATGAACACAATGAAAATGTGATATATCATCTTTATTGATATAAGTATAATTCATTTCACGGCGATTGTCATGAATCTATGTACAGAAAGGTATGAAACATATATAAAATTTGTTTACTAGATATTCAGAAAACTCATGTAATGCATACTTACATTGTAATTTTTTCCCTTAAAGAAATATCAACTGCTGATGTCTTCAAGATTATCTTCACACTGGCATCGGAACTAGATTTTGAAACCGTGACATTTCATACCTGTTTCGTGCTGGTATTTGATAAAGGAACGCCTACCCTTAACAATACTGTGGAGGTCAAGGTCACAGTCACTGACGTCAATGATAATGCACCAGTGTTTTCAAAAAAAGAATACAATGCCAGTGTGTCACGTGATGCAAATATTGATCATGTGATTATTGATGAAATAAATGCAACTGATGCCGAGTCGACAAACCTACGTTTTAAATTCGGTAAGATCAGGGACTAGATGATGTATTAATTAAATGGATAATGAACTGAAAACAATGGGTATCATACATATATATACTTATTATCTACCTTTGTTTTTAATCAACTTGTGGAATAATCCAAACAAGTGAAGAATTAAAATGAGGGAAAACATGATGGATGTAAATGGAAACAATTATTTCCGGATATTGTACTGCCATTGTTTTCTAATTAACGAGTGTGTTCCTATTCTACCTGATTAAATCACTGTATTATTTGTTTGTTTAAATATGAAGATACAATTATCGCTAAAATAAGATAACCGCTAAGATATGATTATCGCTGAAATAAGATTACCGCTAAGATATGATTATCGCTGAAATAAGTGTTTACAGTCTATGACATTACATGTCCGAGTGATTTAGAGAAAAGTAGTTAGTATAATCTTCGATATTGTCTCAACAGATGATGAGGACTCTGATAAATACTTCACCATAGACTTTACTACTGCTAGAATTACAGTTAGAAAGAAACTTGTGGACCTACAAAAGGACGATCTGATCCTGAATGTCAAAGTGACAGATGAGGGCATTCCTCCACTCTCTAATAAAGCCACGGTATGTACCTTTTATACTGCTCGTGCCAGCTGTCTAACTGAAAATCTTTCTTAGGTTATCACATTAGGCATGGAAAACCCATACTTACAAAATAGAAAAATGATGCTTCTCATCTCTATCGCAGCAATAGCAGGTATAAGGGGTTTAACATTCTGAGTTAAAGCTTACTGCCCTTGTTGATCCTATCACCACATTCATAGCAAGTAAGCGAAGTAGAATATTGTAGTGGTCAGTGGTTGTAAGTTGGAAATGAGGCAAATTCGGGTCAACTGATACAGAGATATGAGTCAAACCATAACTTGAATATAATTAATTTATCGAAATGTGATATGACAAGAAATAATAGATGAAAATGAACTGAGAAATTAATGCTGCTAATTCTTATACCACAAGAAATACATACATTGTATCTGTATCCAGTTACACTTTTACCTAATGTCTATGCTCTGGCCGGGTCATGATATAAGTCATCAATATCCACAGCAAGGTCCTTCTTCTTCTCTCATTAAGCAGTTTTCTATTTTTGCTTTAAGGTGAGCCTAAAAATAATAGATGACAACATAAGACCGGAATTTGATAACTCCTTGGCAACACTGCAGCTTGTAGAACATGCAAGTGTTACCAATCCTATTTTCACCGCCGTAGCGACAGATCGTATTGGTCGACAGGATCCTGAAACGTGTGACTGTACTTATAGGTTTACAACTCCTTCAGGTTTGTAACTATGGTTTTAATGTTTAGGAATCAATTTGCTGAACAATAAAAAAAAGTTTAATTTTGATTGAAAGTGTTAATGATTCATAAATGGAAAAAAATATTTCATCTCTGCTTGCTGATATTTTTTTCAGTGGATGTGAGCTGGCTATTTTATGATATCTCGATTTTATTTGATTACTGTAGTTGTGAAAAAAAAATTTTCAATCAAGATGTTTTTGTTAAACAATTGAACAATATTTAATAAAAAAAAATTTAATTAATTGAATATTGATAATGAATATTTCACGCTCTTAACATGATGAAATCTGATATCATCTAAATTACTACTTGTCATACTATGGATGTTTACTTAAGTAGTAATCCCTAATTTCATATTTACCTGTAGATATTTTTGAAATCAACAACAACACGGGTAAGGTAAGCGTTAAACCAGGAATAGATATAGACAGGGAGAGAGCACCGGAGGTCACATTGTATGTGATAGCCACCGACCCTGGAAACAAGGATTCCCTTCCCCTTAGTCTGGTCATCACCGTCTTGGACATCAATGACCAGAGTCCAGTCTTTACGGACATCAGGGATGGGGACTACAGATTTGTATTGTCGCAGGTGAGACACACCCGTTGTGAACTTTATCTGGACAATTGAATTATTGCATATATTTGAATTTTTTTTTATCAAATATATTTATTTAATATACAGTTAAAAGTAAATATTGGCCGATGGAATGTTTGGCGATTTCCTGTACATTAACTATAACTACTACTTGTACAATAAGTAGCTATGACTTCCATTGTTACCAGAAGTTTATCTGTATAGTCACAGCAGTAAGTACTATGGTTTAGTTCGAAAAACAATTTACGAATATGAAGTGAATGTAAATAATTAGCCATTTCCGGGGTTTTAAAAAAATATTATTCTGACTTACACACTATATATATATAAAACTCTAGATTATAGTTATTGTCCCGACACTTTATCACTAGCCCTCCACCTCTGGGTTGCAAGTATGAAACCCACGTGGGGCGGTTGCCTGGTATTGACCATAGACCGGTGTTTTTTCCCCGATTATTCCGGCTTTCCTCCACCTCCAAAACCAAGCACATTCTTAAATGACCCTGGATGCTAAAAGGACGTTAAACAATATACACCCATTATTTATACTACAATTGCCTAACACTGTTTGGATACTAAATAATTTACTTATTATGATATTTATACGTGTCGTAACTAAGCATGACTTTTACAAATCTTAACATTTTCATCAAAGGAAATGTCACTCGATGTATTTTATAAACAAGTATATTCTGGCTTACTGCATATAACCCGCTTCGGTGCATAGTCTATGGAAAATAAATAAAAACATTTTTTATGCTGTTGTAAGATAAACTCTAGATAGCCCGTACTGGTAGATTTGCTGCGGGTTATACGTCGATTGTATACCTGGCTACCGTTTCAAAAAGCTCCGTAACTTATGAATTTTCGTAACATTTAAATAAATCAGGTTTATGGATTACTAAGCGTTTCAGATTAGTAAACCTGGTTACTTAACTGTTACGTCTGCTCTGCTCTGGCTAATACAATTTTGATTGACATGAATATCAGCACATTGAAATTAGTTACTTTACCTGCTAGTTTAATACAAATGGAAACGTTAAACAACTTACAGCGCACATTTATTTTTTAAATTTGGTAAAAAAATATACAGTCAGCCCGCATCGACAGATAGCCCGCACTACGTATCTTCTAATGCAATGAATCGTTTAGCCCGTGGACAATACGCACGAAATTATAGAACTCAAATTTTATCATTTTGCTGATTGAAACAGAATATTAAAAAAAATGGTGAAAAACAATATACTGAACTACAATAACGAAATACTTTCAGCACAAAAAAGATGCCAGTATGTGTGTGGTTGTCGTAATCCATGCAGATAAAGAATTCAATAGATAATTTTGCGTGGACAAGCAAAGTTCCTTCATGCTATCGCTCTAAACCATTGCAAAGCTAAACTATTTCATGTCCTCGTTTCTCTTCTATCAGGCGGCGCCTTCTGGTTCATTCGTGGGGAGAGTGATTGCTGAGGACGCAGATGCCGGGGAGAACGCTGTTCCTGTTTATTCCTTGAGGAGTGCGCGATACTCCTGGTCTCCCCTGATGGTTGATACCACAGATTTATTTCAAGAAATACCAGTCAGTATCTCTGCTCAGAATGGCACCATCACCACAAATGCCTCGATAGACCTTAACGCAACAAGAAATTTCTTCATGGAGGTTTGTATATATACACGTATTAAAGATGTTTTCCAACTTAGTAAAAGGATGCATCGCAAATGAGTGGGACTAAAAACAGTATAATCATAATTTATGTAGAGCGTATTTGATTGGATAAAGTCATTTGATCAAGTAGATCATGTAACAGGGTAATAAACCATTGTTATATATTTATATTTCCACTTAATTCAGACTCAATGAACCTACCACAGTTAACTCGAGTCATTTTTCAATGAACTATATCAAGTCCGGCGTAGGAATACATTTGTCGAGCTTGGACTATATTTTTCAATTCCTTTTCAAAAATGATCATATTTATATGAAATAAATTCCATTAAAAATAATATGTGTTTTAATTCGTTATCAAGTTTGTTCATGAAAGAAATCCTGAAAGTAATAACCATATGTAGACGAAGAGTGATGACGTACATTTCGGAAGTTCCGTGGCGGACTTGCACAAGTCCCTATTTGTCAAGGACAAAATATTATACAAAAATATCAAAAAATATAAATATAAGGATTGAATAAAGTGATGTTGAGGTGTATGGGGGTATAAACCTCAATAGGTCTTGCAGTTCATTGAATTTGTCTCAAGACCTATTGAGGTTTATACCCCCATACACCTCAACATAACATTATTCAACCTTAAATGTCTACTTGTGATCAGATTGTCGTCCTCACTGTTAAATATCTTTTTGACAATGTTTTGTTATTGATACAAATTTGTGTTATGGTTTTATGTAAGTATTGAGCAATTAATTTCCTTTGCTCAAGAGAAACATGGCCATTTGAAACCTTGTCATGTTCTGTATAGTGAAAAAAATTACCAAGCATACATTGTGTATATAGAACTGAACTAAAAAACCGAAAACCAAAAAAAAAAAAAAAAAAACTGAACCGAACTGAGTAAATCCTGAACCGTCCTACCCCTACAACAAATGTATGATATTTCGATTGTTTTAATGATACTCAATAAACTATAATACCAGTTAAATATTTTTCACTCTCTTAGAAAAAATCTACCTGAAAGTTTCCTAGTTATGGCTTTGGACAGCAGAAAAAGAGGTAATTAAATGATAAAGAAATATTTAAGAAAGGGAGAAAATAATCTTTGTTTTGTGTCTTTTCCCCCTAAAGCTTATTGTGAAAGCTGAAGACTCCAAGGACAGTTTGAAGATCACAGAGACCAAAGTCATAGTGCAAGTAAACTACCTGGATCCAAATCGTCACCATCCGATGTGCTCCCAGGGTATGTTATCTTTGTTACTATTTAAACATGCCAGTTCTGATGTAACACATCTATCATGGTGACTTGTTTTTGTTTTGTTTTTTGATTTTTTGTCACATGATCACATATCCGCCGGAAGATATTTATTCGATAGTTTGGTGGTAATCTCTGCTGACGAACTGCTGAAGGTTTTCATTAAAATTATCGAATACTCCAAAATTATCGAATACTCCAAAATTACGAAATTGCTTATGTTAAGGGGTTAGTGTACACCCCTTCAATACTGAAAGAATTGTTTTAGTTAGGTCATCGGACAGGAAGGGTCAGGATGACCTATCGTCATCGTGCCTCATCCGAATGCCGTGCACCATCCGCAGTGTGTAAACTTTTCACATTTCAAGTTCCGTCGATGGGACTGAGCTCTTATTTGTACGAAATGATCCTGAGATGGTCTTGACCAAGCGTTGTTATTTTGTGAGTCGATTCGAAATCCACCATGGCAGCAATTGCCACTATCTTGAGAAATCCTTACTTCACTTCTGGATATCCACAAGTTTCAAGACTTATATCACTGACAGTTCCTAAAAGAGAAAGATACATTTCTTTGGATCTTTTTTCCCTCACGTGGCCTTTGTACTCTTTTTAAAAAACATACTCTTGTTAAGTATATATAACACTTACATATTTCCAGACATGATGTACATTTGGGAGTACAATCTGTTGTCGGTGTAATAATGTTGATCATTAACCAGAGAACGACCAAGTGATATTTCGAGGGTATAAATAAATTGTTGGTTTTCTGTTATATTACTACAGGACTATATCGTACTTCGTTAGCCAAAACCACTAAAATTGGAACAATCTTGGATATCAACGTTAATGCCACTGACCTTGACACCGGCCCTGACGGGAGGATAGATTACAAAATAACGGCTGGAAATGTCAGGGTAAGTATAACAATATAGTTCTTAAAGTTAATTCTGACTGCAGGGAACATAATCTAGGGTAATAACTTATTGTATTGACCTCAACAGAAGTCAAGAAGTTTATTTTGTTATGGAATTTAAATACAGTATCAAATACACCATACTCGGTTTATATGTAAAATACAAATGTACTATCTTTATGTGGGAAAGAGGCTGTGATTGTTCCCTTCCGACTGAGAGTGATGAGAAAACCGGACAGTCTACCTTTACTGCGCGATGAAAAGAAAAACAAACATTGTAGAATAATACTTTCGTTCAAAGGTTTTTTTTTTCTTTAAGAGATCTATGGGTTATTTATTTTCTCGGTAGATATTCATGCTGATGTGTCTGAAAATGGCATATGGCATATGGCATATTAAATCGAGGTCAGCAAAATAGGTCTTAGCCAATCAAATTGGAGAAAATTAGCTAGTCTTATGAAATACTATTTATTACTGTTACAAGAAGTCCTCTCTAGGGATTGAATGCTGAATTGATATAATTAATCCCTTCTTGATTTGTTGGGACAATAATGGTTCTAAAGTCATTTGAAGTTCTGGTAACTTGAAATCAATATTTTACTCGGTCTTTTAACGCTCTGATAACTTGAAATAAATATTTTACTCGGTCTTTTCACGCTCTGGTAACTTGAAATCAATATTTTACTTAGTTTTTGAGGTTCTGGTAACTTGAAATTAATATTTTACTCGGTATTATTTCCTCATATTTGTTATTGTTATTTGATTATATTCATTGCCATAGTTATCTTTTGTTATGTTACAATGTGTTACAAACTGAAAAGGGGTTGTAAGATCTTGTTAAAATTTTAATAGTTTTTGAATGAGTATCATTTTGATATTGAGGTATTAAACTGTTTGATAGATGAGCTAATTCCATTACAGGATATCTTCAGTATTGATTCGGGGACTGGACAACTGTCTGTTGCCTTCGTCATCGACGTCAGTACAGATATGGTTAACCTGACTATACAGGTTGAGGATGAAGGAAACATACCGAAAACAGGGTAAGTAGTAATACAGAAGTCGCCATGATTCTTTGACAATTCACGTAATACCGAAAGGTGATGTGACCTTTTTATATACAGAACCCTTGTAAAGTGGGGCATGATATGGTGTTGAAATTTACTTGACTTTGCGTAATTGAAAATTCGAAAAGTGTTATGGCATCGACACCCTGTTCTTTTTATATATCAATTATTTAAAAACGAAACATATATATTTAATCGTGGAAATATTCTTCAGCCCCAAGTATTTCGGGTGACCTAATTATTCGTTATCATTTGAAAAGTATAAAATTTATATCATTTCTAGAGTGGGTAATTTTTTCAACATGAATCTGTCTGTTGTAGGAACTGTTTTGTAGAAATTTACCTCACAGGAGAACCGATTGACTGTAAATATTCACTCACTTCGTCTCCGCAAAGCACTGACCAGTGGTTTATACCAATGGTGGTTTTGGCTGCAGTCTTGGGGGTCAGTTTTGTAGCCATATTGGTACTCGTCTTCAAATTTTGCCAGTAAGTTAATTTTATATCACTCTATTGTTTGCTTTGACATTTGAATTTGTTGAAATTATCTCCTCCTTATTGAATAGTATTTTATGTTATGCTATCAACATCAGCTTGTACCAGTGAAAGAATTTTATATGTTTGTATCCTAATAGATATAACATTTAACATATTTAAATGGCAGTTGGCTGGCAATCACCAATAGTGGGGAAATACTTATTGGTAAATATTTATCGACCCAGACTGAAATGCTTGAATCTAGTACTATATTAAGTATGTTAGATACTTTTAACAATTGTCTCCCCATTCTATCTGCTTTCATTAACATTGTATTCAGACTTTGGTATCATAAAGAAAGAATTATAAAAGTTGTTAAACTACATACTATATATTTGCCAAGCATTCTCCATGATAGAATAGCGTCAAAGGAGGATACGTTTTTAAATAAAACAAATTCGGTCAACAGGTTGATAGCTACGGACAGCCATCACGATTATACCCAAGAAAAGGTCTTCATTCAAACTTGTGTAATACGTTCAGTTTGTTAAAAATAACCTTTTTTACAGATTACGAAACAATTACCAGAATCCTAATGACTTCGCGTCACGTGGTAGAAGACAAAGTGTTTATACACATCTTGGTAGGTCCAAGCAGGAACCTTATTCTCCATTTTCTGCCTCGACTCAATCATTCCCTGGACATATGGTACCGGTATGTATTTAATCATATAATTATTGACTCAAAATTTATTTATCTATTTATTCTTTATTTATTTACTCTATATTTATTTATTCTATATTTATTTACTTTATGTCTATTCACTCTCTATTTATTTAGTCTATGTATATTTACTCTATATTTATTCTATATATATTTACTCTATATTTATTCTATATATATTTACTCTATATTTATTTATTCTATATATATTTACTCTATATCTATTCTATGGTTATTTAGTATTTATCTATTCTATATATATTTACTCTATTTTTATTTATTCTATATTTATTTACTCTATTTATTGTATATAGATTTATTCTATATTTATCTATTCTATATCTGTTTATTCTATATTTATTTATTTTGTATTTATTCTATATTTATATAAGTAGGTACATAGTGTTGTATTTGACAGATACGGCTTTGCTGATGCCGATATTTGTTTATTTTCTTTTGATTTTCTTTAATTGAGTCTACACATATCTTTAATTGTGATTGCATATGTTATTGGAGCAGGCAACACTGAACTGACATGAATTCAGTAAACACGAACACTTTAACCAACAATTTAAACTTTAAATGAATGTACATATGTTCATGATGTACTTCATACTAACAGTTTCAGATGTAAAAAGTAATTGTAAGTACACCTGTTTAATCAAACTTGTTTGTTATCTTTTTGGAATTGTATCCATCTTTTTTGTATCTTTTCTCCAGATATTAAAACAAGCTTATTTTAGTCTATTCTTAATGTTTTATTTTGTTGTGCTAGTTCGATGACCATCAACTCTCATTATACCGTTCCATGGACAGTGTGATGGCTGACCAGAGTGGTCAGGAGGTAACGAGGATTGACTAACACTTGCTATTTGCTATCTGACATCTTTAAATATTAGAGCGGTTATGGAACTTGCTCTGCTTGGGATGTTAATTAAACTTCTATTGACAGTATTTTTAACTTGCTGTATCTACCTGTCTGTTGACACTATTAACTTGCTGTATCTACCTGTCTGTTGACACTCTAACTTACTGGGTCTACCTGTCTGTTGACACTCTAACTTACTGGGTCTACCTGTCTGTTGACACTCTAACTTACTGGGTCTACCTGTCTGTTGACACTCTAACTTACTGTGTCTACCTGTCTGTTGACACTCTAACTTACTGGGTCTACCTGTCTGTTGACACTCTAACTTACTGGGTCTCCCTGTCTGTTGACACTCTAACTTACTGGGTCTACCTGTCTGTTGACACTCTAACTTACTGGGTCTACCTGTCTGTTGACACTCTAACTTACTGGGTCTACCTGTCTGTTGACACTCTAACTTACTGGGTCTACCTGTCTGCCGACACTCTAACTTACTGGGTCTACCTGTCTGTTGACACTCTAACTTACTGGGTCTACCTGTCTGTTGACACTCTAACTTGCTGTATCTACCTGTCTGTTGACACTCTAACTTACTGGGTCTACCTGTCTGTTGACACTCTAACTTACTGGGTCTACCTGTCTGTTGACACTCTAACTTACTGGGTCTACCTGTCTGTTGACACTCTAACTTACTGGGTCTACCTGTCTGTTGACACTCTAACTTGCTGTATCTACCTGTCTGTTGACACTCTAACTTACTGGGTCTACCTGTCTGTTGACACTCTAACTTACTGGGTCTACCTGTCTGTTGACACCCTAACTTACTGGGTCTACCTGTCTGTTGACACTCTAACTTACTGGGTCTACCTGTCTGTTGACACTCTAACTTACTGGGTCTACCTGTCTGTTGACACCCTAACTTACTGGGTCTACCTGTCTGTTGACACCCTAACTTACTGGGTCTACCTGTCTGTTGACACCCTAACTTACTGGGTCTACCTGTCTGTTGACCCTCTAACTTACTGGGTCTACCTGTCTGTTGACACTTTAACTTACTGGGTCTACCTGTCTGTTGACACTCTAACTTACTGGGTCTACCTGTCTGTTGACACCCTAACTTACTGGGTCTACCTGTCTGTTGACACCCTAACTTACTGGGTCTACCTGTCTGTTGACACTCTAACTTACTGGGTCTACCTGTCTGTTGACACTTTAACTTACTGGGTCTACCTGTCTGTTGACACCCTAACTTACTGGGTCTACCTGTCTGTTGACACTCTAACTTACTGGGTCTACCTGTCTGTTGACACTCTAACTTACTGGGTCTACCTGTCTGTTGACACTCTAACTTACTGGGTCTACCTGTCTGTTGACACTCTAACTTACTGGGTCTACCTGTCTGTTGACACTCTAACTTACTGGGTCTACCTGTCTGTTGACACTCTAACTTACTGGGTCTACCTGTCTGTTGACACTCTAACTTACTGGGTCTACCTGTCTGTTGACACTCTAACTTACTGGGTCTACCTGTCGGTTGACACTCTAACTTACTGGGTCTACCTGTCTGTTGACACTCTAACTTACTGGGTCTACCTGTCTGTTGACACTCTAACTTACTGGGTCTACCTGTCTGTTGACACTCTAACTTACTGGGTCTACCTGTCCATCTAACTTTCTTTTTCTTCCATGTGACAGTATTCCTTGCTGGTGTAGATGCTTGTCTGACATGCAAATGTTCATCTGGATGTTCCTTTTTAAATCTTCAAGTCCTTCAAAAAGAAGAAAAGAAAGAAAAACAACAAAAATATTGAAGCATGCGACTGTGTATTTGTGTCTTCTTGTAAAGTGTTTTTTTTTTTTTATCTAAACCTTCACAAATCTTCTTTGGATATTTGAAAATGTAGTTTTGTAGCTATTCTTCTGTTTTGTTTACCTGATTTTAGTTTTTTAATTGTATTCTTTGATAAAAAGTGTTTATAAGTAACTCTTACACATTTAAATTATCGTGATTTGGTATAGGATTTTCATTGTTCAAAGTATTTCAATTTTGAACAAAGGAATGAGGTAATTCAATATAATAATAAAATTGACTACTAAAAGTATTTCTTAACATTTTCTTCAGGTTGAAAGTATGGTTTATGTAAGGATTTTTGTTACACAATCACTGAATGATTTATACGTGACGTTTTGATAGTTAGTATATTATGTATACCGTCACCTTCATCGGACAAATGACCAGGGCAGCATATGTACACAAAGGTGTAAAACGCATATGAGTTGTCTCCAAAAGTCGAAAATTGATGTCAATTTCGGCTATGCTGCAGTGTACAGTAGTATGCTATAGAGTTCTACTGGACCGAATTGACATGATTCTGCTATACTACCTAACGTTTGGTCATGTATTTACAAGAATCAGCGTGCCCCCTCATCTCGATTTAGTAATGGCCCGTTTCGACGTATCCAGATGGCTTCTTTATCTGCCGCTTCTACAGATTTCTTTCTCAGTCCAATGCTTTTCCCCAGTTGATCATGTGTTTTTTCTGTGTGGCGTGGTCTGTGACAGCCGATTTACTGATCGATCTGGGACTCGAACTGCTTTCTTTCTGACGGGGATTCGGTATCTTCCGGTGTTCGTCAAGGCGGACTCCAAAACGTCTTCCCGTCTCTCCAATGTACGATGAGTCGCAGTTTTGGCATCCTATTTTGTAGACGCATTATATAACATTTTCCATGGATGTTTTATCCTTTAGATACTTCGGAGTGCCTTGCCAGCATCGTGGTTGAAGTTATGCCATGGCAGCTGTATATTCTCTCGATGGTTTCGGATGTTCCTTTAATATACGGGATGACCAATCGGCCTTTAATTCTGTGTTTGTCCTTAGCTGGTCTGATTTGCTTGTATCTTTATTTGGACACTTGAATAACCATTTTAGGGCCCTTTCCAGATATTCACGCGTTTTCATTGCCATTGCTATGTGAGTCTGCTCTTGTAGTCTATCCTGCTGTTCTATGACAATAATCACACATCGATTGAGTAATGTACACACTTACGGCTAGTTTCTGATGTAAAGGATGATGAGAATTGAAGTTCAGGTATTGGTCTGTTTGGGTCTTTTCCCTCTCTAACAATGCTTTCACGATACGATCTTCTTTCTTTACTAACAGTGTCCAGGAAAGGCATATTGCCGTTCATTTCTTCTTCACGAGTGAATTTGAAGTTATCACCGTCATCCATGATGTTGATGTGGGCGGTCAGCTTCTTCTCTAACCCCTTCTTGATGACCTCAAGTATATCATCAACGTACCATTTCCATAAACTTGGCTTACATTCTATGGATGCTGTGGCTATTGCTTCTTGCTCCAAATGTTCTATGAACTTTGCAACAATAGGCGATACCTGGCTACTCGTAGCAGTGCCGAAGTGTTGCTGTTAAATGTTGCCTCGGAAACTAAAATATGTTGGTTTAGACACAAACTACAGAAATTCAATGAAGTCCTGACTCTGCCAATATCTGTCTTTTCCACGTGCTCCTTAAGTGTTTTTTTTTACTCGTAAATGAACTTGTTGGTAAAAAGAATGACATTGTGTAAAATGAATTCCTTATCTTCCTGGGTCTTAATGGAAGACATGACCTCCGCTAGATGTTTTGGTGTATTTTTACATGGTGTTCCTGTCTGCTTGTGACCTGGAAACACTGTAAGCATTGGAGCCAGTGTAGTCCAAAGTAGGTCTCAAGGGGTTTCTCTGTCTTTGAATCGTGGATGAACAGTACATTTTAGGGGTGTTCTCTGCTAAGGTCTACAGGTATCAGTATTGGCCTCCAGTAATCTTGCTGTTTTGTTTCAATTTTTGTAGAGATGACTACTAGACGCCTTTTAAACTTTTGTGTTGGGTTTGTCTGCGGATTTTCGTATGTCTTATTGTCCTGTAGCATTGTCATGACCTTGGCCTTTTGTCATCCGTGTTCATGATGACTGTGGACTTACTCTTCTCAGCTGATAGTATCATAACAGATTTGTTTCTGCCTAACTTTTGCAGTGCACATCTGTCACCACGAGGCTTGTGGGGTGTGTGTGTTTCTTGTGTGGGGTGTGTCCGTCAGGATGTGGCTACACAGTTATTGGTTTGGGGAATTAGCATTGGTAGAATAAGCCACACCCTGATGAAACCCCTTTCGTATAAACCACGTGGTGAACTGTAATTTCCTTTGAAACAATATGGAGACAGTCTCTTCTTCTTAGATATTTATTTTACTCACTGGAATCAATATTTCACTAGGGTTCAACCAATACAGAAGTTCTTTATAACTTGTCCACTCTGGTGCTGGCCCCTACTTCAAAGTTGGTCAAAGTCCACGGGTCCTTGTAAAAGGCCAGCACCCTCACACTCACTTGGGTCCTAATCTAGCTCTCTCCTTCTGCACTCTCTCTCTCTCTAAAAACTATTTATGTATACTCTTTACAAAACAGTCAAAACTATAACATTCAATTTCATTGGTTAATAAAATAGTAAGAGGTGGAGTTTAATTATTAGATGGTGCCTATAGTAATTAAGATATGTTGACACCAATTACCTAACAGCTATGGTCAGTAGTAAAACATACAAAGTCCTATTGCGTCTCAAAGTGTTTATCCTACAATTACTTTAATTGAGCCTGTTGAGTGACCACCTGTCAGCTGGAGGGTTCACAGGTAGATATGTGTCAACTCAATTAAGGCTAATCCAGTTTACCTGGCTGACTCCTAAAAACATCAAAGCTTCTAAAATACAATACGATTCTAATAAAACTGACTGCCAAGCTAATTCAAATGTCTAGTAATAAAATATAAACAATATAAATTCCATAGTCTCATGTTGAAATATTCCTACAATTTACTTATACCTGAAATATCACTAATTATTAAAATGACCATTTTTGTACTATGATACATTCCTCCCTACCAACTTAGTTTGCTCCGCAAACTTAGAAAATTTCAAAATACATAATAACATATCTCTATCTATCAACAATAAACATTTATAGAAAATATCATTTTAACATGTTTAAAACAACTATTAAAATTTATAGCTATATTCCTAGTTATGCACAATATAAAATCAAAATGTTACGTCATAGAAAAGCGTGTGGAATATAAATTTTTAATGTACATGCCTGTATGATTGATCAAGTCATGACAGACAGACATTATAACACTCATGTATATAGGTGATCAGACTATAGACATGAATGCACAGCTTAAGTTGTTTTTTTTTTAACAAAAAAAATCTTATATGAACTTTTCCTAAACTTGAAATAAACAGTAATAACCAGATATATTTATAACAAAATTTAGCTATATATATAATAAGAAGACATATTTCACATAATGAAGACTTAACCACTATACATCTATTCTAACGGGTTCACTCTCACACTCTCAAGTCATGGAATACAAATGTTTCTTATCACAATACATATTAATAATTTATATACAAACTGCAGTAATCCATTTGAGAAGGGAAAACAAAATCAACATTGATTATAATTGGTCCTTAGAAGTGAATGTCTATCACTGACTTAATTATAGTACCATGACTGTTATACTCTGTAGTGTATACCGAGTTCATATTGGATATAAATGCCACTGTCCATCAGGTTATCATTTTGTAATATCCATTTATAATATATCCATACAGTTACTGCACATCATCCAGTGCTGATTTCATTGTTACACACAATAACATAATTCCATGTGTCACGAAATACTTCATTTTCTGAGTACAGATATGTCTCGAGCTGCATGAGCAATTGTCACTGTCCTTTAGTTTAAAAGCCACTATTACTTAATTGCACCATCATTTATTGAATGCACCATTTCCTTCAAAACATTTAAAGTATATCATTCTTAATCACTATGAGTTCAGTTACTTTATTTTTCCTCAAATAACATCCTGTATGTAAGGGAACACTTTCTCTGAGTTTGTCTTTTCTTATCAACCATATGTTTGTCTCTTGTCTCTTATTGTCGATTAGCTCCTGGTTTCACACATGTACATATATCTTGTGTCCTTGAAGTTACTATAGCATCACTGAGTCTGGAATAGGGTTCACAATCCACTTGGTTCTGTCCTATAGACTTCCTTGTACTGGTATGCTGAATAGTAAACTTTAAGAGATACAACCACATATCATGTGCTATAATTTTTTTCATAAAAGACTTCATGTGACAATTCAAGAATATTTCTACATTTTTTTTTTTTTTTTTTTATAATCTGACACTTTAGAATACTATTTTTTTTTTCTTAAAGTATTACCCCACCATACTGTGTTGTCTACTAGCAGTTTAAGAGCATGGTTTTGGTTCAAACTCAGCTAGCTTTCTCGCAAACACTCTAGTACAGTATTGGGAATCCTAAATCTATACCTTAACAAAATTTCTAATGCTATAGTCACCTACACTGTAATAACGTTTAAAAAAATCTTACTATTTACAAAATGTAGCACTAAACAACATGCTATTAAACTATATGCAAATAATGTTTGATCTTAATTGATAGAAATAAGCAGGTTTAATTTACTTTAAGTTTTTAAAAACAATACTTAAACAACGATATGATAATTGAGTTTAACTAGTTGATTTGAGTCTTGTGCATCCCTTTTCAATTACAGAAATTGTGTTTCCTTTAAAGTTTTCTTAATAAGGAGCAAACACACTTTTTGGATTATACCAGAGTTCTGGTATTTCAGATACTGCTTTCCATACTAAGTTTACCATTGTGTTGAGGGTATTACCAAAAGCAACTTGAGCCATATTAGCATCTTTGGTCCACACGGGTCGATGTCCTGGATACTGTAGCAGATAAGATGTATCCTTCCCATCATAGGCCGTTTCCAGTATCCAGGCACTATTTCGTTGTCTTAACTGTTCCTCTGTTAGATATAAATATTTTAAATTTCTGTCCTGTAACTTGTTCTGTTGCTTGGTGACATATTCTAGTATGAGTGTTGGGCCTACATTGCAGTTGACATATTCATCATGTATCAGTGGAATCCATGGAGATTCTTCTTTTGTGTCCAAGTAGTGAACTTTACAGTAAAATGCCTTGTGTTGTTTTGAATATGCTATTCTTGTTATGCCGTCTGACTCCCTGTATTTACGGCGAGTAGTGTGCACTTGATATGGATCTCTAAAATACTGGTCCTTTGTTTGACGATGATAATTAGCCGATGCAACAATTACAGCATCTTTATCTCCATCCTGTTTGTCGAAGAATTTGTGTCTCTGGAGAGGACGCTTCCTTTTTCTTCCATCCATGTTTTTATTATCGTGAAATTGCTTTCTGAGCTCTTCAGAAACCATGCTCTGAAAGAGCCATGCATTTGGTATGTCTTTGTCTTTATACTGTACATAGTAATACAGTGTGTCCTTGCTACGTTTTGCTGACAATATTTTGGAAATCAGTTTATTTTCCTTATGACGTACTTGACTCTGTATGTCCTGGCTTTTCTTCATGTCATCCTGATTTTGAGTTCCTAATGGATCTTGTTGAGTTTGAGATGTATCGTTTTGTGGTGCTATATTTGTTTGATCCTGTGTCCTTTGTTGTACATGTACTTGTTGTGGAGGTGGATTGTTTAGTGGGACATTGTTCCCTGGTTCCTGCTGTCTATCCTGCTCATCAATTTCTTCTGCATTGAGTTCTGCCTCCTCTGTGTCATCCTCATACTGTTCCGGAGGATGAATTGGTCTCCTCTCTGGATCATAGTATGGTTTCAACCTCGTAGCATGGATCAGTGAGCGTACATCTCTGTTGTCTCTACATCTTCTGAGCTTAAATGTGTCCTTTGGTCCCCTGCGTGTTATATTGTAGGGTCCAACCCATTTTCTATGCAATTTTGGAGCTGTACCAACAGGAACTTGTGTGCAGTAGAGCCATACTTTATCTCCTACTACAAACTCAGTAGGTTTGGCTTGCTTGTCATACTGCTTTTTGTATTTTTCCTGTGCAATCTTCATGTTGTCCTTTGCCAATTTTCTTGATACTTCTAAATTCTTTAAATGTTGTGAGAGGTGTACTCTGAAATTCTGTGGCAGTGTTGGCTTCGGAATCAGATCTGAGTCGATTGGCATCCTCATTTCCTGACCAAAGAGGATGTAATATGGAGAATGTAATGTCGATTGGGTCGCCGGTGTCATACGATATGACATCATGATTGCTGGTAGAACCTCTGGCCATGTGTCTTGTTTCTCGTTGCAATGTATTCTCAGCTGCTGTAATATGACGGAGTTCATCCTTTCACACGCTGAGTTTGTCTGTGGGTGATACGAGCTGGTAAATACTCGCTTTGTTTGAAACATCTCCGACAAGGCTTGGATAAGTGAAGACATGAAGTTTTTACCTCGATCTGATATTAAGGTCCGTGGTGCACCATAGCGTGTAAAAATCTCTTTGAACAAAACATTTGCAATTTCAGTTGCAGCCTGTGTTTTCAATGGAAATGCCTCGCACCATTTTGAAGCGCTATCTACTACCAGGAGTATGTATTTGTACTTTTCTGTAGTTGTAGGTAGTCCTCCTAGTATGTCCATGTGCCATCTACTGAAGACTTCTTCTACTGGCATTGGATTTAGTGGTGTAGGACGACCAGCTGAGTGTCGTTTAGTTTGTTGGCATATTTCACAACCCTGAACATAGTCTTTAATTTCTTGGTACATTCGAGGCCAATAATACTTGCTTCTGACTGCCTCATATGTCCGCTCATGTCCCTGGTGACCAGCTACTTTACTGTCATGATAAGCAAGGAGAACTTCATGTCGAAGACATTGTGGTACCGCTACTTGAAAAACCAGCCTTTCTGTTGCTTCTTTATTCTTGAATCTTCTTTGGAAAATGTGACATAAAATTCCATCCCTCATTTCATAATTGAAAGCTTCAGCCACCACCTTCCTTGCAGTAATGTGGTTGTCAGGTACCAGTCCATCTTTTTTGTAACTAAAGATGCTGGCAAAATCTGGACATTGTTGCTGTAGCTGTGAAAGAACTGGATTTGTTTGAAATTCCTCATAAAAGTCTTTCAATTGGTCGTCATCTATGCTTGCTTCATCTTCGTCTTCTAGATCCTGTACATTGTCCTGAGTATTGGTTTGACATACACGAACAGCCTTTTCTGAATCAGCGAAATATTCAAAGGTTGCCGTTATGTAATCTTTCTGGTCCATCTCTTGCACATGTATTTCATCTACATGAATTGAATCTGATTTGATTTCATAGCCTGGAACATCAGGTGTCTGTTCTGTAGGTACTTTGGTCTGTAAATCTTTGTCTTGTTTGTACTCCCTCCTTGAAAGTCCATCAGCATTTAGATTCCTCTGTCCTGCTTTGTGTTTTACCTCAAAGTTGTATCCCTGCAGCTGTAGTGCCCATCGTGCCACTTTGCTGTTTAACTTCTTGTTGTTCTGTATCCATTTGACTGTAGCATTATCGGTGTAAACTGTAAATTTTCCTCCTTCGAGATATGGTCTAAATGTATTGATAGCCTCTACTAAAGCAAGTCCCTCTTTTTCATTTATGTTCCATCGTCTCTCTCCTGCATGCAGTGATCTACCGCCATACGCTACAGCATGTTCTCGTTTTCCTTCGTCGTCCACTTGTCCTAGTACATACCCTATGGCAAAGTCTGACGCATCTGTTGAAACAACAAATGGCTTCCTGAAGTCTGGAAATGCTAGAATTGGAGCTGTTGTCAAACATGTCTTCAGAGCTTGAAATGCATTGTCACAGTGCTTTGTCCAAACAAATTTGAGGTCCTTCTTCATGAGTTCATTGAGAGGCTGAGCAATCTTGGCATAATCTTTTACAAATTTTCTGTAATAATTACACATGCCAAGAAAGCTTCTCAGTTGTTTGGAAGATTTTGGTACCGGAAATTCTGCAACTGCACTGGTTTTCTCTGGATCCACACTGACACCATCCTTTGAGAGGATGTGGCCTAGGTACTTCACTTGCTTTGCAGCAAACTTGCATTTTGTAGGTTTTAGGGTGAGATTGGCTTGAGCTAATGTTGTGAATATCATATCTAAATGTTCTAAATGTTCTGGGAATGTTTTGCTGTATACCAAAATATCATCAATATAAACTAATGCTGATTTGAAGTTGAGGTTTCTTAACACTCTATTCATCAAAGCCTGAAATGACATTGGTGCATTTTTGAGTCCAAATGGAAGTCTGTTGAAATGAAAAACACCCTGATGTGTCACAAAAGCAGACTTGTGTTTTGTTTCTGGGTCCAATGGTATTTGCCAGAATCCGCTTGCAAGATCCAGCGTGGAGAACATCCTAGCTTTTGAGTCCCCTATTGTGTCAAGGATGTCATCTAATCTTGGCAATGGGAAATGCATATCTTCTGTGATAGCATTCAACTTCCTAAAGTCTACAGCGAATCTATATTCCTGTGGTTGGTCCGGTGAAAGTTTCTTTTTCTTGACTAAAACTACTGGTGAATGCCATGGACTTGTTGATTCCTCTATTATCCCTTGTTTCATCATATCCTCTGTCAGTTTTTCAGTTATCTCCCTTTGCTGTGGTGTTTTTCTATAGCAAGGTGATGACACTGGTCTGGAATGTCCTGTCTCTATACGGTGTTGTACAAGATTTGTTCTCCCTATTTCAGATAAGTCTTTAGCAAAAGCTTTCCTATGTCTCCCAATAAGTGCTAGTAGATCTTGTTTCTGTTGTTCTGTTAGGTCAGCATCATCTAATGATATCCCAAGGTCCTGTGCATTATGTACATGTATTTCCTGATTTCTTTGATGGCTGTCCCTATTTCTCTGGGCATTTGTATTTGATACTGTTGTGATGGATTCGTCATCTATCTGAGATGCAACCAGGGCTACTGTTGTAAATTTTGGTAAATGCACCTCAGCATTGGTTGGATTTAAAAATTGATAGAACCCTTCCCTTTGATTAACAGTTGTCAAACATTTACTCCCAGCTAAATTATGATGCATTTGTAGTGTCTGACTTGGTTCTAACAAAACTGAAGATTTCTCTGGGACATTAAAAATATTTACTTTCACAGTTGCCTCACAAAATGGTGGTATGGTGACACTATCTGTAAGTTTTACTAAATTTTCTGCTACTTTAGAAATTAGAGATATTTGAGCAAAACCATTTTTCAGTACTAATATATTATTGTTGAAATCTAAGTTTGCTTGGTGGGTTTTCAGAAAGTCTACACCTAAAATGATAGTGGAATGTAACCTTTCCAGAACAAAACAATCTTGGTATAAAATCAAGCCATCAATTTTTATTGGGATTTCCACTTGACCAAGAACTGTGTGACGTTCGCCACAAACACCAATAACCATTTTTAAATAGCAAGGCCTGATCTCTGTCCCTGGACATGACTGTTTTACAAATGAGTTTGTAACACAGGATATGTCAGCTCCTGTATCAACTAAAGCTTTAACCTTTTGGCTTCCTACTTTAACAAAAATTTTGTTTCCTACTATGGGCGTACTATGAATTTTGACGTCATTGTCCACTGAAATGTTTGAAATTGTACGGCTCATTTGTTTACACTTATTTTTCCTACAAAGACTTTCTCTATACCTATTAGCCATACTGTTATTCTAGCCTAATTTGAAAAACAAATTATTATTACAAAAATTTTAGTTTGTCACATGTGTCTATAAGGAAAGCACAAAGTGGCTGTACTCACTTTTGTTTCTTTTTGGCTTCTGTCCTCAAGGTTTATAGCTGCTGTTATCCTAGTGCCTTTGGTTTGGCTTGGCTTCTGTTGAGAGGTCCGGTCTTTTAGATTCTGCACCATCTGTCACCACGAGGCTTGTGGGGTGTGTGTGTTTCTTGTGTGGGGTGTGTCCGTCAGGATGTGGCTACACAGTTATTGGTTTGGGGAATTAGCATTGGTAGAATAAGCCACACCCTGATGAAACCCCTTTCGTATAAACCACGTGGTGAACTGTAATTTCCTTTGAAACAATATGGAGACAGTCTCTTCTTCTTAGATATTTATTTTACTCACTGGAATCAATATTTCACTAGGGTTCAACCAATACAGAAGTTCTTTATAACTTGTCCACTCTGGTGCTGGCCCCTACTTCAAAGTTGGTCAAAGTCCACGGGTCCTTGTAAAAGGCCAGCACCCTCACACTCACTTGGGTCCTAATCTAGCTCTCTCCTTCTGCACTCTCTCTCTCTCTAAAAACTATTTATGTATACTCTTTACAAAACAGTCAAAACTATAACATTCAATTTCATTGGTTAATAAAATAGTAAGAGGTGGAGTTTAATTATTAGATGGTGCCTATAGTAATTAAGATATGTTGACACCAATTACCTAACAGCTATGGTCAGTAGTAAAACATACAAAGTCCTATTGCGTCTCAAAGTGTTTATCCTACAATTACTTTAATTGAGCCTGTTGAGTGACCACCTGTCAGCTGGAGGGTTCACAGGTAGATATGTGTCAACTCAATTAAGGCTAATCCAGTTTACCTGGCTGACTCCTAAAAACATCAAAGCTTCTAAAATACAATACGATTCTAATAAAACTGACTGCCAAGCTAATTCAAATGTCTAGTAATAAAATATAAACAATATAAATTCCATAGTCTCATGTTGAAATATTCCTACAATTTACTTATACCTGAAATATCACTAATTATTAAAATGACCATTTTTGTACTATGATACATCTTTCTTCTTTCGTTATGTTGCCCGATATTGGGGTTTAGGCTGAGACGAAAATTACCAAACAACAATTACATCAGAGTACTAATTACGTTTACGTTAAACGGATTTTGATCTTATTTACCAAAAAATAAATCTGGCCGCTGGGCATTCATTGGTGAACATCAGAACATCTATGATGCATTTTCATCTGTAATCAGAAGAGTCTGGCTGAAAAAGTGAAATCTTTCAACAAACTAAAGTGCCATGACAAGGTTCCAATACTTTTAGCGTGAAGTTTCCCCATAAGAAACAAGCGTGTGACTCAGAAGGACCTTATAGAGAAATTACACTAATATGGCCATATGTGAACATGTAAAAACATGTGTTGTCACCAAGATAATGGTAATTAATCTTGGTACGAATGATATTCTAGTTTGCTTTTTTTTTAATTTGAAATCTAAAAATGGCTTTCATGTCTTTCGATCTGCTGGGATGCATTGTATATTATGCTAATTTCCGTTTCGGAATGTTAACCAACGAGAAACACAAGTCAACCTCATTTATTTTGATAGCATGTTAAATGATCTACACGTCTTCGTATTTGACAAAAGGAAATCTAAATTCATTTAAATGACATTGGAGAACTTTCAAGGTCAAAGTTAATAAACCTTTAAAGTTCTCCAGACACTGCCTTGCTGGCATGACTAAGTGTCACATTTGTTGGAATAAATCTATTTGAACCATTTTGAGATGAATGAATGTAAACACTTCAAAAAAAGAAACAAACTTGAAGATTTATAATGTAATTTTCTATGGGTTACTAACATGAAGCAATATCTTAATATTATCAATATCTTGATATAAGCATTTCGGTGTGAAGAGCTATCATGACCTTTTAAGAACAAAATGCTTAATATAATTAAGGCCCGACTACAACTTTTGTCAGAAATGGCCAAATAGGTCTTCCAATTACAAAGCAGGCAGTCACCTTTTAGTACCAGAAGAAAAACTGAAAAAAAACCCACAGAAATCTTGATTTGATATTTCGACTGCATTTTAAATGTTTAAAAAAGAAATAGAAAGAAATTACATATCAATAATTATGCTGCGAGTGGAATAAATAAATAGAGGATATTTAACAGTGTCTTCAGTAATACCAAATATATTTCACGAGTGGGGCTAATATTTTGATATTTTTCACGAGTACGAGTTCACTAGTGAAAAATATCACTTTTATAGAATAATTTTTGATATTTCACTGGTAAAAATGTAATAAAAAGAAATGTTATTCATAAACAGCTTTGATATATACTAGTAGTCTAATATTTACCGTTATGTATTTTTATCTAGTCGGGGACAAACGGAGGCAGTGTTAATGGTTTTGATCCATATCGGTAAGTAACAGAGCCTTTAGTCAATTTTCTCTGAATTTCGTTTAGAAAAAGATATATTGTATACATATTAGGGGCCGCGATTGCTCAGTCGGTTAGAGGGCCGGTCATGAAACCTCGGGTGAAAATCTATGTCGGTTTGTGTGTCTGGGGTAGAATTAGGTTATTATCAGTGAGGTAACTGTCCAATTGTAATATCCCCGCTTCCCCAACACATTGATATTTGGAAAGACAGCTTACAAAAGGCAGCTTACAACAAAGCTGTATAAGTTTGATTTCCATTTCTAGATTGTAACATTCCAGCTTCCCCAACCTGTTCACACATCCCAGTTGACTCGATAGTCAAGAATATTGTCTATACATGGAAATTACGCTTATGATAAAGCTTAGTTGTAAGTCCAAGGTAAGCGGCTGTAGACATGCAATCACCCGTAAGAGACAGCCGCACGTTTGAATAACTTTTCTCGTTAATTAACATACTGATTCTAATATTCTACTTATGCTCTTTTTTCTTCTTCCAGGAGATACAGTCACGCTGAGTCATCAAATACCTCGGATTATGATCCTCCGAATGCACCACCTGCACCAATATTGCCTAGTCGGGATTCGAGGTCAAATAACCCGTACAGCAGTTCTGTACCAAGACCGACTGCTATATCATTCCGTGAACCAGACAGTACCTCCTTCCGAAATTCAACTTTCCATGAACCTGATGCTGACTATGACTAGGCCTATAGTCCCTCTATAATATTAATTATTAACGAAATTAATCACTTGTACTTAAAAAAAAGGTTATTACAGTTCAATGTTTACTTACACAACACTATCACACAAAATAAACAGTTATACAATTATTAAACATGAAAATATAGGTTAAATAGTACGAAGTTCATTTCGGTATGGTTTAGCCATACCAAGTTAAAGTCGGACAAGGCTTATCCATTCGGTATTGCACGTGATGAGGTTTGGATTGACATTCACTGGTGTGAGATTTTCATTTTCAGCAAGGCTCAGTTTACGACAGTTATTGTTTAATGAGACTTCTGAAGGTCAGACAATGTTTTGCTTAAGACGTTCGCTAGACAAGATAATGTTGGACTAAATATTCCATTTCATAATCTTAAGTAAGAAGTTAAACACATATTTGATAAGATTAATAAGGAACTACATAAATTAACACTTAAATAAACCTGTCATAGCGTGTAACCTTCATAAAAACCCATTTACAGCTCAATTTTACAAATGACTGATGTTTGATACCAATGTTAAATCACACTAACATTTACAAGCAATATCTTGTCAAATAATGTCTCCCTACGGATTTGATAGTATAATGGTTGCTTTGGTTATCATCGTTAGAACTGTCATCTTTTTATCGTCATTTTCTTTGTTGTTTATTGTGAAATAGCATTGTCGGCTTTAATTGTGTACCATAAGAAAGCATTTTATATACATGGCCAGCACCTGCTTCATGCATTACTGCTAACATTTTTACTGCCATACGGAAAAAATATTGTGGGATGCTGTTATAAACTCAAGTAACTGTAAATGAATTATGAGAATAACGTCACTTAAGGTTCGTTAATTTTCTGTTTACACAATTTATATAATCCAGGACTGGAACCAGATTGGTTCATTGCCCATAATTCCGATATATTGAGGTAATTTTAAGCATTTAATTAATCCAATATATGCTCTTAGTTCGATAGTTTTGAGCCTTTAGCTGACGATGCAAGTTAAATATGAAAACTGAGATTGAAAAATATATTCACACTTTCAGCTTTCATAAATCGTTTCTGAGATATCCCCCCATGATGACGGTATGTTTCGGTCAGTCGGAACACCTCGCCTCCGTCTGCCAACGTAGGCTAGAAAATGACGAGGGGCTCCGATTGCAGATACACGAGTCCAACATTCAAGTCAAATAAGGTTTTCCTCCTGTATCAATATAATACGGAAGACTTAGAGTATGTATCACCAAATCCTAGTCAGCATCTGACATCGCTTGACAGCAAAAATTAGATGAAATATTCCGTATCGAGTAATCTTCATGTATTGTGTACGTTTATTTGCAGTTTTATATCATACTTTGTATATAAATTTTACCAACCAAGGTTATAGCTATTTTCGCATCGTTGCCTTCACTGATTGCTATTTTATAAAACTTGCTAAAACAGTTCTGCTTTCTTAAAGGGACATTCCTTCGTTTGAATGAATTTTAGGTCATCAAAATTAAACTTACTGGAAAATATGTATTTTTTCCAAGCATTAAAGGTTAAAACCTTAACATTAATAAGGCAGTTTTACTCTCAATATGATCCAAAGTTCTTCGAACATTAAGTCCTGAAAATTCCGAATTCGATACGAAGAATCACTAATTACCGCAAAGACATTTTTGGTATTTGTCTACAATACGCATTTTCTTGTACATTTCGGCGTTGACATGTAGGCACAGACACTCATATTCATCGTTAGGACTTAGATTTCATCAATAGATATTGTGCATGCTTCTGATGTCCGAACGAAGGATGCTCTTTTAAGGGTGGAGCTATAGTTTTCCTCTCTGCTGTGTAAATCGCATCGTATGTACATAAGTAACACAAACATTTGTCAGAGTTTGCCAATCCTCCAGGGATTTTCATCTCACTTCACTACAAGAGTTAGCGGGCCCGATAAGGGACATGTATTGCTTTAGAAATATTAAATATGCTTTTTAAAATTATATTGTGTATTGAATGTACATATTTTTGTATGTCTATAATTTTCATCATTGCTCAAGACTATCAGCTAATCGGTATGAGTTACCTCCCTTTGTTGAATTTGTTGACTAACCCTGATTAATTAGATATACAGCTTGAATAGCACTGTGGTATCATCGATAAAAACACAATTTGACGTTTGATCCAATAAAGGTTTTACATTTGACCTAACATGACGTCACCACAATGCAGCATCAGGTACTATAATCCATATACAGGAATACCAGTACTCCGCTAATCAAATATAAGATTTATTTTTATTTTCTTTAATTTTAGCAAAAAATGCTTGTATTTATTTCAACAGTTTCCTTTTTGCACTGAAACTCTGATTTTCTATTTAATATATTTGAAATTCCCAAAAATAGTTAAAAAATAAAAATTTAAAAGTTTTAGTCAGAAAAAATAATAATAAGTTACCATATCATTCGAAAATTTCAGTCGGTAAATTTATTAAGGACATTTTAAAAGCGCTGTTCCATTTCCCCTTTCCAACTTCTGTTGTTATGTACTACCTCACAGCTTTGTGTTGTTTCATTTGCGATGCACATTGTAAATATATTTTGTTCAGTGTGACAGAAAAAAATTATCAATAATTTAGAAATCATAAATATTTTCATACATTAACTTGTGACAACGTTTAAATATTGATCTATTATTGTCGTCCCACAAACGTACTGTGATAGTTTTTATAGTAATGTACAATAATTCAATGTTTGTTATCGATACGTTGTACTTAGAAATAAATAAATCAAACTGTAAAAAAACAACAACAACATTGTTTTGAGTTCTTTCTTGCAAAATGTAGGTTTTTTTTATAATGGTTATCATAGACCCATACTTTATAACCAAGAAGGATTAACACAGTGGGCGTTATAGACGAAACAGACAACATTCACTTTTCTGGAGCCTGTTCTTAAATTCCTTATTCATAACTTTATTCCCGGATCTTCTTCTTCTTCTTCTTCTTAAAAACCTTTTGAGACAGATATTTTGTTCCATTTGGAACATCAAAATGAAAAAACAAAAAACAACAAAAAACAACAAAAAAACAACAACAAAAACAACAACAAAAACAAACAAACAAAACCAAAAACAAACAAAACCCCGATGGAATGGATAAGGCATTAACACAAATCACCAAAACTGAACATTGTCAATGGTCGCCCAGTTGAGGCTTATGATTATTTGAAATTTAGATGTCTGATTTTTATGAATAAACACACAGGTGAAATCCATTTTTGATTTGACAATATACAGAAATTTAAAAAGTCTACTAAATTTTAATTTTCATCAACATTTTATTGTCATGACGTAACCCGTTGGGAAAATCGAACTATCCAAATACTGAGAGAACCTTAATTGTTCGATTTCGATGAAAGAGGTATGACCCATATTTGTCTGTTTCGACCTAACGTCGACCGTTTTCAAAATCAAAAATAAAAGTTAAAAACTGAGTTTTTGAATACAAACCTTAAATCTATAGCATATATAACTATTCGTATTTGCGAAAAATATGTTATTTCATTATATGACCGTAAAGTTGCATAAATGGGCTATTTGCAACTTTTGAGGGTAGTATTCACGTATTCAAATCATTTTTTGACAAAGAGTGCATCGAAGGAAAAACTTTACAATGTATTATAATTATTTTATTGTACAGTTATGTATTTACCAAAAGGCAACTAAAATCCTATTTCTCAAAAGTGGTCGACCGATCCGCTGGTATCGAAAAGAGGTATGGTCGTTTTCCGCTTATCCTGACCTAGGCCACGTACAGCGATAGTCGGGG
Source organism: Pecten maximus (assembly GCF_902652985.1). Classification (NCBI taxonomy): domain Eukaryota; kingdom Metazoa; phylum Mollusca; class Bivalvia; order Pectinida; family Pectinidae; genus Pecten; species Pecten maximus. Next base: position 46,232,159 of record NC_047016.1, read on the forward strand.
CTAAAAATACAGGTAAAATATCATGTGACCCAAGTGATTCCCACTATACGAAAATAGATCGTCATGGTCCACTGGCGCGGTGTGTGTTGTGAACGGATTATGTAGTCAATCAATCAATACCATATGAAATAAAGTTAAATTGACATGTTAATGTATAAAGCAATACGTCATTCTAAAAATGGCAAAGCAGCTGGGATTGATGTTATTCCTTCAGAAGTTTTAAAGAATGATGTATGTGTCGAATTACTTTTTCGTATTATCTCGTATTGTTTTAACTCCGGAAAAATTCCTAATGTATGGAAACGCGGTATTATTCAACCTATTCCAAAAAGTAATAATGGAGACACTCGTGACCCTATGTCTTATAGAGGGATTACCTTATTACCAGTAACTAGTAAAATTTATACATATATTCTAAATATGCGTCTGACAAAGTGGCTGGATACTAATAATATCTTAGTGGATGAACAAAATGAATTCCGGGCTAAGAGGAGGTGCATGGATCATCTTTATGTTTTGTATAGTATTATCAATATTAGAAGGGTCTCTCGCTAACATACATTTGCCTGCTTTATCGATCTGAAGAAAGCATTCGACTCGGTGAATCGTCATTGTTTATTCTATAAACTGCTTCGTTTAGGTATCAATGGGAAATTCTACGGTGCAGTTACTTCCCTTTATGACAATATGTCATGTTCAGTGCGTGTTAACAACAATCTAACCAACTTCTTCGCTGTCAACAACGGAGTGAAGCAAGGGTGTAATATTTCACCGACGCTCTGTTCCATCTATATTAATGATTTAGCGCAGGAAATTAAGGACGCGCAACTCGGTATATCAGTAGACGAAATCATCATTGGGATTCTCATGTACGCAGACGATATTGTCCTACTGTCAGAGTCGGAGGAAGACATGCAATCCATGCTGAACATAGTAAATACCTGGTGTAGTAAATGGAGACTGGCTATTAATACTGATAAAACCAATATTGTACATTTCCGCACAAAAGGAAAAGACCGTTCAGACTTCAGTTTTAAATGTGGTAAAACGGATATTAAATTCATAAACTCGTACAAGTACCTTGGACTCTGGTTGAATGAGTTCTTGGACATGAAATATACTGCGAACGAACTAGCTTAGTCGGCCAGTAGAGCGCTCAGTGCAGTAATATCAAAAAGCTACGCAGCAGGAGGTATGTTGTTCAACGTTTTTGAAAAGTTATACACTACTTTAGTAGAACCAGTATTATTTTACGGTGCATCGCTTTGGGGACTTACTAAATACCCTAAAATTATTGCTGTCCAAAATCGTGCCAGTCGCTTTTTCCTAGGAGTAAGTAAAAACGCAACGTCAGCCGCTCTCCGTGGTGATCTTGGATGGAACTCGTGTGGAACCAAACAAAAAACTGAAGTTATAAGATACTGGCTACGCCTGAAGGGAACCAGAACCGATAGACTTTTGTATCATATTCATACTTGGTCTTTATCTAAAGGTCGATCATGGGAATCAAGAGTTAAAACTGTTTTAACTGAACTAGATTTTAACCCTGCTACTTTCGGATGTAATGGTAATAAGAAACTAGTGTTAAAATCATTTATGCATAAATTAGAAAGTGTTGATAGGATGAACTGGTTCAATGAAATTTGGAATGATAGTGGTAATATTAATGGAAATAAGTTGAGAACATACAGATTATATAAACATATATTGTCACGTGAAAAATATGTAGAATGTAATATTCCAAGAAACCACGGTCGCATTCTAGCCTCGTATAGATGTGGTAACTCACTGGCAGTTGAAACTGGCAGATATACCAAACCGATAACCCCTCTATGCCAACGATTATGTATATATTGTAAAAAAGGGTTGGTGGAGGATGAAAAACATTTTTTAATAAGCTGTGATTTTTATTCAGATATCAGGCATAGCCTTTTTACCAAAATGCAGTTGGAAAATGGCTCTTTTGATAATATGAGTGATACAGAAAAGTTAAATTGTATAATGCAGAGTGCAGAGCCACATTTTCTAGCATCTACCATTTTTAACATGTACAATCGCAGGAAAAATATGCCAATAGCATTGTTATAGTATATGTATCATACTGCGTGAACCCTGGTATGTTTAATTCTTCTAAAAGTAATATCTTGTATGCTGTAATATATGAGGGTTAGCCAGAGACTAACCATGTTCTACACTACATGATGGTTTTTGTGGAATTAATTAATTACTAAGTTGAGCAATTTGCTCGTTGATATACGGTACAATTATGGTATTTACTTAATTCAAGGCTGATGTATGTTGCCTGATAATACCATTACAGACTAATGTTAGTCTCTGAACCTCAAAATAAGTGTGATATTGATAAAATGATAATCGATAGATTTTAATCATTGTAGATATCAATGATAATGGATAGCATTTCTGATAGCTTATATTAGCAGCTACCATTTTTAATACGTACAAATGCAGGAAATATATACCAACAGCATTGTTATAGTATGTTTAATTCTCCTGAAAGTAATATCTTGTATTTTGTATATATGAGGGTTGGAGACTAACCATGTTCTACACTATAGGATGGTACAGTTGTAACTTTCATATATCCAGTGTGAAATTTAATTAATTATTAAGATGAGCAATTTGCTCATTAATATGCAGTACAATTATTTACTAATTAATTCAAGGCTCATGTGTAGCCTGATAATACCATAACTATTACAGACTAGTGTTAGTCTCTGAACTCCAAAAAAATAAGTATGTGACATTGATAATCTATATATTTTAATCATTGTATAATTTAACAATAACGGATAGCATAATTGATAGCTTTTAATAGATTTTATTCGTAATTAGTGTCTCATAAGCCAATAATGGCTGGATGTCAATATGTATTTTATTGTTCTTATGTACATTTTTTAATCAAGTATTGTATTGACATGTGACACTCAAATAAAATAAAACTTGAACTTGAACTTGAACTTGTTAATTAGTTAATTCAGTCGAATTTACCTGGTGACAAGGCGGAGGTAGATTTATCAGGCTCTAAGAGGCCTGTACATAAATGGAACAATGCCTTAAAGAATCAATGTATTACTGTAATACGTGATAATATCGATAGGATTAATACTGCAAGTAATATTGATGGTGAATTAACCCCAGAGTCTATTAACAGTAGTGTTTACAATGTCACGCATGAGCTGTTAGATTTACTATCTCCATTCACAAAAGTGGAACAAGCTGAGCGACCTGAGAGGTCAGCACGTGCGACACGGTCTGAATACAATTTCCGGTCTCGGTCGCATGTCTCAAAGGAAAACGAACCGTGGTTCGATGATGAACTACAACGCCTGAGAGGCCGATATTTGTTGAAACTTCGTATTTTTAATAGAGATAAGTCTCATGATAATCATGAACAGCTACTTGCAAGTAAACGGGAGTACAAAATAGCTGAGAGGAAGCGTAAGAATATGTATAGGAAGGTAGAAGGTGATATAATGGATCATCTAAGAACACATAACCCTAGATATTTCTATAAAAAATTCTCTTCTAGAAATAGAGTCAAACCTGTAGCAACAATGTCCGATTTTTATAATCATTTTAAAGAAATCTCTGTTAATAATAATGTTCAAGTACAGCAAATAGATGAACATGAGGATGAAGATACTGTGTTTGATGAATTAGACCAACTAATTACCGTTCAGGAAATTAAAAAAGCCATTAGTGGGCTAAAAAGAGGGAAATCTCATGGTTTAGATGGTATTATTAATGAATACTTTATTGAATGCAGTACATATTTGAACCCTGTTTTAATGAAAATTTTCAATAATGTGTTAAATCAGGTATTTTTCCTGAAGCTTGGTCAACAGCTGTTATTATTCCTGTTCATAAGAAAGGGGACCGTAGTGACCCTACCAACTATAGGGGTATTAGCCTGCTTAGCTGTATGGCAAAACTTGTTACGTCAATCTTAAACAACCGTCTTATACAATGGTCTGAACTAAACAGTGTGGTAACAGGTGCCCAGTTTGGGTTTCGTCCTGGTGTAAGCACAGTCGATGCAGTTTTTGCACTTCATGCTATAATTACCAAATCTTTTAATGATAAGAAACGATTATTTTGTTGCTTTGTAGATTTTAAAAGAGCCTTTGACTATAGATAGATATAATTTGTGGTTTAAATTATCCCGACTTGGGATTAAAGGAAAATTACTTAAAACTATTAATTCAATGTATAGACAGGTGAAATCATGTGTTACTGTCGATGGAAGATGTTCAGAATTTTTTGTAAACAATATGGGCCTCGCCCAAGGGGAAATTATGTCCCCAATTATGTTTTCGTTATACGTCAACGACTTTGAAAATTATTTTATTGAACAAGGAACAAATGACTACCAATTTTGGGAGTTAAGCCTCTTTCTCATGATGTATGCGGATAACTTCGTCCTTTTTGCTGAGTCTGCGAGTGATTTGCAAAATATGTTAGATAACCTATATAACTACTCTCAGACATGGAGTCTAACTGTAAATGTGGAAAAAACAAAAGTAATTGTATTTAGAAAAAGTGGCAAATTACATAAAGATGATTGTTGGTTTTACGATGGTAAACAGTTGGAAGTTGTAGACCAATTTACATATTTGGGAGTTGTTTTTAGATTTAATAATAAATTTAATACATTACAAAAAAAGTTGTCTGAACAGCAAAAAGGCAGTATTTGCCCTTTTTTCAAAATGTAAATCTATGCAATTGAATTATGTTACACTTTTGAATTTATTTGATACATATATGTGAACAGTGTATTAAGTTTTGCATCTGAAGTCTGGGGTGGCTGTAAAGCGCCAGATATTGAAAAGATACACGTAGAATTTTGTAAAAGGATATTATATGTTAAAAAATCTACATGCAATGTTATGATTTATTTTGAATTGGGTCGTTTTCCACTTTTTTATGCCAGAAAATATCGTATGATAAAATACTGGTTCAAAATTATAAATTCTAATAACTGTATTTTGAAAACCGCATATGATGTTTTATTGAATTTACCAAAATCAAATACTTTATTTAACTGGGTTGAATGTGTCAAAGATATGTTGTTCAGTCTTGGTTATGGTGAAGTATGGATAAACCAGCATTCAATAAATTCAAATATCTTACCTTTGATCAAGCAAAGGATTAGTGACATAGCACATCAAGAATTATCTGTTATTTTAGAAAATTCGCCTAAGTGCCATTTATATCGACACTTGGTAAGTGATGTTGTATTACAAAGTTATTTGACTAAATATATACCAAAGAAAAATCGTATTGTATTGACAAAAATGAGGTTATCAGCACATAACTTGTGTATTGAGTCAGGACGTTATTCTAATATAGTTAGGAGTGAACGTATCTGTAAATTTTGTGATTCTAATCGTGATCTTGAGGATGAATTCCATTTTTTCCTTGTATGTCCTGTTTATCAATATCTAAGGCTGAAATTTATAAAAAAAAAATATTATTGGAAAAAGCCATGTGTATTTAAGCTTGTCCAACTATTAAGCACAACAAATGTAAAAGAGCTAAATCTTTTAAGTAAATTTGTGTACGACGAAAATAATTTGAGAAAATCTCTGATGTAATGATGTTGTCCATTCTCTAATTAATTGATATAATTATATGTGCAGTGTCCCGTATGTACGCCAACTGAATTTTGTACTATTACATCTGTACAATGCAAATGAGCTGTAAAGCTAAATGCAATAAAGAATTTGAATTTGAATTAGGAATTTTACACTACTCATCAATGTCATAATGCCTGTTGTCGAAGCTGCAGTTCATTTACATTTTACTTTGAATGATACCGAGTAAATCGGCTATGATTTCACTCAGGCTTTTTTTATCCAAGTGATTTTTTCTTTATCTCAACATTTTTATCATCTTTATAATAAATATTTATATCAAATATGCATTATTGTTGAAAATATCTTTCAAATACGATCAAAAAAAATAAATGGTATTATTTTTAGAAACATAATAAAATATGAATATGATACATCTTGGTGATTCGAACTCCGAACCTTCGTGTTGCTAAGCAATGATTCTATAAAAAACGTCCTTCTTACTTTGATCAGATGCCTTAAAAGAATGATATAGAAGTTTGTCATTGATAGAAATGCCTCTGTTTATGCCATATTTGTTTAATATTGTTCACATCCGCCATTTGCATGTCAAGGTCAAATCAAAATAAATGTTTATATGTACACCTAAGTCAAATCCCATCAAACAAATGCTCCAATTGTTTGTGTGATTTAGAAGTACGCTGTATTCCCTGCTACATCTTAGCAGTAAGTAAATCTACAGCAGAAACTGTTGTCATCTACAGTAAATCATTGGTCATTTTGAGGAACTACATATCCAGACACACATTTTGGTATACTACATGAGTAGATGTGTACAAATTTGTAGATATTTATTCGAGTTTTAAATTCAACATTATTCTCCTATATAGATAGATAGAAATGTCGAGAAAGAAAGTTTTAACTTGGATAAAAAATGAAATAAACGATTACTCAGTATCATTCAGTCGTTCAAAGTAAAATGTAAACAAATTGTAGACTCGTCAAGAGACATACATGGATGGGCAGTGTTCCTATTTAATATGTCAATTTTACCGTAGTTCATATGGAATTGAGTGACTACATATACCCAAAGTTTTCGTATTTTGTTGTCTACAAGTTTATCGCCCATCACCCATTACTGGTTGTTTTATCTCACCGACTGTAGTCAGTGTTCTGTCAGCGTGACAAATAACTTCATGCTATCGTACATAACATTCCAGTGAGACTACGCTATAAACTCGTCGCCGAGAAGCTTCTTGGTCACCAAACAAACATTTATACATTTGGTACCAAAACATTATCCAAGTTTAGTCCCAAAACATTACAAATATCAACACATTTTTGTTGTTAGAAAGCGAGTGTTGTAGTTCTACTAGGTAGTGAGCACATTCCTATTCCTCGCACATTTCCCTACCATTGTATATAGTGAATCGCAAAATACATATATATAGACTTGCAAAACGATATCAAATTCAGGTGTCTCGTTCGTGTTTACGAAATGGGTTATCAAAATTGAAGCATACTTCAATAACTGCAAGTGACAGCTATATAATTCTAATACCTGATTTAATGTGATGGTATTTTACAATTGTAGATACAATCTTCAATGAGATGCGATAATAATGCAGTTATATTTTGCCTTCTTAAAAAATACTAGAAAGTTCCAATGGGAATAAAACACACCTACCGATTTATCATCTTAATTGCTTTACCACAAAAAGTATTCGTGACTTGCGGTTTTTTCCTTGAACACTGGAGACATCAAATTCTCGATATGGAACAACAAGCCTACACTTCCAGAATGGGACACGTGGTCATACTTCCGGGATCGGACACGTGGTCGTTTTTTTTTTTTTTTTTTTTTCATTTTTATAAAAACTATAACCTTTCCTCCTTTTAAATATAACTAATTAATCAATTTGATCAAAAACAAGAAAAAAAACAAAAATACCCGTTTATTATAGATTTAACCATCTAGTGTCTGGTTTACCAACTTTGTATGTATTTCATTGTGTAATATCTGCTTAGCTCTCGTGTTACGATTTTGAGTGGGCAAGTTTTAATGCGAATATTGTATATGGATGTGTACATATATCATCGTCTTTATTGGCTCAATACACCTCACCCATAAAGCCACTATTATCTCCATTGGCTCAATACACCTCACCCATAAAGCCACTATCATCTTCATTGGCTCAATACACCTCACCCATTAAACAACCATCATCTTTATTAGCTCAATACACCTCACCCATAAAACAATCCTCATCTTCATTGGCTCAATACACCTCACCCATAAATCAACCATCATCTTCATTGGTTCAAAAAATAGGGAAACACATTGCAGTCGACCGCTCCGACATGAATCGAACTCAGGTCTCCGACGCGATAACCCTTGGCTGTACCAACTGAGCCTGATACCTACCCTTCCTCCCAGGACATTCAGGATCTACTGAAAGAAAGGTATCTGGTGGCGATCGGCGTGCACCCCAAACACATCTTGACCCCACCCCAGAGACAGGCTTTCTTGGAGCTGTTGCGTGTCCCTGATGTTGCCGGTTTCGGAGAAGTTGGGATTGATCACACTGTCCGCTCCCCAGACATGTGGTATCGCCAGGAGGAACAACTAAGGAGTATGTTGCCCCACATTCAACCCCATCAGGTGTTGATCCTCCACATCCGGGGACTGAGGGATGACCCCACCGGACTGGAAGCTTATATGAGGTGCTTTGACGTGGTGAGGGAATGGGTACCCCTGGAGCAGAAAATACAACTACATTGCTTCAGCGGGACAGAGGAAGTGATCAGGGTCTGGCTGGAGCGATTCCCGAACACCTACTTCAGCTTGTCAGGGATGGTGGCCAAGTTTAGTGATGTTCAACGCCGGGCCGTTAAAAGTATCCCTGCTGATCGGCTTCTCCTGGAGACAGATGCCCCCTATTTCCCAGTCAGCCCTGAGTTCCCTTGCAGTGCTCCCCATCTGTTGGACCATACAGCTCGCCATGTATCCCAGATACGAGGGGATCTCAGCCTCACTGAGGTTTTAGAGCTCACGGACAGGAATGGGAGCAACCTCTTCTAGCTTTTCTTGTTAGCCTCCCACCCTTAGGGTTGTTCTTGGTCAAGTCTTCCCTCTTAGACACAGGTCTAGATCCCGTGGATATCTGTATTTGTAATTTCCTGGGTCTCGGATCCTCGTCTTCCCCACAGTCCCTATTCTCAGGTACCCGGGTTGCCGCTAGAGTGGCAAGGGTGTTGCCTTTTCTGGGTCTCTGGTCTTCGTCACTTCCACCCTCCTTGTTCTCTGGTATCGGGGGTGCCCCCAGAGCGGCAGGGGGGGTATGTTTATCTCCCCCACGTACATCCTCCGTAACCACAGTAGGAATAGTAGGGTCTACCGACCGGCGGTAGTCTACCACAGGTTCAAAAACTGATGTCTCGGGAAAATGACGACGGCCTCGTCGCTTGGGCAACTCCCAAATGTTGTCACTTACCCATTGGTCCGAAAACAATGTTGTGGCCGCTGCAGCAGCTCTCCGGAGCCATTGGCGATTGTTCTTCCGTTTTGCGATGGCCACCTGGTCCAAGACAATGCTCTCCAGTGTGGCTGATGACAACCTGTCATTTTTGAACAGATCGAGAAAAAGCTGCTCGGCATCCACAAGCAGCCCATCAGAGGTAGCGTTCCTCACTAGCTCTAATGCACGCCTATTAGCATCTATCTGAATGGGGTTCATGATCCTGTAAAGATATAAGATATAAAGACCACAATAGATATATCATACTGCCTGCTTTTTACACCCTGTACACTTATACCGGTTGATATTCAACGCGTCCGAGGGAGCCACGTTAACACAAGCTCCATGGTACCATTCGTCACAGTAGTCGCATTGAATCATGAATTGCCCACCCCATGAGCGTCGACAGGTACAATACACCATATCGTCAGTGCTGTCGCATATGGGTTTGGGAGGAACCGTGAAATCACGCAACCATGCGGGGACTTGTCGATCTCGACACGGCTTGAGTTTGTCATGATTGAGGGTCACGATCTTGTTGCGAAGCTGGATGGTAAACAGGTATGGTGTGATCTTTTCGACCACAATCCCCGGCCCCTTCCATGGGGAACTCAGCTTCCTGCTCCTCCCTTTTCTGGCAGCATCATCCAGAATATAAACAATATCCCCTTCTTGGTACGAACGCTCCAGAATCCGAAGATCATAATTGCGTTTCATATTACGCTGATACTGCCCAAGCCTGTCCCGTGCCACCTCGTGCGCTATCCGCAGGGATTCTGTCAGCTCAGAGATGTAAGCAGGCACCTCTCTATCCTCTTCGGAGCCCCCTGGCTGGAAAATGAGATCTGCGGGCAGGTTCACTTCCCTACCGAGCATCATCATGTTTGGTGTCTGACCACTACCCCGGTTAACTGTGGATCGGAGAGCCCCAGCCAGTTGTGGAAGGAACACATCCCAGTCCTTTTGGCGTTTTCCCACAAAGCATCGAACCGCGTCCATTAAAGTCCGGTTGTATCTTTCAACCTGTCCATTTGAGGACGGTCTATAAGGAGTGGTCCGGGATTTGTGGATATGCAAGGTCTCACAGAGAGCTGAGAATAGTTTACTCTCAAAATTCCGTCCCTGATCTGAAAATATTTTGAATGGAACTCCAAATCTCGAGAAAAAAGTGTTAACAGCAGCCTTGGCTGTCACCTCAGCCGTCTGTGAGGGCAGAGGGACAATTTCCACCCATTTGGTGAATTGGTCCACCATCATTAGGATGTGTTCATTTCCCTGCTCCGTCCTCGGAAGCGGCCCCAAGAAGTCTATATGGACTCTTTCCATCGGGTTTCCTGCATGGTATGGTACCATTGGATGTCTGCCATGCCTGCTGGGTTTCTTGTTCAGGTTACATGTCTCGCATGTTTGTACATACCCCTCTACCTCCTTAGACATCCCATACCAATAAAACTTTTCCTTCATACGGGCGATGGTACGGGCTATCCCCTGGTGACCTGCTGCAGGAATGTCGTGGTGCAGCTGCAGAGCTAAATCCCTAAGACCTCTTGGCACAACCAAACACCTCTCCTGGCTCCCCTTCTTACGTATATATATAATACCCTCAACCCTCAGGAGGAGTTCTCTATTTATCCAATAGAATTTGGCTGCGGCACTGGACAGGAACAAAACCCCATCGGACGGGTCCTGGTGAGTTATCAACCAGTTTCTTACTAATTGGAGATCCGGGTCTGATTCCTGTTCGTTTTTAATCTCTTCCAAGGAGAATCCCCAACAGCTCCCTGGATGATTAGACTGGGTCTGCACAACACTCACCAAACCCCCATCTTCTGTGAGAGTTGATACTCTGTATAACAGGCTATTGACTTCTACTGTTACTGGGTCCCCTGTACTCTCCTCGGTATCCCGCTTCCTCAGGACAGCGATATTCTCCACAGCAGACAGCGGAACAACATCATCCACCTCTTCAATGAACGTCGCCCATTGACTGTGGACTCTTTGGCAGTAAGGGCACCCTTTACAGGGCAGATCCTGGGGCTGCAGACCATGGACATAGTGACTGTTCCCAACGGTTGACCTGGATAGAGCGTCAGCATTGCCATGTAGTTCCCCTTTCCGGTGTTTCAACACTATGTTATACTGGCTTAGCTCTTCCATCCATCGAGCCAGTTGTCCCTGTGGCTCCTTAAATCTCAATAACCATGTGAGACTATTGTGGTCCGTCCGGACTAAGAAAGGTTTCCCCAGGAGATAATGGCGGAACTGTCGGGCTAGCCTAACCACTGCCAGTAGCTCTTTTCTGGTAGTGCAATACCGCCTCTGTTCTGGTGTCAAGGCAAAGCTAGCATAAGCTATCACCCTCTCCACTCCCCCCTGTACCTGGATTAACTCCCCTCCAATGGCCTCATTGGAAGCATCAGTGTCCAGTATAAACTCATCTGTCCCATTCGGCAAGGCCAATACAGGGGGACTAGTTAGCCGATCTTTAAGAATGTTGAAGGCCTGTTGTTGAGGTTCTTTCCATGAGAACCCCTGTTTTCCTGTTACCCTATACAAAGGAACTGCGATTTCCGCAAAGTCCTTGATAAAACCCCGATGATAATTAGCTAATCCCAGGAATCGTTCCACATCCTTAGAACAAGTAGGAGTTCGCCAATTCCTCACAGCTTCGATGTCGCTCTTCGACATTTCCAGAGAGTTATCGCTGACTATTCTCCCTAGAAACTCCACCCTGCGCTGAAAGAAAACACACTTTTTGGGTTTAAGTTTTAGGCCATGACGACGCAATCTTAGAAAGGTCCCTCTAAGGTTCTGGAGGTGATCCTTCCCCAAGCTTCATCTGATTGAGGAACACATTCCTGAAATATTTTGTGAGCGGAAAGAATTATCCGAGGATCTCTCACTCACTCGGTATTCCTGTCTGGTGACCATGGCTAAGTGTATGCTGGGACCTCGGGCCACCCCCCAGGATCTCTGTGACCACATTCGCCGGTACCAGCTTATAGCGGAAGGGTGGCAGATGACGGATAGCCAACAGGAGGCCATGGATCATCTCAGCAGGGTGATGGGTTGGTCGGTCCCCAAGACGTTTGACTTGGATCTAATGAACTCCCCGGCTGTCCTATTACATTGGCGGAGCCTAAAGATAATGGCAGAGGCTCTACCATCCACTACCTTGGCAGATTTGAGGTCCACATATGCGGAGGTGATTCCACAACAGGTACCTGCAACAGTGGTTCATGAGGTGGCGTCCGAAAGGGCTCCTGAACCCGTAGAGGAACTCGAGGTCGAGTTGCCTGAGGAGGATTTCCTACCCATGATTCACGCGTTTGACAGCCATTTCCACTTGGATCGGACGCGAAGAAAGCTTCGGCTGTCCCCCAAGGCGTCTGTGAGCGATCTGGTGGAGGCAGTACCTGTACCTCAGAAGGAGTATGTACTGAAGATGTCAGGGGTGGTAGTTTTCTGTGACCCTGATACCTACCCTTCCTCCCAGGACATTCAGGATCTACTGAAAGAAAGGTATCTGGTGGCGATCGGCGTGCACCCCAAACACATCTTGACCCCACCCCAGAGACAGGCTTTCTTGGAGCTGTTGCGTGTCCCTGAGGTTGCCGGTTTCGGAGAAGTTGGGATTGATCACACTGTCCGCTCCCCAGACATGTGGTATCGCCAGGAGGAACAACTAAGGAGTCTGTTGCCCCACATTCAACCCCATCAGGTGTTGATCCTCCACATCCGGGGACTGAGGGATGACCCCACCGGACTGGAAGCTTATATGAGGTGCTTTGACGTGGTGAGGGAATGGGTACCCCTGGAGCAGAAAATACAACTACATTGCTTCAGCGGGACAGAGGAAGTGATCAGGGTCTGGCTGGAGCGATTCCCGAACACCTACTTCAGCTTGTCAGGGATGGTGGCCAAGTTTAGTGATGTTCAACGCCGGGCCGTTAAAAGTATCCCTGCTGATCGGCTTCTCCTGGAGACAGATGCCCCCTATTTCCTAGTCAGCCCTGAGTTCCCTTGCAGTGCTCCCCATCTGTTGGACCATACAGCTCGCCATGTATCCCAGATACGAGGGGATCTCAGCCTCACTGAGGTTTTAGAGCTCACGGACAGGAATGGGAGCAACCTCTTCTAGCTTTTCTGATCAATACATCCCTGGCTGAGGACGGCCAGGTCGTACTTGGGAGCGATGACTGAGGAGGGTCATTATTGGATACTGATGCTGACTGAGGACTGTCAGTTACCCATCACCACCTAAATATGACAGGGGAGAGTGTTGTGAAAGGGCTTGCCTGTCAAGCGTCTGACATACCCTGGACTCTGACAAGTAGGTGAGTGACCCCGACTAGAGCCGGCTAGACTAGAATGAACCTAGAGACTGAAGCGACTGCATGTGCCCCTCGACACCCGAGGACTGATAACTCTCTCGTTTCTACAGCGACTCATATAGTTTGATATCCCTGTGGACCTCACCTTGACTGCTGACTAGCGACCATCTTGGTGAGTTGCCTAATTGTAGTTATCACAATACATAGAAGCATGCTGCGGAAGCTGAGTGACTGAAACCGTATTCAATACCATGTCAAGCGACACACAGACCTGTTCCTTATTCAAGTAAATAACTTGATTTCGTTAAAAGGACACGTTAAAAAGAAGACATGTTTATCTAACGCCCGAGTATCGGTGACTTAAACCTGTAAATCTTTAACACGGTGTGTGAGTACAGCTCATCCGCAAAGGGAAATTCAATTCAATTCAATTTTATTCCAGGGGCCTTACAGCCCAAAGGTTTACATAGTTAATTGACATTAATGAACATGTTGTAATAAACATAATTTCACATTTGGAGAGTGATCGATTGCGACGTAAACACAATTTTAAATATATGTTCTTATTAATTATATAAGTATTCTTTGAGTCAAAGTATTACACAAATAATGTGAAAGACACCGATATGTATACTTTGCATATAGATAGATATTTATGTGTACTGTCTGCAGTACTTGTTGTTCCGACTGGAATAAACATTACATCAATACATCTCAATAGAAATGAAATATAATATTTGAAACGAACACAACAAGTATTTACTTATAATGCTTCTGACCTTCGTTTATATGCAAAATGAATAAATTTTCCAAGATTACTTAACTCTTTGACATTTTTCACACTCATGAGTTGAATAAGTTTAAAAATGCTAGGTCTACGATAATAGTATGGTTTCAAATATTTAGTACGTAAGTCTATGTAAAAAGAACATTTTAAAATAAAATGGAACTCATCCTCAATATCAATATTATTGCATAATGTACATCTCCTATTTTCTCTTGTTACATTCCTGTATCTTCCACTCTCTATATTTAGTTGATGCGACGATAATCTAATTTTTGATATGTACTTCTTGTATCGGTGATCGATAGGTTTCCTTAAATAAAATTGCAAGCCAAAATTGTCTATCAAATGTTGATATAAATAACCTTTTGGAGAGTTTCGAATATTACATAGCAGTTCTTGAATATGAATTTCTTGGAATTTGCTTTCGATTAATTTGTAAGTAATTTTACTTTCAAAAGTGCTGTTCCATAAATACCCTAATCCTAGTTTTTCTAGTTCTAGTTTAATATTCACTATCCACTCATCATTATTTAGTAACCTGTGTTCATAGCATGCTCTCAACACACAGTTATCAGTATCTTTAATTTTAGTCCAGTATTTCAAAATTTTCAATTTTCTAACTATATACATAGGTAATCTGCCTAATTCAAAATAAACTAAATCGTGACTAGTACTTTTCGAAACGCCTAGACTTTTTTTACAAAACAGTGAGTGTACTTTTTCAACCTCGGTAGCTTTGTGAAAGCCCCACACTTCACTAGCATAACTTAAAACACTGGTAACGTAGGTATCAAAAACTGAACATATCGTTTCTATATTAAAATAATGGTTTTTCATTTTATTCATAAGTCTGAAATACGCTTTTCTCCCCTTTTCTGCGGCATGTTGCTGTGTTTTATTAAATTTGCCATTATAGTTAAAAAGCATACCAAGGTAGTTAAATTCGTTCACAACTTCAATTTCTACCTTATTATAAAACCATTTCTCATCTTCTTTTAAGCGTCCACCATTCCGAAATATTACAATTTTTGTTTTCTGAACATTAAGTTTGAGTTTCCATTTATCATTATATGTAAACATTGCATCGAGCATTGATTGCAAAGCGCTCGGTGATTCTGCAATTAGAACCGAGTCATCGGCGTACATTAATAAAAATATAGATATCATACCCAATTCAACAGATGGACAGTTTTCATTGATAAAGTTGGTTTCACAATCATTTACGAAAAGACTATACAAAATTGGCGATAAAATTTCCCCTTGAAAGAGACCGATTCTGTTAGGGAAATACTCTGAAATGCGGCCATTGTATTTTACACGAGATTTGACATTATCATACAATGATTTTATTATCTTTAGTAACTTCCCTTGAATTCCTTGTCTAATTAACTTACTCCATAAGCTGCTTCTATCTATGAGGTCAAAGGCTTTTTTATAATCAACAAAACAACAATATAATCTTCGCTTATTTTTTAAAGTTCTACTAATTAATGACTGGAGTGCAAATATTGCATCTATAGTTGAACAACCCTCTTTGAAGCCGAATTGAGCGTCAGAAATAACATTATTGTCTTTATCCCATTTCATAAGTCTTCTATTAAGAACAGATGTAAATAATTTACCTATACAACTGACCAAAGTTATGCCTCTATAATTACCTGTGTCATTAACATCACCTTTTTTATAGATTGGAATTATACAACCACGTGACCACATTTCTGGGAAAAATCCGGAATCAAACAATTTTCCAAAAAGTTTTGTAATGCAAGGAAGTAAAACTTCTTCAAAATCTAAAAATAATTCATTAAACATAAAATCTTCGCTACAACTTTTATCACGTTTTAGCTTACGAATGGCTATATGTACTTCATCTTCTGTAATTGGCTTATCTAGTTCTTCGAAAACAGCCGACTCTACATTTTCGGATACCATACTTGAATTCTCAGTTTCGTTAATATTACTTTCTCCCATGTTTTTGAAATGTTCGACAAAACCTTCTAGATTTATATTTGACTTTGGTTTTCTATTTCGACTCTTTGAAAAGTATTTGTAAAACATTTTTGGGTTCGACTTTCTTAAATACTCTACCATATCACCTTCTTGATGCTTGTATTGTCTTTTTAATCTCGATTCTAGTTTCTTATACTGAGATTTTTTCCTTACGAGATTAGTATGATTTTCAGCCGAATGATGTTTATTAAATTCAGACAAAGCCCTTTTATAATCCAAATATCTACGTTTACACTGTTCAGTGAACCATGGTTTATCGTCTGTTTTATTTTTATTCTTATCTGAATTATAGATTACATTATCTTTTGCCGTCTTTACATCACAATTTGGTAAAACTACTCCATTAATAATGTCACAAAAGGTCGTGATGCAGTTATCAACGTCTTCTCTAGTGTTAAAAGGCATGTTACAAGCATCCATAAGGTGTTCAGTTACAGTATTTAGACCATTCGATAATTCATCAGTATTTTCCTTGTTCCATCTAACACTTGTGAAACGTTTCCCTGTACATGGTTCGTTATGATTTATATCATTCGAACAAGATTTATCATCATTACTTGCGTTAAAATGACTACAATCCAGACTAAATGACAATGGCGAGTGGTCAGACAAAGTATTAAACTCACCAGTAGAAAATGTTTGAACACATGAAATAAATTCACAATCAACAAGTAAATAATCAATCAAACTAGTGCCATTGTTGCTAAAAAATGTGAATTTCCCTTCTTTATCTCCTGAGTGACGCCCATTTACAATACGCATGCTAGTTGATTTACACAATGTTAAGAGTTTCCTGCCGTTAGTATTTACATTTTTGTCCATGTTCCTGCGCTCTATGTTATTTTCATCACTATTATATTCATAAATGTTTACACTTTCTGATCTATCCAGACCATCATGTACTATGAAATCGGGTCTCGTACCTGTACGCGAGTTGAGATCACCAGTGACGAACGTATTTCCGTTTATTTTAAAACGACTTATGGAATCTTCTAGATTTTGGAAAAGATCAATATTTCGATTGCGATAAAACACACTGTTTTCAGGTGGAAAGTAACAGAAGCATAGGAACATGGGTTCTAATGTTACATTTAATTTTAACCAGATTATACAATCATGAATGTTTTCAACAAGTTGAATCATTGGTATAAATTCACTTTTGTAAAAAATAACTACACCACCTCCTTTGCCAATTGATCTTGGGAAAACATGAGCACAATACCCGGGTAAATTTATCTCGTCATTAGTTGATATCCAACATTCGGAAAGACACACAATATCATGTTTGTACAGAATTTCCAGAAAGTCAGGATCATTGAGTTTACGGACGAGACCTTTGCCTATATTCCATGATAGGATAGACAAATCACCCTCCATTCTGTCCTACCTATTGTCTCTCGCTTCCCATTGAGTGGCTGGCTGCCCCCTTGGTCTTTGCGGGCCTCTGTGTGGTGGTTCGTTGTTGATGATTCTGGTCTGTCTTGGCTGAAATGATGTTTCTCCAGAATCCTGTCCATTCCTGACATGAGAATGGTTTCCAGGACTATCCCGGTGGCGTGTGCAAAGTAGACCTAAGCTAGTTAACATCGCCGTGTCCATTATCGGACTGACTATCCAGGTAGTAAGATACATCAAAATGATGAAATGTTAAAATGTGAAATATGATCTGACACGCTGCACAAGACGACAATGTATATACCAAATAAAGAGAGGACGGCTGTACCACAAATCCGTACAGAAATGTGTATTGGCTATTTGAGCCGTTCTAATTTTAGCTGTGTGCGGGTTTGCTGGGAAGAATTCTCTCGACTCAACTCAGGAACTTTCATTTCTTTAGAATTCAAACTACAAACGATAAAAAATGTGTAGTTATATAGTATTGAGTATCCCAGGCACTGTAATTAATTCGCAAGGTAAAAACCATTATAGACCTATCATTTTCAAAAGCTCGCCGGGTCCTGCTTATAAACGGCCGTTTATACATCATTTTCACAGGATTTTGTGCAAATCTCGTTCTTTTTGGATTTGTTTAGACCCATTTTTTAATTCTTAATTTTCATATGAATCACCTCGCCTTTGACTCACGTCATCACAGAAGATTAAAAAACTATACGGTGAAGTTAGAGTCAATGCTGTATGATATATTACTAAATCAATAATCAAAGGCAGGTTGTGCAAGTTGTACCATAAGGCCACACCAAATTAATCAGTTGTTCGTCGGGAATCCCGCTCCAAAAATATCAAAGTCGAGAAAAAAATAAAAATAATTTTTTCCCGCACCTCCGGAAAAATCGTCAAATCCGGATTTTTTTTCCGTTTTCCGACTTCTTTTTCCGGTTATTACAACACATTTCGACGCTTGAAACGCCGACCCAAACAAGCGTTTCGTTGATACCTGATGCAGAGATGAAAAAAAATGGCGGAAAGGCCCCGGCCTAGCACGAGGATAGTTACTCCAATAACATTAGAGGTTTTTCACGACAGGAAACTTTTGACAGGCTGTCATGTAACGATATCCACCAATGTAATCAGGTGGAATAAGACCTCATATACGTATAGGAGTAGAGGATAGTCTGCTGTAAATTCTTGGAATAGTATGGGTATTTTTATAGTAAGTGTACAGAGGGGGTCGGGTGCACTAATGTAAATACAGCGATCGAAGCGGAGAACAATGAAACGTTTTATGACCTTTTTATCCGCAGTATTAACTACCACCTTGGTTTAAACAGTATTTTATTATCAATGGTATATACAATACATGGGTCATTATATACAATAATTGGAAACTACCACCTTGGAAATTTTTTGTAAAGTATTTATTTTATTTTGAAGATATTTTTTGTTAAATAAGGTCAGTACCTATGTGATATTTTTTTTATTTGTATTCCATAATAATAATCAGAAAATGTGGAATTATTTTATTCCAATTTCATCATTTCACAGTTGTCCTCTTGACTTAGTATTAGGGCTATTCCATTAAAATATCTAAATGACCCCAGGATTCCAAAACAATTCACCTCTGTCCATGGTTAGATTTCGCTCCAATTACTTCTGTGTATTAAAATTAATTAAATAAATTCTTTGGGTGGTACCCCTAAAACAAACTGGACTCCTGGGGTAGGGTAGATGTTTTACTGGAAAAGCCCTTAGTTTTACTGTTAAATACAAGTCAATTATATTTGATAGATGCTGAATTCCCAGCCATATACATTTTAATGATTGTGTTTCTAATATGCCAATTTTCTGTTGTTTTATATGGTATTATTATTTTTGTTCCAGATAATTATATATGATATAGTGATTTTGTTTTTTCTGTGCCAATTTTCTTTTGTTTTATACATTATTTTCTATTATACCGGTATTTGTTCCATACAAATGAGAGAACTGTGTTAAGTTTGATTTGATCAAGTAGATCAGGTATTAAATTGTTGTTGGATTTTACATACAATTGTTTAGTTATTTGTGTATGAAATCACTTCATGATATACATGTACTTGAATTGATCACAAATAGACACAAACATCTGTTCAATATGGTATTCAGTTTATTTCCAACATTTAATGAAAAAAAAATAATGGAAAAAAATATCGCTCGCACATCATTTGAACGCTTCGCCTCTTCAAATCTCTAAATGGAAATTTTTTGCTAGAAAAAAAAATTTCGCTCGCTCGCCCCAATTTTTTTTACCAGTTTCCCGAAGAACAACTGATTAATTTGGTGTGGCCTAACACCAAGTTATCTTCATTGGAGCGAGAGAATTCGTGTAATACAGGTATTTTCTAGTTTTATATTTTTTCACAAGGATCGATTGTGTATATCCATAGGCGTCTGTTTCTGGCTGGTAAATAAATAGGAAAAAAATATTAGACCCTACTCATACTTGATATAGTATGAGTATATAAGTATATGAGTGATATACTAGGAGTAGGGGCTAATATTTTTCGGCATAGCCTTGTAATATTCTTTTGGACCCGGATATTACGAGACAGGTGGTGTTACAGGTCAAGATGAAGTATGTGATTGGTCAATGTAGCCGTAAATGCAAAATGCAGATATGCAGTTAAAAACGAAACAAAAATAAGATTGAATGCAAGCTGAATAATAAAATCATATTCCTGATTCAAATGTAGTCTTATTATTACCAAAAATGATTTAAACTGATCTAATTTTGTTATCCGTGCTGAATCGCTTTAGTTCGTTATTTCACCAGCAGTTTTACATTATAACCACCAGCATTAAAACTATGCCGTTTATCTTTTTAGCCCACCATCATCAGATGGTGGGCTATTCAAATCGCCCTGCGTCCGTGGTCCGTCGTCCGTCCGTCCGTCCGTCCCTCCGTCCGTCCGTCCGTAAACAATTCTTGTTATCGCTAATCCTCAGAAAGTACTGAAGGGATCTTTCTCAAATTTCATATGTGGGTTCCCCTTGGTGCCTAGTTATGCATATTGCATTTTGAGACCAATCGGAAAACAACATGGCCGACAGGCAGCCATCTTGGATTTTGACAATTGAAGTTTGTTATCGCTATTTCTGAGAAAGTACTGAAGGGATCTTTCTCAAATTTCATATGTAGGCTTCCCTTGGTGCCTAGTTATGCATATTGCATTTTGAGACCAATCGGAAAACAACATGGCCGACAGGCAGCCATCTTGGAAAACAACATGGCCGACAGGCAGCCATCTTGGATTTTGACAATTGAAGTTTGTTATCGCTATTTCTGAGAAAGTACTGAAGGGATCTTTCTCAAATTTCATATGTAGACTCCCCTTGGTGCTTAGTTATGCATATTGCATTTTGAGACCAATCGGAAAACAACATGGCCGACAGGCAGCCATCTTGGATTTTGATAATTGAAGTTTGTTATCGCTATTTCTGAGAAAGTACTGAAGGGATCTTTCTCAAATTTCATATGTAAGTTCCCCTTGGTGCCTAGTTATGCATATTGCATTTTGAGACCAATCGGAAAACAACATGGCCGACAGGCAGCCATCTTGGATTTTGACAATTGAAGTTTGTTATCGCTATTTCTGAGAAAGTACTGAAGGGATCTTTCTCAAATTTCATATATAGATTCCCCTTGGTGCCTAGTTATGCATATTGCATTTTGAGACCAATCGGAAAACAACATGGCCGACAGGCAGCCATCTTGGATTTTGACAATTGAAGTTTGTTATCGCTATTTCTCAGAAACTTATGAAGGGATCTTTCTTAAATTTCATATAAAGGTTCCTCTTGGTGCCTAGTTATGCATATTGCGTTTTGAGACCAATTGGAAAACAACATGGCCGACAGGCAGCCATCTTGGATTTTGACAATTGAAGTTTGTTATCGCTATTTCTCAGATACTTATGAAGGGATCTTTCTGAAATTTCATATGTAGGTTTCCCTCGGTGCCTAGTTATGCATATTGCATTTTGAGACTAATCTGAAAACAATATGGCCGACAGGCAGCCATCTTGGATTTTGACAATTGAAGTTTGTTATCGCTATTTCTCAGAAAGTACTGAAGGGATCTTTCTGAAATTTCATATGTAGGTTCCCCTCTGTGCCTAGTTATGCATATTGCATTTTGAGACTATTCGGAAAACAACATGGCCGACAGGCAGTCATCTTGGATTTTGACAATTGAAGTTTGTTATCGCTATTTCTCAGAAAGTACTGAAGGGATCTTTCTCAAATTTCATATGTAGGTTTCCCTCAGTGCGTAGTTATGCATATTGCATTTTGAGACCAATCGAAAAACAACATGGCCGACAGGCAGCCATCTTGGATTTTGACATTTGAAGATTGTTATCGCTATTTATCAGAAATTGCTGAAAGGATCTTTCTGAATTTCATTTGTAGGTTGCCCTCTGTGTCTAGTTATACATATTGGATTTTGAGACCAGTCAGAAAACAACCTGGCTGACAGGCAGCCATCTTGTATTTTGAAAATTGAAGTTTGTTATCGCTATTGTACAGAAGGTACTGAAGGGATCTTTC
The DNA here is from genome assembly GCF_902652985.1 of Pecten maximus. Taxonomy (NCBI): domain Eukaryota; kingdom Metazoa; phylum Mollusca; class Bivalvia; order Pectinida; family Pectinidae; genus Pecten; species Pecten maximus. Next base: position 46,254,387 of record NC_047016.1, read on the forward strand.
TCAAATTTCATATGTAGGTTCCCCTTGGTCCCTGGTATTGCATTTTGGGACCAATCGGAAAACAACATGGCCGACAGACAGCCATTATCGCTAAATCTTAAATTTTATATATAGGTACCCCTTGTTTGAAAAGTACTAGATCTAGAGGGCTGTTTCTGAATTTACACAGATTAGTAAGACTTAGAAGAAGGGAAAAGTAGAGAAAAGATCAATCTGACATGGAACCTATAAAGATCATTCAATGGTGGGCGCCAAGATCCCTCTGGGATCTCTTTTTTAAAGATATTTCTTGTTTTCTATTAATACTAACCAGAAGCAAACGCCCTGTGGAAATAGTTCACAGTAACTTCTATTTAAATACACAAGACATATTAGGTTACCTATCCCGCTCGCCTGGGCAGCCACCCATGCGATCACTTCCTGGTATGGGTTGTATAAGACTGAAAACGCCAGGTGTTTCATACAGAACTGGTCAGAATTGCGTGGACACTAGCAATGATGAACTGGGCAGTAGCAACACCAGATAAGTTCTTATGGAGCTTGACCGCCGAGACATTGAAAGGAAAGTCACCTGTTCATGTCAACACCGACCGGGGAAAATCGGTCAAAAAAGGAGGGAAACGATGTTGTATATCTCCGGGGCAATACTGTGAAATAGAGTAAGTCATCTTTCTTTTCCATATTTTTCGCTTTTTATTAATTTTTTCTACTATAATGCATGTTTTGACATATGAGTTGGATTTGCTATATGATATATATCTGCCTTTGTAGAGTCTGTACCGGATATGTACGTAGTCTGTATTGCATTCGATACACGTTCCACTTGGTTACAAATGTCCCGGTCGCCATATAATGTGTCTGACATTGCCAGTAATAAGGCCCATTGTGTTGTAAAATGATTAAAAGGTTGATTTGGGACAGGGTATGAAAGTACCTTGTCATTAGTACTGACTCACATACATTCGTTAGTCCGGATATGGATAAAAGACGAGCTCGTCCGGACATAGTCCCGTATACTTGTTAATCAGAGATCTGGATACTAGACGAGCTCGTCCGGCCATCGCCCCGTATACCTGTTGGTTAGATCACTGGTACGTTAATCCGAACACTGAGTACTAGAAAGCTCGTCCGGACATTGTCCCGTATATCTGTTTGTCCGAACACTGCACACGTTAATCCGAACACTTGGTACAAGACAAGCTCGTCCGACCATTGTCTACTAGACTTGATATTATAATGAGCTACCAGACACTGTTAGTCCGAACACTAGGTACTAGCCTAGACAAGCTCGTCCGGACACTGTCTACTAAATTGTGTACTACAGCTCGTCCAGACACTAAATATTAGATTGTGCACTAGACTGGACATTGTAGACACGTTAGTCCGAACACTGGGTACGAGACAAGCTCGTCCGGACACTAAATATTAGATTGTGCACTACACTGGATATTGTAGACGCGTTAGTCGGAACACTGGGTACGAGACAAGCTCGTCCGGACACTAAATATTAGATTGTGCACTACACTGGATATTGTAGACGCGTTAGTCGGAACACTGGGTACGAGACAAGCTCGTCCGGACACTAAATATTAGATTGTGCACTAGACTGGACATTGTAGACGCGTTAGTCCGAACACTGGGTACGAGAACAGCTCGTCCGGACACTAAATATTAGATTGTGCACTAGACTGGACATTGTAGACGCGTTAGTCCGAACACTGGGTACGAGAACAGCTCGTCCGGACACTGTATACTAGACTGGATATTATAGACGCTACCAGACATGTTTCATATACACGTTAATCCGAACACTGGGTATTAGACATACTCGTCCGGACATGGTCTGGTATTTACAATAGTCCGAACACTGGATACTAGACAAGCTGGTCGGTTATTGTCTCGTTTACATGTCAGTCCGGGAGCTGACGGGATTACACAGTACTCTGGGAGCTGTGTTACTCATGTTTTAACGTTTTTCTATCAATTTTCTAACTATCCGGACTGACGTATTCTTCGGACTGAAAACGGACGTGGACATCCTACTTATCGAAGTCAGATTTGTCGAAAAACTGTAAAGACAAAACCGATAATTGGTTATCATTGATAGGTATATATAAAGTATGTTGGTTTGTACAGCACTATTCACAGTATGTGTTAGACCAAATATTCTTTTTCAGTATTCCGGAGTGGAGTCCTTATACCAAACTATAATGTTTTCAGAGAGAGAGAATAAAGATAAATAATGGCAAAATTTGGAGGGCGTCTTTCGTCGCTGATTATCATTACCATATGTCGTTAAAAACTTAAGATAATGTCAATGTGTGAGATCGCTATTTACGTAATTTGAATTAGTTGCGGTTCGGTTAATCTCTAAACTAATGTAACGAGATCTATTTAAATCCAAAATGTCAAGGATATCGTAAAGCTATGTAACCTTGGACAACAAATTAAACCAGTAGACAGCATTTACTTATGTCTGCGTGACACGTGTTCGGTACTTTCACGAGTGTAAAAAGTGTCTTTAAATACAGCGGGCTGAAGTTAGCAGCGGACTCGTTATTCGTTATTGGGGATTCAAATAACGCATCCGCTGCTAATTTCAGCCCGCTTTTAAATACAGCATTTTGCCCACAGGGACTTGATAATTAGTAACAGTATTACATATAGACTAACTAATTCTCAAGTCCCTGTGGCCATAGATACCCTGTCGTCCAGAACAGCAGCACCTAGTGAGGAGAGGGTAACATGTCTCGTCTGTGTCTGCTGATTTAAGATATTTAGAATACAATAGACATTTGTATTTTAACGTCAATATACAGAAATAAAACCGAAACAGACCAGTATATAGCATGTCGTGTTACAAGCACAGAAACATGTATAGCTGGCTGATTCTTGCATGCGAAAATATTTTTTAGTAGTGGCGGCCGCCATATCGTTATCAGGCGAATGCAATTTTTTTTATCTTTTAATATATAATATCTGCACGCTAAATCTGCTGATTCGCTGCCAGATATTCTGTGTCGGCCGCCAAATAATAGGTGGCGACCGCTAGACAAAATATTTTCGCATGCAAGAAAAAACATATTCCAATGTGAGCCAAAACCTCCATACCCAAAGCCATAATTGGCTCCAAAACCTTCATACCCAAGGCCATGATTGGCTCCAAAACCTGCATACCCAAGGCCATGATTGGCTCCAAAACCTGCATACCCAAGGCCATGATTGGCTCCAAAACCTGCATACCCAAGGCCATGATTGGCTCCAAAACCTGCATACCCAAGGCCATGTTTGGCTCTAAAACCACCATATTCATGGGGACCTGTGATTTTACTTGAATGCTACCTTTACCTGTTACGTGCAGACTTACGATTATCGTCGTTCAATCACAACATATATTTGTCAACGATAACATATTTTGTGTCATGTGATTGAAAGTAGTCACATCAGCCGACACCATCGTATCTCCCGGTAGTTTGTGAAAGATAAAAAAAAATTATGGGATGGGCGTAAATGCAGACTATACACATTATTGTACGCACAAATACATTCCTACCTCCGGTACACATTAGTATTTACACAACATCCTTGATTTGGACGGAGAGGACGTACCGTTGAAGTAGGTCTCTCTCTAGATTGATATCGAGAAGTGTCCATATCCTCATAATGGTATAGGTTAATGGTATAGATCCCCACATATATCGTACCAGGAGGACATGTCGGAGCGATGAAGACCGTACGACCGGTATCAAACAGAAAACCGTGTAAAACTTTAAAACATATTTTACCCCATTTTTATGATGTGATAGAAGACCTTAACCTATGGGGCCACGCTGGCCGAGTGGTTAAGATGTCCCGACACTTTATCACTGGCCCTCCACCTCTGGGTTGCGAGTTCGAAACCTACGTGGGGTAGCTGCCAGGTACTGACCGTAGGTTGGTGATTTTTCTCCGGGTATTCCGGCTTTCCTCCACCTCCAAACCTGGCATGTCCTTAGATGACCCTGGCTGTTAATAGGACGTTAAACAAAATAAACCAAAGCAACCTCAAACAAAAAGAGATTATTCTTATCTCGACAAAACGAGGCGTGCTGAGAGTCTGATCCAGATAGCTGAGATCCTCTATCGAACAAGATGAGACATTGTTGACGTGGACACTTTTTAATTGTTTGTCTGACGTCATCTTGATGTCTCTGTGACGTCATAAGATTGTTAGGAGTGGGTTATATCCACGAAAGGAAATCTCACACCGGTAAAAGTGTTGTGAGGTTTTAGTCATTTTCTCTATAGCTACGGTCGTCTCCGGAATAACTTTCCGGAAACTTCATATCCGTAAATGCATGCGTGTGATAAGTGCGTATGTGTGTTTTGGGAGGCTGCGGTATGTTCGTGTTAAGTCTCCTTGTGATAGGCCGGAACTTTTGCCGATTTATAGTGCTACCTCACTGAAGCATACTGCCAAAGACACCCAGCAGCACACCCTACCCGGTCACATTATACTGACAACAGGCGAACCAGTCATCCAACTACAAATACTAGTATGCTGAGCGCTAAGCAGGAATAGCAACTACCATTTTTAAGGTATGTCTCGGCCAGGGAACAGAACCCAAAGCCTTCCTCACAGGGGCGAACGCTCAACAAAAGGCCAAAAGTGAGGCATCGTCAAGGGAGACATTAGGAAGAAGAAAGTTGTTAAGAAAGAAGAGTAAAGATCAGATCCCAAATTGAGTCGCCTCTTACGATCATGCAATGGGGGCAGCAGGTACAATTCTTACGCCCTACCTGCAGGGCAAGAGACAAGTCGATGATGCCTTTTTGCATAGGTCTTTTTTTCTGGTGATCACCATAGAATGATAAGATTTGGTTGTAGCTGCTGAGGTGTGAGCATATAAAAGTTGACCAGACTGAAATAGTCCTCACCATCATTCTGGTGAGGGTACGTAAGGGTATGATCACTTCTAAGGGTACACTCACAGGTGAGGGTATGATCACTTGTGGGGGTACGTGAGGGTATTATTACTGGTGAGGGTACACTCACTGGTGAGGGTAGGCCCTACGTGAGGGTACACTCACTAGTGAGGGTATTATTACAGGTGAGGGTATGGTCATTGGTGAGGGTACGTGAGGGTATGATCACTTGTGAGGGTATGATCAATGGTGAGGCTATACTCGTGTTTGTTAATGTTTGACCTGTTGTAAATACCAATGCCAAGGTAGTGTTAACACGTGTGTGATTCCAGACTCGAGGATTACTGTATTTTAAGATTTCTAAAGGTTTCTAAACTGAACTATTATCCAATTTTCAAACTAATTAAATTCTTACATAAAGATCTTTTTTGACAAACCTGTGTGTATTTTGTCGAATTTATTGTGCGGGATTCAAAAGACTTCCATTAATAGATATCGCTGTCAATACATGTTTAAAACATTGAAGTAAACGATCGCACCATATTCAGAAACCGCCGAGAAGAATTGGACATGTTTGGTAACAAACAACAATGGTAGTCATAGTATCTCACATAAAGATATGGGATTTAGTTAATGACTGGATACCTTCTTACTGTTTTTTACCCAAACATTGTTGAGATATTAGTTGGCAATTTCCATTGATAACCGGTAGTTCACGGTCGTTACATTACGTCTAGTTTTTTTTTCTATATTATATACCTTTGAAATATGTGAGTTTTATGTAATAAAAATTCTTCATGAGACGGATATTCATTTGTTTCCGAGTCACGTTTTTATGGCTATAAATGTTTCAAATCGTGACAAGACCAGAACAATTACTACACGGTTACACCGCCATTGTGTCGATCAATATCAACAGATTTTAAGCATGAAATTTAAAAAGAAATCCGGCAATGATACAGTACTTATACATTGAGGAGAATTAAAAAGAACTTTGTATCTCGGTCAGCAAACATAGATTTTCGGCTATAATTTCATGCTGTGTGGTTGGAACCGCAATATCGTGCGATTGGGACTGACTGGATCAAACAAGTTCTCTGGCACCCAGATCACGAGACAAGTATAATTGTCAATCATAGATCCTTCAAATAGACCGCTTAAAAGATATAAAACGTGTTCCGTGACACAACGGTTAAACTTAAGAGCTACGAGGAATAAAAGAAGCAGAAAATAAGGTATAACTGAATTTCATTTCTGTCACAAATGTTTTATGAAAAAGAGATTTATCAACAAGTCCGAAAGTTCCGTTGTCAACACTCTAGAACTCATTTTGAGGATTCAACATCACACGGATTTGACGTATATTTGTATGGAGTGTGACGTCAATGAAGCAGAGACGCTTTCTCTTCTGAAACAACTGGTCTTATAACATGTTCAATGGTTCCAATGAAAATCTGTATCCTTTTCGAATCACGCCTTCCTTTTCATTTCGGATTTCTATTTGGCAGACCGTTTCATGTTCGGGTTGTTCTTGCCGTACCGTCCATTGGTAAATGGAGAATATTTTCATTTGGAATGTCAGAGTAGCGCCAAAAGTGTTCGTTCAACAAATATGTTTGATACGCACGTATGAACTCTTAAATGAACATGGATTGTTAGAAAGGATAAGATTTATTCTATGACAGGCACAATGAGTAGAAAAGTACAACGTAAAACCCAGATCCTTATCTTATCCGAAAGAGATCTCGGTGTACTTGTAGACAAAAATCTAAAATTCAGTGAGCAAGTTAACACAGTAATCAAAAAGGCAAACAGAAATTTGGGCCTAATATTCAAGACCTTTAGTTGTATAAATGTAGAAATGTTTCTAAACCTTTACAAGTCACTAGTACGCCCCTATTTAGAAACAAATATCACTGCATGGTCTCCTATGTTAAAGAAAGACAAAATGTCACTAGAAAACATCCAGAGAAGGGCCACTAAATTAGTTCCATCACTAAAAGATCTATCATATCCAGAACGCCTGCGTCATCTGGGACTTCCATCACTTGAATATAGGAGATTAAGAGCAGACATGGTTCAAACCTATAAATTGATTAGCAATTTAGACATATCTAACCAACAAGTAATACCTACACTTGATAACCTTAATACTAGAGGGAATTCCAAAAAACTTAAAAAGATTAGGTACAACACTAATATTAGGGGACAAGCTTTTAAAAATAGGATTGTAAATATATGAATCGACTTCCCACACCAGTAGTAGATTCCCCGTCCCTTAATACTTTTAAATCTAGGCTCAATAAGCATTGGGTCAATCATCCAGTAAAGTTTTTACCTTCTTGCTACTAATGTATATATATAAAAGTTGTATACGTGTCCTCTGCGCAACCTGCAAATGAGTGTACAACCATGAAGATGCGTCGACAGAAGCCACAAGCTTACAAGGACGTCTAATACTATGAACTATTATCATGCTTTAATACTGTACACAAGTATGCATATTTAAATACGTAACCTGTACTCATTCTACTGCGTAACAATACACATACGAGAGAGACTGTAACACGGTGTTACTGATACGGGTATTTTTTACGAATGACGTCACCGAGACTTCGTGGAAATCACTAATCGCCCGAAATCTAATCGGTCCAAGCTGTTGTGTAAGTTTCATCTGATGTGTAAATCTCTGCATTCCTGTTTATTTTAGGTAAGGATCGGTTTCCCGGGTATTGTATGTAAGACTCTCCTACCCCACAGATTAATTCCATAATATAGATAACTTTACCAGGAAATCAGTGTAAAGTAGTGAATTGTCATTGTTAAAGGGATATTCCTTCGTTCGGACATCAGAAACGTGCGAAGTTTCTATTGATAAAATGTATGAAGATTATATGAGTTTTTATGCCTACCAGTAATATAACTAACGCTGAAATTTACAGAAAAATGACATTTCGTACACAAATAACGTCTGACTTTGTGGTAATTAGTGATACTTTTGAGAACTCTTATGATTTAAATCTCGAAACATTCTGGTTCCCGGGGGCCGCGCTGACCAAGTGGTTAAGGTGTCCGACACTTTATCACTAGCCCTCCACCTCTGGGTTGCGAGTTCGAAACCCACTTGGGACAGTTGCCAGGTACTGACCGTAGGCCGGTGGTTTTTCTCCGGGTACTCCCTGGCACGTCCTTAAATGACCCTGGCTGTTAATAGGACGTTAAACACAAACAAACAAATTTTGGTTTCCCTTGAGAGTAAAACTGCTGTAACAATTTAAAGATTATAGCTTTTACTACTTGAGGGAATACACATTTCCCATTAAGTTTCATTTTGGTGTCATACACTTTATTCAAACAAAGGAATGTCCCTTTAAAATGATATTGTAAGATGATATAATTGTGCCACAAATATGCAGTATTCTCAAAATCTTCTCTAGTTAATGTAAACAGTATACGAGTTTTTCTTTTCTTCATTGCTTCGCCTATTCTATTAGTTTTCGCTGGCGTTCGTGCGCAACAGTTGTTCTGACATAAAAAAAAAAAGAAAAAGATAAAAACTAATGTCGCGTATTGTTACAAACAGTATATTATGTAGATCCGTTGAGGCATGTGATTGGTTAAAACCCGACCAATCAAGTTCCCTGGGTAACCGTCACGAGATTACAATGGCCGAATGGCTTCTCTCCAAAATAGTACAAAGGTATAGTGATGATGTCATAAACACGTGACACAAAAAAAGCAAACTTGAGGCAATGAAATGTATCATGTATCACTCTTTAAGTGTTTAAAAGGTGTCCTAAATTTATTTATGTAAGCATGTCCTTATTTGTCCCAAGGCTGCGGGGGGGGGGGGGGGGGGGGGGGGGGGGGGGCGCAAAGGTTTGTTATCGCTCTTGTGGTTTTATTCCTTGTGCAATTTAAATCAAACTTCACACAATGATAAAAGGCATAAATATCTCGGACAAGATGGAGTTTAAGGGTTTCTGGGTCAAGGTCAAGGTCACTGCTACTATTTTTAACGGGGGGCCGGTAGGGAACATGCATTGCTTCAACAATACCTAGCATGCTTGTTTAACATGTATGTAATACGATGATAATGAAATACAGGAATTAAACTAATATGTACAAGCGTAGGATTCGTAACTGATACAATAGACGGAATGATGTTCTAGTGTTTCATAAGTAATCAATTTTATGAAAAATTATACCGCAATTATCAGCTACAGTATTTAAGTAATTGGAATCGGTCATTTTATGAAGACAAAGAAAACAAAATCTTAGTATAGGACTTTAAATTTGAATAAATGGATGATCAAAAAAAAAAAAAAAAGAACAGCAAAAAAAAAAAAAAAGGACAAAAAACAAACGTTCCATTGGATTAACGTAATGAATGCGGCGTATTTGTAATAATCCAGATATGTAAATGAAACTTTCCCCTGTGACTTCAACAAAAGAGTTTCGAGCGATACTGATGGGTAAGGACTTTGTGGAAGTTTTGTATTCGACATCCTTTTCGCCTTTGGAAATATTTCCTATCTTTCTGAAATCAAGGCAGACGGGATCCATATTCAGTTCATTATATTCCGTGGACCTATCGGCCCATAAGTGAAAATAACAATATGATTATTCATAAATATTCAACAGTACAATTATATGAAAAACGGAGAGTGATCACGTGATATTTTAAGCTCATTAAAAAAAAAAAACAACAAAAACAAAAAAACAAAAAAAAAACGTGCATCTCAATAGTTTAACAAAATAATATTCAACTATTTAATTTTTCCGTCTAAATGCTAAATGAAAAAAAATACTAGTTTTATTTTATTTTTTTACATTGTTTACACTTAATAATTTTACTAATATGATATGTGTGATGGTTCCGTTGTCACCATCCAAGTTTCTCGTTCTGGGGAGATGACCGCCGATACAACAGAAGATTTTTACCCTACGAAACAGCTTATCTTCTTCTCTGTCTAAAACCTCAACGGTCTCCATTGCACGTTGGAATTCGCTGTGTTTCTACCTTTACCAATTCTCAATCTTAACGGCACAACTTTGTTTGACTCGATCTTTTGTTTTATCCACATTATGGGGTTGTAGTTTTGAATAGTATGTTATTTTGTAAAGAGGATCAATATTGGAATGAGTCAACAAGTATGTTTTAGAGCAATGTAAATAAGCCGTGTTTGGCATCACGGAATCAAAACACGTTATATAATGAGCGGCCCGTCGACAACAAGAGCGGTGTTATATGGAAGGTTTACACAAAGGTAGGAATACCGGGGATACCTGTACATAGTTCAGAAACAAGACTTGTGTATTGTATGAAATAAAGTCGGGGAGACGTAAAAAATCAGACATAACCACACAATGGATAAAGAAAACTTAAATCTTCTATATGAATCAGAAATATGAAATTTATAGAAATATACAAAATGCACGGAGAAAAATATATCTGTATGTATTGTTAGAAAAACGAATGGCATACAGAAAAATTATCAAAAGGCGTTAGAAAATATTGAGAAAAGTAAACCTATGACTTTATCAAGCGAATGCAATTTGAATTCAGCTAAATCAACATTTGAAATTTCAATTTTTAGATAACCTGGTCCAATGGCCCGCGTTTTCTCTGGCCCGGATGTCATGTCAGTGTGATAACGCTATAAAAGTGTCTGTTCGCGGCCCTGTTGTCCATGGACACGGTCTTCATATGACCTTGGCGGTTTCACGGACGTAAAGTCGTAAATAGTCGATCAAACTGAACCAAACATATCACTGGTCACGGCCTCCTCATCTTTGAATTATCTTTATTTCTCACAATATTATCTACATGGTATATTTGTTTTATTATTCTACGTAAAAATGATCGCTGTATTGGAGGTAGACAATTGGTATTGAGTCACGGCAAGAGTCTATAAGCCGTTTACATTGAAATGCATATCTTGTTAACTTAAACCTATATTATTACATACATATATATGTTGATGCATATTCCCAGTTTCTTTCAGTACAATGTACACATTCACCTGAGACGCTGTTTGTCTTTTGCGTTTCTGAATTGAATTTGTCAATTCTGAAGATAGACATCATTGGTAAGTTCAATGTAACACAATGGTCTATTATTTGACCAAACAGATTTCTTAAGACGTTTCAAATATATCACAGAATTTCTACTAGATATTGTAAATTACCATGCAATAGATATATACAAATATTGTTGACAACTGCGTATTATGGTATGAATACACAGAACACATTATTGTAGAGGGCAGCTGGAATACAGTACACCCGTATATTACCATAAACACATAAAACCGGTTCCTGCACTTATTGTTTAAAGTGCTAAATATACAACGAGGAAGTTCGATAAGTGGGACGACGTAAGCGCTGCTTCAGATTGGCCACTTTTTGAAAAATAGATAACATATATATATGTTGTGAAGTGAGATTTGATCAACAAACACCATTTTATGAATATTTGATTTGTGCCGAGTCTTCTTTTTTCTTTCTTATATGATACAATAACGCAGGAAACATTAATAAAACTGTTAAGTGTTTGTGTTTCTCCAATCTTCATATGTAGGTTCCCGTTGGTTTCCCCTGGTCCTGACACTCGGACTGCTTGGTTCCTACTTGGTTCCTACTTGGTTCCTACTTGGTTCCTACTTGGTTCCTACTTTGTTCCTACTTGGTTTCTACTTGGTTCCTACTTGGTTCCTACTTGTTCCTACTTGGTTCCTACTTGGTTCCTACTTGGTTCCTACTTGGTTCCTACTTGGTTCTTACTTGGTTCCTACTTGGTTCTTACTTGGTTCCTACTTGGTTCTTACTTGGTTCCTACTTGGTTCCTACTTGGTTCCTACTTGGACTACTTGGTTGCTACTTGGTTGCTACTTGGTTCCTGCTTGCTACTTGGCTGCTACTTGGACTACTTGGTTGCTACTTGGTTGCTACTTGGTTCCTACTTGGTTGCTACTTGGTTGCTACTTGGACTACTTGGTTGCTACTTGGTTGCTACTTGGACTACTTGGTTCCTACTTGGTTCCTACTTGGTTCTTACTTGGTTCCTACTTGGTTTCTACTTGGTTCCTACTTGGTTCCTACTTGGTTCTTACTTGGTTCCTACTTGGACTACTTGGTTCCTACTTGGTTCCTACTTGGTTCATATTTGGTTCCTACTTGGCTCCTACTTGGTTCCTACTTGGTTCCTTCTTGGTTCCTACTTGTTCCTACTTGGTTCATATTTGGTTCATGCTTGGTTCCTACTTGGTTCCTACTTGGTTCCTACTTTGTTCCTACTTGGACTGCTTGGTTCCTTCTTTGTTCCTACTTGGTTCCTACTTGGTTCCTACTGGACTACTTGGTTCCTACTTGGTTCCTACTTGGTTCCTACTTGGTTTCTACTTGGTTCCTTCTTGGACTACTTGGTTCCTACTTGGTTCCCACTTGGTTCCTACCTGGTTGCTACTTGGCTGCTACTTGGTTGCTACTTGGTTGCTACTTGGACTACTTGGTTGCTACTTGGTTGCTACTTGGTTCATACTTGGTTTCTACTTGGTTCCTACTCGGTTCCTACTTGGTTCCTACTTGGTTCCTACTTGGTTCCTACTTGGACTACTTGGTTCCTACTTGGTTCCTACTTGGTTCCTACTTGGTTCCTACTTGTTCCTACTTGGTTCATATTTGGTTCATGCTTGGTTCATACTTGGTTCCTACTTGGTTCCTACTTTGTTCCTACTTGGTTCCTACTGGACTACTTGGTTCCTACTTGGTTCCCACTTGGTTCCTACTTGGTTCCTACTTGGTTCCTTCTTGGTTCATACTTGGTTTCTACTTGGTTCCTTCTTGGACTACTTGGTTCCTACTTGGTTCCTACTTGGTTCCTACTTGGTTCATACTTGGTTTCTACTTGGTTCCTTCTTGGACTACTTGGTTCCTACTTGGTTCCCACTTGGTTCCTACCTGGTTGCTACTTGGCTGCTACTTGGTTGCTACTTGGACTACTTGGTTGCTACTTGGTTGCTACTTGGTTGCTACTTGGTTCCTACTTGGTTCCTACTTTGTTCCTACTTGGTTCCTACTTGGACTACTTGGTTCCTGCTTGGTTCCTACTTGGACTACTTGGTTTCTACTTGGGCCCCATATCGGATATATGGACACCCCGTAGTAATCACTCTGTTCGTCCGTCCGCCCGTCCGTCCGTCTGTCCGTCCGTCCAAAAACTTTGTTCCCAACTGATATATATATATTTATTTACCGATTTACATGACATTTGATGAAGATGTTCAGTTCAGGTCAAAGGCCAAGATCATTAGGCCAAAAGGTCAAGGCCAAGTTTTGTATCTTTTTACTAATTAATATTTTCTTAAGACATACTCGTATGATGAAGCAAAGTTGGTCAAATCAATAAGCAGTCAACTGATCAAAGGTCAAGGTCACTGGGTCAATTGTCAAGGACCCATTTTCTTCTTTTTCAATTTTGTCATGACATGGTGAAGCACAGTTGTTCAGAATTAAACAAGGAGTCAACTGACCAAAGGTCAAGGTCATGGTGTCAGATGGAAAAGTCACTCGGTCAAAGGTCAATGTCAAATTTTGTATTTTGTTTACTGATGAATGTTTTGTTATAATATTATGATGCACAGCTCGTCAGAATAAAACAAGGAATCAGCTGACTAAAGGTCAAGGTCACAAGACAAAGGTCACATTTTGTATAGGTTTACTGAAGAACATGAAACAAAATCTCTCCTAGTTCAAATTATGCCCTTGTTATGAGATCATTGAACTAGAGAGCATACAAAGAACAAATATAGATCTTTTAATTGCTGGCGCCAAGATCCCGCTTTGATCTCTCGTTTCAAAATTAAATTTTTCACGCTATCTTATTGGCCTAAAAGGTATCACGTGACTCCCGATAAAAAGGTCAAATTGGCTAACCGGGCGAAATAGCTGGTATAAACTGATGATAACGAGTGTTTCCAAATAGATTAACTATGAATTACTTACTCATGGTATTGCCCATCAATGTCAAATATCCCGCACGCTATTGAAACATGACAAGCTATAACTGCGAGTGTTTTAAGACCATTAAATTATCAAAGAATAAGTGCAAAGAATGCAGTTTGTGCATTAGTTTACGTTTAATTGCTTGATGTTTAATTACAGATGCTTCACAAAGCAATCTTCATCATTACATGTACAAGTATTGAAGCGATTTTTAAAAATCAGAATAGTCATTTCATAATAAAACGGTTATGATTTCGGTTAATACATGGATTTAATCAACCTGAGAAAAGTATCAACCGAAGACGAAGACTATAATTGTATATTATTAATAGCCCTTGTTTGTCCGGATGAGAGCACATGTGGGGTCTTTCGTAACCATATTCTACTAACTGGTACAAATGTACCGACTTTTGTCTCCCGATTACACTTACGGGTAATAAGTACTTTAGAACTGTAATAAGTACTTTAGAACTGTAATAAGTACTTTAGAACTGTAATAAGTACTTTAGAACTGTAATAAGTACTTTAGAACTGTAATAAGTACTTTAGAGCTGTAATAAGTACTTTAGAACTGTAATAAGTACTTTAGAGCTGTAATAAGTACTTTAGAACTGTAATAAGTACTTTAGAAGTACTTTAGAACTGTAATAAGTACTTTAGAACTGTAATAAGTACTTTAGAGCTGTAATAAGTACTTTAGGACTGTTATAAGTACTTTAGAGCTGTAATAAGTACTTTAGAACTGTAATAAGTACTTTAGAACTGTAATAAGTACTTTAGAACTGTAGTTAGTACTTTAGAACTGTAATAAGTACTTTAGAACTGTAATAAGTACTTTAGGACTGTAATAAGTACTTTAGAACTGTAGTAAGTACTTTAGAACTGTAATAAGTACTTTAGAGCTGTAATAAGTACTTTAGAACTGTAATAAGTACTTTAGAACTGTAATAAGTACTTTAGAACTGTAATAAGTACTTTAGAACTGTAATAAGTACTTTAGAACTGTAATAAGTACTTTAGGACTGTAATAAGTACTTTAGAACTGTAGTAAGTACTTTAGAACTGTAATAAGTACTTTAGAACTGTAATAAGTACTTTAGAGCTGTTTGTTCGCCGTACCTAAAATAACACGTAAAACGTCATAAATGTCATACGATCTGTGGAATTTGCAGTCCGAGAAGAATGATACTTTGTCTGGTAGGATAAAGAAATTTCTAGGTATATATAGAAATAGTTTCGTACGCTCGAACGCCTGTAAATATAATCTGGAAAGGAGATTTATTGTTCGAGACGTAATCTGTTCATCATGCATTTTTTTTCAGCTAACACAGACAGTGTTGTGCATGACGTATAAAAACACAAAAATGTGCACAACTCCTTCGAAACACTAACGACACCAGATTTTAAGAGGTGCGGTAGAGGAAGACCATCGACAAGTTTATCGTTGACATGATCTCGTTTTGAATTTTTTTTTCTTTTGCAAAAACTTGTTCGATGCTTGTTGGACATGCCTGGTAATTCCGTTGCCATGATCCAACATTGAATGCGATTTTTTTCACGAATTTGACCAGATTTGTATGGCGGGTGTCGCCGTGACCTAGATTTGTATGGCGGGTGTCGCCGTGACCTAGATTTGTATGGCGGGTGTCGCCGTGACCTAGATTTGTATCGCGGGTGTCGCCGATGAAGCAGAAGACGCTTTATCCTACGAAACACCTGGTCGTATTCTCGTTGTACTTTTTTAACGCTCTTTGATAAAATCAATATTTATACCTTGCCCGTATATTTCCCCTCGTGTTACGGATTATAGGTTAAAATGGGTTTAATGTGAGTATTCTCTGTTGTTCATTGACTTGAATCCTCTTGTTACGGTTGTCAAACCCCATTCCATGATACCATGACTCTGCTAACACTTTCGTTCGCCATCATCAGATGGTGGGCTATTCAAACTAAGTGCCTTTTTATCCGTCCGTCCGTAAGGAATTCTTGTTACCGCTTCAATACCGTTCAATATTGAGAGTGAACAGAAAACAAAAATTATTGACAGGCGGCCATCTTGTATTTGGACAGCTAAAGTTTGTTATTGCTATTTCTTGCAAAGTACTGGATTGGTGTTTCTCGATCTTAACATTTGGGCTTCCCTTTGTCATTAGGCGCTCCTATTAAATTGCGAGTTTGCATCAATATATCTCTGGTACCTCTTGTCTGTTCTGCTGTTGTACTTCGTCACTTCATGTGACCTTGACAGTACTTGTAGTAAGTCAATCTTGACCAATGGCCTTGCGGTGACCTTAACAGCGCGTCATGTTGATGAATTCTGTTTTCATTTCAGATTTGCTCACTGGAAATGGGGTTACTGCTAAGAGATTGATCTGCCTGCTGGGTCGACCATCCTACTTTTGGTTAACATGGAGAGCCCAGCGTTCTATTACTACAATATCTTAAAACTGAAAGAAAAGTCGTCATCATCACATTTCATCCCGACAGATGTTGCATCACATTGGTATCATATTGCGATTCCCATTTCTTCGTTACACACAAAACAATGCTATACATGTAGATATTTGATACAAGGAATGTTGTATTAGGTATTAGAAGCTAGCAATATAAGACCTACCGCAACTCAGGTGTTCTCAATTTACAATAGATATCTGAAACTGATTGTAAGATAGATAACGATTCTTCCGCAAACGATCAGTGAACCTTGCAGTGTCATACTAGACTTAAGTCTGTGTTTAAAGTCGTCATAACACTTTTTACGGATGAAAGATGTATTTGATTTCAAATCTTCTCCATATTTTTATCCTACTTCAAATAAACTACACTGTGTATGGTATTTAGTACTGTGCAGCTTGAAATACACATCAGCTGAAAAATATTTTGATCAGAAAATAAAAGTTAAAACAAGGATAGTTTTAAAAAATGATGAAAGCTGACAGCTACACTTTGGATCTTAATGAA
Organism: Pecten maximus; assembly: GCF_902652985.1. NCBI lineage: Eukaryota > Metazoa > Mollusca > Bivalvia > Pectinida > Pectinidae > Pecten > Pecten maximus. The sequence goes on from NC_047016.1 coordinate 46,271,259, forward strand.
TGATGCGGAATGTATTTTGTTCCTTTTTCAGATGTGATAACAGCGGAGGGATATCTGAGGAGAAAACGGCGTACCAATAAAGCTGTGAAACGGCCGATGTTTTCGTATATATGAGTAAAGCTTTTTAGTTTTGTAATACTTTCGAGATCGTAAGTCATAAATTTTGGTTTGATGAACCATTAGTATGGCACTATATGTTTAGCCAAGAGGAATGTGTGATAGCACTATTTGTTTTTTGTTCTATGTTTTTTGCGTTATATGTTAGACGAGACTTAGCTATTGTTATTCCTAAAACCATATCCGCTATTACACACACCACAAACCTACAGATGTACTTAACAAAAACAGAAGAGAAGTTAAACAAAGATTTCAGAACATGTTATATAAACTAACATTGATTGTTCTTGTTGGCCCTGAGGGAATCGCGATGAGTTGTAGTTAGATGACTATAGGCTAAGAAAGAAAAGCACACCAGCTCAGGACGAAACATATTAACTTTGTCTTTTGTTTCTTCTGTTTTAGTAACCATGGTAATCATACTCAGTTGGACCGGGGAAGGAACAGATACCGATGTGTGATTGGCTGAAAATTGATCGAACACGCCCTAAATATCTTTTTCTTATATATGAGTGTAAGCTGAAATCTGTTGCTATTGCTGAAGCAATGGTTAAGGTCCTGTTTGTTTAGACGAGGAATGTAAGCTATATTGAGAGAGCTATGATGGTGAGCGTTATTTGTTTTTGTTGTGTAGTCCTATTTGTGTTGTTCTACATGTTTTCTGTGTTATTTGTTAAATGAAACTTTGCAAATAATATCCTAACATCTTTCACATCCATTACACACACACACACTACATACTAGCATGTCCCTTCACGTCCGACAGGGGGATCGAACCCCGGTCACCTAGGTGAAAGGCGAGTGTTACCATAGCAACACTCGACAATCAACAAGAGTAAGCATTTGTTCGGATGAGATATATTTATGTTGGTCTCTCGATTCTTCTTTTTCAGGTGTCGTGGTAATTAATCTCACCGGATGTGGTCAAACTCTGACAAAAACCGGAAGTAGGACTGACAGGACCAAGTCAGAAAGCACAACATAAAATGGCAGTATAGATATCCTTTTGTTTTGTTTTTGTTTTTCTCATTCATGAGGTAAGTTTATGTCCTTAATGGTGTGTACAGTCCTTTTTATGTTTAGCCAAGAGGAATGTGAGAGTGGATTAGCTGTATTCGTCCGATATGTGTTTATGTGTTATATGTTACCTCTTGAGTCATGGACATGGTTTCTCTATTCTTTCCCAACTATTAACACACCTTACGAAACACACACAGAAACATTAGGGGCACTAAACTTACAATTCATAACCGGAATAACAAAATAACTCCGACCATACCAGAGGCGAGTCGGTAACAGAGATCTGTGGACAAAGGTTACCCCGTGGAAATCCATACTCTTTGACAATTAGATGATAAAAGATATTTTGTTTTAGCTAACACGACTACTGTTCCGACAACCACGACGACCACCGTGCCACCAACTGGTTGTCCGACTGTATCTGCAGCACCTGCCGAAAGACCATGGTTACCGTTGTACAGTGCGTGCGGCGAGCAGGGTCAGAGTGGGCGGTGCAGAGCCCACAAAAGTGCCTGTATGCCCGACAACAGTGGCGTATGGAAATGCAGTTGCGTCCCCGGATATGTCGAGAAGGGAGATAACTGTAGTAAATGTGAGTTATTTAGCAATATAACAATTTTTGTTGAAGATTTTTTTTTCTTCATCTTATTTTCTATTTATTTATTTTTAATTTCTTTCTTTGATAAGTTTCTTTTCACCAATCTGTAGGTCATTTGTTCACTGTAGTATGTTCATATAAACCTTCAAAATAATTTCATTTTGTGCTGGTTAAGCTTAAAATCATTGTTCATAGGTAAATTTTGAAAACTAGCGTCATAAAATCAGTGTAGTTTGATATGAATGTGATTTAATTAACAAATGATAATTTTCTTTACAGTACCAGACGGGATATTCAGTGATTCCGAGATGGCCACTACAATACCTGCAACTGCTCCTGTAGGCCACACAGGTAAACGTGCACATCATTCATATTTCTACCTAACGACTGGCTCCCACTGGCTGATTGGCTGGTCAAGTTGACTTAGATCTCAGGTGACCGATACGGCCCATGGGCCTCTTGTTACTTTAACATACCGTGACTGTCCCATATAGAAAAGAAGTATAAAGGTTTCATATGTGCTTGGCAGTTTTCGACGTGATCGTAGTAAAGAATTATATTGCTGGTCTCATGCATTGCATGCTCTCTTAATCAAGCACTAGGATGTCAGCTAGCATGTGTGTTGTAAATTGTATGCCATCGTCACATTAATACGAACATTCTCACTCATCTGGTTTGATACATTTTTCTTAGTACTGACGACTACATTTTCACAAATTCTGGACATCTGTACCACGAACCCGGAAGTGACTTTGGTTGGCGACACCAGTCTGTTTAAAGCTGAGGTCGATTCTTGTCAGACTTTAACCATTAGCACCTTATCAACTCTTCCGCTTGAGTCCAGCGTCAGAAAACTAATGGTGAAAGCTAAATTTGAAAACGGAGTCAATGTTATTATGGATGCAATCTTCGTAACGGTCACCATTCAAAGGACAGGAGGCAGCGTTGTTGTGGTTTTGCCAGATATGACATTTTCTGATCATCTTGTAACAGCCGTAGCACCTGGCTCGACTCTTTCTCTTTCGAATTCCGACTACATGACGATAGGCTCTAATGGAGCGGTCTACACAACACAACAGCTGAGCGTAGACGCCATTTCATGTAAGTTTGAAGCAATCAGGTAGACGCCATCTCTTGTAAGTTTATAACCGTCAGATAGACGCCATCTTTTGTAACCGTCAGGTAGACGCCTTCTCCTGTAAGTTTGTTACTGTCAGATAGACGCCTTCTCCTGTTAGTTTATAACCGTCAGATGAGCGCCATCTCCTGTAACTTTATAACCGTCAGATAAACGCCATCTTTTGTAACCATCAGATAGACGTCATCGCCTGAAACTTTGTAATCGCCAGATAAACGCCATCTGTTGTTAGTTTGTAACCATCAGATATAGAAGTTTGGAAAGTAGACGAAATAACCTTATAACAGTTTTCATGTATGTGATGGAGCATGTTTCCGAAAACATTCTTTTTCAAAATAAAGATGGAAATACATCGCTCAATTTCTTAATCGTCTTTATTATAATACATACGATTGTCTAGATGTTTATTCAAATTTCTTTGTCCCTAGCTGAATCTGTCGAAGCTGCAGTGCCTCTGACTACAAACATCCAACGCCGTGATGGAACTTCAACATCAACTACAAGTTTGACTGCTGTGATTCTGAAAACAGATATCAAAACAGAACTTTCGGAAGATAAGGCAAATGACTACATTGTTGCCTCTTTTAAGCGCTTACACCAGTCTTCTTTGAACGTAAGTGTAACCTCTGACTTGAATAACAACATTTTTGCATTTGATGGCACCGTATTAAAGGTTCAGAACTCGGTACTACTAGACTACGATAATGGAGAGAGAAGTTTCACGTTCAGGATGATCGTGAGGATTACCATAGATACTGACGTCATCATCATCCCTGTCACAGTGGAAATAGAGGTGCTGCCTGTCAATGATAACACTCCAGATTTTATCACAGAATTGGGCCAACCTACAAACCAATACACCTTCGTAGTGTTCCCCACTCAGCTGTCAAGTGTCGTGTGTGGAGCAGTGAGGGCCAGGGACGCCGACTCCGGATCGCAGGTATGTTGGCTAGGTATTGAACACTCAGGTGTTATTTAAGTGTCTTAACACTCCAAACAGAACTATCAGACCTTGTCAATGTCCAATACAGAGTATGTAACTATTTCCGCTACAAGTTCTTCTTGTGGATGTCTTAGATTGTCATATTTGATCATAAACAATGCTTAACCAATCTTCTTGCGAAAATCAGAAAATATCTCTCAAATGGTGACTTATTGGGAAATGAAATGGAGGTATTTTTCAGCTCAAAATTGTTGTTTTAGCTTCTTATATGTGGTTTTGAACTGCAACCTTAAAGCTTTTGGCTGGTAAGGGATCCTCTGATTAACTGTAGTCTTTGACAGACGATGGATCCTGTGATGAACTTTTGCCAAGCGACCAATCATATGCTTACTTTTGGCTGGTTATTGGCCATAAATACATGTTCTCCGATGAAATACAGTCACGTGGTTATGGAGTAGATCAAAGACAAATTACAAAAGAAACTATTTTCAAACTCCAAACATATTTGTTGAGTTCAGACGAATATCAATAATAACGCGTTAAAAAATGTGACTCTTTTTCAGCTTACCTACACTCTAGATCAGCAATCCGGTATGACGAACTACTTCTCAGTTGGGCAGAATGACGGCATTGTAACCACACTGGTGAAAACAGACAGCATTCCGTTTATCAACGACACGATTATAAGTAATGCCATGTATGTCACATTCCCGGTACAGGTTCAAGATGAGAATATCCTTCACACCGATACAGCCACAATCACTGTGAGTCTAAGGCAAACGCCTGAGCGTAATCTTGGACACAGTTTCAACAAAAGCATCCTAGAGGACGCGTCTTTGCAAACATCAGTAATATCTGTTTACCGGAATGGGTACAGAAACTACGAGTTTGCCAGTCTCACTGGCTCATCTCTATTCTTTTCACTTGACACTTTCTCGGTAAGTAACGCTAAAATCATTATCTTCTCAACTTCTTTGTTTTATGAACTTTTATGAACCTAAGGGCAAATTTGTTGCAAATAAACTGGTTTAGGTTTGGGTTTATGGTTTAAACCTGGTTTTCAAAACGGTTTGTAAACTAAAACTGGTTTGCTCTCGAGAAACAAATGCGAAATTCTAGTTTTCAATATGGTGTCTTTGGGAGAAAAAGCTTCAGAGCAGTATTTGAAACGTTAATACCTCCTGAACGCACAAAAAATCCCCGAATCCCAAATTATGTTGAAGACATACTTCCACAATTCAATGCAATGACAAACACAAGGGAACACGGTCATACCAATGGGAAAACAATTATTAATATTTATAATTTATATTTTATTTGTCCAGTGAAATGACACTACAAGCCATAGCTGGCAAGTTTGGAGTACGTAGCGCACTTCAAGAGCACATTCTGCATGTTGACAACATTCGCCATCTTGTTTTCAGAAACGAAACCTTCCAAACCACAACCGGTGGTGGTTTGAATGGTTTAATAAACTAGTTTAGGTTTATCAGAAACAAATGAATGAACCGGTTTCAGTTTAAATGTGGTTTGAAACTGGTTTACTCAACAAATGGAAAGTTTACAGAACCGGTTCGAAACTAAAACTGGTTTTAGGAGAACAAATTCGCCCTTAGATCAGACTATAACGGGTTTTTTTTCCTTATTATAGAAAAACGTTATTTTTCAATTATTTTTTCCCTGTTAATAACTCATTAAATGCTTCTCAAGCAGTTTTTCCTGTACTTAAAATAAGCCTGACCAAGTGACAATTTTGAAATATTTAATGAAAAGTGTTTTTCTAGAATAATATTTAGCTTGTGTTATGCCACTGCGAAAACTGCTTCTCCTCCAAATCAAGTTAATATCGATTCCTGTAATCACTGAAAAGCACGTATCGTTGCAGGGCCAGGTATCCGTGAGCCGGTCCCTAGATCGAGAAACCAAAGACAGCTATAAATTTTCTGTGACAGCAATTGAAGAACAAAGCCAGACTTGTGCCCTTGTTGTAAGTAGTTTTAGCAGTCTGTTACAACATTTAATTTAAGTGCCCTGACTAATGGTTAACAAATTACATATTGTTTACGTACATGTTTTAGCGATGATCTTATTTCAGCGATTTTTGCGTTAAACACATTCCGCTAAATTATGATTGTGCTGAATGCACTCTCTATACACTGTTTCTATATGAAATGTGATTAATCGGCGCCCCAAGTCATCAATGAACTTTTCTGTTGAAATTATGAAATACGCTAACATCTGAGTTCGCTATATAAGGTCCGTTTACAGTATAGTCCTTGTTAAAATTTTCTTTTTTTTTTCGTAGGCAACGGTGAAAATGTGAGTTGTGGTATTAGTTTGATGCAAATAAGATAATTTTTGGACTAAAAGTACATTAAAACTTGTTTTAATACAGGATAAAATAAGAGAATCGACGGAAATAAATGCGACACAAAAACAACACGTCTTGATACAAACAACATGAACTCGGCTTCATTTCATGGCAATTTTGAAGTTGATAAGTAATCCCATTTCATGGCAATTTTGAAGTTGATAAGGAATACCATTTCATGAGAGTGTTGATAAGAAATACCTTGATTTACCATGACAACCATCATTTGTTCACAAATACACAGACGTATACCACGTAATGTTAACTCGGCACTTCTTGAAGAACATTCCATCCTGTAGGTTGAACTTTGTGCTAGAAATAAACATATATTTAATTGTTTTAAGCTGTTAAACTGAGGAAATGTTATATGTCTGGTTGAGAGACTACAGAGCTTACTAGTTAAAAATGAAGGTTGAGGTTTGTTTACCAGTAATTAAGGGAACAGTTGTTGATATGAGGTACATTGTATTGTCTTTCTGTTTCCAAGGTGTTGGGAGACTTAACCATTACTATATTGGATGCCAATGACAATCCCCCAGTGTTTGACAGGACAAGCTACTACGGAAAAGTGGATGAGAATATGCCATCAAATACTAAAGTTAAGGTATTAGTTGTGTATATATATAAAATTTTATTTTCGTCCTAGAAATTGTCCAAATTTTTTCAGTGATGAATGGCTTAGGTAATTTCTTTTGATTGCTAAAGACAAAGGTCACAAAAACAGCGTTACTGAAACATTGTCAAAATAAAGACGCTGGCATAAATGCCAAGATGGTGTTAGGTATTCAAACTGAAAAAAAAGTTTTCGCAGTAAGTCTAGTTTATTCCACATAGTGTTTTTTTTCTTTCTTTTTTCGAAATTTGTTGCAAACGAGTACATGCAGTTTACCAGTGTACTATGTGGACTCCTATTGCTAGAAATAGAAGTTATGCAACATCCAATTCAGCAAATGTAAATTGTAGTTTTATAGGAAGAGGGGCGGTAATGACACATTTAGGTTGAATGCCATTTTCATGCCAGCGTTATGCCTGCTTTGTAGATTGGTTTCCCAATAACTGCCACCGACAAGGACACGGGAGGGTTCACATTCAGAATCACACAGGAAAGCAGCTTCTTCAGCATTTCCCAATCTGGGGAAATTTCAACGCGTCAGACGTTTGATAGAGAAACAAAGAGTATTTACATGGTAGAAGTCACGGCTGATGACGGTAAAAACACCAACCAAGCCATGGTCAATGTGACTATAGGGGACCGAAATGATAATAGTCCTGTTTTTTCTTCGTCATCATACAGGTATGTGTAACTAAGCAAAGTTGCAGTTGATGGAACGTTCGTGGATGTATTGTCTTTGCATTTGTTCCTTTCGTAAAATCGTGTAATTATCTTCTTCCGAAACAACAATACGCACACATCTACCTACCCTATACTGAACTAAGTGATAGGTTTCCGAATACGTGTTTTTCGATCTCGACCCAGTGCGGTTAGCGCTTCTCTGGGAACTAACATTTAAGACCATCTAGTGCTACAATGGATGTGCCCTTGGGCAAAACACGTAATTCCCCTTGCTGCTCTGGGTCATCCAGCAACAGACATCCCCATACCCTCATACCCGTAATAGGTACAGGTAATGCATTTCTGTTATATTTTGTAGTGGGAGTATCCCCCTTACCTAACCTTACACCCGCACACAACTAAATGTTAAACATTTCTGATATATTGTTGTAGTGATGTGTACCCCTTAACTATCCTCATACCTGCACACAGTTACAAGTAATAAATTTGTTATATTTTGTGATGGGAGTATTCTCCCTTACATACTCTAACACCCGCACACAGCTGCAATCATACATTTCTGACATATTTGTGTAGTGATGTGTACCCCCTCCACCTATCCTCATACCCGCACACAACTAAGGGTGACACATTTCTGTTCTATTTTATAGTAGGACTATCCAGGAAGGAGCAACCAATATAATCCTGACGATAGCTGCTACAGATGCTGATATCGGTGATAATGCAGACCTTTCCTACCTACTTAATGGCGGTGGTGATGCGTTCGTTATTGGCTATGAGAGTGGAGTTATCTCTGCTCCCACTGTTCTCGATAGGGAGGAGCAGTCATCATATAGCCTTGTAGTCACGGCAATAGACGGTGGGGACCCCCCACAAAGCTCCACGGCGACTGTCATTGTCAGTGTGGCTGATGTGAATGATAATTCTCCAGAGTTTCTGCCAAGCTCCCTTGTGATAACAACTGATGAAGAAGTGTCGTGTGTAAATCCTATAGGGAACGTTAGTGCGAGCGATAAAGACGACAACGATGTTCTCAGATACAGCTCATCAGAGTAAGTGATTCGAGCATGTGGAGAGTGTTATTATACCTTATCGCACAACCCTTTTGTAATCAAATGACTGTAACCAAGGGGGACTATAATATATAATATATTCACAATAACCAAAATATCCCGGGCAATCTCGAGTTTCAGGGTTATCGTCCCAAGGTCAAGGTCAAGGTCACCGTTACTATTTTTAGAAAATCCTTGTCAGCGCTCTAACAGCAAATGCCTTGAGGAATTTTGATCAAACTTAATACAAATACAAAGGACTGTTATATTTTGGACAAATTTGAACTTCGGGTCAATGTTACTGATACTATTTTTAGAAAAAACATTTGTCAGCACTCTAATGGATTCATTCCTTCAATGTTTTTTTATCGAACTCACACACTAATCCACGATATCTTAGACAAGGATGAATTTTAGAGTTGTAAGGTCAAGGTCACTGTTTTTTGTTGTTTTTTTTTTAAATCCTGGTCAGGATTCTCAATGCTCTCTCGGCTTCATTTCTTGAGGAATTTTAATAAAACTTCATACAAATACAAATGAATGTTATATCCTGGAATAGCTTGAGTAATTTTAATGATAATGTAGAAATTCGGCATAAAAAGTAGGGCTTTTGATGAACAGTCAACCCAAGAAAGCACCAGATCTACTTTGGTACATTTTCAATTACATTCACGCTATGACAGTATCCTCATTTGAATTAACGTTACTTTATTACAGTAATCAATTCAATGTGGACGCTACTAGCGGAGAAATCAGATGTAAGGGAAGGCTGGACTACGAGGCAAAACACCAGTTTAACATGATTGTGATTGTGGGAGACACCGGAACTAACCCCCTCCAGACAACAGCTACGGTAGTTATCAGACTGCGAGATATCAATGACAACACACCAAGCATCACTCATCCTGGTGCTGCGAGTCTACAGCAGTAAGTTTTTTTCTACGTCCTAACCCTCCCATACCCTGCACTCAGGAGGTCTTAATAAATGCCGATCCTGCTATAACTAATTCATAATCATATATAATGTTTTCTTCTGTTTTAGAAATGATTTTTCAACGGTCAAGCCAGTAATGGTTGTTGATGCTGAAGATAAAGACTCAGGTAATAATGGCGAAGTGTCGTTTGTTTTAACTGGGTCAAACCTGGTCACCATTGACGACAACGGCATTATCAGTACCGTACAAATGGTGCCACCTCCTGATGCTGCCACGTACACCGCAGTAGTGACTGTGACGGATAAAGGAATACCACCTCTGGCTTTCACATCAACCGTAACGCTACAGGTGAACGCGGACACGACTGTGGACCTCAAGTTCCTTCAACAACAACACATGTTTACAGTTTCAGAGGAGCAAGCTCTAAACACTGTTGTGGGGGATGTGAGTCAAAGCTTGGATAACCCAAAGGGCCTTACCGCAAAGTACGACATTCCAAACCCTACTGGAAAATTTGCAGTTAACACTGACACTGGTGTGATCAGTACAAAATTTGTTTTTGATCGAGAATCAGAAGCAGGACACATTGTCGTTGTTCGTGTTCGAGCTGATGGTGCAACGGTTGGAGATTTAACGCTGGTATGACTGACATATCTCTTTGAGTTTCTTAAGTTTGTTCAAAAGTTCCACAAAGAATATCATTTATAGTGTGTATAATTTCATTAAACAACCCATATAAATATTAATAATTATTTCCTGAGCTGCAAGAATCAATTATAAAAATTTGCCCTACAAGTTTCTTTTAATGTAAAACAGTAACATGTTCAGTACGAAATAGGATTTAACAAATTTTTGTTATGAAATTTCTGAGCCTGGAAGGCTTACCATAGCATTGTCTATACAAAGTACATCAGCCCACATGTGGGCCGTGAAGGGAAAGAGGGAAAACTGTTGAGATTGATCCTTTAATATGAACAGAGATACATTGATATAATTCTGAAGTTATATCTGGTCGAAGTGTTCAGAGATTCGTGTAACACTTTATCTAGCCGTTATGACATAAATAGTATTTTTTAAATGTCATTCAATACCAAGAAACCCCTGGATGTCCAGCAAGATTCAACGAGATAATTCAATATATAGTAAGATATGGAGATCTTACTATTTTGAAATATGATTCACGATTAGTACACATGATTATGTTCTACATTTTATAGGTGAACGTGAGTATTGCGGACACAAATGACCACAGTCCAGTATTTTTGAGGGACAAATATAGGTTGATTGTAGAAGAGAATGTAGCTCTCAGTTCGGTCATCACCACAATAATTGCAACTGACGAAGACGTCGGCGTTAATGCGGAAACATACTTCTCTCTTTACAATAGTGCCAAATCTGGTAGGTGGACACCATTTCTCGCTCCAACAACCACTAATTTTCACATAAATCAGATGCATTTGAAATTGCTAGTTTATCAATGCAAGGAGTCTTTCTATGACTCGTCACTGATGCAGGGGCCAAAAATAAAGAATTGTTTAATGATAGCTTGAAAAATGAAAAAGGGCAAAGTTAAGGGGAATTTGATTATTTTGATTTGTCTTCTTGAGTTTTATCTTGTTTTTCTATTAAATATTTAAATCTAAAGAAAATCTTGGTGTTTTACACAGTTTTTGTTGTTTACTTAGAAAAAGTGTTTACAACATTTTGAAAACTTGCAATTGATGACGTTTAGAAACCATTGTATATATTATAAATCAGCACATTTTGTTATTGTAGTATGCAGGCAGGACTTCACCATCGATGAAATGAATGGAGAACTGAGTGTCGTAAAGACTCTTGACTATGAAACGTACAGGGCATGTCAGTTCACAGTGCGGGTAAGTATGTAGACGATTGACTATGAAACGTACATCGCGTGTCAGTTGACAGTGCTGGTAAGTATCTAGATACATGCATTTCCGGATATTGTTGTGAATGTTAAGGTAAGAAATGACACCGTTTTCATCATTTAAGTATGACCGCTGTGTAACTAGTGACATACATGATGTTTTCAGGCGTTTGACAGAAGTTCCTCCCCTCGAACTTCCAGTATTGAGGTGGATGTCACAATCACTGATGTCAACGATAACAGTCCTACATTTTCGGAAAGTACCTACCGCATTGAAGTCGCGGAAAACATACGATCCGAGGTAATATTGGAGACTTCCATCTCATTCCTGCAAAAATGTTTCTAAATATAGATTGATAACAATTTCCATCATCTCCATGCCTGCTTTCACTATAACTTTTTGAATTAATTTTTAGGTCATCTGACCCGAAGGGTCACGATGACCTATAGCCATTGTGCTTCGTCCGTCGTCGTCCGCCGTGCGCCGTCCGCCGTCCGTAAACTTTTCACATTTCAATCTTCTTCTCAAGTTCCACCAGTGGGATTAAGCTGAAACTTGCCAGAAATGATCCTGAGATGGTTCTGACCAAGTGTTGTTATTTTTCGGGTCGGTCCGAAATCCAAGATGGCCGCCATAGCCGCCATCTTGAAAAACACATTTTAAGCTTCTTCTCAAGTTCCACCAGTGCTGTTGGGCTGAAACTTGCCTGAAATGATCCTGATATGATCCCGACTAAGTGTTGTTATTTTTCGGGTCGGTCCGAAATCCAAGATGGCCGCCATAGCCGCCATCTTGAAAAACACATTTTAAACTTCTTCTCAAGTTCCACCAGTGCTATTGAGCTGAAACTTGCCTGAAATGATCCTGATATGATCCCGACCAAGTGTTGTTACTTTACGGGTCGGTCCGAAATCCAATATGGCCGCCATAGCCGCCATCTTGAAAAACACATTTTAAACTTCTTCTCAAGTTCCACCGGTGCTGTTGGGCTGAAACTTGCCAGAAATGATCCTGAGATGATCCCCACCAAGTGTTGTTATTTTTCGGGTCGGTCCGAAATCCAAGATGGCCGCCATAGCCGCCATCTTGAAAAACACATTTTAAACTTCTTCTCAAGTTCCACCAGTGCTATTGAGCTGAAACTTGCCTGAAATGATCCTGAGATGATCCCGACCAAGTGTTGTTATTTTTCGGGTCGGTCCGAAATCCAAGATGGCCGCCATAGCCGCCATCTTGAAAAACACATTTTAAACTTCTTCTCAAGTTCCACCAGTGCTGTTGGGCTGAAACTGGCCTGAAATGATCCCGATATGATCCCGACCAAGTGTTGTTATTTTTCGGGTCGGTCCGAAATCCAAGATGGCCGCCATAACCACCATCTTGAAAAACACATTTTAAACTTCTCAAGTTCCACCAGTACTGTTTGGCTGAAACTTGCCTGAAATGTTCCTGAGATGAGTCCGACCAAGTGTTGTTATTTTTTGGATTGGTCTGAAATCCAAGATGGCCGCCATGTCCGCCATCTTGAAAAACACATTTTAAACTTCTTCTCCAGTTCCATTGGTGCCATTGAGCTGGAAATGGGTGAGGATGTCGAGGAAGGCGAGCCAATATAGTGTTGTTATTTTTTTGGCCTCGTAAAAACTTTGACATGGCAGCAATGGCGGCCATTTTGTAACATGATTGCGCAATCATGGTTTTCCTGAACAACACCTATTTCAAACTTCTTCTCAAATTCCACCGGTGGGATTCAGCTCTTACTTACCAGAAATGATCCTGAGATGGTCCTTACCAAGTGTTGTTATTTATCGGGTTGGTCAGAAGTCCAAGATGGCCACCATGGCAGCCATCTTGAAAAACACATTTTAAACTTCTTCCCCAGTTCCACTTGTGCCATTGAGCTGGAAATTGATGAGGATGTTAAGGAAGGGGGGCCAACAAAGTGTTGTTATTTTTTCGGCCTCGTAAAAACTTTGACATGGCAGCAATGGCGGCCATTTTGTAACATGATTGCGCAATCATGGTTTTCCTGGACAACACCTATTTCAACCTTCTTCTCAAATTCCACCAGTGGGATTCAGCTCTAACTTACCAGATATTATCCTTAGATGGTCCAGACCAAGTGTTGTTATTTATTGGGTCGGTCAGAAATCCAAGATGGCCACCATGGCCAACAGTGCCACTATATACTTGCTAGAGAGAATACATACTACAATAATATAAGGGTTTTAATTTAGAGTCGGATGACCGTTAAGGCCCCTTGGCCTCTTGTTACAGAAATAATATCTATCCCAGGATTGAACAAAAGATACGAAAGATAATATTTTCACCTGTCAATACAAATTCAGAGTTAGGCACAGTAGAACCAAAACTAATGTACCTGTGTTATACAGCTGTTTCGTCCTTCTAGGCCTCGACTGGAAATCTGAAAATAGAAAGAACTGTCAAAATCGTACTTTCACCAAATAATTTTATACTCGTGCAATGGCGAAAGTATGTTTAGAATAAATTGCGGATAGTTTAATCAGTTATTATATAGGCTAGAAAATAAATTTACATCCATGGTTGACTTTCAAACTCCAGTTCTGCATTGAGTGGATTTTTACACTTTTGTAATGTTCCAATTGTTTCAGACGAGTGTATTTGGCACTGTCAGTGATGCAGACTCGAATGAAAACGGAAGAATAGAACTGTCAGATTCTAACACTGGCGGATGTCCTTTTAGGATTAAAACTGGTTTGTATGACATTTCCGTCTCAAAATCAGAGTTTAGAAAAATTACATTTCATACGGTTTTTAAGAAGCATTGATATATTCTCGTAATAGTAATTGTGTATCTGATTTAATCGGAGTGCAAAAATACAGATGCTGATTGCAATGTTGAAAAACATTAATACTGATAAAAAAATTTACATGCATGTATGAAATATACTTCATTTTAAGATAATGTAAAGAGATCCACGTCAAAATTGGTATCATCCATGTACCTTTTCAAAAAGATTAATCTCCAAACTGGTATCATTCTTTTACCTTTCCAAAAAGGTCCATCCCCAAAGAACCACCTCAAAATCAGTATCATTCTCCTTGTAATGTATAATGCCCATATTCTCTGCTTTTGTAGACACAACTTCACTTATAATGACATTAAGCGGTGATATAGACTACGAAACACAAACTTCATACACGTGCTTCATTGTGGCAACTGACATGGCGAAGTCAAACCGAAGAACAAGCAGCGCCACGGTCTATGTCAATATCACTGACGTCAACGATAACGCGCCTGTCTTTGACAAGCAATCATACGAGGTCAACATATCTCGTGACTTCAGCTCCGGGGAAAACGTCATCGTCGTCATGGCAACAGATGCAGATTCTGGTTTAAATAAACGAATACAGTATATTTTAACAGGTAATGGTGTCTCAGCAGTAAAAAAAAAAGGCTTTTTCTTCTTATATATATATATATATATATGTATATATATGTCTTATTGTTTCTTGTAAGAAAGTTCTCAGAGAGTCCTAAGGCTCTCGCGCACGTGTCACGGAAAGGATTTTTGGTGATATTTCATTGCTAATAATCTATAGATATATATAGGCACTGCCATCGGTTTTGTTACGCACATTCACAGGTGTCTGTTATTAACGACACTTTATAATTTCATAATTATGTACCTCATCATCGTTTCTGGCTCTCTAGGTGACGAGGGTTACCTGTCTATAAACCCTAACACTGGACAGGTGAATATTGCCAAGTCCCTGTATGACTACAGACGTGACACTATGGTGACCTTAGTGACCGCCATTGACCAGCTGCCCGGAGCCTCTGACCGTCTGTCATCCTCTGTAACGGTAAATGTTTTAAATGTCCACGTCATTTAATGAACTAAATTTTACGATATCTTGCGACGACATTCCCTGTGTTGTTCAGTAAAAGAGCCGCCAACTACAGCAGGGAGACGCCATATTAAAAGACCCTGACTGGATTATAAAGGCAGAAATGAAACTTACTTATGTTTTCAGCTTTAACAAAGGCGTGCCAAATCAGACGTAGTCGTTCGTTACCTTCATCGGGATGTTAAATAACAAGTTCTCGTGTGTTTGTCCACAGCTGACCATCAACATTGATGATGCCAATGTTCGACCCAATTTTCCAATGTTAATAGTCAACAATCTGGAACTCCGCGAGGAGACTGAGATCACTGGGGTATTTTACACGGTCACAGCAAACGACTGGGACGGCACCACAAACCGGAAGTGTTCTTGTTCCTACAGACTCGAAAACCCGTCAAGTGAGTTACTGGGGTCCCGTGCTAGTAATTAAGGTCACATGTATTACAGTCATGATATAAGTGAGTAATGAACAATCAAGAATTTTGGCATCAACGCATGACTGGTAATGTAGCTAGGAAAATTGTGTTTTATTCATTTGTAGCGGATGTAGATGTCAGATAAAAGACAACACCGCGGGGTTCGTTGTTGAATTCTCACATTTATTGAAGTTGGTTTCAATAAATAAATAAAACATGAACACGTATCGTGTATCAATGTTGATTCGCGCAAAGGCATACATTCCTTGTACGTCACAGATCTAGGCATCGCCTTTTATATAAACAATGATGAACTAATATAGCGAGCAAACCAAGACAAACCAAGATAAACCACCGTCTACCAAGGCAAATTCATAGAGTATCAATGTCGACTGAACTGCTGGCTCGCTTGGTGTCAGCAGTAGTCTGTCGACAATATTCTTTACATTGGCACGGTCTTAACGCTTTTGGAATGAAACCATATCGTTGTACAATATATCAGAGTTAAACTACAAATATGTTTCTTCTCTTTTGAATTTAAGGTGTATTCGAGATAGATTCCCAGACTGGAGAGATAAGTATGAAAGCAGGCTCGTCTTTGGACAGAGAACGTGACGGGTCGTATTACAGCATTGGCATCATAGCCCGTGACCAGGGATCTCCGCCAAAGGATTCAGAAACATTGATTTTAAACATGACTGTCCTTGACATCAACGACCAAGCACCACAATTCCGTTACAGCACTATTCGCACATTCAAGATATATCAGGTATGATGTCGATTTCATAAATTGAAATCTTGTTACATTTCGAAATGTATTCGTCAGAATGTTTTTTTGAATAAGATTAAGACATCGTTGAAATTTGTTCTTAATTATCAAATGTGTAAACTTCAGATACCAAGGGTTCAGATTCACAAAGGTAATAAAAAAAAAACATGAACGTGCATTCATTTATCAATTGTTCTAGAACGCGCCGCAATTCGCCCACGTGGTTTATTTTCTGAAACGTCAAACTACGATCAAAGATTGCTAAACTGTGACGCTCCATTCGTCTTGCACAATTTTCCATTCGATTATGAAATTGAGTCCATTATACATGATACAACTTTTTATATCCGTTACGTTATTTAAAAGGAAAATAATCGGTGAAGGTCACCTAGCCCGAAAACGCTACGGGTTATGAACCACTAAATATATTTAGAGCGATATGGGCAGACGACTTCTTCGTGATTGTCGGGGATATATAGGACACGACGTTTTTTCCCAACATGAATACTAGATTAAGTTAAAGTTAAAAAGTTGACAGAAATACATGGTATTGTAATGGGAATGCATATGTAAAATAACTTAACGGCTGTTTTTCAATAATTACTGAAGTACCCAGGCGAGCGTTACATGCCCCATGGGCCTCTTGTTTACCCTTGTAGTGTATGTTTTGTAGATAAGGTTGCCATCTTGGGAACTCACTTGAGGTTTAATTGTATTTCATTATATGGTATCGTATCTATTCTATATAACTGGTAGGAGCCCCGATATAGAAAAACCTATATATGGTTAACAGTTGTACATTACAGAATGTCATCATGGTGTCTAATATCGCAATCTGGTAATGTTTTCAGACCCATCCGTCTGGATCATCGATAGGTACCGTAACCGCTGAGGATATGGACGGTAGTGAATTCAGCAAGACGTTGTACAATGTCACAGATTTATTCTACTCTGCATCAGGAACCTTTAGCGACAGGGATACGTCAGTGTTTGGGTCAAAAACGATAGTGGTTGATTCTAACAACGGGACACTTCGTACAACACGGAGTCTCGAGCTCATTGGACAGACTTCAACCTTCTACATAATGGTAATTAGGCTGTTTACATGATTATCCATCTCACAAAGTACCTCCGTTATTCAGAATTTACATAATGTACAAGAAGGGCAGTTTATATTTTGAAACCACCCGTAATATCATATTATCATTAAAGCGGTTGAAGCTCGCCAACGTTGTTATTTCCAAGCCCCTGTCCATCACAGCACTGTATACATCAGATGGCACATAACTCTTTCAGGATGAAAGTAATATCATAACACATGTAAGATATTCCTAACAACACACTCCGAAATATTGAAAGTGTCATGTTGTCAGACATTTTATAAGATTTGGGTGTACATATTAGACGCCATTTTTGTAATATTCATTTTTAACTCGCTCGGACGAAGTCCGGGGAAATATTGCTTGTGACAAGACCTTTCCATTGTACTGCATTTGCGGACCTGCTGAGCTTGACTCAGACTTTTGACCTACTTTGAAAAAACACAGCTCTGAATTTCACACACTCACAATTTTTGTCTTAAAATGTCACCACACGATCCGGAAAAGTCGTGGTTCTTTCCTTTTTTTATCTACAAATGTTTCATTTCTAAGCAAAGAATACTATAGATGTGCAATCTTTCAATTCTTAACCTATGCATAAACATAACTTAAGTTTTTTTCTTTCTTTTAATAAATTGTGCCTTAAATTTTATTTTCATCCACAATCATTTAACTGTGTTGATACAAATTATCAAAATCAAATGAGGCTAAGCTCAAACCTATTGTTTTGTTGATATTTGTACAGATAACGGTTGAAGCAGTCGACAAAGGTGATCCTTCTATGAGGGATTCGACCCCAGTCATAATAGAAGTGACATATGAAGATCCAAATCAACATTTTCCGGTTTTCTCTCAAGGTATTTCCTAGGAAATTTTGTAAATGTTGAGACCTAAATTTCACACGCAAACAGCTTTGATGATTATGAGCTAAAAAAATAGAGAACTTACTATTTTGATAGTTGGAATTGGATTGATCAAGCTAAATAATAGTTTGAAATGTTATAATAGATACATTCAATGTTCAGTATTTTCAATACAGAATGTTTTCCCTAAGAAATAAATTACAGGCATTGGACAACGGCTGTATCTGATATACCTTCACTAGTGCTATCGCTGTTACGCCATTCCACCTCTGTTCATTTTCAGATCTGTACCAAACAGAAATCCCAAGAAGTCACTCTCTTAATGAAGTTATATTGCGAGTGACAGCATCAGATGCAGACGCAGCCCCTAAAAATGCCATAAGTTACAGCATCATAGCAGGAAATTATAGGGTACGTGTGACGTCATAACACAGTTAACAGAATCATAAACCTGTGTAATCTTGTGATAAGTGGAATAGTGTTAATGTATATCATATATGTATATCTATATAAAAAAAAAACAATAGAATTTATTCCGGAATCTGGAAAAAGAATTTGTATTTAGTTTTGGCAGTTCATTCTAATATATGAATACTTCATAATGAAATATACCGGGACAAAAAGATCTCCTTGAAGAACACCAGAGATAAAAAGTTGTGTGGCAAATGGTTAATTTCCAAAACATAAATTGATTAACGTTTTCTAATGTACTATACATAGAGAAAATATACAAGCTTGTATTTAATAATTTGTATGATATTTTAGATCAAAAGTGTGTATTAGGTATCAGACCCCAAATTCATGTAAAATATCTCAATAATGATGTTATGTTTTTGATAATCTTTCAGGATCTGATGACGGTAGATCCGGTAACTGGTGACATTAAACTCGCCTATTTAATAGATGAGAAGTTTAATACTTCAAAATTGAATTTAACTGTGAGAGCTTCCGACAGTGGCGATGTTCCCAAATACAGGTCAGTCTTTACGCCAATGAATATCGGCGACCCGTTGCGTGGCAACCACGTTCTTTACTCTGACTCTTTGATCCTATTCAGAATGTCGGCGCCTCCGCTATGACCATATATGTACATATATGTATACATATACCAAGGACTCATTTTACCTTAACATTTTATTACATAACAACACATTATCTGATCTGTGAAAGTGAAAACTGTGAAATGTTTCCAGATGAGTTTGATGAATTGAAATAACTGTTTTGTGTTTCAGTTCAAGTATTGTAAAGATTACCTTGTCCGGGGAATACGTATCATGCTTTACCGCTGAAATGAGAACTGAAATCGTAGCAGAAAAAGATTTGTTTTTCGGTGTTATGATTGGACTGGTTGGGGCACTATGCATAGCCATTGGATTGTGCCTCGTCTTCATCTACAAGTAAGTTTTAAAAGTAATGATTTTCTTGATTGTCAATCTGAAATGGGCGGGATTAAAATCAATGACTTGACAAATGATATATTTATAATGGTGGCATAATGATACTGTGAAATATATGTTATTGTACACCATAAAAATTCAAAAGTAAACTGCGTGTCACATTTTGATAAAAATCAACAATGGAAAAGACGATTCCAATTAATATCATATATTGGTGATACTTCGGAATCCAATATTGAAAATTATGAATTTTTGTTGAATTTCGGGATACAGCACCGTACCATCTAGATTTCGGCATTTTCCCGGGATCATTTTTTAGTTTTCTCGAATCGTAGATATCAAGACTTTAGACCCATAGCATCACTGACGAATTCTAGCAGGACGAAATAGCTGTATGATGTAATCAAATTCATTTTTGACGATAAGCAAACTCTCCGTTTTCATTAAAAAGTGATAATATTTTGATGTGTATTTTGTTTATAAGATTATAAACATCTGGATTTATTAACATAGAAAAATTAACATAATTGTAGAACCTTCCGCAATTGTCAAAAGATATATATTTTGGGACACATTTTTTGCGATAGCTAGTAATTATTGTGAAAGTGTGTGATGCTAAAGAGAGGAAAAAACTGCCAAAAGTATACGTCGCTTCTCATGGTGAATACTTTTACAGAAGTCCACCTTTGTAATTTTGTGAGTGTGTGATACGTGACACAAATATTATGCAAGTAAGACAGTCGTACTACAAATATTTCCCCTACATGTATTTACTATTTATTTATCATGGTCTGTGTTTTATGTACAACAGATACCGCACTGCAGCTAAACAGCTGGATGTTTATAACCCAAGCAGAAACAAGAAGAATGAGATGACATACCAGGATTTAAGGCCACCAAGCGAACAACAAGAGCACGAGTACACGAGTAATGAAGGTTTCGTACCTACCCATCCGCATACGGGTGATCCCGGAACTAAAGACTTAAATCACCCGTATATGTCAATAAAGGAAGCTAAGGGGTCGTCTGGAGACCCACCACAAACAAGCCCTTATGCATCTTTAAACGAAACGCCACACACGGTAAGATGTGCAGGATAAACCATTAAACTATTATTCTATGTATTGGCGCAGCGTCATATTTTCTTTTTTTTAAATGCCACTTCTCCAGAATTCCAGCACAGATTTTGACCAAAACTTTTATGCTAATTTCATACGTTTCCAAACGTTTGCTTGGGTACAGCTATTATTGAGAAACAACTTTATGCTTTGAAAAAGTTAGTGATACTTCTTTTCATTTCTGACAGCAGTAGGGTGCCCCAACAAATGAAAATTTACGGTTGATATCATGTTCCATCGGTTCAGAAAACTTAGGCTCTACCTCATCAGGTGTCAAATGTTGTACAGGTCGCGGCCGAAGTGGTTTCATTTATTCTGTCTTTCTTTTTCAGGCGATTATGAATCCAGCATTTGCAGCAAGGTAGGTTTGCTCATTATGGACTTTAAAACGCATGGACTGAAAAATCAAGATATGATTAAATATAGCCAATTAACTAGATATGTTAATGAAATTAACCTGCTTATCCCATTTTGATGCATTTTAGTAGTGACACAGTTGATAATACAAACTGTACCTGACATTATTTTGTAATTCAATTTTAAAAATCATAATACGTATTGAATTACGGTGCTATTGTCCCTCCTCCTCCTCCAGATTTTACCAGTCCTTTGAAATATTTTCAGTTTTTCCCGTTGCCCCATATTTATAAAAACAATTAGGCCCTTAACATCACTAACGAGTTTTAGAAGAAACACTTGCATGATGCAAATTAAATCATGTCTGGTTCAACTGTAACTAACCTATTCCTTTTAAAATTGTCAATATACCTTCTGTACAATCCTTAGATTGAAATGTTTGTCTTTTGCAGTGCAGACGATGTTTTAGTTACAGTACCACATCAACAGGTATAATAGCCATTTCTGTTCACAAAATCTGACGGAGTCCAACCCAATACGGATTATACATAGAACACGACTCGGTCTAGTGGACATAGATATCTTATTTTACAGTAAGAGGAAACCAAACATCATTGTATCATGTGTTATCGGGAAAATATTCATTAAAAATCATCAGAAACACATGCCATCATGCTTGTGACAATCGAAGAACGCTCGGTACATTCTGTGAACATTGGCATGGGCATCCATGATGTATCCCATGGTTTTGTATGTTAATCTGAAAAAAAAACCTTATAATGTTTAACTAACAACAACGGCAATAGTATTATGTACATGTGCTGTATGTTGTACATTTTCATCATGATCACCATTCATATGAGCATAAGTTAATAGACGCAAACTTCAAAATAAAAAGCAATAAAACAATGTTTTCCTTTGATAATTTTTTTTATTATTTTAAGATGCCTATTGGACTTGTCGGTCAATAGAACAATATAACAAAAATGATTAAATTATAGTATTTACATTTGTCAGCGGAGTCTCCCATTACCTCAATTTTAATCTGGGCTGCATCTATGAGTGGATAAATGCAGTAATTGTCATATCACGTGTTGTTACACCATTTTTATCACCGTCATGGAAGTGCTTCGCTCTACGAATGAATCAAACGCAGCAAGGATTCTGATTGAGAACAATTGCGTTAGTATAATGTCATTTTGGCGTTACGTTGATCATCGTCACGGGAAGGCTTTGCTGTGTGTCAGATTGGTTGCAAATCAATCACAGAAAGAAATTTGATTTAGAGATGCATCTATTCTTTTGAAATGAAGATATACGGAAATGTGTAGAAATAAATGACGTATTTATTTAAGGCAGAGCTTTACATATGTAAATGTAAATATAACAATTAAAGGCATGTTAGATTGTATTTATTGTCACTAAAATACAATATGGGTGACAGACAAATATCCATTGCGCCCCGCGCCATTCTATTTATCTGTCACCCAGATTGCATTTATATTGACAATAAACACAATCTATCAAGCCTTTAATTGGAAAAAAAAATTTGATCTTTTCGAACTGTGAGTGTCCCATTTCTATTATAGACACGGTGATACGATTTATAGTCAAATCATATTTATTTCGAAAATCGTTTTAACATTTTTAGAATTATATATAGTGTTATGGATGGCTCGACTACTCCCATACATCAGTCAAGTTTGTATATTTTAACCATATTATACTTTGTTTTGTTGTATCGTGTTAATATTCTTTTGTTAGCAAAATTATCTCTGGACGGTTTGTTCAAGGGGGATAAATCTATTAGTCTTACGTATGATTTTCTATGGAGTGGACATTTGCACGATGGGTGATCGTTGAGTGCTAGAAATTTTAACTGAATGTGGAATACGCTGAAAGTTTTTAACTGAATATGGAATTTATGTATACCGGTAATATTTTGTCCATGAAAAGACATTTACATTTTTTTATACTTCATCAATGTATGATATTTATGTACTAAATGTATACTCCATCAATGTATCAGACTTATATACTAAATGTATACTTCATCAATGTATCAGATTTATATACTAAATGTATACTCCATTAATGTATCAGACTTATGTACTAAATGTATACTCCATTAATGTATCAGATTTATGTACTAAATGTATACTTCATCAATGTATCAGATTTATATACTAAATGTATACTTCATCGATGCATCAAACTTGTGTACTAAATGTATACTCCATTAATGTATCAGACTTATATACTAAATGTATACTTCATCGATGTATCTGATTTATGTACTAAATGTATACTCCATTAATGTATCAGACTTATATACTAAATATATACTTCATCGATGTATCAAACTTATGTACTAAATGTATACTGCATTAATGTATCAGACTTATATACTAAATATATACTTCATCGATGTATCAGACTTATATACTAAATGTATACTCCATTAATGTATCAGATTTATATACTAAATGTATCCGATTTATGTACTAAATGTATACTTCATCAATGTATCAGATTTATATACTAAATGTATACTGCATTAATGTATCAGACTTATATACTAAATATATACTTCATCGATGTATCAGACTTATATACTAAATGTATACTCCATTAATGTATCAGATTTATATACTAAATGTATCAAACTTATGTACTAAATGTATACTTCATCGATGTATCAAACTTATATACTAAATGTATACTGCATTAATGTATCAGACTTATATACTAAATATATACTCCATCGATGTATCAAACTTATGTACTAAATGTATACATCATTAATGTAACAGACTTAAATACTAAATGTATACTTCATCAATGAGATTTATGTGATGAAGAAAGCAATCCACATTTAATCACTTAGTAATTGTATGTTGTAATATTGATTCATTGACTAACTGCCATTGTCATCTAAATAGTAAATCCATTGATATTTTACAGGCCTATAAAATTAATTAATTGTTGGTATATATCGTGGCTAACAATGAGCCTTGATGTTGACATGTATTCTGATAAGCTGCAAAAATGCTTGTTTCAGGAGACTACAATAAGCTCATATATGTATATTGCAGAAGATAACTATGCGTTATGCTCACAAGTGTCTTTAACACACAAAAGGAGCATCGGTTTGACCGGTTTGACTTTATAAACGTATAAACACTGATTATATTTTGACATTGAAATGCAAATGGCGGTTGTAAATATTATTGCACAAATATGGTTTATATATATATAGGTATTTCAAACACTAAAATATTCTTATTAGACATTATTCAGAACCCTGGACATAACAAGAAGACGGATTTCGAAAAAAAAGTTGAACCGCTGAGTTTGAAGTAAAAGAAGCATATTTCTGAAAAAAATTACCTTATTGTTTTCAAAACATCCTAGCCCTTCCTACTGTCAAACAAATCCTCCTTTGATTTAAACATATTTTTATTGTTAAATATAACAATAGGAATAGGACACAAGTTATCGCAGCTTAAAACGCCTTCTTCCAATAATCATTATGTACATAATATGAATTTACAATATAATACAGTATATAAAATTTGTATATGATGTAAGAAAAGACAGAGATGGGGACAGAATGAAAAGTAAATATGTTAATGCTAGTTAATTGAGAGAAAGAGAGAGAGAGAGGGGGGGGGGGGGAAGAGAGAGAGAGGGAAAGAGAGAGTGATATAGACACTTGTGAGCATATAACGGCATGGTGGTTTTTAAGGTTTGATAATTTGTCCGGACACACATCTTAATATGTTACAAGACTAGTTTTGTGCTTCTTCAACATCATCTTCCTAAATAAATGACCTTTGAATCGAAGGATCTTCGATATATATTCACGTGTAAAATACAAGCCGTCTTCAGGGAAACGCCTTTAAAAATTAAATAAATTAATATAAAAATACCTAACATCGTCTTGTTTTCACTGTCATAATCGTAATTAAGGAGATATTCTCGTTTTTTAACACCGTACCGATAATAATGACCTAACGATTTTCAACATACTAAAATCGCTTTTCTCGCGTAATATTCAAGGTAAAATAAAGTTTCACACGTTTTTATATTATTTCATCAGTTAGATCGGGCGATGTTTTGAGAACAATTATCGTAGATCGTATGCCTTTACGATATAAGTAACAGTCTATGAATAAAACTTTTATAGTTATGATATCTCTAAGTGAAGATTCTAATGCTAGCTTAGTCATTATAATCAGTGACAGTTTGTACATTTCATGGCATATTAGATAGCTATTCTCGCGTGCTAACTTCTTCCGCTTTAAGTGTATTTCGTATTTCGTTATGACCAACGTCAGCCTTGATATAATGCAGTATGCTTAATTCATAGTTATATATTTCAATTTCTACTCAAGTTTGACTCAATGAAACTACCAAACTTAGTCTGTTTCATTTGCTCATGAATTTGACCAGATTAACACTGATCAGTGCGTGTGAATACATGGTTAAAATCCTTCCGCGGAACGGTTTAACTTTTTCTACATTGTTGTTATAAACATGGAATAATTATTAAAATTATCAAATTTATAATGTATTCTTGTATTTTATGAAAGACCAGATATGATAGATACTTCTATTTTCACAAAATAATGCTGTTTTTAATCCTAAAATGGCGGACTATTTTACTCGACCGACTAGACATGTACAATCCAGAACTCCTCCGGCTTTTCCGCATTTGGACTTGCAAAAGCTTCGAGACATTTAATATCTTTTAGACCGATTTTTTTATTCGAAAAAAAAAAAACAATTGAAATATAAGGATTGAATCTTGATTTGGTCGATTTCATGGGGTCATGAATTGAGTTGCTCTTGAGACAAATTCAACATGAACTGAAGCAGTTCATGTTGAATTTGTCTCAAGAGCAACTCAATTCATGACCCCATGAAATCGACCAAATCAAGATTCAATCCTTAAATATTCCATGGAGATTCGGTATCGCAGAAAAGGATATTGTTACAGAAATGGGTCGTTGCTACCACAATGGAGGGGATTTAATCCACCCATTTGGTTTATATTAATGTATTATCTTATCAGAAACGAGCATTAAAAACAACGTAAAATATTGAATGTATTACAAGACATTCAATCGGAACCCCTCGTTATTTTCTACGAAACTAGGCAGAGGGAGGCGAGATGTTCCGATTGACACAACACTGACAACCTGTCATGACGCCAAGGAACAGTAGAGTGACGTAGTCAACAAAGAATAGGGTTGACTTTAAGCAGATTGAGTGACAAAAAAAGAATAAGAAATATACCCAGAGGAAGGTTTAAACTGAAAATCAACTCAACAGTGTATCATATCAGAGAATGTTAATTATCAGGAAGATATTTCACGAGAGCTGGATTACACACACCTTAGCTCTTCTATAGGTAGCCTGTGGCTCATATAAGTGAGTTAACATTTGACATTCCTTTTTTATATACACTGCTTCTCACAAAATACGTAAAATAGTACTCTCTGTATAGATAGATAGATAGAGAATGTAATTATGGTTATTGTCTTAAAATATTAGCTGTATTTTGGCGAGTGTAAAGGAAGTCAAAAGTGGCGAACCTTGGCGTACCTCACTGAAGCATACTGCCGAAGACACTCAGCAGGACACCCCACCCAGTCACATTATACTGACAACGAATCACGTGAAAGTTTTGTGGTCGATGTTATTATCTTATTAAGAAATATTCCATTTCTTATGTGATATTTGTTCAGACGTGTGGGATGCTTGTTGATATGCCTACATGCTCCGTTATCATCACCCTAGCTCCCATTTGAGATTATGACTTAACCTGGATTTGACCTAGATTGGCGGGAAGCAGAAGACGCTTTCTCTTGGGGGGTACATGGTCTTATTCTCCTTGTACTTTGATGAGTCTCAATACAAATCTATGTTGTTCTTTTTTTGGTTTTTTGTTGTTGTTTTTTTTCTTCTTTTGTTTTTTGTTTGTTTGTTTGTTTGTTTAGTTCTTTTTTTGGTTTTTTGTTGTTTTTTTTCTTCTTTTGTTTGTTTGTTTGTTTGTTTGTTTTTTTTTATTTATTTTTTTTTGCCCTCGTTCAATCGATTTTGAGTTTTAATTATGGCTGGGTTATGATGTCTGTACCCTTTGTTGTCTTTGTTAGACTAGGTTCTTTAGTACCAGGGATCTTTAAGGACACCGGCGACACTAACTGATAACATGTACGTCAATATTTTCTCATATCTTTATGACAGGATTAGATACGTAACCTATACCTAATTGCACTCTCTTCAACTGATAAAACTTTCGTTGTGTGAGTAGACCAATGAAAACAACTGACACAACTTTACTAATACATACAAAACCACACCATAGAATACAAACGTAGAAAACCACATAAACACGAGTAACAAAACGCAATACGTCTGTACACTATATGAACCACACAACAGGATACTACACGCGGACAAACTAGGTACACGATCGCGAGCACTTACGGCGGGCGCGGACATACAACTCGGTGTTCTTTACGGCGGGCGCGGACATACAAATAACGAAACAGTTTGACCCTGCTACATTTCTATAAATCTTTAGTGAAGCTTGGGATGAAGAAAGAAATTTGAGAGGCGATGATAGAACATAGTTACACAATCGACCATATTACACGCAGTTCAATAATGTCAGAAAAAAATACCTCTGATCGCAAACATAATTAATAATGCAAATGTTGTATGATTTCATTTTATTCATTTAAAGGTCAAGTAATATTACTTCATTTCTAAGGAAAACAAAACTTTTCAAAAATAACTTCCATGACCTCAGTGTTTCTGTATAGGCGAGACCGTGGACATGGTACGTGATCTCCCACTGCGGTACAAAGACAGGTCGACCGGAAGTCTGTGCTTTCTTTAAGCATCGCGAACAAAGTTGTGTTTCCACAGAGTTAATGTTCTGTAGCGTCTGTAAACATTCGCTAAAGGACTTGTTTTGCCTCACACGGGCGACTTTAAACCGTCGCAAATTAAACAGCTCCTCGAACAATAGATTCCGGATTAATCTGCCTATCAAAGTCAATTTGACGCTTTGACACCGCGACCGGAGCAGGTAACTGTGCCGCCTTGTATATTATACACATTATTGACCTGTAAATATCCCAGGGTTCACTTGTACAGTGGTAACCATTTGACTCGTATTCTACAAGTATTGAAGTAACGTCATGTAGCTTATTAGAATGTTGTTGAAGTAGTAAATAATTGCAAGGCCCTATCAAAGTTGTACCATCCCCGAAATGTTGTCAATTTTAAAAACCTGACAAGATGCCAATATAATTTATATCAAATATAAAATACACTTTGAAGATGTCAGTTTAATTTAAAGTGAAAGACGAAATCAAAAGAAGTGAAGAAGAGAGCGCATCGATAAAAAGTAACATTTATCTAGATACGAATAAATCAACATTATCTAGATACCACCAAATCAACATTATCTAGACACGACAAAATCAACATTATCTAGATATGACCAAATCAACATTATCTAGACACGACACGACCAAATCAACATTATCTAGATACCACCAAATCAACATTATCTAGATACCACCAAATCAACATTATCTAGACACGACAAATTCGACATTATCTAGACACGACAAATTCGACATTATCTAGATACGACAAAATCAACATTATCTAGATATGACCAAATCAACATTATCTAGACACAATCAAATCAACATTATCTAGATACCACCAAATAAACATTATCTAGACACGACCAAATCAACATTATCTAGATATGACCAAATCAACATTATCTAGATACCACCAAATCAACATTATCTAGATACGACACGACCAAATCAACATTATCTAGACACGACCAAATCAACATTATCTAGACGCGACCAAATCAACATTATCTAGACACGACAAATTCGACATTATCTAGACACGACCTAATCAACATTATCTAGATATGACCAAATCAACATTATCTAGATACCACCAAATCAACATTGTCTAGATACGACAAAATCAACATTATCTAGATATGACCAAATCAACATTATCTAGACACGACGAAATCAACATTATCTAGATACCACCAAATCAACATTATCTAGACACGACCAAATCAACATTATCTAGACACAATCAAATCAACATTATCTAGACACGACCAAATCAACATTATCTAGACACGACCAAATCAACATTATCTAGACACGACCAAATCAACATTATCTAGATACCACCAAATCAACGTTATCTAGATACCACCAAATCAACATTATCTAGATACGACCAAATCAACATTATCTAGACACGACCAAATCAACATTGTCTAGATATGACCAAATCAACATTATCTAGACACGACCAAATCAACATTATCTAGACACGACCAAATCAACATTATCTAGATACCACCAAATCAACATTATCTAGATACCACCAAATTAACATTATCTAGACACAATCAAATCAACATTATCTAGATACCACCAAATCAACATTATCTAGACACGACCAAATCAACATTATCTAGATACCACCAAATCAACATTATCTAGATACCACCAAATCAACATTATCTAGATACGACACGACCAAATCAACATTATCTAGATACGACACGACCAAATCAACATTATCTAGACGCGACCAAATCAACATTATCTAGACACGACAAATTCGACATTATCTAGACACGACCTAATCAACATTATCTAGATACGACCAAATCAACATTATCTAGACACGACCAAATCAACATTGTCTAGATATGACCAAATCAACATTATCTAGACACGACCAAATCAACATTGTCTAGATATGACCAAATCAACATTATCTAGATACCACCAAATCAACGTTATCTAGATACGACCAAATCAATATTATCTAGACAAGACCAAATCAACATTATCTAGATACCACCAAATCAACATTATCTAGACAAGACCAAATCAACATTATCTAGATACGACCAAATCAACATTATCTAGATACCACCAAATCAACATTATCTAGATACGACCAAATCAACATTATCTAGACACGACCAAATCAACATTGTCTAGATATGACCAAATCAACATTATCTAGATACGACCAAATCAACATTATCTAGATACGAGTAAATCAACATTATCTAGACACGACCAAATCAACATTATCTAGATACCACCAAATCAACATTATCTAGATACGACCAAATCAACATTATCTAGACACGACCAAATCAACATTGTCTAGATATGACCAAATCAACATTATCTAGATACGACCAAATCAACATTATCTAGATACGACCAAATCAACATTATCTAGACACGACCAAACCAACATTATCTAGACACGACCAAATCAACATTATCTAGATACGAGTAAATCAACATTATCTAGATACCACCAAATCAACATTATCTAGACACGACCAAATCAACATTATCTAGATACGACCAAATCAACATTATCTAGATACGACCAAATCAACATTATCTAGATACGAGTAAATCAACATTATCTAGATACGACCAAATCAACATTATCTAGACACGACCAAATCAACATTATCTAGATACGACCAAATCAACATTATCTAGATACGACCAAATCAACGTTATCTAGATACCACCAAATCAACATTATCTAGACACGACCAAATCAACATTATCTAGATACGACCAAATCAACATTATCTAGATACGAGTAAATCAACATTATCTAGATACCACCAAATCAACATTATCTAGACACGACCAAATCAACATTATCTAGATACGACCAAATCAACATTATCTAGATACGACCAAATCAACATTATCTAGATACGAGTAAATCAACATTATCTAGATACCACCAAATCAACATTATCTAGACACGACCAAATCAACATTATCTAGATACGACCAAATCAACATTATCTAGATACGAGTAAATCAACATTATCTAGATACCACCAAATCAACATTATCTAGACACGACCAAATCAACATTATCTAGATACCACCAAATCAACATTATCTAGACACGACCAAATCAACATTATCTAGACACGACCAAATCAACATTATCTAGATACCACCAAATCAACATTATCTAGACACGACCTAATCAACATTATCTAGACACGACCAAATCAACATTATCTAGACACAATCAAATCAACATTATCTAGATACCACCAAATCAACATTATCTAGACACGACCAAATCAACATTATCTAGATACCACCAAATCAACATTATCTAGACACAATCAAATCAACATTATCTAGACACGACCAAATCAACATTATCTAGATACGAGTAAATCAACATTATCTAGATACCACCAAATCAACATTATCTAGATATGACAAAATCAACATTATCTAGTTACCACCAAATCAACATTGTCTAGATATGACAAAATCAACATTATCTAGATACAACAAAATCAACATGTGTACCTTATTTTGAGTTACAGAAAAATGTTTTATTGATCCCAACACCAAATGACAAAGCGATCGTGTAGCAAACGTTCTCAATATTATAGAAACAAGTTTCTGTTTCTGTATGCCAGTGCAAAGGTCATTCCAGAGGTCAAAGGCAAAGTTATTTTATTTTTCTAAGAAACTTATTCCTCCAGACCTGAACTTAATTTGACATCATTTTGGTATTTTCATGAATGCACAATGTTACTTATACATATACAAATGTACAACTGCAATTTCGTCTCCGCAAGGTTGAGGTCACAGAAAGAGGTCAGAGTTCAAGCTTGTAATATAAAACCGATTCCGCGAGTAAACCCACTCACACTTGACAACAACAGAAAATGTTCTAAGATTCGAGGGAAACAGTTCACTAAACAATGATGGAGGTTGGACAACTCGTGTCAAAACTATTGTTATAGGAAACAAGTAAACGTTATTGTTTCATTGAACGAAAAATAATGAAAGTACAGGAAGGGTGGGGCAGTGGTATACGGATGAAGTTCTACAGAGAACTACCTGTTGTAATTACAACAGGTAACAACATTGATTACAAGATAACTGTATTCGTTATTCCCCCTCAGTAGCTCGTACTTGGCCTATTAAGACTTGACGTGAATGCTGCTTTAATGAGCAAGAGAACACCGCCAATCAGGTTCCTATTGATGTTTATGTGGGAATCGGTCAATACGTCACACTTGTGTCCAGTTGACCTCTTTCTCGGACATTGTCCGCATCATTCATGGAGGCATGCGACAAACGAACAACGCATTCCATGGTATATTCTAATAACCAAAAACACCTACAGGAAAAAATGTATATGTTTTTTTTTCTTTTTACTTTTGCAAGTCTCTGGTACATTATGACCCCTACTATTACATTTATTCAAGTTATTCCATAACCTAAATAACAACCCTAATTTCCACCATACCTTAATTGATAATTGTGACTTTCCTGGTATACAGCTAATTAAGGACATTTCTGGTACACAGGTAATCAGTTGATTTGCCAGAAAGCCTGACACTTTTCTTACTTCGTGCTGAGCCTTCTCACAAATAAGAACTTTTTGTACTTTCTTCTGGAAAATTTAGATTCCGATATACTGTTAGCTTGATTATGAAATATCTTATTTTTGTCAATATTTATAATTATGGCTCATTTCCGCGTCCGTGGGTTTGTGTGCTGATCTGTGACCGAATCGCGACGTTTAAACTGTCACTTGTGTACTTGTATAACATGGCGTTAATGAGCGCTTTCAATAAGTAACCATTATTCTCAATAATCTGGCCTCCGTGGTGTAAAACTATTAACCTGGAAATGCGTAAATAAGGGACCGATATGGTTGTTTTGCTACGATATATTCCAATTATTATAATTTCACATGTATCCATATCGTGTTTGATATATTCATATATATATCTGTAGTCATAGTAGTTACTCCATTAAATTTACTATTAAAAAGTGTAATAGTAATATAGTTTGTTTGTTTGTTAATTGATTGTATGTTAAATGTTTGTTTGTTTGATTATTTGTTTGTTTGCTTGTTTGTTAAATGTTCGTTTGTTTATTAATTGTTTGTTTATTTGTTTCTCTTTCTTTTTGAGAATGACTAAATCACAAAAACAATAATATGAAAAATGTTAGGTAAGAAAGTTAACAACAAGAAAGACGCAATTTTAAACCATCCGTTGACCATTCTGTATTGAAACAGCACAGAGCCATGTGGTCAGCGTATAAACTCGGCAACTTAAGTCACATATTTACATATACAATTATATTGATAAACGTCAACAACAATGATGAGCTATACTAGAACGTTGTACCCGCCCTACTCAATAAATTAACTTCGGGGGGCGGGGGGGGGGGGGGGGGGACTATTTGCTGATGACTTCTAAAACATTTGGTAACTCTCCGAAATATTTAGGCAATTAAGCAGGCGTACTTCTATCTGATTGGATTGGTTTGTTTTTGTTTAACGTCATATTAACAGCCATGGCCATTAAAGGACGTGCCAGGTTTTGGAGATGGAGGAAAGCCGGAGAAAAACCGCTGGCCTACGGTCAGTACCTGGCAACTGCCCAGCGTAGGTTTCGAACTCGCAACCCAGAAGTGGAGGGCTAGCGTTAAAGTGTCGGTACACCTTAACCACTCGGCCACCGCGGCCCCAGTAAATAAATAATACAGAGATCAGAGCTCCCTTAGATAGACACGAAAAACAAAATGGACAGCTATGACCGATAGGGTTTTCGGTATGCGTTGTGTTATATACAAATCAGCTAAAGAGATGTCTTAATAGCTTCGAGACGAGTTTACATGTCGATTTCCAGAGTTATAGAAAGTTATTCTGGTTATTTCCACCGACAGACCCATTCCAAAAGACGATTATTCTTTGAACAAAAGAGGAATGATCCATACCCACATTGTTTACTCTGCTAAAGTAAAATAATGTTTTACAAATCGAAGTAGGTAAGGTGACAGTAAAGTATTCGTTGGTATGATGAGGACAAGTTGTGGTTGTAGGACGAAAGGCGGCGTAGATTGAAATCGATTTCCCGGTGGTAATGGATATGCTATTGGACGAGAAACCGTCCTATACTAGACATTGTAACATAAACATATTGCCTTATAATTAACTACCGCTGGAAATCTTCCACTTTCCTATAAACGGTCATCGCTCCAGCGGAGTCAGGTGTTATGTAGAGAAGGGACGTAGCAGGTAAATATATTTATTGTTACAATATTTTTGACAGATTATTTCATAAATTCCTTTTTTTATTTAAACTTCAATGATGAAAGGCCATTTATCACAGAGTAAATAAAAGCTGATCGGTAGTTTTACCAACAATGAAAATCCAAGGCATGATAATATATGCATTGTAGCAAATTTTTAAGGCTAAAATATTCTATCGTTTTTCAATATCTGAACTTAACCATCAAAATAAATAGTATTTAAAAAAAAGGTTGGGTTCACTACATAAAATAATATCTCGAATATTACTCATACTTGTGTGTTCTGTGTTAGATCCAAAATCATAATTCCGAGGTCTCAATATCATGGAGATATAAGACGTTTTCATTGATCTCTCGGCTTATAGACACGTTTTGTACTGTTCAGGCGATTTGATAGACTGATAATTCATTCATTTTTAGCAAAGCTGTCCACAAGAATTGTTTTGAATTGTTCAAGCATCGAATGATGTTTTTGATGTATTAATTCAACCCTTCACAGAGTTTTTGGTAAAAAATGTCTGGCACAGTTTTTCAAAGGAAATCATGGTAAACCCCATTCAATGAGTTTAGTACTATTACTGGTTATTCAATCAGTTATCTGTAATTATGTGATACAACCCATTTAAGGTGAAAATATTTGCTATCAGTCTCTTGTATTCTTTCACTATAGTATGGGGAGATCACATTTGTTTAATTTTGAAATAATACTTGGCATACTATGAACCCGCATGTGCTATTGAAATGTCCAACAAGTGAACATGGCATTGGTTTGCGCCAAACCAAAGCATCATGTTAGGGATATGGATAATGATATTGAATGGAAATGGCCGTGATGATACTCTGATGTAAATACAGCAAATACACATTTCGGAGTTTCCATTATCTAAAGGATTATTCTAATTTCTTATAAATGGTTTATATTCAAATTATTTTTGCTAGCATAGCGTTGACAGATGTTGAGAATACCTGCGGTGAAAATTCTCGTCTTTTTCATTTGCTGTATTTGTATCACTGCAGAAATCGACTTATTTTGTGATTCGTCAATATTTTGTTCCAATTTCGATTTTATTTTTATACTGTACAACGACATGGTAGACATAAAATTTCGTGCCCCTTTAGGGACTCTGTTGAGATTTTTATCGAGTAAAAACATAACTTAATGTTGAAAAATTTCTTTAAAATCCGAAAAAAATCCAGAAAAATAACAGGATTTATTTAAGTTATATGGTAAGTGAAACCATTTTCACAGTTGTATCTTTATTCAGAATGGTACACGCTAAGTTTCCTTGATATCATATGTATGATATCATATGTATGATACATTGAGCCACGACCATCCTTTAAAATGGAGACACGATTTCCATTGTGAACAGAGAAAACCGACAGGCGAACAAAACTGTAATAGGAACAAAATAAGATTTGCATAGAAACCTCGAAAAAGCATAAAAGAATACGACCAGGCGCTCCCATGGGAAAGCGTCTTCTGTTAAATTGTCGACAACCACCATACAAATCTAGGTCACGGCGACAACCGCCATACAAATCTAGGTCAACTCCGGGTTACGTCACATCCTGAAATCGCGTAACATGGTGGTAGCAACAGAATGAACATCGAACATTTCTGGCTTCATATCTTGAAAGGAAAAACAGAATATTTCCCAATCAAATGATGAAGTCGGCACAAATCATAAAATAATTGTTTTACTATAATTGGTGTTAGAAAATTAATTTAAGTACACCCGACAAAAACACTAATTTTGTCATGGCTTTGAAATGAGATCATATTTGTTGCTACTGTGAAAGAGTTAAAATTTTATAATATTCTTCTGGTATGAACTGTTCAAGTATAAGAAAGCTCAGAATTTTATGTAAGTTTGTCAAATGTATGAATGACAAAGTTTGTTCTCCTGTGTAAATCATAAACTACAAAATACGCTGTTCTGAACACACAAAGATATGTACATGTATATCATATACATGTATGTTAATGCATTATCTATATACCATTAAGTATGATGAGAAATAAATTTATCTGGAATCTTGAATCTTGTAATAGAACGAGGGATGTAGTATTCTGAGAAAGAAATATTCCAAGATGGAGAACCCTAATTATGTTTGAAAAACTATCCGCCCTTCTGGGATAGATGGGCATTTTTTTTAATTTTTTTTTTATGTTTTTGACAGAACAACATATTTTGATATATCAACATTCACCTTGAACGTTGTCAATGCTATCCAATTGTCCGTTAGATTTTCTTCAATGTGTGTTATATCAACAGGTGTCAATATTGGAAATTCAACTGTACCAGTGATAAATCTTCAGTGTGCAGACGACACTGGCTTGGCATTGAACTGATCAATGTTAAGACGTTATTCGAGGAATCATAATTCGAATTGAATACTGAATGATTTAAAATGTTGATATCATTTTGTGTGGTGTGTGCAGGTCCACATGTATAATAGGCGATGCCAATGTCGTTTTTGTTGGCTGCTCTGTAATTTCAGCTTCCCTAACTAATATCAGTTCTGTGTTACTTATTCCATTGTACTTAGTACCATAAGCTTTTAAAGGATTAAACTAAAGACACACAAAATAGTTGCACCTTACAAGTCATTTTAAGAGTAACATAAAAAGCCAAAATGAATTAAACTGGTCAGGTGGTTCGTCCTTCTAGGACTCGTCAGTGATGTTACAGACACCATATAGATGTTTTGTCCTTCTATTACTCGTCAGTGATGATAGAGACATCATACAGCTGTTGCGTCCTTCAAGGATTCGTCAGTGATGTTAGAGACGTCATACAGTTTTGTCTTTCTATGAATCGTCAGTGATGTTTGGAATATCATACAGCTGTTTCGTCCTTCTAGGGATCGTCGGTGATGATAGGGACATCATACACTTTTTGTGTCCTTCTAAGACTCATCAGCTATGTTAGGGACATCATACAGTTGTTTTGTCCTTCTATGACTCGTCAGTGATACTAGTGACATCATACAGCTGTTTTGTCCTTCTAGGACTCGTCAGTGATGTTAGGGAACTATACAGCAGTTTTGTCAAAAACTAGATTAATGTCAAAAGAAATGCCACAATCTTATTGGAAAAATGCAATAGTTCCATAATTTCAGTTCTGTCTTTTGTGAAATAAACTTTGACTTTACCATTAATCCTATCATTGATTTTAAAAATTCCTTAACTGTGGGGAATAGCACACGCTTATATGTGGATTAATTTGACCCAATAGCTTTTGGAAATGTGTACAAATTGTATTCAACTCATCGGCTAGACAGGGTTACTTTGATCTTCGGTAAAACCCTTGCACAAAAACTAATAACGGTTTTATCAAAATTAATGTCGA
Source organism: Pecten maximus (assembly GCF_902652985.1). Lineage (NCBI taxonomy): Eukaryota > Metazoa > Mollusca > Bivalvia > Pectinida > Pectinidae > Pecten > Pecten maximus. The sequence goes on from NC_047016.1 coordinate 46,309,091, forward strand.
AACAAGTATACTATAAACCGAAATTTGTATTCATTAACCATTTCACAATGTGTTGACCAGTTGAATTTTGTCAAGGATGAAATTAAATCACTTTCTAAAATATCAATTATTTTTCGCGGCTGTTCAATAAGTATGAATTAAGAATTAAGAAAACAAATTTTTAATCCCTCAAGTTTACTGTATCATGGCTCAAGTTCAAGTTTCACTTTTGTTTTGCCCAAGAAACATCGTTGTAAGCTATTCAGCTGGCATATATGTATAATTAATGTCACTTTCTTGATATTATCAATAGGGTATGACAACACAGGAACAGAATTTTCATGTGTGTCTTTTATTATTACGTTCTTTTGAATGCAAAGGGAAAGGGCACTAAATTTCTAAACTGAAAGATGCAAGCAACCATTGTAAACCTCATATATTTACTTCAGGTTGAAGAATTTACATGCGTACTTCCGGTGATACGCGTGGCGCGTTCTATGAGACACACCCGTACGTACTTGGTCTACATAAAGAAAACGTATCGGTACATGAGAAAGCTTTTACAGTTCTTCCAAACAAATGCCACGACGTGAAACTTCCTCGTGGAAATGTTGTTTTTTCACTTGACAGTACATTGAGTAACAATGTGTTTCCGTTGATAAGGGTAGGGTGCGTAAAATATGACACGCTTCATCAAATATCGGCTGTTAGTGAGGCAACTCTGGCGAGAATCGTTAAGTATCACAACAAAAACTGCAGCGGTTTGAGTCACTCTTTATTTCAATATGTCAGTCTTCGCTGCTGTGATGCACGATTGTGTAACACCAATGTCTTTTGTTCATTAAGTAAGTCCCGATGTTAATCTAGCTATTAATTAAAAAGTAACGAGTTTTCATTGCGCAATCTCTATAAACGCTATAAACGAAACATATTGCCACGTTTAACTTCAAACTAGAAACTAGAAAATTAATATCGTTTAGGAAACGGAGCAATATAAGTAATTTTAACCCGTTTCTGGATCCCATTCCTTTTTCCAGATCCAGTTTCTTTGTACTTCTTTCTGTATTTGTCATGCAATTCAATATGGAATGATATACAATTTATACTACATATCGTTTAGTTCCGCTAGACTTCGCTCGGCCGTATCAATTTATTCTTAATTTCTAAGTGATACATGGCTGAATACCGACATGCGAACAAAATCAACGACAACTAACGAGGTGTTCCGGGAGGATAAACGTCTTCTGTCTCATCGACGTCAACAGCCATGCAATTCTAATCAAAAGTCATGTCACATCCTTAGAAATGAATTAGAAATTGGTGGCGATAACGGAACTGCCAGGTGTGGCAACGAGTATCGAACGCAATTGACTTAATATCTCACAAGAAAACAAGTATTTTCCAATGAGATAGTGTGTCGATTATAACGCTGTTCGATGCTTTTCGTCAACCTGCATCTTCCCACCAGCAGTCAACATCTATATGGCATTGAGAACCTGTCCTTGAATATCGAATCAGTTGGGACTATAAACACCGAGAAAGCAGGGATGCTGCTATTTAGAAACGGAAGGTTAGGAATGTTTTGGAAAATTGAAATCATCACATTCATTGTACGGCTTTTTAGTAAGCTGGTCAAAAGCGGTACCTTATATGCCAAGAACGAGGTGAACGGCTGGTGTTGAAGAGTATGTAGTTTCCCTGTTGTTTTTTTGGGTTTTTTGGGTTTTTTTTTAAGTTCCTGAGAGTACCTGACACACAGGAAATCTACAAATATCAACCATATAACACTGTGTTTTGATTATTGAAGGCATCTGTTGTATCGCCCGTTTACAATGGAAGATGAAACTCAAACTTCAGATATCACTTCCTTGTCGAACGTTTACACACGTGATATTTATTCCTGTCGTGGCCACATTCACTATAAATGATTACCATTGTAGATCTCCTTCAAACTTCCTTCAATGTTGTCGAACTGAAAGTGTGGTTGTATTACATGTTTGAGGGACGAAATGCAGAGAAACTAAAATTCACCTGCTTTTTATTTTGTTTTTGTTGTTGTAAGTTTTTGTTTGTCTTTCTATCTTCTTTTTTTTATTTATTATTTTTTTTTTTTTTTTTTTTATTGTGTCTACCTTTATGGATCATTTTTTTCTACGACGGTGAATTTGTATGCCTATAATATACACTGTATTGTGGAATTTACAAGTTAATTAGTTACATATACTTGTAACATTTTACCACTACCGTATGCTAATTAGTGTTAGCACTACTTTCAATACGCGAGTTCAGATGATTACCTGATTAGATGGTAGATATTTTCACAGCACAACTTACTGTACCATAATGCTAAACCAATACATTGTTTAACTTATTGATTTGCCGCCATTTGAAACAAAATGCGTTTCAGTTTTACATTACTGGTGATCAATCATTCAAATCTTAAGTTGTTATCGTTATATGACATGCTAGACGAAGATTAAAGAATATTTCAGGACAAACATCATATTTTATATGCTAAACACGTACACGACAGAATCTAGGTAGTCCGTGCCCTTTATATTGTACACTGGAATGTATACTTGACAAACGCGGCAGTGACCCGAATTTTTAAATGTCCACTTCCGATCGGTAAGGTGAATACTCATTCGCGCCTTTGATGTCTGCCAACCTTGATGAAGAACAAGTATACCCCGCATCTAACATAACATGCCACTTATGGAATCACACAAGCATAATAGGAGTGCATGAATATTCATTAGGACAACACCAATTGACACACGTATGGAAACATTGGTGTTTACGTGAGAAAGAAAATAATTCTGGTTGATAAATATTCAACAGGAGACTTTATCTGGCCTCATATTAAACACGTAGAAATAATTATCGGCAGAATAAATCGTTAACTTCCACAGTTTCTCAAGTACGATAGCATTTCCTTAGTGATCAATCTTTTCATGATACATGACACGCATATACCCAAATATACCACAGCACATACCAAATAGTATATATGTCACATAGACCCATATTTCGTCCACGTGTATCCGGGCACCTGCGTAATTGCGTTGAATAGTTGTCTTGTGTTTGGTGACAAATCTTTAAACAGACTATTTGTATACAAGTGCGACCACATTCTATCTCCTCTTGGCGACATTGTTTTGCTTTCATACGATGCTTATCTAATAGCTTGTCAGAACAGCTAACAAAAGACATTGTCCAGATTATTTTCTTCTTTTTCTTCTTTTTATCTCTCTTTTTTTTAAATTTTACCTTTAGACAAAACTAGAAATGTATTGACCATGTATGTTGGATATGCCCAGTAGAACTTAAGACACTACAGTCTCTCCAGTATCAGCCTATCGTCATTTCTTCATCGACCATGTCACAGTCAATATCCAAGGAAATCATCCAAACATCACGCTCAATAAGTGTCGAACGTTTAATGAAGATATAACAGGGTTCTAGAGATGTGTGTTGACGTGGTGAAGATTTCTACAGTCGGCATAGTGGTATTAGATTGATATGAGGTGTGACATTTTAATTAGTATACTGGCACTTTATGCAGTGTAAATTAGATTGTATATCATTCGTTACCCTCGTGGTGTTTCTATTTCATGTGTCTGATTTCTCAATCGATAAGAGCTCATTTGCTCTCATCTCTTACCTACTGTTGGCATGTCGGTCGACTATATTTTTGTGAAAATGCCGTGAATCATCTCTATGTAGCATTTTAACAGATCGAATTTTTAGGAGCAAGGATATTCTAGTGACAGGGAATTTTGAAATTCTAATTTTGAATGTTTTCTTTCTTTCTTTCTCAGATAGCCGGTATCAGGATGAACTCGTCAACAGAAACTCTCAACATCCCAATGGCAAACACAAGTCTATCGTCAGCTATTTTGTTTGATAATATGACTTCCGGTTCAAACGGAACGACTACTTCCGGTTCCAATTCGGAGCTATCTATATACGACTATGGAGAGTATTGGGCCGCGCTCTACATAAACAAATATTACCTATATGTCATTGTGGCGATCGGATTACCAGGCAACCTTGCAGCTGTAGTGACGATTTGTAATATGCGTCCACTGACGTCATCATCGATGTATATGGTTGTTCTGGCGATCGTTGATAGCGTGAACCTCGCTTTGAAGATTCTTTACCTTCAGTTGACCTTACACAATGTGCAAATGGGTCACAATGGCTGCAAGGTCATGTTTTTCTGTGGGACATTCTTTATGCATTATGCCAACTGGATTCTTGTTGCTATGACCATTGAACGTTTCCTTGCGATTTGGCTACCCCTAAAGGTGTCGGAACTGTGTACGAGGTCACGCGCGGCATTGGTGATGGGACTGATAGCTGTACCTCTCTTAGGGCTCAACCTCCACTTTTTCTGGTCTACACTTGAGGTCTGGGACGACTACTATTCCTGGGATTGCCAGTTCCGGACAGAATTTCAGTACTTCATGACCAAGTTGTGGTATTGGATAGATGGCGCTGCTTACAGCCTCATCCCTTTCATCGTCCTCGTCATCTTCAACATCCTCATCATCGTCGGCATCAAGCGAGGGCATCGTGGAATTGTCAGTAAGATCGACAAAACTCGAATGACGGAGAAAATGAAACAACAACACCAAATCACGGTCATGTTGGTGACGGTGTCGTTGGTTTTTGTTATTCTTACGATGCCCAACTGTGTCTTTTTCATATTCCAAAACTATTGGGATTATACGGCGACCTTGCACGAGTACGCCCGATATTTCCTCTTCTATCAGCTCGTTTTCGTCCTGTCTGATTTCAATCACGCCATCAATTTTTATCTTTACTTCCTCAGCGGCAAGAAGTTCAGAGCCAAGTTTCACGCCATTATTTGCATCTGCCGTCGAAAACAGATCAGCCGACGATTCGGAACAACCATCTCCCACATCGCGTCTACTCGGATGTCAGCCACGGAGATGACAAACGGACATTCTCGGAGGCCTTCCGAAAGACCAGCGTCGCCAAACAATCGAACGAATTCGACTGTACCAAAATTAAACAATATATGTGAATCGAAAAACGAAAATGGAAAACTTACGGATAACGAATACATGTAAATGTTGCTTCATTTTAATGTTTATCGAACCAAGAAGGCCATTAAGAACCACTGGCGGTGATATGTAAATACCATAGGGTTTAGTGGAAATAATTTGCTGGATTTAACATCAATTGTGTTTCTACAGCAAATGTGAAATTAACATCATATTGTGTGACAGATGTTGTGGTAGTAAAGGCGATATAACATTTTAGTAGAATGGGCCATTCGATGTAAGTAGAGAACGGAAGGGGGGCACTGTTTGCTCACTGACTGCGCATGACCAAAATAGCGCGCAGTAATCTTCCTAATGGTTAGTCCAAGGCAACATGTGATACACATTGTTTACATGTGTTTAGTGTAGTCTGTGCGCGTGCGGCCAAAGCAAAGAACAGCTGGCAAGCTGGAAAAGGACAAAAATAGAATTGCGTTGGCAAGGAAACATAGGAAAGATCTTGTGCCTGCAAATCTACCACAATAGGTGGGTGTTATTCGACTCCCAATGCATCAATTATTCATCACAATTGGTATGTAACATAAATTTAATGCGTTTTGATTGGCTGAAACAGTGACCTTTGACCGAGAAGGCCGCTTCACGCTGTCGGGCAATTATAAGCCTAAGAAAGGAGTTCGCAATCGATTTTGTGATCATGATTTTTATTTTATCAATTTATTGTTTTGAAAATTAATAGATTTGTTAATCACTTGTCATGATATGTATTAAATTACAACACTTCATCATATTTCTGAAATTGTCTGTTTTGCCTATTAATCAGCGGCATTTCAATACAGGTCATATGTTTACGCCCCAACTGGTATCGCAAAAAAAACGCACGTTGGTATAGAATCATGGAATAGCTTGCTTTTGTTGTAGAAACCACAGGCGCTTGCATATAGAAAATATCACTTTCGATTTTTTTTTTCATATGACAGCGGTATGTGTAATCTGTTAACCTGAAGGTTGGCAACTACGCCACGAGCGAAACGGCACCCCATCTCACTTCAACCGGCTAAAAAACACATTTATTCAAACTGACACGGCACACACTATATGCGACCGTCATCAGAAAACATTCATCTTTAACCTACCGTGCCACTCAATATGAATTGTTACATCCAAAACACAATAATCCGTGAAAACATCGCCGAATTCCTCGCTCAGAACGCCATTTCTCAAACGGCTCCCTGAGCCTGTCCAGATTCTTCATTTACATACGGGGTTCACAGGTCATGCGATTATATAATCGACTGTCACCAGGTGCACTTTTTGGGGTCATCTCGGCATACTTTATTTTACAGGTGCATGCACAGGACGTCGTTTGCGATATCACGGACTAATAAGATAGCATGTTTTAATGCCATGCAGTGATGAGATCGTCCTTTCCTTTTTTTCAACTGCATCATTTCGGTAGTTGCTGAACTTCGTTTTCAATCAAAAAGATTGCATATAACGGTGCTCAATAACTTGTTCAAGACAGGGCCGGGACATTATACGTATACCATGAACAAGCAGTATCAGTTGAAATTAAATTTTTCGAAGTTAAAATTTGGATGGGGTAATAGCTGATAGTTGTTTGATATTTTGATTTTTTATTGTACTTGCCATCTATTTAGGGCTATGCCAATCTTCAATTCTTAAAAAAATTGACCCCTACATGACTAGTTAAAAATGTATACCACACACAATATCGATAAGAATAAGAGGTTGTTCTGGGTATTCTGGCGTTAGCCCTAAAATACTATAAAAGTCTGGCGTTGACACAAAATAACCACTACTTCCCCCTCAAGTATTCTCTTTTCTTTCTCATTTTAATTCAGTTTCATAATTCTGTAAGCACTTCAGCCAGTTTGATTATTATTAGTGTAGCGTTTGATGCTTACACACTCAATTAATAAGGTAATTCATCAATAACTTAAATTTTATATATGCGAGCGATGTAAAGTGGAATAAATGGATAATTGAATATTACAAAGAATACATTTTACAATGCGTTAAACTCTTTGACATTGTCACTGGTGGATTTAAATCCTCCCCTCCCCCCCCCCCCCCCCCCCACCCCCCCCCCCCCCCCCCCCCTAAAATTGTCAAAGTAAGGGTATCTTAAAAAACGAATTCCCGTATCAATCAGCAAAATAACAATATCAAATCATTAAAAACATCTCTCATATACTTGTTTTTATAAAACACACCAGGTATGAATCTATCGTGAAATACACTAGAATGCAGGATTTTGCATTAACCTGCTATTTTTCAGGGGGAGAACCGGCGGACACCCCCCTCCCCCCTTTTAATTTCGCACGCCCCCTATTTGAAAATCCTGTGTCCGCCCCTGATTGTAGACACTAAAACTAAGGGGCAAACTGATGATATCGAGTGTATTAAAACCGAAATAACGTAAGAAAGTAATACTGTTTCGAAAATTTGAATAAAAAGGGGTTTAAAACAAAATGACTGAAGGAACTCAATATTTCTATAATCATACAGTGATAGATGAACTCATAAAATTTGGATTGAACTCGAAGAACTTCTAGCAAACATTAAATCTAACATTGTGGTAAATGAAAATAAATTGATGATGGATCATAGATCACAACGTACAAATCGTTTGGTAGGTCTGAAGTATGATTTTCGTATTTGACGACGACATGATATTTGTAAAATGTGCAGAAATAAATGAACAGGTCTGAAGTAAGTAATGTTGGTACACATGTATACGTTCCAGTAACCTGATGACAGTCTTATTCGTGATTCACTTTTCTTTTTGTTCGTCCAGATTTCAGTAAACTGACAAAAGTTAATCAATAAATAAGCATTTTGTTCTACCTTTGTGACAATTATTTCATTATTTAGAAAACGATACGATAGTGACGTTCTGTGTGAATCAATATATGCCCCCTCCCCCCCTTTCCACTTATCGAAAATCTTATTCTCGAAAGATTGCAAAATTTGCTATAATCATTTAATCATTTCATTTTTCCGAAATTTTGTTCCGAAATTTTGGCCCCCAGACCCCTCGCCAAAAAAAAATTCGGCTCCCGCCTATGGCGCTCGCATTACCACATTACCACTAAATTACTGGACCCCCCCCCCCCCCCAATTCCTGGATCCGCGCCTGCTGTGTACTGTCATATACGGTGCATGGTAATCAAACGTTCAAAATAACGAATAATTTATAAATCATCGTTCATCGACGAAACTCTTCAAATAATCGTAACTTAGACGAAACTCTTCAGCGAGCCGAAGCATTTTGCGGACAAAATGCATGCGGAGATGACCCCCAAAAGTACACCTGACGACTGACGATCATATAATCGCATGACCCTTGAACCCCGTATGTAAATGAAGAATCTGGACAGGCTCAGGGAGCCGTTTGAGAAATGGCGTTCTGAGCGAGGAATTCGGCGATGTTTTCACGGATTATTGTGTTTTGGATGTAACAATTCATATTGAGTGGCACGGTAGGTTAAAGATGAATGTTTTCTGATGACGGTCGCATATAGTGTGCGCCGTGTCAGTTTGAATAAATGTGTTTTTTAGCCGGTTGAAGTGAGATGGGGTGCCGTTTCGCTCGTGGCGTAGTTGCCAACCTTCAGGTTAACAGATTACACATACCGCTGTCATATGAAAAAAAAAATCGAAAGTGATATTTTCTATATGCAAGCGCCTGTGGTAGAAACAGGTCACAAAAGCTCGTGGTTGTTGTACATGATAGGTTTTTAGTCACGTTAGTTATTTTTCAAAAGCACGAAAAAACGCTAAACCTCGAGTGAAATAACTACCATAAATATAACTCCTATTTACCTTGGGAAATGCTAAGGCACGTGAGCGATTCGGCATAAGGATTGACCACCACATTATCTACGATTCAGCTTGGTCTATTAATAGCTGTTGGTACTGGTACCTCAGGGTTATAAAAGTCACAAGATACTAAGTTTTGCAAATTGCAAGAAGTTTTAGGAACATGGTTACCCGTATGTCGGAGGCGGGGCTGGATGTCGGAGGCGGGACTGGATGTCGGAGGCGGGACTGGATGTCGGAGGCGAAGGTTAGGTGTGGGAGGTGGAGCTAGATGTCAGAGGCGGATATCAGATGTTGAGGGCTGGGATGGATGTCGAAGGCGGGGCTAGATGTCGGAAGTTAGATATCGAAGGTTTGGCTGGATGTCGGAGGTGGAGCTAGATGTCGGAGGTTAGATGTAGGTGTATCATGGAAATAATATCGATGGAAAAGTCTTTTTTTCCAACAAATCCCTAACTGAAATGTGAAAATGGACTTATCGGAAGTGGGTGTAACGTCAAAGTCGTGCCAATGCAATTTATTTTTGTTATTTATATTGTTATTGTTAATGTTGCTAGTTTATGATAATTCTAGTTTACTCTGAGAATGACATCATAATCAATACAATACATGGATGTTAAGCATGAGTAATACTGACATCGGTGCTCAGATTTTATTACGAAATATAAAGATACGAGATCAGGGGTTGCGTAGGAAATATCCAAACAAACATTGTAATTCATTTATGGGTCAAACATGCATTTATATATTTGTGCACATAAATAATATTAGGTTTAGTGTTTCCTGAATATGTGTAAACGATGCATAAAAAATAAATGATACAATCCTTGTGTTGTCAATATAAAATTGTAACTAAAACGAATGATCCAAAACAGCACCCTGCTGGACACAGTATATTCCACGAAAAGGTCAACGTGACAGGTCATTCTGGTTTGACTATAGTTACATGTATATACATTTACCTGAGTAATCTAAATACCTATATATGTTATACGTGTATCTTGTATTGACCTCTAGGCACTCTCAGGTATCCTACATATGTGTATCGTATGTACAGATATATGTATATGATAGGTATATTAAGTATATATTATTAAGTATATAGTGCACTGGTCGGGGACTTCATACTAGCCATGGATTTGCATTTGTTGATTTGTCACATACCAAAATGGTAGATGCACTTCTAATTTGTTAAATACGCACTAAATAAAAATATTTTGTCGAACAAAAATTGGAAAACTGCAGATATACTGCAGCTGAAGTGATGACACAAGTATCAAAATTATACAAATGTCAATACTCCCGAACCAATGTCAGAGGACGGGCTGTGTGAAGGAGGCAGAGGTAGGTATCGGAGGCGGAGCTAGATCTCTCGAGGAGGAGCTGTGTGTTGGAGGCGGAGCTAGATCTCTCGAGGAGGAGCTATGTTTTGGAGGCGGAGCTAGATTTCTCGAAGAGGAACTATGTTTTGGAGGCTGAGTTAGATCTCTCGATAAGGAGCTATGTGTTGGAGGCGAAGCTAAACCTCTCGAAAAGGAGCTATGTTTTGGAGGCGGAGTTACATCTCTCAAGGAGGAGATATGTGGTGAAGGCGGAGCTAGATCTCTCGAGAAGGACGTATGTGTTGAAGGCGGAGCTAGATCTCTCGAGAAGGAGTTATGTGTTGGAGGTGGAGCGAGATCTCTCTAGGAGGAACTATGTGTTGGAGGCGGAGCGAGATCTCTCTAGGAGGAACTATGTGTTGGAGGCGGAGCGAGATCTCTCTAGGAGGAGTTAGATGTCCGAAGCAGAACTGAACGTCTAAGTTACAATATATAAATTCGATACTGGTATTTGAAAAGTATATTATATATATAAATGCAAATGTTATTTTTCCAACAAATCCCGATCTAAAAGTGCCAAGTGAATATGCGTAACACCATAGTCGTGCCAATTTCAAAGGCAGAGAAAGGTGTCGGAGGCAGAGATGGATGTCGTAGGCGGGGCTATAGATGTCGAATGCAGTGCTGGTTGTCGAAGGCAGAACTGGATGTTGCAGGGGAGTAAGAAGTCGGAGGCAGAGATGGTTGTCGTTGGCGGAGCTGTATCGCAGACGAGGCTATAAATGTCGGATGCAGCGCTGGTTGTCGGAGACGGAGCTAGATGTCGGAGGCGGAACTGGACGCTGGATGTCTGAGGCGGGGCTATAAGTTGGAGACGTGGCTGGATGTAAAAAGTAGCGCTGGATGTTGACGGCGGGGCTTGATATCGGAGGCGAAACTGGTTCTCGGAGGTAAAGCTAGATGTCGAAAGCGGAATTGGATATTGGAGACGGAGCTATGATAGATGTCGGAGGCAGGGCGATGGATGTCGGAGGCGGGGATTGCTGTCAGGAAGAGCTGGATATAGGAGACGGAACTGGATGTTTGAGACGAGACTGGATATCAGAGCTGAAACTGTGTACTGACAAACTTTGGAATACGAAAATAGGACCTTATAGCTTTACTGAAGAAACTCTTTCCTAAGCCGTTGCTGTGATAGGAGACGAACATTTCTATAAATAGTAACAGTGACCTTGGTCACAACACCCAGAAAGGCGAACTTGTATACCCTGCATGATAAAGTTTGCTTGACAATTTTGTGAAGTCAAAATTCGTTCAGAGATAGGTGTCGACAAACGTGATGCTCGCGTAGGTAAGGAAGCGAGACGAACCTCTAGAGCACAGGGACTCGGCACGGATGCCTAACCCATAGATGGACCATTGGTCTGGAATTCATTCCCAGTCCCTGTGCTCTAGAACATTTAACACAAAACCTCCTACCCAACAACAAATGAAACCCTCCATCTTAAAGCCTAAAATAAACCTCAATATCCTCATCAAATCTTTTATAACCAGTCCCAATATTGCAGCAGTCTTGATTAGGGCACAAGTGTTAATTGATACATTTGTCCCTCGCGGGACCATCCCTGATGGTCATTGCCCAAGGAACAAACTCATCCCAGCGTCAGAGCCAGATTACACGGAGCCGCATACACTTGTAGATATAACAGCAGACATGATCATCTGAAAAAATAAATAATAGTAAAATGAGATAAAAATGAACATAAAAAAAACAAATAAAAAAGACAAAAAAGATATTTTAAAAAATCGAACAGGGTGACAACTTACGATCTTTGCCCTTTGTCAACAAGTTTCGAATATTTTATAAACTGACAGTTCAGTGATTGGGCCCACAAAGATTGTTGCTTTAAACAATATATTCTGGGGAAACAACAAATGTCTACAATTCATCAATGTTTGTGAGTATTAGTTTTAAAGTATTGTGTTTCACTAATCCTCATCGTCGAATACCCACGGTTGATTTCAGTACGGTACACTACACATTTCGGGGTGATAAGTGAAGCGTAGCGTAGTGCAATCAACCGTGGGTATCCGACGACTAGTTCTTTATTTCCTTGAGCCTTACGGCTCATCGGTTCAACAAATATATACATGTACAGAAATGATACAATACAAAAACCACACACTCGCATACACACACTCACACACAACCGGACTAACACATACATTGTACAACAGGTAGAGTGTAGAAGGACATTTTTTTTTATACTAATAAAAAATCTGTTCTTTGTTTATTACTGTATTTAATATATTTTGCTAAATTTGAAAGATCTTTTTTGTTTACTGTTTCTAGAAGTTGAATAAATTTGTACATATATATCTAGGTTTATTATAATAATATTTCTTAATAAAACGTTTTCTTAGGTCTAAATGAAATTCACATTTAATAATAAAATGAAATTCATCTTCAATGTCTCCACTGTTACAATAGGAACAAATTCTTTGATTTCTTTCTAAGTTATTAAATCTACCAATTTCAATATTTAATTTATGTGATGACAATCTAATTCTAGTTATTTCTTTTAAATTAGAAGTACCTATTGGTTTTGATAAATATGGCTGTAAGTAGAACTTTTCACTAATAAACTTGTACAGTGAACACTTGGAAGATGAATTGATTTTTTCTTTACATTCTTGTATAAATATATCACATAGTCTGCATTTAACAATATTCATAATATAATCAGCTGTATAAATATCCCCATTTTGCCATACATACCCAACACCCATTCTATACAGTTCTTCTTTTACTTCATTCAACCATTCATTCCCGTTTTCTAACATATCTTGATAACAAGCATTTAACACACAGTTATTGGTTTGTTTTAATTTCAACCAATATTTAAAAATTCTAAATTTCCTCACTATTACAAAAGGTAATCTCCCTAATTCTTGGTAAATCATACAATTAGAAGTACTTTTCTTAACCCCCAATAATCTTTTTAAAAACTGTAAGTGGATTTTCTCTATATCCGGTGCTTTATGAAAACCCCAAATTTCAGCCCCATAGTTAAATATACTACCGACGTATGTATCAAAAACATGTAGTTGGGTTTCAACGTTAAAAAAAATTTTCTTTGATACTCCCGAAATTGAAAATAATGCTTTTCTTCCTTGTTCAGCAATTTTTTGTTGAGTTTTCTTAAATTTACCATTAAAATTCATTTGTATCCCCAGATAATTAAATTCATCTACGGTTTCTAATACACATCCGTCATATAACCACTTTTCTTCTTTTCTTAATTTACCACCGTTTCGGAAAACCATTACTTTAGTTTTGGTAGTGTTTACAGTAAGGTTCCATTTCTTTGTGTAAAGTAATAAAGTATCTAACATTTTTTGCAGTCCCTCGGGAGTTTCTGCCATTAAAACCATATCATCAGCATACATAATTAAAAACAAGTTTGTCACGCTCGCATAACTAGATAAGTAAACATGGTAAGTATTTTTGTGGTGTTTCTATGTGGTATGTATGTAGGGTTTATATTTAGTGGTGCGCTACCTATAAGTCGGACCTCTCTGTCAGGTAAGTATTTTCGATAAGGCGCGAGAGATACCAGATGACGGGCGATCGGTAAGGCACGCTCTGGACGGAGGATCGTTCGAGGTATTGGAGACATTGTTATATTTGTCTCGTATGAGTGAAAGCACAGAAAGCTGACTGTGGTAAGTGTTTGCCCCTTTTTGGTTTATATTGCCCATGTATTTATCCGATTGGATTATAGTATTTACCTGTAGGAGACCGGTCAAGCATTTATAGTTGATGCGGTCCACTCGTGCGTGACTGAGTTGTTTACGTGTATGTTTGAATTTCTATAACTAGTTATTGTTTTATCTATATGTTATAATGGTAACTATAGTATCAATAAGCTGTATAAGCAAGACATTTGTATATCAGTCATGTATTAGTTGTATACGGGCCAGTTATTGTCATGTATTTAGTGTAAAGTAAGCGTATGCGTTTTCTATAGGTATGGAGGCCCATAGGTGATAGACTGTAATTATTTATTGTACGCTGTGGACCCGCATGTTTACCTAACTGGTAATTCGCATAAGTATGCTATATTATTCAGTAATTATAGTAATATTTAAGTAATGTTATTTAATTATCATGAATTTATATATAATTGTATATCTAGAAACCCCAGTTTGTTAGGAGTGTAAATGTATGGAAGCGCGTAAGTGAAATAAATATCTAGCTCTTGTATACGCGAAGAGACTTTTAAACTACCTGGAATATTACGGATTTCTACAAACTATGTCCTATTTTCTGTATTTACCAGCTTTCTACCGTGGATTATCAAGGGAACTGGGTGAGATGGACCAGCCAACACAGTAACAGTTTTGATCATGACAGGGTCATCTACATGTGATAGTCAGTGGCGGTATAACCCAGCCTTGTTTCCCGGTGATGCAGTTGACTCATATAAGTCAGTGGTCAACAGTTCGACCTACATGTATACCTGTGTGGTTTCCATGTGGCAGTGATGATGATTCCGATATCAGCTGATTGTTGCGTTAACACTGAAGTGTTATGAGATACTGAAGTATCTACATCTACACTCATAGCTGGCTACTCATGTGACGTGATAAGGACAGAGGACCAGAGGAGTTGATTGGAAAGGAAGAGGACAGAACTTTTAAAAAGACTGTATATATCCTTATGTGTAGTGTGAGTGTGAGTGTGTGTGCATTTTGTATATATAATAGCCTTATAAATACTGTAAATAAATATGTATATACTGTATAGAATGCTTTATTGTGTTATCAATACTGGGTATGGCTGTGCCGCTCTGACCACAGTTACAATTTGGTGGCCGCGATGGGATGACTGGTGGTCACATGAACAATATTTTTCTTTTTCCTGAATTTACTGTAAAAAGCTTTAGGATTACTTTTTCTCAGAAAAGCCATCATATTTCCCTGTTGAGCTACATATTCACGTTTTAATTTAGCTTCGAGTTTTTTATAAATACGCTTTTTAGATGTAAAAATGTTTCTATTTTCTTCTGACTTATCAGAATTGAAAATAAATAAAGCGTTTTTGAAATCAGTATATCTTTTCTTACAAAGTTCATTAAACCATGGCTTGTCCTCTACTCGAGTTTTTCTAGTCCGTCTTGGTGTACCTGTAATAGTATTTAAAGGCAATAACAATTCATTTAACATATTTGTAAACTTATTGACACTTTCATCTATACATTCTTGGTTATCTCCCCTTATGTTACAAAATTGTAACAGTTCTATACTATGTTCCTCTAAACAATAAAGCGACCTATCTGCATGGTCCTCAATCCATTTTGCCTTAGTATATGGACTTTTTGCATTTTCAACAACAGGTATAATACTAGTTTTTACCTCATACAAATCCACTGTAAAGCTAACTGGAGAGTGGTCTGAAAACACATTAAAAATGCCACTTTCAAAATAAAAAAATTTCTTTAAAAAATCATCGGACGACAATACATAATCTATTAGACTGGACCCTCTACTATTTAAAAATGTTATATTGCCATTAATATCATCTTTATGACGCCCATTTACGATTCTTAAGGACGTGGTTTTACATAATGTCAATAGGTGTCTACCAAATTGATTAACACAGGTGTCAGAGTTGGCTCGTTTTGGAGGTACAGGATCACTCGAATAATTAACAATATTTGAAACAACATGCTCAGGACCTTGTCTAACAACATCATCAGTAATATAGTCATCACAAACACCAGTTCTACTATTAAAATCTCCAACTACAATCACTTCACCTAGTGCTTTATATTCATATATCATTTCTTCTAGACTGGCAAAGACATCGATTTCACATTTGTGATAGAAAGTGCTATTTACTGGTGGGAAATAACAAGCAAAAATGTACACATCACTACCTTTGGTTCTGGAATTATTACATAACTTTAGTAAAACAATATTATCATTAATGTTATTTATTACCTTACAAATACCACAAAGAGACGATTTAATAAAAATTACAATTCCACCACCCTTACCATGCGTTCTAGGAAACACACAACTGACGTACCCTTCCAATTCCACTTCATCCTCTTTTTCAACCCATGTTTCATACAAACATATAATATCAAACTTATTTATAATATTTACAAAGTCTTCTATGTCTAATTTGTCCGTGATGGACCTACATACATTCCATGAAATAATGGACAGTCCTTCCACACAATCCTAATAGGAAATGTCGTGGTCCCTACTGGGTGGCGACGAATGCCTTGTTGAATAACTTCCAAAAATGTCGACAGGTTTTCAAACCGCGATAAATCCATGTAATGCTAGTATAGATACGTATATAATCACGGTTTAATTTCCTGCGTGTTAACTAATATGTATACATATATATGTTTTATTGTTATTACAGATGCCAACTCTACAGAAGCCAAAACTTCAATCAACAGAATGTGGTAGGGGAGGTAACTCCGCTTTTAAAATATCACCAATGTATTGTTTTGATATGTCGTGTTACTAGTCAGCTATCATGGGGTTTTCATAAATATAGCATATCTTCAAAATATGGTGCCTGATTTGTGCCATTTCGTCCTTTCCGGGGCGAAAAGACGAAAATCAAATATCTTAATTCCTCGTCCTTTCGTTCTTTCGACCAAAAAAGGCGAAAATTAACAAAACTTAAAGAGGTATGGTCGTTTTCCGCTTATCCTGACCTACGCCAGTACAGCGATATTCTGGGCTAAAAATACAGGTAAAAATGTGACCCCAGTGATTCACACTATACCAAAATAGATCGTCATGGTTCATTGGCGCGCAGTGTGTTGTGAACGGATTATGTAGTCAATCAATTCCACATGAAATTATTCCATTAACCATCCATGTATGCCTGTTGTCGACGCTGCAGTTCATTTACATTTAACTTTGAATGATACGGAGTTAATCGGTTATGATTTCACTCCTCATTTTATCCGAGTAAAAAGCTTCTATCTCAGCATTTCTATCTCTATATTAAATATGCATTTAGTGTTGAAAATATATTTCAAATAAAACCAAGAAAAATTAAATGGTATCATTCTTAGAAACATAAAGAAATATGAAAAAGATACACCTTGGTGATTCCAACTCCAAACCATTGGGTTGCTAAGCGATGACTTACGGGAATGTGAAGTTCATGATATCAGTTATAGTCAGTCTAGTAATGCTAAAATTAAAATATTTTATCAACTACGGTTTTTCAATTTTTCTATACCAGCGCATCGGAGGACCACTTTTTAGGAATAGGATTTTAGTTGCTTTTGGTACATAGAATAAAATTAGACATTGTAAAAGTTGGTCTTCCGATGCGCTCAATGTCAAAAAATGATATGAATGCGGGAACACCCCCTTCGAAAGTTGCAAATAGCTCGATTATGCAACTTTACGGTCATTTAATGAAACATCCATTGGAATGAACAAACAAACTTTTTGCAAATAAGAATTTTTATGTGTTATAGATTTAAAATTTGCATTCAAAAACTCAGTTTTTAACATTTTTTTTTTTTTTTTTTTAAAAACGGTCACCGTTAGGTCGAAAAGGGCAAATATGCACCATACCTCTTTCGTCGTTTCGCCCCGAAAAGACGAAACATCGTACGCGAATTAGCGACTTTAATTCTCGTCTTAAATTTCGTCTTTCGACTCGTGCCCTGTCCGGGTCTCGAACTCACGATCTACGGCACCCAACCACCTAGCCAGAAATACCCGCAGCTTATACCGCTGCGCCACATCGGCGTTCTTAAAAAAAGAACGTTTCAATGGCGCAGTGATGGTCGGCCCGATACCCGGACATGATCATTGTGGAAGTCGTCTATAAGATGATATGAATACCTGGATCGCAATGTATTTACATACAATAATACGAATTCCCTTAGCCACTGCATCACTTCTCATAGGAAAAACTCAACTCTTGTATAAATAAATTTGCTTATATTTATTGATAACTAGCGATAGGTATACGCCGACACATTTTACAAATACTCGAACTCATACACTCATTCACACATTACAACATCATGTATGTACTATAAACTTAAAATTCCCCACTGTGAAAATCATACGAATTATGAAATGCAATACATATATTTTACTAATTAATCCTGTATACATGTATGCCATCTTATATAAAAATAAGCAATTACTTGGTCTCGGATATTAATTTGCGTATACACGTGTGTCGCCTCTGGTCTACCCTCGCTGAATGACACACGTTATACCTAACACTGTCAACTGCACGTGCAAATACCATGACGCCACCTATGAGAAAACTCGCAACCTAAGGGAAAATAATTTCCGTCTAATTCGCTCCGCTCAAACCACGGAAATTTTATTTCCCTTAGCCACTGCATCACTTCTCATAGGAAAAACTCAACTCTTGTATAAATAAATTTGCTTATATTTATTGATAACTAGCGATAGGTATACGCCGATGAATCCAAAAGAACGGGAAATGCGAAAAATATGTATAACATTATAAACCTTAACTTTGCGAAACAAGCAGTCTCTCACAAAAGGAATCTTTAACATAACCATCTTTAGCGTTTTCACTTACCCATCTACCATGTCGTTTAAAAAGTCTATCTCCTATTCCTCGATTGGCAGCTGCCGTAGCACCCCCAGAACGCAAAGAATGTAGACAATATTTGGATATATCGTTTACGTGGGACCTGAAAGCTTCTATGAACAATTCACGTAAAGTAGTATAAGACATCACTTTTTTATCCTTCCTTAACTTATAACCATCTTTCAACGCACTCAAATTACACAACAAATGTACATCGTCACTCTCATCCACACCAAGCCATTCAAAATAACGTTCAATATTTACAACTGGACACAACTTGGTCCCTGTCCGTGAAATCACAATCCAAGCACCATCTCGGTACTTATCGGTCTTACTAGATTCTATAAACACGCGCATATGTGTGGAATCCGTTACAATGTCAGACCGTTTAATTTTCAATAACTCTTCACTTCGTAGTAATCCCGCGTATCCCAATAAACAAGCACATATGATACGTTGATTTTTAATGTTACCCTCCATGTAGAGAAAATCAAACATATCACTCAACATACGAATGGTTACAGGTTCCTTCTTAATCGCAGGACGAGCCAATTTCCGTTTGCCAGCCTCCAAAATATTTACAACTAATTAAGAGTCAGTTGGAGATTTAAAATCAAAAATATCATGAAACCACTTTAAACTATAAAAGGCATTAACCAATGGACTGGGTGAGTTTGCGGTTTGCATAATGGAAGTCAAATAAATTGCTACATGTAAAGGTTTTGCCGGTAAGGTGTCCCCAAAATTTATACCCGAATTAATGGCCCACTTTTTCCATCTGAGAAATCCCCTCTTGTAAGCCTTGCTTGTATTCACAGCTCGAGATCCCTCCAAAATCTCAGGTATCTGGGTCACCTTATCCAGCAGCACCTCCGGCAATTCATTGATCTCCCCACCGAAACTCTGCAAAAATATACGTATAAACAAAAATACATTATAATATATCAATTAAACTCTATACACAACTATCTTTCAACCTCATTAAACAAAAACACACAATTTGAAACCATGGTTCAATATTACATATCTTTGCAATATCGATGTAGTGAATTACTTCATATATCTAACAATCTATCTTAACTTTTATAAATTCCTGTTTATAATTTCCTCCGAAACAATGTCTCGACAAATTATCATGGCTTGCCAGCCTATATACATTTGTAACTGTCACGCATATTATCATGGCTTGTCAGCCGAGATAATCTCCAATTATCCCAGCAATTATCAAGGCAGCCACGCCTAACATTCACCATCAGCCAATTCAAAATATCAATTTCAATGCTAACATTTTGAATTTAAGGTCCTCCACACCAAAAATTCCACTTCCGTTTTTACACGGAACATAAAATTCCTTCTGCGATGGTAACTCTATACAATCCACTACATTTCTAATGAATGTACTATCCGTAGAACTACTACATACGAGTGGCCAAAAACTCGCAGATCTCCACACGGGTGCAACCAATACACCTGACGCATGCGTACGCATCATCTGTCTTAATACTCTGGGTATTAAGAAAATTGGCGGGACAAACAGTCCGAATTTTCCGGTCCAACTTACAGTAAATGCATCAACACCGGCCGAATTTTCATTCCAAAATCTTGAATAAAACAATGCCTTTTTAGTGTTATGCTCAGATGCAAACCAATCTACTTCTAAACTGCCCCACTTCGTTTCAATCATGTTTAACACACTAAAAGATATACCCCAGTCGTCTCTGTCTACAATACGAGATAAGTAGTCAGCCCTGTCATTCAGACTCCTAGGCAACCATTCCATTTCAATCGAAATTGATTTTGAAACACAAACTCGATAAATTTCAATCGCGACATCCTGTAATTCGCCTTTCATCGGACCTTTATGAACTATGCTGCACACTCCTGCATTGTCTGAAAACCATTTCAATCTGTGATCCTCTAATTGACCCTTCAAAGAAATTAAAACCCTCAACACAGCTACTAACTCTCTCCAAGTCGACGATTTTATACTTTCATCGACTGACCACATCCCATGAGCTACACTATCAACCGTATTCACTTCATAACCAGCAAAACCCGTTCCACTTGCGTCACTATAAATAATCTTGGAACAAACCCCTGTGTCACGTAGTCGTCTGGAATTAAGTTTACTTATGGTTTGTGTCCAGAACTGTAGTTGTACGATACTCTCCTCAGACAATTTGATATACGAATTCCAACTATAAGCTGTATGTACATCCATAGAAAGATACCTAGTCATAATCTGTGAAACATTTCCTATAACTACGTTCATAGAAATAATCTGCCCTACGAAACTAGCAACTTTTCTCACCTGTACTCGGTTACCCTTCTGAATACTGCCCTCAAGTTCAGCCACTGTAGCTAAAGCCTTGTCAACTCTACGGACAGGAATATGTATTAACCCGTTTAACGCATCCAAGATTACACCTAGAAATTCTAATTCCTGCGTTGGTACCCACAAAGATTTTTCTGCCTTGGGTATAAAACCAGATTTCAACAAATCCTCCTTAATCTCATCTGCTGCTAATTGAGTGAGAGAGGCATTAGGACCACACCCAAATCCATCATCAAGAAACATAACAATCAGCTTACCCTCACCTCTCCATTTAGCTACCAATGGCCTTGTTATTTTCGTAAAAATATAAGGAGCTGTTGATAAACCGAACGGTAAAACCAAAAATTTGAAATAAACAATCTGGCCGTCCATCAACCAAGAAAAACCCAAATATTCAGTATGAGGCCCATAAATATCCACAAAATGATACGCTGAATGTATGTCAAATTTAAACATAAAAAATCCCTGTTCTAAATACATCAAGGCCAGCCTCAAATCTTCAAATTTCACAGACTGTTTCCACAAATGTTTATTGATCGACCTCAAATCTAATATCAATCTCTTCTTCTTATTATTTTGTACAGATACAGTTAACGGATTTACTACCGTTGGTACATGGTCACATTTTTTCACTAAGCCCCTGTCTAGCAGATCTTTAATAGCTTGAACCACAAACTCCTTCTCATTCAAAGCTGACATATTGTTGTTTAAAAATAAACTATCTGGCCGAGAATAAAAGGGAATTTTGTATCCATTAAAAATTGTATCTTTGATAAAATCACAAGCCCCTATTTCCTGCCAAAAATCTATATGTCTTTTTAACCTTCCCTTAACAATAATATGTTTTTGCCCTTCCTCATATTCATAATAATCATGGGTAAAAACACTATCATCAATAGTCTCATACTCATCTTTGAAAGTGTTCGCATCAACGTTATCTACGTCATCACTTTTTGGTTCCCACTGATTGGTCCGTTCCTGCTCTGTTGGGTCCAATGTGGGGACAGTCCTTCCGGAAGTGGTTCCACTCTCCGCAACTGAAGCAGGCTCCACTCCTGGGCCCGCTGAACATACGAAAGGGCTGATCCATTCTGTATCCCGACCTGGCCGGTCCAAAACCATTAGCTCCCCCAGCTGCCGGTCCACTCCAATTAAACATAGGCACACTGCTACCGCCATTATTAAAAGTAACACCTTGAGTAGCGCGTTTTCCTTGACTTGGTTTTTTCTTAAGTCTATCTTTTTTCCTCTTAACGGCCCTAGCCTCTGCCCGATGAATCTTGTTTTCATCCTCCGAATCACTGGCCACAGGATTACTTTCATATTGCCGCACTGTCTCCCAGCCGCCTTCGGAAGTATCGGCGATACGAATGAGTTTATTACGTTGTTTCAGTTTATCTTCACACTCTGACAATACTTCCTTCAAATAGTCAACTTTACCGTTAACCAAAGCCCACTGTGCTTGCTTTACAATGTCAAGTATTTCAGTGTTAAAAGAATACTGTTTCTTGTTACCTTCGTATTTCCACGACAGCTCTGTTTCAGTTTTTAACTTTTTAACTTCGGAGACTACCGTCTGGGACTGACCACGCACCTGTTCCTTCAATTCATTTAGTTCAATTTTCTGGCTTCTGAATTCACTCAAAATCTGTTTCAGAGTAGCCGAAACTTCAGACTCACTTCCAAGCTGTGAACTCTCTTTGTTTTCCATACCCGTATACAGCAAAAAAAGCAATTACTTGGTCTCGGATATTAATTTGCGTATACACGTGTGTCGCCTCTGGTCTACCCTCGCTGAATGACACACGTTATACCTAACACTGTCAACTGCACGTGCAAATACCATGACGCCACCTATGAGAAAACTCGCAACCTAAGGGAAAATAATTTCCGTCTAATTCGCTCCGCTCAAACCACGGAAATTTTATTTGTACATATATTATAAATATTTCTCTCGGTACAACTACGACAGGAAATTCAAATCTATATCTTCGGATCACCAACACATAGTGTATATGATACATTGTGCTAATAAATAGATATATCACATAGTAACACAAATGACGAAGGAAGACAACTTTTTGACTCGTGCCCTAACCGGGCCTCGAACTCACGATCTACGGCACCCAATCGCCTAGCCAGAAATACCCGCAGCGTATACCGCTGCGCCACATCGGCGTTCTTGAAGTTCAATGGCGCCATTGTGGAAGTCGTCAATAAGATTATATGAATACCTGGATCGCAATGTATTTACGTACATGGATACGAATTGTACATATATATATACGCCATTCAACGAGTGTAACGCAATCAGGGGTCTTGAAAAAGAGGGGGGGGGGGGGGGGGGGGGGGTCCTGACCCCTGGATCCGCTAGTGAGTACGATAAAAAAAAACTCGCTAACTGCCATAAACAAGAATTGTACCTGCTGTCCCCATTGCATGATCGTAAGAGGCGACTAGGGATCTTTTCTAGCAACTTTGTTCTTCCTAATGTCTCCCTTCACACTGCCCCAGTTTTGGCATTTACTTGACCGCTCGTCCTTGTGAGGAATGTCCCCTGGTCGAGACATACTGGAGTCCATAAAAATGGTTGTTGCTATTCCTACTTAGCACTTAATGTTTTTGGGAGTCGATCGACTGCCTACCCAGAAGTCCGTATGCCAAATAATCCGAAGGCCCGTTAGTCCGAAGGCCAAAAGTCCGATGTATAAATCACGGCCACGTAGACTTAGTATGCAAATCTCATAGTACAAGATGTGCGTGGACAAGAATTGTAGAGACCTGAAATTATTAACACAGAATACGACGATTTAAAAACTTTATTAACTTAATTTAACGCCATGCAACAATCTTCCAAAGTTACATCATCAAACGGACTGTATTATAATCTAACGTACGCTGTGCCATCATATAACTAATCATCATTCACCATACCATCATATAACTCATCATCGTCTAACATATCATCATCTAACTCATGATCGTCTAACATATCATCATCTAACTCATCATCGTCTAACATACCATCATCTAACTCATCATCGTCTAACATATCATCATCTAACATATCATCATCTAACTCATCATCGTCTAACATATCACCATCTAATTCATTATCATCCAACATACCATCATCGAACACATCACCACCCAACATACCATCATATAACTCATCATCGTCTAACATATCATCATCTAATAACTCATCATCACCCAATATATTATCATCTAACTCATCATCGTCTATCATATCATCATCTTACTCATCATCGACTAACATACCATCATCTAACTCATCATCATCCAACATATCATCATCTAACTCATCATCGTCTAACATATCATCATCTAACTCATCATCGTCTATCATATCATCATCTAACTCATCATCATCCAACATATCATCATCCAACATATCATCATATAACTCATCATCATCTAACTCATCATCACCCAATATATTATCATCATCTAACTCATCATCATCAACTCATCGTCAATCAATATACCATCTAACTCATCATCTAACATATCAATTTTTCTTTTAATGTTACTTCACCATGTTGACTGAATTTTATCTAACATTATAATGGCCTATGGTACACCAATGAAAAAACTGTACGCTAAATTGAAATTATCATAATAATCCAAAATACTAAACGTTACTCAGACTTCTACCATTATAGCCATTCGGACTATCGGCTTGCAAGCGCCCGTGGTTCCGTTGTGTCATCTCCTTGCCTTTTGAGCATGTGACTAACTCGGATGTGCATGTCAGGCGAGTATCGTCGTTGAAGCAAAGGACGTTTACTCTCCTTGAACACATGTAACTTTGAACACCCCATTCATTACATCAGGTTAGATTAATTATACATGTGCATCTCCACATGGGCTTAGAATCGATATACGTCACAGATGTCAAGTGATAAGGTTTTCTCTTTTTAAATCTTATTTTAGAAAATATGAAAAAATATATTTTAAATTATATATTAATACCAGAGACCTATATAGTATATAGGTCTCTGTTAATACTACCAAAACAGAGACTGTAAATTTGAAAATATGTTAGACATGCTCTCCTCCCAATGTCTTGTCTGAAATTATATATGATTGACAGGTTTAGTTGGAATATTCTTTTTCTAGTATTAGGTGTGACGCTTCCGTCACATTACGTAATCCGCTGGACTCCCCGGGTCGCCTGCAGAGTGACCCAATGAATGGGAGAGTATATCCATGCCCGGGGGCTACCGCTGAACAACAGCCGTGGAATGCTCTGCTATCGCCGGACCGTATCGTCAACAAGCCAGTAAACCGTGAACAGGTATCCTAGTTGTATTTTGAGACTGATCAGATAAACTAGCATCCGACTGAAGACAGCCACTTTTGTCATATGAGACTTTATATATGCTCGTGTATAAAGGGAAGGAGAGTTTGAAGGGCATTCATTGTTAAAGTGTGGCGATTATAAACCTTAGGAATAAATATAGCGATCCATGGATGGTAGACACTGCAAATACAGGTGAAAATTAAAGGTAAGTCATAACTTCAATGTAAGAAACTACTTACTATATTTGATGCTGGTTTAAATATGTTTGTAGTGATCATTAATAAATTTATAATATATAAATGTATTTGTCATTTCAAATCGTTAAAGGGGTCGCCAGATGACGCGCATATTGAGTAACTGTTCGAGTCATCACTGTTCAACTTTTGATTTGAATTGCTCAATATTCCCGATGTTTTTCTCATTTAATTTGGTTTAATATGATTAAGTTTTCATTGAAATTCACTGATTACATGTTTTTGTTGAAGTCTGATAAATTTGCATGCTGTACTGTTGTGTTTTTTAATGTGTGTACACTTATAATATACCTAACTTATTATAGACAAAAACGGGCCTGAACAAAATGGCGGACTAATACGCGAGGCAATTAATCAGATCCACGCCCGCGGGTGACAGGGATATGTATAATATAGTAAACAGTGATTCACCACCGGTTCCCATACTAACATCATCTTAAATACATGTAGTCGAAAAGGAAAATACTGCATTGATTTATCTAAAAACAATTATCACCTACAATGTATTTAGCAAAAAAAGAAAAAAAATCGGCATGTATTTTCATCTTATATAAAATTCACGATAACTTATTTATCACAAACAATGTCTGTTTATCATGTATAAACGGGTTTTCTCTTCTTTTTTTTAAAGTTTTGAATAAAAAATGTCATTTTCAAAGAAATAAAGGGATGCTAATTATCTATGAAAAAAAACCTTTGAAAACTAATTTGCATTAACTTGTGTAATTTGCATCAAGCCAAATCTTGATAAATTAGGTATTGTATTTGAAATGATATATGAACAATTGATATCATAGACCAGGGTCTTATACATTGTATAAAAGTTTCAAGGATATATATACACGACCTTGAAACTTTATGTACACCTGGATGACTCGTTTGGTTTGGTTTATTTTGGTTAACGTCCTATTAACAGCTATGGTCATTTAAGGACGGCCTCCCGTGCGTGCGACATGCATGCATGTGGTGAGTACTCAGGCTAATGTATCATTGATGATATAAAAAGGAAAAATAAAAAAATAAGTGTCAAAGTCATGGTATAAAGTGATTGCATGATTGCTCTGCCTCAAATAAACACATCAAATAATCCTTGTTAAAACTTAAAATATTCTGTATTCCAGTCCCATTCTTAAAGATGAACCATGATGAAAAGTTCACAGGTCAAAAGGTCAAGGTCATGAAAAATGTGTAAATTTGTTATTTGAAATATCTTTATTCCTGAATTGAATTCCAGTGGATTCATATATATAAAGATGACCAGAAATTAGAATAACTCCTATGATTTGTCTTGTGTTGCCATAAGGTCAACTTCTCAATTATGTATTTAATAGAGAAGAAAATCACTTTTTTTATTTTATTTGCTGTTTTTTGCTGTATGAAAAGTATGAAACTATTGGTAGTATTTCTTCATGAACATTTTGTGTTTCCATTTATTTATTATTAGCAATGAGCCAATGACAAGACCCTTAATTTATGTACTATAAGAGATGTGACCATGTTGGTTTTCAAAATGTGAGCATCAATTAAATCAAAACCCATCATGGAAAATGCATCACACAGACAAGGATGTACTTTGTATATATACCTGTCACAAAAATCACTGCATTTATTTTAATCAAACATTGTGAAGTCCTATAAATGATCATACTGAGTTATAATACTGTGAACATGTTCAAGGTCATGAAAAGGTCACCATGTACCGGTAACACAATATTTGTCATTCTTGTGACTTAAATCTCTGATTTAAAACTCTCCGGTCATCTTTGCTGTTTCTCTATATGGATTCAGTGAAAACAATTATCAGATAATGAAGTTATGATCCGATTTACACATGAAGATGTCTGTGTTCCTGTACAAACTATTGACTGTTTTAAACAATTGTGAAGCAAATTCTATAAACTCAGATTAAATACTATTGTAGGCCTGGATGGAGGTGTGTAAGGAGTCTTGAATGGATGGAAGTCCAAGTGGTCTGGTCACTATATATATACCCCTGACATCTTTTCATGTCAATCGTCAGCTGAAAGGCCGCAAGGCTGTAATAGCGGATGTAAAACCCATTAAATTAATTAATTTAGGTCATAATAGGAAATCAAACCACATTAGCTTATCTATAGGTTGAAATGTGAGTGTGTTGTTATATTGTCACCCATTTGTTTGCTGGGTTTATCGCCCCGTGAACAGCCAGGGTCTTCTGGTAGTAGTTAGTGACTACCACACTGAACAATATAGGGAAGGTCTGTCACATGCCATCCAAGCATTTAGGGTAAAGTGTCTTGCCCATGCACACAACTATGACAGCACAGGCTGGCCCGTTTCTCAGCTTCCTGAGAAACACAAGCCAACATGGGTAGGGAGCATATTTGTTTTGGCACTATTCAATTGTAAGTGCATAACCAAATTCAAACACCAAAGTTGGATGACACATACACCAGGGTTTGCACTGGGCATTTCATAAATGGGGTCCTTTTCAGATAAAATGGGGTCCCTGTGAATAATTTGAATGGAGCTTCCAGAAAAAATGGGGTCCTTTCAATTTTCTGTGCTTCAAAAGGCTATTGAAATGGCTTCAACGTAAACCCTGCACACTTTACTTTCTACATATGAAGTAGCATACGGATACTGCAATTATGTAAGTGCAATTGATTATAATCAAGTGGAATTGCCTTCAATGCAAAAAGTACTAAAATCAGATTTTAAACACTGACTATATATATGTACTTTATATTTCAGTGTAAATTGTTGAGCCAGTAAGTCACGCAAAAGGATTTATGTTATATATGAGACCTTTATAATTACTTGCAAATATGTAATTTTTTTTTTCATCATTGACAGGTGAGACGAGGAACATGTTACCTGTGTACCTGCTGACCCTGCTGCTGACTGGGACAGACGCGGCCACTCTGTTTGGTAATTATTAGCATTTAATATAACTCTTAATATTCTGATCTGAAAGGCTACCATGTAGCAGCAACAAAATAGAGTAGAATGCCTTATCCAATTAAAGTCTCTTGTGGAACACATAATTAATTGTCTTCTGGTAGAATATTAATGAAGGGAGACATTGTATTAGTACCAGTTCTTCTGCTTCTGATTCTAGTGATTTCTTGTCCTGGCCATAAATTCTGAATTGTTGAAGGAACTCGGAAAATACTTGCACCATGGCCATCTGAAGGTCAAACAATTGAAAAAATTTCAGCAATTTCTTGTCCAGTCCAAGCTTTCTACATTTTTGAAGATATGTTGGTGAAACTTGTAACATAGTTTGTTTCATCCTCTAAGGTTGATGTGCTGTGCACTCCTGTAGGTCACCGTGACCTTGACTTCAAGGTCAAAGGTCAAATAAATGCTAATTTTTCCAAAAATTCTTGTCAGGGTGTTAACTTTCAAACTTTAACTTAATTAAAATTGCTGTATATCTTAATCACCCACTGACAACATACACTGCGCATTAGATCCTTGTGACCTTGACTCCAAGGTCAAAGTTCAAGTAAGTGCGAGTTTTGCCCAGACCATAACTTTTTAACCATTGAAGATATCTTGACAATACTGGCCGTGTGTGCTTGCATTAAATACTTAAAGCTGATGCGCATTGCACTACAGTAGTTTTTTTTTTGACAATCTAAAATGTAAAAGTGCATATTTTTCAAATAATTTCTTATCAGGCAATAACATTAACCATTTGTTGTATGCTTTCATCACCCCACTGACAAAGTGCGGTGTGACCTTGACCTTCAAATCAACAGTTAATTGAATGCTGATTTTTCCAATAATTCTTGGCATTTGCAAAAAGCTTGATGCATAAGTAATATAAGGGAAAGAGGATATGTGATTTCATAACTAGATGTTAACTTTTTTGAGGGTAAAAATGAGAATGTTCATTTCTATGGTGTTTGTATTTACAGTTCTCTTAAGGGTCTGAATGCTAAACCTTTTGTGTCATTTAACTTACTGTCCAGTATATGTTTCAAGTTGTACTTGTATACATTAGCATTGACTTATCCAGATAATATTGTCATATATGTGGTATTTAAAGAGTCCAAATACGACTATCAGTTTTTTTCTTCGGATGACCCCAGAGCCCTGTAGAACATATGGTTCAGCTACGCGGCTGGCCTTTTATCAAAATTTGTTGTCACCACATGTGTCAGGGTGGAGTATATAACATTAGAAATTGTCGCTGTTACAGATAAATATTATGTAATTGAGTTAAAACTCTATTTTTCAGACTGTCCGAGTGATTGGCTTAACAATGAATTCACTTGTTACAAGTTTTTGTTTGACCCTAAGGCCTCCTATGAAGAAGCTCGTGCATCATGTGCTGTAAGTACTGTGATCTTTTAAACCAAATTGACTCTGTTTCATGTAATTATACATATAAAATTATTGTTTCGTGTTGTTATACATATAAATTATGAATAACACACAATACCCTCCAGTCTCTATCAGGGAGTTTGTACAATACTGTATATTAAAACACAGCTGTTTATAAACACATGTAATGATGTGCTTTATTCTGTGAATTGTAAGAGAATCAAAGGCTAAAGGAGCTAAATCTACTGAAATGATAATAATAAAAAGAACTATTCATCTTTGGGGGAATTTAAGACTTGCGTAATTACACAAACCTTTTTTATGATTCCAGATAATGGGGTCTTCCCTACTGTCTGTGGGCAGTCTCGGTGAACACAATTTTATCAACAATTGGCTACAGCGTAATGATTTTTACAGGTGAGAATTAATTAACAGGTATATGTAGGGTGTACTGGTGTAATATTTTAGGACTTCTGGCGAGGGGATTGACTATGATGAGCAGAACCAGGTAATGGTAGAACAAATTATTTATTTTTATATTGAATCATGAAGTTTCCGTCCACAGAACTAGCTATAGCTAGTAGACATTTATTGGCCTAAGCATGCTGTATGATTGTCATCATTGTTAAATAGAAATTCTAGGAACTTATAATAAGCCCATGTCTGTTGTAATTAAAAAAAATCCTTACAATTACTTGTATTGTCTTGTATTGTCTTGTAATGTCTTGTATTGTCTTGCATTGTCTTGCATTGTCTTGCATTGTCTTGTATTGTCTTGCATTGTCTTGTATTGTCTTGCATTGTCTTGCATTGTCTTGTATTGTCTTGTATTGTCTTGCATTGTCTTGCATTGTCTTGTATTGTCTTGCATTGTCTTGTATTGTCTTGTATTGTCTTGCATTGTCTTGCGTTGTCTTGTATTGTCTTGTATTGTCTTGCAATAAGCCTGCCCCAGACTTTGAGTCAAAGATTTATATTGGCCTCATGGGCTTTATACAGGAAAGATATATGGTAGGTATCAGTTGAGGCTTTCTGAAATGTTAAGTTTAATTTCTTAAGATTTTCCAGACTATTAATGATATTGTGATGTCCCCAGGAATGTGATACATTGTCCAAACTAATAGAATGATTTTGTCCCAATGAACATGTTTGATTTCCCAACTAATAGAATGATTTTGTCCCAATGAACATGTTTGATTTCCCAACTAATAGAATGATTTTGTCCCAATGAACATGTTTGATTTCCCAACTAATAGAATGATTTTGTCCCCAGAAATGTGTGGTATACGAGTGGATTACAGGAAACAGGCAGTACCAATACCTACAGGTGGGCCAGCGATAGCTCATTGATCTCCTCAGATCTGCAGTTCTGGCTCCCCAACCAGGACAACGTTCAGGGCGAAGTCATCATCTACAAATTTGATGGTAAATGTGTCGTTCAAACTGCAACTAATTTTATATCTACTTTTTAGTGATATGATCATCTACCAAAATTAATTAAGACAAGTATCTTGAAAAACATTTAAGGTCACAAATGTCAAATATGAGAAGATTTTCACACAACTTCTAGCAAACTGTAAGATAAGGGCCATGCTGCTCAGAGCTTAATTGTAGTGAAATTATGTAGTATAAAGATGATGTTTTACGTAAGCTTTTGGGGAATTGATTGAATGCTATGAAAACAAAATCTGATTATGCTTTATTTACTGAAAGAAGTTTTTTTATCATAAATATGAAAACTAAGAGTACATTTAATCAAATGCAGGTGAAATATTTGTAGTTGTGGTAATTTTTTATATCGATCAGGCAGTGATAATATTAAATTGATACTCAGGTGCAGTACTGTATATATTGTAATGTGATGTTTTTTTACAGGTGCTAATTACGGATGGAGTAAGTCGGCTAAGGATGTGATGCGGTCGTATGTCTGTGAGATTAGCCAGGAGGAGGCCTATAGATTGGTGCAAGAGAAACGAGACTTTGGTGATTATAATTTTATTATATACTATTACAGCATTACTACTGTCCGTAAGAGCTGGAATTCCATTTTGGAAGAAATTATCTTTAATTTCCTCTGAGCAAATTCGAAAGTATAAGAATGAGTTTAGAATATTTTGGAGTCGAGCTGTGCTGGCCTCAGGGAATAGTTAATTCATTGTCTGCTCTACGGTTTAATATAGAAGTTAGGAAAAGTAGTATTACAAGGTCACATCAATTTTCTACAGCAAGCTCATCATTTGGATTATATAACTTTCAAAATTGTTAAAATTCCTCTTCTGAAGTCATTGTGTTACACAAATCTATTGTATGTAATGACTTGTACAGACATCACCATCACACAGACACTCTTCCTTTATTAAAGTAAATTTGTCTTTATGATTGGTTTTTCTCAGAATATGGCCAAGTGGTGTCTAATCTAGATGACATCATGTTTGGACCACAGATGACACTTCAGCCACAGAGTGTTATCGTGGTTTCCCGGGCAACCAAGGCTATCCTGGAATGTCGTGCCATTGGCAACCCTCGTCCTGATTTTACCTGGTACAAGGCTGTCAATGGCTCAGAGTTGAAGGTAAGTCTCTGGCCATTCGGAGGCCAGGGTTGTTGTAGGAACATGAATAACAAAGTCAAATTCTGTTAATATTAGTCAGATGTTGATGCCGTAAGAAATAATTCTGATGCGTGTTGGCTTCAATAGGGAGGGTGGAAGTGCTGATTTTGGCCATTTTAGAAATATGTAGTTGTGGACTTGTAGTATTTGGACAAATTATATCATATATGGATTGAATAGATTTTTTTAATTTTCATTGCGCAGTAGCGCGCCTCGGAGGATATGTAGCTAGCTACTGGTATTCATAGCCGCAATGAAAATTAAAAAAATCTATTCAATTCATATATTTACATAACCTTGATTTAAAAATTTTATATCGAGAAAACGAGAAATTTTATTAAAAAGAAAAATTTGTCATGTATACGACGAAACGCCAAATTATTAGAACAGCCGGGAGATCCCGCCTATGCACTACGCCATTGTTTTAATGTCGTTTCGCATTTTCCGGTCTTTTTTGTTTAATTTTGTATAAAACAAAAAGAAAGAAGTATTAAAGTAAAAATAATATTAAATACAATCATTCAATATTTTTAACACTTATCTCGTACCAACGTTATCGATTCAAGGGAAGCTACTCTTTCCTGTCTTACTGTCGATGGCGTATTAATATGACGCGATTAATCAGGTGATTTGCACGAGAGACAATGTTTTCATACGGTTTTCATAGTGTATTCATGGTCATATGTTTGTTGTTTTCACTTGGTATGTTCATATCAGCAAACCACATTAGGAATGTAAATATATCAATATGTCAATAATCATGTTTAGGGATGTCTGAGCTATTTTTTCTATCTTCATACATTACCTTAATATATTTATGCAGAAGAAGCTTTATTGATGATGATGACAACAACAACGACAAATATTATGATCAATGATGATGATGATGATAATGATGAGGATTTTTTTATTATGACAGATTACCTCCAAAGATGATGATCGTTTTACACTGACCAATGGAAAGTTGACAATCCAGAATCCTAACGAAGATGTGGATGCTAATGACCGTTACCAGTGTATAATAGAGAACAAATATGGCAAGATCTTTAGTGATCCTGTGTCCCTGGCATTTGGCTGTAAGTCTTCAAAAGAAAATTCTCTATAGATTTTACCATCAATGTTAAAGGAAAAGTAATTCTGTAATCTTTATCTGTTTCATAAAATGATGATATGAGTTTAGAAACTTTGAGATAGAAAATATTTTGACACATGAAGAGGTAGGTAACAGCTATCTGGCATATTTAGTAAGACAAATATTCCTTATTGTATACTAACATATTCAAATAATTATTCTATTAAGCATAATATAATTTTTCATTGAAATGTTGCGTTAAATTATAATAACAATGTCAAATTATGATTGCTCTAATTGTATTCATCACTAATAAAGTTAGTGTTAAAATTCAGTAATATCTGATATACTAAAATGTTAGTGCCTTTACTATGGTCTGTAGAACATCTGTGTAGGATTATAACACTTGTATTTTCACTGCTCTGTTCTTTTTTGTATACTTGTTGCTGTGTTTTTGTCACTGTTCAATTTTCAGTGCTTGTTTCTGTGATTCTGTCACTGTTCAATTTTCAGTGCTTGTTTCTGGTATTTTGTCACTGTTCAATTTTCAGTGCTTGTTTCTGGTATTTTGTCACTGTTCAATTTTCAGTGCTTGTTTCTGTGTTTTTGTCACTGTTCAATTTTCAGTGCTTGTTTCTGTGTTTTTGTCACTGTTCAATTTTCAGTGCTTGTTTCTGTGTTTTTGTCACTGTTCAATTTTCAGTGCTTGTTTCTGTGTTTTTGTCACTGTTCAATTTTCAGTGCTTGTTTCTGTGTTTTTGTCACTGTTCAATTTTCAGAGCTTTGATTCTCCAGTAACATGACTGGATTATAAGTGATTCTAGAGAATTTCTTTTGAATAAATGCTTGAGAACATGACATTGATTGACTATTGGTAGAGTTATAACCTGACTAAAATGCTTGTGTTTTCAGTCTTGGGAGACTTTTCTAATGTACAGGATGCCCCTGTGTATGCCTTTGCTTATGATGGAGCTGTGATCAAGTGTAGCAACATTAAATACAAACCAGGTAACCATTTCTCTTACTGTAGAGAACTTCCAAGATTTATTGTCAGGATTGGTTCTTTTTCAGTTAGATTAAATGAGAAATGTAAAGTCTTGATTCAGTCAAAATTTAAATACTATGATATAAAATTGTATATAAGATTTATGAATTAAGGAATTCCATAGATAGAAATAAAATTACATGAATTTGGAAAATATCAAGTGAAATATTTTCATTTTGGAGAATTCAAAGGAATCAGAATAATATGAAATATTCTGAATTGAAATGAAGCTGACATTTTGAAGAGATAAAGACACAGTCTTTCGTTACAGCTGCAGTATTTAACTGGCAGAGAGGGGAGAAGCGAGAATATATCTTCGCCTCCACCACACCCTATACCTTCATCTCGAGTAACGGTCAGCTCTACTTCTCTGAGGTGACCAGAGTGGACGAGGGAGACTACTACTGCCAAATCACACTGACCGCTCTGTCTGGAACCGCTCTAGGGACATCGCAGGCTCCGAGTAAAACCAGTCTTGTCATCACTCTTAGTATTATAGATCAAGGTGAGTTGTGTTACTAGGGAAGTATGTCAAGGTGAGTCAGTGTTACTAGGGTTATAGGTCAAGGTTAGTCAGTGTAATTAGGGTAATAGGTCAAGGTGAGTCAACATTACCAAGGGAGTAGGACATGGTGAGCTGTATTACTAGGGTTATAGGTCAAGGTGAGTCCGTGTAATTAGGGTTATAGGTCAAGGTGAGTCAGCATTACTAAGGGAGTAGGACATGGTGAGCTGTATTACTAGGGTTATAGGTCAAGGTGAGTCCGTGTAATTAGGGTTATAGGTCAAGGTGAGTCAGCATTACTAAGGGAGTAGGACATGGTGAGCTGTATTACTAGGGTTATAGGTCAAGGTGAGTCCGTGTAATTAGGGTTATAGGTCAAGGTGAGTCAGCATTACTAAGGGAGTAGCTCAAGGTGAGTCAGTTTAACAAGGTTTATAGGTCAAGGTGAGTCAGTGTAATTAGGGTTATAGGTCAACGTGAGTCAACATTACCAAGGGAGTAGGACATGGTGAGCTGTATTACTAGGGAAGTAGGTCAAGGTGAGTCAGTGTTACTAGGGTTATATGTCAAGGTGAGTCAGTGTAATTAGGGTTATAGGTCAAGGTGAGTCAGTGTTCCTAGGGTCATAGGTCAAGGTGAGTCAGTGTTACTAAGGTTATAGGTCAAGGTGAGTCAGTGTTCCTAGGGTCATAGGTCAAGGTGAGTCAGTGTTACTAAGGTTATAGGTCAAGGTGAGTCAGTGTTACTAGGGTTTTAGGTCAAGGTGAGTCAGTGTTATTAGGGGAGTAGGTCATGGAAAATCAATGTTACTATATAATAGGTTTAAAGAGTAGTATGAATTAGTGTTTATGGGGGTAAAGGTCATGGCATTGTATATCACATATGGGCTTAACCTCTACTAACATACATGTACATGTTATGTTACTTATTTATTAACAACTGTGGAAAATATCTACTTTTATATATAAGTCACACATACAAAATGAGGACCATTATTACATCGCATACAATTGTTAGGTGAATTTCGTATTTTCAACAGCTGCCAAAACTGACTGGGGACCTGTCATCCAGGATGATTTCATAGCTGTGTTCCCACAGCCTCCTCTGAAGGGCCAGGATGTTCGATTGGAGTGCTTCGCTTATGGATCGTAAGAGTTCTTGTTAAAATAGCTTACATACTTACGTTCAAAGGGTGATGGTAGCAAATTCTATACAATTTTAATTTTCCCAATTATTGTCATGTAAACAATTGACATAGGTACCAAACATAGATTTTAAAGGTAGGAAAAGATTACCATGAATAGAACAATATTCCTTTGATATGATATGCAGACAAACTAAAATATGATTTGTTTATGCAAAAATATTGAACACATCCATTTATTTGAAGGATCATTGGTATTCTTGACACATCAATTCCATGGGTCTATCACTTGTGTTTTATTTTATTTTTAGCCCACCATCATCAGATGGTGGGCTATTCAAATTGCCTTTCGTCCGTCGTCCGTCGTCCGTCGTTCCGTCCGTCCGTTAACAATTCTTGTTACCGCTATTTCTGAGAAAGTACTGAAGGGATCTGTCTCAAATTTCATATGTAGGTTTCCCTTGGTGCCTAGTTATGCATATTGCATTTTGGGACCGATCAGAAAACAACATGGCCGACAGGCAGCCGTCTTGGATTTTGACAATTGAAGTTTGTTATCGCTATTTCTCGAAAAGTACTGAAGGGATCTTTCTCAAATTTCATATGAGGGTTCCCCTTGGTGCCTATTTATGCATATTGCATTTTGGGACCAATTGAAAAACAACATGGCCGACAGGCAGCCATCTTGGATTTTGTTAGTTGAAGTTTGTTACCGCTATTTCTCAGAAAGTACTGAAGGGATCTTTCTAAAATTTCATATGTAGGTTCCCCTTGGTGCCTCGTTATGCATATTGCATTTTGAGACCAATTGGAAAACAACATGGCCGACAGGCAGCCATCTTGGATTTTGACAATTGAAGTTTGTTATCGCTATTTCTCAGAAAGTACTGAAGGGATCTTTCTAAAATTTCATTTGTAGGTTAGCCTTGGTCCCAAATTAAGCAAATTCCATTTTTGGACCAGTTAGAAAACAACATGGCCGACAGCTTCTATCTTGGATTTTGACAATTTAAGTTTGTTATCGCTATTTTACAGAAAGTACTGAATGGATCTTTCTCAAATTTCATATATATGTTCCCCTTGGTGCCTAGTTAGGCATATTGCATTTTGAGACCAATCGGAAAACAACATGGCCGACAGGCAGCCATCTTGGATTTTGACAATTTAAGATTGTTATCGCTATTTCTCAGAAAGTACTGAAGGGATCTTTCTCAAATTTCATATGTAGTTTGCCCTTGGTGCTTTGTTATGCATATTGCATTTTGAGACTAATCAGAAAAGAACATGGCTGTCAGGCAGCCATCTTGGAATTTGACAATTGAAGTTAAATTTTGTTATTGCTATTTCTCAAAGTACTGAAGGGATCTTTCTCAAATTTCATTTGTAGGTTCCCCTTGGTCCCAAGTTAAGCATATTCCATTTTTGGACCAGTTAGAAAATAACATGGCTGACAGGCAGCCATCTGGGATTTTGACAATTGAAGTTTGTTATCGCTATTTCTTAGAAAGTACTGAAAGGGAGCTTTCTAAAATTTCATATGTAGGTTCCCCTTGGTCCCTGGTATTGCATTTTGGGACCAATCCGAAAACAACATGGCCGACAGACAGCCATTATCGCTAAATCTTAAATTTTATATACAGGTTCCCCTTGTTTGAATAGTACTAAATGGCTGTTTCTGAATTGACACAGATTAGTAAGACTTAGAGGAAGGGAAAAGTAGAGAAAAGATCAATCTGACATGGAACCTATAAAGGTCATTCAATGGTGGGCGCCAAGATCCCTCTGGGATCTCTTGTTATTGATAATAATCAAGAAATAGCTGTTTGAGTGACAGCTAGACCTGGGTATGTGGTGTTAATACAAATTTTTGCTGTTATTTATTTTCCCCCAGGGCCCAGAACTACATTGATATGTGGCACTACAGCTGGAGTAGAGAAGGCCAGCCGATGCCAGAGACAGCTAAGTACGAGAACTTCCACCGTATTCTGATCATCATGAACGCTCGTTTAGAGGATCAGGGCAACTACACTTGTTTGGTTCGTCGTGGCAATAAGGCAGCTGACAGTAAAACACTCTATCTTAGACTGGAGGGTAAATATTTATTATTGATTAAGATATTTTGGCATGGAGAATTTTGTCTAAATTGCATTTTTCAAGGGTAGATACTACAAACACTGGTATAAAAAAAAAAATTGACAAACATTTTAAGTCAGGAAGCCCAAACACCCTGCCCCATGTTTCACACAAAATATTCAGCTTGGGATCCTCCATCTTGAATATCAGATACTAGAATTAAAGGGAAAATGTAAATCTATGTTCTGAAAATTTCTGTGTTGAATATTGAACATGGCAGTTATATTGACATTTTAAATACTGGCCTTTTCACACATTTAGTACCCAGCAGGGGCCGCAGTGGCCGAGTGGTTAAGGTGTCCCGACACTTTATCACTAGCCCTCCACCTCTGGGTTACGAGTTCGAAACCTACATTGAGCAGTTGCCAGGTACTGACCGTAGGCCGGTGGTTTTTCTCCGGATACTCCGGCTTTCCTCCACCTCACAAATCTGGCATGTCCTTAAATGACCCTGGCTGTTAATAGGACAAAAACAAACAAAATTAGTACCAACTACACCAAAATTAAACTGATGAAATCCTGATTAACTATGCTTATGATGTTGTTTGTGTTGTATTTTAGCGAAGCCTTATTTCATTCTGGGACTACAGAATCAACACGTTGATGTTGGTGGTCAGTTGACATGGCGCTGTGAGGCTAATGGCTATCCTTCTCCTGTGTACCAGTGGTATAAAAATGGCATCCCACTGACCAATTCGGACGATGGACAGATGACCATCACTGGAAACAATCTGGTTATTCGGTCCTTAGACAGGAATCAACACGATGGCATGTACCAGTGCAGCGCCACCAATGTCCATGGAACCAGTTTTAGTTCTGCACAACTTCGAGTTCTGGGTGAGTAATGCATGGTTTTAGCTTTCAACTTTCACATCATTGTTAACTTATAAAGTTAAAATGGAGAAAAAAGTTTTGAATGCAAATTTTTGGTAATCCTTCTTTTCATTTAGATCCTTTTGATCAATAATGGCTTCAGGCTGCTGATTTATAACATTGATGTTCTTTTCACATTTAACATTTTTATTACAGAAATTAAACTGCAAATCACAATATATATTTGTTTGATATGTAGGGGGCCGCGGTGGCCGAGTGGTTAAGGTGTACCGACACTTTATCACTAGCCCTCCACCTCTGGGTTGCGAGTTCGAAACCTACGTGGGGCAGTTACCAGGTACTGACCGTAGGCCGGTGGTTTTTCTCCGGGTACTCCGGCTTTCCTCCACCTCAAAAACCTAGCACGTCCTTAAATGACCCTGGCTGTTAATAGGATGTTAAACAAAAACAAACCAAACCAAAGTACAGGTCCATTTTAATTGAAATGAATATCTGAGCATAGATGTCACACATTTTCTGAAGTCTTTGATATCCTTTCAGGTTTTCCTCCAACATTTGCCAAGTATCCGATGATAGATGAATTCATTGGAGCATTAAACGGCAACCTGACAGTTGTATGTCGACCCGAGGCTGCTCCCAAGGCAACCATCACATGGCTCAAGAACGGCGGCAACATGAACCTACGGGTTTCTTCGTCAGAGACGGGGGACCGTTTGAGAGTCCTACCAAACGGATATCTCTACATGACACAGCTAAACTATGGTGACAACGGCTTGTACACGTGTGTGGCGGAAAACTCCCTGGGAAAAGCAACTAGTTCAGGCCGACTTACCATTAAACGTAAGTATCACTGTATCATTTGTGTATCACATTTGTATTTTATATACTTTTTGAATTTTGAAATGTTTTTGAGAAGTTTTAAACACATACTGTGCTTATTTTAATGATTTTCAATGTGTTGTTTTATAGAGGGTACTGTGATATCCCGCGGCCCACCACCAACTACCAAAGTTGTGATGAACGAAACAGCATTCCTCCCGTGTGAGGCCTCGTTTGATGTTAACCTTGACCTTGTGTACGTGTGGAAGTTCAACGGCCACAACATAGATCCGGAGGAGACTTCCCATTACAAAACCGTAAGTG
Organism: Pecten maximus; assembly: GCF_902652985.1. NCBI lineage: Eukaryota > Metazoa > Mollusca > Bivalvia > Pectinida > Pectinidae > Pecten > Pecten maximus. The sequence goes on from NC_047016.1 coordinate 46,349,614, forward strand.
GACAAGGTACCTCTTTATCAAAATATCAGATACACATACAGAAGATGCATTGACGCTTGTGCAGTGAATTGTTTCCTTAAAATGTTTTAAAACTACTGGTCCTGAACTTGGATCGACAGTCCCTTAGCCAAGGGAAATTATCATGTGATTAAAACTGTTCCAACACCCTTTTTGATAATTCACAAAGTGAAACAGAAGTTTGTCTACACTGCTCAATTTTAATCATACAAGTTGAAATAAACTATTTTAATGAACATACAGGATATTGGGCCTCTTGCTTTTTACAGGCAATGACTCCAAACCTAAAGGGCTTGTATATTCAGAGTGTACTCTTCAAACACCAGGGACAGTATGAGTGTGTTGCTAAAACTCCACTCAACCAGGATACATCTTTAGGCTTTTTGGAGGTTCTTGGTAAGTTACAATAGCACCATTTACTCCAGTTATATTTTAAGCCGTTTTCAAACACTATGCTAAACATTGTTAGCTCACCTGCTTCAAGGGACCTGGAAGCTTTATAATGCCATGGCACAACGTCTGAGTCCGTCGTCTGTCCATCAACATTTCCTTTTAATTGCCACTAGTCCTGGACAACTGAATGTATTTTGATGAAATTTGGTCTGGAGCAGTATTTGGCAAAAGAGATATATAATGTGTATAAATGGATGGTGTGGTATCTTCGGGACCAGTTGGGCAAGGCCCAATAGAGGAAATTGAGAGAAATCCTTTAAATCACTACTTGTCCTGAACGACTGAATGAAATTTGATGAAATTTTGTCTGGAGCATTATTTGGCAAGGGAGATATAATGTTGTATAAATGGAGAATGTGGCTTCCATGGGGCCAGAGAGGCGGGCCCAATAGGGGAAATTGAGGTCAATGCTTTAAATTGCTACTTGTCTTGAATGATTGAATGGATTTTGTTGAAATTTAGTCCCGAGTATTATTGGGCAAATGAGATCTAATGTCTTAAAATTGGATGGTATGGGTCCCTTTGGGCCAGAGAGAAGGTTAATAGAGGGAATATTGCAAAAAAAGAAAAAAATTCTTCTTCTTAAAGAATGAAGACTGACAGGATTTGGTCCATATTTGGTTTGAACCATAGTTGGTAGAAAAAAAATATGAGGTAACTTATAATATTTTAACATGATAACTCAATTATCTAGATGAGCAATCCATGTCCTCTGGGCCTTTTGTTTTAAAGATTCTGACACTGAAATCAAATTCAGGAGGCATATCATGCATTTTCAAAAATCAACATGTGAAAAAAGTAACACATGAAAAAATCAACATGTGAAAAAAGTAACAAATGAAAAAATCAACATGTGAAAAAAGTAACAAATGAAAAAATCAACATGTGAAAAAAGTAACAAATGAAAAAATCAACATGCATATTATACAGATATAGGTATTTTTTTTATCAGTAAATAGTTCTAAGGTGTCTGGTTCTTTTGATATCATCCTATAAGGGCATGATAATTATAAACTATAAAAGTCAATATCTTGATGAAACTTACAATTATTGACAGATTTGTAAGTACATAATGTAACTCAAAAGTATAACTTCCAGCGATACATTCATTACATAGAAGTGGGTGGCAGCTTTACCTCAGTCATTGTTCAAGTGCTGAATTCTACGAAAAAACGTTTGTTTACAACAATCTTGCTGCAAGAGTAAATTAGGATACTTTGTTTTGTGAAATCAATGACGTATTATAGTTATGATGGGTGTCAAAAGCACATTTTTGCAACAAACATTTTGAATGGTCAATTTCTAGGACCCCCTGGAGAACCTGCCGGAGTGTTTGGAGATTCCAAGACCGTGACCTCCTACTCCATTCGCTTACACTGGTTTCCAGGCCACGAGAATGGACGCTCCATTAACTTCTACCTCATCCAGTCGGAGATGGAGTATGATCCGGGAGTGTGGAGAAATGAGGTCCAGAGTAAGTACAAATCAAAAGAAAGTCCCGTCTGAGTGTGAGGTGTCAGAAACCATAAACCCTTATCTAAGGCAGGTATATCAATCTAACATGAGATAAAATTTCTGACATGAGACTAATAAAACGTTTTGTTTTATAGGCTCAGTAGAATAAAAAAAATTGTAACTTGTTTCAGAGATTTCATATGAAGTGGAGGTTAGTATGAGATCCTGTTTATCACATGACTTAGGTATTTTTCAGAAATATTGGTGAAAACAGTGTTTTGTCAGACTGGTATGAAATCTTATATTTTCTCTTTATTCTTCCTTCTGTAGGAAGTTATGACTGACAACTGAAACAATGGAACCGACAGCTGGTCAAAACACCATGTGTTATCACTACTGTGTTCATGACACAGTTTCTATGTAATGGGTGTTTATTTCTCACAAAGAACAGTGATCTGTAATATAATTGGAAACATGATCATAAATTTACTTACTGCTTTCAGATATCCCCGACATAGAGACCATTGTTCCCACCACTGAAGACAATGACATGCATAGTTATGTGGTGACGGGCCTACGCCCTGGCAATGGGTATCGCTTCCGTGTCCAGGCGGTCAACGCCTTTGGGTATGGAGAGTTCAGCATTCCTTCTGATGTCTACCAGACTAACCCAGCCCCACCGTCTGTCGCACCGTCCAACATCCGCGGGGGAGGAGGCAGTGTGGGGGATCTCACAATGAGATGGGATGTAAGTTCTTGTAAAGTTTATAAGTTTGGTGGGATCAAATATGAACAAAACTAAGCTTCCGTTATAGTTATGCGAGTTACTGTATTTCACAAATCATCTTATGATATATAAATATTTGTGTTTTCATACCAACAACTGGGCACTCTTTGTGGCTCCTTGTTATATATAGATAATCACAATAATTTAAACTGACACTATACTGTTATACATCTGCGTCATTCATTTCATAGATACAAAATATTTAAAATTCACCTTTAGCGCAGTCATTTATAGTCTACTTTAAACAGGTAGAAATCAGAAATGGTCAATACGTATTTGTTGTCTATATTATGTCATTCTAGTCTGTGAATCGGTACCAGAATGGTGATATTTACGTTAATGATCATGTTTGTGGATATTTATATCTCAACCTTGTTATGACATTACAGAAAACATAACATAGTGCCTTTCTAACTAGGAAATTGATGTGGTAAAGCATCATGAAATCAGTCGAAGATTGAAAGTGCTAATACTCAAGTCTACGTGTTAATTTATTTTGATATATACAAATGTATACAAGAATGTAGAAATACAATTGTAATTTTACATTAACTACATTGAATTAGTTTTGAATTACTGATTGTAGTAGAACAGTAAGAGATGACGATTCCTTTGTTGGGTTATAGAATTACTGATTGTAGTAGAACAGTAAGAGATGATAGTTTCTGTGTTGGGTTATAGAATTACTTATTGTAGTAGTACAGTAAGAGATAATGATTCCTCTGTTGGGTTATAGAATTACTGATTGTAGTAGAACAATAAGAGATGACGATTCCTCTGTTGGGTTATAGAATTACTGATTGTAGTAGTACAGTAAGAGATAATGATTCCTCTGTTGGGTTATAGAATTACTGATTGTAGTAGTACAGTAAGAGATAATGATTCCTCTGTTGGGTTATAGAATTACTGATTGTAGTAGAACAGTAAGAGATGACGATTCCTGTGTTGGGTTATAGAATTACTGATTGTAGTAGCACAGTAAAAGATAATGATTCCTCTGTTGGGTTATAGAATTACTGATAGTAGTAGAACAGTAAGAGATAATGGTTTCTCTATTGGGTTATAGAATTACTGATTGTAGTAGAACAGTAAGAGATGACGATTCCTCTGTTGGGTTGTAGAATTACTGATTGTAGTAGAACAGTAAGAGATAATGGTTTCTCTGTTGGGTTATAGAATTACTGATTGTAGTAGAACAGTAAGAGATGATGATTCCTCTGTTGGGTTATAGAATTACTGATTGTAGTAGAACAGTAAGAGATGACGATTCCTCTGTTGGGTTGTAGAATTACTGATTGTAGTAGAACAGTAAGAGATGATGGTTTCTCTGTTGGGTTATAGAATTACTGATTGTAGTAGAACAGTAAGAGATGACGATTCCTTTGTTGGGTTATAGAATTACTGATTGTAGTAGAACAGTAAGAGATAACGATTCCTCTGTTGGGTTATAGAATTACTGATTGTAGTAGAAAAGTAAGAGATAACGATTCCTCTGTTGGGTTATAGAATTACTGATTGTAGTAGTACAGTAAGAGATGACGATTCCTCTGTTGGGTTATAGAATTACTGATTGTAGTAGAACAGTAAGAGATAACGATTCCTCTGTTGGGTTATAGAATTACTGATTGTAGTAGTACAGTAAGAGATGACGATTCCTTTGTTGGGTTATAGAATTACTGATTGTAGTAGTACAGTAAGAGATAACGATTCCTCTGTTGGGTTATAGAATTACTGATTGTAGTAGAACAGTAAGAGATGACGATTCCTCTGTTGGGTTATAGAATTACTGATTGTAGTAGAACAGTAAGAGATAATGATTCCTCTGTTGGGTTATAGAATTACTGATTGTAGTAGAACAGTAAGAGATAATGATTTCTCTGTTGGGTTATAGAATTACTGATTGTAGTAGAAAAGTAAAAGATAATGATTCCTCTGTTGGGTTATAGAATTACTGATTGTAGTAGAACAGTAAAAGATAATGATTCCTTTGTTGGGTTATAGAATTACTGAGTGTAGTAGTACAGTAAGAGATAATGATTCCTCTGTTGGGTTATAGAATTACTGAGTGTAGTAGAACAGTAAAAGATAATGATTCCTCTGTTGGGTTATAGAATTACTGATTGTAGTAGAACGGTAAGAGATGACGATTCCTCTGTTGGGTTATAGAATTACTGATTGTAGTAGAACAGTAAGAGATGACGATTCCTCTGTTGGGTTATAGAATTACTGAGTGTAGTAGAACAGTAAGAGATAATGATTCCTCTGTTGGGTTATAGAATTACTGATTGTAGTAGTACAGTAAGAGATGATGATTCCTCTGTTGGGTTATAGAATTACTGATTGTAGTAGAACGGTAAGAGATGACGATTCCTCTGTTGGGTTATAGAATTACTGATTGTAGTAGAACAGTAAAAGATAATGATTCCTCTGTTGGGTTATAGAATTACTGAGTGTAGTAGAACAGTAAAAGATAATGATTCCTCTGTTGGGTTATAGAATTACTGATAGTAGTAGAACAGTAAGAGATAATGGTTTCTCTATTGGGTTATAGAATTACTGATTGTAGTAGAACAGTAAAAGATAATGATTCCTTTGTTGGGTTATAGAATTACTGATTGTAGTAGAACAGTAAGAGATAACGATTCCTCTGTTGGGTTATAGAATTACTGATTGTAGTAGTACAGTAAAAGATAATGATTCCTCTGTTGGGTTATAGAATTACTGATTGTAGTAGAACAGTAAGAGATAATGATTCCTCTGTTGGGTTATAGAATTACTGATTGTAGTAGAACAGTATGAGATAATGGTTTCTCTGTTGGGTTATAGAATTACTGATTGTAGTAGCACAGTAAGAGATAACGATTCCTCTGTTGGGTTATAGAATTACTGATTGTAGTAGTACAGTAAGAGATAATGATTCCTCTGTTGGGTTATAGAATTACTGATTGTAGTAGAACAGTATGAGATGACGATTCCTCTGTTGGGTTATAGAATTACTGATTGTAGTAGTACAGTAAGAGATAATGATTCCTTTGTTGGGTTATAGAATTACTGAGTGTAGTAGAACAGTAAGAGATAATGATTCCTCTGTTGGGTTATAGAATTACTGATTGTAGTAGAACAGTAAGAGATGACGATTCCTCTGTTGGGTTATAGAATTACTGATTGTAGTAGAACAGTAAGAGATAATGATTCCTCTGTTGGGTTATAGAATTACTGATTGTAGTAGTACAGTAAGAGATCATGATTCCTTTGTTGGGTTATAGAATTACTGAGTGTAGTAGTACAGTAAGAGATAATGATTCCTCTGTTGGGTTATAGAATTACTGAGTGTAGTAGAACAGTAAGAGATAATGGTTTCTCTGTTGGGTTATAGAATTACTGATTGTAGTAGAACGGTAAGAGATGACGATTCCTCTGTTGGGTTATAGAATTACTGATTGTAGTAGAACAGTAAAAGATAATGATTCCTCTGTTGGGTTATAGAATTACTGATTGTAGTAGAACAGTAAGAGATAATGATTCCTCTGTTTGGTTATAGAATTACTGATTGTAGTAGCACAGTAAGAGATGACGATTCCTCTGTTGGGTTATAGAATTACTGATTGTAGTAGAACAGTAAGAGATAATGATTCCTCTGTTAGGTTATAGAATTACTGATTGTAGTAGAACAGTAAGAGATAATGATTCCTCTGTTTGGTTATAGAATTACTGATTGTAGTAGCACAGTAAGAGATGACGATTCCTCTGTTGGGTTATAGAATTACTGATTGTAGTAGAACAGTAAGAGATGACGATTCCTCTGTTGGGTTATAGAATTACTGATTGTAGTAGAACAGTAAGAGATGATGATTCCTCTGTTGGGTTATAGAATTACTGATTGTAGTAGTACAGTAAGAGATGATGATTCCTCTGTTGGGTTATAGAATTACTGATTGTAGTAGAACAGTAAAAGATAATGATTTCTCTGTTGGATTAAAGAATTACTGATTGTAGTAGAACAGTAAGAGATAATGATTCCTCTGTTGGGTTATAGAATTACTGATTGTAGTAGTACAGTAAGAGATGACGATTCCTTTGTTGGGTTATAGAATTACTGATTGTAGTAGAACAGTAAGAGATAACGATTCCTTTGTTGGGTTATAGAATTACTGATTGTAGGAGCACAGTATGAGATGACGATTCCTCTGTTGGGTTATAGAATTACTGATTGTAGTAGAACAGTAAGAGATAATGATTTCTCTGTTGGGTTATAGAATTACTGATTGTAGTAGAACAGTAAAAGATAACGATTCCTCTGTTGGGTTATAGAATTACTGATTGTAGTAGAACAGTAAGAGATAATGATTCCTTTGTTGGGTTATAGAATTACTGATTGTAGTAGAACAGTAAAAGATAATGATTCCTCTGTTGGGTTATAGAATTACTGATTGTAGTAGAACAGTAAAAGATAATGATTCCTCTGTTGGGTTATAGAATTACTGATTGTAGTAGAACAGTAAGAGATAATGATTCCTCTGTTGGGTTATAGAATTACTGAGTGTAGTAGAACAGTAAGAGATGACGATTCCTTTGTTGGGTTATAGAATTACTGATTGTAGTAGAACAGTAAGAGATGATGATTCCTCTGTTGGGTTATAGAATTACTGATAGTAGTAGAACAGTAAAAGATAATGATTCCTTTGTTGGGTTATAGAATTACTGATTGTAGTAGTACAGTAAGAGATAATGATTCCTCTGTTGGGTTATAGAATTACTGATTGTAGTAGCACAGTAAAAGATAACGATTCCTCTGTTGGGTTATAGAATTACTGATTGTAGTAGAACAGTAAGAGATGATGGTTTCTGTGTTGGGTTATAGAATTACTGTTTGTAGTAGAACAGTAAAAGATAATGATTCCTCTGTTGGGTTATAGAATTACTGATTGTAGTAGTACAGTAAGAGATGACGATTCCTCTGTTGGGTTGTAGAATTACTGATTGTAGTAGAACAGTAAGAGATAACGATTCCTTTGTTGGGTTATAGAATTACTGATTGTAGTAGAACAGTAAGAGATGACGATTCCTTTGTTGGCTTGTAGAAACTACATCGTATAGACCACGGCGGACCAGGCATAGGTTACTTCCTGTACTGGAGACTGTACGACCCCAATCCTCTCCAAGATGGCGTCAAGTTCAACCATGTAAGTCATAATCTGGTCAGATCTTCAGTAAATTGTGGAATCTGTCTCCTCAATGAAGTTTTTTTTCTGTTTTGATTTTTTTTTCATTATCTTATTAATTATTTGTTGGTCCTTTATGCTCAAATTTTCATATTGAGGTTGTTTTGAGGAGGTAGACTGGCTGTCATTATCAATAAACATTTAACGTCACCTGGGCTGTCGGCTCCAGGTGATCGAATGGCGTAACTTACATGCCATCTGAATGTGTGGTTTTCAAAATGTTCTCAAAAACTTATAATAAGTGGAACTTAGAAGGAACCAATACCATGCTCTTGGTATGCAGGTATGAAATTATTGAAATGGGAAGCTTGCTTTAAGATTTGAGGACATTCATACTAGGGTGATGAACAAGGCGGCATAGAGGTACCTGGTAATTTTGATGTCTTTTAAAAATGAAAAATAAATTTTGTTATGGAGAACTGTATACAATGATCTTTTTCCTTTCATCTGGGTATGAAGAATACCTTGTTCATGTTCATTATTCCGTCTTTTCATAATGCAGAGTTGCATACATGCCATACTTTCAGGAGACCAATAAGGGAGATTGATGATTATTTTAAGGGAGTTTTGTCTAAAATAAGATTTGTGCGCGACATGAATATCAACATTTTTACTCAATTTTAAAGCAATAAACTAATTTTGAAAGTGATAAAGAATAATTATATTCATTTTGGGTATTAATAATATTGTATATGCAAACAACAAAAAGTTGTATAAGGTAAAAAATGCAATAAGTATACATAAGTTCACAGCTTTATGCATATTACGTAACAGCATTTGAAAAGGGTATATTATAATTACATGTAGCTAAATATTAAGACAAGCAAGTTAATCATTTATCAGTTTGAATTTTCTTAAAATTAGAAAGCTTGGTTCACTCTGAGGGAACACATCATTTGTAAAAATCACCATGAAATGTCCTGTGGGATCCCTTATGTTGGACCATTTAGATATAAAAATATTCCAAGTGTGCAAGTGTATACATGAAGTCATGAGAACTGAAGATGTTCATGTTAGGAGACTGCAGTAAATCTTATCACGATCATTCTAGATTTTGTATATTGTCTCTGTCATGGACGGTACAGTCATTGTAAACATCATGATTGACCACTACGACCAACAGATGTGCTAATTTTGATAGTTTTCTAAAAGAAAATATCGGATTTAATCTTGCTATCACTGATCCACGATACACATGTTATATGAAAAACACGTGTGATTTTGCGTCCGACCAGGCTCTCTATCAATTACCATCATCAAAGTATGGTCCAAAAAGAAAACAAACAATAATTCAAGTCTGTTAGCAAAGAGGGTTAAAGTTGTTTGTAAGCGACTTGCCTTAAATTTATTTCATGGTGATAGATATTCTAGCGCAAACATTACACTAGCCAGAGCTTCGTGTGAAAGCCGTGTCCAACAGGCGCCATTTTGATTGAGTGATCACGTGAACAGATGGATCACGTGATCGCTAAATTTAGCCAAATCTCATTAAATCTCGCGAGAAAAACTACTGAATTGTAAACAAAAATGGCGTCCGCAAAAATACCGGAGGGAATTACAAAATATGGGAATTTGGGCTCTCCTCCCGGGAGGTAATAAATGACTTGAAAATAAGGGAGATTTTGTCTCACGCCGGGAGGTATGGCATGTATGGAGTTGTGAGCGGGCATTGATTATCACATCATTGGTTTGCATGAAAAAATTACGTCATTTTGGTGTGGCCTGCAAGAAATGGGTATCACTACCTATGTCAGCAGCAGCGGTGTCAACAGCATCCGCACAGTAGTTTCAGTGAGATATTAGTTCCCTACAGCCAATCCTTATCGCAAGTGCTTACTTGGCATTGCTTTTCAGATTGAAGGTCAAAGGTCAAGGTCACTTACTGAAAATAGAAAATTTGTTTCAGTGAGATAACTCATGTTCCATTTGGCAGATCAAACTCAAACTTCATGCAGATCTGTCTTACCACAAGTGTTTGTTAGGGATTCCTCTTTAGGTCCAAAGGTCAAAGGTCAAGGTCACTGTTACTAGAAATAGAAAAAAAGGTTCCATGCAATAACTTTTAATCACCCAACTTTCTGCGCAGACAACACATTCCTTTGCTGTGGAATTCTTTTTTAACAAATGTATGACGTTAAACTCAAAAACAAATGACATAACAATCAACACCTGTTCATAAGAGTGGATAACTCAATATTAAGAAAAGACGGATCGGCACTCCTGTACTCCTTACATTAAGATGTAATGGCTGGTTGTCAGTAAATCAGGTCATGTTTGTAGAAATTTGTCTCCAAAATCAAAAAAGAGATTTCATGACATTTGATTTTATGTATGATTAATATATCTCCTGGTAAAACTGATGTTTGTTGTGTTTCAGAAACAAATAACAGACTACACAATTGAAGAATATGTAATGTTGGTTGGGGAAAACAACTTCTATCTCCAGTACGAAGTAAAAATACAGGCCTACAATAACTACGGCAGGGGACCTAATTCTACTGTGGTCCTTGTGTATTCTGCTGAGGGCAGTAAGTATTAGTTTGATGTTTTAGAACTTTATATGATGCTCTTGACTTCAAAATCATTATTAGATGGAAAAATTAGAAGTAAGAATACTTTATGACAGTGAAATGATTCACAGCGATTACGATGAATCACGATTTATAGACATCAATTCAATTCTCGATTCATTATGTCCGGATTTCGATTTACTTGGTTTCTACATGCTAGAATGAACGTTTGGTTTCTGTAAAAGCCAAGAGCTTTGTTTTGTGTATTATTTGTGAAAAAAAAATAAAAAAATCTAGGCTTAAATAATCAAATTCAAAAATAATCGAATCGTGAGGTAAGAATCGAAAATCGAATCGAATTGTGGGATACTTGAATCGTCACACACCTACTGCATGATAAACATATCAATGTCCAGTCGAAAGTGTTGGTCTAACAATTCATCTTGTGTATACATCACAGATTTGTTGATTTGCACGTGGTCATACCTTTTGTGACTTGCCAGACAGTTAATACGATGGTATGGTTGTCTGTTTGCAGTGCCGGTCGCAGCACCCCAAGGTATGTACTGTGATGGCTACAATGCCACGGCCATGACAGTCACATGGCAAACCGTACCAGACACCAGGGAGACCATGAAAGGGCGAGTCCGAGGCTACCAGGTACGTACCACACAACAGCTTGTTTGATTTGTATGTTCCTCTCGTCAAAATCAACCACACATTGTTGTTTGATGTATAATATATACCAATACTGGAAATTGCATGGCCATCCCAAGGAGTATTATCAGTCCCTGTAGGTGGTGGGGTGGCACAGTAGTAACACTCACCTTCTACCAAGGCGGCCTGGATTCGATTCCACGATGGAACGTGAAAAGCAAAATCTCATCAGATATGGTTCATATTTGTGTCATGGAATCATAGCATCAAGTAATACATCTGATTATATTCTGGTACTGGTCAGTCGATTTGAATTGGACACAATATTTCCTGTCTCGTTCCAATCAAGGTAATACCTTTAGAACCTGTCAACATATTTACACCATAGCATTATAACACCAAGTTCTTCATATAGGAGCGGGGATATGGACATAGCAAATATCAATCAAGACAGTAGCTTCTTAATTGTAATGAAAATGTCGGGTGGCACAGTGGAAACACACTTGCCTTTCACCAAGGCGGCCGGGGTTCGATTCCCCCATTGGACGTGAAAAGGTAAGAGGTCATCTGCCAGACTACATGGGTTTTCACCCGGGTACTCTGGTTTCCTCCCACAGTAAGACTCCTCGCCCGCTTCCATCCAGGACCGACAAGCGTGATTAATATAAGTCAATATAACTTGTTTCGCAATTGTTGTAAAATAAATGAAGTTTACAATGAAAATGTATCAGAAATCTAAGAATAAAATAGTCTATACAGGGCTGTGGTGTGATGAAATAATTTTTTGTGTCCAGGTAAACTACTGGTTCAGCGAGGATACCGACCCCGTATACAAACTCTACATCCGTTACCCAGGCCAAGTGGACGAGGTCGTAGTCATTGGGCTGTGGGATGACTCAAACTTCTGGTTTGAAGTCCAGGTCTACAACACCGCAGGGCTTGGACCTCTTAGTGAAAAGTTCATTCAGGAAACCCTCCATCTTGGTAAGTAAAGTTAGAAAATTATGTTAAAGTTTTGCATTTTTTTGTCTGTTCGTTTTTCTATATACAGTGTTTAAGTATGATAAATCAGGAGATATACATTGTATAGTGTATTGTAATACGATTTTGGTTTGTTGCTTCGTTTATAAGGGACATGACTCATTGAACCTCTATATAAAGGACACCTCTCTATAAAGGACACTTTTGCCTTGTCCCTTAGGTGTCCATTATACACAGGTTCGACTGTATTATCTTGTGCGGGCTCCATCTCCTACACTACTTGTAACTGGAACTTCATACTTTGGTCATTGGTTCAACTAGGTGAGATGGTGGGTCATGTGTAAAAAGTAGGCCTACATTTTGACCTTTGACCTACATCAAAGAAAAAGTTCATCCGGGCTCTATCTCCTACATTACTTGTCATATGAACATCATACTTGAGATATGAGTTCATCTTTCATTATAAATTTATCATCTGTGCATTCTTGGGGGACTATTTTTCTGCCGATCTTGTTTTTTTGTAACATCTACCATTCAATGTTTATTTGTTGAGATCCTGATCAATGTTGTATTGGTCTTTCAGCTCCCCAATTGTACCCACAGGAAGTGCATGTATACTCCCACGGAGCAAACAGCGTTCGGTTGACATGGCGAGGGGTCAGCACAGCTGTAGAAGAAGCTGTACTTTTGGGATATTATGTAATTAATTTCATTTCTACTTATTCATTTAGTTTGTTTTAAATTCTATAATTCAGTGTTTGTTAAATTGAAAATAATATAATTAAAATCTTGATACAGATCTAGAATTTAAAAGAATTAAAGATATTTAATACTAGAGAAAATGGTGCTGATAACATAGAAGTTCTGTGAACCTCTATTTCTGGAATCAATGCTGAATTTCGTGAGTTTAGATGATACAATTACAATTAACAGGATGGCAATACCTAGAGGATTTTTGGAAATATTTCTGGATGAAAATCAATCAACTCAATATTTGTGATGTGTAGGAGCTCTTCTGCTTATGTTATTCCTTAGGATTAGAGATTTTAACAGAATGAAAAGCAAATCTCGAGATTTGAATACTGTGCGGGTCATATCCACCTTGTAGTGGTTAAGAACTTCGGAAACATGTAGTCAGTAATAGCTTTTAAATGCAAGATAATAGGGGTTGGATTGTATGCAATATGATCAATGTTTGCAAATATTTCAAACTTGTATAGCATGTACTAATTCAAACAGTACATGAAAATAAACCTGTGTTGAATGCTGAAAGGTGCTAACTGTGTTATAATTTGCGATGTTGTTTTATGACTTGTGATAGATTTACCTATGGCCGGTATATAAACAGTATATGATAATCGGCCTGTGTTGAATGCTGACAGGTGCTAACTGTGTTATAATTTGCTGTTTTATGACTTGTGATAGATTTACCTATGGCCGGTATATAAACAGTATATGATAATCGGCCTGTGTTGAATGCTGACAGGTGCTAACTGTGTTATAATTTGCTGTTTTATGACTTGTGATAGATTTACCTATGGCCGGTATATAAACAGTATATGATAATCGGCCTGTGTTGAATGCTGACAGGTGCTAACTGTGTTATAATTTGCTGTTTTATGACTTATGATAGATTTACCTATGGCCGGTATATAAACAGTATATGATAATCGGCCTGTGTTGAATGCTGACAGGTCCTTACTGTGTTATAATTTGCGATGTTGTTTTATGACTTGTGATAGATTTACCTATGGCCGGCCAATGAACACTACCGGACAGCCGAGATGATTGAGACGGAGAAGTTTGATGTGGAATTCGTCCTCAATGATATAGAAAAGGGCAAAGTGTATGCTGTGCGTGTCGCTGGCTTCAGTGATGGAGGAGAGGGCAAAAAGTCCCCAACACTTTATTTCACTTTGGGTAAGATTAGCCTTCCTAAGCTGAATTCTTTAACTGCAGTCAAACTTCGTTACCTTAATCTCAGATAACTTGAAGACTGTTTAACTTGAAGTGAAAATTCAGTTCCAACAGAAAAACATTTAAATATAATATACTTGGTTTTCTCGTATACAATTTTTTTCATGACTTCCACTGACTTAGGAAGGTTTAGACTAAGTTTAAACAATTTGAAAACAAAGGATGGTGTATTTGTAAAAAATGGAAATTTAATGTTAATGACATCTTGTTAAAAAAAGATTGATTTAATGTTGAAAATATTACTTATGAATCAAGACAAAGATTTTCTTTATCCCATCCTCACATGACCCTGGCTTTTGCAAGGATGTTTAACCTCTAAAAACAACCTTCTGTATTGAATACAATTTTAATACCATGATTAATTGTGAAGTATGGATATGAATTATTCACTTAACCCTTTCAACCCTTAGAAACTTTAATGGACTCTGCCATTCTTTCATAATTAGAAGTCCAATATGGTCAGTAGGGATGAAAGTGTTAATGACATGACTTTGTGGATATTCTACTTCAATCCTGTTATATTGGTGATGGTTTTCTGAAAGCCTAAAGACAATTTTATCTTTATCAGGTGGTCAAGTCCCCATTGACCCCACGGTGTCCGAGATCCGAGCAGGTGCCCCTTCCACAAGCTGTTCCGTTATCCTCCTGCTGGCTGTATCCCTTCTACTATTGTTCCTGTGAGATAGCTGTTCTGTTTACCTCTTTTCTATATTCATTGTGAAGATTAATGTAAAAGAAATGATGTTTAATTATTCTCCTGTTGGAAATCTTATTTGACCAATTATGATGCAGAAAACAATTAAAAATTACATTTGGACTGGCACTTTGAACAATGGGGTAACTGTCTTCATATCTGCAGTCAAAAATGCATTTAACATAAGAGTCACTGATATATGTATGATTAAAATTTGCTGGCTTAAAGAGACTTTTTGTAATCCAAACCTTCAAGGTCATCTAGGAAATGGGTTTAATTCTTCAAACTGATTTAGTATATAAAAGAAAAGATTTCTACAGAAAGTTTTATATAGGAACAAGAATGAGTTTTTATTTGCTGGGGAAGTTTATACAATTAGGCAGATATATAATCTGTGTTAATGTTGATAAAATAATAACTGTGATATTCAGTTAATTGGGAAAATATTGACTGCATGCTGCTACACAGACAAAACTTTGGAAATGAAATCTACAACAAATGTTTTAGACACATTTTATGTTTAAACATTAGAAATTAATATAAATCAGTCATTTCAATGACTTTTTTTTTTTTTTTAAATTGTACATATATTTGTATATAGTAATGTTTATAGTGAGAGCTTCCAGCTACCAGAAAACTACTGTATATATGTAAATTTTACAAAATACTCGGCTATTGATAAGAGCAACATAAAGTTGCAATTGAATTAAGCTACCAGAATTGTTCTCATACCTCTGCCAGTAATATTCCTTGGCTAAGTTTTAATCTTTCGATCTGTCACTTACTTTTACATAATATTTTGGTGCTAATTTCACTTGACATTTTATCCTCGTGCAAAGGTGAAAACTCACAAAATTTAAAATGTTCTGTTTTATCATTATTTCTACTGATGAAATAAATATCTAAATTAAGTAATGGGAAAACCTTTAAAGCTACGATGAAGTTAATAATTAACTTAAATTAGGTGCAAGTAAAAAAAAAACCTTTAGTCAGCCGACAAAATCGGGTTGATCTTGGTTGAGGCCTGCTGAGATTCTTTAGCTTAATTGAAACCCATCAATGTGTTAGCCTTAGTTTGGACTTTACAGAACTTCAGTCTCAGAAACTGAGGCGATGATGGCTGGACCAAATCTACTCCTATACGTATAAGAGGTCTTAGTCCGCCTGATTGCATTGGCGAATCTGCGACGCCTGTCAAAAGTTTCTCGCCGTGTTGAACCTCTAACATTGTTGGAGTAGACCAAATCCTGCTCAATTGCAGGAAATTGATTTTATAAATCTATATATACTTATACACATGCTGGTCATGGTTGATTGACCAAGGGATGGGGATGGCGGTAGGGAGTCAGGGTCGGGTTGGGATAGGGTTGGGTATGCGATATCACTAAAATAAGTTCCTTAAAAATTACATTCTAGAATGGAGGTAACTTTGTTTTATAAGTTATCAACGGCTTAGGTTAGGAGTTAATTGCTAACCAATGAGATGTCGGTCTTGCTGTCTATTCCCATGGTAGATATTTTACTTTTTAAGAATTAAATAAATTTTTATGGATTTTTTTATATTTATATTGTCATTCCTTTATATTATTTTATGGAAATTTAAAAGATAGTTTGTGAATCAAATTAAGAGCTGTAGACCATCTTACAATTTTAAACTTTTGTGATTTAAAAAATCTATACATGTATATACTGGCATTTATTTTTTAAATTCATTCATTTGATGAAAAGCATTTTAATTCTCCAAAGCTACTTTCTGAATGTTTTAATATAGAAATGTTGTTTTTAAATATATAGATTTTTTAACCTTTTTGTGAAAAATTGATTTTAAGACAATAGATAATGGAGTGTAAAATATTAATTTGGTAGATGTTTATAGTGGAAGCATATTTAAACATTTTTGGGATCTTAAGTTTATGTGCTATATTTTGTAGATGAGAAAAATCCACAACAAGAATGTAAGACTTAAATAGGGTGAGGAATTTAGGTCAACATGTCAATTATTTTTACAAGTCATAAAACTAATGTCCATATACAGTACAGGAGTTTAATGTCACATGATATTACATTCATCCAGTTCATTTAAATCATGTTTACATGCATTGATTTCTTTGAAGTGTGCTTTAGTCATTTGGATACTTTCAAAATATGTCATATATATGCAATATATATAGTTATCTGGATTATTGAGTGCCATTTATATGTTAGAAGTTCTACAGTCGATTGGAGGAGTTGAGAGTTTTTGAGGATAAAAATTTCTTGAAATTGTCTTCTTTACTCGGGGTAGTATACACTTTAATTTTTATTTTTTTTTTAAGAGTTTGTATTCACACAATGATGCAGATGAATGTATTATTGCTGTTCTTATTGTTTTTGTCTGTTGACAGTAAACAACAATGTAGGAAAACTAAAGTGTTGACTGATGAAAAAGTATTAACATCAATAAGAATGATTTTCATCCCTGACATTTTGTACATCCATCAATCGTCACATCATTTTACTGTTATGTCTTAACAAACCAAATAAATCCTTCTTTTTATACAAAATATACAGGTATTGTGTTTTTGTTTTCAACTTTTAAAAATATGACTGCATATGTATAGCAAGTTTTATACACTTCGGTAGATGGAACATGTATTCTTCGGATATATATATAAATGTAAATTTTGCCTGGATCCGATTGAAGTGCAGGAGCCCATGTAGAAAGTTACTGTAAAAAATCTATATCTTTAAATCTGATCAGAGAATTGAACTCCAGCTTAAGTATATATCATTTACACTAAAGGGAAAACCGGATACATAGTTTGAACTAGGTCCTATATACAGTTGAGATGTCAAAATTTCCAATGTCTTTTGACCCATGTTGTCTGATATTGGTGAGAGCCCCTCTAAATAGAGAAAGTTTGTGAGTATTTTCTGTTTTCAAGGACATTAATTTATGCTGAAGTAACTTAAAAAATACATTGAAAAATACCCACCTGATCTGTCATGTTGAGAGCAATTAAGACGACCATTACAGAGCTAAAGATATCTATCATGAGATGTCACAGCTTGGTCGGTATGACAGAAAAAAGGTCTGACTTAGATTTCAATGCTAGTCTACACAGGCAATATTCCTTCACATGAATTTTTTCCATGTAAATTTCACATGAAAAATTTTATGTGAAAAACAAAATTCACGTGAATTTCACATGAAAAACAATTTCACGTGAATTTCATGTGAAGGAATTTTGCCTTTGTGATCTAAGCCATATGGTCTACCTGGTAATCAAAGTCGCTGGGTTTATTTAAAGAAAAACTATACTCATTATTGACGAACATAATTAATTTGTCTTGATTATAGTAATTGGTAATTACTTATCTGTTTTAAAATTAAATTTTGTGTAACAGAAAAAGTTAAAAATAACATTTTATGGGGTCAGGTTATATAAATTTTCGTTTTGGTCTCGCATTATGGTAACGTTAATGTATAAATTTAAAATAATTAATTTCTATCAAATTGGATCACATCTTTAGTACGAGTTGCTTCCCTTGTATAGGATTTCGTAGTACAGAAAGCGAGGGCACTGCTGCATTTCTTACACATGGCTACATTTCTATAGGTGCATCTAGTGTGTGATCAAGCGGTGAAATATCGGTTACACTACGGAATGTGATATTTAAATTCCTCCTTGGGCAGTCGGGAGGTCAGATAGGATAACATATTCATCCTTCATACAGGGAAGGCCGCATACATTAGGACGAAAGTAGGACAGATCCTGAGTAAAAGTGAGCGAAGTTTAAGTCTGAAAAATGGACCACCAGGATTCTGTTGACAGGTAGGTGTGAAGATTAAATCTGTTATAGACGTTATTTACCGGGATATGATATTGGTTTACTGAATGCATAACCGAATAGTGGTCTGGGCGAAGTCGATATCTGAAGACTGATAACGAATATTAGCATTCGTACGTTACAGCACAGTACAGAGTACTGTTAGCGATCGATATAGGCCTATATATCATGCACGGACCAATAAAATATCGTACTAGATATAATGTAATATAATGTATAGATCTGTATATTGTACGCATCAGTAGTCTAGAGCTTATCTAAATCATTCTAAATTTGAGTACAGAGTAAGCATCCCCGCTCGTGCAGCACTTTGAGTGATACCCCTTACCCTCAATCCCACCCGGCCGCCACACCCATATCGGAAACACCCAAGTCACTGTCATGAAGCTAAACAACGTGTGTCCAGACACTCTGCATCCCATTACTTAACGTTTTACATGACGGAATAACGATAATTAACAATACTCAAAACGAAAGTAGCATGCAATCTACATGTAAATATAGATTTCTACTTTCGTTTTGATTGAACGGATTAGCAAAACTATTAATCCTAGATATCTTTCGTCAGCATAATTAATCGCAAAGCATGTGTATAATGTTGTAAGAATAAAATAATTATTTACATTTTAACACAATTGGATACTGTATTTGTGTGTATTAATAAGCATGAACGTTTAAATGATCTATAAGTACACTAGCTACATATGTAGGCATGTGATGCACAAGGCTTAGACTAGACTTGATGTACAAAATTCCGACCATAGACAGGGACTTCTGCTTGTGATATTGTGGATGCATAACTCCGTCACCTATCGAAATAAAAAGGCATGCTTTCGTTCTCCTGTTGTGAGTTTTATTATCCAGGAGAGGCGATGATATGACGATAATATTGACTATACTGAATAATGTATACAGTTGACATTAAACTGAAATCCGTGGATAGAATCGCGATAATTATTGAAGATGTTGTTGGCATTATCTATATTTAGTTTGATGGCAAGATCTCCACCTGACAACAACGGATTGCATAATTTATTTATTATTATTACTCTCGAAACCACTCTTCTCGGAAATCATTGCAATAATGTTGCTATCTGGTTTAATTTTCGACAAAATTAAAATTATATGATACATTTTAAAAATGAAAAGTAAGTCATTGCTAAAGGATATTTTCAGAAAAATGTCTATAAACAAGCTTCATTTTCTGAGACTGTGCCCCTTCCAGAGTCTCCCAGGACAGTGTTTATTGATTATTCTGACAGGAGTTGGATCCAATTCTTATTTAAATGAGCAAGTGACAGGGTTGTTCAGTGACAGCAGACAAGCTTTATAAATCTGAATGACAAACCACTTAGGCAAACAAAATTAAACAGTGAAGCGGAAAAATAACAACAGTTCATATAATATCATCTCTCTGATGATATGACTCATGAAAACAAAAAAACCAAAAACAAAAACAAAAAACAAAAACAATAAAAAACATGTAATAGAAGACAAGACTATTCTGTCTATATTTATAATGCATGAAATATTGAAATACCTTGTATAAACACCGGACATGATAGAATTGATCAAATCAGGACAAATAAAATACAAAGGTAAGGTATACAGTAGATATGTTCTGTGATTCCCTGTTGTTGTACCCCCGTGACTAGTGTTATAAACCAATAGTCAATCAGAGGGAGATACACTGCCAGGGATTTATAGAACCTCCTACTGGTTACGTCAATGTTCCTTGATCTGACAAAATTTCAGAAGTATCACCCGTCCTCATATGACCCTGACTGTTGGTGTCCCCCCTCGACACCCATGCTCATATGACCCCAACTGTTGGTGTTCCCCTAGACACCCTTCCTCATATGACCCTGACTGTTGTTGTCCCCCTAGACACCAGTCCTCATATGACCCTGACTGTTGGTGTCCCCTAGACACCCGTCCTCATATGACTCTGACTGTTGGTGTCCCCCTAGACACCCATCCTCATATGACCCTGACTGTTGGTGTCCCCCAAGACACCCATCCTCATATGACCCTGACTGTTGGTGTTCCCCAAGACACCCATCCTCATGTGACCTTGACTGTTGGTGTTCCCCTAGACACCCATCCTCATATGACCCTGACTGTTGGTGTCCCCTAGACACCCGTCCTCATATGACTCTGACTGTTGGTGTTCCCCTAGACACCCATCCTCATATGACCCTGACTATTGTTGTCCCTTAGACAACCATCCTCATATAACCTTGACTATTGGTGTCCCCCTAGACACCTGTCCTCATATGACCCTGACTGTTGGTATCCCTCTAGACAACCGTCCTCATATGACCCTGACTGTTGGTGTCCCCTAGACACCAGTCCTCATATGACCCTGACTGTTGGTGTCCCCCTAGACACCAGTCCTCATATGACCTTGACTGTTGGTGTCCCCTAGACACCTGTCCTCATAAGACCCTGACTGTTGGTGTCCCCCTAGACACCCATCCTCATATGACCCTAACTGTTGGTGTCCCCCTAGACACCCATCCTCATATGACCCTGACTGGTGGTGTTCCCCTAGACACCCATCTTCATATGACCTTGACTGGTGGTGTCCCCCTAGACACCCATCCTCATGTGACCTTGACTATTGGTGTCCCCCTAGACACCCATCCTCATATGACCCTGACTGGTGGTGTTCCCCTAGACACCCATCTTCATATGACTCTGACTGTTGGTGACCACCTAGACACCGATCCTCATATGACCCTGACTGTTGGTGTTCCCTAGACACCCATCCTCGTATGACCCTGTCTGTTGGTTTCCCCCTCGATACCAGTCCTGATATGACTCTGACTGCTGGTGTCCCCCTAGACACCCATCCTCATATGACCCTGACTGTTGGTGTCCCCCTAGACACCCATCCTCATATGACCCTGTCTGTTGGTTTCCCCCTCGATACCAGTCCTGATATGACCCTGACTGTTGGTGTCCCCCTAGACACCCATCCTCATATGACCCTGGCTTTTGTGTCCCCCTAGACACCCATCCTCATATGACCTTGACTATTGGTGTCCCCTAGATACCCGTCCCCATATGACCCTGACTGTTGGTGTCCCCTAGACACCCATCCTCATATGACCCTGACTGTTGGTGTCCCCCTAGACACCCATCCTCATATGACCCTGACTATTGGTGACCACCTAGACACTAGTCCTCATATGACCCCGACTGTTGGTGTCCCCCTAAACATCCATCCTCATATGACCCTGACTGTTGAAGTCCCCCAATACACCCATCCTCATATGACCCTGACTGTTGGTGTTCCTTTAGACACCCGTCCTCATATGACCCTGACTGTTAGTGTCCCTCTAGACACCCATCCTCATATGACCCTGACTGTTGGTGTCCCCCTCTAGACCTAGACACCCATCCTCATATGACCCTGACTGTTGGTGTCCCCTAGACACCCATCCTCGTATGACCTTGACTATTGGTGTCCCCCTAGACACCCATCCTCATATGACCCTGACTGTTGGCGTCCCCCTAGACACCCGTCATCATATAACCCTGACAGTTGGTGTCCCCCTAGACACCCGTCATCATATAACCCTGACTGCTGTTGTCCCCCTAGACACCCATCCTCATATGACCCTGACTGTTGGTGTCTCCTTGACACCTGTCCTCATATGACCCTGACTGTTCGTGTCCCTTAGACACCCATCCTCATATGACCCTGACTGTTGGTGTCACCCTAGACACCCGTCCTCATATGACCCTGACTGTTGGCGTCCCCCCTAGACACCCGTTCTCATATAACCCTGACTGTTGGTGTCCCCCCTAGACACCCATCCTCATATGACCCTGACTGTTGGCGTCCCCCTAGACACCCGTTCTCATATAACCCTGACTGTTGGTGTCCCCCTAGACACCCGTCCTCATATAACCCTGACAGTTGGTGTCCCCCTAGACACCCGTCCTCATATAACCCTGACAGTTGGTGACCACCTAGACACCAGTAATCATTCAACCCTGACTGTTGGTGTCCCCCCTAGACCCCTGTCTTCATATGACCCTGACTGTTGGTGTCCCTCCTAGACACCCATCCTCATATGACCTTGACTGCTGGTGTCCCCCCAGACACATATCCTCATATGACCCTGACTGTTGGTGTCCTCCTAGACACCCATCCTCATGACTTTGACTTGAGTGTCTCTCTAGACACCCATCCTCATATGACCTTGACTATTGGTGTCCCCCTAGACACCCATCCTCATATGACCTTGACTATTGGTGTCCCCCTAGACACCAGTCCTCATATGACCTTGGCTGTTGGTATCCCCCTAGACACCCATCCTCATATGACCGTGACTGTTGGTGTCCCCCTAGACACCCGTCCTCATATGACCCTTACTATTGGTGTCCCCCAGACACCCATCCTCATATGACTGTGACTGTTGGTGTCCCTTAGACACCCATCCTCATATGACCCTGTCTGTTGGTGTTCCCTAGACACCCATCCTCATATGACCCTGTCTGTTGGTGTTCCCTAGACACCCATCCTCGTATGACCTTGACTATTGGTGTCTCCTAGACACCCATCCTCGTATGACCCTGTCTGTTGGTTTCCCCCTCGATACCAGTCCTGATATGACCCTGACTGTTGGTGTCCCCCTAGACACCCATCCTCATATGACCCTGACTGTTGGTGTCCCCTAGACACCCATCCTCGTATGACCTTGACTATTGGTGTCTCCTAGACACCCATCCTCATATGACCCTGACTGTTGGTGTCCCCCTAGACTCCAACTGTAAGGACATTATATCTTAAGTTATAAACGAATTTGAGGTGTTGGTGCAGGGTCTACATCCATTTAGTGGTAAAACATGGTGCAAAGGTGAAATTGTATCTACGATCTTACCATGGGAACAGGGAAATAGCAAAGAATTGTTGTAATTGTGACCTCATTGTTAGCAGAATATACCCACAACTTATTACTTTGTGTGGGATATCGCCATAGAGCAGATTATGTTGCTGAAACTAAGTGTAGTGACACAGCCTTGTATCTGTCAGTGTTATCTCCCTTTGATTAGTATCATGGCTTTGGCATCATGCTTGCTGATCCAGTCTGAACACTGTCAACTCTAAAATAAAATCCCAACAAGGCTTTTAAAGAACATATTATTGGAAATCATTTTGCTCTTTGAAAACTAAAAATTAAGTGATATGTATTTTTTTCTACAATTGTAAAAAGGTGACAGAAAATGAGTTTTAATTTTTAAGTTTTAAGCAGACATTCACTTATAATACAGATACATGTAGTTCAAGAGTATCCCACTTGACACATGATAGCATGTTGATGTACTTATAATTTGATTTGATTTGCTGCCATCAATTTGAATTTGATGGATAATTTGTCTGGTAGGTAATTCTTGCATCCCAATATTTTTTCAGTTATAACTGTCTTTCAGCGCCCGTACACTTGTATGTTGTACATTTGCATATCAATATATGTGAGGATGTTAAGGAAGGAGAGCCAACATTGTGTTGTTTTTCAGCTTTGTAAAAACTTTGACATGGCAGCCAAGGCAGCCATTTTGTAACATGATTACACAATCATTTTCCTGAACAACACCATTTGAAAGTTCTTCTCAAGTTCCGCCGGTGGGATTCAGCTATAACTTACCTGAAATGATCCCTGAGATGGTTCTGACCAAGTATTGTTATTTTTCGGGTCTATCTAAAATCCAAGATGGCCGCCATGGCAGCCATCTTGCAAACATACTTGAAACTTCTCCAGTTCCACTAGTGTCATTGAGCTGGAAATTGGTGAAGATGTTAAGGAAGGGGAACAAATATTACTTTTCAGCTTCATAAAAACTTTAACATGGCAGTCACGACAGCCATTTAATTGTAACATGATTGCGCAATCATGGTTTTCATGAACAACACCTATTTCAAATTTCTTCTGAAGTTCCACCTGTGGGATTCAGCTCTATATTACCTGAAATGATCCCGAGAAGGTCCTGACCAAGTGTTGTTATTTTTTGGCTCAGTCTGAAATCCAAGATGGCAGCGATGGCCAACAGTGCCACCATACCAGGTAATTGCTGCTGAGTATGTATACTACAATAGTACAAGGGTTTTTAGAGTCAGATGACCGTTAAGGCCCATGGGCCTCTTGCTGGAAATAATATACCTATAATTTGCAGAAATGTTGTCTGTCGTGTTACAGATGAACTGTACAGATTCAACCATTGCTGTTTGTGTGATCACTTTTTGCACGCAAATTTAACGTGACTTTATATTTCCCCATGAAGGATCAGAATATCTAAATATTCACAACTGGGTGATTGGCCAGTCAAGTGCTTTAGAATTTCTTTTGCAACATGACAAATATATCTATAATTTATGAATAACATATTATCACAAAGGACAAAGAAAGACAATCTGATGCTTTTCTGTTATGCAGATTTTCTAGCTGTTGTTTCCCCTCGGCCTCCTAAACCCCTGTTATCCTCAATAATTAATCATTCAAGTTCCCTTATACCAAGAGATGTTAGTCAGGTGATATCTGTTTTGACATGAGGTTTATTTGATAAACAGATGTATTAAATGTGCTTACCAGCAATACAGGCCCATTGGACCTTTTTGTCATTTCTGTCTTAGATTTGGATATTTAGAATAGTTGCCCCTGGTTAGAAAATGTTTATCAAATAAAATGACTTTGTTGGCAGATTTAAGGTCAATGTTAGCAAATTTTCAGATTTAAAGCCTATATCAGCTGATTTTCATTACATGAATGCCTATATCAGCTGATTTTCATTACATTAATGCCTATTTTAGCTGATTTTCATTACATGAATGCCTATGTTAGCTGATTTTCATTACATGAATGCCTATATTAGCTGATTTTCATTACATGAATGCCTATGTTAGCTGATTTTCATTACATGAATGCCTATATTAGCTGATTTTCATTACATGAATGCCTATATTAGCTGATTTTCATTACATGAATGCCTATATCAGCTGATTTTCATTACATGAATGCCTATGTTAGCTGATTTTCATTACATGAATGCCTATGTTAGCTGATTTTCATTACATGAATGCCTATATCAGCTGATTTTCATTACATGAATGCCTATGTTAGCTGATTTTCATTACATGAATGCCTATATTAGCTGATTTTCATTACATGAATGCCTATATTAGCTGATTTTCATTACATGAATGCCTATATCAGCTGATTTTCATTACATGAATGCCTATGTTAGCTGATTTTCATTACATGAATGCCTATGTTAGCTGATTTTCATTACATGAATGCCTATATCAGCTGATTTTCATTACATGAATGCCTATGTTAGCTGATTTTCATTACATGAATGCCTATATTAGCTGATTTTCATTACATGAATGCCTATGTTAGCTGATTTTCATTACATGAATGCCTATATCAGCTGATTTTCATCACATGAATGCCTATGTTAGCTGATTTTCATTACATGAATGTCTGTATTAGCAGATTTTCATTACATGAATGTCTGTATTAGCAGATTTTCATTACATGAATGCCTATATCAGCTGATTTTCATTATATGAATGCATATATGTTAGCTGATTTTCATCAGATTTAATGCCTGGTGTATGAGTTATGTCCCTTTATTGAACAATTCTCTGATATAAAATATATATATACAGTATACCTATATGGACTGTGGGTTGAGAATTTGTTTCATGTCTGGGTTTAATATCATATTACCTTGGGGATCAAGGATTATTTTATGTTAAAAAATTAATGTATTATAACAGGTATTCCTGTACAATGTTCGGCCTCCTTGGTATTTAATATTTAACACGGATCGCTAGCACACCTCATTTAATATGTATGTAAGGTGATCTTGTCATCATAACAAATCGTAGGTATACACAGATCGTATACAAAAGTTGTAGGGTTTTGTATCTGACAGGTTTCCGGTATCTAAACATTTTCTACTGTATCCAGGGTCCATATGTTGATACGGTAGCTTGGCTACTTCGGATTATTTAGTTATTTCATGTTCTTTCCATCATTATCTCCACTGGGAATTAATTTTATGATTTTGATATGTCTAACTATAAATTGGGAATTATTTCCGTGAATTTTTCTTTTTATCTGTTCCATAAATACTAAACACATTACCAAATATAATATGTGTGGCTGGATTTTTGCGGCCAAATGACTTCCGGATATTTAGCCTTAATTTTCCCTTCACATAGATTTCCATATTTACAATACTAAAATACAAAATGTAACACACAATTCAAACTGTATTAATTTAACCAAGATTTGTTCCACACGTTTTCAAATTTTAAACCAAAGAATTTGGTGTACAGTATTTCCAACAAATATCATCATAAAAGTGTAGTCGGTGATGATGTTAGAAATTATGAAACAGAATGAAGGCTGATATAATATTCTATCTAATTCATAATTTTACAAAAGAAAATGTGGTCTGTATAGAAGCGTGTTTTCCATTCTCCTCAATAAAGTTCACATATCTTAGAAAACTGTTGAACTCCATATTGAAAAACATGATAATAAAAACATATACTTGTGTAACTGCTATGGTTTCATACACAACAATATCAATAGAGTATTTGGATGTTCATTTATTTTCTGCGATCAGGGCGGGTGTTCTCAGTGAAGACTCTATGTTACATCTGATCACAATGTCCGAAGACAGTTGATTATGTAACATGAGAGGGAAAATGAACTGATCAGAACGGGACTCAAGCCCAGGACCTCCAAACTCTTAGAAGGACGCTCTAACCATTTGAGCTACCTGGCCATCAGCGTTTCGCCTAGTTCAGTTCCACTACATTCCTCCTTACTTCAACAAAGTGTTCGACCTTGAAGACGCACATGAAACTCTATACCACCTCTATATAGTGTCAAATACAGTCTGTATCACTCAGCTGAGTGGCATGTGTGGCCTGTAATATCAAATACAGTCTGTATCACTCAGCTGAGTGGCATGTGTGGCCTGTAATATCAAATACAGTCTTTATCACTCAGCTGAGTGGCATGTGTGGCCTGTAATATCAAATACAGTCTGTATCACTCAGCTGAGTGGCATGTGTGGCCTGTAATATCAAATACAGTCTTTATCACTCAGCTGAGTGGCATGTGTGGCCTGTAATATCAAATACAGTCTGTATCACTCAGCTGAGTGGTATGTGTGGCCTGTAATATCAAATACAGTCTGTATCACTCAGCTGAGTGGCATGTGTGGCCTGTAATATCAAATACAGTCTGTATCACTCAGCTGAGTGGCATGTGTGGCCTGTAATATCAAATACAGTCTGTATCACTCAGCTGAGTGGCATGTGTGGCCTGTAATATCAAATACAGTCTGTATCACTCAGCTGAGTGGCATGTGTGGCCTGTAATATCAAATACAGTCTGTATCACTCAGCTGAGTGGCATGTGTGGCCTGTAATATCAAATACAGTCTGTATCACTCAGCTGAGGGGGTATGTGTTGACAGTGTTTTATATTGTTGTTGTTAACAAAATATATTTCAGAAAACAAAATTTAAAAAAGTTTTATATTCTTACAATTAACTGCTGAAACATCTTAATTAAATGTTGCTGTAAGGATTCAAATGACATTTTCAGTGTAATGATGATTTAATCTATAGGAATTTACCGGATTTATCCGATTATAATTTTTTGATTATATCCATGCCTGCCTCAGTCAAAGCTATTAACAAATGCTATGTCATTGTTATACAATATCATGTCCTGTGAGTCTAAATTTCTGTTTTAGGCCCCTAGTTGGAGTAAACCCCTCCCTACTGTGAGGGAAAGCCCTGTGGGCTTATATTATTACAGGTTAAATATACTACGGACCAAAACTACAGATAGACAACTCTTAGATGGTGTGTCAGTTAATTGTGTTTTTATTTGTACTATATTACAACTATTACATTCTAATCATTAAAACAATAGAATAATACTAATTCTGTTCAGGGACAGACTTATCTCCCGAACATGGACTGATGTTTCCATGCAACATGGACCAGCATCATCACCAAACTAATGTGTTCTGCCTCATCTATAAAAAAGGATCTTATCCGAACAAAAACAATGGATAAGCATCCCTGAATTAAAAAAAAAAGGGCGAAACAAATATTTTAATTTGCTTTCGAGGAATTTGGCTTCTACTGGAAAATATTCTTCGGAATGAATATAGGTTTGTTTAGATAAAATTAAACTGAGAGATTTAAAAATTGAGGAAATAATTAGAAACGTGTAGTTAGAGATTTAAAAAATGAGGAAATGATTAGAGATGTGTAGTTAAAGATTAAAAAAAATGAGGAAATGATTATAAACGTGTAGTTATTACATTATTCAGGTGATGGAATACAGTTTTCTTCTATCTAAAAACAATTTTACTTTTCAACATAACATGGCTAAAATTTGTGTTGCTTAAACTAACACTGCACAAAATATGATGTTCGGTAGTTTTAACGAAAATATGTATGTAATTAGCAAGGAAATGCACTCAAACTGCCCTAAATGATGTTAAAAATCTGCACTACCTTCTAAAATATCTATTATCTACTTGTTAACAGTCATCGGGGAAATTCATCCACAGAAAACATCGGTTGTCCCAACAAACTTTCTATAGGAACATTAATTTGTCGTTTAGCCGTACCAGTTCGCGACACAATTTCACTGAATTATTCAAACAGACAACAGCAAATGGATCTATACTCTCAGAGTAAATGTGTAGTGTTAGATGTAGAATGATTTATATTGTAATTAAGAGCCTGTAATGATTAGATGTCAATAGCCGTACATCTCCTGAAAGCAAGTTCATCATTTGTGTTAAGGATGGTATTTTGTAAGGGGCTTAATTTTTCAAGATCGGATATCAAATCATGAAAAAATTTACCCATACCCACAAATAAGACCTCTGCTTCATTTTAGCAGAGTCACCAATTTCAAAATACATTTAGTACAATAACTGCAGCTAAAATGGTTCACAAAATTTTAATAATCCCTCGCCAAATTTTAAAACCTGTACGAAACTTTTACAATATGAATGGGGGCTTCTCTGAGGATAAATATGCTAATCAAGAAAATCATGGTCCATTTTGTAATTATACATTATTCTGCTTCAACATTTTGATAAATTTGGAACATTTAAATCGCAAAAAAAGTCAAAATTTTCCTTTGACAATTTTACCTATTATCATATAAGAAATTTACAATAGTACAGATGTTTCTGTGTGAAAATATACAGGTATTTTCATTTTGAAAACATACGCTGGAACATAATGAAATTTTGTCAATTCTGTATACATGAAAATTTAAGAGACTGGTTTTAAGAACATTTACCGGTACATCTGTATTTTTTAAGAGATCAAAATTTTCTTGTCACACTTCCACTATATCACAGACGGAATCTGATAATCTATTTTCTAGTACGTGCTTATATATTTCAGCTTACCATTACATTAACGATATACTGGAAACTAATACAGTTTAAATATTTATACATTTGGAGACACCGTTCAGTCATTTGTCTTAGTTGATTCCTTCGATTCCATCTGGATTGGTCATGAAGGCCTTACCCTTTGTGAGGTCAATGTCTTTCTCCCATGCCAGTCTTTCAAGCATATTCGTGAATCCCTTATCTTCATCGTCGGAAAGCATTGACACACGACGTGAAATAGATGGTTTCACATTGAGTTGTCCGGAAACACCATTTTTCTTTTGCTGCCGTATTTGGTCCACGATGAGCTTATTGGCTCGTCTCCAGAAACTGATGGCTGCTTTTCGTTTCCTAGCAACCGTTCGATTCTGTTGTTTGATGACCACTAATGCCCTCTGTTCAACGGCACCGTCTTTTTTGGAAAGATCCGCTAAAACAACGCGGGGTTGCCCTGAAATTTTCACTGAATATTCCATCTGGAATCTAAGCAAATTTTTTTTTGTAAATCCTTTTTCCAGTACGACAACAATTTTGGCCCACTGACGTCGCCATTCTTTTGCAGACTTGGAGACGACCTGTTGATAAGTGTTTCCCATCATGGCGATGAGTACATTTAGGAGAAGTATTGGTACAAGGATCATGAAGAAAACAAAAACAATTTTGATCAATGGAGGATATTTTGTTCTCTCAAACTCTTCGTACTTAAACTCACCTAAAGTCATCTGAAACAGTGTCATGGACGTTTCCCATATATTGTCTGCGGCACTGATATCAACCGAACCCTGAAACAGGAAATAAAACACTTGGGAGAAAAGTAGGAGAAAAATTCCATACATGCTTCCAAATTTTACCATGTCGGTGGCAAGCATCTGGTATGTCATAACTATCATTGGCCCTGTGAGTGGGTAACCTTTGGCAAAGAACAGCAGATAAAACCACGAACCAGGAACCGCGATAATCAGAAGTATACTTTCTGCTGTCTCGTACCCAGTAAAACGTAGTGGGATGCACAACATGATGAGAAGACAAGCGAATAGAAATGTAGTTTGTGCCGGTGCATGTCTCGTGTTCTTTAAAAATGCCCAAAATCCTTGTGAGGCTACTTCGCCGATGTCTATAATCAGAATAAGAACGCAGCCGATACACACAAGTATTTCACTTACAAATCGTATGATGTCTATCACGCCCCGTGTTTTCAATAATCCTTCCTCGGGGCGTGTGTATACTGCAACGCTAACTAAAATGAGGTGAATAAAAGCCATAACAAGGCGCTGGAAGAACCATTTTTTGGCATAACGCTCCCATTTTTCATCAAGGAGTTGTCTCATTACTCCCCCCTCAAGCAATTCAAGATGGTCGTCCGTCTCACCGTTTATGATGAGAATGAGTGCTGAATACATGTTTGTGTTGCCACTAGGACCAATAGAATCAAGAGCAAGCAGAGGATACGCAGAGCAAGTGGTATTGCTGTATCTCCAGAACTCCAGACTACCCATTTCCAACATCACTTTGAACAAGGCGTGGCGTCCAAGCTTGCACGCAAGAGAAAGGGGTGTCAAATTCGCCTTGTTTTTTGAAACTGTGTTTGCAGGTTTTTTCGGATGACGCACACAGTATTTAAACATTTCAATTTGATCAGCAACAACTGCGACATGGAGAACGGTATTTCCGTAGGAATCTTGGAGATCCGGATCAGCACCATGGTCAATCAGAAAATCATAGATCTCCTCGGTGGCATAAGATGTGGCGAAAGCTAATGGAAATTCTCCATAATAATCCATCTCAGCATAATTAATTTCATTTGATTTGCGCTTTCCACCACCACTACCACCACCACCACCATCAGCATTTACAGAGAAATTACCTTTAACTTTTTCGTGTATATTGCCTCCATTGTTGATGAAGAACATGACCTCCTCAAGGTCATTATTGATGATGGCCGAATGTAGAGAGGAACTATCACTATCGATCAGGTCCAAAGATTCTAATTTTTCTGTTTCCTCGTCTGATATCTCAGTAATTTGAATCTCTGGTGATACTTTTGCCGTCGACATGGTCATAACGTTGTATATACATTTATTACAGTTTCACTCGAAAGTCACAGTGGACCAGAGACTATTTATATGAAGATTTTGTCCATAATTTTCTATTAGATCCCAACACCAGACAAACAGCCAATCAAAATCATGCAACATTATGGCTTGAATATCTTCTCTGCTGGAGAACAGTTGATTTACACGTTTCGTGTTAATTTTCTATATCAAGGTGTAACAAATCAGGTAAACGTTTGAGGAACATTATCACATAGCTCTATACAGTTCACTGGTTTTTGTTCAACAGAGAATATCACAATACCGGTGTCGTTATCAGATTTGTTGCTGGTTGCCACGGTGATAGTATGTCCCATCCTTTATCTACCTGCTAATGTCCCACGAACCTCATTTGATGTTTTTGTGTGACGAGATAAAACAATCTCCCTGGCCATTTTCATACATTCATAAAGGATTCCTGCATATTTTCCCTCATAAAGATGCCAGTACTCATTAAAAAATAAGATTTAAGCACTCTGACCACACAGGGTGACGGCGAATCTGAGTCCTCTCCGCATTTTTATGTCCTTCTGGCCATTGCTGAATTCCATAAAACTTACAGACAAGACACAAGCGATCACTCAGTTTTCGATTGAAGGCGTTCACCATAGATCCATTATTAATTTCTGTATTGAATATTCCGAGTCACAGAATGAGTTTTCCATCTCCCGTTCAGGATAATATGCTGTGGTGTTTGTTTTACATTCTGTCAAACAGCCATTGTCTGGTATGTCAAAAGATGAAAAACTAGGAATAAACACAGACATATTCTACCTATCTGACTCCAAGCTTCATATGGTATGCATGAGTTGATGCTTGAACTGGGTATAAATTCATCCTTGTGATCTTGAGTGAACAAGGATATACATCATACCGTGACCAACTTTGTATGTATACACCATGTCAATTGCTATGAAACCGGTCCTACTCAAACATCAATAATTACATATGCCTTGCTTCTCTATGCTAACAAGGTTTTGATGATTGCACAGGTACCATCAATATTTCCCATCTCTTTATTTTTCTCTTAGCAGTTCAAATATATCCTCTAAAACCATGTGTACTGGTATATATGGATAGCGATGGACCCGGAGTTTGTTCAATAAATAGTTACTGGCGCTTATGACAACTGAAAGCTTAACATGAAATTGACAGTGATGACGATAGTGAATAATTATAATCTAATCAAAATAAAGGTTAATATGGGTACTATCGTGTTTAGACAGACTTTGGCCTTAATTTACTTTAGACCCAATACAAAGAATCATATGTTTAGTTCAATATTTCTGATCGTAGTAAATGTTTGATATAGTGTCAAAATTGGAGGGCCACCATATTTACTTAACTCAAACCAGTATTTATTTGAAGTAATACAATTTTTTTTTTTTTTGGTTGAAACATTATTTAACAAGATTAAGTGTGTTATTTGTAAAATCCTAAAATTATGAACAATAGATATGTAAAACAAACAGTTATCACGCGTTTGGTGAATTTTTTGTTTTTACTAAAATGTTCTTTTTTATGCTGTTAAATGATTTACCGTGGATCGATATAGGAACTTATAGTGTTAAAAAATTATGCTTTAATTTAGCTGAATTCAGCAGAATCAGTGTATTGAGCAATAATAATCTAGAATGCTTTCATGCTTATTTTACGCCCTAGAAGCCGTTCCACATGACTGAACTTACTCATTGGAAGTGTTCCACATGACTGAACTAACTTATCAGATGTGTTTCGCTTGATTGAACTGATATCCTAGAAGTGTTTCATTCATAGCTTTTATGTCCCACACTGGTATAGAATGTGAAATGACAGCCTCTTCACCACTTGAATCAGCTATAGATATTTTATGGGTAATGATTTGTTCTCTGAATTAAACTAAAAAGAATTGTGGTTTAAAGAACTGTAAAGGACACCCGTTCAGTGGCCATTATTGATGTCATACTTGTAACCATGACAACAGTTAACTGTCAAAACGCAGCTGGAAACTAATAACATAATTACAGATTATGCTACCATGACAGTAAGAAATTCATCATAAGAAATTTAACTTTTGACTTTCGGTCATCTTGGAAATCATTTTAGTATTTAGTAGAAATAAGGGGAGGTAAGTAAAAGTAAGGGGAGATAAATCAGCATATACAAGGACCATCTGTCTGTCTGTTTGTCTGTTACCAAGGTTTATCTTGACTACTTCTCCTGAAGTGCTCACCAAGATTTATCTTGACTTCTCCTGAAGTGCTCACCAAGGTTTATCTTGACTACTTCTCCTGAAGTACTCACCAAGGTTTATCTTGACTACTTCTCCTGAAGTACTCACCAAGGTTTATCTTGACTACTTCTCCTGAAGTACTCACCAAGATTTATCTGAACTACTTCTCCTGAAGTGCTCACCAAGGTTTATCTGAACTACTTCTCCTGAAGTGCTCACCAAGGTTTATCTGAACTACTTCTCCTGAAGTGCTCCAAATATTTCATTGAAAGTTTACTATGTTATAATTTGTTTATTTCTATGCAGGGAACCATCATTTGTGAGAAATTCAAACCTGAGTTGTATGGACGAGGATGTCTTATATCACATCGCCCTAGGAAATAAGTCACATGACCTGAAAGAGATGTTCTCTGATGTCAAGGTACGAGATAACATTAGTAGAACAAATGATAATTTTAACCTCATTAACAAATGATAATTTTAACCTAATCCCCTTAAAAGCAAAATTAAGATGCCAAAAAGGCTATTCCTTCATAAGATTTAACAATAAAGCTTCAACATGATCAAGACTTGGACATTGCTAGCTGACATATAAATAAAAATTGCTCACGCAGTAAGAACTGTTAAATTTATGTTTTGATTTCAATGGAATTTTCTGCAAATATTTTAATCCTAAACTGCTGGCTGAATTTTATTTTATAACCTGATCGAATCATTGCTTTATTTGAGTCTGAAGTCAATTTTGTGTGATTTCGTTGTGAACATTTCTCTTTAATTTTTGTAGTTTGTGTGTTTTGGTGGATCACCGAGCCGAATGGAGAAATTTGCATTTCAACTAGTGAATGAACTTAACTACAAGATGACCGCTGGTCAGACATTGTGTAATGTGGCCGGAGGATCTGACCGCTACGTTCTGTACAAAGTGGGGCCGGTCATCTCTGTCAGCGTAAGTACTATCTAGGTATTCTCAGATTACACAATCAACTTTAAAGATGCTGATCTCAAAAAAATGCATAAAATGGCATCAACGCTATAAAAATGTATCTAATTAACACCAATAAATGAAAAGGTAATAACAGTGTCCTAATCATGATAGGGTGACAAGGGGCAAACTGGCAACACACTTGCCTTTCATCGAGGCGGCCGGGGTTCGATTCCCCGATTGAATGTGATAAAGTATGTGGTCACCTGCCTGAGACCACATGGGTTTTCTCTGGGTCCTCCGGTTATCACCCACAGTAGGGGCCGCGATGGCCAAGCGGTTAAGGTGTCCCGACACTTTAACACTAGCCCTCCACCTCTGGGTTGCGAGTTCGAGTACTCGGACTTTCCTCCACCT
Source organism: Pecten maximus (assembly GCF_902652985.1). Lineage (NCBI taxonomy): Eukaryota > Metazoa > Mollusca > Bivalvia > Pectinida > Pectinidae > Pecten > Pecten maximus. Next base: position 46,385,305 of record NC_047016.1, read on the forward strand.
CCAAACCTGGCACTTCCTCAAATGACCCTGGCTGTTAATGGGACGTTAAACAAAATAAACCAAATAAACCAAATCACTCACAGTAAGACCCTTGCATGCTTCCATCTGGGCCAACAAGCTTGATTCATTTTTAGGTTGATTATTAGCTCACCTGGCCCGAAGGGCCGGTGAGCTTATGGCATGGCGCAGCGTCCGTCGTCCGTCGTCCGTCCGTCAACTTTTCCTTTAAATCGCTACTAGTCCTAAACTACTCTGTGGGTTTTGACCAAATTTGGTCTGAAGCATCCTTGGGTGAAGATGAACCAATTTTGTATAAACGGTGGGTCTGGCCCCCCAGGGGCCTTAGGGGCGGGGCCCAATAGGGGAAATATAGTAAATTCTTTAAAATCCTTCTTCTTCTGTAGAAATGAAGGGATTTGATTCATATTTATTTTGAAGCATCCTTGGGTGAAGGGGAACCAATTTTGTATAAACGGTGGGTCTGGCCCCCCAGGGACCTTAGGGGCGGGCCCCAATAGGGGAAATATAGCAAATTCTTTAAAATCCTTCTTCTTCTGTAGAAATGAAGGGATGTGATTCATATTTGGTCTGAAGCATCCTTGGGTGAAGGGGAACCAATTTTGTATAAACGGTGGGTCTGGCCCCCCAGGGACGTTAGGAACGGGGCCCAATTGGGGAAATATAGCAAATTCTTTAAAATCCTTCTTCTTCTGTAGAAATGAAGGGATTTGATTCATATTTGGTCTGAAGCATCCTTGGGTGAAGGGGAACCAATTTTGTATAAACGGTGGGTCTGGCCCCCCCAAGGGCCTTAGGGGCGGGACCCAATAGGGGAAATATAGTAAATTCTTTAAAATCCTTCTTCTTCTGTAGAAATGAAGGGATTTGATTCATATTTAGTCTGAAGCATCCTTGGGTGAAGGGGAACCAATTTTGTATAAACGGTGGGTCTGGCCCCCCAGGGGCCTTAGGGGCGGGGCCCAATAGGGAAATATAGCAAATTCTTTAAAATCCTTCTTCTTCTGTAGAAATGAAGGGATTTGATTCATATTTGGTCTGAAGTATCCTTGGGTGAAGGGGAACCAATTTTGTATAAACGGTGGGTCTGGCCCCCCAGAGGCCTGGGGGGTGGGGCCCAATAGGGGAATATAGCATATTCTTTAAAATCCTTCTTCTTCTGTAGGAATAAAGGGATTTTATCCATGTTTGGTCTGAAGCATCCTTGGGTGAAGGGGAACCAATTTTGTATAAACGGTGGGTCCGGCCTCCCACGGGCCTGAGGGGCGGGGCCCAATAGGGGAAATAAAGCAAATTCTTTGAAATCCTTCTTTGTTCCGTAGGAATAAAAGGATTTGATCCATATTTGGTCTGAAACATCCTTGGGTGAAGAGGAACCAATTTTGTATAAACGGTTGGTCTGGCCCCCAATGGCCTGACAGGCGGGGCCCAATAGGGGAAATAGGGTTAATCCTTTAAATCCTTTAAATAATAGTCATAAAGTTATAAATGAATTTAAACCAAATTTGGTCAGGAACATTCTTGGGAGAAGGGGAACAGAGTTTGTATAAATTTTTACTCTGAATCCCCAGGGGCCTGAGGGACGGGGCCAAATAGGGGAAATAAAGATTAGTCTTTAAATTGCTTCTCGTCATAAAGTTTTTAATGGATTTTAACTAGATTTGGTCAGGAATATCCTTGGGGGAAGGGGAACAGAGTTTGTATAAATTTTTACTCTGAACCCCCAGGGGCCTGAGGGGCCGGGCCCAATAGGGGAAATAGGGTTAATCTTTTAAATCACTACTAGTCATAAAGTTATGAATGAATTAGAATCAAATTTGGTCAGGAACATCCTTGGGAGAAGGGGGAACAGAGTTTGTATAAATTTTTACTCTGAACCCCCAGGGGCCTGAGAGGCGGGGCCAGATAGGGGAAATAGAGATTAGTCTTTAAATCGCTACAAGTCATAAAGTTATGAATGAATTAGAACCAAATTTGGTCAGGAACATCCTTGGGGGAGGGGAACAGAGTTTGTATAAATTTTACTCTGAACCCCCAGGGGCCTGAGGGGCGGAGTCTAAGAGGGGAAATAGGGGTTAATCCTTTAAATTGCTACTAGTCGTAAAGTTATGAATGAATTTGAACCAAATTTGGTCAGGAACATCCTTGGGAGAAGGGGAACCGTGTTTGGATAAATTTTTACTCTGAACCCCCAGGGGCATTAGGGGCGGGGCCCAAAAAGGAAAATAGAGGTTTATCCTATGAATCGCTATTTATCATAAAGTTATGTATGGATTTGAACCAAATTTGGTCTGGAATATCCTTGGGGGAAGAGGGGAAAGAAAGTTTATGTAAATATTGACTCTGACCCCCAAGGGGCCTGAAGGGTGGGGCCAAATAGGGGAAATAGAGATCTGTCTTTATATCGCTCCTAGTCATAAAGTTTTAAATGGATTTGAACCCAATTTGGTCAGAAACATCCTTGGTGAAAGGGGAACAGATTTTGCATAAATGGTTACTGTGACCCTCCATCCCATAACTATGTATAACATCGTTGGACATTAAGGGATAAACACAATTCTGATGTAAAAATAGGCTCAAGAGTCTTTCCCCACCCTAAGGGACTTAGTTTCTTCGAACACAATTAGTTTGTAAAAATAATCCATAGGGTCTTTCAGTCCCTTAGAGAGTATGTGTATTAACAATTTTAACATGAACATTATTTTGACATTTGGTCAAATCCAACCAGGTGAGCGATACAGGCCCCATGGGCCTCTTGTTGCTTTACAATTGTTGTAAAATAAATAAAGTCGGAAAAAAAACAAAAATCAATAATGATCACTTATAACACTGAAAATTACATTCAGTTTCCTTGGGATGCAATTTATTATTCATTGCTTCAAATTAAAAAAAAAAAAAAAAAAATTAATCTCAAGTTTATGGAGGGTGATGATATTGTTATGTAATTGTTTTAAAAATATACAACATTCGATTCTTGCTTTCAATCACTCATAATTACTGAGAGCTGTAGCAAAAATTGTTTCATAACCAAAAGGTGTAAAAGATTGGAATACGCATCACCTAGCTAAGGCTGATGGGAATTTTCCTTATTATAGATCATGTAAATACATGTAGTTAAGACCCTGGTGTGTGCTTTACAGACATATAGGACTGTTATGGTATAGTTTTCTGTGTAAATATTGTATTTGTTTAATGAAGCAGAGTAGAAAAACTCATTATTGCGCCAATTATTCGTCCTGCTACAGAATAAAATTGGTCCAACTGAGGCAGAACTGGTCAATGGAAAAGTAATCAATGACTTTGTGATAACCAAATTAGACAAGAAATAAAAATCAATGTTATTTGACCAGTACGACCATGTGACAGGTGTAAAAACAGAGGGTGTGGGTGTTAAGAATGACCAGTACCGTGACACATCGACAAGATCGCTTGTCTCAAGTGGTCAAAATTTGAAACAAATATATTTTCTCAAGGAATGTGGGTAGAGGACAATTTGGCATGTAGCTTGCTTAGAAAACATTGTATATTTATATACAATTCTACCTTTCACTTAAGGGGAAAAGTGGCCTTTATAGGCAGTTGGCCTTTTTATAGAGAATCATACGATAGATTATGTTTATTGGGATTTGAAATAGGTGTGGCCTTATAGACAGGTATTTATTATATATACCGTATTTATTCTAATAAACGCCCCCCCCCCCCCCCCCCCCCCTTTTTTTGGAAAGAAAAATTCCTCAATTCGAGAAAAAGAACTTACCGTGGCACAGTTATATATCCATCCACGTGTGTCCAGAGGTAATTATTTAAAGGATATCCAACATAAAACTAACACAAACCACAAAACAAAGTTTCAGTAACTATATACACAGTACCACTATATGTTTCATGGTGTGAAATGGGTACATACAACAGATCTCACAACTTACCGACACTGAAATTTTGATCTCCATTAAACGCCCCCCCTTGGAAAAATTTCACGCCCCCGGGGCGTTTATTAGAATAAATACGGTACATGGCCTTATAGACAGGTATTTGTTATACATGTGGCCTTATAGACAGGTATTTATTATATACACCTGGCCTTATAGACAGGTATTTATTATATACACGTGGCCTTATAGACAGGTATTTATTATATACATGTGGCCTTATAGACAGGTATTTATTATATACACATGGCCTTATAGACAGGTATTTATTATATACACATGGCCTTATAGACAGGTATTTATTATATACACGTGGCCTTATAGACAGGTATTTATTATATACATGTGGCCTTATAGACAGGTATTTATTATATACATGTGGCCTTATAGACAGGTATTTATTATATACACATGGCCTTATAGACAGGTATTTATTATATACACATGGCCTTATAGACAGGTATTTATTATATAGACGTGGCCTTATAGACAGGTATTTATTATATACATGTGGTCTTACAGACAGATATTTATTATATACATGTGGCCTTATAGACAGGTATTAATTATATACACATGGCCTTATAGACAGGTATTTATTATATACACGTGGCCTTATAGACAGGTATTTATTATATACACATGGCCTTATAGACAGGTATTTATTATATACATGTGGCCTTATAGACAGGTATTGATTATATACATGTGGCCTTATAGACAGGTATTTATTATATACATGTGGCCTTATAGACAGGTATTTATTATATACACATGGCCTTATAGACAGGTATTTATTATATACACATGGCCTTATAGACAGGTATTTATTATATAGACGTGGCCTTATAGACAGGTATTTATTATATACATGTGGTCTTACAGACAGATATTTATTATATACATGTGGCCTTATAGACAGGTATTAATTATATACACATGGCCTTATAGACAGGTATTTATTATATACACGTGGCCTTATAGACAGGTATTTATTATATACACATGGCCTTATAGACAGGTATTTATTATATACATGTGGCCTTATAGACAGGTATTGATTATATACATGTGGCCTTATAGACAGATATTTATTATATACACGTGGCCTTATAGACAGGTATTTATTATATACACGTGGCCTTATAGACAGGTATTTATTATACACATGGCCTTATAGACAGGTATTTATTATATACACATGGCCTTATAGACAGGTATTTATTATTATACACGTGGTCTTACAGACAGGTATTTATTATATACACATGGCCTTATAGACAGGTATTTATTATATACATGTGGCCTTATAGACAGGTATTTATTATATACACGTGGCCTTATAGACAGGTATTTATTATATACATGTGGCCTTATAGACAGGTATTTATTATATACACGTGGCCTTATAGACAGGTATTTATTATATACACGTGGCCTTATAGACAGGTATTTATTATATACACATGGCCTTATAGACAGGTATTTATTATATACACGTGGCCTTATAGACAGGTATTTATTATTATACACGTGGCCTTATAGACAGGTATTTATTATATACACGTGGCCTTATAGACAGGTATTTATTATATACACGTGGCCTTATAGACAGGTATTTATTATATACACGTGGCTTTATAGACAGGTATTTATTATATACACATGGCCTTATAGACAGGTATTTATTATATACACATGGCCTTATAGACAGGTATTTATTACATACACATGGCCTTATAGACAGGTATTTATCTTATACACATGGCCTTATAGACAGGTATTTATTATATAAATGTGGCCTTATAGACAGGTATTTATTATATACGCGTGGCCTTATAGACAGGTATTTATTATATAAATGTGGCCTTATAGACAGGTATTTATTATATACACATGGCCTTATAGACAGGTATTTATTATATACACATGGCCTTATAGACAGGTATTTATTACATACACATGGCCTTATAGACAGGTATTTATCTTATACACATGGCCTTATAGACAGGTATTTATTATATAAATGTGGCCTTATAGACAGGTATTTATTATATACGCGTGACCTTATAGACAGGTATTTATTATATACACATGGCCTTATAGAGAGGCATTTATCTTATACACATGGCCTTATAGACAGGTATTTATTATATAAATGTGGCCTTATAGACAGGTATTTATTATATACACGTGGCCTTATAGACAGGTATTTATTATATACACATGACCTTATAGACAGGTATTTATTATATACGCGTGGCCTTATAGACAGGTATTTATTATATACACATGGCCTTATAGAGAGGCATTTATCTTATACACATGGCCTTATAGACAGGTATTTATTATATAAATGTGGCCTTATAGACAGGTATTTATTATATACGCGTGGCCTTATAGACAGGTATTTATTATATACACATGGCCTTATAGAGAGGCATTTATCTTATACACATGGCCTTATAGACAGGTATTTATTATATAAATGTGGCCTTATAGACAGGTATTTATTATATACACGTGGCCTTATAGACAGGTATTTATTATATACACATGGCCTTATAGACAGTATTTATTATATACACATGACCTTATAGACAGGTATTTATTATATACGCGTGGCCTTATAGACAGGTATTTATTATTATACACGTGGCCTTATAGACAAGTATTTATTATATAAATTTGGCATTACAGACAGGTATTTATTATATACACATGGCCTTATAGAGAGGCATTTATCATATACATGTGGCCTTATAGACAAGTTTTAGTTATTAGCTCACCTGGCCTAAAGGGGTCTGAAGCATCCTGGGTTGAAAAGGATCCAATTTTGTATAAATGGTGGGTTTGGACCCCCAGGGGCCTGAGGGACAAGACCCCATAAAGGGAAATATAGCAAACTCTTTAAAATCCTTCTTCTGTGGGAAGAAAGGATTTGGTCCAAATTTGGTCTGAAGCATCCCTGGGTGTAGGGGAACCAATTATATATAAACAATGGGGCCTGAGGGATGGGGCAAAATATGGGAAAATATAGCAAATTCTTAAAAATCCTTCTTCTGTAAGAATGAAAAGATTTGGTCCTTTTTTGCCAGAAGTATCCTTTGGTGAAGGGGACTGATTTTGTATAAACAATAGGTCTGGCCTGAGGTGTCGGGCCATATAGGGGAAATATAGCAAATTCTTTAAAATCATTCTTTTCCTGTAGGAATAATAGGATTTGATCCATATTTGGTCTGCAGCATCCTTGGATGAAGGGGGATTGATTTTGTATAAACGATGCTTCTGGCCTCCCCAGGGCTGTGAAGGGTGGGGCCTTATAGGGGAATGAAAGGTACATATTTGGTCTGCAGCATCTTTGGGTGAAGGGAAACCAATTTTGTACAAACCTTGCTCTGGAATTAAACAAGTCATTTGATCAGTGGTCAAGGTCAAAGGTCATGGTCATGAAATTTTGTATCTTCACTGGTGAACATTTTGTTATGACAAAGTTGGTCAGAAATAAACATAGAGTCAACTGACCACGGGTCAAGGTCACTCGGTCAAAGGTCAAGGTAAAATTCTATAGCTTTTCACAGATAACATTTTATTATAACATTATTAAGAAAAGTTGTTGGGATTAAACAAGATGTCAGCTGACCAAAGATCAAGGTCATTGGGTCAAATTTCAAAGTCATTTGAGTCCTAAGGTCAAGGACAAATTTGATCTATGACAATGGCCCTGGATTAGATAAAACAAATCAAGCTTTACAAAGGAGTATCATCCTGATACATGGAATTGGAAGGAAACAAGAGTCACATCACTATATATGTATATCGTATATTTTACTCCTTACTTATAATTGCTTTTGAAGTCGAAATGTCAAAAGTCACGCTGAACTTCAGCAATATGGGCAGATGGCTTCTTGATTATTGTGTGGGGTATAAAGCCAGTATGGGGGGGGGGGGGGGGGGGGGGGGGGGGGGGACTGGCTGACTTGTCAGTACAATGTACTTTAGTGTGCTTTGAATTATTTTCTTTGGAACAAGAATGCTCGTAGGAAAAAGTTGACAAAAATACATGATACTGAGAAGCACATCTCAAGATGGGAATAGCATTTGAAATATAACTTATGAGTGCTGGTAAATAATTGGTTTGGGAGAACACAACATTTCACTTTAAATCCTGGGCATCTCAACTTGTCAATAATTTAACTACAACTATATCTAACTAAAACTAAATATAACTCTATTTCCAGGTAAGTTATTTAACTATAACTAAATATAACTCTATTTCCAGGTAAGTTATTTAACTAAAACTAAATATAACTCTATTTCCAGGTAAGTTATTTAACTACAACTAAATATAACTCTATTTCCAGGTAAGTTATTTAACTACAACTAAATATAACTCTATTTCCAGGTAAGTTATTTAACTATAACTAAATATAACTCTATTTCCAGGTAAGTTATTTAACTATAACTAAATATAACTCTATTTCCAGGTAAGTTATTTAACTATAACTAAATATAACTCTATTTCAATGTAAGTTATTTAACTATAACTAAATATAACTCTATTTCAATGTAAGTTATTTAACTATAACTAAATATAACTCTATTTCAATGTAAGTTATTTAACTACAACTAAATATAACTCTATTTCCAGGTAAGTTATTTAACTATAACTAAATATAACTCTATTTCCAGGTAAGTTATTTAACTATAACTAAATATAACTCTATTTCCAGGTAAGTTATTTAACTATAACTAAATATAACTCTATTTCAATGTAAGTTATTTAACTATAACTAAATATAACTCTATTTCAATGTAAGTTATTTAACTACAACTAAATATAACTCTATTTCTAGGTAAGTTATTTAACTATAACTAAATATAACTCTATTTCAATGTAAGTTATTTAACTACAACTAAATATAACTCTATTTCCAGGTAAGTTATTTAACTATAACTAAATATAACTCTATTTCCAGGTAAGTTATTTAACTATAACTAAATATAACTCTATTTCCAGGTAAGTTATTTAACTACAACTAAATATAACTCTATTTCCAGGTAAGTTATTTAACTATAACTAAATATAACTCTATTTCAATGTAAGTTATTTAACTACAACTAAATATAACTCTATTTCCAGGTAAGTTATTTAACTATAACTAAATATAACTCTATTTCCAGGTAAGTTATTTAACTATAACTAAATATAACTCTATTTCCAGGTAAGTTATTTAACTATAACTAAATATAACTCTATTTCCAGGTAAGTTATTTAACTATAACTAAATATAACTCTATTTCCAGGTAAGTTATTTACTAGATGACTTACATACTATTGATTTTCATTTTACCTTAATATTTATGATTATAGTAGCTTCAGAGAGAAATTTCTCTATAGTAATATTACAGAAACCTATTATTTGTTCGTGTTAATTTGTTGTTAGGTAGTTTGGGATCATTAAAATGTGTTAATGAAGTTTGTCTATGTGATTATTACTGTTATATATCTTCCTTTAATAAAAAACTTAAATCCATCCGATACTTCACACATCACACAAAATATGAACCTGGACTAGGTTTTATAGTTCTTACTGTATTTGACCTAATAAATGCACCATGCAAAAATATAAAACAATTGTTTAATAATGCCATGAACAAGGAAAAGTTCCATGGGTAGTAAAAACAAGAGGCCCATTGGGCTTTAACCATCACCTGACTCTAAAGACCCAAGTTTTATTGTAGCTTGCAAGTGGTACTGTTGGCTATGGCGATCATCTTTTATTTATGATCAACCCCCAAAAAAAAAAAAAAACATTTGGTCAAGATCCTGATCATTTTAGGCAAGTTCAGCTGAATCACACTGTTGGAACTTGAGAAGAATTTTAAAATGTGTTTTTCAAGATGGCGATCATGACTGCCATCTTGGATTTCAGACCAACTAAAAAAAAATGAAAATACTTGGTCAGAACCATGTCAGGATCATTTCAAGAAAGTTTAAGGTGAATTCTACTTCTGGAACTTTAAAGAAGTTTAAAATGTATTTTTCAAAATGGCTGTCATGCTGGCCATCTTGGATTTTGGACCAACCCAAAAAATAACAACACTTGGTCAGAACCATTTCAGGATAATTTCAGACAAGTTTGAGCTGAATCCTACTGGCGAAACTTGAGAAGAAGTTTGAAATGTGAAAATTTTACGCACGGTTCACTGCTCAGAGCAGACGACGACGAACGAAGCACAATGACTAAAGGTCATCCTGACCCTTATTTACATACCTTTATATAGCGAAGACAATCCAGAGTCTTTGGTTTAAAGACTGAAGATTATATTGACAGGTCTTTGAATTAGTGTGCTCATCCTCTTTTCCTGAAGGAATAGGGTATGGGGCTGTTGCACCTATCAGGTTGAATGTGGTATTATTTTCAAGTTGTAGTGGAACTTTGTTCCAAACAGAGGTAACATCTGACAAAATGCTTACATATATATACTTATACTTTATATATCTACTTTTATATATAAAAATGGTGCTAACGTCACTACCATTTAACAGTAAATAAGGACATGCTTGGTGATAAGCCCACCTACATTGTAGCTGAGAAGAAATGCCATACAAACTTATTTATTTATATCAGTATGGGCATCATGTAAAATGGATGAAGCCAATTTGTCTTCATCCAGGCATGAAGTAAAAAGTGTCTTTCAATTCATATGTGACGATAATTAGATACTTCAAAGAGAATTAATGATGTACTTTAGTTGGAAATGGATAAGTGTCGTCAATTACGACTGAATATGCAGAAGTTGAAAGCAAAAAATAATAAAAAATGATTTTAAAGTTCACACACCCAAAAAAACTTAGAGGTATGCCTAACACCAAATTGTGTATGCCTAACAAAGGAAATATATCGAAGGATCAACATGGATATATTTTCATGTTACGGAGATAAAACACAAAAAAAAACAAAAAAACACAAAAGAACACAAAAAACTGCAACGTTTATTATGAGAGGACATTGATGTTTTCTTGTTATTGAATATATTTTTTCTTCATCTGACCTGATAGGTCAAGATGACCGGTCAGATAGGTCAAGATGACCTATAGTATAGCCATTGTGCTTTGTTCGTCATGCACCGTCCATAAACTTTTCCCGTTGCAAACTCTATTCGAGTTCGTTCGGCGGGATTCAGCTCAAACTGACCTAAAATGATCCTGAAATTAGTGGGAATGTTAAGGAAGGGCCGCTAATAAAGCACTATTTTTCGTTTTTCATTTTTTTTTTTTTTTTTTTCACATTTTAAATTTTTTACCGAACAGTGACTCTTGCTATTAAGCCATATTGATTTTTATTTTTGCATTTATTTTTGCTGATTAATACCACATGCAAATTTGCTCTAAAGCCTAACTTACAACACAAAGTATAAAAAACAAATACTCGAGAATTATTCCCGTTGAGTAGAGGCTGTGTTTTCAGCCTACACAGTATCACGACTTTATTGAGTAAAATGTGGTTGATAAAATCATTGATTTTCCTCCCCAATATGAATATCTAAGTAATAAAATGCAAACATCACAATGTTGATATAGTGTTCCAGAGAGATGAAACAAATTTTGACGCAAGAGATTTTGTTTGAAATTGTGACGTTTTTGTCATTCCAGTGTTAATGTATAATGGTCGAGCTATGTATGAGAGACCCAGGAAGTTGAACGCTCCCTATTTCAGTTTAAGTGTAAACAAACATTAGTAGAGTCCTATCTATATTGTAAGCCATTAGTCACATCAACCTGTATAGACCCACAAACAATACCCATTCTCTCGAGCCATCTCTCTCTCTCTCTCTCTCTCTCTCTCTCTCTCAAATATTCTGTTAAAACTGTATCATTTCAAAATCATTGTAGAATTTCATATCATAGACCCTTCTTTTACATACTTCAATTGTGATGCTAATTCTAAATATCCGTGAACTGTTGTTAAAAGATGAAAGGCTAAATATCCTGTCAGCCATTTAGGAGAATATCAAAAAATATTCTTTGGAAGTTATTGTAAAATTTCTGTTTGAGATATTACATTAATTTTCAGAAGTTATAATTAAGTTTAAAAGATGAAAGACAAAATTTTCTGTCATCAATTTAGGAGAATTGCTAAAAAAATATTCTCTAGAAGTTTAATGTACAGATTTCTATTTGAGATATTACATTAATTTTCAGAAGTATATAAGCATTCTTTGGAGAAATGTTAAAATGTTCTAAGTTGCCAATTTCCCTGATTTCATTTCACGACCTGTTCAATTTTTGCTTTAATCTCAGATTATTTCATCAACCTTCTGATCAGAATTAAAAATTGGAAATCAATTTCAGGAAGCAGAAATAATGAAAACAATGTTTAATGTTTAAACATAGCAATGAATGTCATCTACATACATACAGATAGGACAAACAACAATATTGATTACAAGGCCTTTTTATTACCTGCCCTAGTGACCTTTTAAAACATCTGTTCACTTTTGAATGGCTGCTGTATTAGATATCGTCAATGCAGGTGATGCTGTAATTGGGAAAAAAAGCACTACAATTTATTTCTTCACAGCTTGTTCCTTTTTCGGTATGATTCGATCTCGGTATTGTTGGGAGGTGTAAAGATTTGTTTTTTCTACTGAATCCTCCTTAAGTCACCTTCAGGAAATACATAAGGTGACAAACTACCTCCTTGGCTGCTGTTTTATTGTTGAATGTCCTATAAATAGCTATATGGTAATGAGGCACTGACGTTTCAAGTGATATATCAGACCAGCATCTGTGATATGTTTGTCACTGGAACTTAATGGACATGTCAAAATTTTGACATTTTAGATTTAAATCAATTTTGATAAAATGTAGGTCACATAAAAAGTCATCATATCATTTATTGCTGAAATTATTGGAACTTTAAGGTTAGGTTTTTAAGAAATTGATTTTTTGTAAGCTGTTAAAAAATAGAAATACATTATTTCAAATGCTTATCTTGAATCTTTGATTGAAAATATTATGGGTTATCTATATACAGATTTTGAGTTTTATAAAAACAAACAAATATCTACAAATTTGAACAGAAATAGTCATGTAATATACCAAAATATTTGTCTGGACTTGTAGCTTCTCAAAATCATCAAACACTTGCTGTAGATGCTGGCAGTTTCTTCTGTAGAGTTATTTTGTTGTAAAAAATTATAAGTCACACAAATAATCAAACTTAAATAACGAAATGACAAATAACAATGTCATTTAATATGCTCACAAGTGTCTATAACACACAACAGAAGCATTTTTTTGAACACTGGTTCTATTTTGACCTTGAAATGCAAATGACAGCTGTGAATAATATTACACAAATATGGCATAAAGGAAGGCTTTAAAAATGTTTTACATAGGAAAATGACATTTTTGGTGAAATCTTGTTTTTAATGCTCAGTCAAATTGGCTGATATTTCAACAATCTTCTTCCAGATATGTCCGGTGCTTTATCAAAATTGTGTAATTCATTTTCATCACACTGGGGCATCACCCCCCCCCCCCCCCCCCCCCCCCCCTCCTTATGAAATTTACGTGAAAATTTTCATGTGAATTTCACGTGAAGGAATTTTGCCTGTGTATTACACCATCATTCATGATTAATTGCTAGTGATGAGGCTAATAAATGGTTAATATTGATTGGCTGATCACATTGAAGCCATGTTGTTATAATAACAATACTAAGTGGATCAGTGTAAGTTTTAAACAAAAGGCTTAACTTCTGTCCAATTGTGAACTTCATTGTTTATACTATACTTTAGAAATGGTATAATCTTTACAATTTGAATCTGATTTTAAAAATAATTGACCTGAGAGGTCACAACAAAAATATTTTCAGTCAATACATTTTTTGTTTGTTTGCTTGCTGGGTTTATCGCTCGTTGAACAGCAAGAGTCATTTTGAGGCAGGGCCTCCTTGTAGTAGTTGGTGACTACCTTACTGAACAACATACGGAAGGCCGGTCGCATACCATCCAGAGCAATTAGGGTAAAGAGTCTTGCCCAAGGCCACAACCACAATAGTACAGATTGGCCCGTTTCTCAGCTTCTTGAGAAACACCAACATCCACGGGTAGGGAGCAATTCAAACCATGCACGTCAGATCTTCACCTGAGGTTACATGGTCGGCTCTCTAACAGACTGATCGAGCTGTCATGGCCCCTTCAATGGATACAAGATGGGCTAAAATATTTTATGATACATGTATAAGACTGTGATACTGTCAGAGTGGCATGCTACCGAACCACACCTAGCACAGTTTACTGTTAAACTTTCTTTGTCTAGAGATAATGTGAGTTATTCAGGTTTGTTCCTTTTGTGAACGTGATTAAAAATATCAGAAAATACCTGTCTTTACTGTAACAGAAAAGCAGTTTAAGATAACTAGCATATGGGTCTCAGGTTTTCATGTTCTTTCTTAGGGTCTAAATTTGTTATTTTAATTTATATTACATTGAATATGTTTCCTCACAAATTAATTACTAAAGTTCCCCAATGCTATTTATAGTATCGTTGTGGAATTTCCTCATTTTCTTTTGTATAATATCTATTTTTAGCATGGTATGGGGATTCCCTCACTGTCCATCCTCATCCATGAGATACTGAAGCTGCTTAATCATGCAGGATGTTCCCCGAGTGATGTCACCTTCTTCAGGATCGGTACTAGTGGAGGCCTGGGTAATTTATCACTGTTCTGACCAAATCTATTTTTGTCACCGTACTTATTTTGGCACAATTATAACAGATTTAGGGCCCATATATTGTGTATAAAGGTACAAAAAAAGAAAAACTTTTGACTTACTTTTAAGTACATGTTATGATATGTGTGAAGAAGATCTGAAAAATTATTCACTTATATGGACCATTTTTTCACAAAACTATCATACTCCATGTTGTTTTTGTAAATTACCTCCTCTGTTTTTAGATACATATCTAGTTCTTTTATGAATCCATTAATACAGGGGAGACAATTTTTAATTTTTTGTTTATAAATATGGAATTTTGCTATTAATACTAACGTATTGAGATATTTGACTTCTTGATCTTTATGTAACTTTCCCAAGATTACATCCGTAACATGTAATTGTAAATTAGTTAAAGTATTATCATATAGCCATACTTTGAAATCTTCCCAGAAGATTGCTACTAGTCTACATTCCCAAAAAATGTGGACTATAGTTTCTGTATGACGGTTACAAAAAGTACATAATGGAGAGTCCTTTAGGTTTATCATGTGTAGATATTTGTTTGTACTTATAATCCTGTGTATTATTCTATATTGAAACCATCTTAATTTACAGTCTATAGTGGATTTAAAAGGGATTATGTTTATTTTTTTCCACCATACTGTATCTTCTACCAAATTCAGTTCTTCTGACCATTTTGTAATGTATTTATTGTTTGTTTTTAAGTTTTTAATAAATAAATTATAAACAGAAGGACCTCTTTGCTTGTTTGTTAGTATAAGTTATTGATTGACATGTGTAGTGGGGCAAATTGATTTTCCTCCCCAATATGAATATCTAAGTAATAAAATGCAAACATCACAATGTTGATATAGTGTTCCAGAGAGATGAAACAAATTTTGACGCAAGAGATTTTGTTTGAAATTGTGACGTTTTTGTCATTCCAGTGTTAATGTATAATGGTCGAGCTATGTATGAGAGACCCAGGAAGTTGAACGCTCCCTATTTCAGTTTAAGTGTAAACAAACATTGGTCGAGTCCCATCTATATATTGTAAGCCATTAGTCACATCAACCTGTATAGATCCACAAACAACACCCATTCTCTCGAGCCATCTCTCTCTCTCTCTCTCTCTCTCTCTCTCTCTCAAATATTCTGTTAAAACTGCATCATTTCAAAATCATTGTAGAATTTCTTTTACATACTTCAATTGTGATGCTAATTCTCAATATCCGTGAACTGTTGTTTAAAAGATGAAAGACAAATTATCCTGTCAGCTATTTAGGAGAATAGCAAAAAATATTCTCTTGAAGTTATTGTAAAGATTTCTGTTTGAGATATTACATTAATTTTCAGAAGTTATAATTAAGTTTAAAAGATGAAAGACAAAATTTTCTGTCATCATTTTAGGAGAATTGCTAAAAAATATTCTCTAGAAGTTTAATGTACAGATTTCTATTTGAGATATTACATTAATTTTCAGAAGTATATAAGCATTCTTTGGAGAAATGTTAAAATGTTCTAAGTTGCCAATTTCCCTGATTTCATTTCACGACCTGTTCAATTTTTGCTTTAATCTCAGATTATTTCATCAACCTTCTGATCAGAATTAAAAATTGGAAATCAATTTCAGGAAGCAGAAATAATGAAAACAATGTTTAATGTTTAAACATAGCAATGAATGTCATCTACATACATACAGATAGGACAAACAACAATATTGATTACAAGGCCTTTTTATTACCTGCCCTAGTGACCTTTTAAAACATCTGTTCACTTTTGAATGGCTGCTGTATTAGATATCGTCAATGCAGGTGATGCTGTAATTGGGAAAAAAAGCACTACAATTTATTTCTTCACAGCTTGTTTCTTTTTCGGTATGATTCGATCTCGGTATTGTTGGGAGGTGTAGTGAGATTTGTTTTTTCTACTGAATCCTCCTTAAGTTACCTTCAGGAAATACATAAGGTGACAAATTATCTCGTTGGCTGATGTTTTGTATTGTTAAATGTCCTATAAATAGCTATATGATAATGAGGCACTGGGGTATCATGTGATATCAGACCAGCATGAGTGATGCTTACTACAGGAACTTAATAGACATGCCATAGCAAAATTTTGACATTTAGGATTCTAAATCAATTTTGATAAAATGTAGGTCACATAAAAAGTCATCATATCATTTATTGCTGAAATTATTGGAACTTTAAGGTTAGGTTTTGAAGAAATTGATTTTTTGTAAGCTGTTAAAAAATAGAAATACATTATTTCAAAGGCTTATTTTGAATCTTTGATTGAAAATATTATGGGTTATCTATATATAGATTTTGAATTTTAAAAACAAACAAATATCTACAAATTTGAACAGAAATAGTCATGTAATATACCAAAATATTTGTCTGGACATGTAGCTTCTCAAAATCATCAAAAACTTGCTGTAGATGCTGGCAGTTTCTTCTGTAGAGTTATTTTGTTGTAAAAAATTATAAGTCACACAAATAATCAAACTTAAATAACGAAATGACAAATAACGATGTCATTATGCTCACAAGTGTCTATAACACACAACAGAAGCATTTTTTTGAACACTGGTTCTATTTTGACCTTGAAATGCAAATGACAGCTGTGAATAATATTACACAAATATGGCATAAAGGAAGGCTTTAAAAATGTTTTACATAGGAAAATGACATTTTTGGTGAAATCTTGTTTTTAATGTTCAGTCAAATTGGCTGATATTTCAACAATCTTCTTCCAGATATGTCCGGTGCTTTATCAAAATTGTGAAATTCATTTTCATCACCCTGGGGCATCACCCTTATGAAATTTACCTGAAAATTTTCATGTGAATTTCACATTAAGGAATTTTACCTGTGTGTTATACCATCGGTTCATGATTAATTGCTAGGTAATATTGATTGGCTGATCACATTGAGGCTATGTTGTTATAATAACAATACAAAGTGGATTCTGTGTAAGTTTTAAACAAAAGGCTCAACTTCTGTCCAATTGTGAACTTCATTGTTTATACTATACTTTAGTAATGGAATAACCTTTACAATTTGAATCTGATTTTGAAAATAATTGACCAGAGAGGTCACAACAAAAATATTTTCAGTCAATACATTGTTTGTTTGCTTGTTTGTTTGTTTATTTGCTTGCTGTGTTTATGGCCCAGTGAACAGCAAGGGTCATTTTGTGGCAGAGTCTCCTTGTAGTAGTTGGTGACTACCTCACTAAACAACATACGGCAGGCCCATCGCATACCATCCAGAGCAATTAGGATCTTCACCTGAGGTTACATGGTCAGCTCTCTATCAGACTGATCTTTCATGGCCCCTTCTATAGATACAAGATGTGCCAAAATATTTTATGATATAATATGATAGTGATACTGTCATAGTGACATGCTACTGAACCACAACTAGCATAGTTTACTGTTAAACTTTCTTTGTCTAGAGATAATGTGAGTTATTCAGGTTTGTTCCTTTTGTGAATGTGATTGAAAATATCAGAAAACAGAAAAATACCTGTCTTTACTGTAACAGAGAAGCAGTTTAAGATTACTGCAGGTTGGTCTCTGGTTTTCATGTTCTCCTAAGGGTCTGTATGCGTTATTTTAATTTATATTACATTGAAAATGTTTTCTCACAAATTAATTACTAAAGTTCCCCAATGCTATTTATAGTATCGTCGTGGAATTTCCTCATTTTCTTTTGTATAATATCTATTTTTAGCATGGTATGGGGATTCCCTCACTGTCCATCCTCATCCATGAGATACTGAAGCTGCTTAATCATGCAGGATGTTCCCCGAGTGATGTCACCTTCTTCAGAATCGGCACTAGTGGAGGCCTGGGTAATTTATCACTGTTCTGACCAAATCTATTTTGTCACCGTACTCATTTTGGCACAATTTTAACAGATTTAGGGCCCAAGATGAATTGATCGAGGCATCCAAAATATTTTGTATGGAAATCAGAGGCATAGCTTCCATGTATGCTTGTATGCCACAGCATCCACAATTTTTCCGAAAAAAAATTGAGTGAAGAAAAAAAACAAAGAATGAGATAGAGATAAGGGGGAGAGCGAGAGAGATAAAGTCTTTAAAACATCCATGTATTTTTTGTCTGGCTATGCCACTGGAAATAGCATGAGTGTGCAATATTAGAACAATCAAAATTTAGCTCAATGCTTCCAGAACATGTACGAATCAATTTCACTTACACTTTATGTACATGTAATTAACCTTTGTTAGTAATGGGTCCTCCTGGCCTTGGGTTATATGATCTTTACCTACCTTGAGGATATGACAGAGAAATCTCCAACCCTCAGGGTGGTATTTTTGGTTGTTTAACCCTTGGGTTGTGATGTCATTGTAAATGTACATGTACATGTAAAATGAGAGACGAAATAATGAACTTCAACAGGCATCTGCCATAATGATATTTGTATCTTCACTTCACTTTAATTTTTTTGGAAATCTAAAGTTTGAGCATCATTGTAATGTATGAGAGTATTCTGGTGTACGGGTCTACACTTTCAAAGGTCAAAGGTAGACATTGTGTACTGTGTTTGCCATAGTTACATCATCTTCACTAGCCAAGAATTCATCTTATTTACACTAAAATGGAGTATTCAATGTATGGTGTACGAAATGAACTGTTGGATATTGAAGATGATTTACGTTTGTTTTCTCACAAATGTTCAATTAGACTATCGGCTGCCAGTACAATATAGCACCTCGGCTGGAATTCTAGGACACTGATACTAGGAATGATAGTCAATCTTAGCTCAGCTGGACTTGAGGTCAATGGGAGCTGATACTGTGGTGCTCTTTGGTATCCCTGTACTGACAACAAAACAAAGAATCTGGCCCCAGGTGTTGGTATGGGGAATAGGGGGGTTAGTTAATCTGACATACAGCATTCCTGTGCTGAAGGAATTCTACATTGTGTAAATGACAATGTGAAGATATTCTACCTTTTTGTTGACATAAATAAAGGATGTGACAATTGTTTTTGTAGGCCTGGAGCCAGGAACAGTGGTTATATCTGAGGCAGCTGTAGATGGTATCTTGCGTCCATATATGGAAGTGGTGAGCACTTTCTTGTAAATGTTTATGGATGTAGGACATACTTGAGGGTATATGATAGACCTGAGAAGTTAGAATGAACAAAGTAGAAAATATCACGGGATTATTTAAAAGAATGAATGACAAAATAAAACCTTCACATACTCTCAACCCCACCCTGTTCCCCTACTCTCAACCCCACCCTATTCCCCTACACTCAACACCACCCTATTCCCCTACTCTCAACCCCAACCTGTTTCCCTACCCTCAACCCCACCCTTTTCCCCTACTCTCAACCCCACCCTGTTTCCCTACCCTCAACCCCACCCTATTCCCCTACTCTCAACCCCACCCTGTTCCCCTACTCTCAACTCCACCCTATTCCCCTACTCTCAACCCCACCCTGTTCCCCTACTCTCAACTCCACCCTATTCCCCTACTCTCAACCCCACCCTGTTCCCCTACTCTCAACCCCACCCTATTCTCCTACCCTCAACCCCACCCTATTCCCCTACTCTCAACCCCACCCTGTTCCCCTGCTCTCGACCCCACCCTGTTCCCCTGCTCTCGACCCCACCCTGTTCCCCTACTCTCAACCCCACCCTATTCTCCTACCCTCAACCCCACCCTATTCCCCTACCCTCAACCCCACCCTATTTCCCTACTCTCAACCCCACCCTGTTCCCCTACTCTCAACCCCACCCTATTCTCCTACCCTCAACCCCACCCTATTCCCCTACCCTCAACCCCACCCTATTTCCCTACTCTCAACCCCACCCTGTTCCCCTACTCTCAACCCCACCCTGTTCCCCTACTCTCAACCCCACCCTATTCCCCTACTCTCAACCCCACCCTGTTCCCCTACTCTCGACCCGACCCTATTCCCCTACCCTCAACCCCACCCTGTTTCCCTACTCTCAACCCCACCCTATTCCCCTACTCTCAACCCCACCCTGTTCCCCTACTCTCAACCCCACCCTATTCCCCTACTCTCAACCCACCCTGTTCCCCTACCCTCAACCCCACCCTGTTCCCCTACCCTCAACCCCATCCTGTTCCCATACACCAGCTAGAAGCGCCCCAACACATGGAATTGGAATAAATTTTTAAAAGAATAAACTGCTCAAATATTGGTATATAGATTTTGATGTACTATTACATATTTGGAGTGAAGGATCATCATTGTAAACTTTTATAATTGAGAACTGTTCGGTTTCCTGTAGGCCACGCTAGGGATGATAATTCAGCATCCGGCTCTGCTGGACCAGGAGCTTAACAGTAAACTGATAGATGTTGCCAAGGAGACAGACATCAAAGCTGTCCTGGGGAAGACCATGTGTACCTATGATTTTTATGAAGGTAAATACTTGTGTGAACACAGATAATGGTACAGGTATTGACTCACTTTTATTCAAAAGTTCAGAATATAAACCATTTTTGCTTTGACGGGAGTATTTTATGGTACAACATTTTCCGTCTGTCCAGGTGTAAACTTATGTTTTTCTCGAGATCTGCCATATTTTTCAACCAATGTCTTTGAAATCAAGCATCCTTTTTCATCATATGTTTCCCTTACATTTTCAATTGACTATTTTTACAAAAGTTGTTCCCCTTTGTTTATTTCAGCATTTGATTATTAGTCCCCTACCGGTGAAAACTATAGGTTTTGCCTGCGTCCGTCCGTGCGTCCGTCCGTTCGTCCAGTTAAAGTTTTGGTTAAAGTTTTATAATGGCACACCATTTACTTAATAATGGTATTAGGATGCTGATTCTTTGTATAGAGGTTCTTTGGGTGTGTGGCATTACTTTTGTACGGTTAAAACTACTAGCATATCTCCAAGACCCTTTCTACAAAACTTTCTAGACACATCAGTCGAGTGGTCTAATAGTGTCTTCTACTGTAGAGGAGTTTCCAGTTTTGATATTCTCGTGGTTGTCATGGAAACAGATAGGTATCAAACTTTATACACCAGTTGGGTGGACTGTGCACTTTGGGTACAATGTGTTGCTTAGATATTGATGACCTATTCTGTTCCATCCCTCACATCATATTAATCTCGGCTAGATCCTGTGAATGGGCTCTTTTGGTGGAGGATAATAATAATAATTTGGAGTTTTATTTATTGCTATATCATAGCAACAAATCCATCTCAAAGTGGTTCACAAATTATTATACCCCCCGCAACGAAGTTAGGGGGGGTATACTGGAATCAGGTTGTCCGTCCGTCCGTCCGTCCGTCTGTAGACACAACGATGTACCGGCTACTCCTCCTAAACTACTGATCCGATTTCAACGAAACTCATGACAATAATCCTTATACATCGTAGATGTGCGTAATCTATATCACGTCGTAATTTTTTGGTTACCATGGTAACCAGGGCACAAAACTTAGTTTTTTGGGCGATTTTGACGATGCAACGATGTACCAGCTACTCCTCCTAAACTACTTATCCGATTTCAGATTTTGACGATGCAACGATGTACCAGCTACTCCTCCTAAACTACTTATCCGATTTCAACAAAACTTCATGACAATAACCCTTATACATTGTAGATGTGCGTAATCTATATAACATCGTAATTTTTTGGTTACCATGGTAACCAGGGCACAAAACTTAGTTTTTTCATGACAATAATCCTTATACATTGTAGGTGTGCGTAATCTATATCACGTCGTAATTTTTTGGTTACCATGGTAACCAGGGCACAAAACTTAGTTTTTTGGGCGAGTTTGACGCAACGATGTACTGGCTACTTCTCCTAAACTACTTATCTGATTTCAACGAAACTTCATGACAATAATCCTTATACATTGTAGATGTGCGTAATCTATATCACGTCGTAATTTTTTGAATAAATCCCATTCACACTTTACCTTTCTCATAACCTTTTTAATTTTTTCTTTGTTATAAATTGATCAATTGAAAAGATTTTCTCATGTGAAATCATTTCATAATGTCATGTACAACAATTTATTCATAATATAGATAAAAAAAGAATTAGGGTAACCAAGAAAACTGAATACGACTAAGTGAGATTTAACTGTATATCTCGTTTATTGTATAAATGAACACATAGTAATGATGGGGGTTGCAGGAGCGGGGGGTATGAGTTGGCCCTCTGGACGACAGTTCTAGTTATCCATGGTTATTTGGCCTTTAGCAACCAGCCAATATCTTTCTTAACTACCAGGGGGAGCATGCAGCCGGAGCTGCCATTCCCACAATGACAGCTTACACATGACATTTCTTGCGGTGCCCTACCACGTACTCATTTACAGTCGATCAGAACATTACAGAGTAAAGTATCATGTATAAGGATACTACACAGCGCCCTTTTCATGACTCGAACTAGTGACCCTTTGGTCATGTAGCCCTGCGTTCCACCACTTGATCTCCTTGTCTCCTCTTACTGAATATATAAAATTTTAAACTTGGTAGGATTTATAATCGTGATATGAAGTTGTGGTTCCCTGAAAGACAATTTGACTATTTTTGCAAAAGTGATTTCCTTTTGTTTATTTCAGTTGTGTATTTGATTTTTTCCGAAGATATCCTACATTTTTAGCTCACCTGATGTGAAGAACTTGTTAGCTTTTGCCATGGCACAGCCTACGCTGTCTGTCAACTCTTCCTTTAAATCGCTTCTTTTCATGAACAAGTGAATGGTTTTTGTGGCAGTTATGTCATGAAATCATAGCTTCTCTGTGGCATTTAGGTAAGACATTTAATCTTGCATTTCAGTATTTTTATTCACCTGATACAATAGTGCCTTTGTCTTTAGCATGGGATGGTGGTTATTGTTCTGCCCCAACCCACCCCTTGTATTCTATTCTTATTGTTTTGAAAGCAACTTATTAAAAATTCAATCTCTGTGCAGCTCTGTTGAAATTTGAGTAGTCTAACACAACGGCCTGGATCTTTTGATCACAGTTATAAGTATCTTACATTTATCTGCCTATATCAGTATGTCACAGTTTTCAATTGTTATTCTCCAATTTTAATATATACAAACTTGTATTTGTTTAGCTTGGCATCCGTAGGAACATTGTTATAAAAGTGGGTCAATACTCAGCTCGACTTCCTTTAACTTTTTCATTATAAATGGATGTCTACTCTGTAACCACAAGTGCATATGTATTTACAGGAATCAATACTGTGATCTGCTGGTGAAATATATCCCATAATACTAAACACCAAGTTGTTTGACTGGAGAACAATAATCAAACAATAAGTCTATAGCACTTGTCTGATATCTGTCCGGAATCCATGTCATCACTCTAACAACTTCATTTGTTTAAGGATTTTGATAATACACAATAATGTACTTCATAAAAAGACTGACTACAAAGACTGACTACAACAATATGATTTTGTGATTCAGGGTTATAAGGTCAAGGTCATTGTCACTATTTATAGAAAATCATCTACCATTCAGTGTAATTGATCTATAGTGATTCATTATGATCAACTAGCCAAAGGTCGTGTTTGAAGACAACACTGTATTGGGCGTTTCGTGGTTCAAAGGTCAAGGTCACTGTTACTGTTTATAGAAATTTGTCCAGCAATGGTACATACTAATTTGCCAGGCATATTCATGGCCTTTAGGCATATTCTAGTTTTCTTGCATTAACATTAAC
Organism: Pecten maximus; assembly: GCF_902652985.1. Lineage (NCBI taxonomy): Eukaryota > Metazoa > Mollusca > Bivalvia > Pectinida > Pectinidae > Pecten > Pecten maximus. The sequence continues at coordinate 46,409,699 of NC_047016.1, forward strand.
TTAACAATATTTGGGTATATGTAGCCGTTGACACAGATATATATGCTTGTAATTTCAGGCCAAGCCAGACTGGATGGAGCGTTCTGTGACTATACCCCAGAGGACAAAATGGCTTTTCTGAAGAGGGCACATTCCCGCAGGGTAGCCAATATAGAAATGGAGTCACTGTGCTTTGCTTCCATGACACACAGAGCTGGAATCAAAAGTAGGTCACTACAGATAGAACTGGCATCAAAAGTAGGTCACTACACATAAAGCTGGCATCAAAAGTAGGTCACTTCACATAGAACTGGCATCAAAAGTAGGTCACTACACATAGAGCTGGCATCAAAAAATAGGTCACTACACATAGAGCTGGCATCAAAAAATAGGTCACTACACATAGAGCTGGCATCAAAAGTAGGTCACTACACATAGAGCTGGCATCAAAAGTAGGTCACTACACATAGAGCTGGCATCAAAAGTAGGTCACTACACATAGAGCTGGCATCAAAAGTAGGTCACTACACATAGAGCTGGCATCAAAAGTAGGTCACTACACATAGAGCTGGCATCAAAAGTAGGTCACTACACATAGAGCCGGCATCAAAAGTAGGTCAATACAGATAGAGCTGGCATTAAAGATAGGTCATTCAACAAAGAAGTCTGCAACATGTTTAGCTCAACTGACCTGAAGGGCCAGTGAGCTTCATTTATGAAATATGACCACCCTCCCCCAATGATGCTCTACATTAAATTGGTTGTAATCCACCCAAGGGTAAAGGAGGAGTAGAGTTTTCAAGCAAAATTTCACCGAAATTCCCATTTTGTGACCATGCCCCTCCAACCCTAGGGGCCACACCAGCCTAATTTATATGAAATATGATCAAGGATGATTCACATTTTTGGTTGTAAACCACTCAAGGGTTACATAAGAAAGAGTTAAGTTTTAAAGCAAAATTTCAGCAAAGTTCCCCTTTTTGGGCCCTGCCTCTCTGTCCCCAGGGATCAGACAAGCCTCATTTATATAGAATATGATTGCCCTCCCCCAATGATTTTTGATAGGAAGCCACTTTGGCGTTAAGGAGGAGTAGCCTTTTGAAAGTAAAAGTTTAACTGCACATGACAATGGACGGGGCACAATGGCTATAGGTCAGATTACCTTAAGATAGGGAAATCACATTTTTTTAAAATTATTTATTTAATTTGCATTGGAATTAATTCAAATTTGATTAGAATCTGGTATGCACATATTGAACCCGACTAATTTATTGTAGCCAGGGGCTGATGGGCGGGGCCAAATTCTGTATGTGAACAGTTTCTTCAAATAACTTTTTTTTAATCTTTGATCAGAATTTAACTCGAGTGGAATCCCTAGGTGATGGGAATTCAAAATAGTTCAAATGGAAGAGTTGGCCACTCAGGGATAAGGGGCGTGGCCAAGATGTGGCAATTTGGCTTTATTGCTATAAACAAGTTCTTCTCTGAAACTCAACAATGGATAGCACTTGTATGTGACTGGTAACATCCCTGGCTGGTGGGGATTCAAAATTGTACATATAGTGGTGCCCAGGAGGGGACTGAGGGATGGTGCCATTTAAAAGGGGACAATTTGACTTCATTGATTCAGGGCTCAAAGTGGTGACTATTTTAGTCGCCATGGCGCCTTAAATTAACCATTGGCGACCAGTTATTGACCTATAAGGCACCTACATAGGCTTTGGCCATTAAAAAAAATGTGTAAATTTGCGATTTGGTTAATTTTTTCAAAGGTTGCAGTCCATGCTAAATGGCACTCACAATTGAAAGAGTTACAGAGATATCATACTGATCTAAGAATATATTTTTTTTTTAAATCAAAGACAACTAGTCCAGGCGACTAACTTTTCCAATTTGCGCCTAGATTTAATGACTTGGTAGCCAAATAGGCCACCTGGTAAAAATATCCACTTTGAGCCCTGGATTTGATATAAACGATTTCTTTTCTGGAACTATGCAATGATTATCTCTCATCTTTTATTGAAATCATCCCAAGGTGGTTGGGACTCAAAATTTAACTAATGCTTGGGCTGACCCCCAGGGGGCTATCAGAAAGTGGGCAGTTTGGCTATATTGCTATAAATGACTTCTTCTCTGGAACTAAGTAATGAATATCGCTCATATTTGAATGGTAGCATCCCTAGATGATGGGGATTCCTAATTGTACAAATGATGGGGCTGACCCTCAGGGGGCTGATGAGGGGTCTAATGAAGTAAATACATGGAAAATTCTTTAAAATCACATTTTCTTCTGAAGGAGTGAAAGGATTTGGTCCATATTTGATCTGAAGCATCCCTGAGTAAAAGGAAACTGATGTTGTATACTGGTAAATAGTGGGTCAGGCCCTCTAGGGGCCCAATAGGCAGGGTCCAGTAGGGGAATATAGGAAATTCTACCAAGTCCTTCTTTTGTAGGAATAACAGGATTTTGTCAGAATTTAATGTGGTGTACAGCGTCCTTTGAGAAAGGGATTAACATATGTATAAAAGTTTGGTCTGGCCCCTTGGGAGCAAAAAGATGACATCCAAAAGAGGAAATAGAGCAATTTCTTTGAAATGCTTCTTCTGTTGAAATGCAGAGTGTTTTGCAATAATCACTGAAATATCCAGGGGAGCTATACAGGCCCTCTTGTTTCCATGGTAATGTAATTTTGTTAATCTACAGTGATTTTAGGATTATATGAAGACACCTGGCCCATTTGTTGTCTTGAAATATATCTTGTAGATTTTCAAAGGTAAAGCACTTTAACTATGGATTGCCCCTAACAATCATACTGTTTAGTTTTGTGTCCAACATAAAGATCCACTTATCACTTCCAGAGTTATTCCCCTTTCTGAACTGTTATCACATTTTTCAGTTTTGTTTTTGTGTGTTTTTCTTTGCTATCTTTCCATTTTTACCTATGATTAAACTGTATACTCTTCATAGAAATATGCACGATATTAAATCAATTCATTTCAAGGAACAGACAAACATAAAAATATTAATTTCACAGATGTAAAATCTATTGTTTTTGTTTTTGTTTACAGGTGCAGTTTTATGTGTAACATTGCTTGACAGACTAAGTGGGGACCAGATCAACTCACCACATGACGTCATGGAGGAATGGCAGCAACGTCCGCAACGCATCGTCATCCAGTATATACGAAAACAGCTGGGTCTGGAGTAATCATTTATACTTAACTTGTTGGCCTGGTTCTAGGGTAAATCTGACTGCTCTCTGTTACTCATTTCTGACCAAGATCTCTGATCAATCTTGTTGTTTTAACTGACTTCTGAATGGCTTAACATGTAGTGTATGTTTCTATTGAAAATTTGGGTGTAATGATGTCCATTTCTGTGTTCAGACTCCTACTGATGTCACCAGGGACGATACAGTAGTACCTGATACTGTCTGTCTGTTGTCCAACCAATAACTCCCTACTTGTGTCACCAGGGACGATACAGTAGTACCTGATACTGTCTGTCTGTTGTCTGAACAATATCTTGGTTGTGTTAAGTCCCTACTGGTGTCACCAGGGACGATACAGTAGTACCTGATACTGTCTGTCTGCTGTCTGAATGATGGGACAGACACAGATATCACATTACATTATGCTCCATAAAATGGCAGTGTAGATATGCTGTCTAAATCATGGATATATGATGAGTGTCTTTTTTTTTTTAAATGTTTTTTTTTTTGATAATGTACATTGTAATTATAATAAATAAGGACAACCTTGAGTTGGGAATCATACAAAGAGTCTGTGGTTGGAAGGAAATTATATACATACTGTATAGTTGTTTAATTTTGCAGGGTACCTCAAATGTTTCACAGTTACTTATTTAGTATTACAATTCACAGTACAATCATTTGCTAGTAACAACTGTATTTATGTTTGTAATTTGTTCAGTGACAGCAAATATAGCACAATTAAATCCTTCACTAATATTACTAAGTATGTGGTATGTAATGGTATCTTTTGTCTCAGGTTCAATGATTTTGGATTTGTTTTATATACAGGGACCACCGTTAAGAACGTTAATACATAGCTTTAAGATTCACACAATGTTGTTTAAGTTTTCCAGAATTGTGAAATAACAAACTGTAAGTTGAATAAACTTAACACATTTTTAAATATACGCACATGATATGATGTTAAGATTTCAGATTGGTAACTCCATCAAGGGGTCGGACTGAGGTCATTTTGAAGTGCCATTTCAGTGCAAAAAAATTTTGTGCAATCTTTTTACAACACAGCAACATTCCATCCTTCATGTATTCTTCTAGTCATTTTTCCCTTTTTTTTCTTCAGAATCATAAAATTAAGTCATAATGTTTACAGTAAATCCTAAATATTATTTAGGATTAATTTTGATGAAGACAGCACATAGTTTATGACGAGAGTTCAACCCTTTCCTTTAATGGACCCTTCCTCTGAGAAATTATTATGTAGCTCTTCTAACCAATCAGAAGCAATGTTACAAACAACATCAATTTTTCATAACCAATATAAATATTTGTTTCAAACAGGATTGGATCATTGGAGAATTACTTGAAACAACTTCCAGGGTCATTTTTTGAAACCTGCAATTTTAAACTCAATGTCTAATTTCTCATCTTAATCAAGAAAGAAAATATGCAGTGTTACTATTTTTGTTCTTAACACATGTTTTTCTGTGATCTACCCATAATGCACTGCCTTTGGTTACTGCATTAACTGATTTCTTTCGTTCATTTTTATTCCCAATTTCTTAAAGGAATTTACGTAATTTTAGGGGTATAGGCAATTAACTATATAAATCGTCGCTTTGATTGCTCATTGTCATTTATAAATTCACAATAACATTGAGCTCCATACTACAAACTAAAGATTCTACGCAATACCGCAAACTTGGATTTTTAGTCTTAGACTGTGTTCAGTAGCCTTTTTTTTAAAGTCCCAAGCCTAAAACACAAAGTTTCTCACAAGCCTGGCTGGCTCAGCAGAACAAATTATTCAATCTCTTTTTAAAAGATTTATTGCATTACTTTTTAGCCCACCATCATCAGATGGTGGGCTATTCAAATCGCCCTGCGTCCGTGGTCCGTCGTCCGTCCTTCCGTCCGTAAACAATTCTTGTTATCGCTAATCCTCATTAAGTACTGAAGGGATCTTTCTCAAATTTCATATGTGGGTTCCCCTTGGTGCCTAGTTATGCATATTGCATTTTGAGACCAATCGGAAAACAACATGGCCGACAGGCAGCCATCTTGGATTTTGACAATTGAAGTTTGTTATCGCTATTTCTGAGAAATTACTGAAGGGATCTTTCTCAAATTTCATATGTATGTTCCCCTTGGTGCCTAGTTATGCATATTGCATTTTGAGACCAATCGGAAAACAACATGGCCGACAGGCAGCCATCTTGGATTTTGACAATTGAAGTTTGTTATCGCTATTTCTGAGAAATTACTGAAGGGATCTTTCTCAAATTTCATATGTATGTTCCCCTTGGTGCCTAGTTATGCATATTGCATTTTGAGACCAATCGGAAAACAACATGGCCGACAGGCAGCCATCTTGGATTTTGACAATTGAAGTTTGTTATCACTATTTCTCAGAAAGTGCTGAAGGGATCTTTCTCAAATTTCATATATAGGTTCCCCTCAGTGCCTAGATATGCATATTGCATTTTGAGACCAATCAGAAAACAACATGGCCGACAGGCAGCCATCTTGGATTTTGACAATTGAAGTTTGTTATCATTATTTCTCAGAAAGTGCTGAAGGGATCTTTCTCAAATTTCATATATAGGTTCCCCTCTGTGCCTAGTTGTGCACATTGCATTTTGAGACCAATCGGAAAACAACATGGCCGAAAGGCAGCCATCTTGGATTTTGACAATTGAAGTTTGTTATCGCTATTCCTCAGAAAGTACTGAAGGGATCTTTCTCAAACTTTTTTTGTAGGTTCCCCTTGGTCTGTAGTTATGCATATTACATCTTGGGACCAATAGGATAACAACATGGCCGACAGGCAGCCATCTTGGATTTTGACAATTTAAGTTTTTATTGCTATTTTACAGAAGGTACTGAAGGGATCTTTCTCAAATTTCATATGTAGGTTCCCCTTGGTCCCTGGTATTGCATTTTGGGACCAATCCGAAAACAACATGGCCGACAGACAGCCATTATCGCTAAATCTTAAATTTTATATATAGGTTCCGCTTGTTTGAATAGTACTTGAGGGCTGTTTCTGAATTTACACAGATTAGTAACACTTAGAGGAAGAGAAAAGTAGAGAAAAGATCAATCTGACATGGAACCTATAAAGATCATTCAATGGTGGGCGCCAAGATCCCTCTGGGATCTCTTGTTACTAAATAACAGAACAATTTATTATGTTATAAACTTTGTTGCATTGATGGTTCATATATTTGTACATTTTTAACAAGCAATTAAATTTGGAATCAGAAATCCATTAACTTAAATTTATTTAATTTTTTGACATTTTGTTGTTATACATTATACAATTTATAAGTATTTTTTGTAACTTGTATTGAATTATTTGAATTGTAAATTTTATAATGGTTGTTTCTATGGTAGGTTTTTAGGTCATCTGACCTGAAGGGTCAGGATGACCTATAGTCATCATGCTTCGTCCGTCGTCGTGCGCCGTCCGCCGTCCGCCGTGCGCCGTGCGCCGTCCGCCGTGCGTAAACTTTTCACATTTCAAACTTCTTCTCAAGTTCCATCAGTGGGATTGAGTTGAAACTTGCCTGACTTGATGCTGGGATGGTCCTGACCAAGTGTTGTTATTTTTCGGGTCAGTCTGAAATCCAAGATGGCCGCCACAGCCGCCATTTTGAAAACACATTTGAAACTTCTTCTCAAGTTCCACTGGTGAGATTGAGCTGAAACTTGCCTGAAATGATCCTGGGATGGTCCCGAGGAAGTGTTGTTATTTTTCAGGTCGGTCAGAAATCCAAGATGGCCGCCATGGCAACCATCTTGAAAAACACATTTTAAACTTCTTTTCCAGTTCCACTGGTGCCATTGAGCTGGAAATTGGTGAGGATGTTAAGGAAGGAGAGCCAACAAAGTGTTGTTATTTTTTGGCCCCGTAAAAACTTCGACATGGCAGCCATGGCGGCCATTTTGTAAAATGATTGCGCAATCATGGTTCTTCTAAATAACACCTATTTAAAACTTCTTCTCAAATTCCACCGGTGGGATTCAGCTCTTACTTACCAGAAATGATCCTGAGTTGGTCCTGAGGAAGTGTTGTTATTTTTCGGGTCGGTCAGAAATCCAAGATGGCCGCCATGGCAACCATCTTGAAAAACACATTTTAAACTTCTTCTCCCGTTCCACTGGTGCCATTGAGCTGGAAATTGGTGAGGATGTTAAGGAAGGAGAGCCAACAAAGTGTTGTTATTTTTCGACCCCGTAAAAACTTTGACATGGCAGCCATGGCGGCCATTTTGAAAAATGATTGCGCAATCATGGTTCTTCTAAACAACACCTATTTAAAACTTCTTCTCAAATTCCATCAGTGGGATTGAGCTGCAACTTGCCTGAAATGATGCTGGGATGGTCCTCACCAAGTGTTGTTATTTTTCGGGTCGGTCAGAAATCCAAGATGGCCGCCATGGCAACCATCTTGAAAAACACATTTTAAACTTCTTCCCCAGTTCCACTGGTGCCATTGAGCTGGAAATTGGTGAGGATGTTAAGGAAGGAAAGCCAACAAAGTGTTGTTATTTTTCGACCCCGTAAAAACTTTGACATGGCAGCCATGGAGGCCATTTTGTAAAGTGATTGCGCAATCATGGTTCTTCTAAACAACACCTATTTAAAACTTCTTCTCAAATTCCATCAGTGGGATTGAGCTGCCACTTGCCTGAAATGATGCTGGGATGGTCCTGACCAAGTGTTGTTATTTTTCGGGTCAGTCCGAAATCCAAGATGGCCGCCATAGCCGCCATTTTGAAAACACATTTTAAATTTCCTCTCAAGTTCCACCAGAGCTGTTGGGCTGAAACTTGCCAGAAATGATCCTGAGATGATCCCGACCAAGTGTTGTTATTTTTCTGGTCTGTCCGAAATCCAAGATGGCCGCCATAGCCGCCATCTTGAAAAACACATTTTAAACTTCTTCTCAAGTTCCACCAGTGCTATTGAGCTGAAACTTGCCTGAAATGATCCTGAGATGATCCCATCCAAGTGTTGTTATTTTTCGTGTCGGTCCGAAATCAAAGATGGCCGCCATAGCCACCATCTTGAAAAACACATTTTAAACTTCTTCTCAAGTTCCACCAATGCTATTGAGCTGAAACTTGCCTGTAATGATTCTGATATGATCCCGACCAAGTGTTGTTATTTTTCGGGTCGGTCCGAAATCCAAGATGGCCGCCATAGCCGCCATCTTGAAAACACATTTTAAACTTCTTCTCAAGTTCCACCAGTGCTGTTGAGCTGAAACTTGCCTGTAATGATTCTGATATGATCCCGACCAAGTGTTGTTATTTTTCGGGTCGGTCCGAAATCCAAGATGGCCACCATAGCCGCCATCTTGAAAAACACATTTTAAACTTCTTCTCAAGTTCCACCAATGCTATTGGGCTGAAACTTGCCTGTAATGATTCTGATATGATCCCGACCAAGTGTTGTTATTTTTCGGGTCGGTCCGAAATCCAAGATGGCCGCCATAGCCGCCATCTTGAAAAACACATTTTAAACTTCTTCTCAAGTTCCACCAATGCTATTGAGCTGAAACTTGCCTGTAATGATTCTGATATGATCCTGACCAAGTGTTGTTATTTTTCGGGTCGGTCCGAAATCCAAGATGGCCGCCATAGCCGCCATCTTGAAAAACACATTTTAAACTTCTTCTCAAGTTTCACCAGTGCTGTTGGGCTGAAACTTGCCTGAAATGTTCCTGAGATGATCCCGACCAAGTGTTGTTTCTTTTAGATTGGTCTGAAATCCAAGATGGCCGCCATAGCCGCCATCTTGAAAAACACATTTTAAACTTCTTCTCAAGTTCCACCAATGCTATTGAGCTGAAACTTGCCTGTAATGATTCTGATATGATCCCGACCAAGTGTTGTTATTTTCCGAGTCGGTCCGAAATCCAAGATGGCCGCCATAGCCGCTATCTTGAAAAACACATTTTAAACTTCTTCTCAAGTTTCACCAATGCTATTGAGCTGAAACTTGCCTGTAATGATTCTGATATGATCCCGACCAAGTGTTGTTATTTTTCGGGTCGGTCCGAAAATCCAAGATGGCCGCCATAGCCGCCATCTTGAAAAACACATTTTAAACTTCTTCTCAAGTTCCACCAATGCTGTTGAGCTGAAACTTGCCTGTAATGATTCTGATATGATCCCGACCAAGTGTTGTTATTTTTCGGGTCGGTCCGAAATCCAAGATGGCCGCCATAGCGCCATCTTGAAAAACACATTTTAAACTTCTTCTCAAGTTTCACCAGTGCTGTTGGGCTGAAACTTGCCTGAAATGTTCCTGAGATGATCCCGACCAAGTGTTGTTTCTTTTAGATTGGTCTGAAATCCAAGATGGCCGCCATATCCGCCATCTTAAAAAACACATTTTAAACTTCTTCTCCAGTTCCACTGGTGCCATTGAGCTGGAAATTGGTGAGGAAGTTAAGGAAGGAGGGCCAACAAAGTGTTGTTAATTTTTCGGCCTCGTTAAAAACTTTGACATGGCAGCAATGGTGGCCATTTTGTAACATGATTGCGCAATCATGGTTTTCCTGAACAACACCTATTTCAAACTTCTTCTCAAATTCCACCGGTGGGATTCAGCTGTAACTTACCAGAAATTATCCTTAGATGGTCCAGACCAAGTGTTATTATTTATTGGGCCGGTCAGAAATCCAAGATGGCCACCATGGCTAACAGTGCCACTATATACTTGCTACAGAGAATGCATACTACAATAATATAAGGGTTTTAATTTAGAGTCAGATGACCGTTAAGGCCCCTGGGCCTCTTGTTTGTAATTCTTATTATAAGGATCAGAAATCTATTAAATTTCTTTGGTATAGTGTTTTGACATTATTTTCATATGTATTTCAGGACATTTTTTTTTTAGTATCATATACAAGCTAGAATTTATGTTCTAATTCATATCAGTTCATATTAGTTTATTGCTATTTTTATTATATTTGTAGATAGGCTTTTGTCAGCCATTAGTGTTTCAGTCCGCGTTAGATTTTTAACTGTCCAGGATGTCATATCACTTTTATTAAGTCACTCAGAATAGCTTTATTGGTTGGGCTTCACAATATTTGTGATTTTTGAAGATCATGAGAAACTGTATCTTCATTTTCTAGAATTTTGACCACATAATCGGCATATGTTATTCCCAAAAAATATTTGTTTTCAATTTGTTAAATTGATTTGAATAATTTAATATTCTACCAATAAATGTTATTTTTTCTTGTTGGGCCTCTTGTTACATTTATTATCTGAAATCCATGAGTGATAAAATTGAGTTTGTTGTAAATTGTAGCGACTTATTTTATGGAAACTACCTGCCCAAACTTGCCTTTATCAATTACCTTCTTCATGTTCTTCAGTGTGAATTGATATCTGTACAAAATATTGATAATTTGTGAAATTGTGTATAAATGGTCGCCTTAGGAAATTCTGTCTTCATGCATCACTATTTCACTACCTGCTGCACGTGGGCTGGACCACCATCCGAAAGGAAAACAACAATATTATTGTTTGTTTGTTTTTTTGTTTTTTTTTCAAGTATTCAATTTTTTTACTGTTTCATTGACACCTGGTCGTTACTTGAGAGAAATATTTTCATGGAAAGTTTTAAAATTTCAAAACAGACTTCACCCCCAGTAATTTACAATAAACATAATGTGGATTGGCAAAGTGCTTTTAGAAAAGGTTTATAAATTTAAAAAATATTGTATTTGTTTGACTTAAATTGTACATTATGTCTAAATTAAATGGAAAAATAACCACATTGTCAGTAGCATAGTACATCTTTCTACACATATGTACGATTGTACTTAGTAATATACTATGAACTACCCAGGTATATATTTGTAAGCCTATTACGTTACAGAACATCAAGGGTATACAGTGATAGGCATTGTATTCTATGTTTACTGTTATTTTTGTGACTTTATCATACTGCCAATGTTGTGATAATTGTGATAACTGTTTACTATAATTATATATCATATATATACAAATTTACATAATTTATCATCTTATGATGATAATGACCTTCACCCTGCCAATACGACTAGATGTCCTTGACATGGACCATCTCAGTTTGAGGTCCACAAACTTTACTGATACAGTCCCATTACTTGTGATTTTATTAATATTGTTGTATTTGAACTCTTGTTATATATATTCTTCTATCTCTATCAAATAAAACTGGCAATGGTAGCTGAATTTTATTCAAACATTGTAAATTTTGTTAATCATTCCTCTCAAAACATTCAAAAACATATTTACTGTAATTACATATGTTTACATGGAATTTGCTATACAATAAATATTTGAATCAACACCACTGTCTTGAATTCTCTGTTGCAAGGTGACCATGATAGCTCAATTGATTAGTGCACCGGCCACAGTAATCTCAAGTGAAGATCCAAGGTGCTTGGTTCGATGCTCCGTACCAGTATCATGTTGTCATGTTCTTGAGCAAGATATTTTACCCTTATTGCTCTGGATGGCATATGATGGGCCTCTCATATGTTGTTCAGTGATGTAGTCACCAACTACTACAATGGAGACCCTGTCTCATATTCACGGGGTGATAAACCCAGCAAACAAACAAATAAACTATTTCAAGAGCTTTTCAAGAACCTAAATAGTGGTTTATTTCAAGAGCTTTTCAAGAACCTAAATAGTTAATACCAGTATTTTTGAATTCAAAATCTGTGATTGTCAAGTAATCGGCCCACCTATGTCCATTACAGCAGTATTTAAGGTACTGACTTAAAAAGCTTTGATGTCCTCGGAAAAACAGGAATATGGGTTTACCCTGTGAAAATTTGTGATCTGTCAGTAATGTCACAAAAATAGGGAATATATACTGCTATATTTGTCTCTGTTGCTTGTTTTTAAATGTTTGTACACAATGCTGATACCAGGAAGTCTGGATAACTTTCACTGTATTTCTAAATCAATTCAGATATAATCTTATTCTATGACATTTCATGTTCTTTATTTGTTAACAATTCTCATAAAGTATTCTGAGACACACTGAGATTCATTGTAGAAAAATAGAACATGTCTTTCACACATTTATTTCTAATTGTCTATGCTAAAATCTCTAGAAAATTATCATTTATTCTTTGCTTTCTGATTTTCCATTATCTTTTCGTTGGGTATAAGCCTTTAGATTTTTCCCACCATTGTACATGTTTCTGATTTTACTGTACATAAACGTAAAAAAGAAGAGTAGATTATCGTATCTACCATCATACTCGTCACGGGCCACAAACACGTCATGGTAGTCCCTTAAGAAATAGTAAATGGCTTCAATGGTGGACAGATAAGTTGACGGGATGTCCTTCTGGTGTCGCCAAAAGTTACTGTGTCTCGTCTTCAGCTCTATACATGCAAGGCCTAGAAAAAAATTGGTATTAGTAAACTTCTGAAAATGTAGGTTCTGTGTGCATACATAAACATATGTAACATGCAAAGAAAGTTTATTTTCATTGTCTCGGAACTCTCAAGTCTAAAAGCCATCTTCAAGAGATATTTTTAGTTTTAATAATTAATATCATAATTAAACTAATGTTGTCAATTTTTCAAAATACTCATTATAGGCCTATCAGTATTTATAGACAAGTCTGTTGAATCAATATTGGTACAGAGTATGTTCTAAGGGGAGACAACTGACAAACCAGCAGCCTATAGTCATTGTGCATTGATAAACAAAATTTATAATGTTTCAGTATATTACTGAAATTTGATCAGATAACCTTTTGTTACAAAAACAAACAACTTAAGTTTGGATTATTAAGTATTAATGGCTATGAGCTTTAACTAAAATAGCTCGACATCAAATTGGTGAGAAAATGATACAAGTTTACAGCTTGTTTTCCAAATCAATAAAACAGTAAAAATGATAATTTGAACTAAAAATAAATAAAAATAGTTTAGAAATCAGACATCCTATTAAAATTCTGGGTAAATAAATAAGGGCAAGTTATAAATAAGTGTAAATTATTTTGCTGTTAAAAAATCATAAATTTCACATGTTAATTTGTATATATGAGCAAACAACCTATGCATATATGGGCCAAACAAATGAAGTTTGAGAAATAACTTTTTAACAATGTCAGTCAACTAGACACTTCAGCATCCATAATAATTTGCAGATTTCTTTTTTTTTTTAAATAGCCAAGAACTCTTATAATAGATAAACAGTGTTTTTCCGGAGACTGCTTACCCTTGAGTCGCTCGTCCGAGCTAATCCTCTTCGTCTGATTCCATGTACTGTCTATAATTATTACTCGGTCAAATGGAGGTTTGACCTCTAACCTTTTGGTATCCTCCATTGTTAACTTTGACCTTTTGACCTCCTCCTCGTCTGATAAGTGTTTTCTTTTCACACCTGTTTTCTGTGTAATTTCTGTATTTCCATGTGTCATCCTATCACAACCCTCTGATGTTTGTTTAGCGTCGTCCTCGGAGACCAATTTTCCCTCAGGTGACGATGAAATGTCTTTGTGTGCTCCTGTACAAGTCTGACCTACATCAGATGAAACTTTTTCAAGGCTGGCATACACCACATCTGTTTTCTCCTCCGAAATATTGTTATGCTGATCTTTCTTGTCCTCCTGTTTGTTGTTGTGCACACATCGGGAATACTTTTCGGCTAATGCGGCCATGTTTATAGATTCAGCTCCGGGGAATAACAGCACCACCTACAATATCATCATAACAACAATCCCGTTCACTTTCAGTGATTTTCTTACCCTTATTTTACAGAGGGTCTGTACCTTTTCCTTATGGAAAATACAGTGGTGGTTTTTTTTGCAAAATAGGGAAATATTATCAACAGATCATTTTTTTTATGTTTGATTTAGCTTTGATAAATAGAAACTTGTAGCTTAAGGTCATCTGCTTGAAATACATATTAATCAACATCTCTTAATACAAAATTGAATATTTACAGGGTTTGGTTTGTTTTTGTTTAACGTCCTATTAACAGCCAGGGTCATTTAAGGACGTGCCAGGTTTTGGAGGTGGAGGAAAGCCGGAGTACCCGAAGAAAAACCACCGACCTACAGTCAGTACCTGGCAACTGCCTCACGTAGGTTTCGAACTCGCAACCCAGAGGTGGAGGGCTAGTGATAAAGTGTCGGGACACCTTAACCACTCAGCCACCGCAGCCCCATATATTTACAGGGACACTTAAATGTTTTCTGATTTGGAAAATATGAACATGAAATTGGGAAAATACAACAAAATCTAGGGATACTCTGCCCCAGGTAGAACAAAAGTACCTGAAAAAATCACCAACGATACAAAATTAACATTATTCTAGGCCTACATGTTCACAAGAAGATGTTTTCAGCTTGCAAAGCTGATCCCTATAACATTTAACAAGACAAATAACCAAACAATAGGTTCTCAAACCTGTATGGTCTTTCTGTTTTTGCTCCTGAATTATATCATCCATCAGCAAATTACCAACGACCTGTATTAAGAAGCTTTCTATACCTCTATACAGAGACTGGTAACTGGGCCTAATAATACATTTAAGTTTGTAAGAACTTCTGTTTCCTCCTACAGCAAGACCCCATACTGCCTACCTAATATAAGCTGATAAAACTCACAATTATTGTAAAATAATTTAGAACTTTATCTTTTATATATTCGGACATTAATTAGAACACTCTATTAGGCCAAGTCTGGCTTGAGATTATCTTTGTATTACCATAAACCTACCCTTTCTTGGTCTGGATAATCTGGAATACATGGATATGTGTAGATGGTGACATCATCAGGGGCAATAACTCTTGCATGACCTGATGTACTTTTTCCATCACATTCACTTGGATGTTTGATGATGTCAATCTTGAATGGCAACTGAAATTGTAATCAAATTGTTTATGTATATAAAAGGTATAGCTAAAAATTGCCAAGAGGAATCCAAGCAGATAATACCATGTGTGTAACAATATCTGATTATCATTTTCATTTCTTTTTTTAAAGTTTTCTTTTCCTCCAGACCTAATAGAATAAGTTCATTTACATGGTTCTAATACTTTTTATTACATTGCAATCCATGTTATTCTAGAGTAAAAAATGATTATAAATGTTTACATTTGAATACATTTTAAAAATGACAGGAGTCAGTTTTCAATAAAGAATCAGGGCTTTCAATGGACCTTTACATTTACCCGGGTAGCAATTTCAGAAATCAAGTCATATTTCATATATAAAAGGTATGTCAAAAAGTCATTTTAAACCAAGAATTAAAATGCATATAATAGCATGGGTAAAAAAATGGAGGAGTCTTTTCAAAGCCTAGAATTGAAACGCATAATATCAAGGATCTACAGAAAATCTCTGAGATTTCAGAATGTATACTCATATCACAATGATGTTCCTCAAAATAGGCTTAGTTTTTCCTTTTGTACCCTTAGAAGCAATCACTGCTGTACATAGACTGAAGATATGTCTCGGAAGCCGTAATATGGATACACTCTGATGGTATGAAAGGGTAAGGTAAATACTAAAACACCTACACTATATTAGTATAAATGTTAACAACTGATTATTACTGGTGCATGTAGTTTATCTCTTGTTCTAAATTGTCAGGATAAAAATGAAGAGTATGAGGTCAACTTACTAGCTGAGGCTAGAAGGAATTTCGGCTGAATGCTCAGAAGGCCATAAGTTTGAGCCCCAGGGTGGACAGGATATTTTACATTACGTATACCTTGTTTGTACAATACATAAGGAAATCAAATAAAATTCTTTTTAAAAAAATAAAAATTTCAACCTTCTAAATTCTCACCTTGACCTTGGGAATTTTGTCTTCGATACCTAAGACAGGCACATAACATGTGTAGCAATAATATTTCCTTGACTTTCCACACTTTGGACATGACATACGACCGTCCATTTCATCAAGAAAGGCCTGAGAATCTATCTTCAGGTCTGCAAACGGATCACTCTCCATCCTGTTGAATCTACAAATAAAATTAGATTTCTTCATGTCTATTTTGTATACACATATGTTTTGTTGGTTCAGAAACAAATGGATCACTCTCCATCCTTGTTGAATCTATAAATAAAATAAGATTTCTTCATGTCTGTTTTGTATACACATGTTTTGTTGATTCAGAAACTTAATTTTTAAATTGTTTGTAAATTTTGTTAACTGATGGTTATAAATCCTGTAGATCCGAAGGTTACTATATCAACATGTTTTACTTACACTGAGAACCTTCTGACCACCACAGGAACCTAAGTTCCCTGGCCACCACAGGGACCCGAGTTCTCTGGCCACCACAGGGACCTGACATAAATCAATCAGTATATAAGATAAATATGATTATCTTAAGTACCAAACAAATTTTATTTTCACGCGTTCATCTTACATTACATTATCCAAAATTAGACATTTGTATTGTCATTCATTTTTTTTTTTATTTTGGGATGGGTGGCCCTGAGGGGTAAGGGGGGTGGGGGGAGAAAATGTGTGTGTTGATAAATATAACAAAGGGTACATGAAACCAGAGACCTATACTGATGAAACTCTGGTAGTCCATTTTATTACCAGACAGAATTTTGTGGTCAGACATAACCAGTTATATGCCAATGTAACAGTAAATGCTTTTCCACTACAACAGTAGCTAATGCCGAACGAGACCTCTTCACCAGAAAGTTGATATTGGGAGAACAGTGATAAAAGTGTCATGAGTTAGCGGAGTTTCCTCTCTCCCTGACACTATGTCTGCTGGGGGAGCCGTCTGCTGCAAGGTAAGGGGCCTACCCTAGACATGGTGTCAGGGCCAGAGGACTCGGGGCTGGTCATGAGCATGCGGACAAAACACCGACTATAGTTGATGAGGCGAAAACCCAACACAGGCGGGGCCATGTAGGCTGCAACCCACCACCGACGGAGTCTTGTAGGTGGTAACCTACCACAGGCCGAAAGTCAGTAACTAACTACCAACAAATAAGTTATGAGTTTGACTGGGTTACATCACAGGAGCTCGTTTCTATTGAGCAGTAAAAATAATATTTGAGTCTTGGGCCGTTTTAATTTTTGCGGTCCAAACGGACAGACCAGTTGGACCGATGTTGTTCGTTTATGAAATAAAGACCGACCTGATGATTTAATATTGTTTTCAGACGAGCCTTGACAAAGACTCCCAAGGCCTGTATTAACTTTTGCAGGTCCGTCAAGATATATGTTTGAAATATTACATTTAAAAACTGACGAACAGGTTTGTCCGCACAAACTAACAGGCCCCAAATATCAGGGATCAACGTAAACGAGCTCATTAGGCCTAACATATGTAACTCACATGAATCATGTGAGTGGTCTATTACAAACGTTTGTCGGCAGTGTTTTAGTCAAGCACATTTACAGTATTCGTTTATATATTTAACTGTATGCCTAGCTAAACCATCGTCAAAATAAAAGCAAACAATTGTATTCGTTATCAAGTTAACTGTTACCGACCTCTCCGGACAGGGTCACTTGCTGTACTTGAGAGGAAGACACTCTGCCAACATGCTTTCTCCAGCCGGAAGTTTACAGTCCACAACGGATAGGATATAAAATGTTTACCTGTCAGCTTATTGATTCATCGACTGCATTGGCCTGTTGTTGTGTAAATCGTCTGTACACCGGATATAGATATCGTGAGGTGCTTGTGACCACAACGACAACTTCAAAATCAGGTTTTGATTTCATCAAAGTTACTCAGCATATTGTATAAAATAATACCACAGTATACCAGAACCGAAAATGGTGAATTACTTCATTCAATATTGATGTACTTAGTTAACCCCAACATTTTTTCTGGTTCAAAATTTGATATCTTTTATTTGATATTACCAGTAAAACTATAATTCAAAAGAAGAGGGTGTTTGCACCAACTAAATTGAACGGGTGTTACTTTAGAAATTTTATTGTCATCATATGAAAAGCATCATGCTTTCTATTATGGTTGCTTGGTTGATGGGGTTTAACATACACACAACATCTGAGGTTATAATTATGTTGGTGGCATCATGATTGCATGACACTAGTGTGTGTCATAACTCCAACAATAGATGGAATTTGACACAAGGATTGAGCTCAAACTGTAATCACTCATTCATGAAAAGTGCACTATGAACAAGTCACATACGAAGTGGCATAAGGAGTAGCGAAAAAGGTCCAGAAAAGAGGTAATTACAAGAATTTCCGACGTGCAAAGGGCCAATAGACTGCAGCAAAATGGAGTATTGCCACGAGGTTTAGACTCGAATTGTATTCAATTATGACAGCGCCTAAATCAATGGAGGGAAACACGTGACCTGTAACAGATACGAGAATACTAAAATGGCGGACGAATGTGCCGACTCGCGGTAAGCTTTTAAACTCATTTACTTTATCGATATCAACAATTTGATAAGTGCACGGGACCCGTAATACTTAATAGATAATGGATATATACAAAAGACATCACTATATGCTGTAGTTATTGCAAACACGTCTACACCATTTCTCACAACACGCAAGATATGGAGAATACATCGTCCATAAACATTACAAACATCATTCAAATAGTAATATTTAGCTGGTTAATTGCAGCCTAGGTTCTCTAGAATAATCAAAACCGGAGATAGCCCCCGGAAATCTGTATCCAATTGGCGGGAAAACAATTATTGCCCATACAGGAGAACCTAGGGGTAACGTAGGACCAACGTTATTACAACAAATTTAAGCCATTATAGCTATACCAAAACTTGGAAAATCAACCGAGTAACAAAGCTGTCTAAGATCTTTAACGAAATAGTTATAAGAATTAAAAAAAATTCGGTGTCCGCACTGCTGAGATGGCAGCTAGAATATGACCCTACACTACCACGTGTACGTACCCATACACGTACCCCGCGCACTCCATGCACGTGCAACGCACGATCGTCATACAGTGTCGATTGAGACAAATAATTCCCGCTATACTGTCGAAACGCGGGAATATTTAATTCCTGAGGGACTTGGTTCAGATGAAACACTAGCTGATTGGCTGATTTAGTTGTATGAGTACTTAAGTGTGACTACCGACGACGAATTATTTATTGCACGCACACACTCCTGCGCAAATATTGTTTTGTCTTGCGTTATCAGGTTTTCGCTACATTTAGACATGAATAATGGTGGATTTCTACTCAAATAGGTGATCACATGTTTGGGTTAATATAAAACGCATTTTAAAATTTTCACAGATTGGTTCCAATTTCCTGGAATAATTAACCTTTCACAAAGCACATAACGAGTGATTTCCCCCCAAAAAAACAAGCCTAAAACTGAACTAAGCCAGTCTGTTTATATATAACTCATTCTAGATAATTGTCAAGTTGTAATAACGACAGTACAGACAAGTAGTTCTAGATATATATTATTGGTCATATAGTTATAACGACAGTACAGACAAGTAAATTGAGGCACTCTGCCCTTTTATCAAGAGATATACCAACAAAGTCGCATAAGCAGAACGCATCACGCTAACTAATATTGACATTACAAGTTTTGTGTCGGATTGGACGAGGCAAGGGTTTCATTCATAAATAAAAAAAAATAGATTAAACATTGGACAGACAATGTGTTTTAAAATATATCAAAGTGCATAAATGAGATCTTTATAAGTTGTGTGACTAAATAGCGATGTGTACAGCTGTTCAAGCGACACGCTGACACGGCCTGTTTTCGGTAAATGACAGACGTCATTTGTACAAAGCCAATTGGTTGGATTACTGCAGGTAACACTAGTAAGTCAGGTCGTGATTAATTTCAAAATAATAATCGTAGATACTTTCGAAATTATTATCATAATTTTAAATGTACACTTTAGAGGACTCTCAACTACCCGGGCAGAAACGGGATTTAAAAAACCTGAACATGGATTCATAGATGGTTTCTACTGCGAACTTTATGAGAT
Organism: Pecten maximus; assembly: GCF_902652985.1. Classification (NCBI taxonomy): domain Eukaryota; kingdom Metazoa; phylum Mollusca; class Bivalvia; order Pectinida; family Pectinidae; genus Pecten; species Pecten maximus. Next base: position 46,429,871 of record NC_047016.1, read on the forward strand.
ATAATAAAACTATATAAAAATACAAGGTATGAATGGACTTTGACAAAAAACCCGTTAAGTTACGCATAAGATTTCAACTTTCAATTCGTCAGTGCATTCGTGATGATTGCAGCTGGGATCGGCTGTCATGGGTACCAGTGACCGGACAGAAATGTTTAATTCGTCCGCGGGATTTTAGTGACTATCAATACAAAATCACTATGAGAATTGACCAACACAACAATTCAAAGTTTTCCAAAGTACAAAACTGTAAGAACACACTATCACGATAACACGAGGAATAAAACTATCAGAATCTAAAACCAAAAAGCTACACACAATGCTCCAACAGACAAAGATACAGAAATATACTGTTCTCTCAGTGCTATAGTGATACATAATTTAGGTTGTGTGTCATATACAGACCTCCAACATCTTAAAGAAATGGTTCCGTAAGAGGTAATCTTTGGTGAAGGTCTTCATATCTAATCAACATGATGTAGTACCGCAAGAAATCATTATCGTTGGTGACCTGAATTTCCACTTCGATCATCTTTCTGGGCTTTTTGAGTCCCGGGGCTGACAGCATGTGGCGGAAGCTACCCATACGCATGGCCATACATTGGATGTGATTATCTCAAGGGGGAATAATTCTGTTATCCACGCAGATTTTTTAGTTGCAGATCCGTGTATGACCGATGCTGAAGGAAACCCATTCGATGATCATCTTGCTACTTATATGCCAAACTAAATTGTGGAAAACAAAAATGTGCAAGGAAGGAGGTCGTCTTCCGGAAATTCCGCAAAATTTCCGTTCCAGATTTCGTCAAAGACATTCAGACTTCTTCAGTCTTCCAGTATACTGACAGTGGAGTTGAACGTTTTGTCGAAGCATATGAAGCTGGTATTGATGTTTTGATAGAGTATGTCCTCTTCAGAAAAGGGTGATTACTGTGAGACCAAACGCTCCTAGGCACAATGAACAAACTTCGTGATGCAAAAGGGATGCGAAGAAAGGCGGAGAAACAATGGCAAAAGTCAACAAAATTAAACAAAAGATCTGTGTTGTGAAATCAAATTCTGACACCAATATCTTTTTCATGGCTGCTGACATACAATTCGATGTCGAACCTTTGACACAGATAACACCAACGACCAAAGATGAGTTGAGCAAGATCATTTCAAAGCAAGCAAATTCCTGGATCCGCTTCCCACAGTTTTACTGACGCAAGTCTTGAGGCTCTGCTCCCCTTGATGATCTCAATCATAGACAAGTCATTTGCTGAGTCATGGACTCCATTGTGTATCAAGAAGGTTTATGTTAGGTTACTGTTGGCGAAGCATGGTGTGATCAATGGGGGGTTGAAGAACTAAAAGAAACTCATGTGTCCCACCGTTTAGAGGCTCATCTCCATGCTATGTCTTCGTGGTCACTTGCAGTCAGCCTATCGCAGGACATTCAATCGAGACAGCACTACTTCGTGTCTACAGCGATATAGCTTCCGTGTTGGATAACAAGTGTAGAGCATTTCTTGGCATGCTTGATCTGTCCGCTGCATTTGACGTTGACATACCTTTCAAATGTCTAGTACTCTTATTGGGTGAATGGTGATGCACTACGCATGAGAAAAAGACAACAATGCTTTGTCATTGGATCAATTGGTTGAGACGACAAAGCCTTAGACATCCGGGTTATTCAAGGGTTCGGTCTGGGACCAAGAAAATACTGTCTTTATCCTAAACTAATTGGGGAGATTTGTTGTCGTCATAACCTTCGGCATCACTGTTATACCGATGCCACACAAATCTACTAGCTAAAGGCTGGTACCCAATCTATTGAGGAAGTCCAGGATGTGAGAAACCTTAGTGTACACTTTGATAGCTCTCTGAACATGAAGAAACAGGTAAACACTATTAAAATATCATGTTATCGCCAAATCAGAAACAGTGGATGTATCCAGTAGTGCATCACCACAGATGTATGTAAGACATTAGTACACTTGCTTGTTACTTCTCGACTGGACTAGGTGATACTTTGCTCTTTTGTGTTTCTCATACAGTGATAAGCCGCCTGTAGATGGTCCAGTAATTTTGTAGCACACCTACCTTCTGTGATCATCGAGGTCCGCTGTCTTGAAAAGACCATCCCTAATGGGTACACAACCGTGGATAAAACTCGTTTTGGAGGGAAGCATACACATATCACAAACGATCTGTGGCCGATATATCCTGATATTGTGGGGACGGTGAGGGAGTCTCGACCTGATATTGGTGGGGACGGGGAGGGGGTCTCGTCCTGATATTGGTGGGGACGGGGAGGGGGTCTCGTCCTGATATTGGTGGGGACGGGGAGGGGGTCTCGTCCTGATATTGGTGGGGACGGGGAGGGGGTCTCGTCCTGATATTGTGGGGACGGTGAGGGAGTCTCGACCTGATATTGGTGGGGACGGGGAGGGGGTCTCGTCCTGATATTGTGGGGACGGGGAGGGAGTCTCGACCTGATATTGGGTGGGGACGGGGAGGGGTCTCGTCCTGATATTGTGGGGACGGGGAGGGGGTCTCGTCCTGATATTGGTGGGGACGGGGAGGGGGTCTCGTCCTGATATTGGTGGGGACGGGGAGGGGGTCTCGTCCTGATATTGGTGGGGACGGGGGAGGGGGTCTCGTCCTGATATTGGTGGGGACGGGGAGGGGGTCTCGTCCATGATATTGGTGGGGACGGGGAGGGGGTCTCGTCCTGATATTGGTGGGGACGGGGAGGGGTCTCGTCCTGATATTGGTGGGGACGGGGAAGGGGTCTCGTCCTGATATTTGTGGGGACGGGGAGTGGTCTCGTCCTGATATTGGTGGGGACGGGGAGTGGATCTCGTCCTGATATTGGTGGGGACGGGGAGTGGTCTCGTCCTGATATTTGTGGGGACGGGGAGTGGTCTCGTCCTGATATTTGTGGGGACGGGGAGTGGTCTCGTCCTGATATTGGTGGGGGCGGAGAGGGGTTCACGTCCTGATATTTGTGGGGACGGGGAGTGGTCTCGTCCTGATATTGGTGGGGGCGGAGAGGGGTTCACGTCCTGATATTTGTGGGGACGGGGAAGGGGTCTCACTCTGATATTGTTTGGGATTGGGAGGGGTTTCACTCTGACATTGGCGGGGATGGGGAGGGGGTCTCACTCTGATATTGTTTGGGATTGGGAGGGGGTCTCACTCTGACATTTGTGGGGATGGGGAGGGGGTCTCACTCTGACATTGGTGGGGACGGGGAGGGGGTTTCACTCTGACATTGGTGGGGACGGGGAAGGGGTCTCACTCTGACATTTGTGGGGACGGGGAAGGGGGTCTCACTCTGACATTTGTGGGGACGGGGAGGGGGTTTCACTCTGACATTGGTGGGGATGGGGAGGGGGTCTCACTCTGATATTGTTGGGGATGGGGAGGGGGTCTCACTCTGACATTGGTGGGGATGGGGAGGGGGTCTCACTCTGATATTGTTGGGGATTGGGAGGGGGTCTCACTCTGACATTGTTTGGGATTGGGAGGGGGTCTCACTCTGACATTTGTGGGGATGGGGAGGGGGTCTCACTCTGACATTGGTGGGGATGGGGAGGGGTTTTACTCTGATATTGGTGGGGATGGAGAGGTCTCACTCTGATATTGTTGGGGATTGGGAGGGGGTCTCGTCCTGATATTGGTGGGGATGGGGAGGGGGCCTCACTCTGAAATTTGTGGGGATTGGGAGGGGGTCTCGTCCTGATATTGGTGGGGCGGGGAGGGGGTGCGCTCCTGATATTGGTGGGGAGGGGGTTTCTTTCTGATGCTGGCGGGGACGGGATCTCGTCTTGATATTGGTGGGGACGGGGAAGGGGTCTCGTCCTGATATTGGTGGGGACGGGGAGGGGATCTCGTCCTGATATTTGTGGGGACGGGGAAGGGGTCTCACTCAGATATTGGTGGGGATGGGGAGGGGTTTCACTCTGACATTGGTGGGGATGGGGAGGGGGTCTCGTCCATATATTGGTGGGGGCGGGAAGGGGTTCACGTCCTGATATTTGTGGGAACGGGGAAGGGGTCTCACTCAGATATTTGTGGGGATGGGGAGGGGGTCTCACTCTGACATTTGTGGGGATTGGGAGGGGGTCTCGTCCTGATATTTGTGGGGATTGGGAGGGGGTCTCGTCCTGATATTGGTGGGGCGGGGAGGGGGTGCGCTCCTAATATTGGTGGGGACGGGGAGGGGGTTTCTTTCTGATGCTGGCGGGGACGAGGAAGGGGTCTCGTCCTGATATTGCTGGGGACGGGGAGGGGGTCTCGTCCTGATATTGGTGGGGACGGGGAGGGGGTCTCGTCCTGATATTGGTGGGGACGAGGAAGGGGTCTCCTCCTGATATTTGTGGGGACGGGGAGGGGATCTCGTCCTGATATTGGTGGGACGGGGAGGGGGTCTCGTCCTGATGTTGGTGGGGACGGGGACGGGTTATAACTCTGACATTAGACGGGGATGTGGAGGGGGTTTCTTTCTGATGTTGGCGGGGACGGGGACGGGATCTCGTCCTGATATTTGTGGGGACGGGGAGTGGTATCGTCCTGATATTCGTGGGGACGGGGAGTGGTATCGTCCTGATATTCGTGGGGACGGGGAGTGGTATCGTCCTGATATTTGTGGGGACGGGGAAGGGGTCTCGTCCTGATATTTGTGGGGACGGGGAGTGGTATCGTCCTGATATTTGTACTACAGTTGATTGTCTTGATCAACTTACAACACACGGTTTCGACACATGAAGACTGGAGACCATGGGGAATTCTATAGTTGTCAGTGTATAGTCTCACTACGAAATATTTTATTTCGTTGTATAAAAAGGGTCCATGTTTTCGATACTCGTTAATAGGTTGTGATTTGATGTTAGCATGTGGACATGGTTCAGACAATAGTCCTTCGTTCACAGGTGTTAACATACAATACGGACCTCGGAGTTAGTAGTGTGTGCCACGGTCATTTCTATCCCGGTTCTTTGTTTGAGAGCATAGCACCACTACGTTTCTGGAATTCGCTATTGACATTCATGTTGAAGCAGAAAACGCTTACTACGAAATCACTCGCTTGAGAGTGTTATATGAAGATTTTAAAATATGCTGTACACTTTTTAAGTCAATAAAACGCGATGAAACACATTTGCATAATTTACTTGTGAAACATGTAATTTATTTTCAACCCTATTGCGGTATTTTATATAAGAGTACATGATAGGACGCTGTGGTGGTATAATTTGTGCTCGAGATTTCGGCAAAGTGTTTGTCCTGGTACCAATACGCCCCTTGTGGTTGTATTACGATCAATCACCCAATCCCGTCGTCACAAGTTAATTTCAGACATACGAGGGACGATTTTTGAAGATTGTCGAAAATTTTCCCGAGATGTTACAATTGCGATGAAGGCTCCAAACCCAGCAGAGATTACGAGACTGGTATTACAGTGTCGCGGTCATTATTCACAGACCCAAAATTTCGGCAAATATAAGATAATATTTTCTTTCCATACGTTATACTTGAATTGCTATCGTTATACTGTAAATGAATTATGATCAAACATGTCACAATATCTGTTCCGTTTAGCGGCATATAACACACTTCTAATGTTATGTACACAGTCTTCTTTTTGTTAGTTATAGTGATATACTGCAGCATTTACGATCTCTGCACCCCAGAGTGAATCTCTACCATCAGAGAGTGGATCTCTGCACCCCGTAGTGGATCTCTGCATCCCAGAGTGAATCTCTACCATCAGAGAATGGATCTCTGCACCCCATAGTGAATCTCTACCATCAGAGAGTGGATATCTGCACCCCAGAGTGAATCTCTACCATCAGAGAGTGGATCTCTGCACCCCGTAGTGAATCTCTACCATCAGAGAGTGGATCTCTGCACCCCAGAGTGAATCTCTACCATCAGAGAGTGGATCTCTGCACCCCGTAGTGGATCTCTGCATCCCAGAGTGAATCTCTACCATCAGAGAGTGGATCTCTGCATCCCAGATTGAATCTCTACCATCAGAGAGTGGATCTCTGCATCCGAGAGTGAATCTCTACCATCAGAGAGTGGATCTCTGCATCCCAGAGTGAATCTCTACCATCAGAGAGTGGATCTCTGCACCCCATAGTGAATCTCTGCATCCGAGAGTGGATACCATCATTCGAGAGTGGATACCATCATCCGAGAGTGGATACCATCATCCGAGAGTGGATACCATCATTCGAGAGTGGACACGATATAAAAGGATCATGGTATATTTTGAAGACTTGAATAATATCGCAGGATATGTAGTTGTAAATAAGGCACGTTTTGTTTTAATTACGTCATGGTGACAGGATTAAGCAGTGGAATATGTATAATTCTTTTGGTATGTGAGACCATATAAATTATATTGGTGTGCAAGAATATGTATGTTTAAAATTGATATGCAAGAATATGTATGCTCTATATTGGTATGCGAGAATATGTATGTTCTATTGGTATGAGAGAACAAGTATGGTCTATTGGTAAGCTAGAATATATGTATGTTATATTGGTACGTAAAAATATGTATGTCCTATTGGTATGCATCAAGAATATGTATGTTCTATTGTATGGTGTGTAGTCATAATGTCACAATGATCTCTTTGCATGCCCGGAGTATTGCTATACCATATATACCGGTAATAATCACTGCATAATTAGAGTGTGTGTGATAATCATTATACAGAACTTCCTATGTATGTGTGTGGTTATGTACCAATGTATGAGCAGATGTACGAGTGGTGTTATATAGATGTGTGTAAGTACATGTAAGTAGATGTTGTGTGAAGATGTTACAAAGTGCTCTGTTTAACATGTACATGTATCATTGTATTGAATAAAAAAATATAAGTTACAAAAAAACCCGAAACACTTTTAATGTAGCGTAGTGCGATCAACCGTGGGTGTCCGACGACGCGAAGACGGATGAATACCTCGGACGTACATATACTGAAATTTAAGTCTTAAATGACATTTCTTTCTAATAAATTGAGTTAATTTTCACGAAAGTCGATGTAATATAGTGATCCAGGGACACATAATAAATGTTAGATATGTCCTTGAGTGATGTAATCAACTTTTCATGTTTAAGATGAATGATGAAATCTTTGTGCAGATTAAAAATATCAGGGACTGTGTCCCTGAAAATATTGATATATAACATTTTCTTATTCCATAGGTTGTGTGACTTTACATCCCTTTTCTTTATTCGCTGACCACTTGTTTTCCCTAAATGTTTTATATCACATTCATTGGAATCAGCGTGTCTGTCTTTCTGTCCGTCTGTCTGTAAAACGTCTACTCCCCTTAGCATTATGCATTTAATTCGTGACATGTTCTTTTGCCCCCCCCCCCCCCCCCCCCCCCCCCCCCCCCTGAATGCCATTAAGTTCAGTCAATTTTAGAAGAGTTAATTAACTATGACTCTTGGCGTGGTGTTAATTAAAATCCATGTGGTAATGACTAATTATATTATCTTGGAAACAGTTTTTTTTTTTCGGTATTGTAGATGTCAGCAACACTTCTGACAAACTGAAGAGGTCGTTCGGTCAGAGGTCAAAGGTCACGGATGCATAACATAAATGAATCAACAGATTCTGTATTACAGCCTCTAAGTGAAACAGACACTTTTCATTTTTTTTTCAAAACTGAGATCTAATTTCCGATTAAGTTGTCAATTGGTTGCCACGGAAACCATAATGATGAGACATAACTTCTCCAGACTACTTAACCAATGGAAACTACACATGCATATTAGGGACCACAATTATATGTAGATGTGCATGCATACCGCCCCCCCCCCCCCCCCCCCCCCCCCCCCCCCCCCCCCAACTTGTGTTTGTGTGTATGTGTGTTTTAATGGCCAATAGCTCATCTTTCCTTAGAATGATTTTATGCAAATTTGATCAAGTTGTTAAATAGAACGCCTATAAACTAAGACATCGGTTTCCAAGAACTGTTATGTGTAAACTTGTATAATGGAAACAATGTAGGCTTCTGATTGGTCAAAATTGATATAAATTTGGTCAAAATTTATATGTATTGCACAAATAAGCTGAATCAAAATTGGAATGTCAGAGTAACATTATTTGGTTACCATGGTCGTAAATGAGGGGTAGCGAGTGAATTAGTTCCCCGGCCCATTAGCTTAAAAATAATGTAAGTTTTTTTTTACATACAAAAATGTATTTTCGTTTAGAATTATCGTTGTGTTTATACCATCATATTATATATTCTATATCAGATATCTTTGTGTTTGTGTACAACAACGTACGAATGTACGATTTGTTTCCTGTACTGTAAAATAAACACAAAATAAAGTTTTAGATAAATTGTTGGTGGTATTGTGGAGATTTGTATTTCAGATATATGTAGGTCTCTCATGGTGGCAGGATGACAGTATGCCACAAACTATTTGTAAACGATAAACCACACAGGTATACTGTACACCCGTAGTATACACGCTATACCTATCAACCCAATGCCACCTTTTGTCTAAAAAAGGAGTACGGCGTCGAAGTAATGGATGAGCTAGGAACATGTTTAGTCAAGTGCAGCTGAACTTCATCGCTTCTGATGTACAAAATACACCAGGTACATGAAGGCCCAGTGAGGTTAACCTAGATGCCACTTAGCCTGCTTATCAGAATAAAATGAAGATGCATATACGGGCTTTGATTTCGGTGGTCCTGTATATATATTATAATGTCGGTTCCCTGGAGATTTCATCTTTCACAAAGAAAAAAATAATAGTTTGGGGCACAAGAAGGATACTCGACATGAAAAATGGTTTTATAAATACCAGTATATGTATCGCGTATTTTATTGTCTAAAGCGAAATGAATATACACTGAGAAAGTATATTTTATCAACAAAACGTGCATCGCAGGATTCTTTGCCACCCAGCGGCGAATTTGCCTGGGTATTCCCCGTCGGGTACCTGTCATCAGCCTCATCACTTCCTATATCCCCGGCAATTAACCTAACAATAAACACGATATATTCCTACGCGTCCGTAAACCGCCATGATTAGTTGTAGATTTTAGTACTTTCTTTAGAGTAAAACAACAAAATAATATTCGAAAGATAATATTTGATATGCTCCGAATAAAATCGTCTTTGAAATTTTGCAAAATTGACTTTAAATCTTTGAAATTGTAAAACGGAAGTAAGGACTACATTTCATTGAACCCATTGTGCGAATCCCAAGATGGCCGGCTTAGCTTGGGAGAAAAATAGAACACCGTGCCATGTTTGAACATGAAGACGCAAAGATGAATTCCACGATAATGGAAGACCAGAGTTTAGATAACAGGAATTATGTATTAATTGCTTGATTTGAATTGCATTTGGAAGGTAAGTGGATTCACGAATGTAACCCTGTGTTTGGATGTTTTATTGGTTTGGGACGTTTTCCTCCTGATCAAATTCAGAGATTTTTCTGCTTCCGAATTTTTGTTTTGCATAATTTTCACCCCTGTTTTTATCAAGCCAGTCGCTGTTTTCAGTTTTACACGTCTTATTAGATATGTTTTAGAATGATGTTTTGTTTTCTGTTCCTTTAAGCTCCTACTTGAGCTACCATTCCGGTGCCGTTTACCTGACTGAGGTTTCATGGCGAATCATCGACAAACGAGTTCGTCACTGTACAGTAACACCGTTAAATATTCACCTTGGCTACATGCTTTCTCACTCTCTTTCCATCGTATCTGACATCTGACTGACGAAAGAAATAATTTAAACACATGCCAGGTTTGTATGGGTTGCAAATTTAAGCTTGTCTGCAACAATTGCGAAAATAAAGGATATTGGTTGAAAGGAGAATCGATGACGACCATTTTCAGAGTTCCCTCCCCCTAATATAGACGTTGTAGTTTTAGTTTGTTTATTGATTTCCTGCTATTTTCGTGATAAATTATTTTATTTTCGTTTTTGTTTTGATCTTCCCCATTTCAATTATGACGGAGTAATGTCTTGCTTTTAGATGACAGTTTGTAATACATCTTAATTGCAAATTAATTAAATTGACATTTACAAATAACTGCATTATTTTTTTAGCTGAACAAGTTAATAGCATTATTGATTGAAGTCTTGGCATATAACTTTATGTCATAGTATTTCTAGTTTACTCTAAGGCTTACATTCACTGTAGAACGATTTTATTATTTCAATAGCAAAATATGACATTTTCTTTTCAATACAGACAAGGAAATTCATTAAATTGCAATTCAACTCTTTGTTTTCTTTTTAATGATTAACACTTATTCAGTTTTGATGGCTGCTGGACACAGTGAAAAATAAATGTGAACACTGAAAATTAATACAGCTTCAAATAATGCTGGAATGAATATCTAGGTCACAGTTTGATGGCTTCATTTGAAAATACTATCTGGTTGACATTTGAAATACCTGTCATCAATATATCGACCAATCATTTTTGCTGAATTAGAACTGTAACTCAACTCACAGTTTTTCATACCTTAAAGAAGTGAAAGTTTACAAAATCATGATTTATTAGCAATGTATCGCAGCAAATGTTTACTGTTAAATTTATTTAATAAAGGCCTATATTTTCAAGCTTTATGGAGTTAAACGTGTCACACAGATAAAGTAAATAATCCTGAATATATTTATAAAGAGCAGTCAGAAACAATTTACATGCTAGCTGTTTTAACAGATGGAATTTTTCCAAATACAGGAATAGCAACACATCACCAATCCAGTTTGTCCAGTGTTGTGTGATGAAAATAACCATACTAATTTCTGTGGTGAAATGATTGGACTGATATATTCACAATATTCTTTACACTTATATTACTGGCATGATACGCAGACAAAATAGAGAAAGCCTTTTTATAGTTACAAATTACTGTTTCATGTACTAGTATGCATGGAACAGGGCCAGGTGAATGTCTTATGATGACATAACACATATACCAGTAGTTAAAAGTGATTGAAATCCCTTCAAAATTCACAATGGATCATAGCAATTGCGAAACAAAAACTTAATTTTGAGGCAGATTAGAAAAACAAACAAAAAAGTCTGATAAACAGACATGAATTTTTACAGCTAAGTTTTACACCCTATTATGTAGTATTTATCATCATTGACTATTGTTTATATGTTGATAAATATTTGTATGCTTATGAGTCAAGTGAAATAAACCCCTTGGTCCCTAGTTGTGCATGTTTACTTTTGAGATAAAAAAGAAAACAACTTCAGTATATAATTCAACATTTGCAAATACAAATTAAAAAAAAACACACCAAAAAACAAAGAAATAGAACCTATAATAGACATTTCTGCATTAAAGGAATTAAGTAGACATTTCTGCATTATAGGAATGAATTTGTATAATCATTTATGTAAATCTCCTATCTGAATCTTTTCTGAATCTATCCTTTGATTTTAATGTTTAAAATCTTAAGGAAATTGCTGATTTCACTGTCCCTTTATATCCAGCCCTTTCACATGTATACCTTATCAACTATCCAGTCAGGTGATCTGCATGGATTGGTATCTCTCTTCTAAAAAAACAAAACATGCTTTTAATGCTGCTTTGATGAGGAAAGTACATATATCATCATAGTTTCTGTTACAATTGCATGAACACTGTTCTTGCCTAATGAGCATTAACAAGTTCCACTTGCACTTGCACATTTGTCATTAACTAGCTAATGGCCACACAATGAAGTGACGGCTTTGTGACCAGCATGGGTTGTTTTGCTTGGTGTACTTCTCTGTGAAAACTGCCAGGGAGGACATTTTTGGGGCAAGATCTCTGTGTAGTAGCAGGTGGCTACATAAGTGAACAACATACAAGATACCCATCACATGATATCCAGAGCAATTGGGGTAAAATGTCTCATCTTCAAAAACTAGCAATGCAAGCATAGAAATTATCTGAAGTGACAAATAGGAAATCTATATAACAATTTTACACCTTCTTTGTCACAGTTTTCAGGCTTTTAGCAGTAAGACTATTGACTAGTGGATGACAGGCTGTCGACTTTTTGACATTTAGCAGTAAGACTATAGACTAGTGGAGGACAGGCTGTGGACTTTTTGACATTTAGCAGTAAGACTATAGACTAGTAGAGGACAGACTGTTGACTTTTTGACATTTAGCAGTAAGACTATAGACTGGTAGAGGACAGACTGTCGACTTTTTGACATTTAGCAGTAAGACTATAGACTAGTGGAGGACAGGCTGTCGACTTTTTGACATTTAGCAGTAAGACTATAGACTAGTAGAGGACAGGCTTGACTTTTTGACATTTAGCAGTAAGACTATAGACTAGTTGATGACAGGCTGTCGACTTTTTGACATTTAGCAGTAAGACTATATACTAGTGGATGACAGGCTGTCGACTTTTTGACATTTAGCAGTAAGACTATAGACTAGTGGAGGACAGGCTGTCGACTTTTTGACATTTAGCAGTAAGACTATAGACTAGTAGAGGACAGACTTGACTTTTTGACATTTAGCAGTAAGACTATAGACTAGTGGAGGACAGGCTGTCGACTTTTTGACATTTAGCAGTAAGACTATAGACTAGTAGAAGACAGGTTTTCAAATTTTTGACATTTAGCAGTGTTTGTTACCTGCTAATTGGAAAGTCTAAGCTATGTCAAAAGACAACAAAACACTAATAAACAATTAGAGACTGTAGACACTATTTCTGATGAGAGGGTAGTAGCAGTAACTATGGGAGACAGTAGAGGGTAATAGCAGTAACAATGGGAGACTGTAGAGGGTAATAGCAGTAACTATGGGAGACAGTAGAGGGTAATAGCAGTAACAATGGGAGACTGTAGAGGGTAATAGCAGTAACTATGGGAAACTAGAGGGTAATAGCAGTAACTATATGGGAGACTAGAGGGTAATAGCAGTAACTATATGGGAGACTAGAGGGTAATAGCAGTAACTATATGGGAGACTAGAGGGTAATAGCAGTAACTATGGGGAGACTAGAGGGTAATAGCAGTAACTATATGGGAGACTGTAGAGGGTAATAGCAGTAACTATATGGGAGACTAGAGGGTAATAGCAGTAACTATGGGAGACTGTAGAGGGTAATAGCAGTAACTATATGGGAGACTAGAGGGTAATAGCAGTAACTATGGGAGACTATAGAGGGTAATAGCAGTAACTATATGGGAGACTAGAGGGTAATAGCAGTAACTATATGGGAGACTAGAGGGTAATAGCAGTAACTATGGGAGACTGTAGAGGGTAATAGCAGTAACTATATGGGAGACTGTAGAGGGTAATAGCAGTAACTATATGGGAGACTAGAAGGTAATAGCAGTAACTATATGGGAGACTGTAGAGGGTAATAGCAGTAACTATATGGGAGACTAGAGGGTAATAGCAGTAACTATATGGGAGACTAGAAGGTAATAGCAGTAACTATATGGGAGACTAGAAGGTAATAGCAGTAACTATATGGGAGACTGTAGAGGGTAATAGCAGTAACTATGGGAAACTAGAGGGTAATAGCAGTAACTATGGGAGACTGTAGAGGGTAATAGCAGTAACTATATGGGAGACTAGAAGGTAATAGCAGTAACTATATGGGAGACTAGAAGGTAATAGCAGTAACTATATGGGAGACTGTAGAGGGTAATAGCAGTAACTATATGGGAGACTAGAAGGTAATAGCAGTAACTATATGGGAGACTAGAAGGTAATAGCAGTAACTATGGGAGACTAGAGGGTAATAGCAGTAACTATGGGAGACTAGAGGGTAATAGCAGTAACTATGGGAGACTAGAGGGTAATAGCAGTAACTATAGGATACTGTAGAGGGTAATAGCAGTAACAATGAGAGACTAGAGGGTAATAGCAGTAACTATGGGAAACTAGAGGGTAATAGCAGTAACTATGGGAGACTGTAGAGGGTAATAGCAGTAACTATGGGAGACTAAAAGGTAATAGCAGTAACTATGGGAGACTGTAGAGGATAATAGCAGTAACTATGGGAGACTAGAGGGTAATAGCAGTAACTATGGGAGACTGTAGAGGGTAATAGCAGTAACTATGGGAGACTGTAGAGGGTAATAGCAGTAACTATGGGAGACTGTAGAGGGTAATATCAGTAACTATGGGATACTGTAGAGGGTAATAGCAGTAACTATGGGAGACTGTATAGGGTAATAGCAGTAACTATGGGAGACTAGAGGGTAATAGCAGTAACTATGGGAGACTGTAGAGGGTAATAGCAGTAACTATGGAAGACTGTAGAGGGTAATATCAGTAACTATGTGAGACTGTAGAGGGTAATAGCAGTAACTATGGGAGACTGTAGAGGGTAATAGCAGTAACTATGGGAGACTGTAGAGGGTAATAGCAGTAACAATGGGAGACTGTAGAGGGTAATAGCAGTAACTATGAGAGACTGTAGAAGATAATAGCAGTAACTATGGGAGACTATAGAGGGTAATAGCAGTAACTATGAGACTGTAGAAGGTAATAGCAGTAACAATGGGAGACTGTAGAGGGTAATAGCAGTAACTATGGGAGACTAGAGGGTAATAGCAGTAACTATGGGAGACTGTAGAGGGTAATAGCAGTAACTATGGAAGACTGTAGAGGGTAATATCAGTAACTATGGGAGACTGTAGAGGGTAATAGCAGTAACTATGGGAGACTGTAGAGGGTAATAGCAGTAACAATGGGAGACTGTAGAGGGTAATAGCAGTAACTATGAGAGACTAGAAGGTAATAGCAGTAACTATGGGAGACTGTAGAGGGTAATAGCAGTAACTATGAGAGACTGTAGAAGGTAATAGCAGTAACTATGGGAGACTGTAGAGGGTAATGGGAGTAACTATGGGAGACTGTAGAGGGTAATAGCAGTAACTATGGGAGACTGTAGAGGGTAATAGCAGTAACAATGGGAGACTGTAGAGGGTAATAGCAGTAACTATGGGAGACAGTAGAGGGTAATAGCAGTAACTATGGGAGACTGTAGAGGGTAATAGCAGTAACAATGGGAGACTGTAGAGGGTAATAGCAGTAACAATGGGAGACAGTAGAGGGGTAATAGCAGTAACTATGGGAGACTGTAGAGGGTAATGGGAGTAACTATGGGAGACTGTAGAGGGTAATAGCAGTAACTATGGGAGACTGTAGAGGGTAATGGGAGTAACTATGGGAGACTGTAGAGGGTAATAGCAGTAACTATGGGAGACTGTAGAGGGTAATAGCAGTAACTATGGGAGACTGTAGAGGGTAATAGCAGTAACTATGGGAGACTGTAGAGGGGTAATGGGAGTAACTATGGAAGACTGTAGAGGGTAATAGCAGTAACTATGGGAGACTGTAGAAGGTAATGGGAGTAACTATGGGAGACTAGAAGGTAATAGCAGTAACAATGGGAGACTGTATAGGGTAATAGCAGTAACTATGGGAGACTAGAAGGTAATAGCAGTAACTATATGGGAGACTGTAGAGGGTAATAGCAGTAACTATGGGAGACTGTAGAGGGTAATAGCAGTAACTATGGGAGACTAGAAGGTAATAGCAGTAACAATGGGAGACTGTATAGGGTAATAGCAGTAACTATGGGAGACTAGAAGGTAATAGCAGTAACTATATGGGAGACTAGAAGGTAATAGCAGTAACTATGGGAGACTAGAAGGTAATAGCAGTAACAATGGGAGACTGTAGAGGGTAATAGCAGTAACTATGGGAGACTGTAGAGAGGGTAATAGCAGTAACTATGGGAGACTGTATAGGGTAATAGCAGTAACTATGGGAGACTATAGAGGGTAATAGCAGTAACAATGGGAGACTGTAGAGGGTAATAGCAGTAACTATGGGAGACTATAGAGGGTAATATCAGTAACTATGGGAGACTAGAGGGTAATAGCAGTAACTATGGGAGACTATAGAGGGTAATAGCAGTAACTGGGAGACTGTATAGGGTAATAGCAGTAACTATGGGAGACTGTAGAAACTACTTGGCTGAAGTAAAGTGACAATGTTAGTGGGGGGGGGGGGCTAAAGGTCGTGATAATGTTGGGGAGGGGGACTTAAGTTGAAAGATAATGTTGGGGGCTAAAGAAAAGTAGTTGTGTTGCAAAAAGAATTGTAGGTTTGGGGGCTACAGATAATGTTGGAGGTAGGGGCTAAAGTAAAGTGATAATGTTGGAGGTAGGGGCTAAAGTAAATTGACAATGTTGGAGGTAGGGGCTAAAGTAAATTGACAATGTTGGAGGTAGGGGCTAAAGTAAAGTGATAATGTTGGAGGTAGGGGCTAAAGTAAAGTGATAATGTTGGAGGTAGGGGCTAAAGTAAATTGACAATGTTGGAGGTAGGGGCTAAAGTAAATTGACAATGTTGGAGGTAGGGGCTAAAGTAAATTGATAATGTTGGAGGTAGGGGCTAAAGTAAAGTGATAATGTTGGAGGTAGGGGCTAAAGTAAAGTGATAATATCGGAGGTTTGTGGCTAAAGATAAATTGACAATGTTGGAGGTAGGGGCTAAAGTAAATTGATAATGTTGGAGGTAGGGGCTAAAGTAAAGTGATAATGTTGGAGGTAGGGAGCTAAAGTAAAGTGATAATGTTGGAGGTAGGGAGCTAAAGTATAGTGATAGGATGGAGGGGGGGGGGGGCAAAGTTAAAGATAATGTTGGGGGCTAAAGAAAAATAGTAATGTTGTGGGTTTGGGGGCTACAGATAATGTTGGGAGGTAGGGGCTAAAGTAAAGTGATAATGTTGGAGGTTTGGGGCTAATGTAAAGTGGCGATGGGGGGGGGGGGGGGGGGGTTGGAGCTGAAGTAAAGTGATAATGTTGGAGGTTTGGGGCTAAAGTAAAGTGGCAATGATGGGGGGTTGGGGGCTGAAGTAAAGTGATAATGTTGGAGGGGCGGGGGGTGGAGATTGGGGGCATAAAGTGATAATGTTGAGGGTGTTAGAAAGTGAGGAAGGGGAGGCTTATAGGTAAAATGATAAGAATGAATTCTAATTAGATCCATAATAAGTCAATGTATGTAATGTTCTAGAGATTGAATCCCACCGCTTGTCTTCTCCTACTGCATCCATCTTTATAGATTTAATATCCAGTCTGATATCTCTGCTGGATAGCAGTCTTCTTAGCACTCCTTGTATTAGGCACCTGTCTATATAGACCCCAGGCTGTTATACATAGTATGAGGATGTAAACCCCAGACAAAACAAAATATATTGTATATACGTATACCATGACAATTACAGCAACAATTTATTACAAAGGTATTTGTAATATTGTGTAATTACGAGAAATATTAGAAATTATAAGAAAAGAATAACATATCTGAAGTGAGTTCCAAAAGTGTTGTTCTTTCTGAGCTTTCCTTAGTGATTGTGTGTTTAATACAAATTATGTTAGTTCTCTGAATCTTTTAAGAACAATTTTATGTGGCATACATTCTTTTAGAGAAAATGCAACTGAATTGTTAAAAAAAGTTTAAAAAATGATTGTAATTTATGAGTATGGTGTAAATATAAATTAGATTTACGTTGCATTCCATGAGTTTGTGTCCTGATTTGTACACTATACAACACAACACACCATAGCTGACTTTGTAGATCCTAATCGATCGTACTTGTGATGAACAATAACATGTTGATATATACTAACAACTTGTGCCTGTTGTTTGTTCTAACACACTTGAAAGCAGTTGAATTTTAGATAGAAAGAGTTAGCTTTCCTTTTGTTAAGAGATGTTTTTAGTAAGATAGCCTGCTTCAAATTAAAACATATATTATCCGGTGCATTTTAAGACATCAAGAACATTTTCCACTTAGAATAATTCTTCATAGTTAAATTTATGTCGCACCCTGATATGCACTCGTTGAAAGACTTCTTTCGTGTAAAAACCGTATGGCACTTTTTTTTCAAGGAAAGTCTATCGAGTTACTATACAGTTCTATTATCTCTTGTTCTAATAGTGCCTCTATATATTAGATGGGGATTGTGTTGTGTTCATAAACATTGTCATTTGTTTTCTTTGCCAGGCCTATAGGTATTACCACACTGCATGTATCTTTGGGTAGGGAAGTAACATTATCCCTAGGATAATCCTAGAGAGAACCTATGAATTGTAACACTAAATCCTAGAGAGAACCTAATGTATGACAAGTAACTGGAGTGTACATGTGGCTTACTAATTCTAAAAGCAAGTGAACAAAAATCATGTCTTTGTAGACCAATAATAATTGTTCAACAGTGGGGGTCGTTCATAGGTCGATATACTTAACATTGTTTAGAATTATTAGGTCCTTGTCTAAGAATCACTAGAAGTGATGTTTAAAAAAAAGATGAAAATAATGATTTCACAGTTTCCAAATAAGATTAAATAATTTTTGGTTTGTTGTGTGAACATGATACATTTTGTCAGTTTGTCGTCCATTACAGTGAAACATTCTGTCAGTATCGACTGCTTTCAAAACCACTGCACTTGGTATAATATGCACATGTCACTAATCCATCCCTCAAAAGGATCTTTTTTTTTCTCTGTTTTGTCTAAAACAGATTATTTGTGTCATGTTCAATACAGGAACCGAAGAAAAGAAGATAGGGGAAAGCTCTGTCTCTGCCTCAATATCAAAAGCCGCCATTTTGGATTTAAATTCCGACAACAGCCAGTCGCCGTCGTGTGCACCACCCGATATTACCAACACGGATCACAGATTCGCTGTATGTGAAAACAACACAGAATTGAGTGAGCCGCCTGACCTAAATCCAGAGGAGCACACAAGCTTGTCACATCAACAATCGTGCAGTCCTAATCCATTGGTCACTACTGCAGAGCAGATCAGTGTGAGCAATTCCAGCGAGCCACCTGATTTAACAGGGACAGATGCATTCCCATATACGGGGGAGGCTAGTGACCCAGATGACGCCATACCCATAGACTGTCCAGACTTTCAGCATACTCTTGGTCAAACCCACCAGTCGGATCAGTCCTTGGGCATATTACTATCTGACGATTTTGACCCAGACGAATCTGAACAGCAAGACCCGTACTTCGGAGACAACCAGGCACCTACAGAGCTTTTAGATTCTGATGACTGCTCTCCTGAAGGGTTTCTGGCATCTTCTTTCCCAGAATCCAATTTAGTGGAATCTTTACAAGCTGTTGCTCCTGGTGACATTCTTGCTGTTTCTCTACCCCAGCCTCCACCTATCACACTCAAACTCTCCACTCCACCTATAAAACGTGGCCCAGGGAGGCCCAGAAAAGATGGTGTTGGTCCAATTCAGAGAAAGAGAGTGTAAGTACACTGCTGCTGTGTGGAAACATTGAAATGTCATCAGATGATAGAATTTTTTGTTCTGTTTTAAAATTTTCTGTTTCATTTAAATTTTTAATCACCTTTTTTTCCCCTCCCCGCAATAACATTTCTGTACTTATGAAGCAATAAGCAGCAAAAATACACCTTTGAGTCTTTGCAATATGGAGACTTTGTTCAACCTAGCGATATGTTAGGAACATGGAAGAAGGAGGACTGCAGGAATCAAAAGAGAAAAATAAAGTTTTATACCAAACAATTGTGTAATTACGCAAATTAACTAATTCCTGTGTCATTGAAACTTAAAAAGAAAATGCTGATGACTTCAGTAAAACATGTATGATTTAGCCGTATGAATTTTTTTAGTACATTGGAAATCTATAAGAAACTCAATGTTGTGTCTGTATAGATTAGACGGAGGATGAGAGGAATTGCATGTTTCAACCACATCATTAAAGGGAAAGACTATGACCACCATGCAAAATATCTTTCCTGTTGTGTATATTTTGGAATGGCAATAATGATAGTCATACTTAATTATGCTCATTCCTTAACGGTTGGTTATATTTGTCTTATTTTGGAAAAAGCAATATGTTTACCAGGTATAAGATACTACCAAATGGTACCGTGTAATTAAATACTGTATATTTACTTGAAATATTTACTGTTTTTCGTTAACAATATGAAATTGTTTCTATTTTACAGCTCTCTTGGTAAAACCAGCACGAAGAGCTCCATAAAGAAGGGTGTACACATCCACCCCAGCTTTGCAGGCCTTGTGCGCTCATTTCAAGGCGGTGCTATGGATTCAGGACCCATGGACACGGCAATGCAAGAAGCCACACAGGTTGTGGCGGCCGACATCGCAGGAACATCATCCATGATGCTGGACTATGACCAGGAAATGTCAAGCATGGCCATGGAGGATGATCAGGGTATGTTATTATGAACTTTCTCAGATTTTAAAACCGTAGATGTCAGAAATGGATATTGATAAAGAGATTCAGCCAGATGATTGATAAGGCTTCTTTTTGTTACTTCTATGTTGCCCCAAGTGTGCTGACAAGTAATTAATAAATAATATCGTTAATACTTTGATATAAAGTATGAGGAAATGTTTTCTTTTTTTATTACAGCTTCATCAAGTTACTCAGTGATGTCTGGAGAGGGCTCTGATCCACTGGAACCTTTAATGTAAGTTGCAAACAAATCGGCTCAAAAATGTTCCTAGAATCAATGTTAAATGACAAAACAGGAGGCAGTTTTTGGAAATAATATGTTCAGTTTAGTGCAAGTATATACAATAGAAATACAGATATATAAGTTTTCAATGGTAATACATATATTTTTTTTGTATATCTGTTATAGTTTCGCAAAGTTAACCCTTTCACCCCTACTGACTATATTGGACTTCAAATGATGAATGCATGGCAGAGTCCACTTAGGTTTCTTAGGGTTGAAAGGGTCAAGAATATATGATAAAAATACAGTAATGCCCTCCTTATTCACTGATGGGTATTGTTACAGGCCAGCAAAGCTGTGCAGTCTCTGTAACTGTGGAGAGCGTAGCCTGCTGGGACAGGGAGAGCTGGGCAAGTACGATCCCACTCCGGGATTTAACCCACTCAAAAAGACATTGGGCAAGTCCCGTAACAAGACACCCGAGTTTGATGAGCGTACCACAAGTGAGAAGGGGCCAAAGCCACTCACCTGGAGGCGCCATAGAGGACCACTAAAGGGAAATAAGTATGTATAAAATTTCTGCTACAATACGTTATCCCTTTTACAATCAGTCCTGTTTTAGAATCTGGTGTTGAAAGTTATTAAGGAGTTTATTAGAATCAAATCTTAAATCCACTTAACAGCAGCACAAGAGAAGTAAAGAGTGCAGGCTGTGTGATCTAAATAATAGGTTTAAAGAAATTAAAAAAAAAGGTAAAATGGTTCTAATAAATATTATTATTATATAACTAAGTGACCGGACTGGTATTGTTGACAAAACCCCAAAGACCATAAAACTTGCAATCTGGATGATTTTCAGATTGGAACATCTTTTTTATTTCGGAAGCATCTACTGTACATAACTACATATGTGTGTTAACAGTTTGTTTATTTTAGAGTTATATATTTCATATGTAGTGATATTCTACAACTCAACAGGGAGCGGAGCAAATCGCCCCGTCGCTACCCACACAACTCCGACGAAGACCCTACCTGTATACTTGGAGATGAGCTGAGTATGGTCGGATACCCAGAGGACATAGACCTTACTCAGGTGTTTGAACAATCTGGTAAGTCAAGTTCATGTTTCCACATATTCCATCGCAATAGATAGTTTATGGGTGTGTCACCTGATGTCGTTGATTTTGACACCAGAGTATCTTAATGTTAACCTCTTAAATGTTTAATGCCGTCCTTGACCACTTATACTATGTAATGTAAAATGGTATGAAATGCTGGAGATCCCCGCCCCTTAAACAATAAAATATGAATAGGTGAACACACTTGTGCTACTAGGACCTTCGTAACAGGATAACTTTACAGATCTCTACACTGCAGTCTTGTACTGGGGTATATACAGTTGCTACGTTGTCCATCTGGGCTCAAAGTGGCGCCTATTTTAGTGGCCATGGCACCTTGAATTAACCATTGGCAACCAGTTATTGACCTATAAGGTGCCTGCATGGGCACTAAAATTTTTTGTAAATTTGCAATTTGGTTAATCTTTCAAAGGATGCTAAAATGACATTCACAATCAAAAAAGTTACAGAGAGATGTTATACTGTATTAAAGAATTAAAAGATTTTTTTTTTTTAAGTTAAGAAAACTTGGCCGACAACTATCTTTTCCAATTGGCGCCTAGATTTTATGACTTGGTAGCTAAATAGGCCACCTGGTTAAAATATCCACTTTGAGCCCTGTCTATATATTCTGTGTAAAGAATACTTTGACTGTTGTGTTGGTGAATAATAACATACATAATTGTGACACTTGGTAGAAAACTTTACATATTGTGTGTAGCATTAGGAGTATAAGAATATTTTGTGATTGACAGGACACACACTGGCCCACCATTGCTGTGCTGCTTGGTCCGAGGGAGTCGTCCAGACACATGATTTGCTGCTAAAATATGTCGACAGGGCCGTCTATACAGGTCTATCACAAGTAAGTACTGGCACTCTTCATCTTTACATAAACATTCCTTTGTCCATGAAATGACTATTAATTGATAGAACATACAGGATTTTCCATGACTGGAAATTAGTCACAGATTTGTAAAAATGAATTGATGTGCATCCTTAGGGATACATACCTGGTAAATCACTCCTGAACCCTAAAGCCCTGTCTGTATACTACTGAACCCTAAAGCCCTGTCTGTATACTACTGAACCCTAAAGCCCTGTCTGTATACTCCTGAACCCTAAAGCCCTGTCTGTATACTACTGAACCCTAAAGCCCTGTCCGTATACTACTGAACCCTAAAGCCCTGTCTGTATACTACTGAACCCTAAAGCCCTGTCCGTATACTCCTGAACCCTAAAGCCCTGTCCGTATACTACTGAAACCTAAAGCCCTGTCCGTATACTACTGAACCCTAAAGCCCTGTCTGTATACTCCTGAACCCTAAAGCCCTGTCTGTATACTACTGAACCCTAAAGCCCTGTCTGTATACTCCTGAACCCTAAAGCCCTGTCTGTATACTACTGAACCCTAAAGCCCTGTCCGTATACTCCTGAACCCTAAAGCCCTGTCCGTATACTCCTGAACCCTAAAACCCTGTCCGTATACTCCTGAACCCTAAAGCCCTGTCCGTATACTACTGAACCCTAAAGCCCTGTCTGTATACTACTGAACCCTAAAGCCCTGTCCGTATACTCCTGAACCCTAAAACCCTGTCCGTATACTCCTGAACCCTAAAGCCCTGTCTGTATACTACTGAACCCTAAAGCCCTGTCCGTATACTCCTGAACCCTAAAGCCCTGTCCGTATACTCCTGAACCCTAAAGCCCTGTCCGTATATAAGTATCTGTCCAGATCTGATCCTAGATCACCCTCCTTATGTCTCTCACTTGTAGATAAATCTTGCTGATCCAGATAGGTTTTATATTCTTTATTCCTTTTCTTCTAAGAAAAAATATTCTTCTTTCCTGTTACAGAAATGCAGCTATTGTCGTAACTACGGTGCTACTATCAACTGTCGTGTGACGAAGTGCAATAAGAAGTATCATTATCCATGTGCATCAGCAAGAGGCTGTTTTCAGGTGAGCATATTAGGTGGATTTCATAAGACACTTAATAAATCAAAGATACCTAGAAGACAGATATCAGGTAGATGAGAAAAAGTATATAAAACTACTGTCTTAACCCTATATTATGTTTCTCAGATCTAAGGTTCATCATTTTGGGCACTGATTTGAGAACACCTATTAGATCGGAAAAAAAATACTACTGAATTATGATATATGTATATAATATATAGGCTAATAATCTTTATCACTAGCCCTCCACCTCTGGTTCGTGTGTTCGAAACCTCTGGCTTTTTTCCACCTCCAAAACCTGGCACGTCCTAAATGACCCAAGCTTTTAATAGGATGTTTAACAAAATAAACCCATGTTAATAATCTATAATATATAGGTTAATAAAAAGTTTTAGGGAGAGGGTTTACATAGGCATTTGTCTGAAGCCCATTGAAATAATTCAATAAAATCATTGTGAAATGAAATGAAAAATAAAAGAATTGATTTACATGTGAAATAGCTTGGTATATTCAAGGGTTGAGTGTGGTACTTCTTAAGTTATGCATACCAGTCTCAGAACATTTTTGTGGTATTAAGCTGTGTTTGTGTGAACATTTTCGTGGTGTTAAACTTTGTGCTATGCTGTGTTTGCGTGAACATTTTCCTTTGTGTAAGAACAGCCTACTTGTGATGCATGCAGGAGATACTGATGATTTTGTGTATTACAGGACATCAAGACCCTGTCATTGCTGTGCCCAGACCACACAGATCAAGCAGAAACCATAGGTGTGTATATTTTAATTGTCAAAATAAAAGTGTCTAAAGTTGGAAAGAAAGTGGGTTTAATACCCATAAATAGCATTACTGGTGAAAAAACTGAACAGTAGGCATGATATGAATTCAAATGTCAATGTATTTTTTTTCTATGGTGTATCACATACCTATATCAAACCCCAGCACCCTTGTTGGAGGTCTGTTGTAAAGTTATACTTAGTGTGATATTAATGTTTGATTTGTCCCTGAACAGCTGGAGAGGAGGCCCTGTGTGTTATATGTGACCTGGTGGGTAATATTTCCGAGCAGCTCTTCTGTACAAGCTGTGGTCACCACTACCACGGTAGTTGTTTACATCCCTCTGTTGCCATGACACCCGAAGTACGGGCTGGATGGCAGTGTCCAGACTGCAAGATCTGTCAGATGTGTCGGTAAGTTGATGTTCAGGGTACCTTTAAGATTATGAAATGACGATAAAGAAATCATGTGAAAGAGCCAGTTTTAGCTCGCTTCGTAGTGCATATCTGCTAGCTTATGGTATTTTTGTTAGAAAGTGTGGAATGTAGAAATCAAATTTGAGGAAAGCATTTGAAAAGGTCTAGTCATTACATAATCAATTCATGGGGCTCTCATATTTGGATTTTCAATAAACACCGTTTTTTTAACCTGTTTGTGTTTGCAAAGAAAAAATTTACATTGTATGAATGAAGAATATATGATTGCAGGGATTTTTATCCTGAAAAAAATAAGAGAGTGATAAACATAGGGCTTTGAAACTTTCAAAACAATATATAAAATACTGTTTTTGTTGTGCAGACACCCAGGGGAGGACAGTAAGATGCTGGTCTGCGACACCTGTGATAAAGGTTACCATACGTTCTGTCTCAAGCCTGTCATGACTACAATACCCAAGAACGGCTGGAAGTGCAAGGTGAGGCTTAGTTCCCTGGTTTAATAAATGATATAAGCCAAACGAATATATACAATAATATACATACAGTATGTCCACATTTGCAGTCTTGTTTAAAATATGTAGTCCTCGGCATCATTGATGTTTATCACTCGTGAGAGATCATGATCAGGAAAAGAAAATGGCAGACAGCTGGCCATCTTGGATTTTATTAGTTAAAATTTGTTATTATTTCTCACAAAGTACTTCTAAGTTCTTTCTTAAATTTCTTAGGTTTTCCTTGTTACTAAATGATAAAAACAAAAGGGGAAAGAAGGGGAAAAGTAGACAAAAGATCAATCTTATATAGAACCAATAAAGATCATGCAATGGTAGGCATCACGATCCCTCTTTGATCTCTTTGTTTTATATGATTTCTTAGTTTATATTTCATGACTAAGTTTATACATAATGAGTGTCAGAGGCATGTTCCTGGCTATGTTGTCAAACGAGATAATTATTTTGACAGAACTGTCGTGTGTGCGGTGACTGCGGTTCGAGGACTCCTGGAAGTGGTCCGAGCTCTCGATGGCACCTCAACTACTCTGTCTGTGATAGCTGTTACCAACAGAGGAACAAAGGCTTGTCTTGTCCACTGTGTGGGAAGGCATACCGCCAGTTCACACAAAAGGAGATGATACTGTGTAATACTTGTAAAAAGTGAGTAGATGACTAGTGAAACCAGTACACGTCATCAGGGCTATCTTCTAACTGGTGAAATTGTAGGGTGAAGATCTTGGTAACCTTATTTATACTGACCATTCCAAAAACTACAGTGATCTCCTTGAAGTCCAGGTCTTAGAAATACACTATCTGTTTAAAATGCGATTGAGGAGGTTTTCTCATTTCTCGTTTTGTTAAGCATTCTCTGGAAAGATTTTCAGATTATATATTTGATTGAAAATTATTTTGTTAGTCTTGTCTATTTGAGTGAGGATTTCAATTTCTTGTTCAAAGAAAACATTATTCTAAAACAAAAGCTTCATGACAGACTTTCTGCTGTTATGTATTGTAGACATGTTCACGCTGAGTGTGACGAGACAATAGACTCTGGCCTTCTACAGAAAGTCAAAGAAGGACTAGAAACTGATTATACCTGTGCTTTTTGTCGCAATCGAGACCCTGATGTAAGTATGAAATCCATCAAACTTCTGTGTCAAATTGTGTGCTTTCTTTCATAAATCACATTGATGAAGAAAACTTGTTTTCGTAATGAGGCTTTATTTTTGATACCAAACGGTATTTACCGAGATAGGTGATTCTTTTGTTTCTTTTACTACATTCTAGCAGAGAAGTATTGCAAACTTTCATATTTTAGCATTTATCTCATTAGCACTTTTTGCAACAAATACTTCCACTAAATTATAATTGCACTAATAAGTTTCTGTATGTTTGGGTACGTACGCCTTCTATCATTGTGGTAACCTGTTTAAAACTGAGTTAAAATAAGAAAAATAAGTTGACAATTATAGTTTGAAACCATTGTATACTGATATTGCTTTGAAGTAACATTAGTGGGATTGAAATGAAACATGTTACTCCTTCAGATTGATCTGCCATTCCCTTATACATTACCGGGACCGCCGGATGACTCTTCTGAAGACTACTTATTAAATGGTAAGCTTTATCAACCAGCATTTAATTTCAACAGTAGAGAAAGAAAGCTTTGTTAGTTAATGAACATCTTAATCATGCATTAGAAATATCCTCTCTGATCTACTTATGCATAACTTCTTATGCACCTGTGAAATTGTGTTAACAAATGACCTTGAACTTGCTTTTAGATGTAGATGACCTTGAAACGATGTCCTTCATGGATGATGGATCGCACCCGTTCCTGATGAATGAAGACTCTGTCTCCAGTATAGATATTGATATCAGTGTGATAGAGAAGGTAAGTCATTCACAGTTGATCCTGAGAAGGTTGAGAATTTATATTTAAAATCTGTCTGAAAGCAGATACTACTACAGTGATTTTGTTGAAGAGAAACGAGAAAAGCACATTTATCCTGAAATGGTGATTTTCCAGCAGGCTTCTTCACACTTACCTCAGATTTATGGATTTGGATTTCAATATGTGTTGAATTAGTAACTTAATTAATTTGAACACTATGTTTAAGTTTGTGATATCTAATCAAATTAATTGTTAAAATTTTGAAAAGGCAAAAAGATTTAAAAAAAAGATACATTTTAGTTTCATGTCTGAATTTGATGAAAGACTTGTTCAGGAAATACATTGTTCTGGGTGTTGTATGTACAACGTTAAGTGTTGTGATTTTGTATGTACAGGGAGCAGCCCAGCTTTCTCAGCTTACTAGTCCCTCACATCCCCTACCACACGGGGAGGGCCACGGCATCGGCAGCAAGGGAGGGAAGCTTAGTGCTATGAGTCGTAAAAAGATGGGTGCTGGTAGGCCGAGGGTATGTTGTACAACTCACTTAGATTTTATTTTCTGTCAAGAGAATTTATGCATACTTTGATCTTAAGTGTATGTAGCTAGTATGTTTGATATGTCAAGGATGATCATACCATCCTAATTGTTGTCATTTTGAAGCACAATTTGGTGGCATATTTTAACTCCATCACCTGTTATATAGAAAAACAATGTTAAAAAGTTATGGATATGACTCTTACCGGAAACAATGATGAGGTAGCCTAAAGTCCAGTACAAGAGGTAGGTGTAGTTTTGACATTTTTATGAATCATTTAGTATATAGCAGTATGGTATGGTAAGAGGTGGGTAATAGTAACAATTGTACAAGTTCATACTTAAAATGACTTCATATTTATTTTAGGGGAGACCACTTGCACCAGAAAAGAAGAAACGCCCTCCAACTTTTGGGGAAAGGAAACGAGGACCAAAACCAAAGTTAAAAACTGGCCAGCTGGGCATTTCTGGTCAGGTATAAAATTTTTACATTACTTACAAATTAGAAAAAAAAATTAACCTCTTTAAATCTCATAAAAAAATCATGTTTATGTCTTTAAGGTTATAAAAGTTTGAAAAGAAAAATAAAGTTTACATTTAAAGCCAATGAATGTTATAAATATAAGCTTATTTTGTGTTATTACACCCTGCCACTATGTATTATATTTCTTCAGATCACTACAGCACCGACTGGAGAATCTAAAAGTAAATCTCAAGAGGATGATGATGATGGAGATGACCACCCCACCACCCTCATCCTCGCCAACTCTAAAGACGACTTTGTCTTGGAACAGGTAAGAAAGCAAAAAGTTTGAATTTTTTCTACCTGGAAAAAAAGTTACAAATGAAAAAGATTGGGGGTACGGATTTGTCTCATCACTACAGTTAAGTGGACTCAAAATAACTTAGACATTGAAAACTTCTGATTTAGCTGGGAATGTTACTTATTACCCTCACTCTGGAAATTTGAAATTTCATTTCCTTGATAATTTTTGGGAACAAAACCGATTTTCTTTATGTTATACCAGCCAGCTAGTAGCAGAGATGTACAGAACCCAACTTATATTGTAGTCATAGCAAATACTGCCAGATCATAGATCATTAAGGGGTCGCGGTGGTCGAGTGGTTAAGGTGTCCCGACACTTGATCACTAGTCCTCCACCTGTGGGTTGCGAGTTCGAAACCTACGTGGGGTAGTTGCCAAGTACTGACTGTAGGTCGGTGGTTTTTCTCTGGATACTCCGGCTTTCCTCCACCTCCAAAACCTGGCACATCCTTAAATGACCCTGGCTATCAATAGGACATTAAACAAAAACAAACCAAACCAAAAAATCATATTCATAGCAATACTGACAGTGCTGGCCTGTGTTATCTTGTGTCAAGGGATGTTATAACTGTATTGCTCTGGTTAGATAGAAGAGAAAACAAAGAAAATAAGGATTTTTATTTTTATGTCTCCTTTTCAATTTAACTCCAAAATCCAACCTATATAATATAGTATGCCCTCATGATCCTTCCCAAGCTCTCTTTTAGTGAACACATGTTTCTGGAGGATTATAAATTAACTAAGTAATACTTGTATTGTTTTTGTTACAGGATGTGTGTAAGAGCTGTGGTAGTTTTGGTAAGGGAAAGGAGGGCAAGCTGATAGTGTGTACTCAGTGTGGACAGTGTTACCACCCCTACTGTGTCAGTGTCAAGGTGAGTCTCCTGATAGTGTGTACTCAGTGTGGACAGTGTTACCACCCTTACTGTGTCAGTGTCAAGGTGAGTCTCCTGATAGTGTGTACTCAGTGTGGACAGTGTTACCACCCTTACTGTGTCAGTGTCAAGGTGAGTCTCCTGATAGTGTGTACTCAGTGTGGACAGTGTTACCACCCTTACTGTGTCAGTGTCAAGGTGAGTCTTCTGATAGTGTGTACTCAGTGTGGACAGTGTTACCACCCCTACTGTGTCAGTGTCAAGGTGAGTCTTCTGATCGGTCCTGTTTACATTTTACTTACTTGGTGAGGTGTACCATCAGTTTTTAGTGACTCCAGGTAATTGGATACAGCAGAAAATATATCCTGATTTTCTCAGGTAATATGTGTATTATTTCAGTAAATTTGTATGTGAATCCTGACTAAATAAGGTCTAATTATAATGAGATTGTTTCAGTAAATTTGTATATGAATCCTGACTTAAGAAGGTCTGATTATAACGTGATATACTGTTGTAGGTGACTAAGGTTGTGTTACAAAAAGGCTGGCGATGTTTAGACTGTACAGTGTGTGAGGGGTGTGGCAAACCCCACGATGAAGGCCGCCTCATTCTGTGTGACGAGTGTGACATCAGCTACCACATTTACTGTCTCGACCCGCCACTCGACCATGTCCCAAAGGGCACCTGGAAATGTAAATGGTACGTGTAATTACAAAGTAAAACATTGTTAAGTTAAAAAGGATAAAGGATGCGTTTCTGAAATGTCAGTATCCAGATTGAGCGGCTGTGTAGATAATGGCTCAGCTCCAAAATTGAGAGTTCCTATCTTTGACAAAGTTGTTTTCAAGAAAAAAGTGAAAAAGGCACCTCCAACATTAATCTTGTATGCAAAGTATCAGGAAAAAATACGTAGAAGAAATTAAGAAAAAAGAAATCTAGGGATAAATTGAACTATTAGACAGTTATTCACAGAAGTTTGATGTCTTTTATAATTTCCAGGTGTGTTATGTGTGTAAACTGTGGCTCTACCACACCTGGGTTTGGTTGTCAGTGGCAGAACAATTATACCCAATGTGGGCCGTGCAGCAGTAAACAGGAGTGTCCAGCCTGTCAGAAATACTACCGAGAGGACGAACTGGTCATCCAGTGTGTCCAGTGTGACCGCTGGATCCACGGCCACTGTGACCAACTGAAGAATGAGGATGATGCTGAGCGGGCTGCAGACTTCGGGTATCACTGTCTGTTCTGTAGACCCAAGACTGGTCAGCCTGGTCCATGTAAGTTTATCCTGTAGAAATATTCCGTCAGACAAGTAAGATATATGTGAAACCATATGGAATTTAGAATGTTTTTGCATTAAAAAAGTGGAGTAATGAGTGTATGTTTTATCTATTTGTTGTGTGCTGTCTAGACCCAGAATAAGTGTCAGTTCCAGATCTTAAAGTGATTAAACCTTTTCATTCTGAATTGTTTCAGCAGATTTGACTAAATGCTACAATATTAACTGTTACAGTGCCGCCACCTCCACCACCGTCACCCCCAGAGGAGATAGAAATGAAGCCGTTGTCACCACTGCCACCCCCACCACCACCTCCTCCTCCCCCAATGCCTCCTAGAGAACCAGGTCAGTGGCTGTCTTCTATCTTATCTACTACCTTATATTGATTGATGTAGGTTTAGTCTGATGCACTAATGATAAGGTATCTTCAATTAAAAAATCTCATGGTCTTTCTCAAGGATACAAATGTAGAAAGGTGCTGTTTGTTTACATAATTCCTTTATACTTTTGATAGCAAAACTGAACTCATTATATTGTCCTAAGTTATTTGGTCAGGAACTGTGAAGAAGCAGTTTTCTTACATTTCACAGAGCCGCCAAAGAAATTTTTCCTGGACGGAGTTTGCTTGTCCGAGTCTGGTCACCAACAGATACAGAGTATTACGGTCCAGGTGCCAAAACCCAAACGTGTACGAAAGAAGGTGGAGGTGAAGCCGCCGGTCTCGGAGGTACCAGGCACACTTCCCCAACCTCCTCCTGCTGCACGCCTCATGTCAATGCAGAGTCAGTCATCTATTGATGGAGAAGAGTCGCTGGATATCCTCAAAGGTAAGTACTTTTACAGAATGAAACTAAATTCTGTTCATTTTGCTGGTAGTTTAAACTTCATTCAAAAGCAGGTAATTTGATTTTGTAGACATGTAAACAATTTTACGTGAAATATTGATTTCTAACTCAATATAGATTAACGCCATATTTTCACTTTAGTTTGAAGGAACTTTTAAAGTGATAATGGTACTGAGCTGAAATGTCAATCACTTTAGTTTATAGAAACTTTTAAAGTTATAATGGTACTGATATGAATACACCTGCTTACTGAAAGCTGAAATGTTATTCACTTTCAGATGATGAAGGGAAGTTGGTTGACCTTGGCGAGGGGCTAAGTATCCCTCCTTCAGCCTTGATGGAGGGCGAGTTAGGTCCCGATGGTATGGGGCTTCTTAGTCCCACTCTGACACCTGGCGTCCCGACGACTTCTGACGGGGCTCCTGTCCCAGAGAAAAAGAAGAGATGTAGACGAAACACAGTCAATATAGGTAATGCATTATCTAGATAATTACAATGTTTGTAGATGTCACGGCCCTGTGGTCATTTGTAAGAGTAATAATGGCTATACTATTTCCTTGTTGTTTCAAGTGTTTTTTTTCCTATTAGATATTTTTTTCTACAAAAAGAGAAATTCAAATCAAATTTCTTGATAGACACTGCTATCGTCATGATTATCGGTAAAAATATATGAAAGAGTGATGAAATATGAAGTTGTTGTGGAACTCTGGTAACTTCAAAAAGTTTAATTGATCATAATCAATAACATTTACTAAGGTACAAAATCAAAACTTAAAGATTTAACAACCGTTTAATCTGTGTTGCTGACAGTGCTGAAGTGTAACACTACTGCTTGTAACCACGATAGATTGTATGTAATAATTAAAGTGAAGATATTGAATATGTCCACCTCCCTCTGTGTGTTTTTAGCAATGTCAGTAGGTTTAGTGACCTATCCGTACCTGTTGAAAATCTAACCAAATTCTGATAATTATATTTCAGGTATTGGTGGGTTTATGGTGCGCAGTCGAGTGAGACCACAGGCTAAACAACAGTCAGCTTCTCTGGAGACACCAGCGCCAGGAGAGGACGGGCAGCCAAAGCCAGAGGGAGCCAATGGTATGTACAGGCAAATCTGTAACATTGGCTGATAGAGCTAGAAAAATATAACATAGGAGATCAATACAAAAGAATCCTATCATAGAAAATCATAGGAAGTTGAGACAATGAAAGCTATTGAATTGTGCAGTTTTTGAACAACTTTCAATCTGAGAGAATTTTAGTACGAAATTTCGATAAATTTTCATAATTCATAATTCATATCCAAAAAAGAAAGAAAATTATCATAATGTCACAGAGTGATTTACTGGAAGCTCCCTGACACATAAATTGAGAGATGCTGTGAATTCTTAAATATGGACTGGTTGAGAATTTTATCCATGTAGAGATGATACAGGGTTGTGTGTATATTCTACAGAAGCGACGGACAAACCACCAGCAGAAGGAGAAACACCGTCAGAGGAACCAAAAAAGAAACGGATTCGTCGTACGAAGAAAAAGAGTGCTCTAGAAGAAAACTTCCCAACTTACATGCAGGTAAATCATGCAATTTGATGAGGTTTATTTCTTAAGAAAAGATGACTGTTGATTTGTAGCCAGGATTTTGCTCTTCAAAAAGTGTTGTCCCTCTGAATGGGCCCAAAATATTAATCCCATCTAAACTTATGTTGAAGAGACAAGTAGATTTTTATGTATGAAATATTTTTAGAAATCTTACTAATTAATATTTAATTGTAATCACAAGCTACTTTTCATTATAGGAGGCCTTCTTTGGTAAAGATATACTTGAGAAGACTAAAACAACTAGCAAGGAGTCAGTGAAGATAGATTCAGGATCTGACTTAGAAGAGTCTAGGTCTTCTCCAATAACTCTCGACTTCAAGGGAGATAACCAGCCATTGATTGGTCCTGGATCAATCCCGACACCTACAGTCAAGGTGCCTTCCAGTAGTCACCTACTGCCCTCTGTTGGACAGCCTCTCCTGAATCCCATCGGAGTAGCAGGAAACAACGACGATTTACGTAAGTGGTTGTCCAGGTTACATCAGGGCCTCACAAACGGTCAGACCAGTTGGACCGGTGTTTGTTTATGAAATAAAGATGGACCTGGTGATTTTATATTGTTCTCAGACGAGTCTTGACAAAGACTTCCAAGGCCTGTATTAACAAGATTATGTTTGAAATATTACATTTAAAAACTGATGAACCAGTTTGTTCGCATACACGAACAGGCCCCAGTTACTTAGGTTTCTTGTTATTTGTATCTCTGTAAAGTTTGGTTAATAGTAACAATATGTTAATGATGAGGGAACAGTATTCTGATGTTGCGATATTTATTACAGAAGACAGTGATCTGGAGTTATTGCCCGATCCACTACCACAAGATGAAGAATTAATCAGTATTATCAACAAAGAGCTAGCCAAAGGCCAGAATGGTGAGCTTTCAAAGCAAATTTTTTCTATGGGAATTGTCTTGTTGCATGAATATATGCATATTTTGATTGCTACTGGAAAAATTACTGTGCAAGGTAAAATTAAAATATGGTTTAAAGCTTTTATTTTGATATGTTATGATTGTATTTGGAGCCTGTGTTTCAAGTCATGGAATAGTAAAATCATAATGATAAGGTCTTGCTAGTCAAATATCTGCTATTGAAGCATTTTTATGCCCCACTACTTTGACTTTGTACTTTCTACAGACATCTTACTTGTATGTCCTCATCATTTGACATGTAGGTCACTGTGACCTACATTTTACACTTCTCGACCTTGGTAAGGTTTGTGATAAGGTTGACTTTTACTAAAGCAGGATCTGGGGTAGGTCAACGTTTAATGGTTTTAGATTATTTTTCTCAAATTTTAACTTAGAAGGAAAAGACCTTATGAAAGGAGATTATCTCGATGAAGAAGATGCATAATCTATAGTTTTCATGTTTGTATTTTTCTCTACAGATTTACCAATACTCCCAAGTGGGACGATGGAAGCAGAAGCTCGCCCTGAGGAAGCAAGTCAAAAACCTGACCATCAAGCCAATCTCGATGGTATCCTTAGTCCAAGTATTGATGATGATGAGAAAAACCTGGATGTTGACAAAATATTCACAGATGGTGAGTGCTACATCTTGTCTTGTCAGCTATGATATCCTCGCACTCTCAAGAAAGTACAAACATGATATCGGGGAGGTAGGATCAGCTGAATTGATAAAGAGAAGGGACAATATTTGTGTCACTTGGAATGTGTATTGAGGTGGCATTGTGGTCTTGGCAGGTACATTTATAATTATAACTTTACTTTTAATTTTTGTTCCAATAGGTCTGGTGCATATGGATATCAAGACTGTAGAAGATATCTTCAAAGGTGTGCTGGAAACAGATCCTCGACCTTCGGGTAAGTTCAGATTTGACTGGTGGCCATCTTGGATTTTGCCAAGTTAAAAAATTGTCCCTTTCATCATTAGTTTGAGTCCCAACTTAATAGGTTAAAGTTAGGGTTCAAAGCTGAAAAAAACTTCTTACGTCAAATGTTCTTCTGGTTTTCATCAATTTACTTGTTAGATTGAATGCCTGTGTAACGACTGGTGTGGCCTTGACAGGCAGCTAATGTAGTTGAATGTTAAAGTCTTATCGTTCTGATTTTGTTAAAATGTCTTAATAAGATGACTGATGGAAAGAATAGAATGCTGCTAAGATCCTCAAACAAAAGTTTGATTTTAATCATATTCATACATTAGTATAATAATTATTTCAGTGTGAGAAAAGTTTGATTTTAATCATATTCATGCATCAGTATGATAATTATTTCAGTGTGAATTAACATTTGTTAATAACCACCAAAAAACACACTGTTTGATATTGTATGCTTAATTATAGTACAAATATTGGCCTTACATGCTGGTAATTTACACTTCAGGTCCTCCAGCTCCCCCAGGGTTCAGCATGCCTGGCCCCCACATCCCAGGAAAGGAACAGCCCCACCCACCACCAACCATGGATCATCCCCAGGTTCCAATGAATCCATGCATTGGCCAAGCACCGTTAGCACCCCTTGTCATGCCACCACCGCAAGGCTTTCCGTCAAACTTCAGGTTAGTTAATGGCAAAATTTATATGTAATGTGGCTACGTTTTTCAGCCCTCAAAATAATCAGCTATCAAAGAACTCGTCTGTAGAAGGTATCAATTGCAAAAATAAAGAAAGGATTTGAATCTAATCTGGTTATTTCATGTTTACTGCACATATTCCTAACCTGAAAATTGTAAATAAGATATTGACTTTATATAGGAATTTGCTAATTATACACATATTGAACTTTATCCATAATGGAATGGAAATTGACTTATTTTAAAGTTTTGGGAATCAAAAAACTATGAATTCAATGTTCCCAAAGTTGATTAGGAAATAGTAGCCATACTCTTTCTGTAGCATGCTCTTGCTGAACGATTGCAAGTTATACCTGACCATACATTTCTGTATTGTGAAAGAGTCCAGAATATCGAGCATCTGGCGATAATTGTGTCGGAGTAAAGCATATGAATCATGAGAAATGAAATGTTTTGAACAGTCCAAGTTCGATGAGTCCTGGAGGTTTCCCTAACAACCAGCCGCCATGGCAGCAGGTGATGGCCCAGGAGGAAGAGCAGCAGGAACAAGTAACGAGTCGTAGAAACATGCAGAAGTGGGAGTCTGATGAGGAACTGGGCGAACATGCAACGATATCAGCTGTCCTCTACTGCAACCTGAAACACCCTGAACTACGTCATGAACATCCAGGTACCATCAACTGTTATGTTACAAGTTAATTATCCAACCTACTGTAACAGAGAGTTAGATCAATTTATTCCAATGCCTCTGCTAGCATTCAAACCCAGGATCTCTGGCTTACTAGTCTTAGGCTCAACTGATCGAGCTAAAGAGCTCTCACTAGTCTTAGGCTCAACTGAACAAGCTGAAGAGATCTCCTCTCTAGCGGAGCAGTATATTGTGGCCAGTATTTACCAGGGTTACACTGCACTGCAATGCATATTTATAAGGTAAATGATGTTAAGCTCTTAGTGTTGGCCTGATTTAATCAATTTGGCATTGAAAGTTCAAAGATACCAGAGAGGTTTTGTTAGATAACAGGTGGGGGTAGAAGCTCATGGATTTGTAATTTGTTTATCTCATCAAGAGACAAACTGATAGACCCAGTAGTGGTTTCAGTACACTTTTAATCAAGGATGATTGTTTTATGAACAGATTGGCAAGAACGAGTGAAGAAGATTGGAAAGATCTGGAGACAGTTACCATCAGATGACAAACAACCGTTTCTGGTATGTATAGACATGTGAAGAACTATGAGCTAGTTTTGAAAGCTTGAAAATGAGATTAACATATTTTTTGTTTAGATGTATTTCATTGTTCTGCAATGAGGAACTTGATATGACATATGGCACACTTAATATTTAGACGTCTTTAATTATGATTAGAAGTTACTGAATAGAAATTTCGGCATTGAAAGATTGCGTTAGCTTAAAGCTTAAAAAGGGGTGTTAATAATTACCTTATATGTAAAAATCATTAATTAGAAAAAATACAACTTAACTTGACATAATATATTATGTATACCTGCGAGTGATTTTGTTGTAGCTTCAAGCAAGAAAAAACAGATCTTCTAGTAAAGGACAAAAGGCTAGAAAGGTAAGGCAATAAGACAATTATCTGTTAGGTAATATTCAAATGCTTGTTTCATCAGATACAATATTAAACTAAGCCAGCAATACTATTTTACAAATCGGGATAGGTTATATGTGTTTTGAGGAATGGTTTAATCGGTACATCACTTTTTGGTCATTGGATTAAAAATGGTGAATACATCTATGCTACCCACCTTGACACATAATAGTTTGGATCATTATATGATACAATGTTTGTTACAGGCTAAGCGAGAACAGGCAGCAGCAGCCGCAGCAGCCATGGGACCACCTGCCTTACCGTCATCATACTCACAGCCTACCACACCAGATGGTAAGTCACAATTACTATGACAGGTATTGTAGGTAAGTCACAATTACTACGACAGGTATTGTAGGTAAGTCACAATTACTACAACAGGTATTGTTGGTAAGTCACAATTACTACCACAGGTATTGTAGGTAAGTCACAATTACTACGACAGGTATTGTTGGTAAGTCACAATTACTACGACAGGTATTGTTAGTCACAATTACTACGACAGGTATTGTTAGTCACAATTACTACGACAGGTATTGTTACGGGTAATACTTCAACAAATTTTTATTTCCTGTATTGTTAGACAATGATTGTAAAAATATCGATGATATTGGATATGTGTTATACAATTTTTTTTTTTCAAATATTCAATGTTGTGTCTGTATCGGCATTGATATTGGTGTATGTCATAAAAAACATTGATGTATTTAACAGGCCTGGGCTCACCTATGTCAGGTATGCAACCGGGACAGGAAATCTGTAGTCCTCTCAGTCGCAGCAGCAGTAACTCCCAGATCATGGCACCAAAGACACCAGATGGTATGTATAGGATAGGGAGGTGTCGGTTTAGAATATTGGTGGAAGGAAAACAAGTATTGGTGAAAAGTGATCAATTTGCATA
This sequence comes from Pecten maximus, assembly GCF_902652985.1. Lineage (NCBI taxonomy): Eukaryota > Metazoa > Mollusca > Bivalvia > Pectinida > Pectinidae > Pecten > Pecten maximus. Next base: position 46,468,047 of record NC_047016.1, read on the forward strand.
TGTCAGAAAATGAATTCAGGGAACAAATAGTATAAGTTAGCAAAGGGAAAATAAAAAGGGAAAATAAATATTTATGATATATGAATTTCTGAACGGTTGCTTCATCAAAAATCTTAGTTTCTAAGTCTGTTTTGGTGTTGTTTGTCAGGAGTGATATCAGTTTATGGTCATGTTTCCTAGGTCAATCCCCCAGTCACATGATGGGAGGCGTGCCGCTGAGTCCAAACCACCCAGGAGGAGTACAGTCTATGATGCATCTCCAGGACCCGTATGCCCAGCCACCTGGAACACCCATGCCTATGGACATGGCAGGGATGGGCCCTCGACCAATGCGGCCTCAGATTCGACCTCAGGATCCGTACGCCCAGGCCCCGGGCACGCCAAGACCTCACGACCCCTTCAGTCAACCCCGTCCTCAGGGACCATTCCAGCCAGGCATGAACATGCAACAAAGACCACAAGACCCATACGGGCAGCATCCAGGCACGCCTCGTCAACCAAACATGTATTCTCAACATGAAGGGCCTCCTCGCCCTCCAGGACCATACAACCATCCTGCCTCCTCGCTACCACCTGACCAAATCGGGGGACCTTTTAGGGGGCCTCCAGGACGAGTGCCTGATCTATTTAACCAAGAAAACAATGCCTACCCCCAGCAAATGACACCAGCCAGAAGTTCTGTGCCGACCACACCCCAACAGTCCCCCTCAAAGCCTCAGTGGCCTGGTATGGCCCAGGAATCTGACCCCTATGAGCATCCAGTCCCTACTCCTAGACCCATGATGCCTAGTAATGTGGAAGGCATGTCTTCGCCCTCTACTCCACAGACGCCAACATCACAGCCCTTTGATCCCTTCTCACAGCACCCTTCTGGGCCCCAGCGATCAGGACAGCTACCGGGCATGGCTAAACCCATGTTGTCAAGACAGACTTCTGTACCCTCTGACCCATATGCGCACCCACCCTCCACTCCAGGGGGCCCTATGAGTCGGCCAGATGACCCCTATGCTTTTTCACCCCCCACTCCACGCCCGGTGTCAGAATCTTATAGTCCCCGCTCTGCTGGAAAGGCAGAGTTGTCTCCCCAACAGGTGGGTCACCGGCCCATTGTTGGAGACCCTTACGCACAGATGATACCAGGGAAGGGGCCAATGCCAGGTCAGCCGGGGCCAGAGGGATTTATCCAGCATCCCAATATGCCCGGAGGTCCTCAACGGTCGATGGCTGGCCCTCAAGGACAGCAAATCCCTCCAGCGGACACCTTCGGGATGCCTGTACGCCACCCATTTCGAGCACCAGTGCCACCCACTTCACAAGCTAGACCACATGGCTACCAGGAGCCTCATATGCCACAAGGTCCACATCATCATGGTGGCATGGAACCCCCCAAGGAGCCGTCTGTGGTATGTTATTCCCAAATGTTGTTACATAGGCATGGTACTGTCACGGTATATGGCATGATTTATATACTGGGAGTTGCTACCGAGGTAGTGGTCGGGTGTGGTCAGCTTTGGTTTGTAGCTTCGTCCACCTGTTCTCTAGGAATCACAATAGAACTCTCTATTGTGATAGGTTTGGTTTCCAAGGATATCTCATTCATTTACCTCAGTCTGGTTTTCCGTCCTCGCGCTGAATATGTTTGTAAGGTACCAGGGGTTGTGATGGAGAAATGTGCTAATGCATGGTTGGAGATTGTAACTATGGTGTACAGTATTGGAAGGGAAGAACAGCATATCTTTTTTTGTGGTTGTCTCTCTGTCAGACATCTAATGCAAGTCATTAGCAATTCACAATCACCAAACAACTTACTAATATCATGTACAGGGACTAAAATTGTATACAGTTCAATTCTTAAGTCGCCCAAATCTAAGACAAACCACTTGCACCTTTCACAACTGGCTGAAATCCAGACAGATCACTTAAGCTTATCACAATTCACAGACAAATGACCTTAGTCATGGAAAACTCATCCAAATCTCCGACATCTTTTACAGCTTGCCCAAATCTTACATAAATCACCCATTGCTTGCTCTGTATTTGTAATAACAAATGTTTAGAAGGCATGTTGGAAATTTGTCAAAAGAGGCAACTAAATTTATTTCACTTGAGTGTCAAGATTAATGTGAGTTTGTCTTAGATTTGTAAAGTTCACTAAGTTGTTTGACAGAGAGATCAACTACCTGTTCACTGTTTCTTGTGAGAACTTTTAACTGGTGATGGAATCGGCCATACAGTGGACCCTCGATAGTCCGGAAGTCACCTATTCAATATACCCCCGAAATGCAAGCTATAAACTGTTAGCGACTACTTATTCTCTACCTCACATTGTCGCTATATTTGTATGTTGGGTAACTTATCACATGCTAAACAGTTTACAAATTTATAGCCCATAGTTAATTTCCCTCTCTTATCGTGGTTATTACAAGGTGCACGTCTGGTGGCACTTTTGGTCACCTGTTTTTATCGCAAATTAAGTGTTTTATCAACATCATGGAAAAAGTCATGTTCTTGGTTAAATATTTTCGTGGTTTTGGGGGCTACTTACCTGGATCTAAAATATAGAACCTTTACTGAAGACTGCAAAAATTTTACATTCGTTAAAGAGTTAGTGACTGAAGTAAAAACAAATGGAAGAATTCATACTTTGCAGTGCTCTCATAAAATTGTATACTGCATATAATCAATTAGAAACTCGGGTATTACCCATCGGGAATTCAGGGAAAACTTTGTGAAAAGTTGAGATTTACAAAGAATATGAACAACATTAACTTTCAAAATTGGAATTATTTTAACTTTCAAAATTGGAATTATTTTGATTGACAAGAAGTACAGTTTTTAAAAATGCACAAAAAAAAATAATAATAATAAAGAAAGCCCAATAGATATTTAGATAATTCAAGTCCTACCTATAACCAATTTATAGAATATCCCACATTTTTACCGTAACATCAATCAATTAGTCCGTTTATCTGACAATCATGGTGATTTTGGCCGAAAGAGAAAGTGTCCGGATTAACGAGGGTCCACTGTAACTGCCACATAGTGTATAAAACCAACTGCAATAATCATTGACAAAATGTTTTAACTCCTAAAGGAGCCTTTTCACGTTAACAAATTATGTGTTGTAGATATCTTGGTAAAAACTAGGAATTCTCATCATTAGGGTTTTAATATTTACTGCTAACAGTCTGTTGATGTTGTTATCTGTGTGTGGCTTAAATTGTTACTAATCACTTCGTGGACAAGTTTTACACTTCTTTAAATGCCCTAATCAGATCTTTTAACCATCATCTGATGAAATCGTCCGTTGTCCGTCCCTAATGATTCTGGTTATCTCCATTTCAAGATTCGTAAGAATTGTTCTAAGCTTTTATTTTGTATGTAGATCCCCTTGGTCCCTAGATATACATGTTAATTTTTGAGACTGATCAGAAAATCCAAGTCTTGGATTCCGACGGTTGAGTGTTGTTTACATTATTTCACTGAAAGCATTTCACAGGTCTGTCTGATATTTATCGATGGTTCCCCTTGGTCCCTTGTTTAGTCTATATTTAGACTTGCTTGGAAAACAAAATGTTTAACAGTTAAAGTTTGTTATTAGTAGTTCTCAGAAAGTACTAATTTGTATTTTCATATGAAGGCTTCTATTTACCTAACTGTGTTTGTTGAGGTTGATAATGAGAACACGACTGAGCTATTTTCTCAATGCTATATGTTAGCATGGCAGATAATTAAGAGGACGAATAGAATAGAGAAAAAATGATGGTTGTGCCGAGATTCCTCTAGGATTATCATAATCTTATATAATAGTGAAGCATGTTTTGATCAAAATGCTTATTCCAGAGAAGAAAAAAAAATGAAAAATTAATTAAGATCTGTAGAATGACAGTACTGCATATTGTTTAGAGGAAATGAAATGATTCCTAACTGATGTTGGACATAAAGTCTTGAGTTGTAGAATTTCTAGAGTATCTATATTAATGACATATTTTAATGCTTATTTGGGTACTTGCACTTGTTGACATAATATAGTTGTATTAATTGTCTGATTATATGTTTGCACCTTGTGAATTCTACCACCTTAACCTTTCACATCTAGCCGAGCGCTGGTGTGGTATAACTTGATGTAGCCAAGCCCGTCTACATGTAGTTGTGTTCTGGTAGCAATGTAGAATTAACACAACAGCACAACGCAAAGTTGCAAAGTTGCAAATTGTTCTACTGTACATGCACGGACATTTTATCAACACCTTTTTTACTTCTTTGTGAAAATCTACAAAAATGTTTTGTGTATCAACTTTTGGTGAGAGATACAGAATTGTTGGAAAAGAGAACAATTTGCAACTAGCTTTCTTGTGCATATAATAATATGTAATTTTTACCACTTTGTATTTGTGTTTAATGTTTTGACTGCAATTTGCTTAAGGTTAACCAGTGTATGAAATTTACTGCATGGTTTGGTTGTCTGTTATTTGACTTGTTTTATGGTATTTATGAATGATTAACTTCATTTTCTACATAAATTACTAGCTTTTCAGTTTTATATTGGTTCAATGTGTTACTAGCAATTCTTTTGTACAGTAGAAATTCAGATAGAAAAGCTTTTGTAGAAATCACTTCCATGACTATAGAAGCAGTGGTATTTTACTCGCTGCTAATTAGTGATTAAGCTGGTATCAGCAAGTTGCAGTCAATAGCTTTATGTTGGATACACCATTTCAGACTTCTCCGCTTCATTATTTATTAAGAATTTTTTTTTTTATAAAGCCGATTACCAGCCCAATGATTTAAGGTGAAGGGTACTGTATAGGGATTGAGTTAACAATCAGTGATTACATCCAGTGTACATGAATTCCACTGTGGTTTGTAGGTTTCATGTTTAATATGGATGTTATCACTTTGTGTTCATACTACCATGAATGTTAACAAAATACATTTTGATTTTGTAATCTCAATACAGTAATTTCCAGAAATATGCAATATTGAAGTTCAGCCAAATGTCATGATCACCTGAATGTTTGCGTCTTTCCATGATCTTCTGATTTACAGGTGGTCGGAAAGAATCAAATAATTGTTTGGTGCAGTTGCATTCAAAGCTTAATGCATGCAGTGTCTTTTAATGGTAACGTAGAAAGGCGCAGAAAAAATTTAAAGATATCATTCAGTAGTACCTCTTAGTTATATCTAATTCAGTAGTACCCTTTGCCTCAAATATTTTATTCATATGTATTACAATATTGTAGAAGTCCGTTCAAAATAAACGAATTTAAGCCTTGAAATAGAAAACATTTTGAAGTCCAGACCTTGCATGAGATGTTGTATCCATAAAAATGCTTCTTTTGCTAATTTATCTATTTGAGTTGACAGTCTCTCCCTATTTTAATTTGATTAGCTTTTTGTGTTCTGTGGTGTTTTATTATTTTTTTTTCCTCTCTATTTTCGTGTGTAACTCACCAAAACTTCTGTTTAAGTTTAACCTAGTGTGCTGCTCTCACCTTTGACCTCATTGTTACCATAGTTACAGCAGATGTTCGCTGCTGCCAGTAGACGCCACGCACAATTCCCTTTCTCCGGAATGTTTTCCACACTTAAGCACAATTATTTGGTAAGTGTAGGGACGACCTTCTTGTTTTTTTCTTTTTTCCTTTTTTTTTTTTTTTTGATTTTTGTTCTTTTTATGTTTTTGTTTTGTTCTTGCATTGCTTTGTTGGATTTAACAGAAGACTGCTTTAGTGTTGAACAGGACGAGTATATATTTGCGAGAGAGGAGTGGGGACCATGTCTTGATCTTGGTTCCTTCATTGGCATAAGCACACAGTACCTTAACACAACCAATCAAGACATGGTAAAGTGCTTGTTAATTGATCATTAGAAGCCTTCGATGTGTTGAAACCATGCAGTTTTCTGCATGCACTGCTCAATCTGTTGCTAGGTCTGCCAACTGGTTGCTATGTGATTATATGTTGTTATAACATTGTACAGGTAATTGTAATGTAGTCAGATACCAGGAGTATAACAGTGTGGTTTATTACAGAAAGTTTGAATTGTAGGTTGAGCTTAGTAGTGTCATTTAACATGATGTTCTCCATGGAGATAGTGTTCAGTAGCATGTTTGGAACTTGAAGTGACTTCTAAAGCTGACAGAATGGAGCTAGCTTAATACTTCACCTGTTCAGATCTGATGTGGATTTTTTGTGTTTTATTGTCATTGAATGTGCTTGATGCTATAGAATCATTTCTAAGTTATGTCTAACAAAAATATTTTAATTTGATTAAACTTAAAATTTTATTTATTCTGTAATTAGCCCAAGGGGCCAATGTCATATTTAACTAGTGGGCTTATTACCAGGCATGGGCTTATGGCTGGATAAATTCAGTATTTGCTATATAGGTAAAGGGTAGGTGTTAGTCCGTATTCAGGTTTTCTTTCTTTCCATCCATTCCAGTAGTTTATCCCAAGATATCTCTATTATTTGAACATGTACAGTGTCTGTCAGTATGTCGGCACTTACGTTTCCAGAGATTATCTCAGAATCCAGAAAGCCAAATTTTCTGAAACTTCACATGATGCTTCACTGTGAAAAGCAGATTTTCAATAGGGGTTAAAAGTTCTCAAGGTCAAGGTTATGGAAACTAAAACTGAATATACTATTTAGAATACATTTTCTATGGCCCTTACAGAAGGCTAAACTATCTAAAATATCACATGATGATTCACTGAAATGCAGACGTGCAATATTAAAAAATGAAATATCCTAAGGTCAAAGGTCAAGGTCATTGTTACTAAAAATAGAACTGGGAATATGCAGTCAAAAAATGCATCATCTAAAGCCCTTACAGAAAGAATAACTTTCTGAAATTTCACTTTCTGATATTCTGAAATGCATATGTATATTAGTGGTTTAATAGTCAAGGTCCATGTCATTGTTACTAAAAATAGATCAGGAAATTCACTGTCCCAAATGCATCATGTAAGACCTTTAAAGAAGAGCAAGCATTCTGAAATTTCATATGGTGATACACAGCTGTATCCAGATGTGCAATATGGGTTTAAGCACTTCCTTGGTTTAAAGAGGCTTGCCCGCAGAGAGATCAGAAAAATTGGCTAATAGAAAAAGATTTTTTACACATGACAGATTGTTGGAATTGTTGAGTTTTTCATTTTATTTTCCTTATAAAACGCTGAAAAGTGATATTAAAACCTCATTTTTTAAATATTATTTATTTAATCGCAACCCGCAATAAGTCCCCGCTATAAAGTGGAGTCTAATTTGATTGACACATCAAAGAAACAAGCACGTGCACAGTGCCGCACAGTGATAACTTCAAAGGCAGCGGCGATTTACAAAGAAGATTTGCCCTTATATTCCATACATTTCCCTCTCAGGTTGAGTTTTAAAACGTCTTTTAAATACATATTCTGTAATTGTTTTCAAGAAATAAAGTCGGAAAGCCTCTAATTTTGTCACATAGAAACGTGTACTGAAGTTTATTTAGTGATCGGAGATGTGCCGTTTACCGGTCCGTCTGCGGGTAAGCCTCTTTAAGTTCGCTTTTATTAAATTTGAGTTGACAGTTAATGTGGTTAAAGTGTCAAAGTTTACACTTCTGAATTAAAAAAGTCTGTTTATAAAGGTACCTCATGAACCCCAGAATCTATTTCCTCCACCATAGTTTCATAACATCAAAATAATGTATATGTTGTCAATTTTCAATTTAAAAAAAAAATATTTCAAAGAAGAAATAGGATCAAACAACAGGCATAGCCTATATAAGTAGTAATTCAATGTTACTATAAAAATTGTCTTAAGCTCATCGTTAGAAACGGATATACATTGTGGGGCCCCATTCAACATTTCAGTAATCTAGTTTTTATAAGTAGCCAGTTCTTTGCTTTGTTGATCTCCAAAGTTGCTTTTTTACCATCATCAGATGGTGGGCTATTCAAATCGTCCTGCATCCGTGGTCCGTCGTCTAGTCCGTCCGTCGTCTGTTGTCCGTCGTCCGTCCGTCACCTGTAGTACTTCGGTCCATCTGTTAACAGTCCTTGTTGTCGCTATTTCTTTAAAAGTACTAGAAGGATATTCCTCAAACTTCATGTGTAGGTTCCTCTTGGTATTTAGTTGTGCCAATTCAATTTAAATTTTTTATCAGAAAAACAAAATGGCCAATAGGTAGCCATCTTGGATTTTGAGATTGAAGATGTTATCACTATTCCTTGAAAAGAACTTGAGGGATATTTCTCAAACTTCAGAAGTAGGTTCCAATTGTTCTTGTTATTAGATTATTGATAAAGTAAGGAACAGTATAGAGATGATCAGTCTGACATATGTGTAAGTTCCTTTTAATCATTGGATAAATAAAGATAATTCAATGGTGGGTGCCAAGATCCCTCTGGGACATCTTGATAGTTTTCAAGGTCACAGTGTTCAAAATTGTTGCTTGTGTCCCTAATATATATATACATACATGTTAGTACTTTGAAAGTCCAGGAATAAGAAAGAACAATAGTTTTCTAAGAAGGACTCATCAGTTGTATAGTAGCCCGAGTTTCCTCTGGCCCTGACACCATGTCTGTTGTAGGGCAAGAGCCCACTACTTTATGAAAATGTGGAATTTTCCGACATTATGGTGTCAGGGCGAGAGGAAACTCGGGCTAATCATTCACTAGACATGGTATCAGAGCCAGAGTTAACAATGGCTATTGTAAAGGAACGATAGTCTTGAGATCTGGCTATTGAATTGTTTAACGATTTCACCCACTTCAAAGTGTCTCCTAGCATTGAATTATGAGCGATTACATCTATTGGGCTTCTTATAGCCTCCTCTGGGGTTCTCCTCGCTTGGTATCTTAACATGGCATGGACTTGTGCTTTTTAAGGGGGGTGGAGGGTGATAAAGTGTTGCCTATATCCGTCCCTCTTGGTCTCTAGTTAGTTGTGCATGTTCAGTTTTGAGACCAATTGGAAAATCAAAATAAAATGTCCGACAAGTGACCATTTTGAGTTCGAATTTTGATGATTAAAGTTTGTTATTGCTTATTTTCAGAAAGTTTGCCATGAGTCTTTCTTGAATTTCATGTGTTTTCATATGTGGTTTCCTCAGGTCCACAGTTGAGCATGATCAGTTTCGAGACTGGTCACAAAACAATGGCCAGCAGGTGGCCATTTTGAATTTTGCCATCTAAAGTTTGTTACCGTTATTTCTTATGGATCTTTCTCTCAGATTTCATATGTTGTTCCCATTGTTTTCATATTATTAAGAGGAAAAAAATGAAAAAGGGAGAGAAAAGATCCCTCTGACATAGAACAAATAAATATAATTCAGTGGTAAACACCAAGACTCTATGATCTCTTGTATTTAAAAGTTTCACAAGTATGCAACTACAAACATTTTTTAATGAGATTGCAACACAAGCTTAAAGGCTGTATTGATATAAGGTAGATATGGATAGGAGGTTATCAATTTTCCTCATATATATATTAGCTCTGACCTTCTGAGGTTACATATATTTAACACTTCAAACATTACTGAAAAATGATAAAATTTAGGTTTTACATTGAATAGTTTGCCATTATATGTATTTTCTTAGTATCCATGTGAGCAATACAAGGCCTCTTGGGCCTCTTCATTGAAATCAAGCAGTTTATGGTTTTGAAAGTAGTACTTCCGTATTACACTTGCCTTCAATAAGCTAACGTTCAATTACTGGAAATTGTATCATTGACTCTTTAACTTGAAGTTTATTAAATGTTTGAGCAGATTTGACAATGTTATCTACATTTCAACTATAACATATACTTATTAATTGTGATCAGCTACCTAACAGTTTGTTTCCCTGCTACCATTTCCGCCCGTGTATTTTGATTCATACTTTAATGATTTACTATTGTTTATTGTTTGAGATAAAGTGATATGTATTTTAGACATTCATTGTATGGTAGAGTCTTGTCAAATGAAATTAAAACATAAAACTTTCCCCGAGATTATATATTTTCAGCAGTATTCTCACAAGAGCTTTTATAGAAAATAGTTTATAGTGGGAGTTTATGATAAGGTGGTACAGAATAGATTTCTCTGGTGAAAAGTTTTTACAGCATTTTACACCAGTGCCGCGAGATGTAGTTCAGCAAGAGTTGTTTCCCTTGTGTAGGGTGGCAGTGGAACAATGATGGACAAACACAGAGAAATTCACCCACAGCAGCTTAGAGACATTCTTGCTGAACAGACAAAGAAAAGACAGCAAAAAAAGATGGAAATAATCAACAAACAAATGTCGGAGGAGGGAGGTCCGCCTGCTGGCCTGTCCTCTCCACGCCCAGGTAAGACTGATGGCTGTTACAATGTATCATACTGTTGTCCTCTTCACGCCCAGGTAAGAATCGCTATTTTAAGTTTTTCGTTTAAGTACTGGATGGGTATTTCTCATACTTTCCATGTAGGTTTCCCTTAGTCCTTAGTTGTGCCCATTTAATTTTGAATCTGATCAGGAAAACAAAATGGCCAACAGGAGGCCATCTTGGATTTTGACAGTTGAAGTTTGTTATTGCTTTTTCTTATTATCCCCTCGCGACGAAAGTCGGGGAGGGGATGTAGCGTTCCGTTCGTACGTACGTACGTACGTATGTTCACTTTTTGTCAGCGCTCTTGCGACTTCATTTCTGAACGGATTCTGACCAAACTTCATATATGGGTCCAGCATGGGAATACCTCGAACGAGTTCGTGTTTCAGGGTGCCAAGGTCAAGGTCAAGGTCACTGTTACTATTTATAGAAAATCTTTGTCAGCGCCCTTGCGACTTCATTTCTGAACGGATCCTGACCAAACTTCATATATGGGTCCAGCATGGGAATACCTCGAACGAGTTCGTGTTTCAGGGTGCCGAGGTCAAGGTCAAGGTCACTGTTACTATTTATAGAAAATCTTTGTCAGCGCTCTTGCGACTTCATTTCTGAACGGATCCTGACCAAACTTTACATATGGGTCTAGCATGGGAATACCTCGAACGAGTTCGTGTTTCAGGGTGCCAAGGTCAAGGTCAAGGTCACTGTTACTATTTATAGAAAATCTTTGTCAGCGCTCTTGCGACTTCATTTCTGAACGGATCCTGACCAAACTTCATATATGGGTCCAGCATGGGAATACCTGGAACGAGTTCGTGTTTCAGGGTGCCAAGGTCAAGGTCAGCGTTACTATTTATAGAAAATCTTTGTCAGCGCTCTTGTGACTTCATTTTTGAACGGATCCTGACCAAACTTCATATATGGGTTCAGCATGGGAATACCTCGAAAGAGTTTGTGTTTCAGGGTGCCAAGGTCAAGGTCAAGGTCACCATTACTATTTATAGAAAATCTTTGTCAGCACTCTTACAACTTCATTTCTGAACGGATCCTGACCAAACTTCATATATGGGTCCAGCATGGGAATACCTTGAACGAGTTCGTGTTTCAGGGTGCCAAGGTCAAGGTCAAGGTCAGCGTTACTATTTATAGAAAATCTTTGTCAGCGCTCTTGCGACTTCATTTTTGAACGGATCCTGACCAAACTTCATATATTGGTCCAGCATGGGAATACCTCGAACGAGTTCGTGTTTCAGGGTGCCAAGGTCAAGGTTAAGGTCATGTCTATTGCAGTTCAGTGCAAATGACAACTGATGTTATTTCAATGTCCTGCAATAACCCCACCCCCCATTTTGCGTCAGAGTTCATGTGTTAGCACGCGAGGGGATTTGTATCGTTTGCGATGCCTTGTTCAAAGTAGCGTTCTTCATATTCCTCTTAGATTTCATTTGTAGGTCCCCCTTGTTAAATAAGTAAAAAAGGAAAATGGGAAAGAAGAGGGGAGTAGAGGTCAGAGGTTAGGGAAGGGAGTAGGGTTCAGAGGTTAGGTAGGTGAGTAGAGTTCAGCGGTTAGGGAGGTGAGTAGAGTTCAGAGGTTAGGTAGGTGAGTAGAGGTCAGAGGTTAGGGAAGGGAGTAGAGTTCAGAGGTTAGGTAGGTGAGTAGAGTTCAGCAGTTAGGGAGGTGAGTAGAGTTCAGAGGTTAGGGAGGTGAGTAGAGTTCAGAGGTTAGGGAGGGGAGTAGAGTTCAGAGGTTAGGGAGGGAAGTAGAGTTCAGAGGTTAGGTAGGGGAAGAGAAATTTGTCAGAAGTAGAGAAGGGTGTAAGTGTAAGAGGTTAGAGGTCAGGTGTGTTAAAGTCGAAGGTAAAAAATGGAAAAGATTAGAGGTTAGGAATGGAGTGGGTGAATAAAAAAAGTATTGGTTGAATTCCTGAGGGGTAAAGCATCACTGTAGTAGTACACGTTAATGCAATACAGTGGTAGGGTTACTAGAGCGAAATTCAAAATGGTTTCCTCCTGCTGTGGTTGAAAAATTGTCCATGTGTTAATAAAAGTTTGTGTAGCCTGTCCAACCTTCTCCCAATTTCCTTGTTGAAATCAGTAACATTATTGATGGATTTAGTATTATACTGATGTGTTACTATGACAACCCCTCAGGTGGTCCAGGTGGTTTCTCGCCTGAGGAGGGGCCACGCTTCCCTGGCCCTGGAGGTCCGAGTCCTGGGATGGATAGGTGGTCCCAAAGCCAGCAGATGGTGAGACCTCCACAGCCAAGGCACTTTAGACCTCCAGGTACATCATCAACAAGGCCAAACAAGATATAGGTTTGAAAAGCATGAATGATTGGGTTTAAATGTTGTTAATGAAACTGAGATAGCATCAGTTATAGTATCACAATAGAGAGAGCCCAAATATCAAAGATCACAAATATACTTCTGAAAGATGTAATCTCTTTGTTGTGTTTCAGCATTTAGTTAGTTGGTCAGGGGCTAGTTTTCTTATTCCAGCTTAGGTCACATGAAGACCAATATCTAATTGGGGAGTAAATCTAGAGCTGATTTGTTCAGCGGTAGATCTGTTTTGGCGAGTCATGTTTTGTGGTATCGTACAAAAGAAAAAAATATTTTATTTCATATATTAAAGAACACTTTCTTCCAACAATTATACCTCCCCACTGAATCAGGGGTGTTTAGATTTTGCATTGTCTGCCCATCACAATATTCCTCATCACTTCAGCAGACATATTTACAGATGGATTTTGATGAAACTATAGAGTTATGATTGCATTTGACAAACTTTGGACAAGTTTGACTATGGACATGATTGGTCATTGGTCAGGATAACTGTTACTGTGTGTACAATTTTGTATATTTATATTACTAAAGTATCCTTGAATTAAATGACTTATTTTGGCTGTATCAAATGTCTGATGATTATACTAAAGAAAAATAGTTTAGCTTCCTATTTGTCTTACTTGACATTATTGGGAATATTGATGGAAGCAGGGGGCATGGTGGGGGTGAGGATCGCGATATTGCCTTGCATTGGCATTGTCATCTATGTCTAGGAAAATGTGTTTTAGATTTTCACTTTCCAGAAAACAGGAAACAGTTTGAAAGTCTTATCATGAGACGGATAAAATAAGAATGACTTGATCTAGTAATGATGAATCTAACATCAAATAATGATGAATTTAACTCTAAAATGATATTCTGTAGATATGGACATGTACATGCGAGGACCGTTTGAAGGACGACCCGGTGTCCCTGGAGCCATGAGACAACCCCGTCCCCCCGGGCCATTGTCCCCACACAACCAGTTCTCACCTAGGGGCTCTTCCCCTCAGATGTCCCCTGTACCGGGCCAACATACAGGATTTAAACCACAGGTAAGTGGATGTTTGTTACTGTTTATTGTCGGAGATCTCCATGAAGATTTACACTTATTACCAGGTAATGCCCATTGAGGAAAGGATAAGATAACTCGACCGGGCATCAATAATGTTTTGTTCATTTAATTTACATAAATTGAGATACAAGACTGCTGAGAAGGTGGAGTGTCAAATATGGAAATCTGTCACCGTCACAGCTCTATGAAATATTCTGTGGGATCAAATGACTCCACTTATTGTCGTGCATGAACTTGAAAAGTTTTGATATTGCAACAATTACTGAATGGTTTTGTTCAGCCCTTATCTTAGATGGAAGAGCTATGAACTTCAAATATTTGGGTTTCTGGTCCCGCTGTAGATGGCTTGGAAAACACAGAAAAAACGGATAATGAATTAAATGTATGAAAATACCTTAAAGTTGTATTAATTTCATGAAGCCAGGCCATATCAGACAGTGTATTACAAGTAATTTTATAGTGAACGAATATAATAATGTTCCTGTACTGTTGTATATTCAGCTACTTCAGTTGGTCCAGGAGCGTATGCGACATCCTAACCCCGGCAAACCACAGCCCACCACCCCTGGGGCACAGCCAGGCCCTGGCTTTGAACCGTTCAGTCCAGCTGGTGAGCTCCCGAAAATGCCCTTTGACCCCAACAGACCCCAAGGTCAAGGACAGTCGGTACCAGCAGAAATACCCCCAGTTCAACCACCCACAGTGAAGCACGAACCGAAAGAGGTGTTGCCAGGTAAAAGTGACGAGGCTGGAGGAAGAGCGGTCTTACCAAAGACACAGAAACAGGTGATGTCATCAGAAGATGAGAAACAGGACACGGAGGATGAAAACATAAGCGATCTGCTGGGTAAGAGTTTGGATAATCAATGATAGGATTGTTATATAAGGCTTCAGCTGTCCTTGAAGCTGTTCCAATTAGTTAACTTATGAGAAATTTGGATCCAATGTCCAATGACAAAACGATCTCAAACACTATTACTTGTTACTTGTATATACCAAATTATACAGATTTTAATCATATTCTAGAATTAAATGTTTTCAGAAAGATACTTATCTGAAAGTGAAAGGGAAATAAAAAAAATCTGAAAGTGAAAGGGAAATAAAACTTTTGGTTTCCTTTACAAAAATATGTGCAATTTTTTTGCTTTCAGACAATGACGGATCGTTTGACATATTGAAGTATGCTGACCCTGAGCTGGATTTTGATGACCAGGGCAAAAGTATACTCGATGATCTGGTCGAGGAAAGCAAGGCAGAGGATTCAGAATCGGAGGTCAAGAGTGAAATGGATGGCCCCAGGTCTAACAAACCTGAGGAAAAAGAAGGTACAGAGAACGAGGAATCCATTAAGATGGAGGACGATAAAGCCGACCCAGGCTCCAAATCTGCACCAGCCATGGGAGCTGTGAATTTCCAAGCCAAGTTCTTAGAATTTAGCAAGAGAAAGCAGGAGGAGCGCAATGGGGATGGTACCCCAGGTCCTTTGGACCAGAAGTCCTCCATTCCAGAGGCAGACAAAAACAAAAACAAGAGTCAGATTGCTGCCATTCTACAGAACCCTGAACACATGCGTCCTCAGTTGGATCGGCGTGACTCGCAGAAGTCCGATAGTGGATCTTTGGGAAAAGATCTCCTGCCTCGTACACCATCAGGGACACCCACAGGATTACCCACAAATCTGGGTTTAGATCAAACTAGTATGGGGCAAGCTGGCATACCGATGGGATCCCGTCCCACTTTCAGTGGGGGAATGCCTTCACCTCTACATCAAATCGCTCAGGTGTATCAAGGTTCTCACCCTCAACCCTCACCATCTTCTACAGGGGGGAAATTCCCTCAGCAAAGTCCAGGAACCCCAAGCCTACCCTCACCAAAGGTATTACCATCACCAAAGAGCAATATCCCATCTCCGAGGACACCGAATGTTCCATCACCGTTCAGTCAGCAGTCTGGTCTTGGTGGGCAGTTGTCTCCCTTCTCACAGGCAGTACAGTCCCCGTTTTCTCCACCCGTATCATCAGCAGCACACTCGCCGTTTAGTGCGCCCCCTGCCACGTCATCTGCCCCACAGTCACCGTATGGGCCTCCAGGGAGGACTCAGTCACCGTTTACCCTCCCAGTCACTGGAAGCACAGGCAACAGTCAGTCGCCTTTCGGAGCCATGTCGCAGCCTTCCCCTATGTCGGCCTCACAACCGCCAGGTCAGCGGTCACCCCGTGGAACCATTACTCCGACCAACCAGTATATGCAAGGAACGTATGGTCAGCCAATGATGCCGGTACCTCCCAGGGGTGCGACCACTCTGCAGCCTACCCCGAACAGCATCCTGTATGGCCAGTCTTCTGCGGCCCAGCAAATTAACAAGGTCCCCACAGGAATGCCAGGACCTCGTATGCCTTTTACCTCCCAGGGTATGCCTCAACAAGGTCCGCCACAGTCGATGGACCACCAACATCCACAACCACACATGGAGATGACCTCTCCAGGGGGAACCCCCATAATGAGGATGCCAAGGGCATCTCTCCCTGAAGGTGTTACCCCGGAACAGGCTATGCAATTTCAGGGCCAGCAGCAAAACCCTGCATCCATGTACCAGGGTAATATGCAGGGCCCTCGCCCCCAGGGTGGTATGATGGGAGCCCCAGGCCAGGGCCAGCCTCCCGGTCCCCCTGGACACCCAGGGATGCGCATGCCTGGAATGAGACCCCCTACCCCAACAGCCACAACCACCGCCCAGTCCAAGGTGCGACTACTACAGGACCAGCCTCTTCTGATACAGGACCTGCTTGATCAGGTTTGTCACCTAGTTTGTAGGCCTCACCTTCATTCACATCACCTAGTCACCTTAGACAGCTAAAACAAAGGACTAACTCAAATATCTTCACTAACTGCCAAGTCCTGGTCCGTTGTACTACCACAGCCATTTCCTAGATTTTATACCGACAGGTATACGATTATGGTGTTGATATATTATCACTTGTACAAAGCATGCATATGTATTGGAAATAGTTTGCTTCATTTGCCAGTATTTTTTATGTCGGTCATTTAAATTCATTTATTTCCATTACTTACTAATTACTTGGGGACAGGAGAAAGAAAAATATATTCCAATCTGTAGAATGCTTGTCTGAAAACTATCTGAATTAACACAAAATCTTCATCATGTATTTATTTCAAGTTCTGCCTTCCGTTTGATTATGTAAGGTATTGGGGGAAGCAATTAACCTGTGTTTAATTATTTCATTGTCATTGGGTTATCACTGCTGAGTAATATGAATGCTTGAAGGGACCAAGCCAAATCATTGGACACAGGAATAACTTTATACTGCCAAGTATCTGGTAGTGATGTCATGAATGGAGATTTGTTGAAGATTTTAATGTTTTTTGCAACATGAATTATATCTATCTCACAACAAGAATTAAAACAAAAACAAGAAAAATCACTATTTCACTTTCTGTTTGAAGGCCAAACATTTTGATATATGTCATTGTATGTAGTAGTTTTATTTTTATTATTATTATTTTTTTTTTTTTTTAATTCACCTGATCAACTTCTTTTAAGAGTATGATATCATTCATGTTCAGGGTATAACTTTCTAACACTCTCGGGGGAAATTCAGAGGCCAATGGATAGTTGTCTCCAGGTTAATCAACATTCATTTTGAACAAAAAAAAATATCGAAGATTCAAAGTTGAAATTTGTGGGATAGTATGCTTTAAATTATGGAATGAGAAAAAGAAATGGTATCCATTGTGACGTCTTTGGAATTCCCCAGCGGGTGATGAAATTCTATGGTTTCATTCTTTATAAACAGGTACTGGAAAAGAAATCCTTGGTCAATACGCAGAAAAACGTTTTTGGTTCTGGCATGCACTCCTGGAATCCAGAACAGGCGAGTTTAGACATATTTACCAAAATGTGGAATATTTGGATTCTTAATTCAAGGCAGATGAGAAAGTGGGGAAATTGTATCCAAACAGAAGCTAATCTAGAAATTTGTAGCATACTTGATCCTTACAAGTTTTGGCCTGGTCTCTTTGGTCTGGTGACGCTTCTTTCACTTTAGTTTTTGCTTACTTACATATATATATATTAAGAACTCCATCATGTCCTCATTGTATTTTTCTGTCCAGGCCATTCAACCAAATGTTGGTAACACAAAAATGCTGTTGAGATTTAAAAGTTTAAAAATTTACGTCTTTGGAACTGAATGGGAAATATGATGAGGATGTTGTACATTTCACATGTAACTGCACATTTACACCTACCATATAGTTCAATAGCTTTTATTGTGGAAAAGGTTTTCAATTCAAAATTTTTGTTCCTCATTTTTTGGATATTATCAGTATTTAATAATTTGCTGATGTTATGAAGAGCTTTAATTAATTAATTTTTTTTTTTTTTTTTTTTTTTTGATGAATCCTAGGTTGTAGTTTGACTTTGTTGGAGTTAACCTTCTGATATTTTTCTGTAGGAGAAACAAGAACAACAAAGACAAGCCCAGCAGCAGGCGATACTGCATCGCCGTGACAACCCAGGCAGCATGGAAGGTATGCCACCAGGTAGCATGCCACAAGGAGTAATGACTCCAGCAAGTATGCCGCCAGGGACGATGCCACCAGGGACGATGCCACCAGGGACGATGCCGCCAGGAGGTATGCCACGTATGGAGGGTATGCAGCGCCCGCCAGGCTTCCCAATGCAAGGATACCGCCCACGGATGGAACATCCAGGGTAAGCTTCCATCCACAGAACACTAGATTTCTGGTACTCTTACCTATTTATCTGTTACTGACACAAGGGTCTGGCAGAGTCCTTGATTCTAACAGCTCATCATACGTGAATTTCAAGTTTTTTCTAGATCATTGTTCATGAAATCATGTATTTGCAAATATATCTGAAGAGGTAAGTTTGCAAAAGAAAATATTCACATAAACTTAGGTGATATACAATAGCTTACTGTTCCCAGTTGCAGTATATATACTATCTGAGAAAATACGTGAATAGCTGATTTTATTATAAACAACGAAGCTGTATCTTTTAATTTATTGGTCACAAAAACAAAGAAGTGTAACATATCAGTGGGTTTCATTACTGAATGTGAGTGGATTGGTCAGAGTACCTGTATTATTGGTACATTTGGATGTGTTTGAAATTGGCATGAATATCTCTGGTAATATGTCAAGTGAATTCAGCTAGATATTCATGAAATGTATGATCACTGACTTAGTCGGAGACTACCAGTAAATTTTATCGAACTTCATATTCTGTTCTATGATCGGAGTGCCATCTGATTAAAGGAAAATATCTTAGTTAAGGGCCTATGGAAAAATTTGAAGTGTTGATGAAGCCAGGGCTAGCACAGATTAAGGATTTTCCACATATCAATTGGGAGACTGAACTGTACACTATGTTGTGTGATCTCAGACCTTCGGGTGATATTCACATACAATATGTAAGTTATGGACATAATATTTAATCTGTAGTTTAACCATTGTACTTTTGTTTTATACGTTCTTATTATCTTTATGTGGTCATTGTTGAATCTATGTATAATTTGATCTGATTTCTTCCAGTGACCCTAGCCAGTGGCCGCGTATGTTTGGCCCACAGGAAGGTGGTCCCCCTCCGCAGGGCAAACCTGGTTTCCCTCCTGGTGTTTCCCCACGCATGCCAGTACAACAGATGAGACAATTTGCACCTGGAGTTCCACCTCAGCAGGGGCCAGGGCCAGGGCCAAACCCGGGGGCCCCAGGAGGCCCAGGCATGGCTCCACCCCCACATCCCCCACCGGTACCTCCCTTACAAGGTAGGTCTTGGTGTCAGTCTGCAAACATGAAAAAAAAAAGACATTCCTCATTGTGAATTTTTTAACCTTTTTGTGGAAAAATCAAATTTTTTTTGAAAAGAGATAGAAAAGGTCTATGTTCTTGCCTTTTCCTATTCTCATGTATTTTTCAAAAGAATTGACAATATCTTGAAATTCTAATGTAAGAAGTCTCTTGATATTTTGGACTTTGAAAAGCTCTTGTAGCTTAAGATATGGATTATGCACAGGTTGCCACTTACTGCATGCCGTGCTGGTAAAATCAAACTGTCTTGCAGTGTTTTATTGTAATTGAAAAGCTTGGAATTATCAGATTTAGGAAAACTTAAACAGATTACCTACCATAACATCAAGTAGATGAATAAAATCATATTGATCATTTACAACATCATTTACTGAAGAAAAAACCCCAACATAAATACCTTACAAATCATTGTTATCCCCAAAACAATTTCTCTCTCAACGACATGTACAGCAATTACATAATATGATCATTATGTGCAGGTGAGCTGAACCCAGAGTTGGAACGACAGCACCTACAGTATGAGGAATGGCTCATCAAACAGAGCCAGTATTTGGAGATGCAGGTCAAGGCACTTGAACAGCAGATCAACAAGTGCAAGCGCACTAAGAAGGCAATCAATGCCAGAGGCAGATCTGTGAGTGTTTCATTCCTACCAACAAGTTTAATTTAATATCCATAAAATTACATGCAAAGGTGGGTTTTTAATGGGATGAGGTTGTCTTTGGCCTTTTCGTACTGTATTAGTATGTGTTGCTTCTATCAATGTTATCTCTCTGATGGTAAACACTTATAATAAATAAAGTGAAATAAAATAAAAGATGTAACTCAGAAAGGGTGATATTTAAACATAGAAAATATCTGAATGCGGTTATTCAACATCTTTTAGTGTTTCTCAAATAATTAATTTTGAAGTCTCCTCTGTATTAAATTTTGGGAAAATGTTATGTCCACTAAAATAGTTTCTTTGCAAGGACAACATAGGGGTTCAAGGTTACAGTTGTCAGCTTCCGTAACATTATTACCGTATAATATCAGTATGGAGTCACGTTAATGGAATTTATGTCGGTGATAAGTGTTAGTTTGAAAATGTTTCATCAAAGTATGATCTTGATAATTGTACAGGCCAAGAAAGCAAACAAGGAGATCCCTATTCAGGATACCCAGGAACTGGAGCGGGTCACACAGGAGCAGTCCATGCTACAGAAACAGCTGGAGGGCCTCCGCAAGCAGTTCCGAACACACCAAATGCAGGCTCAAGAGTACAGGACTAAGAAAAGAGTAAGACCTACTTTGTCCAGTCATGTCTGTTGTCAGTAAACACCTAACGTCCCCTATACATAGGAATTCTGTTAAAAATATACTCAAATATATTAGATGTGTTGAAATCAGAAATACTTCTTGTGACGCTGCAAGTACCTTGTGTAGAGTTGTGACTAAACACAGTCAGACTTTCATCAGTGCCACAATAATTAAGGATTTCATTGATGGCACAAGTTAATTTAAAAAAAAAAAATTCTGTTCAAGTTTTTTATCGCCTTCCTTGAAAATTAACCAATTCTTGAAATTCTTACTTACCTTTAACATTTGTTGTCTTATAATACCTACATTTCATTTGGCCACTTTTTCCATTGATACCAAGGAATTCACACATTGATTATGTGCCAGAGCTTCAGTGATGATGAAGCTCTCTCCATGAAGGTTCTATGAAAATAGTATCCCTTCATTATAGTTCATGCAAGTTATTGAAGATGACTCAGGAATGAGAGTGAATAACTGGCAGTTCTCTGATAAATTGTATCCTAAAAGATGATTGGTTGTAAGAGCCAGCGAAAACGAGTCCAATTGTGATGTGTAAAAAGATGATCTAAGAGAAAAAGTATCAGGGATTGAACAAATACAAATTACGATTATACACCTGTATTGTGGCGAATCAGAAAGCATCTGGCTAACTTAGCTCCACATGTTTTCTCATATGTTTTTGAAAAGGAAGATATTCTTATACATATCAGAACATACGAATACAGGCTGATTTTGTACTTTTCCTTAAAGGAACGGTTTGGCCTACCAGTCCAGCCACCACAATCTACGCAGCCCGCCCCTGCCCCTGCCCCTGGGGTGCCAGAACCAGTAATGGGAGGACCACTCCAGCCCCGTATTCCCGGGGGACCCGGAGGACCCGGGACGGTGCGACTAACTGCATCTGCTCGCCAAGAATACGATAACTACATGCAGCAACGACTTCGTCAGCAGCAGATGGGTGCTCGGCCACCAATGCACACAGTGGTGGAGGTAAGACAGCGTCACTAATCTTGTCTAGGTGTGCAAGTTTGAGCCAGTAATATTATGTATGTTTTATAAGGAGGTTGATGTGCAGGTTTTCTGGGTGATATTAAAACAAATATTGTAGTAATAGAATATGAAATAGCTAAAAAAAAAAGCTTAATTATTAATACAGTTTATTTACATCTAATATAACATGAACAAGAAGAAAATATACTGGCCTAATTCTGTGCATGATATTTGCGATTTTGGATGCTTTACCGAAGGAACATCTTAATTAATACATGTATTTCTCTTACCAAAAAAGTTTTGGAAAATTGTTTTTGTGATTGTGTGTTATGAATTCTGATGCCAATGTCACGACTGCAACAGTACTAAAGTTGTGTGCCATCGACCGTCATCACCGTGGCCATCCTGTCATCATCCTCATCATTCTTTTCATCCCCACTGTCATCCTCAACATCTAGGCTAGAGCTATGATTTCACACCTTCCAAGCAATAGTGTAGTCTTGAACCTCTTGTTTGTGTTATAGGGTAATAAAATCTGTTCTGTTCCTCCACAAATTGGTTTGTGTTTCTCCCAAATTTGTTTAGTACCAGGTAAAATTCTCGCCTTGGTTTAGATGAGGATGAAGCTTTGGCAATAGTACAGCCTTCCAAAAACAACATTATACACATATAAAGTAGTATGGATAATATTTTAGCTATCGGTATCAACCAGCTATTAGTTTATAAAAAAACATTGATTTATTCATGATGTGTCAATTGGGGATGCATTTTCATTCCCTTTTTGTTTTAAAGTTTTTGTTGGATTTTAGATTTCGTTTATCAAGCAGTTGATGTCTAGCTAAGCACTGCATGAAGGACCTGTAGAGGAACATGCCAGTGTATTCTTATAGTAAAGAGAAAGTTATATTTTCTTAAAACATTGAGGGTGGGGCAATCACATGTTTTGAGACATAATATGATAGAATGGGATGGTTTTTGGAGTTTAGCTATATTATTTCAGTAGTGTTTTTAGGGATGGTTTTACAATGGATGGGGATGGTACTTATACATGAGGTTGGTTTGGGTAGGCCCACCCCTACAGCAAGGTGAACAGAGTTGTATGAGGTGACAACACTTGACGAATTTTTGTGTTTGATCACACAGTACCCCCAGGGAAAAACAACCTCGAAAAAGAAAAAGGCTACAAAAGTGTGCAAAGCCACTACTATTCAGGTGAGACAAGCCATTTCCCACTTTTTCAAAGCGCTATTTTGTCACAGCATGCTAGACTTTTGCCATGTTTGTTAATACCTTCGGTATAACAACTGTTCGCCAACACACCCGACCATGTTAACTGGAATCGTTGTCTCCATTGTCACTCGGAAACTACAGCAAAAACTGTCAGGATGTTTACAAAATTTTATCACAATAGAGGATGTCAACAAAATTTTTATTATCATTCCTTCACAATAGAGTTCGGAGAAACGCAAAATATCCTGAAAAGAGTTGATGTAAAGAAAGTATTACATCAAGCAGAATGTTAATCTTTGATTATAATCCAGTAAGTAGTTCTAAAGAGACTAAAAAAAGCACACAAACGAAACGATTACATGTATTTTGAATTTATTTCTGTTGATTCAATTTGAAAATTTATTCGTCCTTCTTCATATATTGTTCAATTTTTGTTGTCATTTATCGGACATTTGTGTTATTTTATCAAGTTTTGTTTTATCAAGAATCTCACGTACAGTTGTAAAAAGTGACTAGGTAGAGTGGCAATCTCTGGTTCTGCTTTGTCTATCAGCTGTTGTATCTATACTAATACAGATCCTAGCTTCTTATCAACAAGTCTGTTTGGTAAACAGTGGGCAACCACTTACTATTTGTTAGATTTGAAACATTTTAAAATGACGTATTGTTATAGTATTTAGAAAATGTTATAGTCTGTTTCTTCTACTGGACCTACCAGCTATTGAGTGTGACAGAAATATTCCACTAACATTCTTATCTCAGTGTATTTAACCTCAGTTACTCAACTGAACCTCACATTCCTGTCAAGTGTTCTGTTTCAGTCTGGAGCATCCAGTTTGATTAAGAAAATTAGGCGATTTCCAGAGTAAAATTTTGATCTCAGACTGGATATTTTTGACAATGAAAAATCTATTGTTTCCCCATATCAGAAGTGTTTTATCCTTACAGCTGAGTTTTACTTGAGGTTGGAAGATGTTTCAGGATTTCATTTTAAGAAGCATATAAAAATATCAAATTTTTAAAGGCTTTCCAAACCCGTCATCTCCAGTATTGACGTTATGACCCCTTGACAGGAATGGCATCGCAGTAACCGGGGGGTTAAATACTGTGAAGAACGGGTATTTAGGTTTCACACTCAAAAACTGGAGAACCAATTGGCAGAGACTATGGTAATCATCATTGTTACCAGGTGTTTTAATCTGCGACAGAGAAACGGATATCTAATAATGATAACTTGTATTGATTGACAAATTAAGGGGAGTCAATTTTGTCAGTTGTTAGAGATATAAAAGGGAGATAATTCGTTTTGTCGAGTATGGAAACACAATTAAGATTTAGGGGAAATGAATTTGTTAGACAATACACAATGGACAAATCACCTTAAATTACAGAAGAAAGCTAAGGTACCAGTGTCAAAGAGTGCAACATGTGTAAGTAACATCACAAAGCACAACTGTACAAATGACTTATTTTTCATCATAGTGTCCTTTGTAAATTAAACTTCAACAAATGTTGTTAAAATGAAATTTAAATGTTGTTGAATACTCTATATGCACTTTTTACTCTCTCAAAAAATAGCCATGCTTATTCAATAGAAATAAGTTTAGGAAAGTTAAGAGATCTGAATATATAAGGGAGCTTGTTTGTCAGTTGGAGAATACACCACTGACAAATCCACTTAAATTACAGAAGAAAGCTAAGATAGCCGTGACACAGAGTCCAACATCTGTAAGTAGTGTCACACAGCACCACTCTTCAAATGTGTCCAGCTTTTTTTTCTTCAATGAAAATTTTTTCAAATTTTTTTTTCAAATGTTTGATACCTAAAATATCAGTGTTGTTGAATATGCTGTATGCACCTAGTAGATATGTATGAGGCTTGATCAAAGTCATCTGTTAATTCGATATTTATTGTGTTCTTTTTTTAAGATAAATTTTAATGTTTGCAATATTTATATACTTTTCCAAAATGGATGTCCGCAGTATGTGTACATATTATTTTCACATGTTAAATTTTGATATATTTGTTGTTTCTTTTGTTTTTTGGGTTTTTTCAAATTTTAAATTAAAAAGGTTCAAAGAGGACATTTTTGGCATTTCGTTACCCCGGGCTTTCAGTCATGTAGGGTTATAGAGATTTGGACTGACTTCATTTGTAATCAGGTTGTCATAAGCTCTTATTCACAATCATTACCTATTGTACAAGTTCGCTTATCAACCACCTGAGGTCAAAAATTAATGTTACCGTTACTATAAATAGAATTTTAGGTGATAAGTCTTCTGTGCCTTGCATTAATTAATAGTAATTGGTCTTTTATTTTGTAACATTGAACATTGGTGTCAAACTGTTAGTTGGGAGCGATATCGGACAGGGTTTCATTATTCTTGAATTTTCAAGCTAGTGTCTTCAACTTTTCTGTTGTTAACTGTAACAGGATTTTTTTTTTTGATATTTTTCCAAATGTAAATCTTGCTGTTTATGACTGGTAGATTAAGTTTGATAATTTTTCCTGAATAGGTGATTAAGAACAAGTGTTTGGTCATTAAGTTCGAACATTTTTTGGTAGTTTCAGTAATTTAATTATTTATTGCTTCTCACCAATATTGACATGAAGTATAGTGATTCCATACTTCTGTCCGGCCTTGATCAAGTTTAACATTTTATAATCAATATTGTGAGTGCTTGGTCATCCTTACCGTTGTGCTTGATCAAGTTTTGAGCAAACATTTAAGATTTGTACTAAACAAAGGAAGGAACAATAGATTTATTAATGTAGACAATGAAGAAACAAGATACAAAGGAAAGGGTAGAACAATAAAAATAAATTGATATTGTTATCAAGATTTTGTAGGAATGATTCAAAACAATTTTTCTGCTACCCTAGATCTTATTCTTATGAACTCATATGGATAACACTTTTTCCCTGACTGCTTCTGATGTAAAGGAACTCTATAGCTTGGAGCACAATAACTAGAGCAACATTAACCAGCTGTGGTGACAGTAGATATTTGGGAAGCACTACCTGGTCGTACTCACCGGAGGCTTCACATGCTTATTATCACTTTGTATGTATGTCCGTGTCCTACTGTGTGTGTCTCTGTCGTGGCGGACACCTCACATAGAAAACCATGTGTGATTCGATATCCTATTCTTCTTGTGGGGGGTTCCTGATCAAGATTTACCAACTCTTTTATTGAGGTACTGACATTATTATTGAAAAATGCCGTAGTATTCCAAATAGGTAACTCGTGGAATTTTTTCTTCATTTTACCAGTCGTCATATGACCTTTGCTTTTGTAAAATCGTGAAACCTGAACAAACTACAGTGTACAAAATTTTGTGTTGTGTTATTTGCTTTTTGTCAACATTATTATGTGGTATATCTCATACTGTATTAACTTTAGTTGATAACTAACATGTACAGTACACTGCGGTCCTGAAGGATATGTCCATAAGGGAAAACTCGTCGAAAAATAATGATGGAGAACGACCTTCACAGAACTTTAAAAAAAAAAAATTAGTCAAGTCAGCAGCCGAAACAGGGACTCGTTGTCAAGTACATTTCATTCTTTTGATGGCAGACTAGCCTTGATAGGCTGCTGCTCTTAGCATGATATTCCCCAGCTTTGTCTTGTCTTGTGGACAACCTGTCTGTTGAATGATTGCTTGAGGACTAGGAAGGATTCATTGGGAACTTTTTACCCTTTTATCTGTTTTTATGTGTTTATTTAATTCCTTCATCTTTCATTTGAACCAGAAAACATCTCTCCCTTGAAGTTTGAAAAAAATTGTATTCCTCAGGTTAAATCCGGTTACAATGTACTTCATGATTTGAGAATTTTATTGAAACCTTTTATTATAAAGATAAGAATAGTTATTACATTCAGTCATTATACAGTGTTTATATATACTATGTACATACCTGCATGACAGAAGTCGTGGCTCGAACTGTATTGTATTCAAAATATTCATGATCATACATTACACTTTAGTTGACATGGAAATTTGCATTTCATAGAAACTCACCTTTGGAATTTGGGTTGTTTCTGGGGTTAATTTTGCAGTTTATGCTTAGTCTATATTTGGTATCATTGTTAACATTCAGGACTTTTAAGAGACGAGGTTATTTCTAAGGGTTGGGGAATATGTCTAGACAATATCATCTCCCGAATCCCTACCTATTGATCACAGGTAAAAATGTGTTTTAACCATAAAGGACAATATAGACTAAAAATCATTTTATCTCTTTGTTACTTTTAGTTTCTAATCCTGTCTTCTGTTGAATTTCTCATCCCTACTTTCATTTCAAGCGCTGACCATCCCCTGTCCGTACTTTTTCATCACACATGCTGCTCAAGGTGTCCTGGCTGTTACATATATATCTGTGTTGTGTTGACCTTTTTGTCCTCTGTCTACAACGTGTGTATGTTTGTATTGTGTTATATATATACTCATGTGCTTGTCTTCTGTATGTTACAACATCACAGCAACTGATAATCTGTGTTTAGAAACAAAACATTTTAATGGCTTGGTGACATATTGTGATTTTCACATTATGTAAGTCCTCGTGGAAATTCAACAGTTTTTGAAATTTTCGCTTGAGTTAGTAATTATTTACATGAAATGTTCATTGAATTGTATGTCTGTATCTATGTATGTGCAGTTTTGTAACTAATAGATTGAATTTGATGATTCCTTTATACTGACCATTTCGTCATCCACCCAGAGATTTAGTCTGGTGACCTCCCCATTATGACAGCAAAAATCTGTATTGAAGAAACTGTTAGTGGAACATAAACACAACTTATGTGTAGATGTATCTATGCTAAGCTTGTGATATGTCCTAGAAGGTGGACCTGTCTTTCTTTCTTTCTTTCTTGACCTAGTTTAGGTGCTTTACAGATCATTGGGTCAAAGGTCAAGGTCAGACAATGTATTTCAAGGCACTGGTATAGTACAGGATATATTATGGCGGCCGGATCTGACCAACAGTTTATACTTTATTGGCTATTACGTCGTTGATGTGAACATTCTTGAGATCTTTGATTACTGTATGTTTTTAGAGAGTTATGCCCCTTTGTGTAAATAGCTACCCTTTTTGACCAGTTACAGTAATTTTTGATAAACCGGTTATACATTCTGTAAATCTTATTTATATATCAAACACACAAAAAAGAAAAAAGAAAGAGGAAAGACAACAACTCAACTTTCCTGAAATATTTTATTTCTGCCTAAGGCCTATAGTATGTATCATATACAAAGAAACGTTGATGGTATGTATTATCCCAAGTGAGCTGTTGATGGTGTCCATTCATCTGTCTGTAAATCCAGAATGGGGCCAGAGATATTTACTTACTCTGCTGTGGAACGCTTTGGTCCAATCAGATTGAAACAGTATCACTTTGGTCCAATCAGATTGAAACAGTATCACTTTGGTCCAATCAGATTGAAACAGTATCACTTTGGTCCAATCAGATTGAAACAGTATCACTTTGGTCCAATCAGATTGAAACAGTATCACTTTGGTCCAATCAGATTGAAACAGTATCACTTTGGTCCAATCAGATTGAAACATTGTATAAAAGGCAGTGAGAGTGTGGCCCCTTCCTATCCATGGAATAGAATATTGAATATTACATAAAAAAATGTGTAACCATTGTCGTTTTACTGATTACCAGTAGTATAAAGTTTTAATCTTCATGCTCAGTATGAAACAACACAAATGTCCAGCATGCTAGGTTTGAGAATATCCGATGGTTCCTAGGAAAGTCTGGATGAGTTGGCATGCTCATTGTGGACCGGCCAGGGAGGTTGGACGAGCCTGTTTTACTACGATGTTGTGCACGCTATGTTGTATTACTGACCTACTAAACTTACTACAGCTTACTTTCAGCCAGTGACGATCGTCACAGTAACACCACTAGACTCGTTGTCATTAACACCCTAATGTACACACTACACAGAGGTATATGTTGTTGGTCTTCAATTTCAGCTTACTGTTTTTGTGAAAAAGAAAATATTATGATGTTAGTCTTGTAACTTATAGCCAGCCATGTTCCTGGACCAGTACCCTATAACGAAAGAATATCAGTATAAGTTCCCTTTCAGCATGAATTGTGATTCTCCGTCTACAGTGAAACCATATTTTGCCAGAAATTCTCTTAATATTTTATGTCCTCATAAGCCAAGCCAGGTCTGTTTTATAAAGTTTCAAGATGTAAAATATAAAGTTTTAAGATGTATATATATAACACCAACTATTGTATCCAAATGAACAAGTTTTATTTTAAGTTAGGTAAAATTTGGTTTTACTGTTTATAATTACAATGTAGTACTCTTTGTCTATGTATTTTAGTCAGAAGTCAAATTGATGGTTGAATTTGATTTAATGAACTTATTGTTTGGAACTTGTTAGTCAAAGGTCAATAAAGGTCATAGGTCAAATATCCCCTCCCAAGATGTTAAGTGATTTATTAATTCACCGGATAGTACTGTTCTTTCGATGGCCTTTGTAAAGACACTACTTTGTATATCCTTTGTATTTCAGGACAATAATCCATTCAGTGAAGAGTATTTAGAGAGGGAACAGATTCAGAAACAACACGACAGACTACACATGGTGCCTGGTCAGCAGGGAGCTATAGGGCAGCCACCTAGTACTGGTACAGGTAAGTATCACACCTGTCACCCTCCAAAACACATTACTGTGATGGGTAAGTATTGCAGCTAAGTTACAGAAGTGTAGAGGTTACCCCCTATAATCCCCAGCCACACTCCACACCCCATACCCCACACCCACACCCACACCCCACACCCCACACCCCACACCCACTACTCTTCACCCTCCACCCCCCAGTTTTGGTAAAGATATACATGTGCAGCTACCTTACTGGAATGTAGAATGCAGAGAATACCCCCACCCTTGTCTCCACCCCCACTAACTACTAGACCCATCTCCCCAAATCTTCTCCAATATTAGACCCCCTTCCCTCTTCCCACCCCCACTCAAGTACTAGACTCCCTCCCCTCTCCACTCCAGTTTTAGACCCCCTCCCCCACCTCACCCTCAATCCAGTACTAGGCAAATGCACAACACTAAAATACAGGGCCGAGTCATTCCTCCCTGAACTGAATTGCGATAGTATGGTTTACTCTGTATACCATGGGATTGATAGCTTATCAGATTCCAAGTCTTACCGAATATTTTTGCAGGTAGCATATGGCACTGATGATCACAATAGCCAACTTATTACGAATATGGCGAGAGGTGTTTACTCCCATTTGTATAATAATTGGATCCGACAAGGCTTATGTGTTCTGTGGTTAGGATGTCGAAATGTTTTGAAAGCTGTATATTATATTGGTGTGTATGTCATTCGTTGTATATTATATCGGTGTGCATGTCATTGGTTTAGGAGACACACCCGATGCCAATCGTCAGATGCACCAGTTCTTTGGTGGAGAGCGTCCACCCTTTGAAGGTTCTGGTCCCTATGGTGGACCCAGGATGCCAGTCCCAGGGGAACCTAGGCCGAGGTTTACAGGGGAACACGGACCACGTTTCTTAGGGGATCAGGGGCCAAGGTTTCCAGGTGATCCTAATCAGGGTCCGCGTTTCCCAGGGGATCAAGGACAGAGGTTTCCTGGTGATCCAAACCAGGGGCCACGGTTTCCAGGGGAACAGGCTCATCGATTTCCAGGAGATCAATCTGCTAGGTTTCCAGGCGATCAAGGTCAGAGGTTTCCAGGTAAGATATGAAACTTTTGAACTGAATTATTTCACTCTTTTCCAAAAGATATTGACAAAATGTTACAGTAAGAGTACATAGGAAAACTCTAAAATCAGCAAGGAGAAATAGGTGAAGATATTCCTGAATTATTTGCCGAAAAAAGACTGACATTATCTTTGAAAATCTGACTGGTAAAACAGATGCGATTACCCTTTCAGTGAAGCTGAGGAATGATAACTGTTATTCATATAATTACAGTAGTCATTTCTGTAACCGTGAATGAAAAAGCTTCAATCTTAAGAATTATAAGATATCTTTTCATGAAACAAAACAAATATTGATTTTTTTAAGGTTCATTTAAAAAAAAAATGTTAACGTTCTATTTCCCTGAGCACCTCCGGCCTGGGGGAATATCATTTTTCTCTGGTTAACAATTTCTTGTATTAACCTAAACAAGTCAACAATTGTATAATGACTATTCAATAATAATGGTTTTGACAGTTCATCATTTATGTTGTCAGATAATAGGCTGTGAAAATTGAGGTCTGTTGTTAGAGGAGTTTGAGTGGTAAAAAGTTTCGGGCTCTGAAAATTGAGGTCCGTTGTTTAAAGGAGTCCGAGTGGTAAAAAGTTTCAAGCTCTGAAAATTGAGGTCCGTTGTTTAAAGGAGTCAGAGTGGTAAAAAGTTTCAAGCTCTGAAAATTGAGGTCCGGTGTTAAAGGAGTCTGAGTGGTAAAAAGTTTTTAGCCTTACCGCCTTAGAGAGTGGAGGGTAAGATCCTCTAGCTAGACTTGTTTGACATCTCTGGATAAAACGGGTTTCATTAGTGTACTCCCGAATGGAAAATCATATCATAACCGGCTCTAGGATCAGACTGTAAAATCGTCCAGAAGCACATTTTAAAAGTACTGAGTAAACTGGTTTGGTGGCGGCTTCTCCCAACTAATGTCACTGTCACTGAAATTTAACATACAAATGGTAATATTGGGAATCTGTTGATGTTGTAGGTCAGAGATTCATGTTTGATGCGCGTATGAGTAATCCAGGCGAGCGGCCTCCGTACCCAGGATCCAACCCACAGGCAATGAGGATGCCTGTTATGGCTGGAGGCCCGGCTGGTCAGGGTGGCATCCCCACCTTTCAGTCAAGTAAGAACACACTTCCTATTGTCTCTAGACCATCAAGGTCATCTCTAAAACTATTGTTATTTCATTGATGAGGACACTGCATTACACAACAGATTTTGTACTTTGTAGTTAGTCATTGTATAAACACAAGATTTTGTATGGTGTATGTAAGTCTTTTAATGGGAATCGGACCTTTACTTTTAATGGGAATCGGACCTTTACTTTTAATGGGAATCAGACCTTTACTTTTAATGGCAATCAGACTTTTACTTTTAATGGCAATCAGATATTGTTCACTTACTTAGCTCAAAGGACCAGTGTGTTAAGGCCATGTCACATCATCCGTCTCTCAAATTTTTCTTTAAAATGTTATAAGTACATAATACTTAAATGGATTTTGATTAAATTTGTTTGGGAGCATCGTTGTGTTAAAGGTACAGATTGTTGGGGACAAATATGGGAAACTGAGGTAAAGTTTTGAGATTCTTCTTTTGTTCAGATAAAGGGATTTTGAGAGTCTATCCTCTAGTACACATGGTAAAAATCAAGATTTTATATAAAGATAAATGTTTTTCAACTGAATTAACTTTGAATCATCTTTGGAACCAGAAAACCAAATGTTCAGGCAGATTCTGAAATCAGAAAATATTTGTAATATAAATGAGCATTTTTGCCATAATTGCTACAATATCAAGGTGAGTGACACAAGTTCTGTGATATCTGTAAATTTGTAGAGAAAAAAACAGAATTATAAAAATCAAAGGCTTTTTTTGAAACTGAAGAGTTATATTTCCTTTTTTACAAATCAAATGTATAATTAGTATTTATTTAGTATTTGACCTGTGATTACGGACTTGTGTAATAGTTTATTTAGTCTGATGATGGTCACATAAAAGGATTTTATATATCATGTCCCAGTCACAACTATAGTGAAGAGACAACAATAATCCTACATTAACATAGTGTGTGTGATGCTTCTTATATACAATGTGCTGTATTTAACTGTAGTTAGAGAGCACTTGATGTATCCAACGTGTCTTTGTTGTAACAAGATTTTAACTTCAGTCATTTTGTTTTATAACAGTTTTAACACCAGATATATCCTGGATATGAAGCTAAACCCTGTACACTCGGCTGTTGGAAAGTGCTGGTATACAGTCAGGTTTACTTTCACTTTGTCAAGGCCTTGGTCATGACGAGCTCAATGATAAAGTTTTGATGAAACTGAAAGAAATACCATACCTAGACAATGCTTGTTTGAAAACAAACTGACTGAAATATTTACTAATTTCTTACTTATGTAGTAGATGTACATATTTTGTACTGTTTTGAAGTGAGGCTGGATATGATACAATCAATATTCACAATTTATCAAAATATGTTCTCCAATGCAAAAAAAAAACCAATGCATCTCCCACATAAGCAGAGTTATTGCCCTTTGATTTATAACACGAACATAACAGTTATTCAGATTTGATGGTTTATGGGTATCAAATCCAGCCTCTTACCAAACATTTAATATATGTGTTATCAAGTAGCCTTCTGACAACGCCTTATTTGTACACTATAACTAAAACCTGAGTGTGGTTAAATACTATGTAATAATACACTGTGTGGTTATATACTATGTAATAATACACTGTGTGGCTATCCCACTACCTAACGGTTTGATTAGTAGCGACATGTGGAAGGTCCATGTAACCTAGGACTTCGTTACCATGGCATGTGAAGATGTACATAGGTTCTATACAAGTGTTCTACCACTGTCATACAAGGCTGAAGTTTGTAGATTGAGTTCTTGGTAGTTAGTCTGTTATCACAAGTATTCCTTTGCCAGAATCAAATTTTGTTATTTTGAATAGTAAGATTGATTAATGTCGTCACAAGCTATCTATAACAGTAGAATTCACTTACTAGACAGTATTTGAAATAAATAATCTTGACCACAGTCGTAGAGAGAATCCGATTCTTGACACAAGAGTTTCAATTTTCAAACTCCTCTACCTTAAAGGGAATCTTTGTGATAGTTTTGATTCATGATGATTTTAAATGCATAGTATTGAAAAGGGAGACATACAAAAATTGAAACTGAGTTATTTTAATAAGAAAAGTAGTCAGCGATTTTGACAATATGACATTTGCATCTATAACGGCATAGACATGGGACATAGGATGATAGACATGGGACATAGGATGATAGACATGGGACATAGGCTTATAGACATGGGACATAGGCTTATAGACATGGGACATAGGATGATAGACATGGGACATAGGCTTATAGACATGGGACATAGGCTTATAGACATGGGACATAGGATGATAGACTCCACTGTTATGGGACATAGGCTTATAGACATGGGACATAGGATGATAGACATGGGACATAGGCTTATAGACATGGGACATAGGCTTATAGACATGGGACATAGGATGATAGACATGGGACATAGGATGATAGACATGGGACATAGGCTTATAGACATGGGACATAGGCTTATAGACATGGGACATAGGATGATAGACTCCACTGTTATGGGACATAGGCTTATAGACATGGGACATAGGATGATAGACATGGGACATAGGATGATAGACATGGGACATAGGATGATAGTCACTCTACTGTTATGGGACATAGGCTTATAGACATGGGACATAGGATGATAGTCACTCCATTGTTATGGGACATAGGATGATAGACTCCACTGTTATGGGACATAGGATGATAGACTACTGTTAAGGGACATAGGATGATAAAAACTTCACTGTTATGGGACATAGGGTTTTAGACAGTCCACTATTATGGGACACTATAAAAGTTGATGTTGAGATTATTTTTCTTTATGAAAATAAGATATACATTGATACGATGATGATGATGATGATGATATTGATTTGCAGTATCTCAGTAATCATTCAACTGTGTCTAAGATTTGCATAGTTATTTTTGGTTTGTAAAGGAGTTCGTTGAAAAAAGTAGAAGCCAGAGAGAGATTTTAATGTTCTTTTTATTTTTGTTCTCTTTACATTATCTTTTTGACAATAGTCTTAGTGTTGTCAAAACTTATTTTATTTGTGTTGTACAATATTAATGGCATCCATATAAATATAGAACATAAAACTTGTAGTTTGTGTGAGAACAAACAACATCTCTCAGATTTGATCAGTTGGAAGTGCTGTACATTACCATATTTAAGGTGATTACAGAAGATATACATTAAGAAGAAAACGTTTCTAACTTTTGGAATGGACGATATATTTTAAAGCAATACAGACTGGAAACCATATCGTCTGAGAGATGTAAATGTTTGAATGTTTATGTGTGTATTATAATTTTCTTTTGATTCTTTTAAACTTTGCTGTAGATATAACCTCCGGCTGACTTGAGTTTTAGCTGAGAGCCCAGCTCAGAACTTTGTTAACATGGTTGCTTTCCTTGCTTGTTTTTGTGTACTCCTCTAATCCCGTACCCGTCCTGGCTAACTAGCATGTGATTAACCCTCTGTTCTGTAGTCGTAGATGTCTTCTTGTTTTTCATTTCATTTCATCATCACATGATACAAAACTGCAGACAAAAAATATGTACACAATACAAAACTACAGTGTTATGTACACAATACAGAACTACAGGACTGTACACAATACAAAACTACAGTGTTATGTACACAAAACTACAGTGTTATATGTACACAATACAAAACTACAGTACTATGTACACAATACAAAACTACAGTGTTATGTACACAATACAGAACTACAGGACTGTACACAATACAAAACTACAGTGTTATGTACACAATACAAAAATACAGTGTTATGTACACAATACAAAAATACAGTGTTATGTACACAATACAAAAATACAGTGTTATGTACACGATACAAAACTACAGTGTTATGTACACAATACAAAACTACAGTACTATGTACACAAAACAAAACTACAGTGTTATGTACACAATACAAAACTTAAGTGTTATGTACACGATACAAAACTACAGTGTTATGTACACAATACAAAACTACAGTGTTATGTACACAATACAAAACTACAGTGTTATGTACACGATACAAAACTACAGTGTTATGTACACAATACAAAACTACAGTGTTATGTACACAATACAAAACTACAGTACTATGTACACAATACAAACCTACAGTGTTATATACACAATACAAAACTACAGTGTTATGTACACAATACAAAACTACAGTGTTATGTACACAATACAAAACTACAGTGTTATGTACACAATACAAAACTACAGTGTTATGTACACAATACAAAACTACATTGCTATGTACACAATACAAACCTAAAGTGTTATGTACACAATACAAAACTACAGTGTTATGTACACAATACAAAACTACAGTGCTATGTATACAATACAAAACTACAGCGTTATGTACACAATACAAACCAACAGTGCTATGTACACAATACAAAACTACAATGCTGTGTACACAATACAAACATACAGTGTTATGTACACAATACAAAACTACAGTGCTATGTATACAATACAAAACTACAGTGTTATGTACACAATACAAAACTACAGCGCTATGTACACAATACAAAACTACAGTGTTATGTACACAATACAAATCTACATTGCTATGTACACAATACAAAACTACAATGCTGTGTACACAATACAAACATACAGTGTTATGTACACAATACAAAACTACAGTGCTATGTATACAATACAAAACTAGTGTTATGTACACAATACAAAACTACATTGCTATGTACACAATACAAACCTACAGTGTTATATACACAATACAAAACCACAGTGTTATGTACACAATACAAAACTACAGTGCTATGTATACAATACAAAACTACAGTGTTATGTACACAATACAAAACTACAGTGTTATGTACACAATACAAAACTACAGTGCTATGTATACAATACAAAACTACAATGCTGTGTACACAATACAAAACTACAATGTTATGTACACAATACAGAACTACAGGACTGTACACAATACAAAACTACAGTGTTATGTACACAATACAAATCTACATTGCTATGTACACAATACAAAACTACAGTGTTATGTACACAATACAAAACTACATTGCTATGTACACAATACAAAACTACAGTGTTATGTACACAATACAAAACTAGTGTTATGTACACAATACAGAACTACAGGACTGTACACAATACAAAACTACAGTGTTATGTACACAATACAAAACTTAAGTGTTATGTACACAATACAGAACTACAGGACTGTACACAATACAAAACTACAGTGTTATGTACACAATACAAAACTAGTGTTATGTACACAATACAGAACTACAGGACTGTACACAATACAAAACTACAGTGTTATGTACACAATACAAAACTACATTGCTATGTACACAATACAAAACTACAATGTTATGTACACAATACAAAACTACATTGCTATGTACACAATACAAATCTACAGTGCTATGTATACAATACAAAACTACAATGCTGTGTACACAATACAAAACTACAATGTTATGTACACAATACAGAACTACAGGACTGTACACAATACAAACATACAGTGATATGTACACAATACAAATCTTCATTGCTATGTACACAATACAAAACTACAGTGTTATGTACACAATACAAAACTACATTGCTATGTACACAATACAAAACTACAGTGTTATGTACACAATACAAAACTACATTGCTATGTACACAATACAAACCTACAGTGTTATGTACACAATACAAAACTACAGTGCTATGTATACAATACAAAACTACAATGTTATGTACACAATACAAAATTACATTGCTATGTACACAATACAAACCTACAGTGTTATGTACACAATACAAATCTACATTGCT
This sequence comes from Pecten maximus, assembly GCF_902652985.1. Classification (NCBI taxonomy): domain Eukaryota; kingdom Metazoa; phylum Mollusca; class Bivalvia; order Pectinida; family Pectinidae; genus Pecten; species Pecten maximus. Next base: position 46,505,904 of record NC_047016.1, read on the forward strand.
ATGTACACAATACAAAACTACAGTGTTATGTACACAATACAAAACTACAGCGTTATGTACACAATACAAACCAACAGTGCTATGTACACAATACAAAACTACAGTGTTATGTACACAATACAAAACTAGTGTTATGTACACAATACAAAACTACAGTGCTATGTATACAATACAAAACTACAGCGTTATGTACACAATACAAAACTACAGTGTTATGTACACAATACAAAACTACAGTGTTATGTACACAATACAAAACTACAGCGCTATGTACACAATACAAAACTACAGCGCTATGTACACAATACAAAACTACAATGCTATGTACACAGCCATGGCTATCAGATCTGAAAACTTCGTTCCATGTGAGCATTACAAATTTGAACAAATGAAGATGGGGTGCCAAAAAGTGAGTAACGTGGTTTTGGAAGTTTTGTTTAAATAACAAGAACCCTAGGAGCACACAGGAAAAGTCTGAAAGACTGTAACAAGACATATCAACCCTACATCAAGTCTCAAGGCATTTAAAGAGGTCAGTGGGGTAGTTAGGGGCCCTAATATGATAATTGGGAGTCCCTTATCAAGGCCATATCTAACCCAACAATGTCTAAAGGCGGATAGTTGTTTTCCCACCCCCAGTAAAGATCCAGAATAGATACATCATAACCTAGTCCCAACAAAGAGCCTGAAAGGGGATACATAGTGCCTATTAGAAAGGGTCTGGAAGGGGATACATAGGGCATATCACAAAGGGTCTGAAAGGGGATACATAATGCCTATTAGAAAGGGTCTGGAAGGGGATACATAGTGCCTATTAGAAAGGGTCTGGAAGGGGATACATAGTGCCTATTAGAAAGGGTCTGGAAGGGGATACATAATGCCTATTAGAAAGGGTCTGGAAGGGGATACATAATGCCTATTAGAAAGGGTCTGGAAGGGGATACATAATGCCTATTAGAAAGGGTCTGGAAGGGGATACATAGGGCATATCACAAAGGGTCTGGAAGGGGATACATACAAGCCTATCACAAAGGGTCTAGAAGGCGATACTTAGGGGCGTATCACAAAGGGTCTGGGGGATACTTAGGGGTCTATCACAAAGGGTCTGGGGGATACTTAGGGGTCTATCACAAAGGGTCTGGAGGATACTTAGGGGCGTATCACAAAGGGTCTGGGGGATACTTAGGGGTCTATCACAAAGGGTCTGGGGGATACTTAGGGGCGTATCACAAAGGGTATGGGGGATACTTAGTAGCCTATCACAAAGGGTCTGGGGATACTTAGTAGCCTATCACAAAGGGTCTGGGGGATACTTAGGGGTCTATCACAAAGGGTCTGGGGGATACTTAGTAGCCTATCACAAAGGGTCTGGGGGATACTTAGGGGTCTATCACAAAGGGTCTGGAAGGGGATACATAGGGCCTGTCACAAAGGGTCTGGAAGGGGATATTTAGGGGCCTACCACAAAGGGTCTGGAAAAGGATACTTAGGGCCTACCACAAAGGGTCTGGAAAAGGATACTTAGGGGCATATTACAAAGAGTCTGGAAGGGGATACTTAGGGGCATATCACAAAGGGTCTGGAAGGGAATACTTAGATGCATATCACAAAGGGTCTGGAAGGGAATACTTAGATGCATATCACAAAGGGTCTGGAAGGAGATACTAAGATGCATATCACAAAGGGTCTGGAAGGGAATACTTAGATGCATATCACAAAGGGTCTGGAAGGAGATACTAAGATGCATATCACAAAGGGTCTGGAAGGAGATACTAAGATGCATATCACAAAGGGTCTGGAAGGGGATACTAAGATGCATATCACAAAGGGTCTGGAAGGAGATACTAAGATGCATATCACAAAGGGTCTGGAAGGAGATACTAAGATGCATATCACAAAGGGTCTGGAAGGAGATACTAAGATGCATATCACAAAGGGTCTGGGGGATACTTAGGGGTCTATCACAAAGGGTCTGGAAGGAGATACTAAGATGCATATCACAAAGGGTCTGGAAGGAGATACTAAGATGCATATCACAAAGGGTCTGGAAGGAGATACTAAGATGCATATCACAAAGGGTCTGGAAGGAGATACTAAGATGCATATCACAAAGGGTCTGGGGGATACTTAGGGGTCTATCACAAAGGGTCTGGAAGGAGATACTAAGATGCATATCACAAAGGGTCTGGAAGGAGATACTAAGATGCATATCACAAAGGGTCTGGAAGGAGATACTAAGATGCATATCACAAAGGGTCTGGAAGGGGATACTAGGGGCATATCACAAAGGGTCTGGAAGGGGATACTTAGATGCATATCACAAAGGGTCTGGAAGGGAATACTTAGATGCATATCACAAAGGGTCTGGAAGGAGATACTAAGATGCATATCACAAAGGGTCTGGAAGGGGATACTTAGGGGTCTATCACAAAGGGTCTGGGGGATACTTAGGGGCGTATCACAAAGGGTATGGGGGATACTTAGTAGCCTATCACAAAGGGCCTGGGGATACATAGGGCCTATCTCGAAGGGTCTTGGGGATACTAGGGGCATATCACAAAGGGTCTGGGAGGGAATACTTAGATGCATATCACAAAGGGTCTGGAAGGAAATACTAAGATGCATATCACAAAGGGCCTTTTTCTTAGGGGCCTGGTCTGGTAGGTGACCCTTTACCTTTTCAAGTCTGATCAGAGAATAAAACCCTCCTAAGTTTTTCTCTACTCTGCCACCTGACCACTTTGACATTTACTTATAGACACCTGTTACATGTCACCAACTTAACATTGACTCACACAGACACCTGTTATATCTGTCACCAACTTAACATTGACTCACACACAGACACCTGTTATATCTGTCACCAACTTAACATTGACTCACACACAGACACCTGTTATATCTGTCACCAACCAAACATTGACTCACACACAGACACCTGTTATATCTGTCACCAACTTAAAATTGACTCATACAGACACCTGTTATATCTGTCACCAACTTAACATTGACTCACACACAGACACCTGTTATATCTGTCTCCAACTTAAAGGGACATCACGGTAAACCAATTTTTATTTTGTATTTTTTCATATTATTGGGTATATCTTTAAAAAAAAATATCCTTATGAACAATAACCATTCGAATTTGATGATATATGTATATAAAAAACATCAATTATTAATTATAAAAAGGTTATCACAATTCGTTGATCAATAGTCTGAATATGCAAATTTTGTGACATATACGATAACACGCATGCGCACAACACACTAAAACACCTGAAAACAAAAATGGCTTCCAATGTGAATCGACTGCGGTTGAAAACGATAACAGCTTCCGCAATGAAGAGAATAATTGGAAAATGGGTCAAACACAATCCTAGAATTAAACTGGGGAAGCAGTACAATACAGTTCAAACATGAAAACAGCAGTAATACGGATGCTGCTCGTATTCTGCTTGATTGCTGGATAGTAGGTCATGACAATCTCGGTAATATTTACACAAACTCGGTAATATTTATACAGTCTGTACCAGTACATCGCTACTGTCACTATACTATATGTACGGTGTTTACACTTATTTACACATAAATATATGTGCCGGAATATATACAGAACGTGTTATTTAACATTTAAACCACTGTATAATATCGTTGTCCAACTAATCCAATTCGCCTTGTAAACTATCGTGTGTTTGTGTTGCCTCGATTTCAAAACAGTTACGTGATGATTTAAAAATAGTTTCTGCGCTAAATTTAGAGGGGGATTCCCAACTAAATCAAGTGGTCAAGCTGGAAATGAGGATCGACTGTGAACATTGGGACAGCACAGAAACATAACTGGAAAGGAACAAAACACGTACATTCATTGAAAATTACAACGTTTTTACCGTGATGTCCCTTTAACATTGACCCACACACAGACACCTGTTATATCTGTCACCAACTTAACATTGACTCACACACAGACACCTGTTATATCTGTCACCAACCAAACATTGACTCACACAGACACCTGTTATATCTGTCACCAACTTAACATTGACTCACACACAGACACCTGTTATATCTGTCACCAACTTAACATTGACTCACACACAGACACCTGTTATATCTGTCACCAACTTAACATTGACTCACACACAGACACCTGTTATATCTGTCACCAACTTAACATTGACTCACACACAGACACCTGTTATATCTGTCACCAACTTAACATTGACTCACATACAGACACCTGTTATATCTGTCACCAACTTAACATTGACTCACACACAGACACCTGTTATATCTGTCACCAACTTAACATTGACTCACACAGACACCTGTTATATCTGTCTCCAACTTAACATTGACTCACACACAGACACCTGTTATATCTGTCACCAACTTAACATTGACTCACACACAGACACCTGTTATATCTGTCACCAACTTAACATTGACTCACACACAGACACCTGTTATATCTGTCACCAACTTAACATTGACTCACACAGACACCTGTTATATCTGTCACCAACCAAACTTTGACTCACACAGACACCTGTTATATCTGTCACCAACCAAACATTGACTCACACAGACACCTGTTATATCTGTCACCAACCAAACATTGACTCACACACAGACACCTGTTATATCTGTCTCCAACTTAACATTGACTCACACACAGACACCTGTTATATCTGTCTCCAACTTAACATTGACTCACACACAGACACCTGTTATATCTGTCACCAACTTAACATTGACTCACACACAGACACCTGTTATATCTGTCTCCAACTTAACATTGACCCACACACAGACACCTGTTATATCTGTCACCAACTTAACATTGACTCACACAGACACCTGTTATATCTGTCTCCAACTTAACATTGACTCACACACAGACACCTGTTATATCTGTCACCAACTTAACATTGACTCACACACAGACACCTGTTATATCTGTCACCAACTTAAAATTGACTCATACAGACACCTGTTATATCTGTCACCAACTTAACATTGACTCACACACAGACACCTGTTATATCTGTCACCAACTTAACATTGACTCACACAGACACCTGTTATATCTGTCACCAACTTAAAATTGACTCATACAGACACCTGTTATATCTGTCACCAACTTAACATTGACTCACACACAGACACCTGTTATATCTGTCTCCAACTTAACATTGACCCACACACAGACACCTGTTATATCTGTCACCAACTTAACATTGACTCACAGACACCTGTTATATCTGTCACCAACTTAACATTGACTCACACAGACACTTATATCTGTCTCCAACTTAACATTGACTCACACACAAGACACCTGTTATATCTGTCACCAACTTAACATTGACTCACACACAGACACCTGTTATATCTGTCACCAACTTAACATTGACTCACACACAGACACCTGTTATATCTGTCACCAACTTAACATTGACTCACACACAGACACCTGTTATATCTGTCACCAACTTAACATTGACTCACACACAGACACCTGTTATATCTGTCACCAACTTAACATTGACTCACACACAGACACCTGTTATATCTGTCACCAACCAAACATTGACTCACATACAGACACCTGTTATATCTGTCACCAACCAAACATTGACTCACACATACAGACACCTGTTATATCTGTCACCAACCAAACATTGACTCACATACAGACACCTGTTATATCTGTCACCAACTTAACATTGACTCACACAGACACCTGTTATATCTGTCACCAACTTAACATTGACTCACACACAGACACCTGTTATATCTGTCACCAACTTAACATTGACTCACACACAGACACCTGTTATATCTGTCACCAACTTAACATTGACTCACACACAGACACCTGTTATATCTGTCACCAACTTAACATTGACTCACACACAGACACCTGTTATATCTGTCACCAACTTAATATTGACTCACATACAGACACCTGTTATATCTGTCACCAACTTAACATTGACTCACACACAGACACCTGTTATATCTGTCACCAACTTAACATTGACTCACACAGACACCTGTTATATCTGTCACCAACTTAACATTGACTCACACAGACACCTGTTATATCTGTCACCAACTAAATATTGGCTCACACAGACACTGTTATTTCTGTCACCAACTGAACATTAACTTACACACATGCATATCTGTCACTAACTTAACATTGACTCACATACATACAGGTTATATCTGTCACCAACTTAACATTGACTCGCATACACACGTTATATCTGTCTCCAACTAACTATTGACTCACAAGGACACTGTTATATCTGTCACCAACTTAACATTGACTCACACAGACACCTGTCAGGGAAGACATATTTAATATTCAGTCAATTATTTATAAAATGCATTAACAATCCAAAGTGTGGTTCATGATTACTGATCTCTTGTTTGACTAGTGTAGTTGTCCTCCAATGGAGTAGTTGTCCTGTGTGTGCCTGCTGCCTGCTTTCTAACCCTTTATCATGTACAGAACTGTATAACAATTAAATTCCTGTTATGGAATCAGCTCTATGCATGAAGCATGAAGATAAGCTCCCTTGGCTGTGTATGGGATGTTGATAAGAACCTCTCTGGTTGAATCTTGTTAAGCATGCAGGGAAACAGTTGCTCGTATTCATGACTGTCATTCTCTACACAGTTCAGAAGGGTTAGAACACTTACAATTGCATGGGAGTATTTGTCCAAGTTGATGCTCTTCTGTCAATTTAGACCTCATTCACCCTGCTGTTCCAGGCTTTGGTCTCCCTCCCTCTGCAAATATGCAACAACAGTCTTCTGAGGTGGGCTCTGCTGGACAGGAGCAGCCAATGGAAAAACCTAAACCCAAAAAACGAAAGAAGAAAAAGAAGCAACCGGCAGAAAGTAATAATGATAATGATGCATCTGACTGTATTTTTTGTCAGTTTTGTTGATTGCAAAAATATTTGGTTTGCCAGTTGTATTATAAAAACTTAAACAGATTACACTTTTTTATTTCATCACCTTTAATGGATTTTGTTTATGATTATAAAACTCGCACTAAATGTAAGTTTTGGAATTTCAGATATTTTTTTATGTTTCTTAAATATGTAAAATAATGTACAACACAACAAATCCTTTGTTGAACCATTTATCTTGGTGTGCTGTTTAAGATAATTGATGTTGATAACTTTAGAGTTGTTCGCTGTCATGTTAATGTTGTATTTTTTCTCACATTTATCTTTTACTGTGATACTGTATAGTGTTGACCTAATGAGATTAATCCTCTATTGAGGGTGCCCCCCTGGGATTTTCAAACAGAACTGAAATATATTGTACACTTAGTTTCACATATTTTAAGGAACTCGCTCATTTCGGTTTGAAAACTTCCTCAACTGAAATGGTGTTGTATCAGTGTGACACAAGGAATATATGATACATAGTTTTATGTGAGAAAGAGATACCTAAACAATGGAGCTCCACTCAATACTTACCTTCTTACCTAGTGCCCTTAATAGGTCAAATACAGTATCTATGTTTCATGCACAACTTTTGTTACTCTTTCAACTGCATCCATACAAAAGTTTATTCTGCACCCAGTCAATAGAACATACAGTTATGGATGGAAAGAAAAAAACGATATAATAGCTCATAAAAAGGGATGAAATTTATGTTTAGATTGAAACAAATTTTTAATATATTTTTTTTCTAACAAATTAATTTAGAACATAATGAACTTGCATTATCCTTTCTTACAACAGATGCTGGATGTGCAGCCTCTACCACCCCGGCCAATCCTGGTCCTCCGACTGCTGAGACACGACCTCCAATCCAGTTTACGCCACAGTCCGAGACGGAGAAACGGATAATGGAAATTCTGAACAACACAGCTAAAGGCCTAGCCAAAGCTACAGACAAACCTGACGCCTCCAAGTCACAAGATGCCAGTAAATCTCCTGGTTCTGCTACTGGGTCTGATAAAAAGACGGAAACCACACAAGCAAAGGATGGCACCGTGACTTCTTCACCTGCTGGCAGTATTGTACCATCTCCTGGTGGAGCAGGACAAACAGCACCCCCAGGTCCAGGTCAGACGCTGCCTCACCCATCAATGATGGTACGACCCCCCGGAGCACCAAGTGGTCTCGGTAATCCTGAAATGTACTCAAATCAGAGACCTCCTGGTCATCCTCAACAGCCACAAGGTCCTCCACAATCACTACCAGGAGCATCAGTGGCAGGACCAATGCCATCACAGCAGCCGCCACCACACGTGGCTTCTGGCCATCCGGATACACATGTGGAGGGTGAGGAGAGTCATACAGAAAGTGAGCCTATCATGCCAATGAATGTCATGATCCAGCAAACCATGTCACAGCGGGCGCAGGGCCCTCCTCAATCACCACACACACTTCACGAGGGTGGTCAGTCAGGGAAGGAGCAGGAACCGCACACTGGCATTACAGGCATTCAGTCGGTGGTACCTAACAGCACACCAACAGGACCATACCAGTATTCCAATCAGCAGGTCCCATCAGGGCTACCACCTCATATGTCCCAGATGGGACCAATGGCACAAGGACCACATGGCCACAATGCACAAAAGCAGGGCATGCCACCGCGTAGTCCACATGCGGCCAGCATGCAGGAGAGACATAGTCCACACCCAGGCCAAGACAGGAAGAGCCCACATGCCGCCAGTCATAGCCCTCATCCTGGAGGTATGCAGGAGAAGAAAAGCCCTCATGCCGCAGGTATGCCTGCACATATGCCAGGCAGTGCACTAAGCCACTCGGATCAGCATAACATACACATGCAGGGAATGTCTGAACGAAAGAGTCCACACAGTGCAGGCCAGTATTTGGGTATAGTTCATGATCATCACAGTCCTCGACAAAGTCCTGTCGGTCCACACTCTGACAGGCAGAGTCCCCGCCAAGCTATGCAGGGAGGGCCCTACATGGGGATGTCGTATGATCATATCAGCCCACGGCAGAGTCCACATCCCATCGGTCAACACATGGACAGACAGAGCCCAAGACAACAAGCTGGACCATACCCTGACAGACAGGGTCCATATGGCGCCATGATGGAGAGACAAAGTCCACATGCCCTTGAAAGACAAAGTCCAAACTCTGCTGGAAGTCCTAGAGGAGCAGGAGGTGACCTCAGACAGTCACAGCAGGACAAGTCTGCCATCAGGCAATCTCAGCCAACATCTACAGAAAGGATGTCGCCCAGAGCCCAAGGCCCTGCTTTTCCATACGGACAATTTCCTCAGATGGGACCTGGAGCTGTAAGGTACCAAGGTCCAGGTGGGAAGCCTCATTCTTCTACCCCTCCTAGTCAGCCAGGTACACAAGTACCACCTGGTTATATGGGTCCTAGGGGACCGCCTGGCCATCACAGGCAAATTAGTCCCGGGCCTGTCGGGTCGCCAGGCCACGCAGGACAACCAAACTACGCTAATCCACGCGGTCCACGTCCACAGAACTTTCTCCATTTATCAGATTCTCAGATGCGTATGATGAATCCTCAGCAGCAGGGACCACCTCCTCCTGGAGGGTCACATGGACAATTGCAACATCAGCAGCCTCCTTCACATAATACCTCTAGCGCTTCTCCTGTATCTAGTCAGCCAACTACCCAAACAACAGAAGCTAATAAAAATACACATCAAGACTGTACTGATGGTATTCATTGTGGCACACCGCCACCTTCAGAAAAATGTACTGACGGTATTCATTGTGGCACACCGCCACCTTCAGAACAATGTACTGACGGTATCCATTGTGGCACACCACCACCTTCAGAAAAGTGTACTGACGGTATTCATTGTGGCACACCGCCACCTTCAGAAAAGTGTACTGACGGTATTCATTGTGGCACACCGCCACCTTCAGAAAAATGTACTGATGGTATTCATTGTGGCACACCGCCACCTTCAGAAAAGTGTACTGACGGTATTCATTGTGGCACACCGCCACCTTCAGAACAATGTACAGACGGTATTCATTGTGGCACACCACCACCTTCAGAACAATGTACAGATGGTATTCATTGTGGCACACCGCCACCTTCAGAAAAATGTACTGATGGTATTCATTGTGGCACACCACCTCCTTCAGAACAATGTACTGATGGTATTCATTGTGGCACACCGCCACCTTCAGAAAAATGTACTGACGGTATCCATTGTGGCACACCCCCGCTTCACAACCAAGGAGTTTGTTCAGATGGTATTCATTGTGGCACACCGCCACCTTCAGAAAAATGTTCAGATGGTATTCATTGCGGGACTCCACCTCCTGAAAACCAACAAGGAGTTTGTTCAGACGGTATTCATTGTGGCACACCACCGCCTCAAAACCAACAAGGAGTTTGTTCAGACGGTATTCATTGTGGCACACCACCTCCTGAAAACCAAGGAGTTTGTTCAGACGGTATTCATTGTGGCACACCGTCACCACCTGAAAACCAAGGAGTTTGTTCAGACGGTATTCATTGTGGCACACCACCTCCTGAAAACCAACAAGGTGTTTGTTCTGACGGTATTCATTGTGGCACACCGCCGCCTCAAAACCAAAAAGGAGTTTGTTCAGACGGTATTCATTGTGGCACACCGCCACCACCTGAAAACCAACAAGGAGTTTGTTCTGACGGCATCCATTGTGGCACACCACCTCCTGAAAACCAACAAGGTGTTTGTTCTGACGGTATTCATTGTGGCACACCGCCCCCTCACAACCAACAAGGAGTTTGTTCAGACGGTATTCATTGTGGTACACCACCTCCTGAAAACCAACAAGGAGTTTGTTCTGACGGTATTCATTGTGGCACACCGCCGCCTCAAAACCAACAAGGAGTTTGTTCAGACGGTATTCATTGTGGTACACCACCTCCTGAAAACCAACAAGGAGTTTGTTCAGACGGTATTCATTGTGGCACACCGCCACCTCCTGAAAACCAACAAGGAGTTTGTTCTGACGGTATTCATTGTGGCACACCGCCGCCACAAAACCAAGGAGTTTGTTCTGACGGTATTCATTGTGGTACACCACCTCCTGAAAACCAAGGAGTTTGTTCAGACGGTATTCATTGTGGCACACCGCCACCACAAAACCAAGGAGTTTGTTCAGACGGTATTCATTGTGGAACTCCGCCCCCTGAAAAACAAGGCGTTTGCTCAGATGGAAAACATTGTAATACGCCACCAACTTCATCTGATCAGAATACATCAGGTGTTATTCCAATTCCCCAAAGTGGAACTAATGCACAAATGGATGCCAGTTCTAATGCAACAGATGCAGGCACATCTGTTAACACAAATGATCAGCTCTCTGTGCCTGTTTCCAATCAGGGTGCTGAAAATAAGGTTCAGTCACAAAGTCAGTCTTCCCCAATTTCTAAAAACGTCCCCGTCAACATATTCAAACCTATCGCTCCTCCTGCTGTGGTCACCACTAATCTGTCCACTGGTCCGGAACCTATTGCTCCTCCTGCTGTGGTCACTACCAATCTGTCCGCTGGTCCGGAACCTATTGTAGTGACCACTGTGGTACATCCCACTGGACAGGTTCGTATGGAGGGGATGGGTCCCTCGCCTCAGCCTCCTGTTGCTGTCCTTCCCAGTAACACACCACGGTCATATGCTGGCCTTCCCTCGTCTGAGGTACCGCCTCAGCAGCATCAGACCCTTGTGCCGTCATCAGGATCCGCGTTCACAGGGGAAGTGGTACCTGCACCAAGACCTACACACATAAACATCACTCCAAATACTGCTCCGGAAACCTCGGCCAGTCTCGTGACGTCGGCGGTCCCTCCGGCACCAAGTCACACATCTGACACAGTTGTAACCGCGACAACACAGCCAGCACTTCCAAGCCCTATCCAAGGTGGTGGCTCTGCAGAATCTCAGGGTACCAACACATCTGTATCTAATCTACCACCTTCCAATATTTCACCACCAACTTCACTGTCAGCTGTGTCATCTGTTAATTCACCATCTACGCACATATCTAATTCAGTCTCCCAGCCCAAGGAGCAGACACATTCATCCAATCAGAGTGAAGCTGTAAATCCGTCCACTGATACACCAGTTGCCTTAAATCCAGCGTCGGAAACTCAGTCGGTGCCCACACCTTCCACGAGTCCTAGAGGTTCTTTAACAAAAATGCCACAGACAACAGAAGGTCCTACGGTACCACCGATGCAACATTCGGACAAAAGTCTCTCGAATGTGTCCATAGCCACACAAAGTTCACAAGCAAATAAGATGCCTTCATCAACTGAAGGTCTCCAGGCGGCCCATTTATCATCTTTGACTCAGGCGTCTCAAATGCCATATGGATCTCAATCTACACAACAGAGTATGCCTGTGCCGCTGTCTGCTCCGGGATCCATGCCGCAACATTTACCTCCTGATTCTGCAGGTGCCTCTGTGAAACATGGTATGCCACATCCCCAGCATGCCGAGAGACACCCTGGATTCATGCCTTCGATGTCCCTGGCAGCAGGTATGCCTGGTCATCCTCCAGGTATGGCCCTGTCATCAGCAGCCACTGCTCTGCAACAGATGGCCAGTATTGTACCAACCAGCTACTCTGCAATCCCAGGCATGCCTCCTGCATCTTCGGGGGAAACTCCGGACTCAAAGTCACATCCAGCTCTGCTTGCATCAAAGCAACAGGTATTGTTCTCACAAACGATGGATCATTCTCCAGTATCTGCATCCATACAGAGCTCCACAGCCTCGTCAACCGGACCATCAACATCAGTATCTGGGCCAGCAGGCCAAGCTCAGTCCTCTTTTCCACATATGTATCCAGGTGGCCAAAAGGGTCCAATTCCAAGACAGATGATGCCATCAGCATCCATGCCAGGACCAAACACCTCAATGGCAGGTTCTAGACCAGGGCCTCACCAGGGTATGGTCCCGAACTACCCGATGGGGCAAGGCATGCCCAGAATGCCGCCTCACACTAGAATGGGTATGATGGGTCCTGACCAAAGGCCCTCACAGATGTCCATGATGGGGCAAAGACCATATCCACCGCAGGGAGGAAGGCCGCCACCAGGCCTGCAGCACATGCCTCCACATCAACGAATGAAGATGCCACCTGGGTATCCACAGTACAACATGCCACCTCACATGCAGAGGATGCCACCACCAATGATGCGGCCCGAGCAAATGCAAGCAGATGGGGTGCCGATGTCGTCTCACATGGGACCACAAGGGATGATGGATTCCATGGGAGAACAGTATCCCCCTGGTTCTATGTCTTCAATGGCCAGCCATCAGCATATGCCACACCCACCCTACTCTAGTGCACCCCCAGGTACCCCCCAGTTGGTCGCTTCTAACCAGCAGATGGAGAACATGATGCGTATGAGATATCCCATGGGGCCAGGCTTTCCTCCAAGAATGCCTGCTCACATGACAGGCATGCCCCCTGGATCTGGAGGCAATCCGCCTGGTGGTCCAAGGTTTCAGGAACACTTGGTAGCTATGGCCAATAAGATGTCGCCTCAGACTTCCGAGGCTGGGCCTCCTTACATGGGTGTGCACTCTCAAATGCAAGATCGGGCAGGCAACCCAGGAGTACTGATGACGGCTCTGTCCACTGTACCCATCACAACCTTGACACCATCGCTTCCAGGGTCGGTCACTCCCTCATCCATCTCGGGACCAAATCAGACGCCACCGATGCCACACCCAAGCCCATCACCATCTCGAACACCTTCCAGGACACCCTCCCGCGCTAGCTCCAACCCCAGTCCACAGTCGAGTATTCACATGCACACGCCTACCTCGCCCAGTATTAAGACAGATATGATGATGAGTGGGCCGGATGGTATAGCTCGACAGTTGTCCGGGGAAATGCGCATCAAAGAGGAGCCCATGGACATCTCCCAGAAACCCCCTGGTAAGTTCAACACCCTGGTGTGTGTATATATTCTGATTGGTTGAATTTACAACCTGGTATGTGTAAGATATTATGATTAGTTTAATTCTGAATGGTGTCTGTGCCTGCTGTACATTATAAATGTATTATTACCAAGCTATTGTCAACATCTATGTAACAGTTATATTCATTCTTGTGTAAACGAGGGCTTCTCATAACGTATTTGGGACTAATCGAATGAGACCAGGTATCACAAACCGAGGGAAAAGATACTTTGGTTGACAAACAACAGGATTCCACGGGGGGAAAATTGAGTAAAAATGATGGGAAATAATGAACATGATGATATCTAGGCCAGGGTAAAGAGAAATGTATTTTATTTTGTAGGCATGCTGACAGAGGAAGAGGACCTTAAGATCAGACAGAATGCCATCCTCAAGCAGCTACTGGGCACAGCAGGGATGAATGCATTCAAGAAACAGATGTTGCCGGGGTCAGCTGATGGGACACCTTTGGTTAGTATTTCCAGGAGATGCTAAACTGTAGTCACATAAAGTTAAATAAAGTGAAATTAGGAATACAGGTAATCACACGTTTTTCAGGGCCTTTGGCCCTTTGATTGTTAAAGTGTCTTGAAACTGAAGAATGAATTAAGGTTTGCTCATAGCTTCAGTATACAATTTGCTGAAAATACTGTAATATTATACTGAAGCTATAAGCAAACCTTAATATTACAGTACTGCAGCAAATTGTATTTCGCCATTACCCAATGTAATTATAGGAATCGGAGGATGGGTCTCCAGTACAGTTGACACCAGAGCAACAACGACAGCTGGAAATGATAGAGCAGATGCCTCTGTTGAAAGAAGCAGAGATCTCGGCCGAAGAATGGGACATCAAAACTCCAGAGGAGAAGGAAAAGATCCTAGGTAAATAGTGTTGGAGCCATTGATTGAGACTTTTTCACGATTTTATAACACAAGTGATGTAAAGTAAAAGGTAATTGAAAATATATTTTGTCACATAATTTTGTTGGGGAATATATCTTAATAAAAACTGAAATATAAAATACAGTTTAACCTTCTGAAGACACCTACCTGCCTATAACTCTGTAAATGCTCTGTAAGCACTAGCGGTCTGTTAAGACTTTTGCTCACACGCTTGGGCAGTTTCAGAAGGTTACACTGTAAAATTAATCCTATGAAAATTCTTATATCTTATAGAGGGTCTTGTCCTTGCAGAAATGAGGAAGCAAGAGTATGAAGCCAAGCGGAAGGAGTTTGAGGAAACAAGGAAAGCCAAACGCAAGTCGGGCGAGACACGAAAGAGGAAGAAGAAGAAACAGCAAGAACAGCCAACCCAGCAGCCTCCGGGAGAAGGGGGAGATCAAATGGTGATGGCTGCTCCAGTACCGCCCATGGTGGACGGTCAAGTTCCTCCTCCTGTCCAAGGCCCTGTCCCTCCTGTACCTGTCCCAACACAGCCACAGCCGAAGAAAAGGCAGAGGAAGAGCAAGGCCAAGAATGCAGACACCTCGAAGGACAAGGACAAAGATGTGAAGCTGGAGGGTTTCTTCAGCAGCTTAGGCTCACTACCAGTCGTGCCCCTTCAGGAACCTCGTGTTGGCAGTTTCTTTTCCATCAGTCCAGTTCATGGTAGCGCTGCATTACTCACAGGTGAAGTGTTTACTATCACTAAGCATTATCCTAAAACAGAAGCTTGGTCCCGCTTTCTCATAGTCTTCAAATAAAATCTTTGGCCGTAACCTTTTCACCGTTACAGATTATACTTCGGCACTGCCCTCCATAAATTCTTGACACACTTTTTGACTTGCTGGTATATGATTAGCAATTTGAATAAGAAATAAAAGTCAATTTGTCTGGGACTATTTTTTGCACATTCTTCAAAAAATATCCTGCCACCTTCAAGTAACCGGGTGGTTCAAAGACCGAACTGTTGTAAAAAATACATTGAAAATGTCTGTTTTTACATAGATTTTGTATCATAAAACTGATAAATAAGAATTGTATTTCCAGACTTATTTTTCTTCTAAATTACATAAAAATGCCACAATAATGCAAAAATGTCACATTTTCAGTATTTTCCAATATTCATCTTCGGAATAAGTTTAACTGATTATTTCAATGTTTTGTCTGAAATTTGTCTGAAGGAGGGTAGTACATCTCCCTCACAAGGTACAAAATACACAGAATTTAGGTCACTGTGACCCTGATGTCAATGTCAAAGTCCAGCCAATTTCTTCTTATATTGCTACTAATAAATATTTAACATTATGAAAGCAATCAAAATGAAAGAAGTCATTCAACTGAAATGGAGGGTTACTGAGTGGAAGTTCAGATATTTTATAATATGATATTTCAAATGATCTATATGTTGATATCTCAGGCAACCTTTTGGCTTTTAACCCAATGTCTGATATTGACTAACAGAAATAAGCTAATAGATGATTCTAATTGTCTTACAGGTGAAAATCAGCTAAAAGGAACATTTGGTGCCTCATACCTCGAGGGTGTTGCCGATTATTATGGCAGTACACTGTTGGTTGGATTACCTCCCCTAGAGTCATTTATGGGACTGTCTCGACAGCGTGACATCGAAACACGAAGAAAGTACATCACTGATGGCCATGATCGACTAGGAGTTGGTACGTTTCCTCACTTGTTATACCCCCGCAACAAAGTTAGGGGGGTATACTGGAATCAGGTTGTCTGTCCATCCGTCCGTCCGTCTGTAGACGCATTTTGTCCGGATAACTCCTCCTAAACCGATGGGCCAATTCCGATGAAACTTCACACAAATATTAATGATCATGTGTAGATGTGCATGCCACTTTATTTTTCTCAAAATTATGGTTGCTATGTTAACTGGTCACTATAAACAGGTTTTCCGATAAGAACCATAACTTTAAGTTTGTCCGGACAACTCCTCCTAAACCGAAGGGCCGATTTCAATGAAACTTCACACAAATATAGAGGACCATACATAAACGTGCATGCCACTTTCTTTTTTTTCTTCAAAATTATGGTTGCTATGGCATCTGGTCACTATAAACAGGTTTTCCGATAAGAGCCATAACTTTATGCTTGTCCGGAAAACTCCTCCTAAACCGAAGGGCCGATCTCAATGAAACTTCACACAAATATAGAGGACCATGTATAGATGTGCATGCCTCTTTATTTTTCACAAAATTATGGTTGCTATGGCAACTGGTCACTATAAACAGGTTTTCTGATAAGAACCATAACTTTAAGTTTGTCCAGACAACGCCTCCTAAACCGAAGGGCCGATTTCAATGAAACTTCACACAAATATAGAGGACCATACATAGATATGCATGCCACTTTCTTTTTTTTCGAAATTATGGTTGCTATGGCAACTGGTAACTATAAACAGGTTTTCCTATAAGAGCCATAACTTTATGCTTGTTCGGACAACTCCTCCTAAACCGAAGGGCCGATTTCAATGAAACTTCCCACAAATATAGAGGACCATGGGTAGATGTGCATGCCACTTTCTTTTTCTCAAAATTATGGTTGTTATGGCAACTGGTCACTATATAACTGGGTTATCTTAGTTAGCCTCTAATTAACAGTTCCAATTCACCATTGACTCGTGCAGATTGCGGGGGTATTAGTCAGCCATCCTGGCGACAGTTCTAGTTCATCCTGTGCAACAAGCCATAGGAATGATCACTCTTCCATCTAGATATAAAACTCACAACAACCCAAAAATAGTATAGGTTTACTGTTCGGACATCATAATAACCCCAAAATAGTATAGATTTACTGTTAAGACATCATAATAACCCAAAAATAATATAGATTTAGTGTTGGGATATCACAATAACCCCAAAATAATATAGATTTACTGTTAAGACATCATAATAACCCAAAAATAATATAGATTTAGTGTTGGGATATCACAGTAACCCAAAAATAATATAGATTTACTGTGTTAAGACATCATAATAACCCAAAAATAATATAGATTTAGTGTTGGGATATCACAATAACCCCAAAATAATATAGATTTACTGTTGGAAAGTCAAAACAACCCATAAAATGATACAGATTCAATGTTGGGACATCATGATCAACCCAAAATTAACGAATTTAGTGTTGGGATATCATAATCATCCTCATTTAGAAGCCAGCAAAATATATAGAAATAATGAATGTGTCTTTGCCTTCATATCCATATTTCAATATTTTACTGGATATAAAGTAAAAACTAAATGACAGCTTAGATAAGATGCTGTGTTTACCAATTCTGACAACCAGACAAATATTGTTATACTGATTTTGATTTCCAGGAGGCCAGTCAGACTCTCAGAGGTACCAGTTGGCCCAGAACCAAGACCTTCAGAATAGATACATGATGCAGGGCCACCCGTCACAGCAAAACCAACAGCAGAACCATCCGATGTTCGGAGCCCAAATGATAGGATCGCGCGATAAACCTGTGCTACCTGCTCTGCCTCCTCCTCCGAGGATTGAATCAAGACTTGACCTTTTTTCTAGGTAAGGTTCAGAGAAAATGTTGTATGGTCAGTATAACTCTTATATAGCATCAGTTCCAAAGAGCTGAGGTCATGACTTGTCATCTCCCATCTGTCTGTGTAAACAATACATCATTGTCATATTCTTCCTGAATGGTCAATGGTAGATATGGGACGTCCATTAACGAGTAAGGCATAGCCCTGTAGTTTGCCTTCAGCTAAATTCAAACCCAAGTAATATAAAAATAATTTGATAATTTTTGATGATTAATTGTGAAAAGCAAAATGACTTTCAAAACCATGTCAGTTTGCCAGGCGGCCAGTTAACTTTTGTGCATTTATATATTGATTTTCATCAGGAAGACATGGACCGTTGACCATTAATTAACAGGATGTCACTAAAGCAAGTTTGACTTTATATGACTCTGGTGTGAAATTATAGAGATACTTTACGTAATTTACAATCTACTGTCGCAATTCACATCCATGTCTTGTCTCGGTATTGTAGAGGAAGTGATAGCCCAGAAACTGTGATATCGTCATCATCTCCTGAGCATGGATTTGGTGAAGTGGAGGAAGAGTATCCAATGTTACGACCTATTGACCCTGCTCCCATTGACGACCGAGCGTCACCTTCCATGCCTCTTGTGCAACCTGTTGTGGTGAAGGCATCGCCCATCCGACCGAAGTCTGCAGATCCACAATTTGAAATGCCAGAGAAAATGTATGGTCATCCTCGACCATTCCTAGACAGTGATATGATGGACAAGAAATGGGGTTATGATCCAATGTCACTATCTGGTAAGGAAAATGATATGACCCAGAGTCTGACATCTTCACTTACCAAACCTTTCCGAGATGCTGATCTGAAGCAGGACATATCCGTAACAGTGACATTGTCGGCAAAATCTGCCGAAGATATTGGTGGTGTGTTGTCCACCATAGCAGAACTTCTGAAGATCGCCGTGCCGCCAACTTATGAAGTGAGCAGAAGTCCTTCACCAGACACATACAAATCTCTTACTAAACGTAAGTATGATGTAAGGCAGGAGTGAAGAATCTTCCTAGAGTGGAAAAGGGCTGGACTTCTAAGATAACAAAAATACAAACATGTAATAAGAACTATCGTGTGTTTACAGGAATGTGGTATTAGAAATAATCAAGGTATTCTTAAGGAAAGTTTTAGAATAGACTGGGGTCAAAGGTGTGATATGTAGACTAGTTTGAGGTCAAAGGTGTGATATGTAGACTAATATTTATCATGGTTGTCTGGGTCAAAGGTGTGATATGTAGACTAGTCTGGGGTCAAAGGTGCGATATGTAGACTAGTTTGAGGTCAAAGGTGTGATATGTAGACTAATATTTATCATGGTTGTCTGGGTCAAATGTGTGATATGTAGACTAGTCTGGGGTCAAAGGTGCGATATGTAGACTAGTTTGAGGTCAAAGGTGTGATATGTAGACTAGTCTGGGGTCAAAGGTGCGATATGTAGACTAGTCTGGGGTCAAAGGTGCGATATGTAGACTAGTCTGGGGTCAAAGGTGTGATATGTAGACTAGTCTGGGGTCAAAGGTGCGATATGTAGACTAGTCTGGGGTCAAAGGTGCGATATGTAGACTAATATTTACCATGGTATGTCTGGGGTCAAAGGTTATGTAGACTAATATTTACCATGGTATGTCTGGGGTCAAAGGTGCGATATTTAGACTAATATCATGGTATGTCTGGGGTCAGAGGTGTGACATGTAGACTAATATTTATTTAAGCATTGAACGGCTTTCAGTTGGCATTCATAGTCGATATGAATGCCAACTGAAAGCCGTTCAATTCTTATATTTACCATCTGCGATTTTTTATTTGTCATGCGATTTTTGTTTTGAAATTTTCAAATTCAAATTTCCCGCGCTTACGAGTAGCAGAGATCACTTCCTGTTGGCAGTTCATAGGCTGGTGAACTCGCAACTGAATTGGTAGGGTTATATAGTGGCAGTGCCATACAATGGTAAATATAATGGTATGTTTGGGGTCAGAGGTGTGATATGTAGACTAATATTTATCATGGTATGTCTGGGGTCAAAGGTGTGACGTGTAGACTAATATTTATCATGGTATGTCTGGGGTCAAAGGTGTGACATGTAGACTAATATTTATAATGGTATGTTTGGGGTCAGAGGTGTGATATGTAGACTAATATTTATCATGGTATGTCTGGGGTCAAAGATGTGATATGTAGACTAATATTTATCATGGTATGTCTGGGGTCAAAGATGTGATATGTAGACTAGTCTGGGGTCAAAGGTGCGATATGTAGACTAATAGTTATCGGTCTTAGATATTTAAGGTTTATATACATTTCTATATTGTTCAACAGACAAGGAACAGGCTGTTAACATCCACTCCCTCATCAAGGCCAAACCCAAGTTCTGTCGCCACTGTCAGACTGTTGTGATGGACGGTGGGGTGAGGAAGCGACGATCAGAGATTCCCTGTCTCAAGAAAGAGGACCAGTTTACATTCAAGGTAATTACTACTGGAATGTTTGATGTTAAAACACTTGTACAATTGGAATTAATTTATATAGCTTACAATCTATCATCTAATTTCAACCAAATGTCTTATAATTTCAAACACTCTGCTCAGCTCGAAGTAAAAATTCTACATGAAATATTCTTGATTACCTCGAATGAATTCTACATGAAATATTCTTGATAACCTCGAATAAATTCTACATGAAATATTCTTGATTACCTCAAATAAATTCTACATGAAATATTCTTGATAACCTCGAATAAATTCTACATGAAATATTCTTGATTACCTCAAATACTTTGAATATGTCAAAGTTTGTTCATGACTTTGAGATTGTGAGGTTCGCCTGTAGCTCATACTGATCTTCTGACCCTGTATG
This sequence comes from Pecten maximus, assembly GCF_902652985.1. Taxonomy (NCBI): domain Eukaryota; kingdom Metazoa; phylum Mollusca; class Bivalvia; order Pectinida; family Pectinidae; genus Pecten; species Pecten maximus. The sequence continues at coordinate 46,527,251 of NC_047016.1, forward strand.
TACATGGTAACTGACATCTGTATTTAACCATCAGGATATAGAGGATGAAGAAGTGACGTTCTGTACCTCCGACTGCTGTAGCCAGTATATAGCTATCTGTCAGATGATACAGCCTCACCCTAAATCAGTGGAGATGAAGGAGGAGACCATGGACCCGCTGCCTCCTCCCCAGGTCTCTACACTAGTCAGTCCAGTGAAAACCTTTGACATGTCCAGCCCGCTGACCGACACTTCTACATTGTCGGGTAACGAGGCTCCTCCCGTACCATCCACTCCGACGACGCCCACGTCTTCTGGTGTGTCCACACCAACAGTCACACCTACCACGCCTGTCAGACAGAAGTCTGAGGAAAAACTACAGAAAAAACTCAAACGCAGCAATAGCTACTATGATAAGGTAAAAATTCATTTACCTGTGTGATGATAACATCATCATCTACTGCATCAATGTATTTTAGCTTGCTTGCCCAAAGAAGGAATGTTTCATTGTGATCAACATCAGGATCTAAATTAACTTCGAAACTCTCAGGAATAAAAAATTTCAACAAAGCATTCTTTGCATAAGCTCAATTCAGGTCCACTAGGCCTCTTGTATAGTTTAAATATTGGTCATATTATTGTACATGGTAGAATAGAATAACTGACTGCTCTCTAATGTAGGTAGGTGGATTATCAAGGCCACATCACCTACCAGACAATGATGTAACACACAGTTGGATTTTGTAGAACATCTTATATAATGTATATTTTGATGTAAGATCAGCCACTTTTGTTTGTGTATGTGACGATATTTCATTTTGTCCTCAGCCATTGGAGAAGAAATGGAAGGGAAAACGGTACAAGTATGTTCAGAATGATGTTGTGGAGAGCCTGGGCGTGGCGCCAGGCATGCCCGAGATAGAGGTGGATGTGGTATGTAGCACACTCGGTTTAAATTCTTTTGAAAATGAGGATATTCATACCTGTTATTTTGTAATTGAATGAATATTTAACTCACCTTGTGATGAATCAGTGCAGAAGAGTGATCCAGGCCCATTGGGCCTCTTGATTATTTAAAGTATTGTTCTCTTTGCTAAATTGTGTTCAATGTTATAAAAAAAAACTTATAGATTTTAGAGTATTTCATCTTCCCATGATTTGACTAGACAATGAAGTAAATTTTCTATATGGTGAATCAGAGAATCAGATACACAATATAGACAATGAGGTAGATTTTCTTTATGGTGAATCAGATACACAATATAGACAATGAGGTAGATTTTCTTTATGGTGAATCAGATACACAATATAGACAATGAGGTAGATTTTCTTTATGGTGAATCAGATACACAATATAGACAATGAGGTAGATTTTCTTTATGGTGAATCAGATACACAATATAGACAATGAGGTAGATTTTCTTTATGGTGAATCAGATACACACGAGGGATTGTTTATTACAGCTATGGAAGGCCCTAGGGACCATAATCGTGCCAGACCCACTACCTGTGGACAACAGAGTGTGTGCTTTCTGTCAGGTTGGTGGTGATGAAACCACTGACGGGCCAGGCAGGTATGTAGCTATGTATATATATAGATATATATATAAGAAAAAGAGATCTGTCCTTGCGAAGGTGAATGTATAAAAAATAACAAAAAATCAAGACTTTGCCGCAAAGCTTTTCTGCCCTCTCAGATTTCCTCAGGCAGTGTTATATATATATATACATGTATATATATATGGAGACTGCACTGAGATGGGAATAATAATGTTAGATTCATTATAATGTAAAAACATTGTTCAAAGTAACAGATCTCGATACAATACCTTATGGGGGTGTACAATTACTTTGATGAACCAGTTGAAATATTGTGATCGATTCACGGTTCATCTCTAGTGAGAGCTGATGGATGGGGGTTCTTTTAGGACATCTTGGCAATGCTTCTATCTCTGCCATTTTTTTCCAGGATGTTGAACATGGATGTTGATAAATACATCCATCTGAACTGTGCCCTGTGGTCATCAGAAGTGTACGAGACCCTGAACGGTGCCCTGATGAATGTTGACATAGCCTACACCCGTGGCCTGCGGACGGAGTGTGTCGTCTGTAAAAACATGGGTGCTACACTGGAATGCTTCAAGTCTAGATGTGGCAATTTCTATCATGTTGGCTGTGCAAACAAACAGGGCTGTATGTTCTTCCAGAATAAGGTAAGAACTAATATGCAATATATATATAAAATGAACCTAGATTTATAATGATATAGGTAGTTATAGATGTGTCTCTCCATCTACATTTAGGGTTTTGAGGATTTTCCGGAATCCATAAATTCAAATCTTATGTGAAATTTCACATGGTTAAACCAAGTACAAGTAATATGTTTATAGATGGGATACAAGGTTTTGTGGAAGCTGCCAAGGTAAAAATACAAAAAAGCAGACATACTCTCAAGGAAGTGAAGATATGAACATTTCCTTGAAAAATGAATCATACGACCTTGATAGGTCATAGAATAGCTTCTAATATGGTTTGACCAGATCTGTACTGACACTCGGTAAGGGAGGTATATAGGGACTGGTCAGTGTTCTAATGTCGAGTGTACATGTATGTAATGATATATAACAGTGGACTAAGGCAGTGTTATACATTACAGACATTACTGTGTCCTGCCCACGCTCCCAAGCTAACTCCAGACAATGTACTGGAATCCTTGGTGGTACATCGCCGTGTGTACATCAACCGTGACGAGGACAAACAAGTGGCCAGGTAGGGAAATCTCACTACAGTAGTCAACTAGTCATGAAAAAGCAAATAATTTTTTCCCCAATCTGTCATATACAGCATCTCTGACATTGAACTTCATATAAAATCAAATGAATGTCACTATCGCCAGCTCACCTACATTATGGATACCAGTCTGATAAAATGAGAAAGTAATCTTTGTAAATCATGAAACATGCTGGAATCATCAATTGTTTTAACAAAAATTCCAGGCAAAATTTATCAAAACTTTGGCTGAGTGTATTTCAACAAAGAATGCATGCATGTATAAAAAAATCTTTTTATCAATAATCCTAAAAATAGTTTCACCCTTGTCTGCCATGTCAAGATAGCTGGATTGTGTGAGGAAATTATACATAGAATAGTACACATTGTTATATTGCTGTTTTGTGTTGTAGTATGGTACATCGTCAACAGGATAGTACACATTGTTATATTGCTGTTTTGTGTTGTAGTATGGTACATCGTCAACAGGATAGTACACATTGTTATATTGCTGTTTTGTGTTGTAGTATGGTACATCGTCAACAGGATGGTACACATTGTTATATTGCTGTTTTGTGTTGTAGTATGGTACATCGTCAACAGGATGGTACACATTGTTATATTGCTGTTTTGTGTTGTAGTATGGTACATCGTCAACAGGATGGTACACATTGTTATATTGCTGTTTTGTGTTGTAGTATGGTACATCGTCAACAGGATGGTACACATTGTTATATTGCTGTTTTGTGTTGTAGTATGGTACATCGTCAACAGGATGGTACACATTGTTATATTGCTGTTTTGTGTTGTAGTATGGTACATCGTCAACAGGATAGTACACATTGTTATATTGCTGTTTTGTGTTGTATGGTACATCGTCAACAGGATAGTACACATTGTTATATTGCTGTTTTGTGTTGTAGTATGGTACATCGTCAACAGGATAGTACACATTGTTATATTGCTGTTTTGTGTTGTAGTATGGTACATCGTCAACAGGAGGGTAACTTCACCCTGAGGGTGGGCTCACTAATCCTACACAGTATAGGGCATTTGATGCCCTACCAAATAATCAGTGCTAAATACCACACTCGGGACTACATCTACCCGGTAAGTATGGAACCACATCCTGGAGATAATTGGTTTGATTGTACAGTTCAAATATCTTCAGACCTGTAACAAATCCAGTTTTCTTGTAACAGAGCTTACACTTTGGGTTTAAATTCAAAAATGAAATTAATATGTAAATCAAGCTGGTTTTATGTTTGAATGAGATTTTTACAATGAAAACCGTTAATCACCAAATTTGTCTCTCTAGGTCGGCTACAAGTCGAGTCGGTTTTATTGGAGCATGCGACGACTTTACAAGCGTTGTCGATACGTCTGCAGCATTTTTGAGAATGAAGGTCAGGCGGGATTTAAGATCCAAGTGGTTGAGCGTGGATTTGAGGACCTGGTGATGGAAGATAACACACCGCGTGCTGTCTGGTCCAAGGTCTTGGAACCGCTCGACAAGATGAGGAAAAATGCAGACCTTGTCAAAATCTTCCCCAACTTCATTACGGGCGAGGAACTGTTTGGACTTACTGAGCCCACCATAATCAGGGTCCTTGAGTCGGTAAGTGGCATGTGCACATCAGAGAAGAAAAAAATCAAGATTCTGGCTGTTTTTAGTTGTTTAACAGTAATTTACAAGAAAATCTTAAGGACAGACCCAATTGCACTATTGTAGTGGTATTCCACTATAATAGCTATATATAACTATGTAAACAGTAGCAAATAACATTGCATTGCTAGAAAAGATATACAGTGGAACCTCTATAAACCGAACATGCATGGGACATGACTATTTGTTCGGTTTATAGAGGGTTCGGTTTGGAGAAGTTGATCGAAAAATGACCGGTCAAATTCTGGATATAATTGGTTGGACGATGTTTTATTAGAATGCACCCGATTACAAAACTTAGACAATTTGGATTGTCTGAATAATATGCATATTATGAAAGTTAATCAATGTTTATATTGCAGAATATATAAGAAAGGCAAATGACTATAACAATAGTTTTAAACAGTATTTTCACATGTACAACTACACTTTACGATCGGCCTACATTTTGTTACATCCGGTGAAGCTTCGTCATGTGGATGGGGCCAATAGTCCGATACAGAATATTTTACACATCAAATAATATTAAAGGGCGTGAAGATATTTTGTTTCAATATCAATTACAATTGATCAGATGATACTGGTCGTATTTCCAACATCGCTGTTGTCTAAAAAAAACATCACGGGCTTCTTTACGAAAACAACCCCTTTTGGGCCTCATTTAAATTAAATGCGAAACTCAGGCTTCTAGCTCTACTTGCATTGAGAAAATAAACGAACCGACGCGCTTCAATGAAGTGTGGCATTGTTTCATAATTGTCGTGTTGATTATACACTAGGCCTTCGGTCATAATGCACCCTTGGGGTATATATTGGATACCTGTACAAATCACCTACGTAGGTCCCGAGACAATAAGGCTTCACACAATACCTGTCACAGTTGTTGTTTCACGGTTGACTGGCCTGACCTCGTGTCATAATCGCTCAGGTAAGGCCGGTTTTCAGAAGTAATTTTTGGTATATTTTAACAGGAACCGGACACAAAATCAGACCGGTGTTCGGAATTCAGAGGGATCGGTATTTGGAAGTTTTTTAATACTATAATAAAGAAGGACCAATTCCGTACAATGACAATTCGTTCGGTATTCAGAGGTGTTCGGTTTTTAGAAGGTTCGGTTTTCGGAAGTTGCACTGTATGTTACTCGGAGCAAGAGTATGATATTTTTAACAGTGCTCTTGCTAACATACTGACATTCCATTTCTTCCCTTCAGCTTCCTGGGACTGACCAACTCAATAATTACCACTTCAAGTTTGGTCGGTCCTCTCTCATCGACATGCCCCTTCTGATTAACCCAACAGGCTGTGCTAGGACGGAGCCTAAACTACGCACCCACTTCAGAAGGTAAGTGACAGAGTGGCCCAGCAAAAAGTCTCTGTACAGGAGTTAACAAGCTGTCATTTAGCCACTCGATACAAGTAGAGACCTTGCATGAAATATAGTCTCAATGGCTATTGGATAAATGACGATATAATATAATGTTACCGCTTATCCATGTTCCAATTGACAAACAATATTATATTGTTCAACATGTAAAGATCATGTAGTCACTTATTCAACACACACCGGCCCAATGCTATATATTATGTATATACTGAGAAAACACTTTTCTTGAAATAAATTTGACAAAGAGAACGCTTTAAGGATTTGTACCATAAAATTTCAGTTATATAGATCCCTAAAAAGTTTAAGTTTTTTTTCAGTGAAAACAGGATCTCAATATAAAAAGCCAAAATTAGCACCCTAGTCTCTAATGTACAGTAAAAATATTGTAGTTTGTTAAAAAGGCACAATACAACATTTCTATTGCTGTGTGTTGTAACAGGCCCCACACTCTGCAGTCCAGTAACACCTCACGTTCACTGCCGACCACCGTCACTGGAGTGACCGGCGACCTCAATTCACCCTACATGAAGCAGTTTGTTCACTCAAAGTCGCAGCAGTACAGACGTCTTAAGACTGAGTGGAAAAATAATGTGTACCTTGGACGCTCCAGGATCCAGGTAAGACCTTTGACCTTTGACCTACATCAAAAAAATGGTTTGTTTGGGCATCATTTCCACACTATTTGTCAATGGAACTTAATACTTATGGGCCATCAGTTGACCTATGTAAGGTGGTGTGTCAGGTTGACCTCTGACCTACATTGAAGAAAAGTTTGTCCATTCTTGGCATATAATGTCACATTTGATAGAGGATAAATCATTAAGTTGCCTCGTTTTATGCAAGAGTTAAAATTGTTTTGATTACAAAGTTTGTTTGATGAAAAGCTTTGGAGCAAAGAAAATTAAAGATTTGGAATTTCTACCTTTGAATATATGATTTGACTGTTCATTGGGAAAAAAAATGTAACAATTATGACAAAATGATTCTTTAGGGGCTGGGATTGTTCGCTGCCAAGGATACAGAGAAGCATACCATGGTGATTGAGTACATTGGCGACCTTATCCGTAATGAGGTGGCCAATCGGCGGGAGGTGATCTACGAGGAGCAGAATCGTGGCGTGTACATGTTCCGTCATTGACAATGAGGTGGTGGTAGACGCCACCATGGCTGGTGGCCCTGCCCGCTACATCAACCATTCCTGTAACCCAAACTGTGTGGCAGAGGTGGTGGCCTTCGACAAGGAGAGCAAAATCATCATCATCACCAACCGCAAACTCACCAAAGGAGAGGAGGTAAAAACTCGTTTAGTGTCAGCTACCAGTTCAGAGCTGATGATCAGTGATGATATGTTGAGAGAATTTGTTTTAGAGTAATATTCTGTATTCTAACCTGAATTATTTTGTATTATTTACAATGTTAAGTTTCTGATATGTACCCTACAATACTTTTTTGCTTTGAGTTCAACTTATCATGTGGCCAGTTATTTTCATAGATATCAATAATCTAATTAGCAGATATTCATAGGAAGAAAGTTCAAACATGTTAATAGGATATTTACCAACAACGGGTGAGCTGGCCATGATTAAGTGCCAGTAATAGAACTAAAATTCTTCAAAAATCTCAATAATGTGTCGCGACCATCCTCCTGATAGCCCTTCGTGTGTAGATTGGTAATAAGGAGAGGTACACGTGTTTATAACTCAGGAGTGTTACCCAGAGATTTGTTATTCATTGCCGCAACGTTTTCTTTTACAGTTGACATACGACTACAAGTTTGACTTTGAAGATGAGCAACACAAAATTCCCTGCTGTTGTGGAGCACCAAACTGCCGGAAGTGGATGAACTGAACGGATGATAACAACAAAGCTACGTTTGGTGTGAACTCAAAGTCTATACATTTAAAGTTAGCATACTGTGATGGGACTTGGTACATGATCATAATGTGTGCTAGACTGATTGTAGCCTAAATCCTGATTTAAGACAACTATCTCGGACTTGACATCTTGTCCACCGATGTGTGTGCTGGACAAAATTCCCCGGATTTTCAATACTCTTGGATTCGACACAATTTACCGATTAGTGACAATTTTGACTGGATGTGTAAATTTTGATTTTTGTCTTTGGGTCAGACAGTGAATTTGTGGTGACCTTTCTCCCCTAAAGGTGACATACACCGTAATGATATATATTAAGGGGATAGTGATACAGAATAGACGATGCTGGCTGCCCGCTACTCACTTAATACAGAGCATTGTTACCAGCGAGATTTTTAAATGTTCTTTAAAAATGGCAGATGTTGAATTAGATACTCACTAGCTAACTAGTCACTGCTAAATCTTTAGTTCTTCCTTAGTTACCTGATGCAGAAAGGCACTCGCGGCAGCCATTTTGCTTATCCATGGCTGAGGCTGGTAGGATATAAACACCGCCAAGTGATACATGTAACTTTATGTAGAGTTGGTAAATTTGGCTCGTCAGGATGTACAAAACAAACGATGTTTTGTTGGATTTTATCAGTGTGACCTGTGTTTTATTTCTAAGAATGAATTATGCAAATAATCCAAACGGAGACCAATCAGCCAAATTGTGCCATTACTTCTTTTGTATTATCACCAGGTTTGTTTACTCGTAGGTGTGTGTGTGAATTGTTATGATACAACAAAGCAGTTGTTGAGTATTTGTTGGGTGTGTGTATGTGTATAAATGGCTGTAGGTGTGTATCAGTGTGTGGATATTAGCCTACCTCATCCAGTTTGTATCATACAGTACTGTAGATGGACTGATGTCTTCTCCAATGGCAGGTCAGCACTACTAGACTTGCTCTAGTCCTAGGAACGGTGTTTCAAATTTGAAGTAATTGAAGTAATATGCAGATATGAATGAAATGTTTAGGGAAGAATGTATCATATTATACAAGGATATAGGAATGAAATAAATTGTCTAGGTGAAATAATGAACCCTCTTTCCCCCCTATTGGTCCAGAATAGGCAGCTCTGATGTATTGAACTGGAAGATACTAATGTGACCAGTAGGGGACACAGGGTGTGTGATGTATATATTTGTCAGATGACATGAACAAAATTGAATTCTCAGACTTGTCAAGTATTTAACTTTCTAATTACCATTTGTGTATATGTCTAAACATAGATTTATTCCCACAATTTATCATTCTGATTTTTTTTTCTCAATGTGTATTAAGATAGTGTTGACATGGGACATGTTGGTCACTTGATATTGTAGTGTTTTTATCATTATTATTGATATTCTCTATTATTGGCGTCTTGGTCCTTGATATCATTTTTATACTTCGGATTGTGATCACGCTCACTGTAATATAAACATTTCATATATCTATATATTAAAGGTTTTTTAATTGGTTATATTTATAGAAAATGATTTACAGTCAAAGTAGCAGAGAATGAGAAAACCCGAGAGGAAACTGTTATCTATAAGAATAGATTTATGACTATCTGTTGTTATTAATTTGTGAAGTAATTCCATATTAATTGTTTTTACATTTTCTTCTTTGTTTCTCATTATGTAAATTTTATTGTTGAGTGCAGTAAGGCAAATATCAAATTGTCTGGTTCTGGCAAAAATAAAGATTTCTAACAACCCTCACTGTTTCTGAAAAAAAAACATCTGTTAAAAAATTGGTATATTCATTTGCTGTGAATTTCTATCTTCATTGTTTCCAATACAATAAGGAGTCAAAAAGGAAATGTTTTATAATTCAAGCTGATAAAAGCTTAAGAGAAAGTTTCAGGTCACTGTACAGATATGTTGTCAACATTAGTTAATGTCAATAACTTTCTTGGATGAAGTTAATCTGGTCAACAAAAATTGCATAATTAAATTTTAGTAAAACCATGGCAATTTGAACCCCCCAAAAATAAAGAATGTTATAAAAGCTACAAAAATATTAATTTAAAAGTAAACAAATATTCATTTCGAAATTTGTTTCAAATTTTTCAACTTGATTTGAAAGTTGCCAGAACCAGGCAATATGTTTTCCCCTTCTGTTTGATAACATTGATCTTGCAATATCATGTCCCCTGGATGTAGCTGTCGAGTTGACAGTGTCTACCCTGCTATAGACTAGCTGTGTGTCTGGACTGGTCCCACAATGAAGGGTAGTTAGTTGTTCTAGTGCTAGTGTGTAGCGTTTTGTATGTTATATAGAATTTTTAAACCGTTGTGCTATCGTCAGACTTGGTGAGAGTTGTCACCATTCGTATGGGATTAGTCTTTAAACTCGAGAACGTTGTTCTGTATGTGTTTCTTTTTGTCCAAGTGCTGATTGAAGGTGGGAGAGTTTTCTTTTTCTGTCCAAAAAAGTATTTGCAGAAGCTTATAAAGTAAACAGGTGAATGGTAAACAAGTGTGTGCCCATTGTTGCTGTATCAACTCTTCATCATCCAGTTGTGTATTCATCAAAATTATTTAGTTTCAACTTAACATTTTGCATTTTCCACATTAGCTTAACAGCGGTTTGTAGGTGAGGTATCTACGTGTGTATTTTTTCTCCTGATCTCATCTAGAGGAGATTTTTGATTGAACCAGGCAGCATATCAAACCATTTGTCCTTGTGTGACACGACAGACTTGGCTAGGTTAGAAAGTGAGTGTGATTGGACGGAAGTGTTTCATGTTATATTGCCACTCGGCTACAGTGGTACATAGGTGGTCCCAAATTTACTTCATTTTCTCCTCGAAAGCTTCATAATTTTCAGGTAATTGTTGTTGGGTGTGTTCAGTCATATAGGATGAACACAAATATTGTAGGTGAGCCCTCATTCCTTCCTCTTTTGTAAACCACAGTCATCACTTTCAATCAGAATCTTATATCTTGACCAAATTTTGACGATACATGCTCCCTCTACACATCTACACTTCGGTTTCTGCTACATGACCTGTTAGGTTTGTTTGACATACAAATATGAGACCATGGTCATAGCTGGGCAAAAGGAATGTGGCATGGAGGCAGTCATTTTTTTTAATATTTCAAACATCAAATCATTTTTTCTTGGCTAATGAATTTTGTTTCCCAGTCCCAGAAATTGGCTGTGTAGTTCAATTTCGTTTTCTTTTTTTCATGATTTTTTTTTTTTTTTTTTAATGAAATATTGCGTATGTCCTTTTTGTCATACAACCAAGTATTTAGGTATTTATTGTTCCAGTCCTATTACAATTCTGTTTCTCCTACATCTATCACAACATTTTCACTTTTTCTAAAATGTGTTGCAGTTCTGTATGCAGTGATCTTTTAGGAAAGACGGGAGATAAGAGGTTACGAAAAAGGGAGTGTTGGTTTGAGGAATCGACATTTATAAATAGAACCAGGAAGTATTTCAAATTATGCAAATAGAGTGTATTTTGTTATGTTTTAGTTCTGGCAAAGAGATTTTTAAGATTTCACGGAAAACATTTGTTTGTCTCAAATGTTACTGAATGGCAATGCAATCATTTTTGTTCCGTGTTTATTCTGAGAGAATGGTCATTCAGCTATGGTTCTGCCAGCTGCAGAAAACCATGTACAATTCTAAACCTACCTAAATGACAAGCCCAGATTTACTTATCAAACTACAAGAAGAGAGGAATTATTCTCAATTTCTTCCAATTTTTGTTGTTGTAATTTTTAAATGAAATACTGTTTTTGATAAGATGAAGTTTCAAAACAAATCCACTAAGTTAGGTATTGTCAGTGCTGTTAATGATGCTTTTCAAAGAAAATGTTATCAATTGTGAGATCTGGCATTTAGTACTGGTATTATAAACACAATACCATTAGTACCTGTACTGGTATTACTACTACACTATACTGTTGGTATACACAAATCACCAGTATTTCTACAGTAAAACATCCTAGAGTTTAATGGTGATCAGTCAGTCTCCTTGTGTGACCACTCGGATAGAATTTCTGTATGTAGGACTTCCCAGGCAAGAGAGTTTCCTTGTGTGTGGTAAAACTTTCCTCTGAATCTCCTGTATGTTTGATCTGGCAGACAGGTTCTCCTGAATGTTTGATCTGGCAGAAAGATCTCCTGAATGTTTGATCTGGCAGACAGGATCTCTTGTATGTTTGATCCGGCAGACAGGATCTCCTGTATGTTTGATCTGGCAGACAGGATCTCCTGTATGTTTGATCTGGCAGACAGGATCTCTAGTATGTTTGATCTGGCTGACAGGATATCCTGTATGTTTGATCAGGCAGACAGGATCTCCTGTATGTTTGATCTGGCAGACAGGATCTCTTGTATGTTTGATCTGGCAGACAGGATATCCTGTATGTTTGATCAGGCAGACAGGATCTTCTGTATGTTTGATCGGGCAGACAGATTCTCCTGTGTGTTTAAGCAGACAGGATCACCTTATGTTTGAGCTGTCGGAGGAGCTGTGAGACAATCAGACACTGGTTTCTTGTTTGGGTTTTTTTTTCCTTTTTTTTTTTTTACTGTAAACCATGCAAACTTGTTAAAACTTTTGGGGGGAGGGATAATGGAGGGAAGGGTGTTACCTGATCGGATGGATGAGTGGTTATGCGAGTTATTACTAAATTATTGCTTCGTTATGGAGAGTTTGTTGATGTATAGCCTATAGTCCTCTTCACTGTACATAATCCATTTCCATGTAACATTATGAGATGCTGCTGACAGAAGCACTAGATGATTAAGATCGAGAAATAAATAAGTATACAGATATGAAAAACAATCTTTGTTGTTTGTTTCGGTTCAACAGACATAAATGTTTGTGAATTTATTAAATGGTGGGTTTCTCAAATTGCCCTTACATGTTCACCATGTCATCTAGTTATGCATTTCATATTTTGAGCTTTATTGGATTTCAAGATGGCAGCTAAGCTGCCATTTTGATTTTTGACACGCAGAGCTTATTACTGTTACTTTTAAGAAATGATAAAATTTCTTTGGACATTCCAAGTTCAATTTCTAGTTGTGAATTCAACTTGGCGAGATTTTTAAGATAGCTGCCATAATGGTTGTAAGTGGGTTAAAATAACAACGATGACATGATTTTGAACTCGTCTGCCAAAGAGCAAGTGATCTATCATTAACGTTTCCTTTTAAACAAATTTTCATTTACAAAAAAAAACTAAAAAAAACCAAAAAAAACATGGGTCATAAAATTGTGCCAGTAGTACGCCTAAGGGCTACATAGTTTTAAGTTCTGTGATACTCTTAGAGTAAAGTGAATTTAAATTGATAAATGTGTTAGAAGTTTATAATTGTAGACATATAGACAGAGACATCTGCTACCGAGAAAAAAAAAAAGACACTTTTGACTGGAAATTTTCCACTGCCACATACTTCAATTATGTAACGTATAAAGTCCCAACCAAAACGCCTATTGTCAAAATACAAAATAAACGATTAATTCCCGTACCTATGAATTGACGCCCTACATTGACATATATTTTAAAATCAGATTTTAGTCGCTTCACTATTATTCACCTACCGCCAATAGGTGTTCAGGGATGACAATATTAATCTATTTTATTCTCTAGATTTAACTAGTATTTTTCTAAACGCAAATCATGCTTATATAATGCATATAATGACCAACAACCGTATAACGACTCTTTCAGTGTATACTTTTCAGTCACTGTGTTATTACAAAGTCCTATTAATAGCCAGGGTCATTTAAGGACGTGCCAGGTTTTGGAGGTGGAGGAAAGCCGGAGTACCCGGAGAAAAACCACCGGCCTATGGTCAGTACCTGGCAACTGCCCCACGTAGGTTTCGAACTCGCACTCCAGAGGTAGAGGGCTAGTGATAAAGTGTCGGGACACTGCGCATGCGGCCCCTTTACAATACAGATCATCATTATACACTATACTTTATGAAGGTCTGATGGTGACCGGTTAGGGCTCGTTATAATGTAGTGTACATGACTTGTATATAATGATAATCTGTATTTTAATCTGATTCTTGCAGATTCTCTTGACACTTTAAGGATGCGCAGAGCTTGTATAAAATTCACCAATAACAGATTGGTAAAACTTGTTGGGATTATTGGCCCAAGGCCTGTTCAATCTGCCACTTTTAAAGAGTCCAGAGCTACCTCATCTGTGGGATGAGAGTTCACATATTGTTCACAATTCTACATTGATTATGTGCCGATTCTATCATTTGGGCCCAAAATACCCACATACGAACTTTGATATCATTAGGAGAAGCAGAGACTTGTATATCACAAGTGATATACAAGTCTCTGGGAGAAGATCCCCTGAAATGCCGCTAGGCCCTATGTTCGTATTCACGTGATGATCAGGGCCTTGATTGCGAAGAAGGGCTCAGTAGTGACATCTTCGCTAGCCAAGGCTTCTGAGTTCGTGGAGTGTAACGTAATCAGAAGCCTTGGCTAGCGAAGATGAGTAGTGATGGTGTATAGTCGTAAATTATATTGCCAATAACTGCCCACGTGCCCAGCACCAGTGATCGACAGAGTCTAAAATTTTAAAATGCATTGTCGATTACAGAATTATGCTAATTTTGGCACCATTTGGTATTTACATAAAACTCTGATAAAATACCTGGTACGTCAGGATTTTAAATAACGGATCGTGGCGGTTCCATCTGGTTTTATGATCTATAATATAAGTAACCAATCAGAATCAAGTCCAGTAAGGTCAAGGTCATTGATAAAAATAGACGTCATTAGTACAGTATAATTATGTATTTATGGAGCAATTTTGATCCAGTATTCAAATTAAATTATACTTTATGAGATATCTTTTATAAATGACATATCTTCTATACTTTTCTTCATATGGTATAATAATTTAATTTCGTATGAAACACGCATTTTCATTGGCTGAAATAATTTTGTTATACCTCCATAACAAATTTTTTGACGTTGCGAAATGTAACGTCATTTTTGATTGGCTGATGACGTTGCGTAATAATTTATCACAGAAAAGAGTTCGCCAAAGAAAGTGAAATATCTTGGTGTGTATAAGACGAAATTAAATTATAAGAATTAACATTAATTATTTTTTCTGTTATACAGTCATAACATAAAAAAACTGGAGTGTACTCTCTTCATAAACCGCTTAGCGGTTTATTTAGAGTACACTCCAGTTTTTTCTGTTATGATTGTATAACAGAAAAATAATTGATGTTAATCCGTACTGATCAACATTACTCCATACACAAATGACAAATTATTTTGCCATAATTATATATATATGTGGCTTTTAAATTATATCTTGCATTGTTTCTAGATTTTACTGTACAATAAGTAGCGTATCTAACGATACATAATTACATGGCCAGTAAATTTTTAGCCCGGTCTGGAAATCAAAATGTCCCTGACATGTGGCCATCTTGGATTCTGACACTTCAAATTTCTGAGAAAGCTCGATCGTAGATTCTTTTGTTATGAAATGATTTGAAGGAAAGAGGGTCGGAAACGTCGAGAAAACGTCCGTCTTTACAAACAGCTTTACAAATTACAATTAAGTGAAAAGGAATTAAGGCCCAGGGTTCGCCTTGATAAAATTAAATTGCACAATAGTAGGAATTTATGGGCTGGAACTAAGTCGTCTAAAGGGGCTAGATTAACATTCAGAAACCCTAGGATAGGCCCAAACTACAAAATTACTGTAACCAATTCTCGGGATCCTGTGTCCATCTGAATACCCAAGATCGATGTTGCATGGTCGGCAAACTGACTTGAACGGACTCGGTACTTCATTCTCAAGGGTCAGCCTGTTGACAGGGCTCTTCGGTCTGATGCTGCCACGCCCACAGGGACTTGAGAATTTGTTAGAGTCTACGTGTATTTGGACCTTCCCTAGTGTGTATAGCACATTTTGAGACGTTTTGGTCTCATAATGTTCTATACACGCTAGGAAAGGTCCATATACAGGTAGACTGTAACAAATTCTCAATTTAAGTCCCTGGGGCCACTCCACGGCCTACTGTGACCCCTCTTTTAATTATAATAGTTAGTTACTGGTTTCTATGACCACTTACCAGTTACAAGATGCAGTCTTGTTCTGTCGGAGGGACTCGCACTATTTTTGTTTGTTAATATAAGTCCATTGTTTTAGAACCTTCTGTCATAAAATATAAATCTATTATTACTGATCCAATTGTTATTATTATACCTCAGACTTGTATCACAGCTTCTGATTAGTGAAAACCATGTCACGTGATTAAAAACATTCGTTATGTCACCCTCTCGTGAGCCCTCCAAAATCGTTATGTCACCCTCTCGTGAGCCCCAACTCGGAACTCTCTTCCGTAACGTCTTCAAAAGTAGTCGAATCAGAGAAGTTCCGAGTATTCTGCTTGACAACAACAATGGCTGCCGGCGGACGCTATCGTCTGCCAACAGAGGAGGAATTGGCGAAATTATTGCAAGAAAAGGATTCTAAAAACACCAAAAGGGTCATCAATGTGGCCGTGGATTCCTTTAGACATTTCCTATCTGCAACAGGTAGGCCTAGACCAAAGGATTGTGAAAACTTCGACGTCCATACATTGAAAGTTCAACTGGGAGAATTTTATGCCGGGTCCAGAAAGACGATGGGGTACCTCTTAAAAACTTTTCTTAAAAACTGTTGATAGTAATAAATAAACTTATTGATACCAAAATTAATTCACTTATGTTTTTTTCGGTATAATAAAACAATTACTGCCCTTGTTCCGAGTTGACATGAATATTTGCCCACCCTTGAGGTGTCATGTCACCCTCGGGCTACGCCCTCGGGTGACATGACACCTCTCGGGTGGTCAAATATTCATGTCAACCCGGAACAAGGGCAATAATTGTATAATGTACACCACTTAAATTGATATGACGTCGCTTTTATCCGCTTTTAATCCCGATATTTGTGAGACAGTAACTTTGAAATAACTGTAGCAAACACCTTATTGACAGGAGTTTTGGCACCATTTATTTCCTAAGATTAAAAGCGTGGGTGTTTTAATTCTTTAATCTGTTATTTTAGGTCTATGACTAGACTAGGGCGATTCTTACCATACATGCCGGGGGACTTTTCTATGCCTCGTTTGGGGGTTACACTAGATTAAAATTCGATAAAAATGAAACCCTAAGTGTTTTACATAAGTTCATTTTTACCGAATTTCAAGAACACCGCGAGTGTCATTTTTCATTTTCTATAAACGCTAAAACAGAAGATAAGATAAGTTCCTTTGCTGTGGACACTAAATTTTTCAATTGCATGTACATTGTACATAGATGTTTAAATACACCCGACAATTTTCACGGGCATATATATTGTTCAAATTCATTTAAATCTCTTTTCACATACTGACATGATGTAATAGAGAAAAACATATTTACAATATAATATATATATACAATTTAAGTAGTGTTCGTAGTTGATGCACGACACTAATTAAGGAGGACAGATCATGTTATTAATTAATCTGATAAAAATACACATTTTCATTAGTTTTTAACATTAGTTATATATATATTCATGAGTTCGTAATATTTGGTCTTGACCAATAGTATTTGTCTATATATAAAATCCGCCACCTACCTATGTATGTGTTATAGCAATGACAACGACATTTAATGTTTATTCTCGCAAAAAAAAAATAAACAAAACAAAAAATAAACAGAAAAACAAACTGATACATTGTAGAGAAATATAGATTTGTATAGGAAAATGCTTGATAAATTCATAAACGAGACTAATTCATTAACTACACAGAGTGTAGTAGAACTCAAAGTATTCGGTCCTTCAAAACAGTATCTTAATAATACTTTATTTTTGTTTGATAATATCGTTCGACCATTAATTAGAGTTCAAAAAGAAATTAAATCAAAAATTAAATTCGCCTCTAATTTCGTTTTGATTACATATGTTGCAAATACTATACGTATATTAGACGGGGTTCGGGCTCAGTAGTGATGGTCATGTATAGTCAATAACTGTCCACGTGTCCAGCACCAGTGACCACCAGAAGCCATTCTCGTGCCAGGAGGTGTAAAGATACGCCGACAATAACAGAATTATACTAATTTTGGCACCATTCGGTATTTACGTAAACTCTGGTGAAATACCCGGTACGTCATACGTCAGGATTTTAACGGATCGTGGCGGTTCCATCTAGTTTTATGATTTGTAATAAAGTCGAGGAAGGTGAAGGTCATTGATCAAAAATAAACGTCATTACAGCAGATAGCACACGTGACATTTAGTCTCTGATTACAGGGACTAATTATGTGTCATTTATAATCATATCTTACATTGTTCCGCCGCTTACAAATACATCATAACTTACGCAATCGCCAATATTGGTACACCATCCCGCTCATTTTTGATCATTTCTTCGCCTAATCTAGGTACCTTAATTAAACATATCAAGTGCCTTCAAGAAATTGCCTGCAACACCAAAAAATAACATTAGTGTATATCATTATGTTAATTACGTATTAATGCCGGTGATTTGAATAGCGTTAAGTTTAATGGTAATCTAATATCCTATATATATATATATATATATATATATCCAGCTAGTACCTGTGGGGCGCCCGAAATGCTGAACATTATTTCTTTTTATGCCCCCTATGTAGACTGTCTATACAGTTAGTCATTAAACTTAAATGATATTTCTGATTATATTCGATATTCAAATGAAGAACTACTTACATCCGGTAACTCTGAGATATCATTTGGTTATAACGAATATATTTAAACCAGAGTTCAGAGACTTGTATATCAAGTATACACGTCTCTGAGCTACCAATAGATTTAATTAAAACCTTATATAACTTAAATAAAGTACCCTCATCATTGTCCCTGCATAATTTGTATATTTTTGCTGAGTGTGACAATGTTAGAGATAATGTGTTAATTTGAATGAACGCGTGAGTATCGAGTCATCATTAGTTTATAGATCTACAGTACTTGATGTTGTGTGTAAAAATGGTGTACCAGTATATGTAAATGTGTGTAACTTATATCAGTATGTCAGAATGTAATAATTCACCGGTTCAGACTTACATAAGTATATTCCTATTGTCTAATCATCATTTGTGCATACATTTGCTGAAAAGCATAATTAGTCAAACAAAAGCAAGGACAAGATCGCGCCGACAGGCCGTGCTCGGCCCACTAGTGATATTCATGCATAATAGAACTGTCCACGTGCCCAGCATCAGTGACCGGAATATACATATTAATGTATCTACATGCAAACTGGTGTCAGGATATGAACGGATCGTGGCGGTTCCAGCTGGTTCCATAATATTTTCATTAATGACTTCGCGTAGTGATGGATATGTGGGGTGTGTTCTGTTAGCCAATCAGAATCAAGCCTTACAAAGTCAAGGTTATTGATCACGAGCTGTTTCATGTGTGCTGAAATATAACCGAGATATTAACTCGTTTTTCCTTTATATTTAAATAAATATGGACCATTGACGTTATGTCTGGATAATTAATACAGGAATCTTATGAATAAAACAGTCTAAACGATCGTTATTTTGTCATCCTAAATACATTTGAAGTTACGATACCACGTGTTTAAGACGTGGAAAACACCTTGAGTACTGTACCTAAAAATAGAGCGCTCACAAGGATTGGTTCTTGAAAAGCCGGTAGTCAGACTCATTGCGGCGGCATTTCACGTGGCTGACACCATGGGCAAAGGAAGTAATATCCCGGAGATGATCAAAGAAAATAACGGAAAAGATGAGAGAAACTCTATACACGGAAGCTGGATTCTAGATATTGATGACTCCAAGGTAAGTAACATGTAACTTGAAATTAATTTAAATGAAAATTAATGTTAATTTTTGGGTCTTTTTATGCCCATTGTATGATTTGGATTTACAATGTCATCGTGCCTTCGATACAGGGTGAGGGTGCTACCTGTATGATACGGGCCGCAGATTCCGAAAGTTGCGATTCTGACGAGGTATCGGACATGTCCGAAAGACAGTCTCTCTCAATGAGTAAGGGGCCGAATGAGCTTGACCCCCTGACGGCAGACTCGAATGATGACAGTGTTTGTACCAGTGGTGGGTAACCGTGCTTACAAACTCGCTTCTGTTGTCCCATCTCCAAAATCCAAGGGTTACGTTCTCCATAAACTGTCTCCTCTTCACGATCGCTCATGAACGCAACCCCTGGACTTTCGAGGGTGGTCACCTTCCATATAGATAATTTATTTTGATAATTATTTATATCATTTACATTTTGAATGTAAAACATTTCCTCATCCATATTACAAGAACAGCTTTAGGTGTGTAATAAGATAAGCCGTTGCTCAGCGTCCGTTGTCAGCATTTTCCCGCCACAATAATAAGTGTGTAGTCAAGAAATTCTATTGGAAATACATATTGTAACAGTGCATCTGTTATGTTAAGGTGCTAGTTATTGGATAAGTTACTATACTGTCCCTGGGAAATTGTGATATATTTGAATAGTGAGTGTAACCAAAGCATTGTTCAATAATCAAAGAAGGTAAGCAATATTATAATTGTTTTTTAGCACTGTAGGTCTACATGTTGAGAAGTGCTTTTAGAGTCAGACAGGGCCATTTGCCTATTTACCTGTTAATCATTAAAAGTTCCACTTTTAAATTAAAGTAAAGTGTACAGGTTAGGTTCCAATCACATTCCAAGAAGCTGCATGTGTGGGACCAATGGAAGAAATGTGTCTCGTTTATCTGTAAATATCCAGGTGAATGATACCCTGCCTGCTATTCATACAGTGTTACACTATTAGCTGTGAAATAAATTTCTTGTATGTCTTTTGTTAATCTTGTGGTGAATTTTGTATTTCAGAGCTGGATACGCGTGGAAAGGTGAAGCGAGTATTCTTGGTGGTCTTCAAAGTGATCGCCTTACTTATACTTCTCTATCTCTTCATTTGTTCACTGGGTTTCCTCAGCTCTGCGTTCAGGCTTCTCGGAGGCAAGACTGCTGGTAAGTAAATACATACATAAAATGTTATAGAACATGTTGCTTGTGCATATAAATTACTGTAAGAATTTGGTTGCTAATTGTGTTTCATGTAAGGTTCTCTGTTTTAGCATTTAGTTAAAAAAAACTTGTAAAAGAAAAATTGTGTGTAGTTAGGCATATGATTCATCCACAAAGAATTCACATAATTTAGGAAAGGAAAACTAATCGCACAGTCATGTTGGTGACTTTTCATGTATTTTTATATATAGGTAATAAATTATCTATTTATCCCTCTTACTGTGTCTATTTTGTGTATAATGCATCCTGTTTATTTCAGGCTCTGTATTCAGCGAGTCAGAGTTGTTACAAAACCCTGTGACTGGATTGATGATTGGCATACTGGCTACAGTTCTGGTGCAGAGTTCCAGCACATCGAGCTCCATCGTTGTCACTATGGTAGCTTCAGGAAGTAAGTTAGGCTCTCTTTATAATTGTAAAGAAAAAATGTAAAAAAATAAATAAATTTTTTTTACTATTTTTCTTCAGGATAATATTTCAATGAATAAATATTGCTTGTAAAAATGAAAAGAAACTTGTAGATACAGCCCAAAAAAAAAGTTGCCATATGTTATTCTATAACCTGTTGACCAAATATGTGAGGGATAAGGCAGGTAATTGCATAACATGGTGTTCTATATGAAATAATAAAAGAATTTTCTGACTCAAATTTTGTACAAATTCCAGTTCTGGAGGTTAAACCAGCCATTCCTATCGTCATGGGAGCCAACATTGGAACCAGCGTCACAAACACTATCGTCTCCATGGCCCAATCAGGTGACCCCGAGACGTTCAGACGTGCTTTTGCTGGAGCAACTGTCCACGATATGTTTAACTGGCTCAGTGTTGCTGTTCTGCTGCCTCTGGAAGTTATGACTGGTAAGTTGTCTCTGATGATTTTGAAATTATTCATGAATATTTTACTTAGGACTTTAATATGTATTAAAAAAGAAATATGCAGTTCCATCTTGTCCAGCCCATATTTGGTAATACGCCAGTATATGTGTATTGCATTTACCGTACATTTCATTGTCTGGCAAAAAGCTTACATATGCCTTCTTTATTTGAGTTGGAATTTATGTGTTGGCTCTTGGATTTATTATAGGATGAATACACAAAATTTTGAATAAATTAGCATAATTTTTAATGTTAATGCAGGTTACCTGGAGAAATTAACAAGTCTGATAGTCAGCTCAGTGTGACCTGTCCTCATTTAAGGGCGGAAACCAACAACTTCTCAAGGTCATCACAAAGCCATTCACCTCGAGGGTCATCCAGGTAATTCTTACTTACTGTCAATATCTCTGGACTATTGATACAGATAGGGACAGCATTTCGAAATTCAGTCACTGTTTAGCATATATTTTTGTAGCTTTAACCTTATGATTAGAAGTACAAGGCTTTGGTATAATGGACATACATTGTATGTTATTGTAACATATAATACAACATCATATGTTATTAAATAATATAGTAACATAATGCAACATTGTATGTTATTGTAACATAATGTGAAAAAACCAATGTTGTATACATTATTTTTGTTTTGCAGATCAACAAAAAGTTGATTGAAAAAATTGCTGCTGGAGAGAAGGGACATGAAAATGAAAGTCTTCTGAAGGTGTACTGTGTCTACAATGAAACAGTTGTCACAGCTAATGGTACCGATGGGAACGTTACTCAGACCGTTCACAAAATACCAACAGAAAAATGTAAGTACATTCCTTGGATAAAGCCCGATAAAAGTTTGCAAAAAGAAATTACATGTACCTTGACCCGTTTTCAAGGTCACTAGGGTCAACTTTGTTAAAACACTTCTCTTCTGAATATGTGGCTAATAGGTTCATAGGTTGAGATAAGAGAATGCTAAAAGAAATGACCTTGACTATTACTCAAGGTTACAAGGAAGTTCTGTGTAAACACTCGGATAACATTTACTGATATTTTGCCTATAGACACAACACCGACATATTTGCTTTTAAAAAAAAAAAAAAAAAAAACGCTTTCTTTCACCTCTTTGGTTTCATTTGTAAAAAAAAATGTGTTTGTGATCCACATTAAGTATCGGATGAGTGAGGTAGGCCTATTGGGCCTTTTGTTTTTGAGGAAGTAGGATAATGATAGAACATGTTTGTAAATTATGGTATTGATAATATTTTCCTCGTCTTCAAAATAATTTTTTTTTTTTTTAATTTCCACAGGCGAGGCACTATTTAGCATGCTTGACCTTGGAGATACGGCAACTGGACTGATTGTGTTGTTAGCATCCATTGTTATTCTGTGTACTTGCCTCATCTTCACCGTCAAAATCCTCAACTCGATGATGCATGGCTCCATTGCTAAGGCCATCAAGAAGACTGTAAATGCAGAGTTCCCCGGGCCTTGCAGACATCTGACTGGCTGCGTAACGATTATTGTGGGAGCAATCCTGACGGTCCTTGTTCAGAGTTCGTCCATCTTCACTTCGACTCTCACTCCTCTTGTCGGCTTGGGACTTATAGAACTAGAAAGGATGTACCCATTGACCTTGGGATCAAATATTGGAACAACAATGACGGGTTTATTAGCAGCTTGTGCTGCCTCGGGTGACAAGGCAGAAGTAGCATTTCAAATTGCTTTCTGTCACCTTTTCTTTAATATCAGTGGTATAATATTGTTCTATCCCGTCCCTGCTTTACGTAGGCTACCGATTCGTGGCGCCAAATTCCTCGGCGCCACAACAGCTAAATACCGCTGGTTTGCTATTCTGTACTTGATTCTGATGTTTGTACTTTTGCCAGTTTCCGTCTTTATGTTAAGTCTGGCGGGTAAGATCGCTTATATTTGTGTCGCCAGTCTTGTTGGCATGATCATATTAATAATTGTGGTTTTGAACATTATGCAGAGAAAATGTCCAAATGTTCTACCAAAATGTTTCCAGACCTGGGAATTCCTACCAGAATTTATGAGGTCTCTGGCACCGCTCGACAGCATAATCAGAAAAATACTGTCGGTGTTCAGTGGCAAATGCCCTTGCAATGATAACAAGCCCAAGGTTTGTGAAGGTAGTCCGGACAGTAGTTTAGCTAGTTCTACTGCCAGTTCTACACACGAGTTGTTGCACACTGGCAAAGATCATTGCAAAGTTGACCTATCCAACATATTTTCTGAAGAATCTTCTAGAAGTCTTCTATCAGATAAAAGAGATTTTCATTTTAGTATAATTCCAAAAGAAACTATTTTATGACGATAGGTTTTTAATTTAATAACTAGCTTGTACAAGGTGTACAATTGTTGGATGATAGATAAATCATAAACAGCCCAGATTTATCTAGTACTGTATTCCAATGAGCTAAAGGACCCGCTGTTCAGGCCCAAATGGTGACGCCAACTATGGATATCTCAACCATTACCGGGTAAATGCAGGGGTCGCCAAGCTAGGCGATTCAGTCCCTACTAGGGGACAAAGATCTAGCCATCCTACACCGTCTTGGTTGTGTCCTTGGGTAAAATGTTTACCTCAGTTGCTTGGAATGGCATACAAAAGGCCAACCGTATAGTATTCGGTGAGGTAGCCACCAGCTACTACAAGGTGACTATGCCTCAAAATGAACCTGGGTGTTCAAGGGGCGATGAACCCAACTAATAATCAAAACTTTGAGATTGATAAAGTCACCTTGAGTTGATGCTGGGCTATCGCATCCAGTAAGCTACCTCAAGACATCAAGTCGCTGTTTTAAAGGAAATCTACCTGAATATCGTGATCTAAATATGTATGTTTAGTGTATCTAACATCTGGGTCGGGTACATATTTTACATGTATTTGTTTAATATATACCATTCCATTGCATAATTTTTTATGTATTTAATTTGCATTTACAAATCATGATTGTGTTTCCAGTCTTGATTTTAGAATCTCGAAAATATATTTATTTTGTATTGTTTTTATCAGTGTTTGTTGTGAAATTATCAATGCAATTTATACAATGCAATATTTTGCTATTACCCAGTATTTATTAAAAACATAAGCATTTATCCACTGATTTTGTGATGTTTGATCTGCAATCTTTATATTTATTAATTTAGCGCTTCTGGGCAAAAAGCTCATTAGAAGTTGCATCATGGCGCAGGATCTTTCATCCACTTCTCTTAAAAGAAGCCTTCTCAAGAACTAAACCAATCTCAACTAAATATTGCAGATGTGGTGGTAAGCACCTAAGTCAATTCTGAAACAAGAGTTGTCAGAAGACAACATTGCTCGCCGAGTGGGTTGAATTTTAAAAGTAGGTCCAAGGTCATGTCAAGGTCATCAGGCCGACCAAATAACATTTCACTTGTGACGAGCAAAACGTTTCAAGGGGCTCCCTTCAATTGTTCCCGACTAATATAGCTTTTACAAATTTCAAATTAAAATTCAAAATTACCTTTGGTGTCCATCTTGATTTATAAAACAGAGCTGAAAATATGTGATACACAACCATGAACCATACTAAGCAAGTCCTTCAATGAGCTACTGGCAGCCATCTTGAATATCTGATAATGCTCAAAAGTGTAAGGGACAATCAATACTGAGGATGTCGAGTAAAGTTGAAAATAAGTTGCATGATAATAGATCTCCAGAAATAGTGGTAATATAACTTAAAATCCATGACACATTGTTGGGCATCTAGA
The DNA here is from genome assembly GCF_902652985.1 of Pecten maximus. Lineage (NCBI taxonomy): Eukaryota > Metazoa > Mollusca > Bivalvia > Pectinida > Pectinidae > Pecten > Pecten maximus. Next base: position 46,552,667 of record NC_047016.1, read on the forward strand.
ATATCTGATAATGTATCGAAACATGACACAGGCACTATCAGCTGCAATAACATAAATCTGGTCGAAGGACTGATAGATGGTCGTGGCTAAAGTGTAGTGTTAGCAGTATATGAATATTCATTCTAACGCCCTACTTAAAAACCTTCTTTCAGCAACTTCTGGGAAATAGAAACGAATGGTTATTGATATAGGTCCATTTGGCCTCTTGTGAGATGTTATCTAGCAAAAGGATGCAAATGCAAATCTAATTTCAATGTATATACCAAGTACAAACTGCAAGACCAGTTTAAATTAAGCAACTTTATTCAGTTTCAAGGTTAAAAGCCAGGGTCGGGGTATATGGTTCTTAAATAAAATTTCATGTAATTCACTCTGGCTCGTTCCAAATCACATGACTGCAATTTTCTATTGTCCTATTATTATCCACTGACATTGGCACAAAGAATCTAACATCCTCCAATGTTCATGAAATTCATCTCTGTTCAGCATCAAATTTATCTCCATTCACCATCAAATTCATCTCCGTTCACCATCAAATTTCATCTCAGTCTAATCAACATTTGGGCAGATTCAGTCCCACTAAATTTGCACTCTCTTCTATACTCCGGTCTCCTTTCCCACCATATATCTGGATCAATTCCTATAACATAAGAATCATCAAATCAATATTGTTCATTTATTCACCTTAACGGAACAGGTTTTCTTTTATCCTGGACAGATATACATTTTGTATCCATATTTCTAAAGGTGAGAGATTAGAAGCTGTCATCCCCTCAGGGGTAAGACAGGGGATCTCAAACCCAAGGGAGAAGATTCTTGAGTCGCCAAACATTTGTCTCCCTCCATGATGGCAAAAGATTATATATTTGTCTTAAAAGAAGGTTATTAGATTTTCTGAAGAAATTGAGCAATGATATAATGAAATTTTAATTTTTAATGCTGACAATAATAACATAAGAACCCAAAAACTTAGAGAAAAAAAATAGAAATTGGTGTGATGGGAAGCACATGGGTAACACTGCATAACCCCATAAAATGATACAGACATAACTATGGGACATAGAATGAAAAAATCTTCCATTCATCAAAATGCTAATGTCCTATGGGGTCATGTTGAGGAAATGACAGTCTGCCATCCCAGGAAGTATACCCACACCACCTGAAAATTTCTATCTCACACCTGGATATTTCTACAATCAAGACAAAACACTCCCTTAAACAGTAGTAAATATTACAATAATAACACTGAATACTAGTCTAAAAGATAAATTCAGTTTAAAATAACGTATACTTTGATATGACTCATCTTTACCACTAGGCTACCTCACTGTTCTCAAGGTCGCTCGACCTTCCATTTATGCAACATTTATTTTTGTCTCCTAAAGAAATACTCTCTATCAAATTTAGTCGAAATCCACTTATCTGTTCAAAAGAAGAAGTCTTTTGAAGATATTTCTCTTTGGGCAATGTGATGATGAAGTTTTTCAAGACCGAATCAAAATCCACCAAGTCCTTCTGGACTAGCAGCAATTATTTATGTATGACCTATTTTAGTAAATGTAATAACAACAAAAGCCCAAGGGTCTAATAATTTATTGATCACCTGAATTCTAAGTTTTAACTCATCCTTTGAATAAACTTTGCAGTCATTCATCCCATCAACTAATGCCATGACCTTTGGCCTCTTGGTAATTGAGAAGACATTCAAATATTTCAATACATTTGAACCCTTTTGACCTTGAAAGTAGGTCAATATCATTAAGTTGAACAATTTTGGTAGCTAGTCCTTCATCCCAGCATACTACTGGCCACTTGTGACTCACTGGTTATGGTGAACTTCAAAGTAGGTAATTAATTTAAATGATTTTGGTTGCCCTTCATGATGGTGATCTTGGTTATTGAGAAGTTGAACATGTAAATTGTTTACAGGTGCACAATGGACGATGTATGACAACAGACAAAAGGCGATTTGAATAGGCTCACTGGAAACTGTCTCAGGTCTAAATAACAGCCAAACAGGGAAAGGGTGACCATCTTTTATTTTGAATGAATCAAAAACAATCCTTCAACCATTCTGGATAGCACTGTATGGATCCAGTAATATGCAAATGCCTCGTAATAAACCCACCAATATCTAATGGCAGCAACAAGCCAACCCAGAGACTTGGAGGCAGAGGTTAAAGTAATTGCCTCTGGCTTCTTGCAGGATAGAGATGATAGACATCTTTAAAAGAAAATTTGATGATGGATGACAAATTAATAGACTGCAAGTCAACAAATGCTGTGGTATGTGTGGTTCTCATTAAATCTAAGACCGTTCATTTGGATAAAGCAAGCCAGTCACTGCAAAATCTATACAGTCAAACCTGCTTGAACAGTCACCTTGCATAAGTAGCCACCTCTGTTATGTGGCCAGTCTGTGGTTTGCCTGATGGAAATTACTTTATAATGAACCTTAAACAAGCGGTCACCTGGCTAACAGGGTCAGTGGTCACTAAAATCTGGTTCCAGTTGTTATCTCATCCCGTATTGAGCTGCCATTGTGTCAGGAGGTAAACAGCCGAGATGATCACATGACCAGATTTTATTATAGCTTGTCACATGATTTGTTTTGTGTACGATAATCTTTATATTCGAACCCTTCACACTTGTTGAGTCTTTGCAGGATTAAGCGTTATTATGCCAACCGAGGTTGAACATGACAAACTTCATGTGAAATGTAGCAAACAAACTACAATTGGAAATTTTTTTCAGAAGCAATAAACTTACGAAAATTTTTTTTTGTTGTGAGTTTCTGGTGAATCTGGTTTTAGCAGCCACCTGTCTTAAGCAGCCAATTTCTGTCTGTCCCTTGGGTGACCGCTAAATACAGGTTTGCCTGTATTTGGTCCAAATGATATATTACCATAACAGCCATTTTAGAAAACATAGAACACACAATCTGCACCACCTCCCCCTGTATTACCATAACAGCCAGATCTATCTACACCATGTTCCCCTTTCCCCAATGTAATTACCTCGTGTTTCCTGGTGCTCTGTAACATACACCTATAAGAATCTGCAACATAATGAACCTCGTTGTCTGCTCGGCACAAAAGTTTTCCTGTTGTTTTGAATTTCTTGAACTGTGCTGTCATGTGATTAAAGGCAGGAACATCATCAAGTTTCACCTGTAATTAAATATAAACCACATTATATCAACACTTCAGATTATCAAAACAGTCTCAAGAATATGTTTGGTCTATTATTTTCAGATTGAGTACAGAGAACACCCTGTATAAAATATAATTCAACCTTCCCATTTTAAATGATCTTGTACTTACAGCATCGGAAATCACTGTTCATGAAAAAAAAACCCAGTTCCAACAAAAGCTTTTATAAAAAGAAAAAGTAGTGTTGTTACAAATCAAAAAAACTACAATCCAAAATTATTAATATATGCCCCCCCCCCCCCCCCCCCCCCCCCCCCCCCTCCCTACATAAACATCAACATTTTGGGATTGCAGCCAATCATGAAATTCAAAATTGCCTCACAAAATTGAGACTTAGGTTGTGGACTTGTTGACTCTCTGGAGGAGCTGATACTTGATAAATACAGCTGCTTCATATATACTGTTTCAGCTAACGAGAATTTCTCTTTTGCTCTCCTTAGCTAATTTGGTAGCGCATAATTCTAGTAAACCCAGGTTCAATCCATGGGCATAGAAATATAATTACCCCCCCCCCCCCTTATTGAATATCATACTATGGCAAGCCATTTGGGTTTCTGATCTATTTTATTCAGATATCTGTATTCAAATAGAGATATATGTATCTCTATTTACATCTGAAATCTTTTTTGATAATCTAGAGTAGAGATGCATTCATCTCTATTTTACTCTATTTAAAATAGGAATATCTATTTAAATACAGGTGTCTCTATTTAGATACTGATATTTATTTTTGATTCAGATATCTCTTTTTATTAAATAATTAGATATTTGTTTTTTTTTGAAATATATTAGTATTTTAGATACAGATTTCTTCAGTTCAAGTAGAGTAGAGATATCTTTATTTCAAATTCAGATATATGTATTCAATTGAAAATACAGATAGATTTATTTTAATGCATACATCTGTACTATGTCAATTGTGATCGCTTATTCAATACAGACATCTGAATTTTGTCAATAAATGGATATCTAATTAAGAATGAGATATCTGTATTTAAAAGGAGATCTGAATTAAATAGGTAAGAAACGTTGGTTATAACTTGATTAATTCTGTATTTCAAAGATATAATGTATTATATGTTTTAATTTAAATAACAATATCTTCACTTAAAATACAGAAATCCCATTTTAAAACACAGATGTCTCTTATTTTAAATATACGTCTCTACATTAAATACAAACATATCGTTTATAATTAGCTTCACAGTGAAATTGAGAGACGTCAAATGACGTCAGGAAATTCCACGTTTCAAACGCACTGGTCACACCAGACATATATATATATATACATTGTATATAGTGCGTTTATGATCGTATATTGTTGACAGTTCTGGCCAGAGGTGACTTCAAGGCCTACTTTGTAATGTCTGGAACACTCTAACTTGAACTTAAACGTATCTATCATGATGCTCTAAATAGCAATTCTAATCAAATTTGCTATTTTCCATATTACAAAAATATGCTTGTCCATACTTTTGGGTGCATACGCTTGAATTCCTTTGATAGCTCTTGAAATAGCCGTCGTGAAGACATGGAGGACGCCATGTTTTTTTGTCGACGTTGCAATAGCGCTTGTAACTCAAGACTTTAATTTGTCGGTTCATGAAAACGTTTCATTCACGTCGACGAAACTCATACTAAATAGAATGGCTGAAGGCGGTGATCAAGGGGCCGAAAGGCTACCCGACTTATTTGAAAATATCTGGAAAGCGTGGGAGTTTTTAGAGACCACACAAGAAAATACAAATTCGTATCCTGTTCAGGTAAATTTAGAATCGAAAGGATGTGGTCTAATAACTAAATGTCTTAGTACTACAGGATACATGATGGGTCAAAAACAGGGTTAACGTTGTCCGTCATAATTTACATCAAGCACAGGGGCATGTATAGTCTTATATTTTTGAAAAAATACCTATATATAAAGTGTATAGGTATTTCTGCCTATTTTCTAATATAAGACTAGACATGCCCCATGTGGATGAGGTGAACGGTATTATCTGCATGTATGTAATATCTATAAATAGCTATGAGCTAGGATCTAACAATAATGTAAAAACCACAGGGATTTGTAATTAATGTTTATGATAGAAATGAAAAATAGAGCCGTGATCAGCATATATACCGGGTACTTGATTTTTATCATAAACATTCATTACAAACCCCTGTGTACCAATTGAGTAATCTGTATGCTTATATATATCTGTGCTGTTAGTGGTGTAGCTCACAAATGGGTATACATATTGTTGAAACAGACAGAGATATGATATAGGGCTACATGATAAAATTTCTTTTATCTATAGTCGTATATATATATCGGTTATATCAGTCGTCGGTCTTTTTTCCAGCTTCTGGATCTCCTTGGTGTTGATTCTCCCCTTTGCAATGGAGCTTGATTTCTTCTCTTAAAAAAATTGTTTGACATTGATTTATGTTATATATTATATATATACATATTATTTTATGTCTTTTAGAACTCATATCCAGGGTTTGAATTAATATTTTGACATTTTGATGAATGATGGTTGAAAATGAGACTGCGGGAGGTAGATGCTACTTGAAGTAAAGCATTTTGGGTTTTATAGGGCAAGAAAATTAAACCCTGGGTCTGATGCCCTTTTAAACACAAGCCTGCCATGATGGACCAATGATGCTGAACATTTATTTCCTGCCCTGAATTTAATTATTATTACTGTAGAACCCATGTAATTTGCACATTTTTTTTTGTACTGAAATATTCATTTTCATGCATTACTTTGTGTAAGCCCTGTGAATGAAGGCATGGGCAACATTACGCCATATTTCATGCTTGAATTTCATGTATATTGGCAATTTGGCAGTATTTTGTGTATTGACTAATCGCCACTATTTTATTTTGTCGTGTGTCTATCCTATAAATGTGAATTTGTTATATATATATATAATTACAAATAATTAAATTTAGATACAATTGCTAAGTTTTTTGATTCACAAGTTATTGTGTCATTATTATTATCTTAATTAGTCATGGCAACAATTTGAATGAGTATTACGAAGGATATAATACATCCAATTATCACACACAAATCTTCCACTGGAATCGTGGATTTTGTAGGGAAAATAAGTACATTTAGTAAATAATTTTCCTGGCTGAATATAATATAAGTTGATTTTCTATTACAGAAACAGGCTATTAAAGGTTTAGCAGATGGAGAAAAGGCGATTAAGATGGTCAATGATCTGGCGTTGTTTAGCATTAACGAGTCTATAGAGGAGGTGGCAACAACAGAACTAAGGTGACAAGGATGGTTACAGTTTTATGGTGTAGATTTTGTTATAAATTGTAATTTATATTAATATCTTTGAATCATTTGCCTATCTAAGTGTGGAAACAAAAGATTTAAAAGTTTTATTGTCTTTTTTTTTTTTTTAAGTGGGTGAGATATATAAGCCTCTCTAGATCTTGTATCTCCAAGTATATGCATTCTCTTAAATTTTTACTGTAATTATTTATGAATTTCCTCCAAATTAAGTTTACTAATGTGTATGTTGTATGTCTTGAACTTTTTCAGATACATGCTTCTTCCTGCCTTAATGGGATATTTTATACAGAAAAGAGTCACAAAGGACCGACTTCAGCTTGTAAGGACCGGCAAGGTCAGTACATCAGGATAGAAAAATAAAAGACAGAAAAACAAAACAAAAACTCTATTTCATTACATATTGACATGTATTATTACATGTATCATAATTTTTTTTTTTGGACTTGGGGTCAGAATGGCTGAGTGGTTAAGGTGCTCCGACACTTAATCACTAGCCCTCCACCTCTGAGTCACATGTTCGAAACCCATGTGGGGCAGTTGCCTGGTACTGGCCATAGTTCAGTGGTTTTTCTCCGGGTACTCTGGCTTTCCTCCACCTCCAAAACCTGGCTTGTCCTCAAATGACCCTGGCTGTTAATAGGACAATAAACAAGATAAACCAAAAATTTTGGACTTTATCATCAAAACAGATACTGTTGAAAATGTATCCTTCAGAATCTGAATGTTGAGATACAAGGGAGACAATATGTTTTATACAATATCTTAGTTGTCTCCCCTAGTCAAGTACATTTTCTGTAGTATTCGCACAACTAATGAAATTACAACAAAATATGTAATACTGGTGGCCTCCACCAAATCACGTGTCATTGTCATGTTTATTCATCTTATTGTATTAAATATTTAATTCACTGGTGCCGACAACTGATTCAATATAAAGGAAAGTAGTACTATACATAACATCTGAGTATTCTTGATTGGAGGGGCCGCGGTGGCCGAGTGGTAATGGTGTCTAGACACTTTATCACTAGCCCTCCACCTCTGGGTTGCGAGTTCGAAACCTACGTGGGGTAGTTGCTAGGTACTGACCATAGGCCGGTTGTTTTTCTCCGAATACTCGGCTTTCCTCCACCTACAAAACCTGGCACGTCCTTAAATGACCCTGGCTGTCAATAGGACGTTAAACCAAAAACAAACCAAACCAAAATTCTTGTTGGGTGAGCATGTAGTTCGATGATAGGACACCATTGGATCTCTTGATGTGGTTCTTTATTTCATATCTGGTTCAGCATTGTAGCTTTAATCTAGCATTATCACCTTGGGTTTACTTTAATTGAATGTTTGTAATAGACATCCTGTATGTCAATAGAGGCCACGGTGGCCGAGTGGTTAACATGTCCCGACACTTTATCACTAGCCATCCATCTCTGGGTTGCGAGTTCGAAACCCATGTGGGGCAGTTACCAGGTACTGACTTTAGACCGGTGGTGTTTCTCCAGGTACTCTGACTTTCCTCCACCTCCAAAACCTGGCACATCCTTAAATGACCCTGGCTGTTAAAAGGACGCTAAACAAAATAAACCAAACCAAAGTATATCAATAAGTGAAAATGAATTTAAAAAAAGATATGTATGACTAAAAAAACCAAGTTATAATCACATTGTAAAACCAGGTAAACTAATATATGTATTATTCTTTTGTATACTTTTAGGCGTATTACGAGGACTTCCTGCGCCAATGCAAGACGTACAAAGTGGCCAAAGTGAGTGCTCATCTGGACGACGACGATAAAGAGGAAACGTCTGAAAGAGGAGTGGTACCTTTAGGACAGGGGTATGTATATACAACAGTGCTTGTCTGGGTGTAAATCTTACATTCTTCTAAGTTCTGATTATAAGCTTACCTGGTCCAAACACAAAAGGTTATAAGTATGTCGTAGGATACCATCTCTCGATCATTTAAGTACCTGCCTTATGATTATTTACTAGTCCAAAGTATTTTCAGTGAGTTTTGACCATACTAGCTTTTTGGAAGGTAATTTTAACCCAGATTTGACCTAGATTTGTGTGGCGAGTGTCGTCTATGAAGCAGAAGGTGCTTACTCTTCTGGAGCACCTGGTCTTGTTTCCTTTTACTTTCACTTGTTCTCCTTGCAAATCTATAGTTTTTGTTCATTTTTGCCCTTGATTTATCAGTTTTGAGTTAGAGTTATGGTTTCATGTTAATGTGGGTCTCTTTTTCCAACCAAATTTGTTCGGGATAAATTCTTTTTCTGCATGGCAGTCAGGCCTTAAAATCTCTTGTGAGATTACCACATCATAAATCTTGTTTCCACATATCAAAATACTAAAGGCAGTTTTGAACAAGAAATTATCTTACTTTTGGTTTATGGTTAGTCTTTCAGACCAGTCAGATATTGTCTTTCAAAAGAGGTATATTATATCATAGAAAGTTTGATTTAACAAATTGGCTTTGAACTTCATTAAGTATTTATAAATGGTTTTAAATTACCTTAAAGTTAATCAAGATATGAGGATTAGTCCTAGGTTAGTCCACTCCTTGATTTTTATTTACAGTACATAAATATATTACCGTCAGTGATGTTTTTTACAATGAATGCCGAAATATATACAGAGGGTACAGGTCCTCTGGACCACTTGTGATTAATTAAGAAAGAGGAGTTCAATCTAAAATAATCAAATACTGAAAGAGATTGTAATGTAAATTGTCCAAGAAATCCATAATTGGGTAATTAACAATAAACATGATCTTGTCTGTTTTTCAGTCCTCCAGGAATGATGAAGATGATCAGTGAAAGGGAGACTAAGATACAGGCATTCAAGGAACAGAAGGAGCTGGATGCCAGACTGGCTGACCTTAAAAAGTACGTCGACCAGGACCATGTGGATGATGAAGTAAAGGTAGGTAACTAGTAGTGGTTTAACGATTCACTGATGCATCTATGTATTGGATCGCAGAGTGGTGCATCGATGCATCGTCTATCCTTGATTTGTATAGCGATACTTGAAAATCTGTAGTTATCTCCCTTGGCCAACATTAGCTTACGTTTTGTAGTAAACAACATGGCTGACAAGGATGTTCCAGCAGCTTATAAAGCTGCCTGTTGGAATTCTTTCAAATCCAAATTATCTTAAGTTCAAAAATGCTTTGTGGGAAACAGACAAAATGTATGTTTTTTTTGCAACAAATGTAGACAATGACTCAACTGTTCCGGAAATACCACAAACAAAACATGATGCCTGTACGATGGAATACGAGATATCTGATAGGTCATCAGCTTATCATATATTATGATACGTATTGTGTCATGATCCCTGTATCGCGATACAAATCGTATCGCTACACAGATCGTATCGCTACCCATCTTACGATACACAGCTCTAGTAACTACATTGTGTAGGTACCTACAGTATTATCTTAGATATGTAGTATTCTCACATACTTCACGAGGTGATTCTGTGGTTGCTAGGGATGGGATAGATCGATCTCACATGGGGACAGGAAATATAGCTGGCTCTATTTGACACCACCCACAATAGCGTAACATCATCATTTTATGTAGTGTAACCACATCACAAATTGATGTCATCAAGTTTGATGCACATTTCTTGTGACATCAGTGATGGGATGATGAAAAGGTTTCACAACACCTTACAATTTGTAACTATTTTTGAAGTATGTGAGAAAAATAATCAAAAATGGGCTTGTACTACCGACAGGGATATCTCAAGAGGTCAAATAGAACTAAGCTATCCAAGGAGGTTTCTATATAGGACAAACATTTACATAAAGTTATTGTTAAATGATGAGGAACAGAAACTTTTCTCAAGGTGGGATTGATAGCTATTTTATATAATTGCAGTAAATTTATATTGTTATATTTTGATTATTTCAGAGAGATTACTACATAACGTTACTAAAGAAATGGGTGAACATTGCATGCGAGGATCTGTCAGGAATCAACTGTGAGTATAATTATGTGATATAACAGTCATTTGTTAAATCACAATATTCACAACTTTCACCAAACAAAAAGAATAATGCATATGATGACATAAATTTACTCAACTGAAGAACATTGTGCATTATTATAAATAGAAGGGAGACTGGATTGTTTGTCAGGTTGACACCAAATGTAAACTAACTTTTGTTGTAAAATGTTCTTCATTGAATTACAACAGTTACCCAAATCAAACCAGCAATACTCTGTGTACAAGACATCCATGCTGAATGACTAATCCCATCCTCCAATTTCGGAAAAAAATAATAGTAAAATAAAAGGAAAAATGTGTTTATTTACTGTAAAGAAACAATTGTTTTTCAAATTAAAATCATTTTTTTTTTTCTGAAGAAAAAAGGTCTTGCATAGGATCTTATCCACTAGCTCCCTGGGCTTATAGGCGGTATGATACGGTATAGAGATGACCAAAACAATTATTTTCATGAAAGGGGATTTTTTTATTCGAAAGAATTTGATAAAACATTAAAGTTAGTTCATTTTGACTTTTCTGACAAAGTTACCCATAAAAGGTAATTGAAAATTTAAATTAATAAATGATACAGCTAGTTCAATGTTTGGGCTATTTCAGTAGGATCACTGGACCAATAAAAAATATTTAACCTGCTTTTCTTTTTTCCAGTTGAAATTCAGATGTTAGAAGTTCGAGAGGATTCGATGAGTGAGGCTGGAGTGCGGAAGGAAGAATACCAGAAAAAGAAACCACCAGTACGTTTGTGTCTATAACAAAAAAATTAATGATTCACTTTGAATTGTTCTCCTGAGGTGAAGTGGTTAAATTCAGTTCGTTGGCTGTCCTTTAAAATTCTAGCTCTAATCCAGAAATTGATTTTTGATTCTTTTTCAGTAACAATGTCACCAACATCAAAGTTTTACCAATAAGTCTTTTGCTCAAAAAGCTTGTATACATGTTTTTAATTTACCAAAATTGTATTGATAATGGATTTTTCTCATAAAGACCTTTATTACAGTAATATTCATATTGACCTAAACATTTACCTGATGATGTGGATGAGGTAATGATCAAACTAAATATATCTTCTCCGATATTCACCTCTAGATAGCATTTATCTCATAATAGGAAGTTCCCTATACAGATATAGTGTTTAATATCCTGGACTATTGGTGAATTAACCCGATATAGCGAGAAAGATGATCCATGTGAATGGTTTCTCTACTTTTCAGCCTATACGCCCTTTTATCATCACAAAGGACATGATACAGAAGCAGGTGTTTGGTTTAGGGTACCCTAGCATTCCAACTCTCACCATCGAGGAGTTCTACGAACAGAAAGTCCAAGATGGCACATTCCAGCCACCCATGGCAGGGTATGTAACAGTGTCATATCACAATAAATAAACTCTCCCGTAAAATGTTCTCATTGATTATCCCTCATAATAATTTCCCCAAAACAGTAAACATATTTACAAGATTCACAGCATCATCAAATTATATATCCTGTATTACATAAACATTAAATATTATACACATACATGTATATGCCTATCACATCAAGCCCAAATACAACTAATTATCCCTTCATCCCCACAGAATACACAGAATTTTACAAATCTACTCCCCATAGACTTTTACACATCTTCCACCATAGAATTTTACACATCTACTTCCCATAGAATTTTACACATCTTCCACCATAGACTTTTACACATCTTCCACCATAGAATTTTACACATCTTCCACCATAGAATTTTACACATCTTCCACCATAGAATTTTACACATCTTCCACCATAGAATTTTACACATCTTCACCCATAGACTTTTACACATCTTCACCCATAGACTTTTACACATCTACCACCCATAGAATTTTACACATCTACTCCCCATAGAATTTTACACATCTTCCACCATAGAATTTTACACATCTTCCACCATAGAATTTTACACATCTTCCACCATAGAATTTTACAAATCTACTCCCCATAGACTTTTACACATCTTCCACCATAGAATTTTACACATCTACTTCCCATAGAATTTTACACATCTTCCATCATAGAATTTTACACATCTTCCATCATAGACTTTTACACATCTTCCACCATAGAATTTTACACATCTTCCATCATAGACTTTTACACATCTTCACCCATAGACTTTTAAACATCTTCACACATAGACTTTTACACATCTTCCACATAGACTTTTACACAACTACTTCCCATAGAATTTTACACATCTTCACCCATAGAATTTTACACATCTTCCACCATAGAATTTTACACATCTTCACCCATAGACTTTTACACATCTTCACCCATAGACTTTTACACATCTTCACCCATAGAATTTTACACATCTTCACCCATAGAATTTTACACATCTTCACCCATAGACTTTTACACATCTTCACCCATAGAATTTTACACAACTTCCACATAGACTTTTACACAACTACACCCACATCTATCCTCATTGATACCACTTTCATGGCATCATTGGTTACACTGTACATACATGTAATGGCTCTAGCAATTTGGAAAACAGATTCAATCTTTTTTTGTTACGCAATGAAGTTCCAGTTATACAAATTTTTTGTAAGTTGTTAATTGTAGTTCAAATTAAGCCTATCCTTAAGATGACACATACCCATAATAAGCAAACCATACTGATATAAGTATTCATCTGACCTACAGACACAGTATGCAGGACTGGGCAGCTAACCCTGAACAAGATAAAGAAGATAAGGAGAAAGAGGATGAGGAGAAAGAGAACAAGATTGAAGCTGATGATCCCGAGGAGTTACAGAAGGCACGCAACTGGGACGAATGGAAGGATGGTGGGTAGTCATGCAGGCAGTGTGTTTGTTTTGTGTTAGGACTCGCACAACTAAATAATTTACTATTATATGTTTACCAGCGACCCCGTCCCTTCATTCGCTCGTTTGAAGTTCAAATGGATGACCTTGACCTTGAACAAAAGTTTTTATCAGATAAATGTTGTTTTTGTATAGGTTTAATGCCATATAAGAGCACATGGGTACTCGAAAGACAGTAACCCTGACATTTACAGTGCACTGGGGAATTCCCGTCATTTTACACCTCAAATCCTACGTCGTTCTATATTCAGTAGAAGTGTATATTTTTGATTTTTCAAATCTCAAGACCCTACTCTTTATTCCCATATATAGAAAGTACCCATTTCCTATGTTATTTACTCAGGAAAACAGCTACAAACCTAAGAAACACATTTTTCTCAGGGACTTGGTTCCGGTGAACTACCAGCTGATTGGCTGATTTAGTTGTGCGAGTCCTTTATAGAAACAAAGAATGTGTACATGCTATGTATCTAATTATTCTAACACAATGCATCATATAAAACAATGAAATGAAGTTATTGGTCTGAATGTTTACGATAAGAATCACTGGTTGTACTTTATCTAACTTATCGTAAAGGTATATTGTAACATGTGCCTGAATCACTTAAAAATTAGTCAACAATATATATATATAAAAAAAAGGATTATTTTGGTAAAAAATACTTTTCAGTTCTGCTCACAAATTTTTATTACATCTTTTTTTCCAGAACATAGAAGAGGATGGGGCAATAGAAAGAACATGGGATGAAAAGACATGTCCATTTCTTAAATATAAAACTGATGTCCTGTCTGTGATGAGGAAAAACTGTTGGATCAAGGACAAGGATCAAGATATGGAGACATGAGATTTAAGATTGTGGACTAGGACATGAACTGTCATCTACGTCAACAGGACGTCTGTTGTTAGATCTAGGATATAGTGTGTAGTCCATGTCAACAGGACGTCTGATGTTAGATCTAGGACTAGGGTATGGTGTGTAGTCCATGACAACAGGACGTCTGATGTTAGATCTAGGACTAGGGTATGGTGTGTAGTCCATGACAACAGGACGTCTGATGTTAGATCTAGGACTAGGGTATGGTGTGTAGTCCATGACAACAGGACGTCTGATGTTAGATCTAGGACTAGGGTATGGTGTGTAGTCCATGACAACAGGACGTCTGATGTTAGATCTAGGACTAGGGTATGGTGTGTAGTCCATGACAACAGGACGTCTGATGTTAGATCTAGGACTAGGGTATGGTGTGTAGTCCATGACAACAGGACGTCTGATGTTAGATCTAGGGTATGGTGTGTAGTCCATGTCAACAGGACGTCTGATGTTAGATCTAGGACTAGGGTATGGTGTGTAGTCCATGACAACAGGACGTCTGATGTTAGGACTAGGGTATGGTGTGTAGTCCATGTCAACAGGACGTCTGATGTTAGATCTAGGACTAGGGTATGGTGTGTAGTCCATGTCAGCAGGACGTCTGATGTTAGATATAGGACTAGGGTATGGTGTGTTGTCCATGACAACAGGACGTCTGATGTTAGATCTAGGACTAGGGTATGGTGTGTAGTCCATGACAACAGGACGTCTGATGTTAGATCTAGGACTAGGGTATGGTGTGTAGTCCACGTCAACAGGACGTCTGATGTTAGATCTAGGACTAGGGTATGGTGTGTAGTCCATGTCAACAGGACGTCTGATGTTAGATCTAGGACTAGGGTATGGTGTGTAGTCCATGTCAGCAGGACGTCTGATGTTAGGACTAGGGTATGGTGTGTTGTCCATGACAAGAGGACGTCTGATGTTAGATCTAGGTAATGGTGTGTAGTCCATGACAACAGGACGTCCGATGTTAGATCTAGGACTAGGTTATGGTGTGTAGTCCATGACAAGAGGACGTCTGATGTTAGATCTAGGTAATGGTGTGTAGTCCATGACAACAGGACGTCTGATGTTAGATCTAGGACTAGGTTATGGTGTGTAGTCCATGACAAGAGGACGTCTGATGTTAGATCTAGGACTAGGGTATGGTGTGTAGTCCATGACAACAGGACGTCTGATGTTAGATCTAGGACTAGGGTATGGTGTGTAGTCCACGTCAACAGGACGTCTGATGTTAGGACTAGGGTATGGTGTGTTGTCCATGACAACAGGACGTCTGATGTTAGATCTAGGACTAGGGTATGGTGTGTTGTCCATGACAACAGGACGTCTGATGTTAGATCTAGGACTAGGGTATGGTGTGTAGTCCATGACAACAGGACGTCTGATGTTAGATCTAGGACTAGGGTATGGTGTGTAGTCCATGACAACAGGAAGTCTGATGTTAGATCTAGGACTAGGGTATGGTGTGTAGTCCATGTCAGCAGGACGTCTGATGTTAGGACTAGGGTATGGTGTGTTGTCCATGACAACAGGACGTCTGATGTTAGATCTAGGACTAGGGTATGGTGTGTAGTCCATGTCAGCAGGACGTCTGATGTTAGGACTAGGGTATGGTGTGTAGTCCATGTCAACAGGACATCTGATGTTAGATCTAGGACTAGGGTATGGTGTGTAGTCCATGTCAGCAGGACGTCTGATGTTAGGACTAGGGTATGGTGTGTTGTCCATGACAACAGGACGTCTGATGTTAGATCTAGGACTAGGGTATGGTGTGTAGTCCACGTCAACAGGTCGCCTGATGTTAGATCTAGGACTAGGGTATGGTGTGTAGTCCATGACAACAGGACGTCTGATGTTAGATCTAGGACTAGGGTATGGTGTGTAGTCCATGACAACAGGACGTCTGATGTTAGATCTACGACTAGGGTATGGTGTGTAGTCCATGACAACAGGACGTCTGATGTTAGATCTAGGACTAGGGTATGGTGTGTAGTCCATGACAACAGGACGTCTGATGTTAGATCTAGGACTAGGGTATGGTGTGTAGTCCATGTCAGCAGGACGTCATATGTTAGGACTAGGGTATGGTGTGTTGTCCATGACAGCAGGACGTCTGATGTTAGATTTAGGACTAGAGTATGGTGTGTAGTCCATGACAACAGGACGTCTGATGTTAGATCTAGGACTAGGGTATGGTGTGTAGTCCATGACAACAGGACGTCTGATGTTAGATCTAGGACTAGGGTATGGTGTGTAGTCCATGACAACAGGACGTCTGATGTTAGATCTACGACTAGGGTATGGTGTGTAGTCCATGACAACAGGACGTCTGATGTTAGATCTTGGACTAGGGTATGGTGTGTAGTCCATGACAACAGGACGTCTGATGTTAGATCTAGGACTAGGGTATGGTGTGTAGTCCATGACAACAGGACGTCTGATGTTAGATCTAGGACTAGGGTATGGTGTGTAGTCCATGTCAACAGGACGTCTGATGTTAGATCTAGGACTAGGGTATGGTGTGTAGTCCATGACAACAGGACGTCTGATGTTAGGACTAGGGTATGGTGTGTAGTCCATGACAACAGGACGTCTGATGTTAGATCTAGGACTAGGGTATGGTGTGTAGTCCACGTCAACAGGACGTCTGATGTTAGATCTAGGACTAGGGTATGGTGTGTAGTCCATGACAACAGGACGTCTGATGTTAGATCTAGGACTAGGGTATGGTGTGTAGTCCATGACAACAGGACGTCTGATGTTAGATCTAGGACTAGGGTATGGTGTGTAGTCCATGTCAGCAGGACGTCTGATGTTAGATATAGGACTAGGGTATGGTGTGTAGTCCATGACAACAGGACGTCTGATGTTAGATCTAGGACTAGGGTATGGTGTGTAGTCCATGACAACAGGACGTCTGATGTTAGATCTAGGACTAGGGTATGGTGTGTAGTCCATGACAACAGGACGTCTGATGTTAGGACTAGGGTATGGTGTGTTGTCCATGACAACAGGACGTCTGATGTTAGATCTAGGACTAGGGTATGGTGTGTTGTCCATGACAACAGGACGTCTGATGTTAGGACTAGGGTATGGTGTGTTGTCCATGACAACAGGACGTCTGATGTTAGATCTAGGACTAGGGTATGGTGTGTAGTCCACAACAACAGGACGTCTGATGTTAGGACTAGGACTAGGGTATGGTGTGTAGTCCATGACAACAGGACGTCTGATGTTAGGACTAGGGTATGGTGTGTAGTCCATGACAACAGGACGTCTGATGTTAGGACTAGGTTATGGTGTGTAGTCCATGACAACAGGACGTCTGATGTTAGATCTAGGACTAGGGTATGGTGTGTAGTCCATGACAACAGTACTGAGGTATCTTGTACAATTCAGGTTGAAGTAATTCTACTAGATCTTAAATACAATATGACAGGATAAGCATGTGGTTGACAAGGAAGAAATCACCAAACATTTATTACAAGACAAATGGTCCTTGTATTATATCACAATCAATTACCATTATAGTACATGGCGGAGAACCCACAACTTGGGCCAGCAAAATGAAAGAAAGAGTTTTTGCACTTGTTACATATAAATTAACTACATCTAGCCTACCGACAGGTAGTTCAGTTTGCCAGTGTGCAATTTATCTAGAGAGAATTAATCTGCCTTTACCAAGTAAGACTTTAAAACATTTCTTATGAAAACCTGGAGATAGCACTAATCAGAATGTTATGCTGCATAATATAATGTATGCAATGGCATGCACAATACTTTGGAAAGACATACTGCATAAATCTTTTAATTACATTAATCTCAATACATGTATTTGGTATGGCATTGGATATCGTACCTAAATTGTTTACTTAGCCTCTATATCAAAGATACAATTTGAAATTACATTTTAGTTCTAATTTTGATCATTACACTGTTATCAGGCCTAACTAACCAATAAATCGTAAGTTTCCGACACATGGTCCGTATATATATCATGATGAGACATGCATTATAAATCGTGGGTTGGGTTTAATGCCAAGTTCCTATGTGCACTGTGGTATTTCAACAATGTCAAATAAATAGATATGACATTTCAGCTTTCTGTGACTAGAAACAAAATTATAAATGTGATGGGTTATTTTCTACTACATGTATTTTGAAAACCTCTGTATGTAGCATTAGAGGGTTTTCACAGAACTTGATAAGCATCGTAGCTGAATTTTTGCCTGTTATATTTGGCATGTCTTCAGATCCAGCTGCAGTCAAAAGCAAATATATAAAAATAAATATTTATTTAAATAAATAAATGTCATTGTTATTTATATCCTATTGTTAAGAGCCACTTCATCCATATTGAAAATCTTTAGAAACAACTACCTTGAGTGGTGTTAACACATTGGGAATATTCTGAGGTATTACTGTTTTTTTAGCTCACATAGTATGAAGTGCCAATGGGCTGGTGATATGGACCAGCATCGGCCGTTTGTCTTCCATCCGTCTGTCTTTGTCCACTTTGGTTCACCACCGAACATTTTCCTTCTGTCTGCATGTCTCCTTTTTAGCCCACCATCATCAGATGGTGGGCTATTCAAATCGCCTTGCGATCATGGTCTGTGGTCCATCCCTCCCTCCGTAAATGATTCCTGTTATCGCTATTTATCATGAAGGACTGAAGGGTTATTTCTCAAATTTCATAGGTAGGTTCCCCTTGGTCCCTAGTTGGGCATATTGCATTTTAGGACCGATCCGAAAACAAACATGGCTGACAGGCAGCCATCTTGGATTTTGACCATTGCAGGTTGCTCCTGCTATATTGTACTTTATTAAGTTATTAAAATGTGTTGTAAGAAGAGTAAAAGAAAGAAAATAAAAGAAAATATCAGTCTTTCATTTGACAGATATAGATCATTCAATGGTGGATGCCAATATCCCTTAGGGATCTCGTTACTTAAAATAAATCTAAAAAAGTGGCTACCTAGCTGTGATGTAGTTCTATATTTCTTCATATAAATGATCTTTACCTTGACACTAAAACTTCTTGAAACAAATTTCCTCTTTCAATAACACTGGGGTGAAATAGGCAGTGATTTAAGTATCCAAACTAGTGTTATTTGGCCAGCAGGTATCTGGCGTGGAGTGCTATAATATTTCCTCATATGAGTTACTTTGTCTTGCCTTCAAGCACAAAGACCTCAAATTTTTACAGTCTATATATTTGTACCTACCCTGGTGTGTATAGGGCACTTTAAGACATGTAAGGAGCCAGACCTACTTTAGGTAAAATTGACATCCCTCTCCATTGACTACCGGAATCAACAAGACAAATTTTCAGGTTTTTATAGTCACAAGAACATAATTGTATTGCGTTAAAATCTTTAAACATCTTAATAACCAAGAGACCCAGGGTCATGATTTGGCCAGTAACCTTCATCTACTTTCAAGGTCACAGCGGTCAATTATGTAAAACTTTGTCAACAACTTCTTCTCTATAAACCATGAGGCACAGGGCCATGATATTGTGCCACCATAAGCATGCTGGGATGAAGGCCTACCAAGTTTGTTCAAATGAACGACATTGAACTATTTTCAAGGTTGCCGAGGTCAAGTCAATAAAATGTTTAAAATGAATTATTTTCAATAAGCAAAAGATGCCGGACTATGATTAGGGCCAGTAGCATGCTGGCATGAAGGGTCAAGTGTGTTGAAATCCTTAAAGGACTTCTTAATAACCAATAGATCTGGGGTCATTTTGGGCAAGAAACATGATGCGATGCAGGCTATAAAGTTTGTTCAAATGAACGTCCTTCACCTAAGTTCAAGGCTACAGTGATCAAATATGTACAAATTTCAACTTGAAAGTAAAGCGGCTATCTTTGTACGCATCAGAATTCATGTAACGTTAAGGCCCGTGGGCCTCTTTTGTAACGAGATAATTTGCCTTAAATCCAGGTAGTGTCGAATATTGACATTGACCTATGTTTATTTAACACTCGGAAAGCTTCCTTCCATCACCAAAAGGTCAAGAATAATCTGATTGGTAGCTTCCTTTAATAGATGAAGCTCAAGCAAGTCTGGAAAAAAAAACTTTGACCAATATTTAATGTCGAAGGGGCCAACTTATTTGTTAGTTGGCTCAAACGACTTCACCAGGCCATTTACAAGAATCCTGTTGAATGAGGTTTACGAAGGATGTTTTTTTTTTTGGAAACCTTTCAATCCCTGGCTAGAGAACAATACACCTCCCAAATACGTTTACATATATGCAAAAATACATTTGCATCTCGTCCAGACCTAGTGTGAATGAGTCATCTTATAGATAGCACAAAATGTTCGAGACAGTAGTTTGGTAATCACAGCAGACGAAAACAAACAGGTGCCGTAAATGGAAACGACTGCAATGACCTAAAACTTCAGCGATCATGCGCGGGGTTTCTATCAGAATTACAGTAGGGCCCTATATTTAATGTAAATAACGACAGGAAGAGGTGACAGAACAGAATAGTTAAGCTAGGAATGTAAAATAAATCGTTATTCGGAAAAGTTGAGCAGCTGACCCAGTCATTTTGAACATCAAGATTTTATTGGAATGGAGAGAAAAACTAACTTTTGTGAAAAATCGATGTCTGAGAGAAGGCACTTTCACGAGTACAAGTTTTGTAATCAAGAGAGATGCTTCATCCGTGCTGAATTACCAACGCTATTGGAGAACACGTTAAAGGATGGATAGATGTGTATTCTTCTATTCCCATTCATAAACAATTTCAAAAATTCGTTCATTCTAAGACCGAGGATGCTTCGTTTTTTGATCGGAAGGAGAGACGGAAATTTAAATTGTGCTAATTTTTCGTTGTTAACGCTTTCTAAAAACCAAACAAACAAAAACTGAATTCAGTAATAAATATTGAAAAAAAAATCCATATATAAATGCTACAGTGGCTGAAATCGTGGTATTTGGAAGGTCGGATACAAAAACCAAAGGGCCTAAGCGAAGTCAAATGTGGAGCATAAAAACCCATACAAAAAAAAAAAATAAAAAAAGATGCATTGATTAGTGATATATAATTCTCGTCTTTTTGGGATAGATATATATCTTTTCTATTCGTTATTTAGTATTATCGTCAAGAAAATAAAAACAATAAAGAAATCTGTCGAAAGGAGGGACATACTTTAATGACATCCTTTTCAGAAACTAATACAATGTAGTAGTTTTGTATGACGATATCTTATGTAGACCGTTCATGTTGAGCCTCTTTCCTTTTCATACTCGGTTTTCTTCCGACATCGAAATGGTATTACTGTAAATATGATGATGTAGTTGAGGAATACTTGAAAAGATGTCTATTTTATCTACACTGTCTGTCATCGTCAATATCACTGTAAATAACTTAAATCATCAAATTATACCAATGCGTTGTGTTATAGTACTTTATGGTATGTTATGCGTGCTATTATTATATGATGTATGGCGCGGGAAGGATGTCATAATTAAACATTTTTGCCTAGGCAAAATCGAATATTACTAAGGCAAAAATATTTCAGCCTAGGCAATATTCGATTCTTGCCTAGGCAAAAATAATTTTGTTTCGATTTATATGGCCTAGGCAGAAGCGAATTTTGCCCAGGCAAAATTATTTTTGCTTAGGCAGAAATATTTTTGCCTAGGCAAAATTCGATTTCTGCCTAGGCAAAAATAAGGCAAAAATATTTAATTATGACATCCTTCCCGCGCCATAATGATGTGTTTGTCTGTCCATGTACTTGTGAGTGTCATTATGTAAGGTGTCATCTTGAGTCTGAATGTATTTTCTTCTTTTTTTCAATATTGTTTGAGATGTGTTTGTACTGTTCTGTATTTCTGTTACTCTCCATATTTGAAGGAAATAATAATGGTGGCTCGTTAGGACCAAATATCAATTATCGCGACGGTGTCGCGTTTTCGTATTCTCGCGTTTTCGTATTCTCGCGTTTTCGTATTCTCGCGTTTTCGACCTAAGTGATATTTGGCCCTAACGAGCCCCCATACGAACATATATCCTTGACGGACCTGCAAATGTTAATACAGACTTTGAAAGTCTTTGTCAAGGCTCGTCTGAGAAGAATACAGAATCACCAGGTCCGTCTTTCCAACCGTTTGGACGACGAAAGCGGTCCTGGAGTCTTCACCTGAGGTTACGTGGCAGCGCTCTAAATATTTTTTTAGTTCAACTCATAATTGGACATTATAGCAATTATTTTCAAGTTGTACATGTATATGTACAGTGTATGGTTCAGGCAATTCTGTATCTCAGCTGTTTATATACAAACTCGTTAGGAAAGTCATATATATCCTCAATCCGAAGAAAACATTTCAATTTGTACAAAAATGACGTGTATTGTATTATTATGGCCGTTTTCTGGTTACTCGACAAAGATCACTTTCAAGTTCCTGCATCCCTGCTGTCCTTTCTTTGTCTATTATCTAATATTACCCTCGTTTCTATTAATTATACTGGTTTTGTCTATGTGTCTGTATTCTTTTGCTGATTTGTTGTCGAGTTGGAGATATTTTTGACATGTGCGTATGTAATCCGAAGGGTTCTGATGTTAATATGGCCTTAAAGCTGATTATGATATACTATATAGGTATATAGTAAGATCGTCAGAAAATTCGGAGTAGTGCTATGGTGAACCGTTTTAGGTTATTGTTCATTTATTTCAGATATCTATATTTGAATTAAGGATATCTCTATCGACAATTGCATCACAGATATATGTATCTGAATTATATATATATACTGTATGCATGTAGATTAGATATATCTCTAATTAATTCAGAGCTATAGACATCTGTATTTATATATATCAATCTAAATACAGATATCGAAATTGAATACTTTATTCTATAATTATTTGATAAATGCAATCTGAATTCAAAATACAATGTATTTAAATACAGATGTCTGAATTGAAATAGGTAAAACCCAAATGGTTTGTCGTTTCAATTAAGGGCATATATATATGTGCATTTATGGCATTTTACGAATAGATAATTTTACAGCATACTAGGCTATATTGCTGAATTGCTTAATGACTGAAGTGGCATACAAGGGCAGATAGTGTTGAGCTTCCAGTTAAGCTTTTTAGATAGGAAAATAAAAAAATCTGGTAGATCTACTCTTTTTTACTCCCTGCAATCCGGATATTTGGTCCACTTTGCTTCATTTTATAGACTTGCCCAAGACCGACCAATCAGATTATTGCTTACATCGTTAGCGTGTAACCGGTGAAACTTGTGGCAGACGAAACTTACAGACTTAGGCCTGGACCCAGAGCACAAATCTGGTAAAACCCCTGCCCAGAGAGAAAGATGGCATCAAATAAAAAGAAGATATGCATTATTGGATCGGGAAACTGGTACGTATATTTTATTGAATATGGTGGATATTTTGTCATTTGAAACGGTCTCAACATAATGCTTGGTGTAGAATTTCGACCTTGTTAGTAACGCAACATGTATAAGCCTATACCGGTAGCGTAATTCACCTCTAGCAGTCTACTAGGGCTGCAATTTAGGCCGCTGGTTGGCCGATTTATTTTTTTATCGCATGTTATGCCGACTACGACACAGTGCCTGTCAAAAAGTGCTGTAGTATGCCATTACACAACTGACAAAACAGTAGCATATAGCCTAAGGCTAGACGAGGCATCAAGCCAGAGAGCCTTGAACTGTTACAGATAAAAGCAGTTAACGGTCGACTTATACATCATTTTATATTCTTCTGTCTAGTAATCTACCTACAGCGTTGTGAATCTCATTAATGACACCTATTAAGTATAATGATAACAACTGTACCAACTGTCATCCAAAAGGGAGTTATCATTTTGTGGTGTAAAAGAAGTGGGTCAGTGTGGCTTTATATATGGTGTGCTATTGTGTAAACCACTACAAAATAGTCTCTGTCACTCAGCTGACAGAATCTGCATATGCTTCTCTTTGGTTCAGTTGGCAAAGACATGAACTTAGACTGTTTTATGTGATGATAATAAACCTATTTACGTAATAAACCCATTTGTGTAGACGGTAAACTATTAAACCTGTTGTAAGTTATTACAAATAAGAATATACAAGGGATGACCTGGAATATTGATTTCCTTAGGAGAGATGTACGTACCTGTTAAAGGGTGAGACTTGATGCACTTTATATTTTTATCTGGCTGAACAGGTTCATGATCGCTTATAATCAAAATAAGGATGATCACTTACAATCTGATCAGAATAAGGAAGTTGCCAATCATTAAAGAAAAGTTAAGTGTCTAAGTATAAATATGACTGGGAAAAATCACTGTCCAAATAAAAAAAAAGGTTGGATATTATTTTTTGATATTATTAAACATGCCAAAAAAGCAAGAAAAGAATAATGCATGTTTTATTGGTGTCAACTTTAAGATAATACAAGTTTAAGAGTGTTAATCGCTGCCTTGACCCATAAAATATATTCTTAGAAGAATTGCTCCATAAAAGCATGGTTAACATAAAAGTGAAATCTAATCCCTATGTGAATTTTCAGTTTTATTATTAATTAAGTAATTGAAGAATAGGTTTTATGTCCACAGCCAGTATTCATATTTTTAAAAATGTCAGAAAACTGTGTTCAGGTCTATTCTCGTCATACTGGCACTAGGCGTCACTTTCACACTTGTGATGTCACAACTCAGAATCTATCTATAGCGGTACACCCATAGCCACCTGATGATACAATAGTGCTGTAACGGTACAGTCATAGCCACCTGATGATAAAATAGTGCTGTAACGGTACACCTACAGCCACCTGATGATACAAAAGTGCTGTAACGGTACAAACATAGCCCTGTAACGGTACACCCACGGCCACCTGATTATACAATAGTGCTGTAACGGTACGGCCACCTGATGATACAACAGTGCTGTAACGGTATACCCATGGCCACCTGATGATACAATAGTGCTGTAACGGTACACCCACGGCCACCTGATGATACAATATTTAGGGATTAGGCAATGGAATCTGAACCCTGAGCAAGCCTTGTGTTTGTCAACTATAGAATTATCTTCCTTTGTTGAGACCCTCTTGTCTGTTGATATAGTTGTACAGTACAACAGTGGTAAAACTGAGAACAGATTTTCAAAAACACAAGATATGAAGACCTTTCAAATGATTTTTTTTTTAAATATCAAAAAAATCTAAAACTATTTTAAAATAGGTATGATTTTGAATTTTTATTACCAGGTAAAAAAATGCTAAGGTGAGATTGAGGTATAAGGCAATAACTTGACAATGTATATTGTATATGAAAATGAAAATGAATATAAATTTATATATTGATAAAAAAATGAAAAAAAAATAGTAATAGCAGTCTGGTAATAGCACTTAATACTTTACAATACTGAAACCTCATGATCACCTTATTAAACATTACTACAATGCAGCTTCCAACACAGGTACTGGAAAAACAGATAGCCACTAACCACAGACCTTTAAAAAAAGTCAAGTGACATACAGGTATACTCACCTGAGTTGGACTTTAAACCTTCAAATATTTTTCTCCTCATGTTTATCTACAAAGTCTGACAATTGGGAACATGCTGTGTACATGTTTTTAAAATACTGATAGAACATTGATCAATAATTGTTTTACTGGGAGTATTAAATAAGGCTATCATAACATCAGGAATCATGATAATCTATCAAATAATAGAATAACTTCTAACATGTGGCTTGGCAGTACAAAGTTTCTAAAAAGAACCACAGATATCATTAGACTTCTTCAAATTTATGATTGCTGTGTGGTGATGTTATGTTTCTTTGGTGGGCAGTGAAAAAGGAACTGTTTTCTTGTTTGGGAGCCTAAAGAAAATAGAATTCTAGGGATTTTTAGTCAACCACATCAGATGATGGGCTATGCAAATCCTCCCTTGTCCATGGTCTGTCATCTGTCCATCTGACAGTAAACAATCCTAGTTAATGCAATTTCTGGAAGGAAGTACTGGAAGGATTTTCCTCAAACTTCATTTGTAGGTGTCGCCATGGTCCCTTGTTGTGCCCATTTAATTTTGAGTCTGATTTAGAAAACAAAATGGCCACCAGGCGGCCATCCTTGATTTTGACAATTGAACTTTGCTATCACTATTTCGTGAGAAGGATTTCTCTTAAAAATCACATGCAGCCTTAGGTTTGTCTTGGTCATTAGTTGTGCTTATTTGATTTTTTTTGTCTGATCCAGAAAATGAAATGGCTGACAGTTGAACTTTAATATTGCTATTTCTAATTCACAGACAGTTCTTCTTAGATCTCTTTTAGATTTCATACATAGAGTTCCTTGTTATCAAATAAAGTAGATCCCTCTTAGATTTCATATAGAGATCTTGTTATCAAATAAAGTAGAGAAAAGATCATATATAGAACCAATAAAATCATTTAATGGTGGGCATTGTAAGATCCCTCCGAGATCTTTTATACAGATGTACTAAGTCAGATAAAAAACCCACTGGATTTAGAAATGTTATGAAACTAACTAAGCTTTACTAGACTTTGGCCAGTTGAAATGAGTTGATACAACCTGGTTTTGAAACTTTGATTGCTGTCCCTGGTTTGGTCAGCAAATAAGATAAGCCCAGATCACATTCCCTGTTAAGTTCACTTTCACCTCACCTGTCAACAGTTGCTTTGAAATAAATAATGTTGAAATGGTCTATTTATCACCAATTGATAAAGCTTGGGTTCCAACACATTTTCTTTTTGGTACTTTTAGCCATTAGCAAATGTACACTTTGAGAGAACATGTAACCTCCAAAAATGATTAAATGGTCTTTTTGTCTAAGATAGCATTATAAAGTTACCTTTATTAATGTCATCTGTTGTAAACATTGCTTCATTGTTAAGAAAATGTTTAAATTCATTGTGAAACATTTGATAAAACACTAGGTGCAATTAGCAAAAGCTCACGAAAGAAAACATTATACATGTTGTTTACATCAAAATGTGTAGAAAAATCTCTATCAAATGACATTTACACTATTTTTTATTTGTTCCTCTTCAACAAGATCTATACCCCCAGCAAGAAAATCAATTGAACCATCGTATCAATAATACAACTATCTCTGTTTAACATTTAACATTGGCAAAATTTAGAAAAAAAATAATTGCACATGAAAATTAATGAAAAGTTCATGCTTCACCAGGGAATGTAAATGTAAATTTTATTCAATTTTACAACTATTGCAAAACAAATTATGATATTAATCATGCTTGTTGGCCTGGATGGAAACATGTGAGAATTGTCTTACTGTGGGATAAAAACCAGAGTAACTGGGGAAAACGCATGTGGTCGGGCAGGCCCCTATACCTTTTCATGTCTAGTCTGCGAGTGTGTTACCTCAGTGCTACCCGACCACTGACTGGTTACTCTCCAAAACTAAGAATAAATATTCAACCTTTTCTTTAGGGGAGATAGCCCTTATCAAAACTGAACTTTCGAAAGTTTTATATCCCAGCAATTAGTGAATTACATTAATTTGATACCCCAAGTAATAAAGTCATGAATTTAATCACATTATCAATTATTTGTAAGCTTATGACATTGGTAAAATGTTGAGAAAAAAAAATTAATTCATTGTTTCACATATGATACCAGTAACTGGTGAAAAATAAAGGAAAATAGCCCATTGAAAAAATGTCAAGCTTCACCAAGGGCGATAATCCTTATAAAAAATCTAGACTAACTTCTTTATTTGCAGGGGTTCAGCAATAGCCAAAATAGTTGGTAACAATGCGCTGGCAATGCCGGACAAATTTGACACTGAAGTGCGTATGTGGGTGTTTGAAGAGATGGTTAAAGGGAGGAAACTCACTGAAATCATCAACCAGGACCACGAAAATGTCAAATATCTTCCAGGACATCAATTGCCTCCCAATGTTGTAAGTTGTTTGTGATTTTAAGAAATAGTTTTGTCAGTTGATGTCTTATATAAAGAAGTTAAATTAAAAGTGATGAAATTATTTGCCTCCCAATGTTGTAAGTTGTTCGTGATCTTAAACAAATATTTATGTCAGTTGTTGTCTTATATAAAGATGTTAAATTAAAAGTGATGAACATTTATTATGATCTAATGCTATAATGATACTTGAGTATTATTTTAACTTGGTTATAAAGAGTCAACATCTTTTTATACTAAAATCAAGATTGTTTGGTGAAATATTTCATGTTGATGGACCTGGATACTGAAATGATTTCTGACAAGGACTAGTTTCACTATCGCAGATATCATATGCATATAAATTGCATTACAATATAGAGGTAGTGAATCTAATCTGAATATAAGTCTATAAGTAGATAGCTGTTATCTGGTACATTTTCTGGATATTTGAATAGATCAAAAAAATTGTTTTAATGTGGTACTTTCACTACATTGCTATACAGTATTATTGACCACTACTAATGTCCCCTCAACAACGTGAAAACAGTATTACGTAATGTCTTTCATTTAAATTATAGCTCTTGTACTTTGAACAGCACTAAGAATCAATATCATTCGTATGACAAACAGTTATTGCATATACAACTGTTGGTTGTTTGGATATATAGTTTACATAAAAAGTCAAATGACAGAATAAGATTACTCAGACAAGATGATAATTTCTGGTTAAATGTATACATACACATGTGCTATGTTGCAAGTTATTCAACAGATACAAATTAAGTTTGATACTTTAAAGTATTTCTTGGACTGTGATTTGCTTTTATGAGATGTCTTTGGTATATATTAACCAGTATTATGTTTTCACCTGATATCTGATATTTCCTGATATATATATGTTAATGTAAGTCTGAAACTTTTGATACATTATGTAATATTTCTATTCCTGAATTCTAGGTTGCTATACCAGATGTCAAAGATTCTGGTGAGGGAGCCGACATCTTCATTTTCGTCTTGCCACATCAATTTGTCAGGGGTGTGTGTGACAAATTGAAAGGAAATGTGAAAAAAGATGCCATCGCTGTCTCTCTTATCAAGGTTTGATATCTCTTTGCCTGGCCCACTGGGCCAATCCCATTCTTCTCTGCTGCTTTTTCTGTTGTCATGGTTTCCTATAAAACACTCCAATTATTGCAAAGTTAACTTTTTTTTACAAAATGGCATAAACCGATATAAACTATCATTATTTTCAAATTCTTCAAATTGTATTCACCTCTTTTGTGGTTTAATATGTGTTAGTCTGATTTGATATGCAGCATCCTTAAATGAAGGAGTGAATGTTGTATATAATGATATTGTGGCGAGTTCTCGGTTGGGTAAAGAACAATGAACATGTGATAAGTCTGGAGCATTTATCATATTTGCACAAAATAAAATGTGTATACATAAATAACATATTTTTTCAGGGTTTCGATGTAAAAGAAGGGGGTGGTATCCTCTTGATTTCATCAGTCATCAGAGAGATGCTGAATATACCGTGTGCTGCTTTGATGGGTGCTAACATTGCAAATGAAGTCGCAAAGGAAAACTATTGCGAGGCAACAATAGGTACATTGATGATAAAGATTAACCTGAATTTACAAAAAAAAAAATGTATTATGGATGAAAACATTGATATAAAGCCATACATTTTGCATCAACCTCAGAACAGCTTGTTGTATGAGATTATTAAACTTTATCGAACGCCTCAATCTGTTAACTATACAATATATATATTAGGATATGACACATTCTAGTTGTGTTTCATTCTAACCAGTCAGCATGATATGATCATGAGATGGCCTCAAAATTTCCAGTGATTTCAGAATCATCTACAATGTATTTAATTGTAATTATAAAGGCATATACATGTATATTGAATGCAAAAAACATGAAGTCGATATTAAGGATTGTTTGATTTGATTTGAATTGTATCGCTGAATAACATCATTTTACAGAGGACCAACCATAGATTTTAGTCAGATTGTTGAATAATGTTTAGGGCCAAGACAACAGGTATACAGGTGTTTCATCTCCATTGTGTTTAATACATGTATCTAACATCTTTGGTGAAGGCTGCAGTCACCCGGACTATGGTGCAATCCTTAAGGACATGTTCCAGGCAGACTACTTCAGGATCGTAGTCTGTGACGATGAGACCACAGTAGAAGTGTGTGGAGCATTAAAGGTGAATGTCAGAATAATATCTAATTTTCGTATTGCCTGCCTTCAGACTACCTTTTCGTATGCCTGTCAAATTTTGACAATGTATTACAGAATAATGACTATTTTTGTCTGTCTTTCAACATGTAGGTACCAGTAAATTCATTAAAATACCTTATTAATAGTTCTTTTTAAAATACAGTGTTGCAATATTAATTTTTTGCTTGGATGTTCCAACAGAATCTAATGTTGATTCAATGAATTCTGTTTCGTGAAAATTATTTTTGTTTTTATTGTAAAAGTTTTAAGATGTAATACTAGTACATATATTCCTGTGAAATTCTTGTGATTATTTTGATTGTGACAGATGAGAATGTATATTGTTCCAACTCACTGAATAAAGCATAATAACATAATTCATCATGCATTCTACAAGAATTACCTGGTAAGATGTTGTTTTTTCTGTGCTGTAGAACATTGTGGCAGTGGGAGCTGGATTTGCTGATGGTCTTGGGTATGGGGACAACACAAAGGCAGCGGTCATCAGACTTGGACTGATGGAGATGGTCAAATTCTGTGAAATTTTCTATCCAGGTATTATATCATGTCAATTTATAACGTCTTGATAAAATACCAATACTGGTATACTTACCATAAGATAGAGTACTTAATAATCTTAATACATTTACATGATGAAAGGGTAAATTTATCTTTAATTTATCAATATGGATGAAATATTTGAACTTAATCAATCCTAGGATGATAAGAAAGCAAATTGCATCAGGGCATTTAGTCCTGTCAATTTCAATATGGAAAAGGAAAATATTGATGGGGCTTTAGAGGTTATAGGTTTGGTATGAAAATTGTACTCAGGAACAAGAATATTTCCTAGGTGTCTAAATGAAGACTTAGCCTGCATATCTCCCTGTTCCATTATGTTCTGTTAATTCTGTGTTTCACGAAGTGTTGGACATTCCTTTTCACATACAGGTTTCCTTAAGTACTTACTTGTACATGAAGGGATATTCCTCAAATTTCATATGCAGGTTCTCTATGGTTGTTTATCAACAAGTTGTTTCATGTTGAAATAGATTGAAAGAACCAAATGGCTTAAGTTAGATTTTGACAAGGCAATATGTTATTGCAACTTCTCAAAAAGTGCTAGAGGAATCTTTCTCACATTTTCTGTACAATTTGGCCCTTAGTTTTCGATATGTGAGCTTGATTGGGAAATGACTACCAACGTGAAATTTTAACAAGCATACATGCCCCTATCGGCCAACACTGAAAATAGTAAAGGACCTTGACCTTGATCCAAAAATCCTAAAACCCAAACTTGTCCAAGTTATTATGGTCTTTTAAAAATTTTGTGAAGTTTGATCAAAATCCCTCCTGGAATGAAGCCACTAGAGTGTTGACAAATTTGAGCAAGTGAGAAAAAAGTATTTAGTTCTAAGATGTAATGATTTCTCGCAATATTTGTATTAAGGATATTACTCTACAAGGAGATTGACCCAGCAGGTATTTTGTAGACTTTGAAGGACAGTTCCTGTGTAAGATATGTAAACACAACTTGTTCTCTGTCTAAACACATTCCATGTCACAGACACTGACCTCACTCTGACCAGTACACACCTCATTTCTGACCAATGTTTAGATACCTTATTTTGTTTAAATTCTTTCACAGATTCCAAACAAGCAACGTTTCTTGAAAGCTGTGGAGTGGCCGACCTTGTCACTACATGTTACGGTGGCAGGAACAGAAGGGTTGCTGAGGCCTATGCTAAAACTGGAAAGGTATGTTCAACCTATCAGAAAATTGTAATTAATACCTAAAGAATTGTGTTGTTTTTAATGGAAAACTGATCTTGAATGATTACAAGAGAATATGATTTTATTAATAATTGCATTTTCACACTGATCAAGAAAACTACATTTTCTGCTCCTTAAACGCAATGCTGGAATTTGACAAAACAGTATTGAAAATTTCATTTCAGAACAATATGACATTCTGATTTATCTACAATAAAGACTTGTTGATCTAATGGCTTCAATGTATAACTTCCCAATTGTTGAGACACTCCAGTCTCTTCAACATGTCAGATGATTTTTTTTGTGATGTATGTGGTATTTATTAAATTGACCCAAAATAACCAAAGGTACGTGAATGAAATACACACCTGCCTCCCCAAAAATAGTTGTTACCCTAAAAATTAAACCGCAGCAGGAATATTCAACCACATTTACAGTAAGTAATGTGTGTGTAATACATGATTTGTCTGTTGTAGAGCATAGAAGAATTGGAGACTGAAATGTTGAATGGCCAAAAGTTACAGGGCCCTCCTACAGCATATGAAGTCAACTACATGCTCAAGGCTAAAGACATGGAACAAAAGTATGTGGAAGTTTTAAATCTATTTTTACATAATATACTCAACTGTCAGACCAGGACAGATATATGTCCCCTCTTTTGTCAGACAAAAAGTTAAATCTCTTGTTGAAATCAAATAGCTCCGGATCAGAATTCAAAAGATTTTACAACATGTTGTATTTGTTTCAGGTTCCCCCTTTTCACAGCCATCCACAATATCTGTAAGGGTAACTTAGATGTCAGCAAGTTCATGGATTGTTTGAAGAACCACCCAGAACACATGTAAAACAGCCTAAAGACTTTACAGCTCAGTGAACTGTACACCATTACGTAGCTTTGTTCATTTCTTCTTTTTGTTATTCATTTGAGGGACATACAAACATATCTTTCTCTTGTTTTTAATTCAGTTATAGAGATATAATTTGTTTTTACTATGTGATTAACTTGGTTCAGGTGCATGATATCTGAACATAACTGTATGGTGCATGTGGTTCTGTATAATTTGGTTTAGACATTCTTGTCATCACGTTCTGTGATAATTTACATTTTCTCATACACCCTTGGTTAATTATAATCATACTTCAGTGTATTATGGTATTGCTGGTGATTAATCAGAAAAAGAAATTTTTATATCAAATATCATTTCTGTGCTCTGACACAGTGTCATCATCTTAAAAACTCAACTTGTCCAGAAGGGGTGAATGGATTTTTGATCAATGATCATAATGTACACATTGACTTTGTAGAAAGACCTATTTATAGGTGCTGTTGGACAGTGTCAGTGTTGGTCATGATGGCCTGTAATAGAGTGAGATCTGCTTTGTATCTATGTCATGTGGTATAACAGTACAATTCCTAAACAAGCACTAATGGATTCATCAGTGTTACCAGGCCCCAGTTTCATCAATGTCTCTAGGAATCTTAGTTTAATAATAAATTTTCCTTAATATTCTGTTGTTTTTACGACCTGGTGTGTTAGATTTTAAATTTTCTTTAAGTTAATGAACATTGATGAAACTAGCCAGGATTGACTAAGGGTCTGCCCCTGCCCCTGAGGACTTTGTATGAAAACTCTACAGGCAAGCGTCTGTTTCAATACAAACAGAATCTGCTGTTCGCCACTCCATAAGGCTACGCATTGACATTTAACCTTTACTATCTGTGCTCACACTATTTCTTTTCCATACTGTATACTTGGAGACTTTAATTTTCGACACAAACACACACTAAGATCAAGACAGAGGGAAAATGTTGAGAACTACTAACTGTAAATATCTTATGTATGGTCAGGAATAGGTTGAGACATTTATTTTGTTTGAGGGTGAATTTTCCTGAGAGGACTGTTTTGAGATATGCAAAAATGTAATCATTATAGGGGAAAAAAGAATTTTTTATGTGCAAAAAGTATTTTAGAAAATTATGCTAAATCCTCACTCATCTCTGTCTTCTTTATAGCATGTTTTTAACAGAAATGCAACTGTTGAGTCAAAATCAGTCAAATATTGCTCTAAACTAAACATTTTTAGATGATTTCCCTCCAAACACCTTCCCTGTGAATGGCCAATGTGTTTTTACTGGAGACACCATCAGATACTGAGTTGGCTACCATTAGACATTTAGATCTAAAATATGTATTGTATTGTTTGTTGACTTACCCACACAAATTGATTTTAACGATGAGGACATACAAGAGTTAAGAATTGAGAATTAAGAAAAATTAATATACACTTTTAATATATCTTAGCATTCAAAGTATTATTATTTCTTGTCATACAATAGCATTATGATTTTACATTTCAGAATAATAAAAGCCACTCAGTCAAGTAAAATTTCTTTGTTGTTCTTGTGGATTTTGAAATTGAAATACCAGCATTGGTTATAGATTCATAATTTGTTTCTTTTCTTATTTAAATACTGAAAACAAATTCCATATAGAAATAATTATCGCTCCAACCTTGAATTCTTTGTTTTTGGAAAAACTTACTTCAACAACTTCTAGAATTGGTTCCATTCAGCATATAAAGGATGTAAAATACAAATTTTAAAATATTGGTTGGTCAAAAGGGAAAAAAACATACATTAAACAACTTTTCCTATAAAGTTGTTTAATTTAGCGTGAGCACAGGCTGTAAAGTTACATATAGTTCCTAGGTGTGAAGATCAAAATAACAATAATACTGGGATAGTTCTCTACCAACGCCAAACCCTATAAGCACATACATGTACTTGGTATAAATTGATCTTTATTGGACTTGCTATGAAGCATACTGGTGTTATGAGCCCAGAAAGGGAAAAGTTGCAATACACTTTACTACAATCAATAAGACTATTTTGCCATGGTTGCTTAAATATATCGTGCATTTAAGATATAATTGTATATTAGAACTGAACTCGGGGAAACAACAGGTATAGCCATATTATGTACTCATCAATATCTGCTAGAATGCTTTACTTTTTTTTTAAAGTTTGCGGAGTACAAACAAGTTGACTTGAAGAATACACCAAACCTATATGCTGCTTATTACAATGTATTATCATTATCTTATATACTGTATGTGTATATCGCCTAATGCTATGCAATTATAATGTTGTGTTGAATGTTTGGTGATGCTGAACCCAGGGCTCCATCAATCTGGCAGTCCCTACCAGTTATTTATGTATATATACAAATTTCATAGAAATTCAAATTTAATATATATATATATATATATAATCAGTGTATACATGTATGTGTGCTAGTGGAATGAAGTAAACAAAAGCACAAAAAAAATTCAAAGTTGATTGAAATGCTGTCATATATAACATTAATTATTAAAAGTAATATATTATAATAGTACGGTGGCTGTGTTCATGTTTGTGATTATTTATCAGTATAAAATGATTTTATAACATATCAGACGTAACAATGTTGTATGATATTGTTCACAGGAACATGGCATAAATTTCCAATCGCATGTATGTAGTTGTACATGTGTGCATATATTATATGTACATATATTGTACTGTAGATTGGGAATTTGTGACAAGTCCCTGTGGTTTTGTACAGATTCCACTAAACCCCATCTTCCATCAAAAGTTAATTTCAAAAGAAATTGAAATTTCATATTCTTTTATTTCAAAATAGTAATACTGTATCAATAATGAAGATGAAGAGAAGGAAAGTAAAAATCATCAAAATACCAGTGATTACTAACTCTGCTGATTCATCCTTTTTATTACCATATCAACGTCTTCCATTGTTAATTCTTAAGCTGTTGTCCCACTATCCAACAAAGGTTTTGCCTCTGCTGATCATGTACAAAATCTACTGGTTGAAGTTGACCCTATTAAGCTGAGGTCAGAGGTCAGGCTGGGTCAAAGAGCCTCCATTGTTACCTGTAGAACTATTACTTCACAGCCACATCACATACAGCTGGATATTATTTACAAGAGGTACAGGAACATTAAATTTACAACAAATAATTTACAGAATATTGACTGGCAAAATCATTTCTATACATCAAATCTACAATAGATCTGCTCCATCGATAATGTTAATTGACCCTATGTGAGTAAATTTATCTCTGAATTATCTAGTTTACATGTATTCCCATTCAATAATGAATGAATCATGTACACTGCAGTTACAAATTCTAGAACTTAATCTGTTTTGTGTAGTGAGTACATTCAACCTATTGACCCGTATAATGTAAAAAGAAACTAGCATAAATAGTGTCTAAATTCAAAAGCTGGTGGCCATTTTGAATATTCAATTAGGCTCAAGATGCACAACAAGTATTCCTTAAAGAGCAATAACAAACTTCAGATATCAAAATTGTTACTGGTGGCCATCTTGTACAATTTTAATTTTTGTATATCAAAATAAATCACTTACAGGTCGGTAGGGACCCTGTCATGTGGCAATATACCCGTCACAATCATCAAGAAGCCCATATTGCAGAGGTTGACATGTTTGACATTTGGACTTGAAAACAATCACAAGGGAGCAAAATATACATTATACAAATCCACCCCCAAAGAACTTGACAATGAAAATGAAATTACCAGTATAATGCTCATTTGTTAGCTTGGATTTGCCTTATTAAACCAGTGACTTTAACGTTTGGTCAGTTGATTCTTGTTTAATTTTGCCCAACTTTTGCTTCATTATGTCAAATCAAAATCTTCATCAGTAAAACTTGACGTTGACCTTTGACCCAGTGACCTTGGCCTTTAGTCAGCTGACTCCTTGTTTGATTCATTATGTCATGGCGAAATCTTCATCAGTAAAGACACAAAATTTGACCTTGACATCTGACCTAGTGACCTTGATGTCTAGTCAGCTGACTGCATGTTCTTGTTTAATTCTGCCAAAATTTGCTTCATAGTGTCATAATAAAATGTTAATCAGTAAAAGATGCCAAATTTGGACTAATGACTTTTGACCTAAGTGTGTAAAAAGTTTTCAGGCGGGAACAAAATTTGTGGACAGACAGAGTGATTACTATAAGACACCCGTATCTCTGATATGGGGCACTAAATTGATCCCTTACTGATCATGTCCCTAATTTTCAACATGACAGCTATCAGCCATCATGAATATCAAATGTTCAAAATGTAGTATGCACATCTTAACCCAAATACTCAACATGTCCCAAAAGATTCAAGAGGATCATGTCATTCGTTCATAGAATAGTGGTAACAAATTTCAAATGTCAAAAACCGAAAGTAGCAACAGAGAGCCATCTTGAATATCCATATAAAATCTGGCTTGCAAAACTAAAGTTTCATGGTGATACCATCAGCAGTTCTTTAGAAATATTGGAAGTAAGAATTATCCAGAAATAACGAAATGTTTAATAGAATCATAAAATAGTTAACTAAAGATTTTGATCCATATTCATCTACCCTATTATAGAAAACTAAAATCACCTCAACTATTGTATTCCTTTATACTCGATCTAAAATTAAATCTAAAATTGAAGATTTCCATGTATAAAAAAAAATTCAAAAATGTACATTTTCCAGAATGATATTTGCCCACTAAGAATATGTTGTATTCAAAGAACATGAAACATGTATGACTCTCTTCTTGGTTTGAAATAAATAGAGATATGCAAAATCTAAAATTTACTAAATAACTCCAAATACAAAAATATTAAGTGAACATCATTGGTGTATATCCTGAACGACCTTTCATTTAAGATACCAGTATCTTGTCATTAGTGAGCGCATGCGGAATTAAATTTCTGATAGAAGAGCAATAAGGTAATATGTCATGCCTCTAACCACCCTGTGGCAGGGACATAAAAAAATATTTCATCAATAACATACACTACATGATCTTATCCATTGCGGAAAAAGTCTTGCACATCTGAACAACAAACATTATGGTCTGATTCACAGGTTACATCACAGGGTTCATTAAAGGTCACTGAAGGAAGATTCTACATGAATTCACAGCAGGGAATTATAAAGATCTATAACTAATTATCCTGTTTCGGAGTATAAACATCATACATTAACCAGAATGAAATGTTGTCAATATACAGGATGAAGATGAGGATTTCTATACACAAACAAACGGATACAAAGTTTTAAACAAGGTAGCGATCATTTCCAGTGCCACAGTTGCTGTGATTGATAATACACCAACAGAAGAATACTCTCGTATTTAGTGCAGTTAGGCGTGAACTTCGGATCACTCTTCCTTAAGAACATATTCAAGATGCACTGACGGCAGGGATGACATCAGTCAGATTTTTTGCTTCCGTCCCAATGCCACACCAGTTTTCCTCAAACTTCATCAAAAACAACTTTTGTTCCATTAGTCGCATCTAAATAAATTTCTTCAGGGCGTATGTTGTTTGTTGAATGCATAAATGAAGTTCAATAAAGGTTCATTTCATTTCGATGTGAAAAGAATAGCTTGAACCTACATACAATGACAGTATAGGTATAAACTGATACATGAGAAATATTTGTCCGGAACTATGTATAGTTAAAATAATTCAAGCTAGGTACTACAACTTCAAAGTACAATGTACAAAAATTGCATAGCAAAGGGAACACATAAATCTAATTAAATTAGACATTCTCTCTATAAAAATCACGGATTTAATCAAATTAGACATTCTCTCTATAAAAATCACGGATTTAATCAAATTAGACATTCTCTCTATAAAAATCACGGATTTAATCAAATTAGACATTCTATCTATAAACATCACGGAAATCCCTATCAAAACCATCACAGAAAGTCAGAATAATATCAAATGAAACTCAATGTACATTAATAAAATGATGATGGCTACAGTGATTATAGAATGAGAGGGAATGACATAATATAATCACACAGCAGCAGGAACCTTCTCTAAATGGTCTTTAAGGTTGAACATGGTGTAACGAACCGTCCCAGAAGAACAGAAATAGTTGTGGCTATATTTGGTCCTGTTTCTATGTAATCTTGTGCGAGACAGTGAATTAGAATGTCCGGGTCGTTCAAAAGCTTTCAACTGTAATGCTTTATCAGCTCTGTTCCATATCTGAAGTCTCGTCTGTTGAACAATTGTCTATTTTGTCTGATAGTTCCTTTTGAATTGCCACAAGTCTTTTCAATATACTAGAGAAATCAAACACACCTCTCTTCTCTCCAAAAGGATCCTGAAAATACAGCCAAAAAATCAAAGTAATGTCACCAGCAATGTTAAAACAATTAATATGTTTAGCAACAACTAAATACATTGGCAGACTTTAAGGAAATCTGCCTGAGGTGCAAGTGTCAACTTTGTGGCAAGCCAAACTGCCTGAGGGCCAAGTGTCAATTTAATGACATTAATAGTCTATCAGGCACCAACTTTTCAATAACTAATAGGCCTAGGATTATGGATTAGTTGTTAGGATTTGGAAAGTAGTAGGCTTGGATAAGTGCTACCAAGTTTGTTCAAATGAATGACCTTGACCTACATATAAGGTCACAGGTGTCAATTATCTTCAAGTGATTTCTTCTGAATAACCAAGAATATTTGGGTAATGCTTTTAAACATGTAACAGACTGAAAGGAATAGTACATGTTTGTATATCAAAATGTCGCTTAGAAAAAGTTTTCCAGTTGATTCTTTGCTTCATATGCTGTTTAACAGATAACCAATAAAAGACAAATTAGGCCATCTTGTTAATTAATCTTTGAGTTATTTAGTTTTGTTCCATTTATGAAAACAAAGATAATTTTATGAAATATTTTAGAACTACGAACCTGCATTGTCAGTCCTTGCATGTCCTGGTGTTTTTTACAGATGGATTCATAATACTCAAAGTAATCTGGGAAAGATGTTTCCATGACCTCTCTGAAATAATACAATAATCTGAGATATAGCTACGAACATTCAGATCACCCGCTACTGAAGGTGTCTATGGTGATGGGATATAACAACAATCTGAGATATAACAACAAACATTCAGATCACCCGCTACTGAAGGTGTCTATGATGGGATATAACAACAATCTGAGATATAGCGACGAACATTCAGATCACCCGCTACTGAAGGTGTCATAATGGGATATAACAACAATCTGAGATATAGCGACGAACATTCAGATCACCCGCTACTGAAGGTGTCTATGGTGATGGGATATAACAACAATCTGAGATATAGCGACGAACATTCAGATCACCCGCTACTGAAGGTGTCATGATGGGATATAACAACAATCTGAGATATAGGGACGAACATTCAGATCACCCGCTACTGAATGTGTCTATGGTGATGGGATATAACAACAATCTGAGATATAACAACAAACATTCAGATCACCCGCTACTGAAGGTGTCTATGATGGGATATAACAACAATCTGAGATATAGCGACGAACATTCAGATCACCCGCTACTGAAGGTGTCATAATGGGATATAACAACAATCTGAGATATAGCGACGAACATTCAGATCACCCGCTACTGAAGGTGTCTATGGTGATGGGATATAACAACAAGAGGCCCAATGGGCCTGTATCGCTCACCTGGCTCTACAGCAACTTTGAAGTTGGTTGAGGTCATTTCTACAGATACTATGCTGATTACTTCTTTATTCAAATATCAGAGTAGGCTAGGTTTATTCATATTAATAAATTTTCTAGTCCTTTATTCCAGCATTCCATTGGCCTAATATCGGGTCTCAAAGGCTCTTGGCTATCGCAAAATTATTATTTACAGATTTAAGCCGATTTCACCCCTGTGACCTTGAATGTAGGTCAAGGTCATTCATTTGAACAAACTTGGTAGCCCTTCACCTCAGCATGCTTAAAGCCCAATATCAAGTCCCTGGGCCTCTTGGTTATTGCGAAGAAGTTGTTTGAAGATTATAGCCTATTTCACCCATGTGACCTTGAATGAAGGTCAAGGTCATTTATTTGAACAAACTTGGTAGCCCTTCACCCCAGCATGCTACAGCCCAATATCAAGTCCCTGGGCCTCTTGGTTATTGCGAAGAAGTTGTTTGAAGATTATAGCCTATTTCACCTCTGTGACCTTGAATGAAGGTCAAGGTCATTTATTTGAACAAACTTGGTAGCCCTTCACCCCAGCATGCTACAGGCCTAATATCAAGTCCCTGGGCCTCTTGGTTATTGAGAAGAAGTTGTTTGAAGATTATAGCCTATTTCACCTCTGTGACCTTGAATGAAGGTCAAGGTCATTTATTTGAACAAACTTGGTAGCCCTTCACCCAAGCATGCTACAGGCCCAATATCAAGTCCCTGGGCCTCTTGGTTATTGAGAAGAAGTTGTTTGAAGATTACAGCCTATTTGCCCAATGTGACCTTGAATGAAGGTCAAGGTCATTTCTTTGAACAAACTTGGTAGCCCTTGATCCCAGCATGCTACAGGCCTAATATCAAGTCCCTGGGCCTCTTGGTTATTGAGAAGAAGTCGTTTGAAGATTATAGCCTATTTCACCCATGTGACCTTGAATGAAGGTCAAGGTCATTTCTTTGAACAAACTTGGTAGCCCTTCACCCAAGCAAGCTACAGGCCCAATATCAAGTCCCTGGGCCTCTTGGTTATTGAGAAGAAGTTGTTTGAAGACTACAGCCTATTTGCCCCATGTGACCTTGAATGAAGGTCAAGGTCATTTCTTTGAACAAACTTGGTAGCCCTTGATCCCAGCATGCTACAGGCCTAATATCAAGTCCCTGGGCCTCTTGGTTATTGCGAAGAAGTTGTTTGAAGATTATAGCCTATTTCACCTCTGTGACCTTGAATGAAGGTCAAGGTCATTTATTTGAACAAACTTGGTAGCCCTTCACCCCAGCATGCTACAGGCCTAATATCAAGTCCCTGGGCCTCTTGGTTATTGCGAAGAAGTTGTTTGAAGATTATAGCCTATTTCACCCATGTGACCTTGAATGAAGGTCAAGGTCATTTCTTTGAACAAACTTGGTAGCCCTTCATCCCAGCATGCTACAGGCCCAATATCAAGTCCCTGGGCCTCTTGGTTATTGCGAAGAAGTTGTTTGAAGATTATAGCCTATTTCACCTCTGTGACCTTGAATGAAGGTCAAGGTCATTTATTTGAACAAACTTGGTAGCCCTTCACCCCAGCATGCTACAGGCCTAATATCAAGTCCCTGGGCCTCTTGGTTATTGAGAAGAAGTTGTTTGAAGATTATAGCCTATTTCACCTCTGTGACCTTGAATGAAGGTCAAGGTCATTTATTTGAACAAACTTGGTAGCCCTTCACCCCAGCATGCTACAGGCCTAATATCAAGTCCCTGTGCCTCTTGGTTATTGAGAAGAAGTTGTTTGAAGATTACAGCCTATTTGCCCCATGTGACCTTGAATGAAGGTCAAGGTCATTTATTTGAACAAACTTGGTAGCCCTTCACCCAAGCATGCTACAGGCCCAATATCAAGTCCCTGGGCCTCTTGGTTATTGAGAAGAAGTTGTTTGAAGATTACAGCCTATTTGCCCAATGTGACCTTGAATGAAGGTCAAGGTCATTTCTTTGAACAAACTTGGTAGCCCTTGATCCCAGCATGCTACAGGCCTAATATCAAGTCCCTGGGCCTCTTGGTTATTGAGAAGAAGTCGTTTGAAGATTATAGCCTATTTCACCCATGTGACCTTGAATGAAGGTCAAGGTCATTTCTTTGAACAAACTTGGTAGCCCTTCACCCAAGCAAGCTACAGGCCCAATATCAAGTCCCTGGGCCTCTTGGTTATTGAGAAGAAGTTGTTTGAAGACTACAGCCTATTTGCCCGATGTGACCTTGAATGAAGGTCAAGGTCATTTCTTTGAACAAACTTGG
Organism: Pecten maximus; assembly: GCF_902652985.1. NCBI lineage: Eukaryota > Metazoa > Mollusca > Bivalvia > Pectinida > Pectinidae > Pecten > Pecten maximus. Next base: position 46,595,729 of record NC_047016.1, read on the forward strand.
TAGCCCTTGATCCCAGCATGCTACAGGCCTAATATCAAGTCCCTGGGCCTCTTGGTTATTGAGAAGAAGTCGTTTGAAGATTATAGCCTATTTCACCTCTGTGACCTTGAATGAAGGTCAAGGTCATTTCTTTGGACAAACTTGGTAGCCCTTCACCCCAGCATGTTACAGGCCCAATATGAAGTTCCTGAGCCTCTTGGTTATTGAGAAGAAGTTGTTTAAATGAAAAAGTTGACGCCGGACGGACGGCCGGCCGGACGGATATAACAACAATCTGAGATATAGGGACGAACATTCAGATCACCCGCTACTGAATGTGTCTATGGTGATGGGATATAACAACAATCTGAGATATAACAACAAACATTCAGATCACCCGCTACTGAAGGTGTCTATGATGGGATATAACAACAATCTGAGATATAGCGACGAACATTCAGATCACCCGCTACTGAAGGTGTCATAATGGGATATAACAACAATCTGAGATATAGCGACGAACATTCAGATCACCCGCTACTGAAGGTGTCTATGGTGATGGGATTTAACAACAATCTGTGATATAGCAATTTGTAATTTTAGGAATTTGAAAACAAAAATGCTAGAAGAGTAAAAATTGTTTTACACTCTAGTCAGATGACCTCTTTTTCTTGATATATGCTCTTGAAAGGCAAAATTTGTGATTTAGGTTATTTCTTTCTAACTGTAACAAGAATAGAAGGAAAAGTGAAAATTTCAGCACAACAAAAATGTTGACACAATCACTACTTATCTTTTAAAGCATCTGAATTGAAATCTAAGACATATTATTGTTTAACTTACTGTAGGCTCTGGGGACAGGTGCATTTGCCTTCCAACATGTCGCATACTGCCACCCTCAACGTCTCATGGCGAATTATGTCATTGTATCGTTTGGCATCTCCGAAATTTCTTTCCTGTAGTGCGATAAAGAATTTATTTTAGTTTGAACATACTTTATTGCAGTCGACAAAATGATAGGGTACAAATTATCACTCTCTTTCCTATTATCATCAGCAATTATACATGTATATAGTGAACAGGGAATGTTGCAAAATGATATTTCTATAATATGATTGATAAATTTAATAATAATTTGAAGTTTTATATACTGCAATATCACCACAACATAAAGCCGTCTCAAAGTAGTTCACTAATTATTAACTGTAGATATTGGGCCTTAAGTAACCAGTTGATGTCTTTCTCAACTCCCTGCGGAGCATACAGCCGGAGATGCCCTTTCGACACTAACAGCTTACACTCAACATTTCTTGCACCGCCCTACCATATACTTATTTACAGCGGAGTCGACTGTAACACAGCGGAGTAAAGTATCTTGTTTAAGGATACAATACAGCGCCGTGCCGGGACTCGGAACTAGTGACCCTTCTGTTACATAGCCATGCGTCCTACCACTAGACCACCCTATCTTAAATATATCTTCTACAGTCAGTTATAAGCTGAGAGAGGGTATACAATCACTTGCATTTAAATCTATAGCTTTTGTATTGTGGAAGTGTTGCTCTGCTGAGTGTAACAATGGGGTAAAAAAGGATCTAAAATCAAATAAACTGGACATCAAAGGATGCAAACTGGAGCAGTACAGGATAAAGAATTCACATGTTCTGAAGACAGCATATGCCCTTGTGTTGTTGCTTCCATATATGGGTCATTTTATCCCTTGGAGTCTCAGTCTCTTGAGTTTTATGTGTGCACAAACTTTGCATCAAATTGCCCGTACCTCATCCAATAAGGAATGAGAAATGGACAAGCAACAAATGCAGAAATGGACGAGATGAATGGATTGAACATTTTGTTGCCAATAACATGTCTATGAGAACTTGCTTGGAAATTATAGCATTGAAACTAATGTTACTTTTTGTCGTGACGGTGACACAGTTATTGACATGACAAAGTTTGATCCCGAGTTGGAATGGTGACTGATATTGACAAAGTTTGATCTTGAGTCGGAATGGTGACACAGATATTGACATAACAAAATTTGATCTCGAGTTGGAATGGTGACACAGATATTGACATAACAAAATTTGATCTCGAGTCGGAATGGTGACACCGATATTGACATGACAAAATTTGATCTCGAGTCGGAATGGTGACACAGATATTGACATGACAAAGTTTGATCCGGTGTTGGAATGGTGACTGATTTTGACAAAGTTTGATCTTGAGTCGGAATGGTGACACAGATTTTGACATGACAAAGTTTGATCCCGAGTTGGAACAATTTGACCCCGAGTCGGAATGGTGACTGATATTGACATGACAAAGTTTGATCTTGAGTCGGAATGGTGACACAGATATTGACATGACAAAATTTGATCTTGAGTCGGAATGGTGACACAGATATTGACATGACAAAATTTGATCCTAAATTGGAATGGTGACTGATATTGACAAAGTTTGATCCGAAGATGTTGTATCCAGATTAACAATATAATCTTTTTTATTTCTAAAACTTTTCGTAAATTAAAACTATTTACCTTTTCAAATCCAGGTTCATTGTGATAAGGTTTCTCATTCATCAGAGACTGCATGGATATCAGTACACTAGATAAGCTCTGGGCAGGACTCCAGGCAGGCCCAGACCAGGTACTGAAACACAGAAATATCACACATTCTGATTCACAGATATTATTCTGATTGTACGATTGTACGATTGTTAATAGTGACAGTTACCTTGACCTTGACCCAAAATCTCTGAAATACTGAAGTTACATACCAACTACATGCCAATGTGGCCATCTTGAATGTTACATGGGTCTGAATATTCAATAGGGACAAGCTATAGACTGTCAATCTCTAACTCGAGTTGTTGTTCCTTACACTTAGTGCAAAGAATCAGAAGAAAGAAAGAAAGAAGAATCTACTGATCAAATTTGGCACAATTTCATTCAACCATATTCAAAATTAAACTTATATACTTATAAATTTGATATACAATGTCAAATGTACTTACCCTAATATACTGAGACACACTTTGCCGTTCTTATAGAAGTTTGGGTTAAATCGAACTTGTTTGTCACCTGTGGTCAGGAGTTTGACCCTTGGAGGTCGTATGGGGTAGTCAGGCGGACAACGGATTAAGAAACAGAAGAATCCACCTTCGTATGGGGTGTCAAAGGGTCCAGTGATTAAGGCATGAATCTGTAACATCAGTATGTGGATAAAGACTACACAACAAAGACAACAATGTACAAGGAACAGTGGAGTATTCATAGACAATTTACCAAAATGTTCATAGCAAAGGTTACAAGCATCTGTATGTATGGCAAAGTGGCATTGACAATCATAGCACTAATATAACAGGATGCGCAATGAGTCTGCATAATGGCTGGAATAGAGAAGTCTTGGAAACAATGAGTTGCCCAATACTGCACTACTCATCGACTTCCTCATTCACCACATTCTTCCCCTAACACCCACCTAAGGATTTACAGGAATATTCAACATTTTCTTTCCTAATTAGCCTGATGATGTCAAAAGCTAAACATTTATTTTTATATGTAATGAAAAATCCAACAAGTACTTCAGTAAACATTTAACAGCATATTTTCTTTTGGGCTCAGCCTTTCATGTGGGGCACATCTTTTCTTTTCTTACACCTACAGAAGACCAGCTACAGTGGGTGACAAGAGAGCTAGCAAAGTCATGTAGGGGGCAAACCAGGAACTAATTGACTAAATTTTTTATCTTCCATTTTCTGACCCGGAGGTACCTTTACCAGGTTGTGTCTCGGGCCCTACCTTAGTGATGTCATCCTTGTCTGGGATAATGATAATGCCGGGTGGGGGCTCGTTAAATATTGTCATTATGTCCCTGTAATGGAAAACAATGCTTTGAAAATATTGAACACATTCATAATCATATGTTGTTATCGCAATTGTTGTAAAATAAATAAAGTTTACATTTTTAAAAGATATACCACACTCTCTCAAAAGTAACTGGAGTATGTGATACATACATTAATTTAGATTGGCCAAGTGTGACCTTTGACCCCTTAAACTAAACTGCCTACAAACTCTAATGAAGTGTATGACTTGATGTTATGGTACAGTGATAGAGTTAATTGTGATGTCCGTGAAGATGCTACCTTTTGATACGGAGGATGAAGATGTTACCTTTTGATACGGAGGATGAAGATGTTACCTTTTGATACGGAGGATGAAGATGTTACCTTTTGATACGGAGGATACATTGTGTGGTGGGAGACTCATTATCCCAGTCAGTGCTCTGACAGGGGTCCCAGGATGACTGTGGCTGGGCGGGCACTAAACTGACATGTTCATCAGTCTGGAGAAGGTCCACGGTGCTTTCTTTATCATTGCTGGATGTCGCCATGGCCCATGCTTCGAAACAAACCTACATTAGTATGAAACAAATCTCTTAACATCAGTTTCATACAAATCTACAACACTTGTATAATAGAAATCTCCAACACCAGTATCATACAAATCTACAACACCTGTATAATAGAAATCTCCAACACCTGTATCATACAAATCTACAACACATGTATCATACAAATCTACAACACCTGTATCATACAAATCTACAACACCATTATTATACAAATCTACAACACCTGTATCATACAAATCTACAATATCTGTATAATACAAATCTACAACACCATTATTATACAAATCTACAACACCTGTATCATACAAATCTATAACACCGTACCTGTATCATACAAATCTACAACACCGTACCTGTATCATACAAATCTACAACACCTGTAACATACAAATCTACAACACCTGTATCATACAAATCTACAACACCTGTATCATACAAATCTACAACACCATTATTATACAAATCTACAACACCATTATTATACAAATCTACAACACCTGTATCATACAAATCTACAACACCGTACCTGTATCATACAAATCTACAACACCTGTATCATACAAATCTACAACACCTGTATCATACAAATCTACAATACCTGTATCATACAAATCTACGACACCTGTATCATACAAATCTACAACACCTGTATCATACAAATCTACAATACCTGTATCATACAAATCTACAATACCTGTATCATACAAATCTACGACACCTGTATCATACAAATCTACAACACCTGTATCATACAAATCTACAATACCTGTATCATACAAATCTACAACACCTGTATCACACAAATCTACAACACCTGTATCATACAAATCTACAACACCTGTATCATACAAATCTACAACACCTGTATCATACAAATCTACAACACCTGTATCACACAAATCTACAACACCTGTATAATACAAATCTACAACACCTGTATCATACAAATCTACAACATCTGTATCATACAAATCTACAACACCATTATTATACAATTCTACAACACCTGTATCATACAAATCTACAACACCTGTATCATACAAATCTACAATACCTGTATCATACAAATCTACAACACCTGTATCATACAAATCTACAACACCTGTATTATACAAATCTACAACACCAGTATAATACAAATCTACAACACCTGTATTATACAAATCTACAACACCAGTATAATACAAATCTACAACACCTGTATCATACAAATCTACAACACCTGTATTATACAAATCTACAACACCAGTATCATACAAATCTACAACACCTGTATTATACAAATCTACAACACTTGAGTCATACAAATCTACAACACCTGTATCATACAAATCTCCAACACCTGTATCATACAAATCTACAACACCAGTATCATACAAATCTACAACACCTGTATTATATAAATCTACAACACTTGAGTCATACAAATCTACAACACCTGTATTATACAAATCTACAACACTTGAGTCATACAAATCTACAACACCTGTATCATACAAATCTCCAACACCTGTATTATACAAATCTACAACACCAGTATCATACAAATCTACAACACCTGTATCATACAAATCTACAACACCTGTATTATACAAATCTACAACACCAGTATCATACAAATCTACAACACCTGTATTATACAAATCTACAACACCATTATCATACAAATCTACAACACCTGTATTATACAAATCTACAACACCAGTATCATACAAATCTACAACACCTGTATTATACAAATCTACAACACTTGAGTCATACAAATCTACAACACCTGTATCATACAAATCTACAACACCTGTAACATACAAATCTACAACACCTGTATCATACAAATCTACAACACCTGTATCATACAAATCTACAACACCTGTATCACACAAATCTACAACACCTGTATAATACAAATCTACAACACCTGTATCATACAAATCTACAACACCTGTATCATACAAATCTACAACACCTGTATAATACAAATCTACAACACCTGTATCATACAAATCTACAACACCTGAGTCATACAAATCTACAACACCTGATCATGCGTCATACAAATCTACAACACCTATACAATACAAAACTACAACACCTGTATCATACAAATCTACAACACCATTATTATACAAATCTACAACACCTGTATCATACAAATCTACAACACCTGTATCATACAAATCTACAACACCTATACAATACAAATCTACAACACCTGTATCACACAAATCTACAACACCTGTAACATACAAATCTACAACACCTGTATCATACAAATCTACAACACCAGTATTATACAAATCTACAACACCTGTATTATACAAATCTACAACACCTGTATCATACAAATCTCCAACACCAGTATCATACAAATCTACAACACCATGTATCATACAAATCTACAACACCTGTATCATACAAATCTACAACACATGTATCATACAAATCTACAATACCTGTATCATACAAATCTACAACACCTGTATCACACAAATCTACAACACCTGTATCATACAAATCTACAACACCTGTATCATACAAATCTACAACACCTGAGTCATACAAATCTACAACTCCTATACAATACAAATCTACAACACCTGTATCATACAAATCTACAACACCAGTATTATACAAATCTACAACACCTGTATCATACAAATCTACAACACCTGTAACATACAAATCTACAACACCTGTATCATACAAATCTACAACACCTGAGTCATACAAATCTCCAACACCAGTATCATACAAATCTCTAACACCTGTATCATACAAATCTCCAACACCAGTATCATACAAATCTCCAACACCTGTATCATACAAATCTACAACACCTGTATCATACAAATCTCCAACACCAGTATCATACAAATCTACAACACCATGTATCATACAAATCTACAACACCTGTATCATACAAATCTACAACACCTGAGTCATACAAATCTACAACTCCTATACAATACAAATCTACAACACCTGTATCACACAAATCTACAACACCTGTATCATACAAATCTACAACACCTGTAACATACAAATCTACAACACCTGTATCATACAAATCTACAACACCTGAGTCATACAAATCAACAACTCCTATACAATACAAATCTACAACACCTGTATCATACAAATCTACAACACCTGTATCATACAAATCTACAACACCTGAGTCATACAAATCTACAACTCCTATACAATACAAATCTACAACACCTGTATCACACAAATCTACAACACCTGTATCATACAAATCTACAACACCAGTATTATACAAATCTACAACACCTGTATCATACAAATCTACAACACCTGTAACATACAAATCTACAACACCTGTAACATACAAATCTACAACACCTGTAACATACAAATCTACAACACCTGTATCATACAAATCTACAACTCCTATACAATACAAATCTACAACACCTGTATCACACAAATCTACAACACCTGTATCATACAAATCTACAACACCAGTATTATACAAATCTACAACACCTGTATCATACAAATCTACAACACCTGTAACATACAAATCTACAACACCTGTAACATACAAATCTACAACACCTGTAACATACAAATCTACAACACCTGTATCATACAAATCTACAACACCTGTAACATACAAATCTACAACACCTGTAACATACAAATCTACAACACCTGTATCATACAAATCTACAACACCTGTATCATACAAATCTACAACACCTGTAACATACAAATCTACAACACCTGTATAATACAAATCTACAACACTTGAGTCATACAAATCTCCAACACCAGTATCATACAAATCTACAACATAATTATGTATAATACAAATCTACAACACCTGCAACATACAAATCTACAACACCTGTAACATACAAATCTACAACACCTGTATCATACAAATCTACAACACCTGTGTAGCATGGTAAAGTGAAGCCCATGGTAAAGTGAACCACGCGGCAGGGCGCGTGATGCAGGGCGTTTGCCGTGGAGCAGAGCGTTGCCCTTTACCATGGTCATGGTAATGTAAGGCATTTCACTATTTTTGTATTAATTATTTTTCACCAAATCATTTTTAGATTACACCGAATCATTTCTTTAAACACAAAAATATTAACAAATGTGTCTATGTTCAGGAAATTTTAGTCTGTTTACATTTAAGTATATTGATTGTGTACTTTAAATTATATATTACCATTTTCCCACATTTTTTTTCTTTGAATTCCTATGAAAAATATTGAAACAAGAGTCCAATGGACCCCAATCCCTCACCTGCTATCCAGTAATCCTATTTATACACATAATTAAGAACAAGTGTATCACTTTCATTAGTTTTTTTAAACACTTTGGCCAATTTATCTCTTTCAAACTTAAATTATGGTAAAGGTCATTCATTTGAGCAAACTTCCTAGCCTTTACCCAGGCATGCTACAATCAAAACATTAGGTCTCTGGACCTTTTGGTTATTGAAAATAAGTCATAGAAATATTTTAGTCTATTTGATGCATGCGATCTTGAATGAAGGTCAAGGTCATTCATTTGAACAAACTTGTTAGCCGTTCACCTAAGCATTCTACAGACCTTATATCAAGTCCCTGGGCCTCTTTCTTATTGAAAGCTATTGGAATATTTTATCCTATTTGACCCCTGTGACCTTGATTATAGGTCAAGTTCATTCATTTGAAGAAAGTTGGTGGTAGTTCTACTTATGCACTGCTGTAATAGAACTGTAACAGGAGATGGAAAATTCAATGACAAGACCGGGACTCGAACCCAGGACCTCTGAATTCTAGATGGATGCTCTATAACATGGCAACCAGCATTTGACAGCCCAGTTCAGTTTCGCTGCATTCCTCCCGCCTTCAATAAAGTCTTCGATCCAGAAGACACACGAGATCCTATACCAGCTCCATGGGAATTTAATTAGGACGCCAAATGTAACAGGAGAGGGAGAATATAACAACCAGGCCAATATTTGATCCTTGGACCTCCAAAATCTAACTATTTAAGCTATCTGGTCACTGGCGTTCGGCCCAGTCCATTTCCGCTACAGAACATCTCACATTTCAGAACGCCAACAGTTCTTGTTCACAAGTCTGACAGCTTCTGTACTATAAATCTTGTAAGTCCAGCAACACTTTATTTTTACATAGATTTTTAACGTGTTATACTTACTCGGCGTGTGTTTTTCTTTGGACGAGGAAGTATATACTGTTCCTTGTTGTATAAGCTATTATACGTTAGCACCTCGAACCAAATGCATAGCTGTTGAACATCGTATGATCGCACTAATGAAAGTGAAACCAAGATTTTTTTTATGAAGTTGTCAGTGCGAGTTGGTAAAACACATCTTATTCTCAGCAGCTAATTAAGTCATTCACAAAAGCAAAAATACGTGTCCAACTATAATCACACGTGTCGATTCAATAACAATTGGTGTGTAAACGTAGTTACACCCGAAATGATATCAACCAGCAAATGTCAAATATTAGGATACACAATTCTACATCCTGTTCAAGTGCGGCAAATTCTATAACTATTTCCATTGGACAAAGCTAAGACAGTGATATTTTTTAGAAAGAAAAAGAGGAATAAATATCTCAATAGTAATGCTATTCTATCTTAATATGAACAAATCTCAAAGCATTTTTCATTATAATTCAGTCCATCATAAATTTGAAACTCTTTTCTCGGCGCACAGATACTAAAGTATGGATGGTAAATTGGTTTAAGCGTTTGGTTGACTCCAGAATCAGAACGGAATTCCCCTTAGCGTAATTTCTAATTTTAAGTAACCAATCAAAAAAGAGAAGCGTGCACTAATGACCAATCAAAACAAGGTAGTTTTTGCTGATCGAAGGAAACGTTTGTCGAACGTTTTGATTGCTATAAAGTCAGATTTTCTTGCGCGAAGCATTAGATATTGAAAATTACCGGACGGGGACACTACGGCAGAATACAGACCTACATACTTTGATACTAGGTAAAGGTGAACATAGTTTTGTCCCAAATTATTGACTGAAAGTAACATTCGATACGTTTATCAGGTTCTTTATACCTGAAAATTTAATTTGATTGATATTGAAGAAAGAGAACTTGTTTCAAAATTAGACTAGGCAAGTGTTTTTGACAACGCCGCCACGTTGTTGTGAAATATTGAATGACGATTTGTGAAAACGATAAGTCTGATTTAGACTTGACACGTTATATTCAGACTGAATTGTGGGGAATATCTCTTTTTCTCTGCGCGTTATCTTTGACAAATTACCGGAAACAAAAAGTTGAGAATTGCATGAAAACCAACTTATTGTTTCAATATGAGTTCAATGCTTTTGTCACCCGAGTCTGATGTTTGTTTGTTAGATGAACTCCTGGACACCGGAATGATCAACGTCGATTTCAACTTTGGCAGTGTCCCATCATCCGTGGATTCTGCCGACGAAGAACTTGAAACTTTAAAGAATTCACCAAGTCACCAATCCGACAGTGGTATGAGCATGGGAAGCGAAAGTCCGGAGTGCATGGATTCTGGCATTGCAAACAAATCTGGCTTTGAACTATTTGATGATGCTGAACTGATGGGTTATCTTTCGTCCACGTCAAGGACACCAAGTCCTGAGACAACTGTAGCAGTTGAAAGTGTTTTGGATCAGGCTGTGAAGAACAATTCTCCATGTACAATTTTAAATAAACCTGAAATGAAGAATCGGGTGCGCGTCCTCAGAGCTAGAAATTCAATTGAATCGAATGGACAAACGACAAAACCGCATGATGTTGAAGTCAAATCAAAACCACTACCACTTGTCAAGACAATATTGCCTATGCCAGCACCAAATGTTAAAGTTATAAAAGTGGTTTCGTCTAACCAAGATTTTGACTCTGATGGTGAAATCGTTGAAGCTCTGTCAAGAAGAAACAAGAAAAATGCTGTTCAGGCAAAAATTAACCGTGAAAAGAAAAAGGCTTTCATAAAAACCCTGGAGGACACTGTTGATGAATTACGTACTGAAAATGACGATTTGAAACTGAACCAGACCAGGATGGAAGAGTGTCAACGAGTATTGGAAGATGAGGTACAATATTTGAAAAGTGTACTTGCTAATCAAAGTGCATTGTCCAGCTTATTGCAGAACATTCCAAATGTTCAGAATGTAACACTTTCAACATCTTTCAATAGAAGGAAACGTGGTGCTAATCTTGATCATGACTATATGGAGCACCACGATACTGCAAAGCGTACAAAGAAGAACACTTCCAGAGCTGGAGTTTGCTTGCATGTAGACAATGGACATGCATCTCTGGAATTCTGCTCCCATTGCTCAAAAAATGCAAAGTCAATTGACGATGCATGAACATCAAAGAGAGGCTTCTGAAATATCAGATGTGCTTCCAATTCGTGTCGCTAAACGACATGTGAATACAGCATGCGGACAGGCAGTTCATGCCGTATTCCAGGATGTGTTGGTGATTCTGCCAAGAACCGTGCTAATTCGCTACTGAAGTTGACTGACCAAGCAACGACTTTTCAGGTGGTATAACAGTATCATGATGTTTACTGTTATGCTCTGATAAAACAAGCTGTAAATGGTTTTTAAAGAAATAACATTTGCAATTATTTTTTTATTAAAAGTATGTAATAATTATTTTCAAAAAGCCACACCACATTGTAAAGCCTGAACCAGTTTGATAATAATAGAGATATTCATTGAAATGTATACTTTAGACATATTATCAAACAAAGTGCTACAAAAGTCGATACCTTTTTTCCAACTCCAGTGTGAATTCTTTATTTCTTCAAATTGGTTCCTGCTACATTTACGCATAATCATTGATGTTTTTTTAAGAAACCAGTACTGATGAATATTTCTAGTTCTCTTTCACAGGTCCTGATCTTGAGTTGAGCGATGATTGCTGTGTGGAGAAGCCCTGGGACCCTGTCCATTGCACTCTTGGACTTGCCTTATTTGGTAAGGTCCCTTGTACGCTTGGGATCTGTTTGGGAGGCTATAATTTGGGCACATTAATCTGTATAATGAGTGTAGATTGTGAAATGAATGAAATATTTTTTGTACTGTAAAAAATATCTTGTTATATAATATGCTAGTAATATTGTCTAAAAGACTATTATTTTACATTTTCTTGTTATGCTTGAAAGTATCCATGAATGGTGGTATGAAGTAAAAAATGTGTAATTGTTAAAGCAAAAAATGTTCCTTTACAAGGATATGTTAAACTCACCATTATTACTTGCTACTAACGTAAATCAGCATTTCGTAAAGAAAAAGTGTAAATCATAATATCTTAAGGTCATTGGTGTTGTACACAAGAAAACAGAATTACGAAGTACAACTGGAAACCCAGTTTATTAAATGTACACAAGTTCGTATGAATTTGAGAAAAAAATGCATATATAGTATCTTTTAAAAGGAGATTATGACTGATTTGTTAATTTTTACTATTCAGCTAACCTGTGGCCTGCAGTGCTCAAACAAGAATGAACAAAGTGTAAAAGGAATATGGTAGTATTGAAAAAGGTGGTAGGTCATTAAAGTCCAAGGAATATGGTAGTATTGAGAAATGTGGTAGGTCAAAGGTTGATAAAGTTTAAAGAAGGAAGAATAGTGCTTTGTTTAGTGTACAAACATAAAAAAAAATCTCCAGTCGGGTTGACACAAAAAACATTATTGACCAAGATTTTGAATCAAATAGTTTTCATTTTCACTTGATCATACATGTATAGTATTTTGTTAACCATAAGCTTGTAAATATTGTTTGTACTGCATTTAAATCCTTTTCTTTTTCATGGAACTGATGGTTTGAATGTAGATTAATCACCGTTATTAATCATCATCTGTTGATTTGAATAAAACATTGTGACTGTTAAGTATTATTTTTTGTTATAACTTTGTGGTTGCTTTGCAGAAATATGTTTCAGGTTTCTTATGTGGACAAGCAGACTGACCTTGGAAGTTCATGTGAAAGGTGGTGTTGTTGATATCGAACTTAGTAGTTTCTTAGTGGTTTGGTAGGTAGCTAGGTAGGTTCTGAAAAAGCAGAAGATATCGAGATTTAATTTTTGCAATTTTTTTTAATCATTTGAGGAGGTTAAACTATACTTCATTTACAGATTCCCAAATTTCTATTTTGACGAAGTTAGTTGATTAATAGATATTTCAAACAAAATGTAAGAATTAAATCTTGTCAGTAGCTTGAAGAACAATCGGAAATCGTCGTCACTCTATATAGAGACAGCTGGCCTGGAACACACCACATTATAAATAAAATTGAATACTTTTCTGTCAATCCTTTGAAATTGATAAGGATTGAGCCAGATAATGAATTGGTCTATTGATATGTGGATGGATAGCCAAAGTGTACGCGGTCTGCAACATAACTTAATTACTTGCAGGTAGGTTTATATCTAAACATGTACATCATTTAAGTGGATGTCATTTGCCATTCAGAAAAAAAAGATGCAGTACATGTACAATAAACATGTAGAACACTCTTTGGGTTAGTATTGGTATGTGTGTCGTGTTGATTTTGGCCTTTGTCTGTTATGGTAAAAGTCTTTAATATTGAATTGATTAAATTTCTTTATTAATTTCATCAGTTATGAACCCCTGAAGATACCGGATGATATTAATAAACTATTTTAATAAAGTTCAATGTGTTCAGACTAATCCTCGGTTATAAGGAAGGATTATAGTATTTGGATGGATCGCCTATTCATGGTAAAAACGGGAAGTTTTGGTAAATCTGCTGTCCGACAGCAGTAATTTGATTTAGGAAGCATCGCAAAATTCCTAGAAATTTGAGATTTTACTAGTAATTCTTTTGAAATTATAAATGCTTCATTGTCAAATTTGAATGCAAGATGTGTCAAATGTTTGACAAATCAGAATTACTTCCATTCAGATATGTTGTGAAAATTCTTTGTCTTTTTCTGAATTCATCTTTCATTGTAATGTTTTGAAGTGTGGTCATTACTGATTAACTGGCATAAATTTTTCTTTTAAGCCAGTGTCTATTTTGAAACACAAATGTTTGACAGGAAGTAATTCCAATTTACCATTTGGGTTGTGGACATCAGAAGGGACATGCTGGAATTCACTAGGGTTTATAAAACCTATAAAGACGACTTGGAAAATTCAAGGGGTAGGATCTTGATAAGTTAGCTCAGAGTAGACCATGTGTGAACGCAACCCCTGGAATATGCAGAATGGAACATGACTTGCTGTAATTCCGTCCGAAATCGCTCTTCAACAAGGAATATGAAATAATTCTAAATCGCATACATAATCATATCGGAAAAGATGTCGAGTGTTATGCTCACAAGTTTCTTTCCCACAAGATAGGAGCATTTGTTTGACCGGATTTTGTGTATGTATAACACTTGTTTTGACCTTGAAATGGCGGCTGTAAATAATATTGCACAAAATGGCATAAAAGAAGGCATTTAAATCGATAAAGATGCTCCTATTTAATACTTTTAAGACATCCAATCTTGGTAAGAAAGATCTTTTTAAGACAAATTGTTTAACTGGTAGGTTTGGGCCTTTAAATATGTATCCATTACCCCAAACTCAACAGTTTTAACATTTTTTTTTCAAAAAAGACTCCTTGCTATGTCTTTATTGTGTCTAATAAGAGCAGTTTTGACGTTCGACATGCCTCCTTAAATGCCTTATTTGTGTGATATTATTCACGACCACCATTTGCATTTCTTGGTCAAAATAGAATGTATTTATTATAAAATCAAATTTGGGTCAAACTAATGCTCCTATTTCGTGCTTTAGAAACTTGTGAGCAAAATGACATGGCTATTTATGCAATATATTTGATACAATAGCCCTGAAACATGCATTTTTCGCGCATGTGTAGTTGGAATTTACAAGCAGCTAAAATAACATCAACAGCATAGTTCGAATCGATAGGCTTCGAGAATATTTGTTCAATTCGACTCAATTTGCTGTTGAAACAACCCCATAAGTGTTGGATTTGATAGGTAAATAATCTTGACCAGGTAATTCATTCAATATAAACGAGCAAAGCAATCACTTTTAGACTTTTAATGTATAGCTACCAATGTATAGACAAATTACATATAAAAATGATTTTTAATTTTAATGTGCATGAATTTATGATGGGTGGGTACACACACATGGGAATCTCTAATAACCAGGTATGTATTCCCAAAAACACCACTAGAGTTATGGTGATCAAGTATTGATTGTTGAAGAAAACAACAATATTTTCTGACAGTTTTGGTATTCGCATATAGAAACTTCCATTGTCATTGATAAGTTTAAAATAATAAAACCCGGTTTGGGCATTTGCAGTGTACACTTTCTAGACCACAGTTGGATATCAAAATTAATTTGGATACAAGAACTTTGAATGTTTTTAGGCAAAAATGCTGAATAAGTACACCTTGCTACAATAGCATAGTGACTATGATGGATGAACATTGTATTACACCTCTACTTAATGACCCTATGTCATAAAAATATTGGAAAACATGATACCATACAAAAAAAAGCTTCAATACTACGAGTGGCAACTTCCTATTCACCTTCAGGGTAAACAATTCTATTGCCAAACATAAGTATTCTATATAATTCACTGTCACAACCATATATATTTCCTATACATGTAACCTAGAGTGGTCAGATGACCACCTAACAAATATACCAGTGATATGGCAAACGGAAAGTATCGTTTACCAACAATTTAGAAAGATACATTTACATGGTACAAAATCAATCTTTTACTATGTACATCATATCTGATGTGCTTACATAATAACAGGTTTCACATACATGTACATGCATGGTATTGTCTTCTCAAAAACATTTAAGTTTTCCCCAGACAGCAGAAAGATGTTTAACAGCCTCCAATTTAATTGCATGTATTTTTCACTGAATTCATTGAACAGTATTCGGCTGCAAAAATTTAATTGTGCGGAAAAAGGGGGGGGGGGGCTTATTTGAAGAGAGATATTGTATAGGACGCATCAAGATGAAAAATAATCCTTGTCTGTTCAGCACCATCATGCTCAACAGTCTGCATGCATTGCTCTGAAAAGCCTATTTGGTAATAAATCTGTACACGTAAAATCTTTCAAATAAAAAGTAGTGTAAAAAAAGTATAAAATCATTGCTTAAAACTTGGTAACATTTCATAAGTGGTTCCACACCAATTGGCCTTGTATATATTTTCTTGCTTTTATTTAAAAAAAAAACCTTTCATACTGTTCATATATATGAATGCCCAATAATATTGGATCAATATTATTGATACTCCATATTTGGTAGGGAAGGTAAGGTCGCATGTCAATCATTGAATCTGTTTGAACAATTCCATCAACTGTGTAATCTATTGAAAGATGGACAATATCTACATTTCATGTATAGCAGAACCTAGTTACCTTTTGGATTTCAAAATATGAGGTACACTTTAATTAAATTTGACAGTTATACATAAGAACCATGAAGACTAAATGACTACACAGGATTCCCAAAGGTATTTTGTCACTCGTTGCCTAAGGTTTAATATATGAAAAAATTCCCTACCTTGGGAGACGGGTGATGGAGAAATCTTCAACCTTTGCGGTGACATTCTTGGTTGTCTAACCTTAGGCTTTAGCTAGGATTACACAACCAAGAATATCACCAGAGGGTTGGGAATTCTTCGTCGCACTCAAAGGAAGGGGAAGATTCTATCAGACCATTACGTTTGTCTGACAAATCGCAATAACAAAAACTTAACGATGGATGGACCACAGAAAAAGGAAGCTATTTGAAAAGATGACCATCAGAAGAAGAATGAAAGGACAATTTTTTTCTATACTGTCTGTTATAGAGTATGTATATATACATTATTTATCTACAAAATCTGATATCCCATGGATTGATACCAATATAACATCAATATTTAGGGAATTTATGAAATCATGAATTCAAACCAGAAATATCGATCATTAGAAGTCCCTAATGTTTTGGAGAAATAACTGCACTTTCATTAGATGCCAAACAAAGTAATGACAGTTCTTTTTGAAAGGAAGGATTTATAATTTTGGACAACATAATCACTTTGTAAAACAGTTTCACATTCATTGCTGCTTGTAAAAAGCACATAGAATGTACATGTATTAAAGTCACAATAAAAAATTTCTAAAAGGTTTTTTTCTAGGAACACCAGAATTTTAAATATTTGCAAGGGTCATTTTCATTTATTGTTATTTCTATTTTGTGAGTAACGTATTTTTGGAGCAATATATCTGGGAAATAAATTCCTTTCATTATTTAGAATGTAAAAATAATTTTCTTGTATGAGCTCTCGACTGAATACAAATGAGGAGAAAAAGTTCTGAATTACATTGTACCTGGAATATTAGATTGGATAATGAAAAATTTCTGCTCTTCTATTGAAAAATTTAGATTCTAAAAGCATTCAAGTTGTGCATGCTCTTCTTAAAGTATACATGCACATTTCAAACTGGTGATAACAGATATCCCTTTATCAATATTATTGATATGAATCAATGATATGACATTTTGTAGATAAACACTAAAACTGTTAAACGGTAACTATCTATTCTATCAACTATAAATTTCGGTGTTAAAACACGACCTAGATAAAAACATTTCATCTTTGCACAATGTATCATAAATGCATGCAGATCTTGCAACATAATGCATGTTATTGTTTACATAGTTTCAGATCCTTTCATAAATTTTCATGTAGGTATTTAAATTAAATATCACATGTACATATATTAACCTGGCCACTAACACTAGCATATTACATAAACTGTTGCATGCAAATACAGTCGCACATCCTCACATACACACAAAACTGGGTATTTACCGGTATTCTGATTCATTATCTTAACAAATATGAATGTAGCCATGTGTACACCTCCCTACCTGCTCAAGCAGGCATGTGCTTAAATATAATTGATGTATACAATGCCAAGCTTTACAAAGAATAATGTGAACAAAAATGTTGGAGCAGGCATGTGCTCGCATCTACACAGTCAAGAACCCCAAATGTGGACCAACATGCTCAAGTAGACATGTGCTCACACCTATACATACACAAGCTTTCCAGATGTAAACAATCGTGCTAAAGTAGGAAGGAACTAGCATCTATACCTATAATTGCTACCCATGTGAACCAATATGCTTACCTAGACATGTATTCACATCTATACATAGCCAAATTTCCCAGATGTAAACGAACATGCTCAAGTATACATATGTGTATCGCCTATACATGAGCAAGATTCCTAGATGTGAACCAAAATGCACAAGCAGGTATGTGTTAACAATAAACATGCTCAAACAGGCATGTGCTCACAGCTATACAAGCATGCTCAGTTAGAGGTGCTCGCACTATACATGGGCAAGCTTCCCAGATTTGAACCAGAATGCTCAAGTAGGCATATGCTCCATCTAAACCTATAAAAAATAACCCATGTGAACCAATGTGCTAAAGCAGGCATGTGCTCACATCTATACAAATAAGCTTATGTAGACATGTGTTCACATCTATACAAATAAGCTCATGTAGACATGTGCTCACATCTATTCATAGATAGGCTACCAAAATATGAACCAAAATGCTTAATTATATAAGTAGACATGTGCTCACAGCAATGCAAACATGCTCAATAAAGCATATGCTTGCATCTATTCATACCCAAGTTACCAAGATGTGAACAAACATGCTCAAGTAGGCATGTGCTCACATCTGTACATAGATGAGCTTTCCAAATATTAACCAAAATGCTCAAGTAGGCATGTATTCACATATATACAAGCATGCTCAGTTAGACGTGTGCTCACATATCTATACACAAGACAAGCTTTCCAGCTGTGTTGTGAACCAAAATGCTCAGGCAAACATGTGCTCACATCTATACCTACCCAAGTTTCCTAGATGGGAACCAAAACGCTCAAGCAAACGCTGTTAACATGCTCAAGCAGGCATGTGCTCACATCTATAACTACCCAAGCTTTGTAGATGTGAACCAAAAGGCTCAAGCAAACACAGTTAACATGCTCAAGCAGGTATGTGCTCATATCTATAACTACCCAAGCCTCATAGATGTGAACCAAAATGCTCAACAGCATGTGCTCACAAAAACATGCTCAAGCAGCATGTGCTCACAAAAACATGCTCAACAGCATGTGCTCACACAAACATGCTCAACAGCATGTGCTCACACAAACATGCTCAACAGCATGTGCTCACAAAAACATGCTCAACAGCATGTGCTCAAACAAACATGCTCAACAGCATGTGCTCACAAAAATATGCTCAACAGCATGTGCTCACACAAACATGCTTAACAGCACGTGCTCACACAAACATACACAAGCAGGCATGTGCTCACATCTATATATACCCAGGCTACCCATGTGAACCAGTATGATCATTAGCTGAAAAAATATTTAGGGTTTTAAATATTTAGTCTAAATATCTTGCGCATATGAAACAAATTTGTTTACAAACATGACCTGTGTGTATACCATGTTCATGATTATGTTGGTAAGCAACAGTAAACAAAAGATCAAATCGACAAAGGAGAATTTACCAATTTGTTCAGGTGGCACAATTCAATTGTAAGTACAGTGCACTTCAATCGTTAATGCCATGCCACTAGTTCCTAATTAATCTTACACAATAATTTAAGACTGAAACAATTTCAAATGGAAACAAAAAGTTTGTTGGTTTATTTGGAGGTTGTAGAACAGAAGGTGTAAAAAAATCAATATATTTACCACATATACGGTACATAAAAACATATACCCATTAATTAGCTTCAATCAACATAACAGCTTTACAGTAATTAACATTATATATATAGTGTGTGTATCATCTATAAATTTGTAAAATACATAAGTGACTTGACTTCACATAATAAAACAAAAAAACATTGATAAGTGAATGGTTGATCCTAAAAATGTATTTCAATATAACACTGCAGTGTATATAATACACATGAAAGAGTTCATAAACAACGATATAATATATATATAACAGCAGATATACAGAACACTACCAGTATAATTTTCAATAATTGACAACATGAGTGCTATATGAAATAGCAGATATAAGTAACTTTTATCATTTTCGCTAGCCACAGGTTCTGTCCGTACATATACAACTGGAACTCTTGGTTAGCGAAGATAGAATAACATATTTCATAACAATACTGTGTCTTCAAATATCAATGCTCATCTTCCTTTTATTACTATATTAAAAATTATTTTGTCGTTTAATTTTGATACCAATATTTCTATCATGAGGTACATATATATGTATCACCAATATGTGTTCTTATCATATCTTGTTAACAATGTCAGAATATAAAATGATGACTAAATACCATTTATATCAGGTGAGACTCGTAACACTCAGATTAAAAACATAACAAGAGGCCCAAAGGTCCTGAATCGCTCACCTGGCTATACGATGTGATTATGGCAAAAGTCACATTAAAAATTCTAGTTGTTTTTCCTGGTTTGGGATCTGCCATTCAACACTGTGCTTTTATAGTCTTGTAAAAAGGCATGAAGTGAACATGTGCTTTCATATAAGGATGATAGAGACGAGATATGGAACTAGAATGATAGTAGTGGATGTATTGCCTGTTCTCATTCAAATTGAAAGGTTGCATTGTCAGTCCAGAGATTTCATGGTCACTATATGAAAAGCATTATGCTTTCTGTTGCTGGTTGGTTGGATGATAAACACCCATGCAACATCTGAGGTCATATGTGGATGGTACCATGACTTCATACTACTATTGCCTGTGGCATAACTCCAGCTATAGATGAAATTTGACATGAGGATTGAACGCGAACTGAAATCCTTCTTTCATGTAAAAGTAATGTAGCAAGAGGAGTGAAGCCCCACAATTTATAACATTTTGAATTCCCATCACCTAGGTATGCAACCAGTCAAATATGAGTGATATTCATCACATTCCAGAGAAGAATTAGTTTATAGCAATATAGCGCTAGCCAAATCATTCCCTTTTGGCCCCCACACCTCAGCCCCAACATTTGTAGCTTTTTGAATCCCAATTAAACACTTGCATGTACAGATGCTTCCAGTCAAATTAGGTTAAATTCCAATCAGTACTTAAGGGGAAGAAATTGTTTTTTAAATTGTTAACAGGCTGCACTGATGGACGGACAACAGACACCGCAGTATGGCATATAATTATATTAGCTCACCTTGTTCCTTCGGATCAGGTGAGCTAATAATTAAATTGAAACAATATTTAATGGAAATAAAGCATCTGGTTACTTGAAAACAGATATAGGTTTTTCTATTGGAGGACATTCTCACATAACACAATCAAGCTAAGAGGCCCATGGGGCCTAAATAGGTCACCAGACAGGCACACCAAGTGATTCCCATGGACCTAATTAGCTCACCTAAATGCAGACACAAATTGATTACTACGGTGTCGGTATGAGACCAAAAGAAGTGATTTGATAGTGGGGGTCTTGATGAATCATTTTAAACACCAAAAGTTCTTGAATTTGAGTCCATTTTACCCCTCCTATGACAGGGGCTGCACCAATTTCATGATATAGAATACAAATGCATTGTCTTTATTTGATAAGTAATTAAGTGTGATCATAATGATTCAAACCAATTAAAGCTTTTTGCCATCTGTTCTGGGATTTCTGTTGAGCAGGCCTAAGCTTTGAAGGGATTGCGTGCCTATTGTAAGCCAAACACCTCTGATCCAATATCATGCTGCATTTAACTTAAATTATAACATTATGACAGGATGATTTCTCAAATTTGCCAGACCAAACGATAACAATCATTGCAAGAGTAAATTACTTAAAATGTCCTTTTTATTTTAAGCTTCCTAATTATTTTGAGCCCTTCATAGCAATAAACTCAACTTTTAGTAACTTCAGTTTTAATAACTGAATTTGATTCCCTGGTTCTGAAGATATATGATGGATAATTAATTTGAAATTATTTTGGTCATTCAGTTTTCTGTTAAAGAATATATAATATGACTTGGAACTGACGGACGGACAATGGACAATGCAAGTGATGGCCCGAGTTCACTTTGGTGCTTCAGCCAAAAATTAAAATTTAGGATGACTTAATGGTACAAGCCAATAAATATGGTTGACCAACTCCTGTACAATGTGATACCACTCTGTGAATGTATATAGATGATTGCTCTTCTTGAACTACAGCTGCTTATTGATGGCCGTTTGAGAATCCGTCATGCCGCTTGGTGTGGGTGACCAGAGAGGACCTCTGACTAAACGAACGGTTACAGATATTACATTTGTACGGCCGCTCGCCGGTATGTGTGCGTATGTGTGCCTGAAGATACAGCCTGACTGAGAATGCCTTTGTACACATGCTGCACTGATAAGGCTTCTCGCCTGTATGGATACGATTGTGCACTTTAAGTGTGGACCTTTGGGAGAATGATTTGAAACAGATGTGACAGGAGAAAGGTCTTTCCCCAGTGTGTGTCCTCATGTGTGACTTGAGATAGTGAACCATTTTAAAGCCTTTTCCACACACGTTGCACACGTTATGTTTGTTTTTATCCTCTTCTTCTTCTGTGCTTTGCTCCACATTTTTCCACCTCTTCTGTATAGCTGATGTGGTGCTCTGGTTACAGATATTTAGGTGAAGCTGCAGGTGAACTGGATGAGCAAACTGTGCGAGACACTGATAGCATGAAAACATTCCCGGCTGGTGACTTTCAGCTGTATGTGCTGCCAGTTTCTGCTTGGTGGGGAATCCTTCCTGACAAATATTACACTTATGGATATTTTTATGAACCTGCAGATGGCGAGTGAGATCCTGCTTCCTGCGGAACGCTCCATCACATACTGAACACTGGAATGGATAGTTAGCTCTTTCATTGTTCGATGCGTTTGTATCTAACACTGTGCTTGACTTATGTTGAGGTTGCTGCGTATTAAAGTCAGTATTATTGCAACTAGTACCAAGTCCTAGATTGTTCTGTTGAAAGTCCATCCCTGTGGAACTAGAGTTCACCGTGCTATGTACATACTTCTCGTGCAGTCTTAATTGTGTAACAGTGTTTGCAGAAAAGCTACATTCTCTGCATTTAAACGTCTGATTTATGTGAGATTTTTTGTGGAGAGACAGACCAAAATTATTTGCACACATGATACCACAGACATCACAGGAGACAGGTCCATCAATGTTCTGTCGTACCTTCCCACTCTGACCACTGATGTTGTTAGCGGCCATCATGGTCTCATGAAAGCCTTGGTATGTGGTGGGAAACATAGGTTGAGTGTTTGTGAGGGCTAACATTTCGGGACCAGACTGCGGTAACGGAACACTACTTTCTGTAGTTCGCTGTGCTACTGCTGCAGCAGCTGCCACAAGTCCTAAACCATTCACATTTATACTAGAATATTCAGGTATATCTGGCTTTGAATGTTGTGATTTGTCCGTTTTCTTCTTCTTTTTCTTCCCCTGATATTCTTCATCATTGTGATCAATGTCTTTTCTATTTTTAGGTCTTATCCCTGTCATCATGGCCATTGATGGCAAGATGGTTCCCCATGAATTGGTTATCTCCCCTGGTTTCATACTGCTATTACCGTTGTCTGCCTTATCTTCATAGGAATCTGAATCAATGCACGCAGATCCAGCTTGTGAGCTTGTCTGTAAGTTTTGTGAAAGCATATTCACTTGGCTTACATTCTCATTCCCCTCCGGATTAACTTGGCTTGTGGAAGTCAAAGATTTGTTCTGATTTTCACTTGTTAAATCATAACCCATTTGCTGTTTAAAAATCTGAAACATCTTTTCTTCAATGAGAGTGCTTCTACTTGGGCCAGATTGTCCATCATTATTATTACTGGATTGCAATTGTTCAAAATAAGACGTAAACTGAGGATCGGCTCTTAATGTCTTCTGAAAAGCAAGACTAGGATCTACCAAAGGAAGTGGTTCAGGGGCTTTATTGTTGTGAACACCAAACATCACATCTGCTGGAAGGTTCTGTCCATCAAGGTTCAAATTTTGACCATGGCTCATCACAGAGGTAGTTTGAGGCCTTGAACTTGAAACAGACCCTGGGATTCCACTCCCATGCGGTTTCATCCCAGACATGACTGCCAGAGTGCTGGGAACAAGATGTTGATTCAAGAATCCCGGTTGGTTTGTTGCTGGAGAGTTATTTCCATTGTGACTATAGTGACAGTTTTGTGTGTTTGGTGAAGGTGTTTGGCCTCCATTTGATGAAGCTTTAATGCTTAAACTGGAAGTTACTGGACTTGATGGGTTTGAAACTGGTGTTGTAGAATTTCCATGATGTTGTGGATGCTGTAATGTTGGTGAATATCCAGAATTCTGATATGCAGTACCTTCCATCTTCTAGAGTCACTTTATATTTGAAGTTACATGGATCAGAACAGCAACATCTTGGTCTTCCTCTGAAAATAGAAAAAAAATTGTATCTTTTTAAAAACTTAAACAAGAGGCCCAGTGTCACAGTAGCTATGATTGTTCAAACATACTGTCACAAGGAGTGCATGTAAAAGTGATATATTGACTCTTCAATAACACAGGCTCAAAAACAGGTGGCAAGAGATGATTGATAGGTTAATTGTCTCGCCACTAATATAATGGCATGTGTTTCCTTCAACACTCAGTAAGAATTGGTCATCTGATATTTTTCTGATGCATGAACAGTAATTTGTTCTAAAAATGCATGTCCCCTACTGGCTGTCGCAAAAAACAGTAACAGTGACATTGACCCCAAAACCAAAGTTATGGTCCTTTATGACTGTGATTGAAATCCCTCAAGGAACGAAGCCGGTGGAGCACTGATCAAACTTTGACATTACATACATAAGTACAAGACGAACAGAGAGGAAACCTTTTTTCGACCCCTGGTTTCACCAGTAGGGGTATGGCAAGCCGTTTGGGTTTTTACCTATTGAAATGAAGATATCTCTATTTAATTAAAGATATCTCTATTTAAAATGAAGATATCTCTATTTAATTAGAGATATCTGTAATTTAAATAAAGATATCTCTATTTAAATAAAGATGTCTAATTTAAATACAGATATCTCTATTTCTACTGAAAATAGAGATATCTTCTTTTAAATTACAGATATCTCTATTTCAAATTCAGATATCTCTATTTGAATTACAGATATCTTTAATTGCAATTGAGATATCTTCATTTTAAATATCTTTAATTCTTGTCCAATTAAAGATATCTTTATTTAAAATAGAGATATCTCTATTTGAATTAAAGATATCCCTATTTTAAATAGAGATATCTTTAATTTTGTTTAAATAGAGATGTCTTCATTTTAAATACAGATATCTCTAATTCAAATACAGATATCTCTAATTCAATTAAAGATATCTCTATTTTAAATATCTGTATTTACACGTGTTTGCTCAGTGCGAAGATTAATATTGAAACACAAAGAAAATAATGATTACTCCCTAATCCTGATCAGTGTTAACGAAACGCTTGTAATTAAATTGGACTATCCGGATCCCATATGCATGCATGAGAGATGTAGGTCTAAACCGATAAACTTGCTACTTGGAGGGGATTTCTAAAGAACAGAACATGGCAACTGTTCTACGGTAAATATAGCGAACTGTTGCGGTTATACGCAGTACCATTGAAAGCAGCCCGCCATTTTGCGTCACTACTGCTTTACTTCCGTCATGCGCAAAAGGGAGAATCAAGGGAGCAGTCGTTTTTTCCTATTTGATGGTTAAATACAGATGGCCAGATTACTTCTGTCATGCACAAAAGGGAGAATCAAGGGAGCAGTCGTTTTTCCTATTTGATGGTTAAATACAGATATCTCTATTTCATGTCAAATAAAGATATCTTTAATTCAAATAGAGATAACTCTATTTCTACTGAAAATAGAGATATCTTCTTTTAAATTACAGATATCTCTATTTCAAATTCAGATATCTCTATTTGAATTACAGATATCTTTAATTGTAATTGAAATATCTTTATTTTAAATATCTTTAATTCTTGTCCAATTAAAGATATCTTTATTTAAAATAGAGATCTCTCTATTTGAATTAGATATCTTTAATTTTTATATTAATAATGATATCTTTATTTTGAATACAGATATCTGTATTTAATAGGTAAAAACCCAAACGGCTTGCCATAGTAGGGGACTGATAACATCTTACACTGTATTTATAATTTCAAACCAATTTGTATTTCACAACTTATATCACATTTTTGTGTAGTTTCATATTCCCATTTACCAGCTATCTGTAGTTTCGCATTAAATTATATTTAGAGTCTTCATCACACAGATTCACTCATCCATTGTCTGCATTATCTAACCTTATATGCATACTTATCTTCTTAATTCAATTATCATAAAAAAGTTTCTTTCATTAATATAGGTCTCTGGTATTATATTTCGAGTCTATTAATTTATGCATATTCAATCATTATTATGCCTGTGATTTTTGACGATTTGTACGAAATCAAACACTTGTCGCCATAAATTCGGAGTCAGATGTTTCTATTTTGGGTTGACTTTGTCATCGGCTTTCGGAAAAAATAATCCTGGCCATCGGCATGACCGCTGGACATTGACTTAATTCAAGATTCATCAGGCTTATAGCTAGGCAAGCTATTTACAGTATCGAGTTAAACTCTCCTTTTAATGCAGTATAAAACTTATGTATCATCCCATGCGTCCATTTCTAGATAGAATATATTTCACATTAGATTTACTCCCAACCAAGTTCACAAGTGTAAACAGGGCCAGTGAAAACCCTGTGAAATATTTTGACAAAAATGTCATTCAGATTCCCACATCCGAATTACCACATGCAATCATAATAATAAGACTGACTTCAGGGTCTCTATCGGAATTTTCCATAATTGAGACCATTTATGATTACAAATATATTAACAAAATATGACAAACCTACCATCACTACGCCGGTAATATGTTTTTTATGGCATATCCATTTCTAATAATTTTCGTTTGTTCGTCTGCGGAAGGTAAAATTCTCAACTTCCGTGCAGGAGAGTTCTACATAAATTGTATGTAAGAGTTATGTCCCTTCGAATAATATTCCTCACAATTTAGCTTACTACAGTAGATACGTATTCATTAATTTTTTCTATCTTCCCTTTGGGCTTTTATTGTGTATACAGATCCAATATTTTTGACTGATTAAATATGGCAAACACGTGCCCATTTTAGAATGCAACAGAACGGTTTTTTTTTTGGTTTTTGTTTTGTTTATTTAATTACTAATTACTAATTAATTAATTATTTAATTAATCATACATGTAGAATGCATTTGCACACTACTGTAAACATGTCACGGATATTTCTCAAATTTCATATACGTCCTGCTTGTTTTTCTTTGGTTTTCTTTGGTATTTTGGACAAATTACTAGGAAACATAAATCCCCACAAAGCGACAGGACCTGACCAAATAGCACGGCAAAATTCTTAAACAGCTCAAAGACCCCATAGCACCCATACTCACAAAAATCGTCAACACTTCACTCAGCACAGGGACACTACCACACGACTGGAAACACGCAAATGTAAACCCAATATACAAGAAAGGAGACAAACACAACCCCACTAACTACCGCCCAATCTCACTCACCTGCATCGCATGCAAAATCATGGAACACATCATCACAAGCGCAACAATGAAACATCTAGAGGACAATAACATACTCTACAACCTCCAACACGGCTTCCGCTCCTCAAGATCATGCGAAACACAACTCGCCACATTCATACACGACCTAACACTAAATAACAATACAAACAAACAGACAGACATTGTCATAATGGACTTTGCCAAAGCATTTGACAAAGTCCCACACAAACGCCTCCAGTACAAACTCAAATACTACGGAATTACAGGGAACACACTCACATGGATTAGACTTTCTAACAAACCGCACCCAAACATTATTACTTGAAGGGAAACAATCGGACAAAGTCCAAGTCACTTCACTTCAGGAGTACCTCAAGGAACCTGCTTGGGCCCCATACTCTTCCTCATATACATCAACGACCTACCAGACTACATCAAACACAGCACTCTCAGACTCTTCGCCGACGACAGCATCATCTACAAGACAATCCACAACATAGACGACGCACACAAATTACAACAAGACATAAACGCAGCAGGACAGTGGGAACAAGACTGGCTCATGAAATTTCACACAAACAAATGCAATATCATATCCACTTCAAACAAACGCACCAAAACAACATACAACTACAAACTGCACGACCACACACTGCAATAAGTCGACGCCAGCAAATACTTAGGACTCACATTACAGAAAAATCTCAAATGGGATACACACATCAACAACATCACTGCAAACGCCAACAGATCACTAGGCTTCCTAAAACGCAACCTGAAAATAAACTCACAACATATAAAAGAACATGCATACAAAGCCCTAGTGAGACCCAAACTGGAATACTGCTCTTCCATATGGGACCCGCACAACACAAACCAAATCAACCAAATAGAAAAAATTCAACGCAGAGCAGCACGATACGTACAAAACAGATACCACAACACAAGTTCAGTACAAGACATGATGGACAAACTCAACTGGCCCACACTTCAAACACGTAGACTCAAGACCAGACTCGTACTATTATACAAAATCATTCACCATCATGTCGCAATAGACCCACACGGCATCATGCACCCAGCAGACCCTAGGACAAGGCAAACACACCCCTACACCTTCAGACACCTATCTGCCACCAATGACACATACAAATACTCCTTTTTCCCACACACAATAACACAATGGAACCTCCTCCCGGTGGCAGCAGTACAATGCACTACACTAGAGATCTTCAAGGCACATATACACAATGCAGCCCTTGATGATCTCAAACACACACCGTAAACACACCCTCATAATGTTTTTATTTTACAGTTTCCACTAAATTTTTTTTTAAAAATCACCCTCTCACTGTACCCAAATCCCCGCACTTTTTTTACTTCTTTTAAAAGCATACAACGATCCTTCCTGTGACCGTAATCGTCATTTTTGACGGAGGTTCCATAATTAAAGAAGAGAAGAAGAATTTGTGTTTGTTAAATTTCGAGATTGATAAGAAAAAAAGGCTCTATAGGGTGGCCATCTTGGATTTTGATAGTAACTTTAATATTTTAATTATTTCTTTTTCTCAGATTGCATTTGTATACTGCTTGGAATTTTCCCATTGTTTTTTTTTCTTGTCATGTCAGTTGTGATCTCGCTCAATAGAGAGATAATGACTCGTTATCTATCATGGAACTATAGCGCCATGTATAAGACTTACCGGTAATTTGTTACTTAAAAAAAAAGACAAACATATGTGCTTTTGCTTTCGATATTAAACGGTGCAAATGTTTCTTGTACATGTATGTGTATATTATCTTTGTAATTTGTGATGCCTGTTTAATTTTGAGACTGATGATCAGAGGAATTAAATTGCTAACAGACGGTAATCTTTGATTTTGAAATCTGTTGCTAATATTTCTCAGAGAGTATTTTCCTTTACGTTTCTTCTTTCTCATGACCATGAGGTTCGCGTGAAAGATACTGTCGATACATAAAAACAAAACAACAAAAAACTAACGTTTGTCAAAGAAGAAATACAAGAAATGCAGAGAAAAAAAAGTACTGACCTCGTGTCTAGAGACTTAGTTCCAGTACTGACCCCATGTCTGGAGACTTAGTTTCAGTACTGACACCATGTCTGGAGACTTAGTTTCAGTACTGACCCCATGTCTAGAGACTTAGTTTCAGTACTGACCCCATGTCTAGAGACTTAGTTCCAGTACTGACCCCATGTCTAGAGACTTAGTTTCAGTACTGACCCCATGTCTGGAGACTTAGTTGCAGTACTGACCCCATGTCTGGAGACTTAGTTTCAGTACTGACACCATGTCTGGAGACTTAGTTCCAGTACTGACCCCATGTCTAGAGACTAAGTTCCAGTACTGACCTCATGTCTAGAGACTTAGTTCCAATACTGACCCCATTTATAGAGACTTAGTTCCAGTACTGACCCCATGTCTAGAGACTTAGTTCCAGTACTGACCCCATGTCTAGAGACTTAGTTCCAGTACTGACCCCATGTCTAGAGACTTAGTTCCAGTACTGACCCCGTGTCTAGAGACTTAGTTCCAGTACTGACCCCATGTCTAGAGACTTAGTTGCAGTACTGACCCTATGTCTGGAGACTTAGTTGCAGTACTGACCTCATGTCTAGAGACTTAGTTGCAGTACTGATCCTATGTCTGGAGACTTAGTTCCAGTACTGACCCCATGTCTAGAGACTTAGTTACAGTACTGACCCCATGTCTGGAGACTTAGTTGCAGTACTGACCCCATGTCTGGAGACTTAGTTGCAGTACTGACCCCATGTCTAGAGACTTAGTTGCAGTACTGACCCCATGTCTGGAGACTTAGTTGCAGTACTGACCCCATGTCTAGAGACTTAGTTGCAGTACTGACCCCATGTCTGGAGACTTAGTTTCAGTACTGACCCCATGTCTAGAGACTTTCTTACAGTACTGACCCCATGTCTAGAGACTTAGTTGCAGTACTGACCCCATGTCTAGAGACTTAGTTGCAGTACTGACCCCATGTCTGGAGACTTAGTTTCAGTACTGACCCCATGTCTGGAGACTTAGTTGCAGTACTGACCCCATGTCTAGAGACTTAGTTCCAGTACTGACCCCATGTCTGGAGACTTAGTTCCAGTACTGACCCCATGTCTAGAGACTTGGTTCCAGTACTGACCCCATGTCTAGAGACTTAGTTCCAGTACTGACCCCATGTCTGGAGACTTAGTTGCAGTACTGACCCCATGTCTGGAGACTTAGTTCCAGTACTGACCCCATGTCTAGAGACTTAGTTCCAGTACTGACCCCATGTCTAGAGACTTAGTTCCAGTACTGACCTCCTGTCTAGAGACTTAGTTCCAGTACTGACCCCATGTCTAGAGACTTAGTTCCAGTACTGACCCCATGTCTAGAGACTTAGTTGCAGTACTGACCCCATGTCTGGAGACTTAGTTCCAGTACTGACCCCATGTCTAGAGACTTTCTTACAGTACTGACCCCATGTCTAGAGACTTAGTTGCAGTACTGACCCCATGTCTAGAGACTTAGTTGCAGTACTGACCCCATGTCTGGAGACTTAGTTTCAGTACTGACCCCATGTCTGGAGACTTAGTTCCAGTACTGACCCCATGTCTAGAGACTTAGTTCCAGTACTGACCCCATGTCTAGAGACTTAGTTCCAGTACTGACCTCCTGTCTAGAGACTTAGTTCCAGTACTGACCCCATGTCTAGAGACTTAGTTCCAGTACTGACCCCATGTCTAGAGATTTAGTTCCAGTACTGACCCCATGTCTACAGACTTAGTTGCAGTACTGACCCCATGTCTAGATACTTAGTTCCAGTACTGACCCCATGTCTAGAGACTTAGTTCCAGTACTGACCCCATGTCTAGATACTTAGCTTAACATCTAGTGACTTACTTCTAGGATTAGCTCCACATCTAAAGACCTAGTTCCAGACCCTTGTTTAGTCACTCCAGGGTTAGCCTCATGTCTATTGACTTAGTTCCAGGATTTACCCCTACATCAAGGACTAAGTTCCAAGATTATGGCCATGTCTAGAGATTTAGTTGCAGTACTGACCCCCATGACTAAGGACTTAATTCCTAGATTTAGAGAGTTAGTTCCAGGTTTAGCCCTACATCTAGAGTTAGTTCTATGTCTAGAGAGTTAGTTCTATAATTAGCCCTACATCTAGAGTTAGTTCTATGATTAGCCCTATGCCTTAAGAATTAGTTCCATGATTAGCCCAACATCTAGAGTGTTAGTTCCAGGATTAATCCCATGTCTAGAGACTTATTTCTCCAGTACTGAATACATTTCATATTGATTCAAAATGTATGCACACTTAAGTACTCTGTTTTGATCAATTTCCACCAGTCAATAACAACAAGAATTCTGGTGTTTTCTTCATTGTACCTTTTAATAACAATCTTGATCAAAACAAAAATATATGTGTATAGTTTAACACAATCAAAATACATCTATACCATTTCAGTTAGGTTACACAAATCTCAAGGTGTGCGGACAACACACCAGAAGCAAAAACCCTGGCCAAAGTGCTGCTGTGGACTTTCAAGAAATATTCATAGAGACAACATCTATTGAATGCAAACAATGGCAATGCTGTAATGGAATATTTCATAATGCAAGTCAAATTAAAATTATAATGTGTACCAACATTAAAAGGTGTTACTTAAGATATCACCATTTGCCACATAACAAAAACAATTATGTAGGAAGTTTTTAATACTTTCATTTGGTTTTGAAATAACGTATTTTGCTTGTACATACACGTCGTATAAATATCATAGTTATAAATACACTGCACCGTTAGCACTATAATCAAAATGGTTTCCGCGAAAAAAAAAGAGTACAATTTTGTTTATCATACATCACAGATACACCTACTTTACTCGCTCAAACACACATCGGCTTATCACTGATTATAAAGTAGTCAAAGTTACGTAACTAAAACTTGTCAACAAAATCAACAGTGAAACCCAACAACACCGGAACACATCTGCATAATGACACACATAGCAACGTACACCTGAAGTATAAGAATCGTTGGTTTTATTACACACTATACTGGAGCAAAAGGTTTAATTGTGTATGGAGGACCTCACAGTGTATGTTACCAATGTTAACAATCTAATTAAGATTTGACTTGTAATTTCCGTTTCTCTACGATACATTGCAATATGATACATTGTGGTGTATTGGAGCTGAAATTTCAAGGTATAATAGGTGCTAAGAGAAGGATTATACAAAACATACACAAGATTTTAGCACCTTTCAATACAAATTGATAGCGAGATAGAGTAAGTGCCAAAATATAAATTACAGTAAACTGCATCATAAGCTATTTTGTCCTTCTAGTACTCATCAGTGATTCTAAGGGCCAGAAGAGTTGATACCTAAGAGGCATACTTTCTATATTCACATGACACATCTAGATCTCATCCTCCTAAGATTGATAATATGTGTACATTTTTGTTTTCTGTTTCAAGTGAGAAATTTTTAAAGCATGGCCCTGACAAGAAAAAAATCGTAATAACAATGTAATCGATTTCCTGTATACAAACTTGCTACACTCTACATGAAAGTGGATTTTGTGACCATTTTGTAAACAGTTTATAATGAATTTGTAAAAAACACCCTGAATAGATATATTTCCTGCCAAATTGTCTTAGAATATTACATTTCATTATAAACCAAACCTATTACTAACATAACATCAATTTCATCTTACAGATATCATAAGGAAGTGTTTGTATTGAAAATGCTACATCTCTCATAAAGAGTGATTATTTTCAATCGAAAAAAATAATAGTCTTTGTGTACATTTTTTTACCAAAAGTTACATACTTACATACATTAGTATCAACCTGCAAAAAGTTTGAGCTTCTTTTTTTTTTTATCTTTGATGTATCATAACACCAATTTGTGAATTTTTGCGACAAGAATATATGTGTATGTGTGTATATAGAGATATATAAAAAAGTTGTTGGAGGTGTAGCATCTTTAACACACAAAAAAACAAAAACAGATTTTTTTTGTTTTTTTAAAGTACATCTAGATCAAGGTGTTATCAAACAATGTACATTTGTATACCAATAGGTGTTCATTGTTATGTGCTGGATGTCTTTGGAATGATTATAAAACATTTCAATAAATACATGTAAATGTCACAGGGACTCATAATGACACTTTTCTTTTGAACTTATTGCACTAAGGTAGCCCTAAGGCAGCACTAAATCAAAACTACAGTTATGAGTTAACTATATGAGCACTTAATTGTGACTTATCATTATTATTTTGTCAAAATCAACGTCTTAGGTGGGGTGGTGAATGTACATATCTAGCCTACATTATTGTAAATGTCATGGCGTGATTCTCTGACTAGAGATCCAGTTGTTATAGAGAAATGAAAAAAAATATGTACACATGTAGGTATATGATATATCAGAAATATGTTTTTGAAGCAGGCACACCCCATCTACTTTGATGGAAATGGAACTGGCCATTTCATAATTCAAAGTTATACAATTTAATGATTTTGTTTTGTTTTGACTGCACAGTAATGTTGCTTGACGCAGGAATAACTTGATCAGCATCCCATTAATTGCATGATGAACTCTGAATAACTGCTTCACAAAAATTGTGACAGAGGGCAACATGTTACGGCTCTGACAACAGTACTGGTATATTGGGGACATGAAACAAATTCACAAGGCAGTCTGACCACATTTCTGCCAGTTTTATATTTGCGCAGACCAAATCTACATTATCGCACAATAACAAGAAAGCATTTCTACAATACACAACGACTATTAATAGCAAACATGAATGCTGTACATTTTGTGGAAACAGGAATGCTGTACATTTTGTGGAAACATGAATGCTGTACATTTTGTGGAAACATCAAAAGGAAACTAGAAGGAAGTAAAGAAGAAAAAGATTAGAGCAAAGCATAGCAAACAAAAGACAATTTATCAAAGACATGACACACTTCCATCTAACCATGTGATTCCGATTCTAGATCTATTTGACATTTTCTTACTTTTTCAGTGACATGTTGAAAGGTTGACATGCCATATCTATTCTAGACCGGTTCCCTCCCTTAGTTTCCTACCCTCTTCCAGGACTGCGCTTTGCTCACAAAGTACATAAAGGATGTAACCGAGGAGGGTACCAGTGTATATTTATCGTCACACGATCCCCTTCCTTTGTGTTCAATTGTTTCAATATGGTGTCCATGTTTTGAAGTTGGTGTTCATATTTTGAATTGGTGTTCATATTTTGAAGCTTAAGTTCATGTGTTGAAGTTTGAGTTGATGTTTTGGAGTTTGAGTTCATGTTTTCCTGTTTTGAAGTTTGGGTTGATGTTTTGAAGTTTAAGTTCATGTTTTGAAGATTGGGTTGATGTTTTGAAATTTGGGTTGATGTTTTCATGTTTTGAAGTTTGGGTTGATGTTTTGAAGTTCGGGTTGATGTTTTGAAATTTGGGTTGATGTTTTGAAGTTGGTGTTCATGTTTTGAAGCTTGGATTCATGTTTTGAAGTTTAGGTTCATGTTTTCATGTTATGATGTTGGTGTTCATGTTTCAAAGTCAGTGTTCATGTTTTGATGTTTTCAAGTCTTTGTCATGTTTAAAAGTTTTGGTTCATGTTATGAAGTTGATGTTCATGTTTTGAATGGATATGTAGGATTTGTACAGAACCAGATACAATACACACTACAGAACCAGAATGATAGGTTAAATACCAAACAACAGCCACGAAAACAAAAACAAACAAAAAAATACACAAAACACACAAAACCAAACCAATTTACATGATATGAAGTATATCTCTTACACTAGATCAGTTTTTAATGGTGGGATGTAACAAAACACTCCTAAATCATGACTCTACCATACACACACAACACCACAAATAAATTATATTTCAACAGCAAATTGATAGAATTCTATTTCTAAATACCACTTTCAGAATAATTAGTACGGTATTCTAACACAATTAATGTACATTACAATTAGATAATACCATTTTTTACATTTCATTTAAACTTGTGGATTTGTTTTTGATAATTACTCATTCAACAAGTAATAAACAATTTACTCAAAAATACATACAATAAAGCCTCCTCCATTTTTATCTCAATACAGACAGAATATCAATATTTTTTACGAGTATCAATCAAAGTATGAGTGGAAAATATCAGTATATTCTGTTATACGAGTAAACTGCACATTTTATATCAGGTATTCGATGAGAAACTATTGAGTTTTCTACAACTACAGAATTTTGATCCTGCATGAATTAACAATGGGAATCTTAGACATTGTATTGTTATGACTTTAAAACTGTGTCTTTTTGAATGGACAGCTTGACACAACAAGATCACCATTGTGACCTCGAAAGTATTGCTTTATACTGAAATGCTGCTAAATACAAATTTGTATGGGGCAAAACAGTCATGTATGCTACTTCTACTTCATTACACAGAAAAATCGGTGGATTTCAATATGGCAAATTGAAATAGGAACATTCTAGACAGTCAGCGCTATAATTACAAGATTTCTTATATATATATATATATATCACTGGAGTGAGGATACAAGATACAATTGTATTACCCAATGGATAATTTCCGATATCAAAAATATAACAAAATAAATCTTTTGGATAGATTTTGAGAAGTAACTTGTTGACAGCATGCAAATAATTGGGTACCCGGGTAATTTGTTTCAAGATGGCCACCCACAAAATAAGCAAGTTGGATTTACATTTTACCTGAAGATTAACACTTGGTGGGCTATCGGTTTGTGAATTCAAACTGATTTCAAATAAAAAAAAAAAAGCTGTTTTAAAGATGGCCAATATGACAGCCACTTGGTTTTCTGACTTGGATGAAAAGAAAAAGATCTCGGATCATTCCTGGAAAGTCTTGGAATATACTGCATGTGGATTTCAAGTTCAAAATGTCAAAACTCTAAAAAATGGACATTGATTAACCCCAAAATGACAAAACTTGGTTGAAATTAATTTTGGAAGACAGCTGTTTGTCAAGTCAGCCATCTTGGATTTCAGGCAAAACGTGGAAAATGATACCCTGGTAACAGTTATTTCATACAATTTATCATCTTGAATAAATTTCTAGCGCAAATGAAAAACAACTTCTGGTGTTATTTTAGAAAATTGGTATGAAAAATAAAGATAAATCATGGTGAATGATAGTTGTAGGTCAACCAACATTTTATTACTAAAGGTTCCATATTGCTGGAGAATTCTGTTTTTTTTTTTTTTTTTTTTTTTTTTAAATCTCTATCCAAGTCCCTGATGTGGTTTTTTATCGAGACTTTTGAAGCAAGCTACCACCAACATTTGTCAGGAGACACTCCTGTTAGAACCTGATAAAATCCAACAGATTATCGACATAATTCAGACTTCACAACTAAAGACTGCATTTTACAGCATTTGAGGAAGATCAGTGGCAAGAAACGTTGATTCTGAAATCTATAATGGTTGCGTAGCAAGCATGTAATTCTACTGAACAAGAGGCCCATGGGGCCTGTATCGTTCACCTGTAATTCTACTGAAAAATGGAAGCTATGTTACATAAATAGGACCGAATGTCGATGTAAAAGATTTAAGAAAATCGTTCCTGAATTTCATTTAATATCATAAAACTCGTACTGGATCTGATTATGATGTCACAAGTCAATGTTATTGAACTCTGTTCTCCAATTGAATACTCGGTCATGTTTACTGGTGAGGCAATACCACAGTCAACTGTGTATATATAAACCTAGAACGTTAGGCATTTTTAATTATTGTCTATTTATAGTCAGAACCAAATTTCCTTGACTAGTGTAGATGGTGTATACTTTAAATTGAACAGGTATATTATACATTAAATTGTTATAAATCTGCTGATGTATTGACATGTGCATCTATATGGGAAGGGTGAGGGACCTTCAAACGCCTCACTACCCATCACGGCCAAGTTGTTCAAAAGGAGATTAGGCTAATCACATTTTAACAACGTTTTTCAAATCCTGATATAAAATTTCTGGGAGAACAAATTTGACAAAACTTTATGAAATTCTGTAATTCTTAATTCTCTTCCAACTGGCATAATTTAAAGATGATATACTCAGAGGTTTTGCAAGAAATGAAAACTGAAATTTTCACTAATCAAGTGCTTAAGCTAATCACCTTTTGACCAACTGGGCCCAGATATTAGATATAGGGAAATGGTTGGCACATCTGGACTTAAACCCACCACCACAATACCATACCAATACCTCCCACTTCCATGATACAATGATTTGTGCAATACCATTTAATCCAATTGCTTCCTCAGTCATATCTAACCCTGGTTATATCTTTTTCTCAGATACACCCTCTGCCTCTTGCATTTCATCCTTCGAATTTTCATCAATATTGCTTCCATTACCAGAATCCACTTCATTTCCTTCATCTAAAGCATGCACCCCATCTATTTCCATATCCTGCTCTGTATTTTCCACTGAACTGGTGATAGTTTCTACTTCTGTTTGACCTCTGGCCTCTGTCTGTCCCCTGACCTCTGTTTGACCTTTGGCCTCTGCCTGACTCCTGGCCTCTATTTGACCTTTGGTTGCTCCTTCCTCTTTATTATGCTGACTGGTTGTGGCAATGTCATCACCATTTACTTCCATAGTCTCTGAGCTTTCTTCACTGCTTTCTTCTTCATCGTCTTCACTTTCTTCTTCTCCAGGCTTTGAAACACCTACCAAATAAAAAACAAATTCTGGTAAACGGAACATCTGGGGCTGGTTGATGGTATGTCCGTTAAATTAAAACAGTAAATGAATCTTCTATTATATTAATGTGTTGTTGGAAAAGTTTATAAAGGGATTCTTAATAAACATTAAGGTTGAGTGATGTAAATCTACAATCATGGCATTATTAATGTAATGTCCTTTCTAACCAACAAAGTCAGTATTGAGGGAATTTTGACACATAATGTCACATAATGATGCTGTTAAAATGGAAAAGACTTATATTTACCCACAAGCTAACCAAAGTGTGAGAATAATATTTGAATAAAATTCAAACCAGAAGTCAACTTGGGTAGTATTGTTAACGTGTCCAGCTTATAAAAAACAATTTTACCCATGTGACTTCTAAAACTGATTGAGGTCACAAATCAGTAAAATTAATACCCATTCTTTCAATTAATGTAACATAACCCTAGGATTCTTGAACATTTTCAAAATATAATTTTGAAATCTTACCCCAATTGATCCCTGCAACCTTAAAAGTAGATCTCTTGAGATGAATTATTAGAACAATCTTGATATAGCCCTTCAATAAACATGCTAGTGGACAAATATCATGATTCCAGGCTGAGAAGAAGTTATATATTGAACAATCTTGGTAGCATGTCATTCCAATATGCTACTAGCCCTAGCCCAATATAATTTCTCTGGGTCATTTGGTTCGTGAGAAGTCATTTGAAGGCAAAAGTTAAATGGTTGATGACCATGGCATAAGC
Organism: Pecten maximus; assembly: GCF_902652985.1. Lineage (NCBI taxonomy): Eukaryota > Metazoa > Mollusca > Bivalvia > Pectinida > Pectinidae > Pecten > Pecten maximus. The sequence continues at coordinate 46,635,371 of NC_047016.1, forward strand.
TAACTTTCCCTTCAGGGCAGGCCAGTCAAAAATGTCTTTAAAAATTAGACCAAATGTTAAAATAATCTTCATGTTCAATTCGTTTTATTTGTCAATCTCAAACAATGCAATATATGGTTATGGTGTGGGGATCCTAACTGCTTTAAAGAAATAACGAAGTCAAGACTCTCTAAGAGTCTGAAAGACCTCAAGAATTGTTTTTAGAACATCCATTCATAACTATGGGCCCCGCCCCTTTGGCCCCTCAGGGGGTCAGAAACACCATTTATGCAAAATCTGTTCCTCTTCCCCCAATGATGTTTCTGACCAAATTTGGTTCAAATCCATTCATAACTTTATGACTAGTAGCGATTTGAAGGAATTACCTCTATTTCCACATTAGGCCCCGCCCCTTTGGCCCCTAGGGGGTCAGAGTCACCATTTATGCAAAATCTGTTCCCTCTTCCCCAAAGGATGTTTCTGACTAAATTGGGTTCAAATCCATTCATAACTTTATGACTAGTAGCGATTTAAAGGAATTGCCTCAATTTCCCCTATTGGGCCCCGTCCCCTCAGGCCCCTTGGGGGCTAGAGTCACCATTTATGCAAATTCTGATCCCCTTCTGCCAAGGATGTTTCTGACCAAATTTGGTCAAAATCCAATAAGAACTTTTTGACTAGTAGCGATTTGAAGCAAATGTTGACGGACGACGGACGCCGCACCATGGCATAAGCTCACCGGACCTTCGGTCCAGGTGAGCTAAAATACACAATACCGGAAGGGATGCTGTTTACCTGATCCTGACGGCAAAGGTCGGACACCAGGTGTCGCTGTAACAGTGTCCAGTTTTGGAGCGTAAGGCTTCTGCTTCTTCGCCAGGTTCATCTGGTAGCAGTAGCAACATCGAAAACCTGCAACAAGTAGGGGATAATAGTGTTAACTATGTAAAAAATTAGTTTTAAAGGTAGCAGAGTTCGCATTATTCCAAAGGCGGCAGAACTTTCTAAAAACAGTAATGGTGAATCTTGACCCAACAACCCTCAAACTGAAACCTATCCCAGAAATTATGGTCTTTGATTAGAGTGTGAAGTTTTTCCTTTAAGGAATAAAGATGCTAGAGTGCTGATATTGAATAATGTATATATATATAAAGAAAGTAAGTGATATTGACCCAACAACCAGACACTCATACTTGTCCGAGATATTATGATTCTTCATAAGAGTGTGAATTTTGATGCAAATCCCTCAAATGAAGCTGCTAGGTTTTTGTTTAAAACGTAATGGAGACCTTGACCGTGATCCAGTAACTCTGAAACTCAAACTTGTCAGAGATATTATGGTGCTTTATAATTGCGTGAAGCTTCATCAAAATCCCTTATAAATAAGAAATGAACCCGCTAGGGTGTTGACACATGTAGTAGTCGTACAAGTAACCTTTATAATATCACCAAGATATTTTTGCCACATTTGCCAAAAAGAAGGAGTTGAATTTAACAATGAAGCGAAAAATTCATTACTCTCTACTGTAAACATATCATGTCTGATCTGAGCATCATTTTGTCATGAGGAGAACATTTTCTGGAGCAAAAGTTTCTATGTCTGGGGTAAAAGTGAAAGGCAGGCATATAAAATCAAAGGAATACAAGTCAACAAAATAATGTCTGGTGAGTATTCAAATACTTACTTAGATACTCAAACTCCTCCTTCAGAGCCATGCCATTATGACTATGGCAGTATCGACAGATGAGGGCAAACCTATTCTGAGGGCCATCGCCCACCAGGTACTCCAGTAGTCGGTCTGTGGTACTTCTCTCCCGCGGCAAGATAGGACGAGGTAGAGGGGGCCCCGGAGTTCTACCTGTCAGTCACATACAATATACTGATATAGGTTGATAATCAAAAATCAAATAAAATGTTCACTTTTTATATTTCAATTTACTGGTCATTTTTTAAATTTCCTTTTGATGAATTTTTTTTCACCTTCTATAAATATTTTTCTAATCTATCTCTGTAATCTACAAACATTTTAAAAAGCATATACACAAATATATCAAATGTTTTAACAGTTACACAGTAATAATCACTAAAATACATCAATTGAGTCCAAAATGAGGACTACATCACCAAAGTTCCAACAATAATATGGAGTATCAATATGAGTTAACGAGAGCACCAGAGATGGATACAAGATTCACCTGTCCGAAAGTTTAACTCAGAAGTCCAAAGAGGCCTATACAGAATAGAAGGATGAAAGATAACATTATCTGATTTAGAACTAAAAATATACTCCCAAACTTTCCTAAATTAATGAAATAGTCAGTACTACATAATATGCCAATCAAAATTTGTTGGGAATACAAAAACTTAATATTGCTGTTTCAATCACTTTTTTCTTCAAATAATATTGATAGCAAACACATCTCACACTAGTGGCCTTCAAGGTGGATTAAGGTCAAACTCATACCAATTTAACAAAATGCATCTTACACCTGAAATATATCTGTATCTTTATCCCATGTTAAGGAAATTTTTATGGTATTTGATAACTGTGACAAATCCAAATAATTCTATTTAACAAACTTGAAAACAATTCACCATAGCATGCAACAGGTGCAATTTACTAATCCACTCCTTCTCCCCTATTCACGTCCTTTTGATCCGAAAAAAAAATCCCATGCAAGCATATTTTCCAATAATTATATATAAGGAAGCAGTAAGTTTTAACTTGATCCACCAAATTGAACTTGAGTTATTGTCTAGATACCAATTTCTTTTTGGAGTAACAGTGACCTTAACCTTTGACCTTATTAGCAAATCGTTTTTTATTTTACTTTTTTTTTTTAAATTTAAACACTTTCATAATGAGGCACCAAGGGGAACCTCCATATGAAATTTGAGAAAGATCCCTTCAGTACTTTCTCAGAAATAGCGATAACAAACTTCAGTTGTCAAAATCCAAGATGGCTGCCTGTCGGCCATGTTGTTTTCAGATTGGTCTCAAAACGCAATATGCATAACTAGGCACCAAGGGAAACTTACATATGAAATTTGAGAAAGATCCCTTAAATACTTTCTCAGAAATAGTGATAACAAACTTCAATTGTCAAATCCAAGATGGCTGCCTGTCGGCCATGTTGTTTTCCGATTGGTCTCAAAACGCAATATGCATAAAGAGGCACCAAGGGGAACCTACATATGAAATTTGAGAAAGATCCCTTCAGTACTTTCTGAGAAATAGCGATAACAAACTTCAATTGTCAAAATCCAAGATGGCTGCCTGTCGGCCATGTTATTTTCAGATTGGTCTCAAAATGCAATATGCATAACCAGGCACCGAGGGGAACCTACATATGAAATTTGAGAAAGATCCCTTCAGTACTTTCTCAGAAATAGCGATAACAAACTTCAATTGTCAAAATCCAAGATGGCTGCCTGTCGGCCATTTTTTTCCCTGATTGGTCTCAAAACGCAATATGCATAACTAGGCACCAAGGGGCCCCTTCATATGAAATTTGAGAAAGATTCCTTCAGTACTTTCTCAGAAATAGCGATAACAAACTTCAATTGTCAAAATCCAAGATGGCTGCCTGTCGGCCATGTTATTTTCAGATTGGTCTCAAAATGCAATATGCATAACTTGGCACCAAGGGGAACCTTCATATGAAATTTGAGAAAGATCCCTTCAGTACTTTCTGAGAAATAGCGATAACAAACTTCAATTGTCAAAATCCAAGATGGCTGCCTGTCGGCCATGTTGTTATCCAATTGGTCTCAAAATGCAATATGCATAACTAGGCACCAAGGGGAACCTTCATATGAAATTTGAGAAAGATCCCTTCAGTACTTTCTCAGAAATAGCGATAACAAACTTCAATTGTCAAAATCCAAGATGGCTGCCTGTCGGCCATGTTGTTTTCCGATTGGTCTCAAAACGCAATATGCATAACTAGGCACCAAGGGGAACCTACATATGAAATTTGAGAAAGATCCCTTCAGTACTTTCTGAGAAATAGCGATAACAAACTTCAATTGTCAAAATCCAAGATGGCTGCCTGTCGGCCATGTTGTTTTCCGATTGGTCTCAAAACGCAATATGCATAACTAGGCACCAAGGGGAACCTTCATATGAAATTTGAGAAAGATCCCTTCAGTACTTTCTGAGAAATAGCGATAACAAGAATTGTTTACGGACGGAGGGACGGACGGAGGGACGGACGGACGACGGACCACGGACGCAGGGCGATTTGAATAGCCCACCATCTGATGATGGTGGGCTAAAAAGAAGCAGTGTGTTATGTTTGAGCTTGATCGGTTCACTTGAACTTGAGTTTTTGTCCGAAAATGTTTATTTGGACAGACTACAGCATTACAATATCCCCTTTTGATTTACAACCCGAAGATAACCAAAAGCAAGAGCCCCAATGGCCTCAATGGTCACATTTATTTATAGATGTAAATGAAGTCACTGCCAGAGTCTTTTATGGGAACAAAATTTCAAAAGGAAGAAAGCTTTAATATAACATTATAAAACACACTCAAACATTGCATGCAGGTACACAAATGTATACATATTTGCATAAGACTTACCCAAACTCAAGCATTTTTAGTAATCAAATAAAAACAATGATCAGATGTAAAATCAATCTAAAATGCTACATTTCACTTGGAAACCATTTTCATTTGAACTTTTAGATGAACAAAAAAAAATCAGTTTTTTCCTTAATATACATTCAGTACAATAACCATTATACATTTTCTCCGATACTCCAGGGAAATGAAGAGAGCATATGTGATCTTAACCCTTTAAGTATCGAGGATGATCAATATATTGCCATCAATTCTCATTTAAATTTTTTCTATAATATTAATTTTCAGCTTGAAATTGCGTATCTTTAACCAAACAATGAAGCAGGTGTACACACCATTGTGCATGGGTGTCATGAGCATGCGAGGTCGAAGGCCACCCTGTCGGGTCATCTGCGGTGTGTCTGAGCCTGCTGGTCTAGGTGTGTTTAACCTTGGAGTCATGCCTGGACGCTGACCAGCAGTCAATCCAGGCCGCGCCCCTGGAGTCATGCCAGGCCGTAAACCTGGCCTCATACCTGGGGTGGCAGACTGCATTGGTGTGTGTGACGGTTGGAATCTCTGTTGTTCCTGCGATGATATCCGCGTCCCTGAGGCGTTTCCTCTGTGTCGTAGAGTTGATCCTGGAGGAGACACTTTGGGTGTGGCTGGAACTGGGGGCTGTTAACAATCAGTCAGGGGAATTGGTGTCTTAATATAGAGTAGTACACTCACTGCTATAGATGCTTGGTTGTTTATTTTATTTAACATCCTACTAATAACGAAGGTCATTTAAGGACGGCCTCCCGTGCATGCGACAAGCATGCATGTGGTGAGTGTGTATGTGTGTTTTGGGAGACTGTGGTATGTTTGTGTTAAGTCTCCTTGTGATAGGCTGGAACTTTTGCCGATTTATAGTGCTACCTCACTGAAGCATACTGCCGAAGACACCCAGCAGCACACCCCACCCGGTCACATTATACTGACAATGAGCGAACCAGTCATCCCACTAATTATTGAGCGCTAAGCAGGAGTAGCAACTACCATTTTTAAAGACTCTGGTATGTCTCGGCTAGGGGACAGAACCCAAGCCTTTCTCACAGCGGTGAACACTCAACTAAAGGCCAAAAGTGAGGCATTGTCCAGGGAGATGTCAGTGAGAATTATATCATCAACCAGTTATAAATTTTATGTGTTACATTTCGGCGATTAAATGTTTATCACGCATCATCAACTGGGGGCTGTTAACAAGCTGACACGTGAATGGGTAAATTAGAAAGATAGTACACCACAAACTCACTGCTATAATTGTCTATAGATTTTCATGTATTGTAAGTAGCTATGGATAATGTCTTGGTAATTACACTGTTTCAACTTTAAGTGTTCAAATTAATAACCAGAGAAGCATTTCAAAATTGTATTCAATTGTATGGTCCTGGTCGTTTTAGCTACACTATAATTATTTGATAATTTGGCTTCACTATAAAATAATCATTTGGCTACACTAGAATCATTTGGCTACGTGAATAATATTGTGTATTTCTAGTTTTACCTCCAACTCTTTAAATCTGGCAGGATCAAATTTCTGTAGAATTTCCCTGGCTTTCTTGTAGGTCTCTTTTTCCATGACTTCTTCCAACTGTCAAACAGGACAAAATAACTGCCAATTTACAAAGCATATTCAATGCATACACAATTTCTTATCATTTCCTTAAGAAATAAAGAACTTGAAAACAATTTCAGCATTCCATTCAAAATTTGATATTTAATCCATAACCTTGAATCATGGTCATGTGACTTCTCGTTTAATTCAAATAATCTTTGACTAATTGTCAGTATCAAAACCATTTACCAGATAAAAGAGGCCTTGACCTTTGGTCATTAATAACTCATTTCATTTTGTTTTTATCAAATATAACATTAACTACTTACAATTTGTTTTCTGTTATCTCGCAATTCGTTCAATGCAAGATCTGCAACAGTAAGATCATAAAGTAATAAATTTACTATAATCTGTTTTAAAGTGTTGTAAATTAATTGCAACTTTTATCAAAACTTGATATAATGATCAGTATACCAGATAAGAGATGAATGACAAAATTTAAACCAATACAAATTAAAGCAGACAGACTGCTCCAGCTTCATCTTCGCTAGCCAAGGCTTCTGATTACGTTACACTCCAAGAACCCTTGGCAGATATAGTCGTCAGTTCTGGCCCTCTATCGGAGAGTTGAAATAACCCCCCTTTCTGCATGACATTTTCGACCAATCAAAACGAGCGGTACCGATGTACTTCATCAGTGATGTTTACAGGCACACATGGAGGCTTGTGTCATTTTGATGAGATATGTGATCAGTGACTTCTATCAATTGATCAAACACTGTGAATGTTTCCCCGAAGATCGTTTGTCTCCGTATCTAGGTAAAATGCCATGACATAGTCGACAAGGTAGCTCTGTACTAGGCACCATATTTTTTGTTTACTGTGAAACTAAACCCGAATGTAAAACGCGATTTGATTGGATGCCCTGGGATTCCAGGGCACGATGGTTTAATCACGACTCTATCTGCCAAGGTTTCGTGGAGTGTAACGTAATCAGAAGCCTTGGCTAGCGAAGATGCTCCAGCTCAGATGCTTCAATGTTGTCATTAATCAAAAAGATATATACTAGAGTATCTTTATATGGATACAGGTACAAATTATTTTGTCCTGAAATCAATATTTTTGTCTATTTAAAATGTTCCTTACCATTTTTTGTTATCCTCTTAACAAAATACCAATGAAGAAATTTCTTTATCAGCCAAATTCTGTAAATAAATAAAAAACAAGATATAAATGTATTCATGTATGTACCGGCCTACCAGATAGATGCTATTTTGATCAACACAACTGATACAGTATGCGTACATATTATAATATATAATTTGAATATATATCTCAAATGTTTTTTATCTTAAAATGTTATATAGGGCCAGGACTTGCTCATTCCTGGTAGCATAAATGTGTTCATATCTTCATGCCCAGTAATTGTATACTTCTGGGTTTATTTGGGATTTATTTATGAAGTGATTTAATTATTGATCGAGAAAGGAAATCTCAACTTTTATTAAGTTATTATCTTAAGTCCATAGACCAATGGGGCCAACCTTGATAACATGATTTTTTTTATCTATTTTGTTGTTGAGTAGAGATTTCAAACATGTTGTGCATCATTGTTCTGCAATATCTCTGCATGTCCTTTTTGATACTCACAACATTGGGAATACAAGCAGAGGTGATGAGTAGATGAGTCGGTTTTTCCAGTCAGGTGGGAAGTAGACAAAATAGATCACTAAGGCAGCGATTATATACAAAACAATCGAGTATAAAATAAGGCATCCAATGAACTTCTTCTGCTGCTGTTGGTTACGTAGTCGAAATTTCTGTAGACGAGTAATATCCTAAAAAGATATATAAAATTGAGAAGAGATAGTTTCTCATATTCTTCACAAGGTGATCTCATAGCCAGGGATGGTATTAATAGAATCTTTCACCCTATTGGGGTAAGACAGGGGAATCTCAACCCGAGGGGAAGATTCTTAAGTTGCCAAACACGAGGCTTGCTGAGTGTTTGGCAGCTTAATTATCTTACCCTGAGGGCTGAGATTCCCCTGTCTCACTTCCATGGGGGTGAATGATTATTTTTCTCTTACCCTGTTTACCCTCTTATGTATCTAATATTGATGTTACATCAATGTAAAGAAATGTTGATGTGACGTGATTGAATTGTCGACGTGACGTCATTGTACTGTTGCCGTGACGTCATAATATTGTTGACGTGACGAAATAGTTGTTGAGAATGTGAAAAGAGCATGTGTAGCTTGTCTTTTCCTTAGGGTGAAATAAAAAAATTTTGCCCCAATAAAACTGGATATCCCTGTCCAGGGTAAGAGAAAAATCAATTTTGCAGGTTAGGGAGTGACAGCTGGCATGTGCTTTATAAGTTAACGCTAGTCTCAATATTGTGAAGCTTCATCATGTTACTATGTTATTTTGGTTTTTTATCAAAGATGTGAAAAAAAAATAATCAAACATGAGCCTCTATTGTGGACAGGGATAAGCCTCGTGCAAGTGCTGTCCACACAAACTCTTGAAGTCAGGTTGAGATATCCTGTCCATGAAACAAGTCCATGTAAGATTCTATTCGTCACATTTAATGTCTTTCGTGAATTGGATAAATACATGTAATATTCCTGTATTTCTACCATATGTCGTGATAATCTATCACTGATAACTGAGCCCTACAACACATGTTTCTGTACTAGCTGATGATCAAATTCCAATGTGAAAGGTCTTAGCTTCACTGTGGTTAACTTTCATGTACGTGGACAAATTAATGTGATACATGTATTTCATGAAAAAACTTCCTATCTATAATATACCTACCAAGCGAATAGAGCAGACACACATGTATTGTATATCTTCTTGTTTTTCTGACGACTGCAAACAAAGAACATATCTATGCTTACAGTGACTATAGTAAAATAGACAATATATATCTACTAGTCAACATTCCTGCACTCAAAACAAAATAAGGTTCACAATCACATTTCTATGTATTTTGTCACTTTATATGAGTTAATTAGTTATGGATCATAAGTTGTTAAATTTACCTTTTCAATCTGTTCTAACACATCAATTGTTGATGGTTTGTTCTGTAAAACAAAATAAAGACAGTAAACCAGTATTTCACAGTATTTTAAAAATGTTAACCATATGTTGAACATCATACAGGTGAAAGACTTGATAAACGTACAACATGAAAAAATCTGCTATTGGACATGCATGTGCAAACAGATTCTCTCTTACAACAGTATACATGGCCAAAGTATCCAAATAAGGTAATTATATCGCCTTCATATTTTAGAAGATCAAAGTACCAATCTTTTCATGATGATGCTTTAAAAGTTAAAGTATCTGACACACGGTGATAAAGGATTCAGGGTATACACATAAAGAGATATTAATACATCATGTATTATCAGTTGATATCATACTCTCATGAAAAAAGCTGTAATGTATACATGTACATTGATAAGTTATAACATTTGGTCAGTAAATTAAAATGCACCCTAAAATAACCATAGAAAAACACTGAAGCTTCCCGAGAGAGTGTCACAATGTCAAATGGTGAATATTATGGCCAGATGGCAGAGAAATTCTTAAACACACTGAAAAGTAATTTGCATGTGTAGAAAAAACCAAAGTGCTATATATAGAGTATGGATTCAACACAGACATACCGTATTTATTCTAATAAACGCCCCAGGGGCGTGAAATTTTTCCATGGGGGGCGTTTAATGGAGATCAAAATTTCAGAGTCAGTAAGTTGTGAGATCTGTTGTATGTACTCATTTCACACCATGAAACATGTGTATATGTATCCAAAACATTGCAAAACTATGTATATAGTTACTGAAACTTTGTTTTGTGGTTTGTGTTAGTTTTATGTTGGATATCCTTTAAATAATTACCTCTGGACACATGTGGATGGATATATAACTGTGCCATGGTAAGTTCTTTTTCTTGAATTGAGGAATTTTTCTTTCCAAAAAAAGGGGGGGCGTTTATTAGGGTGGGGGCGTTTATTAGAATAAATACGGTATATAGGGTTATTGAAAGAAAAATTAGGTATTGATTTTTCAAATGAAATCATGATTATTTTAGAGGGCAAATTAAAACTTTAACAGTTTTTGCTAGAACAAGTTAATTTTTTTCTACATGTCAATGCAAGCTTTCTTTCTCCCAGGCTTCATTTCCTCCACAGGGGATCAAACCCTGCATCTCTGGTTTAACAGACTACCGGTATTCACAGGTTGACGTTCAGTAAGTAAGAATATATGTAATGAAACTGTTTCAATGAATCTACACTGGGCTGAGCACCGGTGGTCAGGTGGATCAAATTGTACATATTAGAATATCTGTCTGAAGTTCAGAGGTCCAGGTCTTGTCATTAAATGCAATCTCTCTCCTGTTACATTTGGCACTCAACTAAATACCAAGAGGTGTCTTTGGGGTCAAAGACTTTGTTGATAGAGGATGGAATGTAGTGTAACTGGACTTGGCTGAACACAGGTGGCTCAAATGGTTTGAACATCTGTCTAGAGTTAATTCAGAGGTCGCAGTCTGGTCATCGCATTCTTTCTCTCCTGTTAGTACATATATAATAATCCATATAATACCCTGTATTATGATCGTTTATAGTTACGAGGTATTCTTATATGGATTCTTATATATGTAACAGGGGGAAAGATTGTCAAATGTATACTCATGTGGACTATATGTACTAGTACAGTAGCATTAAACCTGTATATTTCAGCTGCTTCAAATTTAATTCCTATCTACCAACTAATTTCTCTCAGGGCACCCAGTTGACCTTTGATTTTTAGCAATTTCAGAAATCAAATCAGTATTACTGAGAAATCTGAAAGGTTAAAACATATATTTCAAATAGACATGTTCCTTCAATCTCAAGAGTCATATCTTATTTGGGGAGTCAATAACATATAATGGTCTACTGTCTGTCCTGTCTCTTATATAATTCAATGTTTGGTTCGGTATCATATACATCTAGTAAGCCTGGTGTCTCGAGCTCGATCCCTTTCAGACATTGTAATGACCACAGACATCATTTCTACTGACACGAAAACAAATATAAACATATGCTAGGAGTCACAGACCAAAACTTTCCATCGTCCCTCGTGGGGGAGATTGATGGAACATGTTGCCTTGTATGTGCTTGGGGTCGATTTATTTCAGTCAACGGTTGACATTCGGTAACAATATCCCACTCGGGGCGAAGCCGAGGACGAGACGTTACAGAAAAATCATCCCTATTTTCACTTCTTGATGCCGATGAGTGAAGACGGAAATCAACAATGTTTTGTAGAAAACCACCTGTCATATGCAAAACTTACGCGAAACTTGGCGATCAATATACCCATCTTGATTCCGTGAAGCTGTCAATATCTATATTTGGTAGTTGGTCTTCCCTCAAACGTCTTAAATTAAATAGTTTTTAATTTAAAACCCGCCAACAGTTACTTTCATCTTCCATGTTTGTCGTGTGCTGCCATCTGTCGTCCGAAAGGAAATGGGGCCTCGCAGGGGTAATCATATACAGGGTTCCGAAGGGATGAACTAATAAAAGTATAAGGCAGTAACTATTCACGATTCATATCGTTAGATAAGAAATGGTTAAATCTAGCGTTTTATGTATCCGATATGGTTTTATTATTTTTAGCAACGCCACTTTCAATGTCAAATAATATAAATAAATAAATGACTTAGATAAATAAATAAATAAATAAAGTGAACGCCATTAATTAATTATACATTTATTAGACCACATGCATATCAACATTGATAGTTTTCCCAAATCCCAGATATCTGCAGACATATATCGTACACGAAGATATAGTTAAATTCATGTTCACACCTTCACATGTACACTGCTCGGGTGGGGAGTTGAGTAATGGAAGGCAATGCTTGCGTATATATTGAACGACTTTGGAACAACATCTTACCTAGAAGGCTATAGGGTTTGAGTCCCCGGTCGGACATAAAAAATGTATTGGGTCACCTACCCGCGGGTTACCTAGCTGGTACGTACGACAACGTTCATATTTTTCAAACAGATCGTTTATTATAAGATTAAATACGATATGTTTTATTTACATTTACGACGTAAATGTTTATTTGTGTTAAAGTACGTATAACTCTGTGAAATGAATACGCACGGCTCATGGATATATTAACGCGAGAAATTTTACTCTTAAAAGTCCTTTTTTTTTAATAAAACACGGGTTTTAATATGATTATCTAAATCATTACAAAAATGTGTAGACGGCAAAAGATTTTTCGCGATGTCTACCACCGGGTGCGTGATAATTGAAGTGATGTAGGTAAACCAGGGCACGCTTATTGTGAATATTATATAAAAAAAAAAAAGTACACAATCTAATTTCTGCTCTTGCTTGTGTGTTGAATTAATCATATAATCTATATATATAACTGAACTAAACATATATAACGAGTGTAGTTTTCAATAGTAACTACGTACGGAGCCCCCGAAGGGACATATATGGTAATGCATGCAATTCGTGCGCACGGGATGCCATCCATTCACACGAGTTACAAATCAATGCAAACAGGATGTCATCCATGCACACGAGTTACCAATCAATGCGCACGTGATGCCATCCATGCACACGAGTAACCAATCAATGTGCACGGGATGCCATCCATGCACACGAGCTACCAATCAATGCGCGCGGGATGCCATCCATGCACACGAATTACCAATCAATGACAACATTGTTTTATTCTCATAAACATACAAAGTGTAGAGAATTGCATGCATACCGTGCGCATGAGTTGCAAGTGTTAATATTTCATCCTGTTCCTTATCAAACTTTTTGACATTGGTGTTACGTACAAAGATATATATATAGTTACTTATAGTAACTGTTTTTTCCCCGAGATATATATTATATGAATACTTAGTATATGTGAGAGACACTTGAAAATGCGGTTAGTATTAATAAATTTGCGTCGAAGGCAATGTTCTAATTTGGCCGATGTCGTGACCATCGTTCGAGATGAGGTGATTAGAATTGACTCTCATGTGGAACGCTATATAGAGGTGTCACATATATAAATACTACATATTTTGATGTCTATTGTATATTGTATTTTGATTGATGTTTTCATTATATTATATGATGTCATTATTATAACACTCGGCTTCATCAATATATTATTTGATATCAGCAAGATTAAAAAGTCGAGTGCACAGATTGGCAACTTGTCTCGAAAAATACTCCTCCTTCTGTAGTTAGTAGTTAACTAGTCAGCCAGCTATAGTTAGTTCTTTAATTATCTAGTTATAGTTGGTTAGGTACAGCTGTGGTTCCCGGAAAGCATTGCACTCAGAACTACCACGAACATTAGGAAAAACCAGATATCTATCGTGGTAATCCAAGATTTAACACAAAATGTAAGTACCAAACAGAAGGGCTTAGTGGAAAAAAACAGTGTGCGATCGGACATGTTAAACCTTTTATTGTCCGCTCGGAGAATCGAGCCCTGATCGTCTTGGTGAAAGTTGAGTGAACTGTCGATCCATGGCGCAAAAAATGTATACGCTGTGAGGCTATTTTACCGTGTTGAATTCTATGGACTCTGCACGATAATCTAACACACATATATGATTTGTTTCCATTAAAGTGTTTTATTATTGTGAAACGGTCTTTCGAAAGCTTTACGTTTGTCATATTTTATACAGAGAAACGTATTATTGACTTCAGTGTTTCCCTATTATCTAGGATGATATCACTTATTATGGGTTTAACAGTTTTGAGCCGGTTTTGTACAGCAAGATTTAAACATTCACCGCCTTCATCCAAGTTGATATGTAACAACGTCAACACAAATTGAAATGGACATCATCTGTCAATTAGTGCTGTTTCACGAACCAATCAAGGTCACAGAAAAGAACTTTTATTGAGCATGCGTGAAAATTGCACGGTTCATTTCTATAACGGTGTCGTGTGCACTAAAAAGTCGGCCATATTAAAAAGTTTTGAAGTGCAAGAATTTGGAGGAGAATCAGGATGAAATTGTGCTTTGAAAAATACCAAACAACGTTCCGAGACAACGGGAAATGGTGGTATAATCTATTTAAAACTAATTCAAGATAATGAAAGACGGTATTGTATCTTATTGCGAAATAATTCTTTGCGTTCAAATACAAATATAATTTTTCAAAACAACTCTTCGTCAGACTGAGATGCGCAGACTTTGTAGCATGTGTCATCCGATTCCAAACGAGTTCGTTTCACAGACTTTTATCCCGCCAATATCCAACATGTCGGCACATTGAGGTTCGTATCCAATGACAATGTCGTTTTACAATAGGGATGCATGTCTTGTGACTCAAACTTCACTTTGGGTATGTTGATGGCACTGACTACAATTCCATTGTATTTCATATTCATCAAAGCACTGGAGTTTTCAAAATTCTAAACAGTCTGTACAAAATAATATCCAAATAATGTTGTCAGAATAACGAATGCATTTTTTTTTTCATTGAAATAACTGAAACAGACTGTGTGTGCTAGTAATTAACTTCTTTGTATATTATTAGATAAATATTGATAAAACAGGAATTCAAATAAATTATCCAGCTGAGTGTCGAACCCCATTTTTGGTTTGTTACTTGAAAGTGTGCAAGTATATTCATTTGTCACAGATAATCCATTTCTTATGAATCTGATTTCAGAACTGGCGGGTGTCCGTTTCACTACTCGCAAATGATCAGATGCTTTAATGAGAGGACGAACATGCGGCGACCAAATAAAGGCAAACAACAAATTGGGTCTGGCTTTCTTGCGCTGAAAAAATGGTGTTGTTACTCACTCACTTGCGTGTTTGTTTTGAAATTGTTACATACGAGTTCGTTTCACAAGACTTTCATCCCGCCAATATCCAATATATGGACGCATTGCGGTTCGTATCCAATGATGTTATCGTTTTGCAATAGGGATGGATGTCTTGTGACTCTAATTTGATTTAGGTACGGTGATGTTACTTGCTGACGATTGACTACAACACTTAATGACAGGTTGGGGGCCTAATTCTATATCTGTGTGATATTAGAATTTTTCACATACATATGTACATGTATTTCTAAAAAGATGTTTCAGCTCTACCGCACAATAATGAGATATGTGTCCCTTTCATGATTTTGAAAGCCCATCTCCGTCATTTTTTTCATTGAACAGTTTTCTTTTTCTCTTAAAATCATTTTTCTTATTTTCACTTGTTTTAGATGTTTCTTTTTTTTCAGTCGATATTTTTTTCACATGGAGGACGATACCATGCAGGAGCACGAGTTCTTTGGCAAGACCAGTAACGTTAGCTACCAGTGACTTAAAAAACAACGACGAACAAACATGTAAAAATGGTTAAGTTGAGGAAAAAAAAAAGTACTTGTGTCAAAGTCGTCATTTAGACATCCACGAAGAAATCGATTTATTTCAAATCCTATATGTCCCGTTAAATGACCATAGCTGTTAATAGGGCGTTAATCAAAAACAGCAAATAATACGAAATCATACATTGTAGACCTGACATAAACGTTAACACGAAGTTCCTGTTTATGTTGTTTTTTCCGTTTTAGAATTTGAATGAACAACCGGTATTGTTGATATAAACATATTTTCAATATTAAGAAAGCGGCGAAGTCGTGTAAAAGTTGACAGCTCCTTTCCAAAATGTCCATCAATCTAAATCCTTATGCAAGATCATTATTGAGGAGGACTGTTATCTTTAGTGAATCAAAAGGTAGTCATATATCTGCCATTCAAGGAAGAATTTGTTTTTCCCTGGTGTTTTGAGAATGTATGTTAGTATGGCGTGCAGGTAGATTAGGTAGGTTAGGTAAGAAGGAAGGTAAGTATTTTATGTTTTCGTAGCCCCGGTAAAGATTCTGGATTTCTGGCTACTTCGAGTTCTATATTTTCAGGTATCTGCAAGTTATGTTGTCTTTTTTCCCCATCATCATCGTACTCTAACCACAGGCGTCTGCTTTGATATAGTAGGGGTATAGGACCTAATATTTTTTTTCTATCAATACTAACCAGAAGCAGACGCCTGTGGTGATACCGATGTGTATGTAGCACGTGACTTCTGTAAATGGTTAAGTTTCTTTCTTACGGGCATTGTTACAGTTTTGTTAGGGTTCAAAATTAATAAGACGTATTTCAAACCACTCTCGAATTTCCGTTAGATCACCGTTCAAAAGATCCGCCGACTCCACTTGGACATATAGAAACGTATCGTCGGCAAATAGTGTTATAGTGCAATTGATGCCTTGAACAATGTCTATGAAAAATCAAAAATAGTAATGGACATATGATTGATCCTTGGGAAATTCCTGTTGTGATGTATGCTAAATAGGATTGTTTACCATTGATAAGTAGAATGAGATCCAATTAAAAAGAATTCCTTTGTGCCATACTGGGACAAACGCCTTTCTGATATCACAGAAAACCATTCTGGCTTCTTAACCTTTATCCAAAGCAGAGAGAATGTTGTTAGAATTAAATACAGACTGATTTGTCGCGGAATCGTCGGATCTGAAGCCGGACTGACAGGGTGTTCATAAAGATTTATTAATTAGATAATTGTAGATTGTGTACACATATTCATAATTACACAGATCGTTCACTGACATAAGACGATAGTTACTTGAAATAGACGGATCTTCTTTTTTGAATACTGGCATTATAAAAGCATAAGGCCGTCAATAGTAGATTGTCAGGAGAAAAAGCAGGTGAAAGGTGTTGAACGCATTGGTTGCATCGAGATCGTCGTTTAAAATAGTGCTGTTGTCAGAAAATAAGACGAATGACACTTTTTTTTTAGAGTTAAGACATAAAAGAATTGAAATTTTCCATCATCCCTGAACACTAGTATTATTACTATAGTTGAGTTTATCACGGAGTTTGTTAAAATAATCTCGTTTGGATTTACGATTGGCGTTAATTAAACCAGTCATCTACTTTACCGGATTGCTTAGCAATTCGATGAAAATACTTGTTTACGGATCAGTTTCGTCATCGTGTTGTTAAACCATGCAGTAGGGTTACTTTTTACAGATAAAGTCTTATTAGGTAAACAATCTCTAGTCGTCTTAGTATAATGTCGGTAAGTAGGTCGGTCTGTACTTTTGTCTCATTATCTAAAGTGCTGTCCCAGTCGATTTTAGAAAGTTTGGTCTCCGTATTCGTCGTAGTTACCAAGGTCATATATAGCCAAATGCTACGTTTGAAACAGTGATTGAATGAGATACATTATAGACTAACATTTAAGCATTATTCACATTACATTCAGAAGTAGTCTTTTACACAGAGGATAGTAAACAACCGATTAACCTGGTGATGCGTGTATCTTAATTAGCTCCTTATTCGACTCATTTGAGAGCAGACTTGATAAACATTGGGCCGTTACGAACATTAAAAAAAATAAGACAATGGTGAAGATATATCTATTTATGGGATAATTTTGATAGTTGATGATCATGCGAAAGATTGTACAATTTACATGTAACGAAAGGAATCTTATTCCTTTTTTAAATGCTTATACCACTGACATGGAACTTGTAAATTAATCCACTCCAGAGGAAATTTTGTGTTCATCTTTTTTAAGGTTATATATATATAATATGAACTAATTGGGTAACGAAACTAGTTTTTTTTAAGTTGAAGTATCTAAGGGCAAATTTGTTGCAAATAAACTGGTTTAGGTTTGGGTTTATGGTTTAAACCTGGTTTTCAAAACGGTTTGTAAACTTAAACTGGTTTGCTCTTGAGAAACAAATGCGAAATTCTAGTTTTCAATATGGTGTCTATGGGAGAAAAAGCTTCAGAGCAGTATTTGAAACGTTAATACCTCCTGAACGCACAAAAATCCCCCGAATCCCAAATTATGTTGAAGACATACTTCCACAATTCAATGCAATGACAGGGAAACGCATGCAATTCTAGCAGACTTTCTTTCAAACACAAGGGAACACTGTCATACCAATGGGAAAACAATTATTAATATTTATAATTTATATTTTATTTGTCAAGTCAAATGACTCTACAAGCCATAACTGGCAAGTTTGGAGCACGTAGCGCACTTCAAGAGCACATTCTGCATGTGTGTTGACAACATTCGCCATCTTGTTTTCAGAAACGAAACCTTCCAAACCACAACCGGTGGTGGTTTGAATGGTTTAATAAACTAGTTTAGGTTTATCAGAAACAAATGAATGAACCGGTTTCAGTTTAAATGTGGTTTGAAACTGGTTTACTCAACAAATGGAAAGTTTACAGAACCGGTTCGAAACTAAAACTGGTTTTAGGAGAACAAATTCGCCCTAAGAAGTCCAAAGTTTAAACATAGACGTTTTGATGTCGAACTAGGTCCAAATGTGTTGAATTAGTTAAACGCCTTCTCACTGCGCTGGTGCAGGACTACAAAGTTAATTTGTTCAACTTTCAATGTCAGAGGGATCAAGCGACTCTTTTTTGCCTGAACACCATAATTCCAAGTGTTCAAGTTTGGTGGACTATACAATTTAAGTTCCACATGTATGAACTTAAAAAAGCAGCCTTGGTATCATAATTAATCATCCAAATAGTCTTCACTACCCATTTTTTGGCTCAGATCAAATTGAAATAATAAAAAAAAGAATGTTGGAAAACATTTTTTTTCATATTTTTCACAATTCCATCCGGGCCACACTACCTGAAATCAAAACTTTATTTTGATTATGTTGATACGAGTCAATGGTCCTCTATGATGGAAAATGAAGCGGGCATCCTGAAAACACGTGTTATATAGGCCTATCGTTAATTGTATATTTAGGAAGAGAGAGAAAGAAAAAATAACCCAAGAATGTAGGCCACTTCAGTATTAAAGGTGTGTACCTTTGATGTTTTTTCTCCCTGAATAATTCAGGTTAATTTATGAACGCGTGAAGGTAAAATCAAGAGGGTAGCCGAACGAACAGGACGCACTTGCTGTAATTTGATTGGCTGCCATCCAGGACGTGGCGAACTGATCAAGATGGCGGACACCGGTGTTAAACCTGACATCCGCTCAATAATGTGGAACCCAGGCGGCTGGCAAAGCCTACTAACCATCGTGATTTTATCTCTGGCATGGCTTGTTGGGTTCAGCTCGAGACTTTTTGCCGTCATTCGTTTTGAAAGCATCATCCACGAATTTGATCCATGGTAACGTATCTTCTTTTTACCGGTATTGGTGCAAAAATCGTCGTGATCTTCACCAGACACCACGCGTTGCTGCGTTTTCATGTCACATTCTAAACCACTCAATCCATATGCATGCTGATACAGCATTTGATAAATAATAGACAGGTGTTTTGGCAACTGATCAACTCGTAACGGATGAGACGCATCCCATCGACGAACCTGTTGCACTAAATCACGTTGTTAGCACCAGATGAGACGCATCCCATCGACGAACCTGTTGCACTAAATCACGTTGTTAGCACCAGCATACATGTATACATTTTATAATACGGGATTATAATGCCTCGTACAGCAGTGCATATTTTATCCAAACTATTCTAATTAACAATGTTGCAAGAATAGATCCGGAGGTAATGCTATCCGTTTTGATCCGACAAAGCAGTAATCGTTACTAATCATTAGGCACACCTGTTCAAAACTGACTGGCATTTTCATTAGTACTATTAATTGCTTAATGTGAATTGATTTTCCATCTAAAAATTGTCTAACGCACTCTAAAACAATCAATATAACGAATTTATAAGTTATCAATATGTTACTCTACTAGAAAGAAATTAGTTGCCATTGTAAATAAGCTATATGTGATGCAGTTTTAAATGCTTCAGTACCCAGATGGTTTGGTACCTGAGCAATATTTCGGTACATATGGTCAGGTGTTTTAGACTACTACTATAGAATTATTTCGGTATTCATTGAGAAAAAAAAAAATCACTAAAAAAAACAAATAGAGAATGTCACAAAAACCATACCACTATTTATAACACGTCATGTAGCATATTGACTATCAGCGCATGATGACAGAAAAAACTATATAATAAAAAACAGAAAAAAACCTTTATGATGGTTGTGCGAATAAACCCCAAACTTATTCCATTTCAGTAAAAACTATTATTATTGTAGTAAAATTGTAGGAATTATTTCCTCATTGGAGGGTGTTAACAAACCCAGTAAAGACTTAAAGCTATTTTTCACAATAACTTTTTCATTATTATATCGGTATAAGAAATGAAATATCCCTCTTTTTACATTAAGTATTATCATTTGAACTCATTTCATATTTGTTTTAATATCAATTAATTCAGTTGATTTTACAGAATGAAGTAAATATGCTTCTCTTATAACAGGAAGTAAAAATTTTTATAGGGTCTTCCTTGTACTGTGATCATTGACACTTATATGCTCCAGGGTGTGTACTGTACAGTAACACCACTTAATTAGTAGAGTAACCTTGAAAGCATTGCCCTTAAACTCTGGATTCCAGTTTTAGCAAGGTGTACATGTATGCCATGTTGCCCTGCAGGTATATCACAGGCCAGTACACATGGGCTAGTTCATAAATGATTGAGACTATCAATTGGTGATATTTTCGCTGTGTATATATGTAACACTTTTGAATTGGATGGTTTAAGTGGTGTAACAATTCACCAATGCATCAATGATTCATAGCATAGGGGTTACTGCTGATGCATTGTTTAATGGTCATTGATACTTATTAAAATGTAGTGGTTATCTCCCTTTACTCATGCAGAGTACACAAGCAAACATCTCCCAAAAGCTCGTCATACTCTAGATCTCCAGTATTATTTACTGGAAGTTGGTACATGTACAATCATAATAAGTTCACATAGTCTTGATCTATTTAACTAGGTTACTTTACATGCACACTAGATATATATACAATATTAGATCCTAATCCCTGAATATCTTTGTGTTGAAGTTTAGTTGTCAGTTATTAGGGATTCATTTTGCTTTTAATCAGATTGCCTATAAATATACATTGTGTATACCACTTGGGATCTGAAATATTTCCTTTCTTTCCTCACTGCTGTCTTTCTGTGCTTTGTTTTTCTCTATAGGTGTCTCCTTGACCCTCCCATGGCCCTGGCTGTTGCAAGGATGTTAAACCCCTAAAAACAAACAATTGCAAGCAAACCACTTTTGGTCGGATCAGAATGTACCTAATGTGCCAGTGTTAGCTATGTATTGGTGTACATGTGGTCCATCTCTCTGAATCTTTAAGTTACAGGATTTAGGGTTACCTTTTCGTTCATATGTTGTCAAATTGTCATAAAGTCAACATCACATAAAATTACTTGACTCATATAAGGTTACTACGACCTGCTACCCATGGAAGGTTTTATGATTAAGTTTCTTCGAATATCAGTTTGATGAAGACATGGGATAGCTGATACATGACTTGAAAGCGATAATCAACTTTTGGCTGTGATAATCTTTTATGTACACATTTATATTTGTATCATGGTGTCATTTGCAGCGCAGCATCCAAATAATTGCATCACTTAATTAATTTAGATGAATTATTGAACGGAAGTCACTCAGATTATGTTTGTTGTCAATATGAATGTGACCTGTCTGCATAAATAATCATGACATCTCTGGTAATGATAAAATACTACATTTTTTTCAGTAGACAAATTCAGAAATATATTTACTTTTATCTTTTTTCAAGTTACTGTTATAATGATAACAAGGGAAATTTGAAGGGAAGATGAAAATTAACTGAAAATTAAACAGAATTTTTTAATCAATTTGATGTCCATGTTATTAAATATTTAACAAATCAATATGTCTGTATAAAGTTGTGGTATGAGCTTGATATGTGATTGTGTTATTTTTAAGGTTCAACTATCGTTCCACCCATCATATGGTTGAAAATGGATTCTACAACTTCCTCAACTGGTTTGATGACCGGGCATGGTATCCACTTGGCAGGATTGTTGGGGGCACGGTAAAGGCTTAATTAATATCACATTATTCTTATTATTGTGCTCTACAATTAGGCAAAGTCAAAGTTGACTGCAAGTGACCAAGAACTCTCCTATTATGGTACAGTTGACTGGCATTTAGTGCCCCTGGCTGTTAATAGGACATTAAACAAAATAAACCAAAACCATAAGCATTTACTGCTTAGTCAGGTTTATATTGATTTTTGTATGATTTACGTTAACTTCACATATTGCAATGATATTGTTTAATACAGTGGACTCGGGAACCAATTCTATAAAAAAAAAAAAATGAGATTTATGTATTTACAGACAGTATCAGACACTGTGTAGGGTTTTTAAATTACAATGATAATGGGTATGTGCATGTTCATGTATAGCCATACAAATCTGATGAATAACATATTTAATCTTGCAATACCTTACCTAGTGCAACATAGATCTGAAAAAGAGACCTACATCAACCCCACCTTTACCCCAATTCCATCATCGCTGAATATGACAATAAATTAATTGTCAATATTGTCAATATTATAATGATGATCCTTATATTTCAGATTCTGTCATTATCTCTTACTACTCGGACTATTGTCAAGTATATATTGATTATTTACAGGTATATCCAGGTTTAATGGTTACTTCAGGAACGATACACTGGTTCCTGCGAGCTCTCAACATCCCGGTCCATATCCGAGATATATGTGTGTTTTTAGCGCCTATTTTTAGGTTAGTATTAATTATTTCATGAGCTTGTGTATCAGCATACTTCCATTCCGTTGCCAATTCATCCTTTGAATAGCTACTTGACAAAAAGTTCTAAAATGATTTTGATCTGAAACAGCAGTGAATAACCTATTGGGAACATATATATAAGGGAACAGGGTGAAAGAAGAGAAATGTTGGTACCATATTTATCCACAAATAAGCCCCTTCTTCAGTTTTTTTCAGAATCACCAGTTTTAAAATGGTCAGCTTAAAGTGGTTCACAAACAGGGGCACCCCAAATTTACATAAAAATGAACTGAACAGTTAGTTGAGGGAGCCTGTTTTCGGATAGATACTGTACTTTTTGAAATTTTATGCAAAGGCAGGGGGCTTATCTGAGGATAAATACAGTAAACTTTTACTCAGGGGGAGGCAGCTTATTGATGATAGATATGGTAAATTGTTTCACTAGGGGAGGGGTGGGGGCTTATTTTAGGATAAATACGGTAAAGTTTTACTCTGGGGGAGGCAGCTTATTGAGGATGGATATGGTAAACTGTTTCACTAGGGTAGGGGGGCTTATATTAGGATAAATACAGTAAAATTTTACACTAGTTAAAGGTACTTATTTGAGGATGAATATGGTAAATAATTCATTACTCTAGATTTTAACCTAATTTGGTCGGTAGCATCATTTGTTCAAGAAGATTCATTGTGGCAAAAAATTGTGTGATCCCTTTGCCTTTGGGGAGGGATAGTTCAATTATTAAATTGGACAAAAATGAAACATTTGGTGTGTACTACTAGTTTATATGAAGTAATATTTCTACAACTTGTGTATTTCAGTGGTTTGACATCGTTAGCTGTTTACTTTTTTACCAAAGAAATATGGAACACAGGTGCTGGTCTCTTTGCTGCCTGTTTCATAGCTATAGGTAAGTAATTTATATGTGGGAACAGAAACTGGAGGTGGAGTGTAAGGACTAATTATAAGTAATGTGAAGGGGTCACATTCAAAGACTACAAGTATATTGTAACTTAATTATGTAGCTACACTGGTACAGCATCAACTATCCTTCAAACCTCAATAGATCCTTTGGGTGTAAAGACTTGGTATTTACATGTAGCGAGTAGCTTCCCTGGGTAGAAATATGTAAGATGAAAAAAGCATCAAACAACCCTTGAAAGATAATAATTATCCTGAAGTTGTGATACTTGGCAAGAAGGTTGCTGGCATAAAGAAGCTTCTTGAAAGAAATAACTTGAGCTTGGCCTATGTCTGACAGTTATTTACTCACATATATTTTACAATTAATGCAAACACTGTGGTTTTCCAAAGTGTCTTTTTTGAAATTTAAATATGTTAAACATAGCAAGATATCCTTTTATTGGTTAACCTGAAAATGACCCTTGATTTCATTGGTTAACCTGAAGATGACCTATGATTTCATTGATTGACCTGAAGATGACCTATGATTTCATTGGTTAATTAACCTAAAGATGACCTATGATTTCATTGGTTAACCTGAAGATGATCCATGATTTTATTGGTTAACCTGAATATTACCATGATTTCATTGGTTAACCTGAAGGTGACACATGATTTCATTGCTTAACCTGAAAATGACCCTTGATTTCATTGGTTAACCTAAAGATGACATATGGTTTCATTGGTTAACCTAAAGATGACTCATGATTTCATTGGTTAACCTAAAGATGACCCATGATGTCTAGTGCTTTGTCATTCTTAAAGAATTATTTTCTTCTTAGGTAGAGGTTAATATTTTTCTATTTCAATTTTGGCAATGTAAAGAAAATTTCCGTAATGCATTCTCAGAAATAACTTGATATAAGGTAAAGGGGTTTAACATTAGCTTATACTGTATGATATTATTGTATGTTTCAGTCCCGGGATATATCAGCAGATCTGTAGCAGGCAGCTATGACAACGAGGGTATTGCCATTTTTGCATTAATGTTCACATACTATCTATGGGTAAGTATAGAAGTTTCTGCTAGTATCTATTGCTTCCATTTCAAACTGATGACTCTTTTTCTTACCATAATAATTTTGACAGGACATGTAACAGAACTTGTATATATATATTGTAGATTTCTGCAAGATGTCTGAAGATATCATTAAGTTTAAAATAATGAGAAAATATCCTGTCTATGCTTAATGTCCATGTTCTGTGGTTTAAGAATTCTTGTACCAGCAAACCACTGTTGTTTCAAATAATCCAGTAAATGTCTACAGTAACATAATCCGTTTGGGCTTCTTTTGTAGATAAAGTCAGTGAAGACTGGTTCTGTGATGTGGTCAATATTGACTGCCCTCTCCTACTTCTACATGGTAAGTGACCAGCCTTCCAGGGTAATGGTTAGATTGACAGTTAGTTTTCAAGGTGTTGCACAAAATTAAAATCATCAGATTGATTTCATGCAGTATGTTAAACAGTGACTCGCGTAGGGGTCTGTTATCATACAAGGAAATTGGGGATCAACAAATTCTGGAAAACTATATGGTCTCTGGTGCATTCTTCTATCTTATAAGCACATAATTTGACAGGAAATAAATAAATTTGTCATGTTGTTAAGTTTTTATTAAATACATCAATGAGTAGACCATATACAACAATATCAATTGTTTTCGCTCGGATCAGTTTTAACACAATATGTATCCAAGAATCAATGCATTTCAATTTTTGATCAGTAGCCAGATGCTGGCAAGGATAGTTATTATGCTTTTTGGGTTGACTGTCTGTATCTGCAGTATTATCTACAGGTGTTAGTCATGTGCCAATATGATTTGGACGAAATTCACAGTGGCAATATTACTACAGACCTGGCTATGTTTAAATGATTATGTCCATGCCAGACTGTGTAAGAACTTGGTTGATCATTAAGGCCCCATGTGCCTTTTGCAATGTTTTCAAATTTCTTATAATTTCTTTTTAACAAGAATACAATGTGTTTTACTTTGATTGTATATTCATTCAGGTTAGTGGTATATAAGCCCTTTAGGGCTCCTGTGTTATTTCTAGATGATATGAATATAAACAAATCTATCTATTAGAGACTTTTATTGATATAGTTTTGTTGCATGGTTTGTAGGTGTCAGCCTGGGGAGGCTATGTATTCATCATCAACCTTATTCCACTTCACGTGTTTGTACTTTTACTGATGGGCCGGTTCTCACGGCGTATTTTCATAGGTTTGTATATAATAATCATCAACCTTATTCCACTTCATGTTTTTGTACTTTTACTGATGGGCACTTCAGCTTGTCAGAATAAATTTTAACTGAGAAATATCCACTTCGGCATTTTGTGAAATGCTGTAATGTCCTGAGATCCCCATAAATTCATTCTCTAATGATATTAAAAACATACAGAATGTGGCACAAAAACATACAGAATGTGGCACATTTTGAATCAAAATTTAAAAAAAATATGATTATTTTCTGGAGATAAGACTTTTTTTATAACTGGAAGAATTTTGTGTTGTGAATGTGTTTTTTTCCCTTTTCAGCATATACAACATTTTACATTGTGGGGCTGCTTCTGTCCATGCAGATTCCCTTTGTAGGGTTTCAGCCAATCAAAACTAGCGAGCACATGGCCTCGGCTGGTACGTATGTTTTTGTGTAGATTGATGTGTAGTTTGGGAGGAGATGGATAAAAAATTTCACAATGATAATGTAAAAATCATTGAATCCTTATTATGCTGATCTAACCTTCAGGTATTTGTGAACTTATGCTGTGACATGCTGTCATTTTGGAGTTTTGTCATTTCATCAATTAAAAGTTGCATTAGATTCAGTTTCTCTGAAAGTATAAGTGCTATTATAATTGCAAACAATTTTGGTATATAACATGATCATATGGTGTACAACTAGTAGAATTATGAACATTCTTTCAAACAATTGCAGTTCTTAGATCAGCTTTTATACTCTTAGCAAATTTCCATTGAAAGCTGAGAGAAAAAGTGCCTATGTCTGTTTTTCCCTTTGACAGGTGTATTTGCACTACTGTATGCCTATGCCATCCTGAGGTATGTCCAGTCCTTCCTCACCAAGGCCGAATTTAAGATGTTCTTCTTCCTCTCTGCAACAGCAGCAGCTGGGATCATTTTCTTGGCTGTTGTTGGACTCACCTGGGCAGGTAGGTCAAGGTTGACTGTACAGATACATAAAAACTACCTTGAAACTTCTACAGCTATGCCTGTCAGTGTTAACCACAATAGGCACCTATAGATTGAAACTATATAGGTTATTTTAAACCAGAATTTCTGTTACCTACCCCCACTAAATAGAAAAATAATATAACAAATCCCATATTTTTGTTAATTTACAAGATACTATTACAATCAATGTAATATATTATAGGGAGTAAGTCAATATGAAGATTTACTATGAACACGTAACAAGATACTCTCAATTGTTGATATTAAAGGCATGTAACCTCCTTGAACTTCAGGAGACAACCTCAGGAGACAACCTCAGGAGACACATGTAATATTTGATGTTTGTAGAATATTGACCTCAGGAAACATACAATTTTCTTATGTTTTTGTTTCATATTTGAAGGTTACATCCACCCCTGGAGTGGGCGGTTCTATTCACTGTGGGACACTGGTTATGCCAAAATCCACATCCCCATCATTGCCTCTGTGTCCGAGCACCAGCCGACTACATGGGTGTCGTTCTTCTTCGACCTCCACATTCTAGCGTGTGCCTTCCCTGTAGGTGTGTGGTATTGTGTCAAACATGTCAACGATGAGAGAGTGTTTGTGGTGCTATATGCCATTTTTGCCAGCTACTTCGCTGGTGTGATGGTGCGGCTCATGCTCACACTCACTCCCATCGTGTGTGTCCTTGCTGCCATTGCCTTCTCCAAAACGTTTGAAATCTACCTGAAGGATGATGTGCCTAAAACAAGTGTCAAAGAGACCGAGAAGAAAACACTAGATAATAAAAACGATACATTATATGACAAGGTATGCTATTTATGATTGTTCACCAGGTAGTGGTAAATTGTCTTTGTAGTTTAGGGTGATTATTGGAAAAATATGATTTCATGACAGGTGACATGTTCAATCTCTGTTTTTAAGAAGTATTTGATCTAGAATGTTGAATGATCTATGTAGTTTTTCTGTTATATTTTATCCTGCATTTATAATTTAACTCTTTGCCTGCCGTGTAATGTAGTTATCCCCCTTTACCAGCCACTACTTGATATGTCAAAGTCATTTTCAAATTTCAAATTCAAAGTATGTATACTATATCCAAAGCTTGATATGACTGTCTGAGAAAATGTGATTGCTGAAAAATTGTCTGTGAAACCATTTACGCTTGGATATCTCATGGCCATGTGGTAAAGTGACTGAAAATGCCCTTTGGAAATTTTTATTATAAATCTGTGATCAACCTTGTGGTTATTTGTGACAGCTTACTTTGGTACAAAAACAGAAAAACACAAATGTTTTGAAAGTACACATATTCTTTGTCTTTTGTAGGTGGGTAAAACAAAGAAGGTGAAGGAGGAAAAGCCGAAGGACCAGGATGGACTTGGAATGAACGTAAAGACCATCATCGTGATCGCCCTACTCATGCTGCTCATGTTGTTTGCCGTGCACTGTACGTGGGTTACCAGCAGTGCCTATTCCAGCCCCAGCATTGTCCTGGCCTCCTATAATCATGACGGGTATGTTTTATCACACAAGCAGATTGTACTCTCAGCTATCTTAGCTTGGCTGTCCTGATGAATGTATAACTACACACATAGGTCATTATTAAAAAAAAAAATAATTCAGACCCTTATTTATTCATGACTCTTTTTGATGAATAAATTTCAAATTAATTGCTGCACAAGTGGTATTTTTCCATGTTTATATAAAATAAAAGTCTTTGAATCAAAGCTGTCAATAAATTACACCTTGTTATAGTTTTTTTTATCAGATATTAAATATTTTCCCCACTCTTCAGATTTTACTCTGATAAGTTGTCATATTATGATTCCTTAAAAAATCTATGGCTTATTGAGAATCAAATCTTAATGAAGACATTCCTGGTGTATTTTAGAGGCAGATTATTACATATTTTTCTCTTGTTTATTTATACAAATTTACTACTCTATGTGACTAGCAATAATCATGTTTCCTTTTGCATGTTTTCAGAAGCCGGACGATTTTGGATGACTTCCGTGAAGCTTATTACTGGCTGCGTCAGAACACCCACGACAAAGCTCGGATTATGTCGTGGTGGGACTACGGATATCAGATAGCAGGCATGGGAAATAGGACAACGCTCGTGGACAACAATACTTGGAACAACAGTCACATAGCACTGGTGATTACTACCTTCCTCATCATTTGTGATGTAGACCTTCAATGTTTATTAAACAGCAAAATTACTCAAAGTACAAACAAAAAAACCAAAAAAAAAACAGGAAAATTCAAGTCCATATATTTAGGCTAGTCTCCTTTCATCTGTGATCCATGTACCAAAATTAGTTATACTTTATCCATTTTGAGGATGATCAGGGAAACAAAATGTCTGAAAGGTGGCAATCTTTGATTTTGACAATTGTTTGTCATCTCTATTTCTCAGATTGGTCTCTGGATCTTCCCAAATTCCATGTCTATCTTTGTCTGTATGTAGTTGTAAATAAACATGTTTAAGAAGAAAAAAGAGACAAAGGCAGAAAAGGTCAACTTACATAGAACCAATGATATCCTACAAAGGTGTGTGCCAAGATCCATCGGAAATATCCTGATAATATGAAATGTATGCTGAACAGTAAAAGTGCAAAATGTCACAAAGAATTATAAATTAATGTAACATTTATCTTTATGGTTACGTTGACATGTTTTTTCTCTCTATGGTTTACTGAAGTTGCCGTCATAGAAAATTCTGTTGAACTCCTGATTCTCACTGTTTTAGGTTGGGAAAGCTATGTCCTCTACAGAGCCCGAAGCTTACAAGATCATGAGGGCGTTAGATGTTGACTACGTTCTTGTCATCTTTGGTGGAGTAATTGGGTACTCTGGGGACGATATCAACAAGTTTCTGTGGATGGTGAGGATTGCTGAGGGGGAGCACCCCAAGGACATCAAGGTAAATTGGACTGAAACTATGTTTTTTATGTTTATTACAAAGTAATTAGTAGATTGATATGCATATATTTGAATGTGTTGTCTCGTACACTATATACCAAGAAAACATTCCTTTTTTCCCATATAAAATTTGCGCTTACCTTGCAAGAACCTTATCATTTGTATAACGATAAATTTCTGTTCGCAGGAGTCTGATTACTTCACGCCACAAGGGGAGTTCCGTGTGGATTCAGCGGGATCCAAAATCTTGCTCAATTGTCTCATGTACAAGTTATCTTACTACCGATTTGGAGAGCTCCAGGTAAACCCACATGAACACTTTCCAAGGAATTAGTGAGGCAATTGTATTGTACCCAATATGGTTCAGGAAGTGGTGAAGTTACTATTGTACCCACTATACTTCAGGAAGGTTTAGAATTTGGGTTATACCAACTTTGACATGCAAGGGAATAAAATTTCCCAACAAAATCTTCTTTAGATAAGCTACAGGACAGTAACCAAATGATTACATATTAATGAATTTGGCAAGCCTTCTTCAAAGTACTTTGAAGTTAGAATAGTTGCATGAAAGCAATATAGACCCATTTGACCTCATTTAACTTACATTTGCGTTCTTTGGTGAAAATGAAAGAGAGGAATTCAAATTATAATCCTGTCATATAGGAAAAACATTTCAGCATTGTACATGAAGAAAAAATATTGATGGTATCCAGTATTAACTTTGATGCTTTGATCTAAATTGATGTCGTTTTTATTTGACCCTATATTCTATTTGTAGCTGGACTTCCGAAGTCCCGCAGGTTATGACAGGACCAGAGGAGTAGAGATCGGAAACAAAAACTTTGATCTGACACACATGGAGGAGGCCTATACCACGGAGCACTGGCTCGTCAGGATTTACAAGGTCAAGGATCTTGAGAATCGCGAGCGTGTGCTCAACCAACGAATGCCAAAAATCAAAACTAATAAGAAAAAACATTCCAAAAAGGTAAGCATGAAATATAATAAATTTGATAAATGGTTGGATTAGTATTGATTTAAACTGATATTGACATTGAAGTAAATCACTAGAAGTTCTTTAATTTGCAAAGTAGAATTACCGTTTTATTCCATTGAAATTCATGATTCAGTATAAATCTAATGATCATCGCAATATCTATGAAATAAGATTTTGAGGAAAAAAAATATGAAATGAAGATTTGAGATATAGTAAATGTACAGGTAGGTTTCCTTTTCAATTACTATGACCTCAAATTAATCTACAGTGAAAATGAAGCAGTTTTCACTTGCCAGTAATTTATGGTGTACATGAGAACCTGTGTAAATAGGTAACAACATGTCAGTGGTGCTGTTGTAATTGTCGTCACGTGTAGTGAATATTTTAACTTACTGTTACATGTAACACCTTTCAGAATTGTTAGAGACATGGTCTACAACTTGTGTGATTTATCTTTTCAGACCAGTAAAAGAAGGACAGGTTTTATAAAAAACAAACCAAAGGTGATAAAGGGCAAGAAACCAAAATCCAAGGGGAGGAAATGAGGAGAAAGAAATGAGGACGAAAATGTGTGGGAAGACTTTTGGAGTGTGTGTGTACGAAACGTACAAAACTTATACTGACAATAATAAAATTTTGTCATTACTTGTTGCTGAATCAAGAGGGGTAATCATTCATATCGTGATTATGTATAAAGTTTTGTTGGTGAAATCATTAAATATTTGTCATGTGACAAATCAAATTTTGTCATGTGACAAGGATTCACTTGACACAAATAATCAATTTACATATATAATTTGAGGAGAAATAAATTTAATTGTGATCATGTGAAAGGAAATCTATTTATGTGAATTTGGTGTCGGAAGAAATGTCCATGATATGATGGGCAAGGGAAGTAACTCGTATTGGATTAAGAGTTGGCAACACTTCTCTCATTGTTTCATGACGATGATGTTGTTCGGTTACAGATGTAGCGGTCTATGATTGGTCGAACTAAGATATCCCGAAATAATTGACAAGCTTCTTCATGTCATAGTTATTAGAATTTTCATGTGAAGAGTTTTAAAAAAGCCAATCCATGTATATCAGGAAAAAATATTATTCTAAAAAATGTTATGCATCATATCATTGGATGAAATAAATTCAGACATTTGTTGGTTTTATTGTCAAAATAGAATTCATACGCATTTAAAAAAAACTTTGGGAACTGTTGGAGAGGTATTGTACAGGTGTTGTATTGTTGTAGATGAGAATTTGTGTGATGTGAATGTGACTTCTCAGTACATTGATATGTGTTCTTTGTTTGTTTAGCTATTTAATTCCTTTATGTTGTTACACAGTCACCGGAAGAAGCCAATTTTCCACTATTTTTAATAGCTAATCATATATGTAATATATTAATTTGAAAGTAAAAAAAAGTGAAGAAAGAAAATGATTTGGTAGTTTGTGATGAAGTTATGGCTATTTATTTTTTGTTTTGAGGGATCATGTATAGAAATGGAACTGATGGGGTAAATTAGATTATTTAAACCTGTTCTATCCTGAAGGAAGTGTAAGTCAAATAACAATCGATGCATATCTTGTGTTTTTATCCCAGACACATCTTACAGTCATGTTAATGACATTTAATTTATTTCCAATTAAATTCTGTAAAATAGAGAAAGGGATTCCTTGCTTTTTAAATATATATATATATATACAGTTATATATGTATGATACATGTTTAAAAAAGGGAAGGGGGGGGGGGGGGGGGGGTTTAGGGCACGTTATTAGATGCATTTCTTTTTTTCTTTTTTTTTCTTTTTCAGTGGTTAGCAGTGCAATCTATTGTTAAGATGCTGTTACATCTTGATAGTCTAACAAGCATTTCTATAACATGCATTCCTCAGATATACACATACCATATTTATTCTTGCCATCACACTCTATCTAATGAGTTATTATACTCACCAACCCACCATACAGTATCCTGGCCTGAACTCTGTTAACACTTTAGATAGAATGTCCACTACTCTCTCCAGTATGTTTAGTCAGGCTGCCTGAACTCTGTTAACACTTTATATGGAATGTCCTCTACTCTCTCCAGTATGTTTAGTCAGGATCTGTATTTGTTAAGGATTAATGTGTGACTAAATCTATTAATAGATTTGTAGATAGCAATAGATGTGAAATCCTCTCTAGAATCGCCTATCAACTGAGGAAATGTTATTGTGTTTTACATGTACAAAGATGTGCAATGAAAAAGGGGAAAAAAAATCTAATAAAGTTTCAATACTATACAGTCAGAGACCTGGAAGTCCAGTAAATCTTGTTTTCTAGTCAATAACACATGGGAAAGCCTGTGTATGGAGATCAGGTTGCATAATATCATATAACATCCCTGTAGCTATGTTTTCTCCACACTCTTCATTGCAAGCTTAAGTGGACAGATTTTGATACATTGAGATTACATATATTGGTCATAGAGCGGTTGTCCCTCAAACCACATGCAAGATCCATAAGTAGTGGTGTAAGATTAGTGGTGGTTTAACCAAATTTGATGTTGATGAACAACTAGGTAAGAAGTGGCCTGCTAGTGGAACAACTAGGTTAGTGGTTGCCAGTTAGTGAGACATCCAGGTTAGTGGTTACCAGCTAGTGGTACAACCAGATTAGTGGTTGCCAGTTAGTGAGACAACCAGGTTAGTGGTTGCCAGTTAGTGGGATCAGCAGGTTAGTGGTTGCCAGTTAGTGGGATCAGCAGGTTAGTGGTTGCCAGTTTGTGCGATCAGCAGTTTAGTGATGGCTAGTTATTGGAACAGGTGGCCAGTAAGTTAAACAACCAGGTTAGTGGTTGCCAGTTAGTTGGACAAGCAGATTAGTGGTTGCTAGTTATTTGGACAACTAGGTTAGTGGTGGCCAATTAGTGGAACAAGCAGGTTAGTGGTTGCCATTTATTGAAACAACCAGGTAAGTGGTTACCAGTTATGGGGGCAACCAGGTTAGAAATTGCTGGATTAACAAGTTCCTAAAAATAAATTCTCAATATTGGCGGCCTGGGATAAAGGCTGTCAGTATTGATCGATTTGATGACATTGACATTTTTTTTCTCGACACATTCGGTGCCATAGGATTTTAAAAGTATAGACACTAATGACTGTTTTTAATAACCAAAATGCTTAGGGCCATATTTGTCATGTAGCATGTTCAGATGAATTGGGATCATCAGGATCATTGTTTTGAAAACTCAACTTTCAATAAAAAATTTCTAATGTACCAAAATATATTCAGTCAAAAGGGTCAAACAAGTGAAAAACTGAAGACAACATCCTTGTTTATATCTTGCAGATATAGACTGTAAATTGATGATATTGCATGATAACAGAAATATACTCTGACATTTCCTTAAAAAGTCACAATTTTTACTATTAGAAAATTTATGTCAACTACATGGAAAGCTACAGATTGAAGATGTGTTTCTAACAGCACCAGTTATAGATGAACGATACAGGCACATTTGGCCTCTTTTGAAAGTAAATAAAAGTGCTTTTTTTCTTTGAATGAAATATATGTTGCTTGTTTGGAAATTAATTTTCCTATATTTTTTACATTTCTCCAAATGTTTTGATAGGATTCTAAATTTGTTGCTGTTTATATTATAGTAAAATTTTGATAGTAAAACTTAGTCATCATTTGGTAGAAATTAGGATTAGTACACTTGAGTGAGTAAGTAAAGGTGGGTGCTTGATGAACTTAACAACTTGAATGCTTGGAATAAAAATGTGAGATTGTTTTTCATGATAGGTTTATACATACATGTACTAAATTTATTTCTATGTTGAAGTGTTCCAATAGATATCAATAAATGATTTGATAAAGTCTGAGATTGTGCAACATAATTTTACATTTACTTGAGCAGCCATGTCAGCATCCAGCTATATATATGGAGCTTTATGTTAATAATCAGTGGGGCGTTCAGGCCTTTATTATGAAGTGCTAATGAAAAATGAATATCTTGGTTTTTCGTTTACAACAAGTGAATTTATGCCGTGGCGTGTCATCCTTCGTCTGTGCACTTCAATTTTATTTACTTGAACAAGTTTTTCTCAATAACCTTGATACACAGATATCTGGATATTAGGCCTGTAGCATACTGAGGTTAAGGGTGCCCAAATTAGTTAAATATATTACCTTGAGTTACATTCAAGGTCACAGGGATCAGATGTGTTAAAATCTTTTTAAAGATTTCTTCTCAATAACAAAGAGACTTGATATTGGGACTGCAGCATACTGGGATGAAGGGCTACTGAGTTTGTTCAAATGAATGATTTTGACTTTCAAGGTTACATGGATAAGATGTGCAATCTTCAAATGACTTCTCAATGATTAAGAGGCCCAAGGACTCGATATTGAGTATGTAGAATGCTGGTATTAACAGCTACTGAATTTGTTAAAATAATTGATCTTGACCTACTTTTAGACTTTTTGATAAAAGCTAATTAAAATGAAAGCTAGGATAAGAGAATCACTAATATTTAACAGTTATATTTTGAGCAAAAGATGGACCTTGAATTTTGAGAAAAAAATATTTCTGATTTGTATTCCATAATGACCTTAGGGATGGGTGGTTGGTAACACCTGCCTTCAACCAAGGCAGCCAGAGTTTGATTCCCCAATAGAACATGAAAAGGTATGGGATAACCTGCACGACCATGCAGGATTTCTCTGTCACTCTGCTTTCCTCCCATAATAACACCCCACTTACATCAGGGCTAACAACGAGTGATTAATGTAAGTTGATACAACTTGTTACACAATTGTTGTAAAATTAAGAGTAGTTTTATATTGGACAGGAGCTTATGTTATGGTTCATTGTCCGCCTTTCTTGCCAATTCTTTGCTCTCTTCTCTGATTTTCTATAAAGGGAGAGTTTGGGGGCAGAATGGTATGGCCTAAAAAAGGATCTTTAAAAATCTTGCTTCTTCTATACATGTAAAGTGATTTTGATGAAAAAAACTTGAGAATCTATGCGTGGAGGAATCTCAATTTTGGGGCTGGAGCGAGGACAAGTTGTTGGATTTAATTAACTTATTGCGTTATATCCCTTGATTTAGCTCGTCCTTCTTTTTAAAATGTTTGATGTGTAGGTTCTCTCATTTGTAGAAGTGCATGTTAAATTTTGGGACAGATCAAAGGTATTGTCATTTTTTGCCAATACGAAAGATAATTGAATGAGACTGATTGAAAATTTCAGACCTATAACAAACCAGTAAAGATTATACATTCCTGGATATCAAAATCTCACTGGACCTCTTTTATAGGAAAAGCAGTTGTTTGCATGCAATAGATTTTTCATTTTGATCATCATCTTGAAAGTATTGTCCCCTTAAATTGTAATGGTTTCTACAGCTCTTCCACAATTACTGAGATATCCAGTTGAGTGGTGCAGGCCATTTTGACTACCTGTTAATTAAGGACACATATCAATCAAGTTTACTGCTACAGAACTAAAGCATTATTCGATTGAAGGAAAAAGCCGTAGATAAGATTTAGCTTTATTTAAATTCTGTAATGCTTTCTTACAGAAAATTTCCCCGATACGCCATGGGTTAATTTCACTTCCTTGATACTCCATGGGTTAAGTTCACTTCCTTGATACTCCATGGGTTAATTTCATTTCCTTGATACTCCATGGGTTAATTTCATTTCATTGATACTCCATGGGTTAATTTCATTTCCTTGATACTCCATGGGTTAATTTCACTTCCTTGATACTCCATGGGTTAATTTCATTTCCTTGATACTCCATGGGTTAATTTCATTTCCTTGATACTCCATGGGTTAAGTTCATTTCCTTGATACTCCATGGGTTAAGATCACTTCCTTGATACTCCATGGGTTAAGTTCACTTCCTTGATACTCCATGGGTTAATTTCATTTCCTTGATACTCCATGGGTTAATTTCATTTCCTTGATACTCCATGGGTTAATTTCATTTCCTTGATACTCCATGGGTTAATTTCACTTTCCTTGATACTCCATGGGTTAATTTCATTTCCTTGATACTCCATGGGTTAAGTTCACTTTCTTGATACTCCATGGGTTAATTTCATTTCCTTGATACTCCATGGGTTAATTTCATTTCCTTGATACTCCATGGGTTAATTTCATTTCCTTGATACTCCATGGGTTAAGTTCACTTTCTTGATACTCCATGGGTTAAGTTCACTTTCTTGATACTCCATGGGTTAATTTTCTTTTCTTGATACTCCATGGGTTAATTTCACTTCCTTGATACTCCATGGGTTAATTTCACTTCCTTGATACTCCATGGGTTAATTTCATTTCCTTGATACTCCATGGGTTAATTTCATTTCCTTGATACTCCATGGGTTAAATTCACTTCCTTGATAATCCATGGGTTAAGTTCATTTCCTTGATACTCCATGGGTTAATTTCACTTCCTTGATACTCCATGGGTTAAGTTCACTTCCTTGATACTCCATGGGTTAATTTCACTTCCTTGATACTCCATGGGTTAATTTCATTTCCTTGATACTCCATGGGTTAAGTTCACTTCCTTGATACTTCATGGGTTAATTTCATTTCCTTGATACTCCATGGGTTAAGTTCACTTCCTTGATACTCCATGGGTTAAGTTCACTTCCTTGATACTCCATGGGTTAAGTTCACTTCCTTGATACTCCATGGGTTAAGTTCACTTCCTTGATACTCCATGGGGTTACGTTCACTTTCGCTCTTTGCTCTCCTAGAAAACATCCTTGATACTCAAGATAATACGCTAATTTTCGCTCTCTGCACCCATTGGGACATCCTTCATACTCCATGGGGTTACGTTCACTTTCGCTCTTTGTACCCCTGGAAGCATACTTGATACTCTAGGAGTTAAGTTCTCTTTCGCTCTTTGCACCCCAGTTAACACCCTTGATACTCCATGCGTTACATTCACTTCGCCTTGATACTGTATGGGCTACATTCACTTTCGCTCTCTGCTCCCCTGGAAACATCCTCATTACGTACACTTTTGGTCTTTGTACCTCAGGAATCCAACTGTGTGAATCAAATGATGCCCTGTTTATGGCAAAATCGATGGCCCAGTCACTGCCATCTTTGAGGTAAAACAGAAAGTCTTGTTCTATCCATTAATGTGCATCAAACGAATCTTTGGTATCCATACTGTTAAATTGACTGACCCTTGAACTTTAGATGTCGTTACTCTGTTCAAAAGAAATTCATTGTATTTGTTTCCACACCAATCAAATAGCTAGTCGCGTGCCTTCGATTTCGCAACGGTATATTCCAGGGGCGTTGAGAATGAAAGTGAACGTACTCCCTGGAATATCAAGGATAAAGCACTATCATGACATGATAACAATACAAGACGAATACAGTAATTTAGCGAAAACCAGGTCTGTGATATTCATTATTCAAGGTTTGGTTATTCTGTAAGATTTAAATAGCACCAAACGGGAACAATCTCATGTTTTATTATTTTTTATTATGTTTTATTTCAAATACAGTATGCCAGCTGAAAACATTCATTAATCAAGACTTGGTCTTGGACACTTGTACTGAAGTAGTTTGATATCCAAAAACGAAAACACTGGCCGAAGGACATCCTCTTTGTTTATTCCAACATCAACTACTCAGTCGTCAGCTGTTTGTAGGATCCTAATGGACTCTCCTCGTCCGTTGATGAGTGGAATACGGGTGTTGAATGAGTCCCCTATGACTAGATTCCCTACACTGTCAAACACCACACCTCGAGGATCAAACAGATCCCTTTCTGAAGTCGATATTAGTGGATACGTACTGGCAGTTTCACCACCGTATATAAATATTTCCTGACTGAAGTCTGTGTCAATTCCAAGAATTCGTCTTTTTCAATCGCTTCCATCACTTTTCCTATTCAAATCAATTACTGCGACATTGTGAGTGATCGGACACTCTGTGATCTTGAACGGTCTACACACCTGGAGCTTTCCAGTCCCAGCAGCCATTGAAGAATGAAGTACCAATACACCTTGTGTGGTAAATTTTGAGACTTTTTTGTCCATCCCAACAAGGACATGGTTACTGGCTGTAATACAAATACACAGAGGTTTTTCCTTGGTACTAAATTTGTGTAAAAGTCGTCCTGACACGAGTTCTGTGATGTTATATCTCCTGTCACATACCCACAGTGTGTTAGTGCTGGGTGAAAGACAAATGTCCCTGATCTTAGCGTTGTGTTCGACCTGCTGTACTATTTCGCCCTTCCTGTTCAGGAGAGATAAGGTGTCGCTTCTATAGTTACTCGTCCACGCCTGACCATCATTTGTGAGACATATCGAATCAGTACAACGTGGAGACGCCCACTCCTCCAGCACCTTCGACTGAGACGGCAGACTATATACCGGACTGGATACTTCCTTTGATTGCTGTTGACTAGATGTGCCTTGTCCTGGAGATGATGGAACTAAAAGATCATGAGCCAGCGATGCATGACCTTGGTCTTGACCTGAGATGTCCGTTTCTCCTTGAGCTTGTTTCAACAGGAATCGAGGGTTTCTTTTTAGTTTAAAAATATTTGTATTCGGGGTAGGGATTGTGACAGAGCCTAATGAGTGTCATCTTGCATTCTCTTATTTTAGCTGTTTGTATTTCTTTTTTTCTTCCATTTTTTATGATTTGAATAATCATTTATGTGTTTTGAGACGATATCACATAGGTCTCTGTCCATAAAGGGACGCGTCCATTTTGATACAAATTGGAGTCCTTTCGCGATCGCATTCTATGGCATTCATATCTACACAACAAACAAGATTTCTGATATAAATAGTCACAATGAAAGGTTGTTTCGACGCCAGGGAGGAGAATCCAAATTGATCACAACCTATTCACCAAATTCTGAATATCCAATTACATCAGGAATGTCTCAGCTTTGACTTTCATGTACAACACAGAGCGATAACGGTCTGTGTTTTATGATCAACTCACCAAAATAGAAGCATGACATTATAATCTATTTTTAGCCTGATTGATTAGATGGAGTGTGACGAATGTATTGAGTTCCAAATAGATTGGAAGTTTCTACCTGGACCCAACTATTACACATACCTCCGGTTTAACAATTACTGGGCACGTTGCCCGTCAAAGGAAACAATTGGAGACTCGAATGCCACAATTTTGTAAGGCTGTACAGTGTTTAAATATCTCTTATTTGATGAAATGAAACAGTGTTTTCGCTAAGGGGTTGAACGTGGAAACGCCGAATAAAACCATACATATCTAAAGGGTAAATTATCAATATACTGACATGCTGAAGTATTTGGGCTATTGTTACAAAAATATTAAACTAAACAAATATTAAAACTATATTTGGGTTGTTTTAAACGATAATTAAAACATATCGCATGTCAATGTAGAAACTATTATTTGCTTATGATTATTTCATTAAAAAAGGGAGGATGAAAAATGACAAACTATGTTTCGGTACATCATTATAAATAATAAAATATCAACGTTTATACACATGTAGTGCAGTATCCATGAAGAGTTCATTACCGAGAGAAAAGAAATGCTCCAAATGTGTAGTAGAAAAGCATTAATTTCCATTCAATACTTGTACATTTGTATGCTACATCATAGCACAGTGCCAATAAAGCTTACCATTACATGTAGGATGTACAAGTCAGACCAGGTATTATGAGCCTAAAAATTAGTTGTAATACACATGTGTATCCAATGAAATTATATTGGCAACCACTGGATATGACCACCTTGAACTTTGACTCTGGATTTACTGCCAGCTTTTCATCCACTGCTTACTACTAGATATCTTGCTATATATCTACTGCTTACTACTTAATGCATTATTGCCTATTGCATAATGTGTACTGCCACCTGCCTACTGGGAAGTACAGGTACAGACGTTCGTGGGGTATTCGAAGTCATTCGTTATTAGTAGTAAGCAGTAGACAGTTGGCAGTAGATAGTAAATATATAACAATCATTAAGTAGTAGATAATTGGCAGCAGATTATGGCTCCTTCATCGAGTGGAGGACAGTTCATCATCTCAAATTCAAATCTCGTTCTTTATAAACTATCTTATAATCGAATTATATAAGATATCTTATATATTTTCCTTTATAAGATATCTTATATAATATATAAGATATCTTATAAAATATATAGGATTTATAGGATATCTTATATCTTTTATGAGATATCTTATATAAGATATTATAAAGAAAAGTATATAAGATATCCCATTTATTATATAAGATATCTTATAAAGTTTATACGATATATTATATAAGATATCTTATATAATTTGGTAAATCTTGGATCAGCGTTGTTCCGTGAATAAATGACAACTTGGCTTGCCATAGCAGAGAGTAAATAGTTGGCAGTTTATATACCAATCAGTACGCAGTAGGCAGTTGGCAGTAATAATCAAATATGTAGTTATCAGTGAGCATTTGGCAGTAGGTAGTAAACAATAAGCAGTAAAAGTAGTAAAAATATAGCAGGCAGTATTAGCAATAAGCAGAACGTTGTCCCTCATCAAATTTCATATTTGACCATATAATCTTTGACCATTAAAATAATTTCTCTTTTAATTCCGACCTGCTTCATTTTGTTTAATTTTGTCAAAATGAAAAATAAAATAAAATAAAAAACGATGACATACCAAATCTGATTTCGTCTTTTCACCTATAAAATTGACCAATTATTATAAAATGTATCATATCCATCTTTCCTTCTGTATTTTCAACACTGACCGTTCAGGTACACCTATGATTATGATGTCGCTTTAATCAGTATATCAAAATTATGTTCTATCTACTAAAATTGTTTTGTACAGTACATTACTTTGTAATAGCTAGCGATAAACTCTGCCCGAAGTTACCAATTACCCTGTATTATTATTATGTTTCGTTATTTCCTCCAAATTGAAGAGTTACAACAGGAAAAAGGAAATATACATTTTTGTCAAAAGACATATCAAGTATCATCAATTGGTAATTGAATGAACATAAACACATCAGTTAATTGCAGACATGAAAGAATAAGTTAATAGGTTTTGAAATAGTTAAATAACTACAGAAAGAAATGTCACGTAAATAGCAAATAATACAAAATTATAATAATGCATAGGAAGGCTGAGGTTTCCAGGGGTTGGGGAGAGCCCTACCAGCAAAGTCCTCTCAGGCTTTCACAATAAAATAAATAAACAGTAATTAATTCTGCTCTGCTCTTGTATAAGAACATTTTATGTCATACATGTATTTCACTATTAACGCTGATACAACAGCAACATTTTGTCAATAAAATAATAGCATTATGCAGTACAAAAATTACATGATCAGACGGACTTAATCTGTATGGAAGGCTACCACCAAGTAGTACATGGATTAAGTTATATTCAGATAAGGAGTGTAAGAACACGCTAAATTCTATATCAAAAGCAGCACTTATAAGACACCATAGATCGTCTCTAAGACTTTCAGTTTTTGAACAATGGAGTACTATATATGATATACGGTCATTATGTACAATAACACAGAAATGACACAATTCTATAATGTTTGTTGATCTTAAATCAGTACGTAATCAAACTATATTACGAAACTTACTTAGAATTTTAATTATGCTGTCTATAAAATATGTGGAGAAATTACATCATGAATGAAAAAAAAAATCTTCTGAAATCTGAATAGTTATTCATTCTATTGTACATCATTAATTCTTCCCAATTATAAACTGTTTTATAGACGATGAAGTTACTGCAACAGCTGATTAAATAATGATACTTGCGAAGTATTCTCACGATGTCGGGAATAAAACCATTTTGACCGGATTCCTTCGAAAGATACATGAATAGACGTTTAAAAAATACAGTATGAGTTAAATATTTACTGTCAAGTCTACAAAGACAACCAAGAAATAAAAGTTTTCTGATGTCAATATAACCTTCTATAGTGGTCCATCCAATTAGAGAATTAGCCATATCAGTTCTAGTTCTAATGTTTAACCCTAAAATGGATTTTACGATAAAATTTTGAGCGCGCTCTAATTTGATTAATTCGGTTCTCGATAATTGCCATAGTTCACACCCATTCTCAGGGCAGACGGGAAAACTTAAGCCTTAATCACCTTTGAAACTGTTAAAGGATTAAGGGTCCTAGGATGAACACCAGATCGAATAAGAGCCATGGTTCCACTTTTCATTTTCTTACATGTAGTCTCAGTTCTGTCTGATGAACACAGTTTAAAATTCAAAACAAAACCAACGTTCGTAATATTTTCAACAACTGGTAATGCTTTACCCTATATATATGCACGTCTTTTACCAAAGGTTACTTTTCTGCCTTTTATAAAAACAACAATCTTACTTTTATCTACAGAGAATGAAAATCTCCATTTACAACGCCGGCTACGTAATCTCAAGTGAAGATCCGAGGGTCGTGCTACCCGTGTTGGTTTGTGTTTCAGAGAAGCTGAGAAACTGGTCGGTCTGTGATGTCCTGGTTGTGTCGTTGGACAAGACACTTTACCCTAAATGTTCTGGATGGCATGCGATGAGCCTCCTCGTAAGTTATTAAGTGATGTAGTCACCAACTGCTACAGGGAGACCCCTGCCTCGAAATGACCCTGGCTGTTCATGGGGCCACAAACTCAGCAAACAAACCTTT
This sequence comes from Pecten maximus, assembly GCF_902652985.1. Classification (NCBI taxonomy): domain Eukaryota; kingdom Metazoa; phylum Mollusca; class Bivalvia; order Pectinida; family Pectinidae; genus Pecten; species Pecten maximus. Next base: position 46,679,024 of record NC_047016.1, read on the forward strand.
TTAGATTATAAACATGAAATCGGCCTCTACCATCGATGACGAATCCTAGAAAAAGAAATATAATGCATATATTCAATATCGGAATTAACTGTATAATTGACTCAATTTATAGTCAAAGGTTTTATGTACGCGTGTGTCTTCGTACAATCCATATGGGCCAGACTAAACGTTGTTAATGTTTGTATTACTGTGTATTAATTAAGTTTCCTTAATTTCAGTTCATCAAGCATGTTCATATGACTTTTGTAGTTGATAAGCTGTTCAAGTTATCATCTAAATGTTTTACTGAGTTTTCATTTTACACTCGATGATTGTTTTCTGTTTCCACCTTTCCTCCAATGGGACCACCCCTCCTCCAATCCCTCATATATGAACCTAACTATTTAATTTTTTGAAGAAATCTTCTTTTCCTTACATCCAAAAAACACTTGGTAGTGGCCAGTTTTAGCTATCCTCGTTTTGTCCCTACCCGGAAATTCCCTACTTTTGTTCTACTCTAAATATACACCTGGCATTTGTACTCATTTTGCTCCATCAACGAACTTTTCCTTTTAATCTGAATACTTGTACATTTTTCTCTTCTTTTTGTCGCCATTTATAAAGATACTGCAGTTGTTATTCCATAGTTGTTATAAATCGGAAGGGGCAGAGTGGGGTGGCCTAAGGACAAGATTTGTCAACATTTTATCTTCGTAATCATTTGTACTAATTTCTGTTTTTGATGTTTAGCTCACACGTGTTACCGAACTACATTGAGACGTTTTCATCCCTTTTTCACCCTTTCTAAGTCATTGACGGCTCCGTTAACGAGCGGCCCTTGGTTCGATCTCAAATACTCTCTTTAAGTTGCTATCCTATCCATTTCCAGTTAGCATGGTCTAAAAATGCTTGATACTCTCGAGTGTCAGCCAGAATATTATTAAAATAGCACCAACGCGTGTCTTTTCTAATCCCACTCACTGCCAGTCATCACAGTTGTGAGAGCGATTAAACTTCTGGTCGATAATATCTTTGTTGAGTTTGGTGACAAGTTCTTCCAACAGACTATCGCCATGTCAATGGGGAAAAACTGTGTTGCTCTGTTGGTCGACTTGTTTTTGATTTAAATTGAAGATGACTATAATGAAGGGCTTTTTCCACAACCTATAGATATATTGACGATGTGTCTTTAAATAACAAAAAAAACATTACTGGCCATGTCGATCGGATATGCCTTTCAAAACCTGAAATCAAGGACACTAAAGACTCTTCAACATCAGTCGCTTACCTCGATCTTTACTTACAACGTAACCAACATGGACAGTTTATTTGTAAACTGTATGACACGCGTGATGGTTTTAATTTCCCTTTTCCCTTCCTAGATATTATTTCCAGCTTTTTGATAAAAAGGAAAATAGAACGAGAAAGATAGAACAATAAAAATTATTAAGCAAAATTTGATAACATTTAACAACATATAAATATTTCAGTTAGGTTTAAACTTGCTTGAAGTTATTATGACTAAACTGCCTTTGTCAGTAATGATTAAATTTGATTTGGTAGTTATGTTTAAACTTGCTTTGTTAATTATGATTAAACTTGTTTTTTTAATTATGATTAAACTTGTTTTGTTAATTATGATTAAACTTTCTTTGTAAATATAATTAAACTCGCTTTGGTAAATATGATTAAACTTGCTTTGGTAATTATGATTAAACTTGCTTGGGGAAACCAGGCTTAATATTGCTTGGGGTTATTATAATAATACTTATTATGTAATCAGAAACGAAGTCTTAAGTGACCTATTGCAATCGCAATTTGTACGCCAGGGGGCCACAGGCGCGGCGCCAAAATGGGTCAAATTGACTGAAATTTCAAAAATCAAAATTCGTAAATTGAAAGGTCTCAAGTTGCTTAACCGAGATTGTGAATTTCATGACATTGGTGTTTCACGTTTCCCACCTTGTTGCGTGTAATCATCGTTAAATAATTCAATTACTTTTCCCCCTAGGGAGGAGGGGGTTGTAAAAGTTACTACAGTGTATATAGGGAAATAATATTCCGAGCAACATTATGCCATTGGAACTAACTTGGTTGAAACTATCAGTATGGCAAAGCAGTTTTATTATATGTACATATTGACCTTGACTGACCCCGAGAGGCTGACGGACCGGGCCAAAATGGGTCAAATTGATTGAAATTAAAAAAAAATTTCTGTTGACCCGACTGCCACCCCCTAGGCTGATGGGCGGGACCAAAATGGGTCAAAATGACTGAAATTTAGAACTCGTGTTAGGTGACCGTTATGCCCATGGGCCTCTTGTATATAATTCAAACGAAATACATTAGCTACCACCAGACCTTCATTAGCTGACCCTATTCCGACGTTTTGAAGGCAGATTTACGATGGCAATTAATTTGACGAGTTTTGTGATTGTCGATTGTATGTCTGTCTCGATGACGATGTTTTCCCCATTTTCTGTGATATTTCCTATAACGAGGATGTGTGGAGATGATTTGAATGTCCGTTCTGGAACCAACTCCGCCATATTAATGGCGAAACGCTATTGGTTTTTCCTGTTTATGTCTATGAAAGATCATGGAAGAAATTGCAAACTATGCCATTGTCATATATATATATATATTTGTGAGCTAGTGCCACATGTCAGCACTTCCCTGAACTCTACTGGAATGTCCGAACTATCGTTGAAGACATCCTGGCGTTGTATGGCTCAATTCCCTTTCAAGAATATCTTAATCGTGTCCACAATATCTCTTTGTCGTGTATTTCTTGTTTTATATCTTCATATTTCATCACATTTTACGGTTCAATTCCCTAGTATGTTTCCTCTTGGTTTCTGATCTCATCGTCTTTCTGTTGATCATAAGATAAAATTCCAATCAACCTCCGGAAACACATTGATTATCCTTTTAACCACAAATAAGGACGTGTGTTTACTGTATCAATATTACCAGCACTTCTCCAGCTCCAGTTATCAGAGACCGCTGGTTAGATTGTTTGGACGAGTTGCATCAATACGATTAAGGCGATGAACGTTGTATTTAGGATAGGTTGACCGTCCGTAATTCGTTTGTAACCTACTATAGCATCACACTGTGTGTTGCGCCAACTTATGGTTCCAAACAATTCCGTTGCGAAATATCCAACAAAATAAATACACTCATTTAAATGAACTATTTACTTCATATTTGCTGCATCTCAAAAGTAAATTACTTTTTGGTTTTCAGTAATACGTCCCTGGCAGACAAAATCATATAAATGAAGCATTTCCGTTAATACCTACCCAGAAATAAATACTGGTATATGTCTATATATGTCTTATAGACTTAGTGTCAAAATATTTACTCGTTTTAAGATGCAATATAAGCAAAAAACAAAAAAAACAAAAACCAACAACATGCGTTTGGCGACAATTCCCTGCTCACAGTCAGCTAGAACAAAAATGTAATAACACTAGTTTTGACATTTAACACACAGAACAAACCTTTGAACAAATGTTTCATTAACAAATTAGCTTTGATGCAACCAACATACCATTTATTTTTAACACATGTGCCTTCCTCAGAAAATAAGCTTACATTGTTATTATGAACACGTACATAAAATACAAGGCCCACAATATCATCTGGGATCCAACGTTTACGGTATTAGCTCGAATACATCCCTCCCCAACGCCTAAATGCAACATTTGAGGTACATACTCATTCTCTTATTCTCTCTTTTTTTTTTACTCTCTTAGCAAAATCTCGCTTTTGGCTTAATTCTCAATCGAGGAAGATTTTTGGTTCCGTTTCCAGATCGAGACCACTCAAGATTAAAGTGGGTACTTGTTGGTCTGCGTTTGGCGTAAAGCTGTTAGTAAGATTCGTCAGTCTTTTGCTGGTTTATTTGTATAGTATGACATGGTGGGATGTCAATCAAGTATGCACACATTTTGGTTTGATCACAATTTAAAATAGCGACATAATGGCATTTCAGTGCGATAACGTTATAAAATGGTGACATTATGACATTTCAGGCGGTCGCATTATAGAATGGTGATACAATGACATTTCAGTGTGATCACGCTATAAAATGGCGATATAAATATTCCAATGGGATCACGCTATAAAATGGTGACATAATGACATTTCAGTGCGATCACACTACAAACTGGTGACATGTTGACATTTCAGTGTGATCTCACTATAAACTGACCCCGGAGTGGTACCATCATCACTGTACACCATCTTCATACAAACTGTAGTTGTCGTGACGACACGTAAATCTTCAAAAAAGCAAACATCTCCTGACTAGACTATAAATCCTTGTAAGACTGTACGTGTATTATCAACAAATTTGGCTGTTATTTATGTTGAGCTGCGTGGAAAGCACGCGATAGTGGTTGTTGTACATAAACCGAATCAACCGACACGAACATAAGAATGATGCTTCAGCGCCAATCAATGCAGAAAGGCAATTTGAATTCGAGTGCAAAATCAGCAGTTAATTTTCGGGACAGAGCTATATCTTCTGATGAACTTTGTAGCACTGTGTATCAAACAGAAGTTCACTTGGATGACACGTCTGTGTAATTACTCGCACGTGAGTATTTTTGGCAAGTATTAATAGCTTGAACGCGATGTCCTAAATGTCAGCTTTAAATTATCGATTTGTTCATTTGCTCCATTGAAAATAAATTGGTATAAATGCGCTTCACAAGTTGATTTCCGCACTATCGATTCTAAATATAGATAACCAAATGACTTGTTTTAGGGCGCTATTTTGTTTCTAAATATAGACAACCAAGAAGCTAGTTCCGGGGTAATATATTCGTTTAAGAACTAATCGAGCTGTACAGTTTCGAGACAATTCTACATGGTCTAAATTAGTACCTCAGTGTCTGTAGATGCAATGCACGCGCTAGGACTCGAACTAGTGACCAATTACTCTCTAGGCTTACTGAGTATTTTGTACTGCTAGGCTAATAGAACATTTTACCAGCTGCAGCCAGTTAGACTATACACGTTAACACTATAGTTATTCTGAATAGTCTTTTGTTTCTGCACGCCTTTCTGCGTCAATCTAAATAGCTCATTTATACACCACAGTTTAGATGTAGTTACAAAGTCAGTATAGTCTTAAGGTCTAGCGTTGTAATAATATGAACATGTATTAAGGAAGTTTTAAACAAAGCATTTTATACAATGCATGCGTGTAAATTTCAACGCATTGTTCTTCAGAGAAATAAAAATAGCCTTCCGGTGCTCCATTGATATTTCTCTATATCATTGAAACTTTTTTTTTTTGTAAAATGTATGATTTTTGAAGTCGTGGATGACTTCCTTTGTTTCAGGTCATGAAAACACATTGCCTCACCGCTCGCTGTACAATTCGGAGATGTTCTTTGGCGCAGGCAGATTACGATATATTTAGGTACACCTGTGTAGTAAACATGTTATATGTATAGATATTACTTGCATTACTTTGACTACACATTACTGATCGACGAATGCGAAATAGAAAGTAGCATATAAATGGTAATATTAGAATGAAATTTCCTAAAGCATAGATTACCTTTTAAGACTGCACAATCCTAACTCTGGAAAAATACAAAATATACCCTTTTTAGAAAGACGTTAGCATTAGATTCGGTATTACTAAATACTAAAAATAAACGAAACGCCCTCTCAAGAATTTAATCCCTGTCGATTCTTTCACCGTAAATTAAATTTGACCCTCATTATCAGAACACCTGATATATGGTTTCTGAATTACTGATGATGATGCATCATCTGTATCATTGTATAAATAAATGTGATCACTTGTTCGACACAAAGTTTGGCTAAATGAAATAAAGAAAAAAATCGTTCAAAACTCTCGTTGAATCTTGATATTTTCGACCCGCTCTAAAGTACTCGGCGCTCATTTGTGTCATGTATTTATAGCGAGTAGGACATAAACGTTTATGATAGTTGTTATTTATAGACTTTTCAGAAACAATTGACAATATATTTTCATCAACGCTTATGAATTTCCTTTGTTATACACAGGAAGACGAGAACACGTGACAGGAACGTAAGTATATAAAAACCTATCTATCATAATCTTTATCGTAAAGTATGACCCCAGCAGACTCCAGTTTAGTAAATGATGAACCAGAGTAAATATTGGCAGTATTTGGCGAAACATTAACCGGGATTTTCTGGTAGTGACTTGTCGGCCACGAGCAGTCTTCAATCTGTCTGGCACGTGAGTTGCTATGGAATCAATAGCACTGCCTTTCCTGGTCGAGATCATTACAGCAATCAGGAAAAGCGCAAATTATGGCCCTGTAAGGGTACACCACTTACCATGTCAGTTATTTGGAGTTTTGTAGACAAGATTGGTTACAATTTGACGTGTACGATATAAATCTCGTGTTCAGAAAAATTCTCGTGGGAGAATAATTACAAGGTACGGTCCAAGAAAACCTAAACGCAAATAAAAACATTTAAAATATTTTAGGGATACAATTCCACCTCCTGCTTTTCTGTGCTCGTCAAACTGATGCGTGGGGGTTATATGGTCCAATCGAGGCAAGTATAAATACAAGTTAACAATAATCCATTTCAGAGTTCGATTTAAAGATGTGATAATCAGTGATGGTGTATATGGAGAACTTGTGTATGCTAGAACTTGTATAGTGTATTTTAGGAATTCCTTCAACGATATTCAACAGATTTTCCTCGATTTCCCTAATTTGTTCTGTTTAAACAAAACAAAAAATATGTTTTAATATCCTATGTCTTTTGTACTATCTTAAATATTTTTTTTTAGAAATATTGGTATTCTGAATGGAATTCAGTTTCCATACACCATCAATTAACAAGTATAGACCTAATTATTGTCAGTAGCATCTTTTACGTTTACGTTCTGTCGAGTACATATTGACTGTATGTCCATGTCTGAAACCCGACAAAAAAGTTGAAGAAAAAAAACTTCCCTTTGATTCCTTCGATGAATTAACCAAAACTTTGATTTTGAAGGTATTTATTTATGATTCAGATTTCAGATTTCAAATTTTTATTGACACGTGTGTTACAAGAGGTCAAACATAAACAGCAAATTTTATACATGGCGGAACATAACAAATCTCATACACTCTTTATAATTTTTTCAAGCCTTTCAACAAACTTACTAACATTTGAGAGCACACGAACATTATACAGAGAAACCAAACCTTTCATTTTTGTCAGATTAGGGTATGTACAATAATAAAAGAATATTGATAACATTAGTATTTAAAACAATAGATGGACATGTCATAATCATAATTGTGATTGATATAATAAGTTCTTCTCTTCTCTGATGAAACTGAAAATGCCGGGCGTATATCTAGAAACGTTGAAAGGTTTAGTGACCGCTGCGTGTTTACAATTTCAGTACTTTAAAGCTTACCTTTATTCTTAAGCAGTCAATAAACAGATTTATCATCTTTTATTCTAGATCCCCGATGTCGTGTAAGTGATCATAGCATGTCTATGGCGTTAAGACGAAACCATAGAAATCCTATGCTATAAAATGGTCTTCTATCTTCCAGCGTAGAGTTTAATCTATGGTCGTGTAGGAGTTTCCGAGAGAACTTTCTCTTTCAATATTTCCATTGATAATAAAAATCTATATTCAACATGATTTGATAGTGCTTTTTTCTTCTTTTTATAAATATATATTTGAAGCTTGTTATTTGTAAGATAAAAAGTGTTTTGGATAATTAAAGATTGATATACTTTGTAAGATAAAAAGCGTTCTGGATAAGAAAACACACAAAAAATATTTATAGTTCCGTACAATTTGTAAAATAAACGTATTTTGGATACATTTACATGTGGACAAAAAAAAGCAAAAACAAAAACAAAAACAACAACAACAACAACAACAACAACAACATAAAAGCGCATGTGGAGATTTTAAGATACATAGATACTTCCGGTTGCAAATTAATAGTCGCTACTTTCCAAGCAAGTACCACGGCTACTAATGTCATTTTATGAACCCAGTAGCGCTCTGTGGTAATTGTATATTCACCATCATGGCTTAGCCTTTCCTCAATGAGTAGTAATTGTTAAAAACATTTTTCAGTGTTTTGATTTGATGTATCAGAAAAGAAAAAAAAAATCACCGTTTGTATAAATAATCTTCGATGAATTTGTGGCAAATGGTGGATGGATCGCATGGAATTTGAAAATGACCACAATGCACGTTCATATCACGTCCACAATCTTAATGAATGTTCACGTGATGGCCAAGAAAGCTCATCATGCCAAATTAGCTTTGTGTGTTGATGTTCGTTTTATGAATAAGTTGATAGTAAATATATCTCAATGTGTTACTGTAAAACACCAAGTCACGTGACATAACAATAGAATAAGATATTGTCTATCTGTACTCGTCCTATTGTCTAGATTTCAAATAGCACCAGGCAATCATCAAATTCCTAGTTTTCATTTTTCAGAATGTGACTCAAACCAGATTTGACCTAGATTTCTATGGTTGATGCCGTCGATGAACAAGAAGACGATTTCTTATCCGTCAAGTCCTATTAGACTTGTACTTTTTTTTTCTCAATGCGAAATCTATAATTTTGTTGATATTTTGCCCTCGTTTTATTAAGTTTTAGTAAGAAATATGCTTTTGTTATTTTGTCGGTATTCTAAGGAAATTACGGTATGACTTATATAAACACTTCGGTATGATATTGCTCCCACATGATTTTGATTTATAGTATATTGGTTGATTATCTTTGATTGAAACATACATGTACAACATTTACTAATATAATCCTGTTCGATTTTCTTGTACCAATTTGTCCAAGAAGAAAATAGCTATGTGTTTCATTATTATGTGTATTCATTATTATCACCTTTATTTCTTAATTCATATTTAAAGCAGTGAGTCACTTATGTAACTTCCGCAAACACTTAGAACTCCCTATACAATTTACCAATCGAAATCCTAAGAATGCATTTCATGAAAATGGTTCATAAACAAACTTCTAGGATAGCAACGCCTTAAGAAAAACTGGTTGGTTTGATACAATTTAAATTATATTTCTTAAATGTTATTAGTGTTAATAACTACAGCAACATTACAAGCCAGACCCATTTCACTAACCAGACCAAATTTACTAACCAAAGTCAGCTAAATCACCAATCCCACCTCACAAACAAGACCATCTTAATAGCCAGTCTCACCTTACTAACCAGTCCCACCTTACTAACCAGTCCCACCTTACTAACCAGAGCCACCTTACTAACCAGTCCCACTTTACTAACCAGAGCCACCTTACTAACCAGTCCCACCTTACTAACCAGTCCCAACTTACTAACCAGTCCCACCTTACTAACCAGTCCCACCTTACTAACCAGAGCCACCTTACTAACCAGTCCCACCTTACTAACAAGTCCCACCTTACTACCCAGTCCCACCTTACTAACCAGAGCCACCTTACTAACCAGAGCCACCTTACTACCCAGTCCCACCTTACTAACCAGTCACCTTACTAACAAGTCCCACCTCACTAACCAGAGCCACCTTACTAACCAGAGCCACCTTACTAACAAGTCCCACCTTACTAACCAGAGCCACCTTACTAACCAGAGCCACCTTACTAACCAGTCACCTTACTAACCAGTCCCACCTTACTAACCAGAGCCACCTTACTAACCAGTCACCTTACTAACCAGTCCCACCTTACTAACCAGTCACCTTACTAACCAGTCCCACCTTACTAACCAGTCACCTTACTAACCAGAGTCACCTTACTAACCAGTCCCACCTTACTAACCAGTCCCACCGGGACTAACCAGTCCCACCCTTACTACAGAGCCAACTTACTAACCAGAGCCACCTTACTAAACAGTCCCCACCTTACTAACCAGATCTACTTACTAACCAGTCCCCCACCTTTACTAACTCAGAGGCCACCCTTACTACCAGTCCCACCTTACCTAACCAAGCCACCTTACTCTAACCGAGATCCACCTTACTAACCAGAGCCACCTTACTAACAGTCCCACCTTTACTAACCTAACAGTCCCACCTTACGAACCAGTCCCAGCCTTAATAACCGAGCCACCTTACTACAGAGCCACCTTACTACTAACAGTCCCCACCTTACTACCCATCCCACCTTACGAACCGAGCACACCTTACGACCAGTCCCACCTTACTAACACCAGAGCCAACCTACTAACCAGTCCCCACCTTACTAACCATATCTACCTTACTTACGCAGTCCCACTTACTAACCAGTCCCACCTTACTAACCAGAATCCACCCTTACTAACCAAGCCACCTTACACCTACCACAAGTCCACCTTACTAACCAGTCCCACCTTACTAACCAGTCCACCTTACTAACCAGTCCACACTACTTATAAACCAGTTCACCTTACTACCAGTCCCCTATAACAGCCCACCTTACTAACCAGTCACCTTACTAACAAGTCCCACCTTACTAACCAGAGCCACCTTACTAACCAGTCCCACCTTACTAACCAGTCCCACCTTACTAACCAGTCCCACCTTACTAACCAGTCCCACCTTACTAACCAGTCCCACCTTACTAACCAGTCCCACCTTACTAACCAGTCCCACCTTACTAACCAGTCCCACCTTACTAACCAGTCCCACCTTACTAACCAGTGCCACCTTACTAACCAGAGCCACCTTACTAACCAGAGCCACCTTACTAACAAGTCCCACCTTACTAACCAGAGCCACCTTACTAACCAGTCCCACCTTACTAACAAGTCCCACCTTACTAACCAGATCTACTTTACTAACCAGTCCCACCTTACTAACCAGAGCCACCTTACTAACCAGTCCCACCTTACTAACCAGAGCCACCTTACTAACCAGAGCCACCTTACTAACCAGAGCCACCTTACTAACAAGTCCCACCTTACTAACCAGTCCCACCTTACTAACCAGTCCCACCTTACTAACCAGAGCCACCTTACTAACCAGAGCCACCTTACTAACAAGTCCCACCTTACTACCCAGTCCCACCTTACTAACCAGAGCCACCTTACTAACCAGTCCCACCTTACTAACCAGAGCCACCTTACTAACCAGTCCCACCTTACTAACCAGATCTACCTTACTTACCAGTCCCACCTTACTAACCAGTCCCACCTCACTAACCAGAGCCACCTTACTAACCAGAGCCACCTTACTAACAAGTCCCACCTTACTAACCAGATCTACCTTACTAACCAGTCCCGCCTTACTAACCAGTCCCACCTTACTAACCAGTCCCACCTTACTAACCAGTCCCACCTTACTACCCAGTCCCACCTTACTAACCAGAGTCACCTTACTAACCAGTCCCACCTCACTAACCAGAGTCACCTTACTAACAAGTCCCACCTTACTAACAAGTCACACCTTACTAACCAGTCCCACCTTACTAATCAGTCACCTTACTAACCAGAGTCACCTTACTAACCAGTCCCACCTCACTAACCAGAGCCACCTTACTAACCAGTCCCACCTTACTAACCAGTCCCACCTCACTAACCAGTCACCTTACTAAGCAGTCCCACCTTACTAATCAGTCACCTTACTAACCAGAGTCACCTTACTAACCAGAGTCACCTTACTAACCAGTCCCACCTTACTTACCAGAGCCAACTTACTAACCAGTCTACACTCACCAGATTTTTAGTACCTCAGTCGACCTACCCACTCACCCAGACAGAAGCAATCAAACCAAAATAATCATGTTTAATAGAACACATGAATGGTTTCTATATGTCGTTCTCACATGGAAACCAAACACGAAGAGAGTTCCTTCTAAATACGTCTGTATAGTGTGATTTGCTCTGTCATGCTGCCTCGATATTGATTCCGAGGAACGCTGGCCTCTTATTGGCCAACGGACGTAAAATTTGCCTTAATAGATGCCTCTTCATTACTGCGGCCGAAGTTCCATGATTTTTATTGTAGTTCTATAGAGGGTAAAAGGAAGACGAGAAGACATCCATACTGATATATTGTCTCTGATGGGAGACATTCAGCCAGTTATTGCTAACTACTGTTGATGAAGTCAGCCTTAGGAGTGGGGAGGATATAAACAGAGCGACTCGAGACTGTTCTACCTTAAAATCGAAATTTACTTGGAAGCAAAAACAGACTGGGACATCTCGTTAGTTTACCAGTTGAATATATCAGACAAACGTTGTAAAGGACAGAAAAAAAATCCTCAATATGAAGGAAAGCGCATTCTCTCTGACCCTGGCAATTATGTTGTTTGTGTGTGTGTCCGAAGCCTGGCTGACGAGGTACAGCAACAGGGCGGCGACCAGAGACTGGAAGGATATCCAGCTGGATGAGTTGGTAAGTTTCTTCCGAACTCAAAGTTACATTTATCTATGTAAATCCGTATATGACAGTGAAATAGCAAAAAGTAGTTTTATACTGCAAAATTCTTGCATGATTTTCTTGTAAACACTTGTAAACATCTAAAATGCCGTCGAACTTTTAGACGTTATAATAGGTTCATTTCTGGATTATGGGTGTACAGTTTAAATGAAGAAACATTCGCTATGTAAGTGATGTGTTATAAACACTGTATACGTATTTTGTTCATCACTGTTTAACCTTCACACACACAGGGTAAATTTGAATGGTCGAAAACATATTTAGTAAAATATTCCCCGGGTGAACGTTGGCGGGTATTAAGTCTACATTAAAAGATAGAGTAACAAAAAATGATAAAAAATATTAAACTTCTTGTATATGTATTTGTTTTAATTCACATGTATTTATCAATATCAACAGGTATTCTTTATCAGACTTTTACGCACTGTCGTTTTTCGGAAAATTAATATCGACGAATTAACTAATATTTAAAATGACTCTGTACCCTTCCACAAAAAGAAAATTGCGGTAGTATATAATTGTTGATCACCTGACCATTGTATTAAGTGTTGCCAATGACAATGCGTCTTAATAAAGGTATAACAAATATTCTCTTCCTGACACGCTTGATATCACCTGAACTAGGGAGATTCATGGAATTAAGGGTCTTTTTGTTAGGTTATATATGGAGAAAAAAAACAACAGTAACATTGTAACGGGAACAATACAAACAGTGTCACGATGGATCGACAATAAACTCGTCAGATGTTAATAACGTAATACGGTTACCTCGTATTAGATTGAAAATACGAGTTTTGAATTTTGATTGGATTTTTTTTAATGTTTACTAGAAGCAGGCAAAAATAAATAACTGACTTAATAGAATTCACAGCTCGTATCCTCTTAATCTGATAGGAAATGAAATTCATGACAATTGCTCCATATCTGTGGGACGAAACAGAAACAATCAATGCACACATTTGGCGTTCAAAATAATAATTTTTTATTCACTGAAATTCAGTAAAATAGGAATATTGGAAATAACTTGGATTCTATGAGTGCTTGTTTTGGTGGAGAATGTTGAATTGGTTTGTCTTTACAAACTACAAAATGTACGTGGTTTAACTGAGACTTATTCTTTGTTGTGTAAAAGTGATGATAAAGAGTGCGAGAACAATAATGCATGTTGGATGAAACACACATCCTTGCCTAGTCAAATTTGGGGTTTACATTCCGCTTTCTTTCGTCGTTGAATTATTCATATTTGAATTTGATTTCTAAATGTGCTTTTTATTTTAATGCTAAGATGTACAATGTAAAGTGCATATTGTATACAGATAACTGGGTTATCTCATTGATACCCTTTTCCTATATATCCTTATGACAATTTTTTTCTATAACCTCTCTACATCTTTCTACTGTAGTATATTGAACGGATGTAAACTAAAAATATGCATATATATGTATTAAAAGTAAATAGTGTCCTTGTGATGGATATATACATAAAATTAAATAAAAACACAAACCAGAAAATCACAAGTGCTTTCACTTACTCTTAGAGCAAGCTCTTCAGGTGAAATGAAAGGTTTTATTTACATGTATATATAAAAATTGGGTAATAGTGTGTCATACTCTCATTGCAAATAGCCGTATATTGCAATCTCGTTGAGCAAAAATACAAAGTAAAATTTAAAACAATATAATCTAAAATTACAAATAGATGGGGCCGATAAATATATATGTAAGTTGAATCTTATTGTTTTTAAAACGGAACTTATAATTGGGATAGATGAATTGTTATTAACAACTAAAACTAATTGGCAGGGTAGTTACAATTCAAAACGCTACAGGACTTCCAGTTTATGGCGTCATAATACGGACATCCCATTTAACACTTCCAATGTGCTTCCATTAGCGCTGCATCCAAAAACATGAAAATTGTCAGGAAATGAATTTCATCTGAGTAACACTACCGAACTTCACGTGCCGTTGGTGTTAAGAACGGTTATCATTACGACGCCATCTAAGTAGAATCCTGACAAAATATTTGCTGTTCCGAATCGACATTTTGATTTTTAAGCAAGACGCAGATTCTCTGACAATGAGTCATTATGGTCAAATGAAAATAATTGACTTTTGTATATTTTTGCACAATATCAAAAGTTACTTACTTAACAATATTACCACCCTCAAAATGTTTGATAATCTAGCTTTTTCTTTTAATTTTAAAGCATTTAAATAATTAATTTCATTCCGAAGAAATTCCGTCATGCCCCGCCTCTGTATTTCGAATGTAACTTCCTGTCTTAAAACCGATCATTATTAGGGCGCTGTTATTAGTTTTCATTAATTGGTGCTAATTAGATCTTTGCTGTACCATCTTTGCCATTTTATGCATTGTTAATAGAGGCAGAGCACACACTGTAAGCTACGTAGCATCTGGAAGGGGTACATTTGAATTTTCCTGATGTCCTCTGTAGATTTCAACATTTTTGATCTCTATCATCAATAACGGTCAAAGAAAGAACGAAACAGCTGTAAATATTAATTAAATATTTATTAATTAGCCCGTGCTCTATTACTTAATTCATATTTATAAAGTTGCTATTTATATATAGATCTTTGTCAGTAAAGCGGTTTAATGCCGGGATACTGTGGTTAAGGCTCCGACAGAGTTCGAGTATAAATTGGCTTCACACATACTTTGTATGCCATATCAAGATGGCTACTTTTCATAAGAAGCATTTTGTCGGTGTTGTCGGTGTTGTCTGGGTTAATAAGTTATAATTATCGTTCAGCAATGACTTAAGCTAAAACAATTTTTGGCAGACATTCGATGACCACCTCCTTCTTAAACAAACCTGATCATTTGGCTATAATTACGACTACGACTTTACCTTAATTACGACTAAACGGTCGTTCGATAACCAATATAAACTTATTGATCTTTGTCGACCAAAAATAGTCTTGACAACTCTTATAGCTAAAAACAGAAAATGAGGAATTGTGCAGATATAAAGTGATATCAGGATTGTCCAGGACAAACAATGTCTAAATTCAATATTAAACTTATCGAACAGCGAGATCAGTAACGACTCCTACAAAATGTCAATTACTCGTCTAAGGCTGCAGAGGATATTGGCCAATTTGTAGCCCTGATAAACGGTTGTTACGCGTTACGCCTTATCAAACAGCAACAACGAACCATTTATGAAGCTAATACACACTGCTATAAAGTCTAAGAGAGGAACACTTTGTTCCATTTTGCATTCCAGTTTCGTATTTTCTGCATGAACACCTTTGCCGTACAAATAATGATCACGTTATTCTAATGCCCGTCTGTATGTTCACAGTTTTTAATAAGAGCACAAAATTATCGCCAACGAGAGGCGAATAATTTTCTACTTCCCTGAATAACCAGACGTGGCATGTGGATGGCATGCCTCCGTCAATGTACGTGTGGTTATCTGTCCAAGTTGAACGAAATATTGTTAGACTTTGCTGTCCCCTCCTTCAATATTTCATGAGACATCGAGAATGGAACTACATGTGGCAAAATGGTACCTGCTCTAATGTCTAGTCAGCTACAATGTATATATGGTGGTATCGCCATTTTTGTTATGTTGCATGATTCAAGTTAGTGTTATGTGTTTTTCATTGATTTTTTACTTGTCTGTTAATGACACTTTTTTGTTTGTTTGTTTGTTTGTTTGTTTATCGCCCTGTGATCAGCCAGTGTCATTTTGAGGTGGGGTCTCCTTGTAGTAGTTGGTGACTACAACACTGAACAACATAGGGGAGGCCCGTCGCATGCCAGCTAGGGCAATAAGGGGAAAAGCGTCTTGCCCATGGATAACACCACAATGCCCAGACCGGTCCGTTTTTCAGCTTCCCGAGAAACTGAAACCGACATGAGTAGCAATCGCCAAACCACGCATCTCGGATCTTCACATGAAGTTACATGGCCGTCGCTCTAACCGACTGAGCTACCACTTTTTTCTTTTTGTTTAAAATCATCATAGTTACCATTATTAGATATTGGAGGAAGTTTCCAACTAAAAAAAAAGTATAATTTTAATCGGATTAATGCAGTACGATTCCATGTTTCGACCACTAAATTAGCGAGGATGGAAAATGAAAATTTTAACAATTTGTTTCACGATATCTAAACTCTAGTCAAACTAGCATAAAACAAAGCCAAATAATTAACGTAATAATACTACAAGACGAGATTTTTCAATTAGTGTCGTGTGTACAACAACACGTGACATGAACTAGATTATCTCTAAGACATAACACTGTATTAGATGATAACGGTTCATAAGCACGGTTCAGGTTGCAGCATTGTCTTCGTAACAAAGAGGATGAACCTATAATCCATTTCTGTGTAGTGTTAAACTGTAGGGACGTGCTAAATGTATGAGACTTTCGGGAATGCCATGGACCATTGGCTAAAATTATTTATTCATAGACAATTTGAGTTCAATTATTGATATTAAGACAGTTCAATAGAAGCTGTGAATAAGTCGTCGATAAAAGGACCTGTGTAAATGTTATAGAAGGACTCAATACCATAATTTAATCCATTTTAAAATGTTTGCATTATGGGATATTAGACTCACAGGGAGGGCAATTAGCTGAGTTGTTTTCGAATATGAATAAACGTGAGCAAATACTGTTATGAACAGCAGGGTGTCAATTTCTACATATCTAAAGGCTCCTTATCGATAGCGTATCACTCTCCGTTTCCGGTATGTTCAGTAATGAGTTCCTAAGCGGTAATCAATAATTTCTATCGATAGTTACGTTTGACTTCAATGTAATTTTAGTAGTTTAAGATAAACATGGTCAGGTAATTGGCAATATAATGAACGATTTAATTAAATGGCATATTTGCTTTATCAAGGCGACTTCGTATTCATATAATCAATAATATAATATATTTTTTTCTTAAAAGAAGGTAGCCTATGTATTACTAGGTAGGATAACGCTTGGACCAGAAGGAGGTAACTGTTTACACATTGCACCTCTGAAGTTTATAACTGTTTTGGCTCACTCAAATTTAGCGCATAAGCAAATTTTACCAGTAAGTACACTGATGAATTCGGGTTCCTACATTACTTGTTATAGAAAATGACATGAACGTGTAATCAGCGCAATGATTCCAGTGCAAAAAGCGCGCTAAAATAAAATTACCGCTAAACTATATCAGTTTACAGTAACTACAACATTTTCCTCGGTATCTTATTTTCTATCTTTCTTTTCACACTAACAGTGTTTCATATGCCGACAAACACAGCTAATATTCACGGAAATCTCGATGAATATCACACTTGTCCGGCCAATCATAGTTGACATAAAATAAGATCATATCACTATGTACAGCATCCATGTTTTTTACCAAGACGATATAGTCTTCTTAATTTATTTTGGAGGATAAAAACTACTGGAAACTTCGTGATGAAATGATTCATGAATTTAGCGCTAGTCCGATTCAATGAGTTTTAACGATGCAATGAACTTTTCTCAATAAGAAATCACGAATTTGATTTGGGCTGCAAAAAAACTGTTTATCTATATTGAATGCGTTTATAAAAAATATTAAAGAGTAACAATATGGAAAGCGGAAACTGTTTCCCTTTATATTCTTCAATTTATTAATGGTTTAAAGAATTGTGTAAGTTCATTTCAACATCTTGATATTTATAACGAGCAAATGATTTCAAGACCTTTGGACCCTGCATCAATGACGTGTCCTTGAAAGAGAAAACAATTGTATGTTCTCATTATACTGGATCTATTTATTACTATTATCAAAAGGTTGTATTAACTGTGTCTTTTGTACAATCTGTATTCGTTGTGTATACATTTTTGCGGTATATTGAATGACCGCGAAAACAGCGAAATTTAACCCCCACGAATATTACTAACTGTACGGTAACCGTGTCTTGCCACTGAATTCCTGATCGTTTTTCTTTCCCTCTTGCCAAATAAATGACAAGTTTTGTTATTATTCTCAATCTTTTTTGTGCTATGGCTGCTGCCATGTCCTGTCAATTATATTCATAATTGAATATAAAATCCACTGGCAAATCACACTTACAGCTTTAGAGGGTTTGTATATGTAATGCCAAATATGATATCTTTTGAATAAAATCCTATTTGGTATTACTGAACATGCAAGCAACACGAAGGATCATGTTTGTATAACGCAAGATTGGTATTTAACTTAAGATGTTTACGAATTACTTACAGATCCCTTCGTTTACTTTCAGTGCAGTAAGACGGGAGAGGATTGTTTACAGTCAAATAATTGCTGCTCCGAGTCAGATGTCTGTTTGCTTGACAGAAAATCCTCCTTTTTGTCGGGTAAGATTCGCGTTACGTCATTTACTGTGACAGCTTACACTGATTGACGGGTCTGGTTAAACACACTGATATCACAGCGCAGTAGCTTACTGAGTAGCTAGAAATGAAACGAAAATACCAGTCAACTGTTATACTCTCTAAATAGCTGTACATATATTCCTTAATGTTCATTTATCAATAAAGTTCTTTTACATGCAGTTACTTTTGAATAATGTCAGATTAATTATTGGTGGTTGAACCTAATGTAGTAATCTATCAACGAAAGGGTCTCGCTTCGACCATGTCCAAGTTTTTGTCATACAGCGAATCCTTTATATCATCTACGCATTGACTTTTCTAAGGATATAGGTACGATATATATTTCTCGGAAATGACTATCAGGCATTTACGCATTGATTGCAAAGAGGAAAGTGAAGGTGAGAGCACAGAGATTGTTGTAGATGGTTTCTCCCATCAACGTTTTTGTGTATAGCAGGCCTTCCAAAACTATTTTTAGTAATTTTGTAACATAGGCCGTAGGGTACTCTACCTTAGTACACAACTGTTGACATATACGTTTTTAGGTGTTACAAAATACATGTATCAGTCATGAAGTGAAATAACGAAATGGAATAAATTATGTATTCATTTCAATGGGTGAAAGTACGACCAGGAAATGAGGACAACGGTGAGATGACGTCATCAGAGGCTACTTAATTGATCCATGACAGGAAAATTTCTAGGGATGTCTGTACTTAAGAAATATTCGATAACGGGATTCCATTTCCTTTTGACGCCAAAGATATAAATTCTTAAATATGTTTAAACCACGCCCAACGTGTAATCTCACTAATATGTTTTTATTGTGTGTATTTTGTAAACAAGATTGATGGCAGCGATATAGGTCTAATGTTGACTGTAGGGACCGAAGAAAGCGAGACTGGGAAAACAGGTTTTACTATATCCTCCAATCGCCGAGCAAAGAATGCTGTAGAAAAGTAAACAACAGCGTCGATGTATCATCCAGAATAAACAGACATCCTCGCCTCTCTGTCGTAAATCACATAACCCATGACTGTTCATTCTATAAACAAGTCTTAGTAAGCCTATTCTTATTTATCTTATGATCAATTTTTTCCAGGAAGAAGAGTGGGGTACTGCAGAAATAGTAATATGTTCAAATTGACGGATCTCCCTATCAAATATAAAGGTAGGTTGCAAACTTGTGACTCATACATTTTTTTTTATAACTATATTACTTGAAAATTAGATATTTGAATTTTTTTTTTTTTTTCAAATCTGTTAAAAAAGCAAATAATGTTAGGAAATACAGGTAACCAATATGATATACCCTTATCATACTCATTGTTAAACAATATATCTATAAACAGCGTATTTGAAAGTGTAAAGAGAAAACTTGTTGACTATTACAATGTAGAAAAATATACTTCAAGCATAAAGAGTAAGTATAACTCTATTCACTCATAAATAAAGTTTTTTTTCCAAATCTTTTTGATCAATAGAGAGAAAAGAATTGTTTCATGCATTTTGTCAACGGATCTGAAACATAAATTTATACTAAATATGCTGCCTTTCTATGTAAAGGTTTTTATTTCATGTATCATTCACCTACTAGCAACAATGTTTTCAAGATGTATACAGTTTGTGTACGTAAAGTGTGTGTGAAAGTTGTCTGTGTTTCCTTCTGTATCATGTGAATACTCTGTAGTAAATCTGAATAAAAATTTCAAAATGTTAAGTCATCCACTGCGGCTAAAGAAGGATCTTGTTTTGCTAGTCCTAGGTAAACGTAATCGATTCCAGTAGATTTAGTTCAACACTGTTTTCTGATAATTTCTATAGCTCTGACTGGAGATAAGCTGGTCACGTGTGAGTCAATATCTTAAAATGTTGCAATCTTTTTAGAAAAAAAGGTTGATATAATTTTACGATATTAGGAGTTTTATTTATTTGCACACGCTGTAATACGGATATGAAAAATATTTATATTAATCGATTGCCGGTTAACGACTATTTTTTATGTTTAAACAACCATATATTCACCTCAGTAAAAGTCAATAACTGTTTACTCATTACAGGAGCGGAGTGTGACACCAGCGCCGAGTGTGACGACTTATGTTGTCGAATCATCCCACGCCATATTTATGGCACATCTCAGGAATGTGGAACCAAGGAGGGGTTCATGTGTGTCTGAGACAGCTCTAAAGGAGTACTTTACTTACCTGCTATCTACTCAGTATATCTATCACTACAAATATTTCGTTTTACTAGGTGTGAACTGTGGGTTGCAACCTATACAGCTCTTAAGATTATTACACCTGGATTTTTACAATAACTCTGGTATTTAAGATAATTTACTTATAGTAGAAATCTATTCTATCTTTACCTACTTAATCTTTACTTATGTCCGTTACTATTTGGCATTCCTTGTCTGGTTGCTATAAGTCCGTGTCTGTAATAAATATAATGCCCTTTCCTGTGAAAAGTATCTACACCTTAATCTGTTTATATTACCCAACAGGTCTGCCATAATCCAAATCCTCTTTTATGAAGTCTTTGTTTTCTCTCATTCAACCTCTCGTCTGTGGTTGTCATTCCCATCCAACATGTGTTTTATATCCCCCTCCTTCCTATGATTGTCATCTCCCCTCACCTGTGGCTTTTACTACCCCCTCCCCACACATACCCACACTTACCTATGATGATTTGCATTTGCTACTTCCATGTCCAGTGGTTGTCATCCATCCTCACCTGTGATGACAGCACGTGTCACACCTGTGCTCATTTGACATGGTATCGGGAATTAAAAAATGGTAAAAATAAAATAAAAATAAAAACTACCTTAAATGGTAATCACAACTGATGTATGTAAGCCTTATGATTGATTGGTAGTTAAAATCCATGTGTACGTATGCATCATTCTTCCTGAAGCAGTAGGGAATTTTGGTGATTTGACAGATGGTTGATGCTCATAGATTGATTGTTTAATTAATTAAAAGTTGGTAAGTGAAATAAAGGATACATCATAACAGGATATACTTGAATACATTTTTCTGTCACGGTTTCAAAAATATAGGCCAACGACAACCGGATGTTGCATATATTAAACATATGCATGGTTTTCTAAATGAAAATATCTAATATATGGCTATGTATTCATAGATCTTCTTTTTCACTTAATAAATCTAAATATAAACTTACATACAGTGTGTTCATTTGTGATGTTAAAAATAAATACAACTTATACGGCAGCCAATCAAAGAACGTTATATATTCTTTAAATAAGTTTTTGTGTCAGTAGACACGTCATTTGTTCCTGGTTGTTTTTATCTTTTAGTTGTTTTTGTGGTTTGTGGAAACTTTGTCTCTTTTCTTGTTTAGCATGGTTTAGTTTTATTTTTGTTTAGTTCAACCTTGTGTGTGGTATCATTGTCATTGACATGCGATTAAATGTATCCTTTTTTGTGGTATGACATTAATTTGTCCTTGTTTTGACATATTGTGAATGGTTTTTGTTTTTTTGTTTTTTGTGGTATCATTGTTTATGCCATGCTATTGTTAAAGTGTATCATTGTTTGCCGTATGGCTAATTTTATCTGTTGAATTTATTTTGAATACTTCAAAAGCATCACGCATATTTCCTTATGTTTAAAAGTATGAAATAATTCACTGAAACATTGGTTGTGCCAGGAAGTAAAATTTCCCATGGAAATATACCACTGTCAATTATTGACTTGGGGTCAAATACGTTAATGGCGTAAAAGGTATAATTCTCTCTTCTCTGTTCATTACTTCACGAGACACAAAGAATATTGCAACTACGCACGAGAGAACAGAATACACACCACAACGATAATCGCCTAAATAGCTGTGTACGTCTCTCCCCTCGTTAGAAAACGAAATAAGTATATACTATAGTTTCGTCGAGAATAATAAGATCAGTTACTTGGTTTTCTCTGTAATAACTGAGAGGCTTTTCTCTCAGTTAATGTACCTCTTACTGAACTCATTAGGGATATCGTCCTATTGGCCAGTGACTATGAGTTTTGTGCTAACTATGAATAATATATCGTGTAATAATATTAAGTTTTACTTTTGTGTTAAAAAACTTGTTTTTACTACTGAACAACGGATTTCAAATGACCATGTCACAATTTCGTAAGTCAAATATTTCCCTTGGAATATGATGCATAAAAAAACTTGGATATTAGCGCATGGATGGAATTCGGTCGCGAAAATTACTTTGTGAAGTATGCGGCATTTATGAGACATGTGCAAAAGAAAAAAAGCTACATCAACACGTAAACGTATTTACAACGCGAAATTAAACCCAGACTTAAATAAACATATTTCCAGTATGTCAAATAGATATGTAGTTTCAAAGTAAGAGTCAAACCTTGTTACTGAGAGTGAAAAAGAATCATTAAAACACCGTTGAACTACCTGCCATGGAAATGTATTATTTGAGTATGTTTCAATGAATAGATAAATAAAATAAATAAATAAACAATGAGAAGACTGATAATTCTGATGACCTATTTGTAAATTTTGTTTCAGAAAGACCGTTGATATTTGATTCATTGCTCAATCGTATTCTGTAATCTGATGATGTTAGGGATGAGCTGAAACTTTCCACACTAATACTTCTACAGAGAGAAATACATAATTCACTTTCATTAACAACCATGAAGATGACACAAACCTGTGTATTTTGGCCCACCATCGTAAAACAAGGCGGTGATCAATACAATAATCGGTACAGTTTTTTTCTTTAATTTACTTTTGGTCACGTGACCAGTTATGATTTTATGCCATGGTAAAAAAGGATTCAGAAAATAACATTATCAGCGATGGAATCTAGGCCTACAGAAAATTCTAATCGCGACGAAAAATATGCAAATAAACAGCCATCTTAATTAGCGGCAATGAAAACAATTATTTAAACATTCTGACTTGATCCCATTCCGGTAATATGAAATACCAGTTTAATTAAATCGTGTTCAGATTTAGGTTATCACAGAGTTAATTTCTCTGTCGTCTTTACAAAAAATGAATAAATGAATATTCATGATATTATTCTGTTGATTTACATTCAAATTATTTAGTGTTTTGAATTCTGAGTGAGGTTTCAGGATTCAAGTGTTAACCTGAAAGTTCGTTATGTACAAAATTTATATATTCAAATTAACCATCATCCTAGTCAACTAAATAATATCAGGAATTCCATTCTGATAGAATAAATTGAATTATATGGTATGTAATTGTAAGTATATATATATACTGAACGAAAACATTTTTTTTACCAATTAACTTCCGTCAAATCAGTGAAAAACTTTGATAAATATGCCGTCTGTCAAAACAGCGGTAAAGGCACCTAGTGAAATATCTGGAAATATTTGCTTGTCCTCGATTTAATTAAATGTACTACAATAAAGACAACAAAGTATGAAATCGAAATGGACCAGAAGATTTAAGTCTAACGTATTTCTTGTAATTTTTTTCATGCAAGTCTAATATAAATAAATGTCTGTGTTGTAGAGGTTAACCCATATGTTTTATATGTAAGCTCATACCATGACTGACAGTTGGGAATATAAGTGTATAAAGTTTGACCCCATATTCGAGGACTTGGTCCCGTTATCGTGATTTCTGTGACAGATATCAACTACCAACGGTGAAATTGACAACACAAGGTTTCGAGAGATGCAGGTTTGAAAAGACCTGGTAACCAGCCTGGTTCTAGTTTTGAGCTCTGACCTATCCAGTAGTTGACCTACAGTAGATTTTTATGTCGTTGCCTTCGATGAGGCAGTTTAATCTTTCATAACACATGTTTTTCTCTCCTTTTTTCTCTCTTTTATACAAATCCATAATTTGTTGATACATTACCCTGTTTTTCGATTGTGATTTAGAACTACTACGATTTCGTTTGCATTTTGGTGTTCTCTGCTTGTTTTTTAACAATCGAATCGAGTATGAAGACAGTAGAATGACGAACGTTAACATTTTATTTTTAGTAACAATGACATCTTTTTTTACCTCAGATTGTTGATGCGCTAACCCGTCAAGGAAGTTGTGGTTGTGATAAGAATATGAAGTTTCATGACTGTCGGATAAAAAAAATCTACAACAAAATAACAAACAAACAAACAAGCAAAAAAAACAAAAAAAACAAAAAAAACCAACAACATAAAAAAAACAGACGGTATATTTAGGTCGTCTTTGAGGTTTATATAGAGAGTAACGGAAGTACAAGTACTTACAAACATACCCCTTCCACAATTTATCGCGAGACAGGATAATAATGTTATAGGAATAAGAACCTCACATAACGTTCCTAATAGTCTGTGGGGATCATTTTCATGGAGAAAATATTTTTTCGCGTATTAAAGCAAAACTTTTGCGTTATAAGGCAAAACAGAAATTGTCCTACGGAAATGACCCCAGGTGACTTTCGTACGTGCATCCTGCAATATCGTGAAACTGAAAATGCTATTACGATAGAAATCGGTCATTAATGAATTTCTTATCTTTGTCTAAAGATTTGATATATTTAACGATAACCTCTGTATTTCTTGCTAAAATGGGATTTTCATTTTTTTTTTAATTTGTCTATGATGCCCAAGTACACGTTGCTTGCACGCACACACGCACACGCACAGGTTTTCACAATAGACGAATACATCTATAGTGTACAATTGGAGGCTAGCCTTTTTTTTTACAAAAGCAAGTCAATCGTTAGTGACACACAGCTCGTGGCGGCGTTATCCTTTGATGCACAAATTGATATTCGAGAAATATAAACGTCTTCATTAATAAAATGTTACTATCGTATCTCGATAAGACGCCCACCTCTAGAGAATTTGTCATTAGCTTCATTTTGTGTCCCTCTCACCTACACCAACGCTAACGACAATTAGCTGATATCTTCATTGGCATTTATAGCAAAAACATCATGAAAATCAATTATGCCTTTCAACTTACAAAACGATAACGGTCATATCTTCCCGATTATACACAGTCTGGAGCAAATCGTCGAAGCGCGAGCAAGACATCCTCTTTATTATTGACTTCGTTTACTTTGATACCGCTAATCAGTTCATGGAACAATTTGCACCGCCATCGATAAGTATTCATGAATTTAACGAGGTTGACGATCCGGCAAATTCACTCCTCTTTCGTACAGGCGGTAAGAACGCTTCATTACAACGTGTGCATGATGTATCAGCAAATCTAACTTGGGAAGGTATGACAGACACACATCGTTATGACGAGGATGTGATTGTTATCAATGGCGAAAGTCTTTAATCTTTCAATTAGACATTATCTTGTTATAAATGTCAGAATTTTTTGTGATTTACTTCTATGGAGAAATATTCATTTAAATCAATATTTACCACTCGTCGACCATCACATGTACTATCTTCTGGTACAACAGTTATTCAGTAAAGCAACATAACAACTGACATGAAACAGCACGAACACTTGGTTTCCAGCCAAAACATCCGTCTATAACATAAGTTGGTTATGACGTCATAATTCCTGGGAATCCCAAGTGTTGATTATCTTACTGGAATTGTCTATTCTTATCATCGAGGAGAAGGGAAAACACTAGTAAGATTTAACAGGCATACAAATCAAAATATGTACAGCTGTAGAATAATGATTTAGGTAACTGTGTAAGTGTATTTAGTGTGTATTATTTTCACCATCTCGATTGATTTTCTTTAAATCAAGTCACGAACTCACAAATTACGACCATGTTCGATGAAGTATGTTCTGTGCTTCTACGCATGAGTATCGAAATCTAATTGGTTCACATTATTGTTTTAACTAGTGTACATTGAAGACGGTGTTCATTGAATGGGTAACTCAACGAAATCCACGTATCTTTCTGACCTTAGACAGAAATAATCTCAATTACATCGTTGTATAGCCTATCTGAATGTTTTTTGTCTGTTTTTTCGTTCTTGAGGTGTAAATAAACGTCTACACTTGTGGGTCCTGTCCCTTTTGCTAATTGCACATCCCATTACATTATCCATTATTTTTGTGTACGGTCGTGCACCGTTGTTTCACTGGCGATGAAGAAATAATTAAGGATCTGCACGAGTGTAACCGGTCTACTGTAGCTAATCTACAACATTAGTCACAACATTATCCATGTCCAGTACCTTACCATAATACTACAAATAATATTAATAATAATTAATTATATATCGCTATATGGCATCAACATAGTCTCAAAGCAGTTCATAAATTATTGTCCGGTTATTTTATTTAGGTTTATCTAGATACAACACAGCGCCCGTGCCGGGATTTGAACTAGTGACCCTTCGGTCACGAAGCCCTGAGTCTTACCACTGTACCACCATTTCTTGAAAGTACTTAAAACCATTTATCTTAATACAAGACATCTTCATTTGGAGCAACCTGCTACTTCCTTAACACGTGTTGAAATGGAACACCAGGTCTAACATTTGAAAAACAACCAAGAATATCTATAAAAACGAAAGTATAATTCAAACTTGAAATCCATTGCACGATGGCACAATATAAACAAAAATATGGAATTGATGGAGAATCCTGAAAAAGTACAAGGATGTTAAGACCATGTGCTCCGGAAGAATCAGCGTCTTCTGCTTCATTGACAAAAGTAATGCAATGTTTATCATATCATAATGTAGTCTTTATAAACTTGATCATACCGATGTGAAAAATACCCAAACATCTGAATGAAAAAAATATGTATCGTATGCGTATATTTCAAACATACTCATTAAAGATACTCATTCACCATCACAAATAGGCAAAGGCATCACAATATATGGATTGACATAAAGAAACCCCCCTGAGAGCCGCACTACCTTATATATAATTAATCAATATTCCAACAAATCTCACATGACAAGCGAGAAACAATGAAACATGACCTATTTTGGCTACATAGATAATACTGTACCTTACGATAAAATTTATGACCAAAGACAACAAATTAAGGCGCATTAGCATCGTTAAGTACATGTAGTTGACTTTTCACTGTCTTCATTACAGCTCAAACTTTATTTGAAGACTAACTGTTTTTCAGGATGAGATTTTTTTTTTAGTTCCATCTGACATAATGTATCTTGCCTTCTTTTAACTTTCAAACGTAAAAAGGTATTACTAACCAAAATATTATCAAACGTTCAGATCCCGAATATTAAACATTATCAGTTATATAACACTCATGCTCAACATTACAGAGGAATAAATATTTTTTATTGGAAAATATCGCACATACATGTTTCATCAACTTATCAACAAATGTCCCAAATTCTGCCAAGAAATATGAGTTCTTGAATACATAGCAGTATAATGTAGACAAACAAAATACTATACATTCTCAAAAATGGGTTTGTACAGTTCATGTCAAAGCTTCTAGCAATTAAAGAGGGTATAGGAATATACTTCATGTAAAAATTTGAAGACTTCATAAGTTATATTGCTGGAGTGTCTGGAAGGATGACAAGGCCAACCTGACATTGATATTTACCCCGTCGATAAAACACATTATGCCGAGGGCGGGATACTGGATCATGAATGTGAAGGGTTGATATTGTTAAAGCGGTCGGTCCTCGTACAAACTAAGGCAATTTGCCCACGAATAAAATAGGTTTAAATCAAATCAATATTGGTGTTCTTCTAATATCTCTTTACGAACAGAACATAAAAAATAAAATTCCAACATGTTGTATTTGATGTGTTATGAAAACAAGAGAACTCATTGACATGATAACGAAACCCCATTCTAACTCAAAATCGGTATGACGAAGTCAAAATAGGAAGAAATCGATTGACGTCAAATCCAGGTGATATTGGGTACGTCAGATTCTCAAAACTAGGCTGGTGACAACAGAAACCACAAAGAATATCAACAAGTTTGATCATGTCTGACGTTATATCTTGCAAAGATATATAGAATATTTTCAAATGAGATCTTAATGTTGACGATGTTTATTTCATATTGTTTTCATTAAACTGCATCTGTTGAAACCTTGTGTTTATTTTTCAATCAGTAGTCCACATCTGTCGCGGAAATCGTGATAATCGTAATAAATATGAAATTATGACAGTGTCTCTCAGCTAAGAAAATATCTACTCGTGGATAGCTTTCGACAACCACCTGGCTGTCTTCTTCAGCTACATACTAATCTGATGTGGAATTCAGTCACGTTACTGAGGGACTAAACTTAAGTCAAGTGACTGAATCACGCCTAATCACGCTTATCATACGGCGTAGTTGTAAGCTGCCCATGCTGGTAACGTTGTATAATAAGATTGAGGCGAGTGGCTGGTGTTGAGGAGTCTATAGTGTCCTTGATTTGAAGTTCTACAGGATATATCCGATCGACTTGCTCAATAATGTTATTGTTATTTAACTATAACACATCGTAAATATATCTAAAGGTGAAAATTGTAGGACTCTGGAGCTCGCTAATAAATAATTATAATAAAGCATATAGCGGAACACAAAGGGTACTAAAAGGGTCACGTGATTCTGTTGAACAATTTAATAGCATGCTGCAATAAATTCTGCTTTATAGAACTATAAATCAAGGAATCAAAGGTATGAATAAAGTGAAATTTTCTCGGCGTCTTGCACGGTTGTTATAAGTCGGCCAACAATTTACTGGACGAACGAACGATCGGTAGAATTGTTTATTTTGAAACGGCAATTAATATAGACATATGTATGTAAACAAATGTTCTTAAAAGATAAGGAAAAGTCACAGTATTTAAATAATATATTGTATTAAACTGTTACACCGGGGACGTGTATATACGCCCCTTGTTATATGCTGTATTTAAGATATCACTCAACTTTAATACCTCCCTCCCCCCCCCCCCCCCCCCCCGAACAGGTAATAAGAAGGAAGAATAAGTTGTTTCGTCTTGATAGGAATTTCCAATGATGCTATGGGGAACATCTTGTGGAAATCCAGACGGAAATCCAGAATATTAAAGGTATACAAAGTAGGCTTCTCGATTTCCATTCTACTATTTATGGAGCACCCATCGGTTGACTGGCTAATAATGATTAGAAGTTTACCTGGTAAGACTGGTTAGAGCAGCAGAAAGGCTATAAATAGTACGAAATTAGGAAAGGTTTTTAAATAGAGTCATAATCCGTAATGTAGCAAATGCTGAAAGTGTTTACATAAAAAGTGGTTTTGAATTTCACCGGCCAGGTGACGGCACACACCTGGCCACTAATTGAATAAGTATCCGCCTTTATATCATTAGATAATAATGATAGTTAAATTATTTAAAATGTTTTAACTTAATTCTTTGTATACACTGTATATAGGATAACTCAAAGAGACAAATTTTACATTGTCGCCTTTTGCTTGTTTGCCTTCCCGTCAAAGCGAAGAGCTAAATTATACCTTTCAGGAGCGACAAACACAAAACGATTTTTTTTAATTTATTTTTAAATTGAAATAACAGTTCTTCGTTTGCTTTTTCTCGCAGAATGTTAATTGTAAATTAATTTCAATTCAACATTTGCGGTGATAAAACGCCATTAAAGATAAAATCTTGTTAAGATGTTTGGTAGAATGACGTGATACGACATTGAGTTTTCAATTTGGTTGGCCTTATGTTTAGCTTTTGAATATTATTTCTTGTCTTTCTTTTATTCATACCTCTCATGTTAATTATGTCGTGTTTAAACCTCATATTTTATAAGTAATGATCAAATATCAAACGCATTCGGAACATGCCCTCATTTTGTCATACACGTCATAAAACAGCTCAACAGCGGAGAACAATATAACTTTTACTTCTTAATTTTAATTTGATTTATTACAGCTGCTCTCATTGAAAGACAAGATTGTATGGAAAAACTACTTTTTATCCTGCCTTGTTAAATATTTCCTGTTATTCTACCCCAAAACTTCCTGTCGGTTAGCAGGAACTAATGTAAAAAAAAAATGATGAAATAAGCAATGGCCTAGCTATTGTTCAGAATAGCTCTTATTTTTATCAAATTATGACTGGAAAATTTTCATTTCTGTCTAGAATATTGACATGAGAGATTTTCCTTGGAAAAGAATAAGAATATATGTTATGCTTCTTAGTGAATGATAGTCATTTTTCATTATTGAAGTATATATTACCAATCGTAGATAACATCAATTATTTAACCATTTTGAAATATTTTTGAAATTCTTCGTCCAAAATTAATCATGTAAACTGTATGCATTCATTAAACGAAAAGTTCGTGCCATTGATGTACCAACTTGGAATAAAAAAAATACACTTTTTTTGGTCACACAAATATACCCCGGAGGGCCCCTTTGGGAATTCCAAGGGGATTTACTATGATATTCCGCGTTCTAAATATTCACACCGTAAACAGATAAACAAACCGATAACAATGCCACTTATATAACATAAACACTTCACTGAACCTTGTAATAATTGTATTACACAATTTTTGTCATATAATGAGATGTTTTGTGTAGTAAAATAAACAAAAGCAGGGGAAACATTGCAATATATGTCGTCACGTGATCAAATTTTGAATTCAAACCTTTAAGTGTTTTATACGTAGGATTATCTGATAACACAATTCTTAATAGGAGAAAACAGCTTACGTAAATATCGGAAATTACGCACATCCCACAAAAATACAAAGGGGCATGTGTTCTTCAAACAAATAGCAAAGTTAAAGGAAATGAAACAAGATAATGAAAAAGGGCGAAGTTTATCAGTTTAATCAAGGATACTCCTCGATTATATTACTAGAAACTTCGAATTGTCTGGATTTTTTTTTCTTCTTCTTTTTTCTTTGAGTATCAAAGCCAAATACCTAAAAATGCTCGAATTATTCAATAAACGTGTTCAAGAAAAGGAAACGGGGCACACAAAAAAAAAATGTCGAATGAGAATCATGAAAAAATGAAAATCGTTCAGAAACTTCTTTTAACAGACATTCTTTGTTTTAATAGTTGGAACATGTTTGATTTTTCCCCACTTCATAACAAAAATTCATACAATCAGGTAACATGACAAATATTCAGGCACAAATGAAGATTAATTTTGCTTTTCTTGTTTGACTCTCAACGAAATAGTAAATAGTTGAGTATACCCAAATGTTCATGCACGAGTGACAAAAAGGCATTTTTCAAACTTGATATATTCTATCCGCCATTTTTTGGGAAAATTAAAGTAGAATGTATCTAACAATAGAGTACCTCAAGGGTATATTTTATCTGGGTTCTTATTTATCAGCGTTTTAAAACAACATAAAGTAGGAAAACTGCTGAATCCAATTTTGTCTCCAAGCTTTCAAATATTGTGTAAGTTCTAAAATTTTCATAATATTTTTATGTAATAATTCAACCTGAAATGTAAGGTTATTCCTTGTAAATAAATTTTTCCATTTTGTCAACGTTTCACACATGTTTTAGAGCGTTTTCCCCTATAAAACATGATTTTTCCAAAATATTTTGAAATGCGTCTTCTTAGGATTTAACAAAAGACACAAAAGGCAATGGCACCTCTCAAAACAATTTGAGAGTTGGATACAGAAGAACAAAATTATACTTCATTAAGTAATTTATACTACACTAAGTATGTTATACTACGCCATACAGCTGTTTCGTTCTTCTAGGACTTGTCAGTGATGTTAAGGGTGAAAATGTTGATGATGGGACGCGACCAACAGTAAATCGAAACAGATCAAATAAATAACAAAATCGCAATGGGAATGTGTAAAAGAGCCATATTTCAATAAAAGAAAATGTTATTTTCAAAACATTTCATAATTTTCAGTATAGCATTTCCTAAGAACATTAAGTACATATGCATATATATGAACCGTGTCACTATTTGAAATAGCCTTCAATTTAAAAATGATGTACATCATGAAAAACGAAAATAAATTTGCCTTAAATAGACATTTTCAAATATATTCTTGGTTAAAGATTGAAAATGAAAGGTGCAAGATTTTAACAAGTGCACTAGGTGACATCACAGCTACATAGGGTTTTTACATGAAAAATAAAATTTGAAACGAAATGCATTTTGCAGCATGTTCTGATTACGAAGGCCCAGAATTATAGTCTACTCCATAAACAAAAGGGGAACGGAAAACATGTACGCCCATCAAACGACAAAATGTAATGCCTTTTGGGGTCAGAATGCATTTAAATACGGAAATGAAGCACAATTGCCGAATAAAGATTCTATTTAAGAAAGAACAACTATGTGGCATTGTTGAAAATACTACTAATTTACTCCATAGAAGTCGATTGAAAACCAAGAAGGAGATCGCATGACAAATTAAAATACGTTAAACAAGTGTATGAGTACAAACATGACGAGATGAAATGAAACATTTTGGAAAAGATAATTTCATGTTGAGGTAACTTGTTCCTTATCCAGAATTAAAATGTACAATATTTTTATTTTAAACTAGTAAAAATATGTTATTACACTATTTTACAGTGATGTGAGTTCAGAAACAGTATTTCTACCACAATACCCCGTGTTATTCAACTCTCAGACCATCAGTTAATCATTACAGCTGTTGATTAACAATCTGTTTATACCACACGTGGTATAAACTCTGTACGCATTTCGATTGGCTAACACGGTGAACTTTGACCCAAGCTGCAATTGTTATTGACGTCATCAATAATCTAATGACGTCACATCATCGGGTCCCGGACGTCACCGGTACACTTTATTTGCATACGCGAAATTATACTTGGCCACGTTTCCCTTTGATTCAAGCCGATATTATTGTGGTAGAAACAGGTCACACGACTCGAAATTGTTGGATATGGAATTTATTTCACACTCGTAAGTTATTTTTTAAAAGTTGCAAAAAACACTCGCTAAAGCTCGTGTTTTTTGTAACTTTTAAAAAATAACTTACTCGTGTGAAATAAATTCCATATCCAACAACCACTCATTGTGTAACCTCTATTTCTACCACAATACCCTGTGTTATTCAACTCTCAGACCATCAGTTAATCATTACAGCCGTTGATTAACAATCTGTTTATACCACACGTGGTATAAACTCTGTACGCATTTCGATTGGCTAACACGGTGAACTTTGACCCAAGCTGCAATTGTTATTGACGTCATCAATAATCTAATAACGTCACATCACCGGGTCCCGGACGTCACCGGTACACTTTATTTGCATACGCGAAATTATACTTGGCCACGTTTCCCTTTGATTCAAGCCGATATTATTGTGGTAGAAACAGGTCACACGACTCGAAATTGATGGATATGAAATTTATTTCACACTCGTAAGTTATCTTTTAAAAGTTGCAAAAAACACTCGCTAAAGCTCGTGTCTTTTGTAACTTTTAAAAAATAACTTACTCGTGTGAAATAAATTCCATATCCAACAATCACTCGTTGTGTAACCTCTATATACACATTGTATATCATTTAGTGTCGTATGTATCATAAACTTTAACTTTTATTACAGCAATTACATCAAATAACACACCATGAGGATAACAACAATACGTATAAAAACTGGATGTAGGTCGTGTAAATAAATGGTATATAGATAGAGTCAGGTTCTCGATACAATAACAGCAGATTCAGAAGCACAGAGCTAATTAATGTTTTAGATATTCATATTTGTTTTAAATATTCATATTTGTTTTAAATATTCATAATTGTTTTAAATATTTATAATTGTTTTAAATATTCATTTTTGTTTTCGATATTCATATTTATTTTAAATATTCATATTTGTTTTAAATATTCATATTTGTTTTAAATATTCATATATTTGTTTTAAATATTCATATGTTTTGAATAGCGCATATTTGAGAGCGTAAGTGAATTCTGCTTCATTGAAATAAATGCTGACTCAAAAATAGGTAAACATATATGCATGCTAAAACAAGAAGAAAATACGAACATGCGTACGAAACCATAATTCGGATTCAAAATCGATATAACGAAGGAGAAACCATAAATATCGACCTTCATGCAGACTATTGAAACACTACCAGAAGAATTTAATGATCTGCTCCGGAAGAGTAAGCGTCTTCAACGATAACATCCGCCTTATAGTCTTATCCAGGTAATGCCATGTCCTTTATATGAAAATTGGAGTGGTTACAACAGAACCACTAAATATATTAACGAGAGTGGAGCGCTTGTCTATATCTCTCAGGGAAATAGAATACTTCCTAAATTAGAAACTGTCTTCCTCAACTTACAACTCATAAAATTCTAAACAGAACACTTGGTGTGGTTGCAAGGAGAATCGTGTAATGTGGCAAATATATTGGAAAATACCGGAATATAATGAGTTGTCGTGAGCTCATTAGGTATGCTACTCCACTCTCTGGTCGCTCCAAAGCAGGAAGGCTTTATTTTCTATCAAAACACAGTTAAAAACTACATCAGTTAATTCTTGGATGTTTCTAAGTAATAAAAAATTACACATTCAATAACCTCTTTTGTCCTTTATTCTGTACGCCTTATAAGTGAAAAGATATATAACTTGCATTTCCATTGTTTAAGACAGTACAATATCATTTATGATGCAGCTTTATCTGCAACTATCACTAGAATGAAACCTGTAATGTAATCCTAACGCCTCCTTCCCAAGATCTGTTATACCCTAACCTAATGTAACCTATAATGTAATCCTAACGCCTCCTTCCCAAGATCTGTTATACCCTAACCTAATGTAACCTATAATGTAATCCTAACGCCTCCTTCCCAAGATCTGTTATACCCTAACCTAATGTAACCTACCCCTCTCTTTCCTCCCCAGATATTTTATATTACTACTATACGAAATATATTTTTCACTACGTCATGTAGGATTTAAATGGTTGTGGCGAGGATTGTAGACTTATGTTGGGTATTTCCATGCTAAACCAATGAAATAAGCAAACAAAATGATGCATCATATTATCATATTTTCTAACCCCCCCCCCCCCCCCCCCCCACCCCCCACCCCCCCACCCCCAAAAAAATAAAATTGAAACAAAGCAAAAAAAAGAAACAAAAACAAACTGACAACAAAAAACAAGACAAAAAGTAAGAAGAAAATTTACAGTCGATTTCGAAATAACCGTTTTTTCCGTAGAACCGAGATACTCTACAGGGCTATGTTAAAACTACAGCTAAACAATTGACTGTATTTATTTATTGGTTGGTAATACATTTCGCTATACTGAGACTTCATTGACGTGCATAGAGGATATGTGTCACGTTTATTGCTTATGTCTGAATTTGTGTTGCCGATTTTATGTCTGATATATAATAATGGATACAAATGACATCAGTTAAATATCATGAAGATGGATATCAAACCTTGAATTTAGTGGTAAATGATGCAAAGTATGATCCCGGAGGCCCTTCGTCAACAAAAACCATGACCAGTATTTTTATGTCTTATACCACACAGAAGTCCTACTTCGAAGGCATTGTCCTCAGTGCAAAAGTAATTCTACATTATTTTCATATGATATCTTAGAAATAAAATCTATTGACAATATCGGGTATGGATATATCAAGGCTATAAACAAACAACAACAACCAAGCAAGCATATATACTAAAAAAATGACCTGTCATGTCGGAGGTCCGCACGTGCAAACAATTTTGATACCTAACACTAAATATTATAATGTGTGCCACAAAAAAAGCTTACAAGTGGACAGAAAAAACGCACATGACCTGTTTTTGATTTGACCAATTGAATGTCCATCAGATCATCATGTTTTGACATCTATAATTGAATAAGTTTAACAATGGACAAGATTGGTAAAATGTGCCACTTGGTACAATTCTATACCCCTACATAATTACAGTCCATTCAATATCTATTTTAACTCGAAATCAGGTAAATATTATGTTTAAAATATTGGTCAAGGGAATTTAAAGGCAAATTTCAAATAACAAATTAAAAGTTCTATTGTCAGGAAAAAGTATGATATTTATATAAGTGTCTTGACACTAGTTTCTGATTTCTTTTTGTATAATTTATATGATGTATATATATCGTTAAATTATTAAATAAAATACAGTTTAAAACAAAAAGTATGCTATTAAGGTCTAGAAAGATTGTGATCAAAATGTTTTTGACAAAATTTCATTAAAAAAATCAGGATAATTTAGAAGGTAAATGGTACTTTGCATGTATTTTCGATCTGAGGCATTTCCCTGTTGGCTATAGACTGATGGGTTTACATTACAGAATTGTTTGAGCTCATTGTCCGTTGGAAAAAATATCTGAGGACATTTGCAGGTGTTTTGTGAAAAAACAAAACTAATCAAAAAAGGAGAGGACATCCTTCACAAAAATCTCCAGACAAAAACTGTCATCGTATTCTATAACCAATTCGTTAAGTTCACAGACATCGCCATATACATGTATTTCAGTATAAAGTGGGAAATCATACATCTAGCTCCTCCTGTTTATGAAATGCAGTTCTACTGCAAATATTATTTTCATTGTTGTAAATACTATTAGTACCCTATAACAGTATCAAAAAATCGCTAATAGATTATTTTCCCATAACCAATTATATGCATTATTTAAGTACTGAACCTTGAACTTATCAATTATAAGATTTCGGTGTTGTTGTTGTTGTTTTTTTATTTTTATCTCGAAGAGATTTTAAACTTTTTTCTTCTGATAACATATAGACATAATTAGTTTATGCATATCCGTCATTTTGATGTAAAGATACAATATTAAATTTCCTGGATTTTGAAGAGGTTGTAACATATTCGTCAGTTTAATTGTCTACTATTCTACGATTTAAACATGTTTGTGCCGATTCGATATTATCTATGGAGTTATAAAAAAAAATATATTTCATAAACATGTAAATTGAACAATAATAAAATGATCATTAACAGATTAAAACATATGAATCCTAATTAAGTAATTAATAATTAGTATACAGATATACAAAGTATAACTAATTAAAATAGGTAGGACTATTGTCCATATATATATATAAAGTATAACTAATTAAAATAGGTAGGACTATTTTTTCATATATATACAAAGTATAACTAATTATGATAGGTAGGACCATTGTCCATATATATATATATATAAAGTATAAATAATATACAAAGTATAAATAATAATAATAGGTTGGACCATTGCCATATATATACTGTATACAAAGTATACCTAATTATAATAGATATGGCTATTGCCCATATATATATATATACATGTACAAAGTATGAATAATTATGATAGGTATACATAAGTATACAACAGGTTTACACATACAAACTGTGATATTTCAAAGACAACAATATACAATGCCCATGCGCCTTCAGAACACAATTAAATAGCACAGTGTTATGAAAGTTTTTCTTATGTAAAAGATACATGTACCATTTGAAATCATAATTGGGTCGTTAGTATTGGGTTGCATGGTATTCACAAGACGTCTGCGCTCGAAAGGTAAAAACTGGAAAAAAACCAGCGGTGAAATCTGGATGAAATTCAGAGGCCCTCAACTGAACCGTGTCCGATAAAATCATGTCTACCAGGTACGTGTGTGTGTTTGTATATACACAGTATCGAACGTCAATACCCTTGAGGAGCCCCAGGGGAATATCTTGTTGGGGAATACCCATTCAAAATACCGAAATACGTTTTACTTTAATCTTCCTTCATTCTCAACTTTCTTGTCTGTATACAGATGCATTGGGAGTATATATATTTGTTATTCTGTGACTAAAACCAACAAGTAAAAACGTAAGTATATCTTGGTATCTGATATTGAATATAGTCCACTGTTATGACAGTGCAGACAGCAGAATGGCACTACATGTATACAATTTTTGTACTTTCATATTCACTGCAATTCACTGGGGCATTTATAAGTCTGCATTTTAATAGCATCTTTACAGACATCACAATTTGATACAGCAAATCAACTTAATATCTAATTAACTTAATGTTTAATTTATAGCAAATCTACTTCAAATATTAGTCCCGAAAACCGATGCATCTTCAATAATGTAAACAGAAATATGTAAATGATGACGTAGACAAATATAACGATCTAGCATATGTTCCTGATATCTACTGACATATCTCCGCAATATTTAAATTTATATTAATTAATTCTTTCCTACCATATTTAATTCATTTAAATTAATAAACTGTAAAATTACGAGATATAGATATTTTTTATGAAATATATGTATATATTAAGATGTATACCTTAACTGGAGCAGACGTATATCTTCAAAATGATGCTTTAAGATATTCGATTCATAATCATTTAAAGATCTTTCCTATAACATTGATATATAGATATCGCTAAATTATCTAAAGACGTGTTAAATTTTTATTTAGGCATAGTATTTCTTTTATAGATGTCTCTATTTTGTTTAATTCGTTTAAATGCATATCTACTTGAACACAATGATTTTTTTTTTAATTTGTGAGTCGCAGTATTAAAGACATCTCTAAGACATCAAGTTTAGAATCTAATACATTTTACTCGCTTCTTCCCGAGCGGAAGTGGGGGAAGAATATGTCTGTTGTATCTTGCTGCATGTCGTAAGAAGCGACTAACTGTGGGGCCCCCTACAGGGTCGGCGTTGGTTTCTGATTTGTCTTCTGTTCACGAGACATTGGGGAGCCCAATACAGTGTCCCGCGCTGTACCCCACTGCATTTTGATTGCAGAAGGAGACTAAAAGTACCCCATCCCCCTGAAGAATCAGGGATTTTCCTTCAGTGTCTTCTATAAAGGGCATTGAAGGGACCAAATTTAGATCTTCTCCTGTCTTTGCAATACTTGGGATCTTAAATCTTCCCTTTCTTTCCTCACTGCTCTGTTTCTCTGCTTTGTTTTTCTCTATAGGTGTCTCCTTGACACCCGTCATCATATGACCTTGACTGTTACGAGGGCGTTAACCCCCTTAAACAAACAAAAACAAATTCACTCGCTTCTAGATAATACTCACAACTGATAATAGTTAAGTTTGCATGTTAAACCTAGACTTTAGCGGTGATTAGCCCGAGTTTTTTTCTGAAGCCTGACACCATGTTTGGTGTCAACCGGCCAGTGGAGTTTCGGGCTATACTAATCGGTTATACCTCCGTGAAGTTGATTACTTATTCCTTATTCCTTATTCCATTACTTATTCGTTTACTCTTTACTAATAAACACTTTAAATGGTTCAAATCTAATTATTAAGCAATCCCATCATCCAGTCGACCATTTCATTCCTTATCCATACCTAGTTTCTTCTTCAATTCCTTCATTACTTATTCGAATTTCTCATTACTTATTCGATTCCTTCATTACTTATTCGATTTCTCTTCAATAATGAACACTTAAAATGGTTCAAAACTCATCATTACGCATTCCCATCATTCAGTCGACCATTTCATTCCTTATCCATACCTAGTTTCTTCTTCAAGAGAGAGAATCGAATAAGGAATGGGGGAATTGGACAAGTAATAATGTATGGATTAGGAATGGAATGGTGGAATGTGTATTGGGAATGCCTATTAATTAGTTTTGAACCATCTTAAGTGTTAATTAGTAAAGAGAAATCGAATAAGTAATGGAATAAGGAATAAGGAATAAGTAATCAACTTCACAGAGGTATCGGTTATCTACCTATAAGTTTATATACAGCTCAAATACGGCAATCCGTGACTTTAAGTAATAAATATAACTGTCTGTTTACATTGTATTAGTGCTACGTACTTGTTCATTCTCTTAATCATAATGGCGAGCTTTATATTTTTATGCCCCGTGCATCCTGTTACAATATTGTGTATCTATATGTTATGATGAATGGTTCTGATAGATTTAGTATATCGTGTGGGCATACATACAGTTTTAGCGAGTTTCACAAATCTCTTATGGTTAGAAACTTAATCAGAATGATTTTAACACACATTTTTCCTTCATAAAGTTCAAATACTGCAATAAATTTATAATGACAATTGTACC
Organism: Pecten maximus; assembly: GCF_902652985.1. Classification (NCBI taxonomy): domain Eukaryota; kingdom Metazoa; phylum Mollusca; class Bivalvia; order Pectinida; family Pectinidae; genus Pecten; species Pecten maximus. The sequence continues at coordinate 46,719,770 of NC_047016.1, forward strand.
TATAATGACGTCATCTAATCATAATTTTATGTTACGACAGAGCATACATGTAACTAGAACATACATGTTCTTAGCGTTTATGGTCAACAATAAGCTACGGAGCTGCTTTTTGGGGTGCTATTTTTTCCTAGGTGTCGGTAAATATACATCTAACGTCACAGTGGCTGGCGAGCTAGCCTAATGGATGAGTTTAGTGTCCCACTGGATAGTGAAGTGTCCCACTGGTGAGTGTAGTCTCCCATTGGTGAGTATTGTGTCCCATTGGTGGGTGTAGTGTCCCATTGGATAGTGAAGTGTCCCATTGGTGAGAGTAGTGTCCCATTGGTGAGTGTAGTGTCCAATTGGTGAGTGTAGTGTCCAATTGGTGAGTATAGTGTCCCATTGGTGAGTATTGTGTCCCATTGGTGAGTGTAGTGTCCAATTGGTGAGTATAGTGTCCCATTGGTGAGTGTAGTGTCCCATTGGTGTGTGTAGTGTCCCATTAGTGAGTATAGTGTCCCATTGGTGAGTGTAGTGTCCCATTGGTTGTGTGTAGTGTCCCATTGGTGAGTGTAGTGTCCCATTGGTGAGTGTAGTGTCCAATTGGTGACTGTAGTGTCCAATTGGTGAGTGTAGTGTCCAATTGGTGAGTATAGTGTCCCATTGGTGAGTGTAGTGTCCCATTGGTTGTGTGTAGTGTCCCATTAGTGAGTGTAGTGTCCCATTGGTGAGAGTAGTGTCCCATTGGTGAGTGTAGTGTCCCATTGGTTGTGTGTAATGTCCCATTGGTGAGTGTAGTGTCCCATTGGTGAGTGTAGTGTCCCATTGGTGAGTGTAGTGTCCCATTGGTGAGTGTAATGTCCCATTGGTGAGTGTAGTGTCCCATTGGTGAGTGTAGTGTCATTGGTGAGTGTAGTGTCATATTGTTTGTGTGTAGTGTCCCATTGGTGAGTGTAGTGTCCCATTGGTGAGAGTAGTGTCCCATTGGTGAGTGTAGTGTCCCATTGGTGAGTGTAGTGTCCCATTGGTGAGTGTGGTGTCCCATTAGTGAAAGTAGTGTCCCATTGGTGAGTGTAGTGTCCAATTGGTGAGTGTAGTGTCCAATTGGTGAGTGTAGTGTCCAATTGGTGAGTGTAGTGTCCCATTAGTGAGTGTAGTGTCCCATTGGTGAGTGTAGTGTCCCATTGGTGAGAGTAGTGTCCCATTGGTTGTGTGTAGTGTCCCATTAGTGAGTGTAGTGTCCCATTGGTGAGTGTAGTGTCCCATTGGTGAGAGTAGTGTCCCATTGGTTGTGTGTAGTGTCCCATTGGTGAGTGTAGTGTCCCATTGGTGAGAGTAGTGTCCCATTGGTGAGTGTAGTGTCCCATTGGTTGTGTGTAGTGTCCCATTGGTGATTGTAGTGTCCCATTGGTGAGAGTAGTGTCCCATTGGTTGTGTGTAGTGTCCCATTGGTGACTGTAATGTCCCATTGGTGAGTGTAATGTCCCATTGGTTGTGTGTAGTGTCCCATTGGTGAGTGTAGTGTCCCATTGGTGAGAGTAGTGTCCCATTGGTGAGTGTAGTGTCCCATTGGTGAGTGTAGTGTCCCATTGGTGAGTGTAGTGTCCCATTGGTGAGTGTAGTGTCCCATTGGTGAGTGTAGTGTCCCATTGGTTGTGTGTAGTGTCCCATTGGTGACTGTAATGTCCCATTGGTGAGTGTAATGTCCCATTGGTTGTGTGTAGTGTCCCATTGGTGAGTGTAGTGTCCCATTGGTGAGTGTAGTGTCCCATTGGTGAGTGTAGTGTCCCATTGGTGAGTGTAGTGTCCCTATTGGTGAGTGTAGTGTCCCATTGGTGAGTGTAGTGTCCCATTGGTGAGTGTAGTGTCCCATTGGTGAGTGTAGTGTCCCATTGGTGAGTGTAGTGTCCCATTGGTGAGTGTAGTGTCCCATTGGTTGTGTGTAATGAAAGTAACGCCGAAATTTACAGAAAAAAATGACGTTTCGTACACAAATACCGTTTGCCTTTGCGGTAATTAGTGATACATCGGGTCGAATTAAGAATGTTTATGATTTAATACCCGAAGCACTTTGGTTACCGTTGAGAGTAAAACTGCCGTATTAATTTAAAGATTATAGCTTTTACTACTTGGAGAAAATGCACATTTTCCCAATAAGTTTCATTTTAGTGACATGCACTTTATTCAAACGAAGTAATGTCCCTTTAACTGACAGCTGTCACTAAAATATTTCATTATTTACATGTGTTGCATTTAATATTCAAATACAAGCATGGATATTATACGGATAAAAGGCCGTGTTTTTCGGCGGTACCGCCTTTGGCGAGCCATGATTGTAAAAATTGGCACATCCATGGTACAGAGAAAGCCCATCTCCTTAACCTGATTGACATTCTTGGCATCAGAATATTCAAAGAACTGTGCTTTTGGAAATTGATTAGTGACGTAATGAGCATAAAGAGAATTGGCTAGTTACCCATGATCAACCCACGAGCACTTCGTGGGACGGGAGAAAACACACTCCGGACATACAGTTAAGTTAAAAGATTTATTTGTTTTTAAATAATATATCTTAAAGTGACCCACCCAAGGCCACATCGTAGAGCCCTCGTTAAATTTCGATGTGGAGTCGCTCCTTTAAGCTTGGAAACTGGCAGATATGAACATTTCGCCTTGGATGAAAGTTTTTTTGTTTTTTTTTCTTCTGGTGATGAGATCAAGAATGAGGTACATGTAGTGATAGGATGTCCAATTTATGAGGAAAAATTGTGACGCTAATTTTTATCAGTTTAGCAACGCTCAGAAGCTGCATTATGTTCGTTCAGACAGACACTGTAAAATTCTGTGCCAAAGCCGTGTGAGTTTTCAAATTGCCTAAGAAATTTAATGTACCACTTAATTGTTTTACTTTCTGGAGACTGATATTTTTAATCTGGTGTAAAGTTTTTATTGAAGCTACATAACATATTTTCCCCTCTATTTGAAATCTCTTCAGTCTCTCATAACTCTTTTAGAGTGGCTTTTGTGATGAAATTTTCTGTGATTTCTCATTGGCATGTGTATGTTTTAATGTAATTACGTAAGGTGATACTTCAATAAAACATCTGCATATGGCACCGTAAGTTATCATCCTAACTCCTCAGAAAGCTCAGTCGATTAGAGTGACCTCTGCTATATTGTTCAATGAGGTAGTCACCAACTACTACAAGGAGACCCCGCCTCTAATGACCCTGGCTATTCACGGGGCGATAAACCCAGCAAACCAAACAAGCAAACCTTTAAAAACAATTAGTGTTTCTATAACGGTATATATGCCTCGTTATTTCCATCATATAAACACACCAGACATGTGGCATTTGTCAGACAATAAATGCCATTACTCGCGTGATAGATATTATATCATAGTCATAACAACCATGGAGACGAAACTGATTAAAATGTCTGTTCCATCTTTTAATATCGATAATGAATAAATTGTTTTAGTTTTAATTAAATTAAAATATTCATAAAAAACGTGAGTCAGGAGTTGAACTGCAATGCATGTATGTCTTGTGGGCTATTTATACTCGTATGCAAGCGAGCTTTATGATGCTAGCTTCAGATACACACATATTGTTAAGAGTAAACTATGAAGATTGTCTGCAAAGCTGTGTTATTCATATTGACTATAAATGCCATACCGAGACAATTAAATGTTGAAATAGTGTCAGTCGTACCTTTGTATGGAGAGGCGTACATACAAGGAGCAAATACCATTGATGTTTCACAAAACACGAATAATCATGAATCTTAATTATATAAAAGCATTGATAAATGTTTCATGAAAATATCACAGAAGTCATAATAATTTTGGAAAACCTTATATTATCATAAAATATGCATTAAGAAATAAATCACCTTATTAAAGGGACTAAATGGTTAGATTCTCACTTAGATCATATATAAAAAAGGGTATAAGATTTAAAATTATGTAAAAAGTTATGCACTTTATGTAAATTATAAATTTTAAGTGTCTATAACAATTTGTTTAAGCATAATGAAAAAAAAATATATTACGCTTCAGCAACTAGATTATCTATTTCATATTTTCATTGTTCGTTGACATATGTAAACAAATACTTACGCGCATGCGCGATGCGGAAAAATGTAAACATCATAACAAAGATGGGGAACACCCGACCTAAGTATAAAGTAAACTAACGACAATTCACACGGGGGTTATAACAAATAGTTGAACATGGCAATAAAAGCGTAAATGCTGACGATCATTAAATTTTGAAATTAGCAGTCTAGATAAATTTCGTTTGTTCTCAATAACAATGTAGCGGAACGGGACTGGGCCGAACGCAGGAAACTGGATAACACGAATGGCTAGTGTGTAGTCTACAGTTCGGAGGTTCCGGGTTCGAGTCTCAGTTTCGCGTCCCGGCCTGGTCGTGGTAATTACCCTCTCCTATTACATTTGGCACACAACCTTAATACTCATATATGTGGTATTGGGCCTCAGTGTATCTTGGTGCCGAAGGGGAGAAAGCCAGATAGCTTAAGTAGTTAGAACGTCCGTCTAGAGTTCGGAAGTCCTATGTTCGAGTCCCGATCTGGTCGTTGCATATTTCCTCCTTCATGAGGTTTAAATACAAGCAAACAAAGCATTTAAAACGCATGGAAAACACATAAAATTATCAAATACAATACTGGCGATGGGGAAAAGCGAACGGGATACCTTACCTTTAAAGTATTCTGGTTATAATATAAAATATGACGAGAAATCTGCTATTGAAACGTCAGAAAACAAACCATTTTCATGTTATATAAAACAGGACCATGATTTAATCATTTAACAGCTATGGCAATGTCTGTAGAGCTGGACATATCCCCGACGTGAATCACCTTTTGGAATTCTGTGAAATAGTGAAATTATTCACACATGCGTCGACTCAAAAGAGAAGTTACATTTTGTGGTTACTTTGTTCTCATTCCTGACAGCCAGTAAATATTGTCTTACAGTATACGCATGGTATCACGATTATGTAGCCTTTACAAACTGGTTAAAATGATCGTCCAGATCGCATTTATTTAACAAACGCTTGTTAAATTGTATTTATTGTCAGTATAAATGCAACCTTGGTGACAGATAAATAGAATGGCGCGTGGTCTACTGACAATAAATACAATATAGCAAGTGTTTAATTGTTATTGAAATTGAAATTCTTATACTGCTATTGTAAATAATATCTTTTCCGAAAATAAGAATTGAAATTTGACATTGATAGTCATGGTTTGACACATATTTCCTCGTGTCTTTTGTTTCCGTGGTATCGTCTTAACTGTTCTAGGCAATATGTCCGTCAAATGACTGGCTGTTAAGGAAAGGTTACACATCCTTAAAAACAATAATTGAACGCATATGTATTAACTAATGTCGTATTGATAAGGGTAAAATGAGTGTTCGATATTTTAACTCTGCCCGATGATGTTTTGTGGACGCCATGTTGGGGCGAAGTTTTACAGGGACGTGTTCTTTATTGTTCCCGAAGCAACAAGAAAGTGTCGCCAAAAGGCATCCTGAAGATCTTTTTGTATGTCCCATTCTGTGAGTTCCGAGATTGCCCTCATTTGGTTATTGTCTGTATCTCCTGTGATGTTGTCTGTACCTCCTGTGATGTTGTCTGTCATTCTGTGATGTTGTCTGTCCCTCCTGTAATGTTGTCTATAGCTCCTGTGATGTTGTCTATAGCTCCTGTGATGTTGTCTGTACCTCCTGTGATGTTGTCTGTCACTCTGTGATGTTGTCTGTACCTCCTGTGATGTTGTCTGTATCTCCTGTGATGTTGTCTGTCCCTCCTGTGATGGTGTCTGTTCCTCCTGTCATGTTGTCTGTCCCTCCTGTGATGTTGTCTGCCCCTCCTGTGATGTTTTCTGTCCCTCCTGTGGTGTTGTCTGTCACTCTGTGATGTCGTCCGCCCTCCTGTGATGTTGTCTGTACCTCCTGTGATGTTGTCTGTTCCTCCTGTGATGTTGTCTGTACCTCATGTAGTGATGTCTGTATCTCCTGTAATGTTGTCTATAGCTCCTGTGATGTTGTCTGTACCTCCTGTGATGTTGTCTATAGCTCCTGTGATGTTGTCTGTACCTCTTGTGGTGTTGTCTGTACCTCCTGTGATGTTGTCTGTACCTCCTGTGATGTTGTCTGTTCCTCCTGTGATGTTGTCTGTACCTCCTGTGGTGTTGTCTGTCCCTCCTGTGATGTTGTCTGTACCTCCTGTGATGTTGTCTGTAACTCCTGTGATGTTTTCTGTCCCTCCTGTGATGTTTTCTGTACCTCCTGTGATGTTGTCTATACCTCCTGTGATGTTGTCTGTTCCTCCTGTGGTGTTGTCTGTATCTCCTGTGATGTTGTCTGTTCCTCCTGTGGTGTTGTCTGTATCTCCTGTGATGTTGTCTGTACCCTCCTGTGATGTTTTCTGTCCCTCCTGTGATGTTGTCTGTCCCTCCTGTGATGTTGTCTGTCCCTCTGTGATGTTGTCTGTACCTCCTGTGATGTTGTCTGTCCCTCCTGTGATGTTGTCTGTACCTCCTGTGATGTTGTCTGTACCTCCTGTGATGTTGTCTGTACCTCCTGTGATGTTGTCTGTACCTCCTGTGATGTTGTCTGTACCTCCTGTGATGTTGTCTGTACCTCCTGTGATGTTGTCTGTACCTCCTGTGATGTTGTCTGTACCTCCTGTGATGTTGTCTGTACCTCCTGTGATGTTTGTCTGTCCCTCTGTGATGTTGTCCGCCCTCCTGTGATGTTGTCTGTCCCTCCTGTGATGTTGTCTGTACCTCTGTGGTGTTGTCTGTACCTCCTGTGATGTTGTCTGTCCCTCCTGTGATGTTGTCTGTCACCTCCTGTGATGTTGTCTGTACCTCCTGTGATGTTGTCTGTCCCTCCTGTGATGTTGTCTGTCCCTCCTGTGATGTTGTCTGTACCTCCTGTGATGTTGTCTGTCCCTCCTGTGATGTTGTCTGTACCTCCGTGTGTTGCTGTACCCCCTGTGATTTTTGTCTGTCCCTCCTTGATTTTGTCGTACCCCCTTAAAAGGTCGTACCCTGTGATTTTGTCTGTCCTTTGTGAGTTTTTGTACACTGTGATGTTGTTGTACCTCCGTAATGGTCTTACCTCCTGTAATGTTGTCTCCTTGTGTTTTGTCTGTCCCTCCGGAGGGTGTGTCCCTCAAATTTTGGATGTTGTGTTTTTTCCCCCCCTGTATGTTGAAATTGTTTTTCATGTGGAGTTGTCGTACCTCCGGTGATGTTTCTTCCCCCTGTGATTTGTTTTTTTCCTGGGGTTGTGTTTTCCCCCGTGATGTTTTGTCCCTTGTGATTTTTGCGAAACCTTGTGAGTTTCTGTAACTCCTTTTGGTTTTTGAGTGTTTTGTCCCCCCGTGATTTTGTTGTACCCCCGTAAATTTGTCTCCCCCTCCTGTGTGTTTTTGCCCTCCGTGATTTTGTCTGAATCGTGAGTTGTCTTTTCCCCCTGTATTTTTGTTGTACCCCCCATTTTGTTGAGTGATGTTTTGTAACTCGGTGATGTTTCGTCCCCCCCGGATTTTGTTGTACCCCCTTGTTTTGTCTTCCTCGTGATTTTGTCTTCATCCTGTGAGTTGTCGTTCTTCCTGGATGTTGTCTTTTCTCTGTATGTTGTCTGTCCTCGGTGTGTTGTTTACCTCCTGTGAGTTTTCGTCCCCCCTGTGATGTTGCGGCCCTTGGGGTTTTTTGCCTCCGTGATTTTGTTGTCCCCCGGATGTTTTTGTTCTCTGTGGTGTTGTTGTACTCCTGTGATGTTGTCGCCCCCTTGTGGTGTTTTGTCTCGTGATTTTTGTCTTCCTCCGTGATGTTGTCTGTCCCTCCTGTGATGTTGTCCGCCCTCGTGATGTTTTGTACCCCTGTGATTTTGTTGTACCCCTGTGGGTTGTTGGCCCTGTGAGGTTTTTTCCTGGGGGTTTTGTCGTACTCTTGTGGCTTCCTGTGATGTTGTCTGTACCTCCTGGATGTTTGTCTGTACTCCTGTGATGTTGTCTGTACCTCCTGTGATGTTGTCTGTACCTCCTGTGATGTTGTCTGTAACTCCTGTGATGTTGTCTGTCCCTCCTGTGATGTTGTCTGTCACTCTGTGATGTTGTCTGTAACTCCTGTGATGTTGTCTGTCCCTCCTGTGATGTTGTCTGTACCTCTGTGATGTTGTCTGTACCTCCTGTGATGTTGTCTGTATCTCCTGTGATGTTGTCTGTACCTCCTGTGATGTTGTCTGTCCCTCCTGTGATGTTGTCTGTAACTCCTGTGATGTTGTCTGTTCCTCCTGTGATGTTGTCTGTCCCTCCTGTGATGTTGTCTGTCCCTCCTGTGATGTTGTCCGCCCTCCGGTGGTGTTGTCTGTACCTCCTGTGATGTTGTCTGTCCCTCCTGTGATGTTGTCCGCCCTCCTGTGGTGTTGTCTGTATCTCCTGTGATGTTGTCTGTCCTCCTGTCCTGTGATGTTGTCTGTCCTCCTGTGATGTTGTCTGTCACTCTGTGATGTTGTCTGTCCCTCTGTGGTGTTGTCTGTACCTCCTGTGATGTTGTCTGTACCTCCTGTGATGTTGTCTGTACCTCTTGTGATGTTGTCTGTACCTCCTGTGATGTTGTCTGTACCTCCTGTGATGTTGTCTGTACCTCCTGTGATGTTGTCTGTCCCTCCTGTGATGTTGTCTGTACCTCCTGTGATGTTGTCTGTACCTCCTGTGATGTTGTCTGTCACCTCCTGTGGTGTTGTCTGTTCCTCCTGTGATGTTGTCTGTACCTCCTGTGATGTTGTCTGTACCTCCGGTGGTGTTGTCTGTTCCTCCTGTGATGTTGTCTGTCCCTCCTGTGATGTTGTCTGTACCTCCTGTGGTGTTGTCTGTACCTCCTGTGATGTTGTCCGCCCTCCTGTGATGTTGTCTGTACCTCCTGTGATGTTGTCTGTACCTCCTGTGATGTTGTCTGTACCTCCCGTGATGTTTTCTGTCCCTCCTGTGATGTTGTCTGTACCTCCTGTGATGTTTTCTGTAACTCCTGTGATGTTGTCTGTCCCTCCCGTGATGTTGTCTGTACCTCCTGTGATGTTGTCTGTGCCCCTGTGATGTTGTCTGTCCCTCCTGTGATGTTGTCTGTATCTCCTGTGATGTTGTCTGTATCTCCTGTAATGTTGTCTGTCCCCTAATGTGATGTTTTTCTGTACCTCTGTGATGTTTTTCTTTCCTCTCCTGTGATGTTTCTGTACCTCTTGTGGTGTTGTCGACCTCCTGTGATGTTGTCTGTACCTCCTTGTGAATGTTGTCCTGTACCTCCTGTAGATGTGTGTCTGTAGCCTCTTGTGGATGTTGTCTGTCACCTCTTGTAGGTGTTGTCTGTACCGTCTGGTGATGTTGTCTGTACCTCCTGTGATGTTGTCTGTACCTCCTGTGAATGTTTCTGTACCGCCTCTTGTGGTGTTGTCTGTAACTCCTGTGATGTTGTCTGTACCTCCTGTGATGTTGTCTGTACCTCCTGTGATGTTGTCTGTACCTCCTGTGATGTTGTCTGTACCTCCTGTGATGTTGTCTGTACCTCCTGTGATGTTGTCTGTACCTCCTGTGATGTTGTCTGTATCTCCTGTGATGTTGTCTGTAACTCTGTGATGTTGTCTGTACCTCTTGTGGTGTTGTCTGTACCTCCCGTGATGTTGTCTGTACCTCCTGTGATGTTGTCTGTCCCTCCTGTGATGTTGTCTGTACCTCTTGCGGTGTTGTCTGCCCCTCCTGTGATGTTGTCTGTACCTCCTTTGATGTTGTCTGTTCCTCCTGTGATGTTGTCTGTATCTCCTGTGATGTTGTCTGTTCCTCCTGTGATGTTGTTTGTCCCTCCTAGGTAGATCAAGCTGTTTTAATCGTCTAGCCCTTATCCACTCGCTCTTGCGCATGTTACATAGACGCTGAGGTCAGTTGATTTTGTGTATTTAACCAATTGACTTCAACGTCTGCATCTGTTCTCTGGAACTGGTTAATAATGCAATATCGTCTGCATGTTCAATGTCTACTTTTTTGAAGTCATGTTTCAGTGTATTCCCGTGGCGCTGTCGACTGGTGTTCTAATCATATTAATAACTAGGAGGTATATATATATATAGACATCCCTGTGTTATCCGAACTGACCTCAAACCATTCCGTATGGGGTCACTTTCCCGACCACGTGGGTTTTCAGGGTACTCCGGTTTCCTCCAACAGTAACACCCCTTGCACGCTTCCATCCGGGCAAGCAAGTATGATTAATATAAGTTTTGTGTTTCGCAATTGTTGTAAAATGAATAAAAAAGGAACTACGTGTATTAATTGTGGTATTTCTTCTAAAACTCGATTAATAGAATAAGATCTGCCGAGGTTAAGACAACAAGAATATCAACCTGAGGGTTGGAGATTTCTCTGACACTCCCTCGGGGTAGAAGACGATTATCATTCTGCCCTACCCCAGGGGTTGATAGAAAAGGGAGGTAAAACATGATAAAAATCTGTAAAAACGATGGGAGAAATTTTGATATGGAAAGCGAATTTGTCAATTATTCGTTGGTCTAGTATTTTAATCAACTTTTATGATATATCGCCGTGTGTATACAAGTGAGAATAAAAGAAAAAGGTAACGGACAGGAGTAGATTTTACTTGGGGAAGAACATTTAAAAAAAAAAAAAATGTTCACTACTGGAGCATAGGCGAAGACAACTTTTAATGCCTATTTTTTTTCTCGATCAATCGATCACATCTATATTATCATTTTAGATAAGCATGAGTCATTGTGTCCTATAAACCCCAAAACTAAGACTCACGTGGTTATGTGATTTCGTAAAGGGACAATGTGGAATGTTATCAATTTCAAAAATTATATATACATGTACATTGTACACGTGTACATGTTTGAGTGATAAATGAAATGAGAGTTATGTTTTAACAATTTAAATTGGACAAAATGGTTATGATATAATTCATGTATTATCATTTTCTTTGTCCAATTTGATTAATTCAATGATAATGTCGTCATAATGAGATAAGTGACGTCAGAATATATTGATAGTACTAACATAAGCATGTTCAAGACTATATATATATATATATATATTTGTTACCGCGCGCAGTACCTAGTGGTGTGGTGTAAGGGAGATAACTCGACCGTGTTTTTTTATTATCCAAAAGGGAATATCCCATATTTCTATAAATAGAAAGAAATAGTTGGGGAACGCCATTTGCAAATATATTTGAGAAACACACCTACAAATGCGTCATGTAAGTATGTTTTTGGGATCCATGGTACATTCAATATGTGTCAATATCTTATGTTAGTACGATGTTTTGTTTAAAGACTCTCCTCTCAGTCGTGAAATCTACGGAGAGAACTCGACATCATGTTGTCAAGATATCGACGAAAACGTGTTTTATATAACCCGTTAACCAGTGGTAACAGCTGTATAACACAAAATAGAACGAATTCTAAATTCAAAATGGATGTAACATATATTTAACCGTAATCTAGATCAAAATTGAACCAAATCTTTCAGCTAAGCCTGTCTTTATGATATATATCAGAAACCGGGGGGGGGGGGGGGGGGGGGGGGGGGGGGGGGGGGGGTCTAGCCATTTGAGTTTGATAAGGATTTGGCAAACACGGAGAAGAACAAGATACAAGAATTTTTTTTACTCTTGATTTTATTCTTTTATCTCTCAGATTAGTATGTAACTCAGTACTGTACAGAACATGTAGGTTATTTAGTAGTGGTAGGCCTAATTAAGTACATTGTATATATAGTAATATTAATGTAAATGTACATGTACTGTATATGTTTTTCACTGTTACAATAAGTTAATGTAGACCAAAACCTTTACACGTAGTTACGTTCAAGTACAGGTAGACGAGTAGTGCTGTGTTACCTGTAACGCCCCATACAGAATACATCCTGATGGGCAGTGCCCATGTGACTATACCTGTGATGTTTTTACCTGTGCCTAACTAGGCCTAGTGCTAGTATACATTTGTATACTCTGGCAATAAAAGTCAATTTTGTCTTATACAGGACTTAGTCATATCAGCTTTTAAGTTAATAATTTAAGATCAGTAAACTTTACTTTCAGGTTATCAATTTGAGTCAAAACAAAGTTAATATTAATTTTGGCAAAATTACTAAAATATACATTATGTACATACTTGCCAACTTTCCCGATTTAGTCGGGAATTTCCCGATTTCAGACTCCCTGCCCCGTCTCCCGATCGTATAGATAAAACATAGTGTATTCTCCCGATTTTGGAGAATATGTCTTGATAACCCCGTATGGAGCCCCTATTCATCTTGTTAGATTCACTTAGGCCTATGACAGGTAACGCTTGCTGGCTGTTGAAAGACATATGTGTGGGGCATTGGTCAGTTAACTGACCTGCTCACAGACCGTAACGAAATTCTGACACTTCACTGACTGCAAGGGTGACAATACCCCGATAAATAATCAATTAATTAAAACCAATTAAGCTGAGGACGCGTGGTGATGGTTTTGTAGCAGGTCAGTCATGGTTGATTAAACGCTTGTAAATGGCTTCCTATACTGCCTTTGATGTCAAGCGCATAAACGACCTCTACTTGACAGTATATCTCGGACAGTAAAAGTGAAAACAACACTGGCAATGTTATCAACGGAGTATCGAATGTGACATATTACTTATTGGAATGTTAACTGTATTTAAACATTGGCTGATCTTTAAATAATTAGCTCAAGGAAATAAATTCACAATAACGACCATTTAGACCGAAGGCCTGGTTGCCGGTAGGTAATGTCGTTTCAATCACCGTAGCATCAGCATACTTAGGTGTCAATTAGCAGAGACTTATTTTGGCAGAAACTTTCCCAATTCACATTTTAAAACCACAAAAACATGTCCACAAATACTCACTTTCTTAAACTAAATACTGTCATGTTAAAACTTTGAAAGCCTATAGTGATTACAACTGCTGGTACAGCCCTTTTTATATATTTTTTTGTATTATTGTCTTTGTTGAATTCCAAAGGAAACATTTGAAATTTCATTCAGATATTATATTGTACTCTAGATATTTATCGTGACATTTTAGGTATTTTCTTTTCAAGTTTACTGCTGGAGAGAAAGCTTGATAGAAAGTGATATCATTGTGATAATTTACATTTAATTGTCGGACATCTATCTTACAACATAATTTTCATAACATATCTAAGTAAATACTTTTATTTAGAGTGAACAGTGAGTTAAATCATTTCCAGAAATAATTAAAAATGATGTAATTTTGCAGCTATTTTTTTGTAACTTGTTGCTTATATAATTATCTTTCCAAACTTGAATAAAAAAGATCATTGGCCAAGCTTGAAATAAGTGTTTTCCCCCCTTTTTTTCTGTGAGGGAAGGAAGCTTAAGTGTTCATGCAAGGAATTTATTTTCCAGTAGCAAATTATCTCCCCTTAGTTTTTGTTTGCTAAATGTGTCGCGCGTGAAATGTGTTTTCCGGTCAAAAATGTCGCTCACGCACTTTCTCCCCCATGAGAATTTTAAAAAGTTGGCAAGTATGTACATATTAAAAATGAAAGTTATATTTAGAACTTATTTTCATACAATTGTATTCTGTGATTGGAACTAATAAATATTGTTTCAACACATAAAGAGATTGTGCTAGTTTTGGTCAATATATATATATAAAATACTTCGTCAATATCCAAAGAAACCAATTGTCATTAATTATCTACATGTATATATAGATAGATAAATAGCCCTAGATGTAGTTGTCCATTAGGTTTTTCTTGTCTGAGTTGGACATATACATATAGACTACATAAGAAAATGATAATATACACATTTGTGTATCTGAACTTGAAAGAACCATTATTATATGTAAATCTTGGAATTTAGTATCGTGGGTTTTATCTTGGGGTAAAGTTGTCACCCCTAATATAGAATTGATTGACCTATATAGCTATCACTGACTCTATCTGTAGGTCATAGGCCATGGTATTGTCAAAGCTTGATTATGACAGTAGCTATATACTTATACAACCACCAAACAATTGTCAGATTATGTACATTGTCAATACATTTACATACAGACTATATATATTTATGAATGCAATCTTGGGGATGGATACATTTGAATGAATTCTGGGTTTTTTTTTCTCTTTGGAAATTTTTTATTTGCTTTTTCAACAAATAGTATACAATACACAATATACAAAGCACACTACAACACAACTGTCTGTTTTTATTCACCAACACAGCACAACAGTTTAAAAAAAATTCTAATCAAGTGTACATATCTTGTATATGTATATATATTTATGAATGAAAATGACTAAACCTGGTATTTCATGTAGGAGGCTTTTCACCTTTATTTGAATGAATGCATTAATAATATATTAACTGTATATGAGTCATTTGTGGATTTCAAAATATGTACTTATACGTATTCTATAAAATGTATATCCTGTTTGTTTGGAACTTTTATATGAATTAATATCTGTATTGTTCAGATTACAATGGGAAAATTACTTCCTTGTTTATTAAATCTATTATTAAGTCTAATCTACCTTTCCTGATCTCTGATACAATCTATAATTTCATCTTTCTTACTTTTTTTTGTATATTCATGATTAAGTTTCAAGTTTTAGTCATAACTTTAGGCCATTTGCCCATCAGTGTAACAGAGTAAAAATATAATAGAAATGCAATGCAAAAAAATGAAGAACAAATCTCTTATTACATACAATATATACAAATTTATCAAATCAAAACATATTCAAGCAATTCTTAGCTTATTTGATTTGAAAATAATTTACCTAATGCACATAGTTCATTAATTAATACTTTGCAAATTTAGATAGAAGCTTTATAGCCTTATAAGCCTATTAAGTGTTTTTCCCAATTTTTTTTTATAAGATTCTGAAATTTGTTCCAAGTAAGTAAAAATGGAACTCATCTTCCGCATCAAGGGAGTTATAAATACATTGTTTATAAATTCTTGCTTCTCGTGGGATGTTTCTTCGTCTTCCTGTCTCGATCAGTGAGTGAGCTAAAATATTTAATTCAGTGAAACATATTCTATATTTGACAACATACATTTGTACATGTACTCTATTCTAAATCAACTATTGATGTGAACTTGGTTTGTATATCTAACAACATCATATAAGTATCAAATCTGTGTATTTCCTGAATATAAGTAGCAACCAGGATCCTGTTTGGTCAGAACCATGCATTCGTCGACCAAGTCTAATCTACCTACTTTTTCAAATTATGTCATAACTTACTCAATACCAGGCCAATTTCTTTGTGTGAACATTTGGAACGATCTGAAACATTTCTCTTGACAGTGGTATATACGAAAGTGTCATTAATAACCTGTAACATAATATAAGAAATACAATTACAATTTCAAACCATTAGTCTGGTTTTCTCTTCAGGGGAGTTATATAATTAATTCCCTTGATGCATATATCAATACCAGTTGATACTTTATATATGGGGGGGGGGGGGGCGGTGGCCGAGTGGTTAAGGTGTCCCAACACTTTATCACTATCACTAGTCCTCCACCTCTGGGTTGCGAGATATCTCCGGTACTGACCGTAGGCCGGGCCGGTGGTTTTTCTCCGGGTACTCCGGCTTTCCTCCACCTCCAAAACCTGGCACGTCCTTAAATGACCCTGGCTGTTAATAGGACGTTAAACAAAAACAAACCAAAAGAAACCAAATTATATATGGAGCATGAGTTGGACATTTGTGCTAATTATATATAAGTCCCTGTGCCTCTTTAGCCACAGTTTGCCATAATGTCCTGTGCATTTGCAATTGTAGCGCTATACTTAAAGTAAGTGCTTCAGTTTGTGTGAAAAGAGCTTAACATGCAACAGGCTAGGGGATATAATGTACGCAGGAAGGGTTGATAATCTTTATACACAATATTACAGGCCTTTTGAATACAAGAATGAGGAAGTTTGATTTGAGTATTCATATGTTTAAAGTGTTATAAACTCTCAACATGTTACAGAATTAACACTTTAAAGTGTTTACCTGAGGCCTTAGTTTCAGGAGAAATTTCTTAACAGCCTTTCAACCCTATGAAACTTTAGTGGACTCTGCCATTCATTTATCATTTGAAGTCCAATATGGTCAGTAGGGGTGAAAGGGTTAACCAAGATATGTAAAACCAATAATGCTTTCACATGGAAAATTTCAAATTCAGGAGTTTCTTTAAATTAAGGAACATTGATTAAACTTGGGCATTAGGCAAATAAGGCTATATAGCATCTACCTGTTGTCTGTCAAATTAATGTCTGGATGGTCTAATACTCAGGCTCTGATCAAATAAACTTTCCTGGTCCATGTGTCATGATCATATAAGAATATTAAATTAACACAGAAGGGGCTTCCAAGTGGGCACTTGAGAGTATGTTTTTAAAATTTGAGTCTTGGGTTTGAAGGGTCATGTCTATTTGGCATATATATGCTTTGAGCTTTTAGATTTCTGAGGAATTGTGATTTGTTTCTCAGAAATTGCTAAAAGTCAAGGGAGAGTCAACTGGAAGCCAAGTGCACACCTCTTAAGGCTAATTTCAGTACCTGGTACATGCAATCTCAATCTCAATTGCATTGCTTTACAGATTTTTCATCGCATGTTTTGCATGGACTCATTATAAAGTGTTTTTGATGTTCCTGAAAATAACTAGTGTCTATATATAATTTTGACTTAAAATAATCTTGTCTGAATTATCATTGAGTCGATTGTGATTAATTATTTAAAGAGTATTAAAAAAAGATATCCCAAGGAAGATGAAGAGGTCCATAAAGGATAATTAATTATAATGATAAATCCTAAACACAAAACATTTGCACGTTCATTACAGTGGATTAAGTGATTTTAACATAGATAGTTTAGTCTGGATTAAATATCATTGTATACAGTACTCAACAGGTAGTAAGCCCCAACTCGACTGTAAGCCACCTCCCATTTCTAAGGAGTGGCATGTCGTATTACGGACAAATATGGAAATATGGATTTTAACCTTATTTGATGGTAAAGTAATTGTACAAAGCAAATTAATTGACCATAATTCTCACTCACATCCTAGCCCATTTTGCCAAAATGCTGAAATATTCAATAAAAGAGTACAAAATTTGGCTTCAATTAGGGCGATGAATATACAGATATGTAATATTTGCCCCGTTCCAAAGTAAAATGATTCATATTTAAGTTAAATTCAAATAATTATCAGTTTACTCCAGTTGTCAATTTACTCTTAATTTTTTTTTTCCCATTTCACCAATTTCGTTCCAACCTGAAGCAAAATATGGCCAGATGGTTGCAACCAACAAAAATAAACCTGACCATGAAGGACAGAGGGTTTTTTGTTACTATCAGCCATATGCATACCTATGATATTTTGTCCAAGTACAGATGCAAGGTGGACAGCTGGCCTCTAGCTAGCTAGAACCATGCAATAACCTTACATCTCCACATATATAGTTGATGTGTCACCATGATGCCTTGAACGTTTGCCAGCAATGAATATACACAAACTACTCCGTAGATTACAATTTCCCTGTCAAACATATATACAGTGGACTTATACACCTGACAGGGGACCAATACTGTATAACTGGAGATCTCCAATTCCTAAAGTCTTTCAAAACTGGAGATTTTGGGTTTGTTACTTAAATTCAGTCATTTTTGTTTTAAAGCTTGAACATGTCATTACAATCTTGTGGACACTAATCAACTCAGTGTTTGGGATAATTGATATTAATGTTTATTTGGGTGAGATGAACCATAACTAAAATCGGAGACTTAAAATGGTTTGTGCTTATTAGTTTAAACCTATATTTTAACTATAATTGCTAAGATTTACATTACCATGGTAACCAAATTTCTTTGATGATGTGAGGTTCAAGGTCTGATTATGATCTTTCTCTTGTTTAAAGTCTAATTCACTAGCTATAACTAAAAAAATAATTATTTAAGGTTTTAGAGATTTTTTTTACACTATATCATCTAATTTGAAATGAAAATTTTTCAATGTTAACTGAAATTCCTTTATCAGCATGGTACAGTGTTGCCAAACTGCAACAATATGCCATCCTAATTAAAATGCATTGTAACTATAAGTTTGATTTTCATTGTTTTTTGTTGTTTTTACAGTGGAGATTGATGCCTGTCATTATGAAGAGGATAACGTAAGCGTCGCTGTGCACATGTTGTTGTGTACAAGATTTGTTGTATCACAACAACATGTGCACAAACTTTATTACATACTCGTAACGTGTAAGTATATACAAACACAATTACACTCATACATGCTTAACTTTCTTGTTTAAAATGGATCAAGCGAAAAATAATTTTCCTATAAACATGGATGGATATTAAGTGGAGAAATAAAAAAAAAATGGATGAATATCAAAGATATTATTTAACATCTTTTAAAAATTTAATAAAAGCCCTGTACAATTTATTTTCTCTAGGCCCATGGAACTTGTTAGAATACTGTTCATAAAATATAATAATGAATTGAGAATATGTACTCTGTCACCTTCATCAGACATCTGACTGATACCCAGTAAATATAAATTGGATATTAAAAAAGTATGAACTTACAAATTGATGTAGTTGACATGTATGTACAAGTATTTGTACTGTATCTAAATGGGATAAAAACTAAATATGTGGTTTAATCTTGACTATATGAAACGTAATGTATTTAAGTTTGTTTTGTAAAATGAATCGGTCAGTCTTTTAAGATCACTTTCTTTGGTAACACTTATTATTGTTACAATAATATTTCAATGGCAGGGGTCATACATTTTGAATTTGAAATGATGACACTGTATATTTGAGATACTGTATTTATATGCAAATAAACCCCATACCCACAAATAAGCCCCCCTCTTCAGGCCTCAAAGTGGATATTTTTACCTGGTGGCCCATTTGAGGATAAATACATAAGTACAGTACTAAACTTTTACACTAGGGGAGGCGCGTATTCGAGGATAAATACAATACTAAACTTTTACACTAGGGGAGGGGCGCATATTTGAGGATAAATACAGTACTAAACTGTTAACTAGGGGAGGCGCGTATTCGAGGATAAATACAATACTAAACTTTTACACTAGGGGAGGGGCGCATATTTGAGGATAAATACAGTATGGAACTTTTACTCTAGGGGAGGGGCTTATTTGGATAAACAGGTAATTTTATCTTGGTTAAGAGCCGATATTCTGTAGCAATAAATCATGTTTGAGGTAAAGTTGTGAAGTATATTTTACAGATGTCATTCTGTGACAGAAATAAATCAGTCTTGAACACATTTGGGTAATTTATTATTTTTTTTTTCAAAAATTGCACGAAACAATATATGTACTAATATCTTATTTTCAAATTAAATGTTGCATAAAGGTACCAGGTCAACATATCAAATGAGACAAATGTCAGCTAACACACTAGAAAGTGCACTGTTAGATCTATTGTCTCATTACAGTGGGGGTTTTTTCACCCTGATTTTGGGACCAAAACCTGACCCCATTCCCAATACCAAATGATATCTTTTTTCCTAATTTTAGTCCAAAATTCCCAATCAGAAAATGTAAAAAAAGACAATTTTAAAAGTTATAATGATAATGTATTAAGTTTCAACCAAACTCTGTTATTTGATAAACTACCTTTAATTTTACATTAGTAATGCTTACTTGTTAAGTTTAATTAAATGAATATTTCCCAATTTTTCTTTAATCTATGCGAAATTTCTCAATATGAACGGCTTGGCCAAATTCCCAAAAGGGTAAAAATATCACTGCATTATGAAAATTTGATTTCCTGCTTTCCAATTCAGACTAGCATAACACAATGAATGGTGATGACGACATCGCGGTTATTGACCAACAGGAGGATGTAGATAATCTAGGATACCCGGTCAATGTCACAGATGACTTCCAAAGTAACTCGACACTTCAGCTGTACGTTGGTACGGGAAAACCTGAGAACGACGCCTCTCTGCACGCTCTCAGGAATGCCTACCACGACCTTAAACTCCGCTACAATGAACAAACCTCAAAGGTGCACTCCATGAGACAGGCAATCAAAGACATGGAAGCACAGAGAATCCAGAACACAAATCGGCCATTTAGTTTAAATACAACTGCAGCATTTGCTGGAGCAGCAGGTGCAGGCACAGGGAATCCAACAGCCTCGGGAGCTGTTGAGGCAAATCCACACCTTCGTGCCAGTTTAGGATATGCAGATAGCTTGCAAAGACAGATTCTGCGTCTTAAAAACACTAGTGCAGTGAGAGAAAAGGATATGGAGAGAAAGTATTCAGATTTATACACAAAGTATAAAAGGCAGGAAGCCGATGTGAATACATTACAGCTCCGTAACAGGAAAACTACGGTAGAGCTGGAAAAAACTTCAAAACTGTTAAAAGACCGTGAAATGTTGATTGAACAATTAACAAACCGCAATGACGTGTTAGAAAAAATGGTTTCATCTCAAAATCCAGAGTCATTCTCGGAGGAGATTCGACTCCAGGAAAAACATTTGATGGGGATTATGGAATATCAGACAAAATATATTGATGAACTGAAGGATAAAGTACAGGAACAGAACAGTATCATCAACAAACAACTGGAGATGATCAGAACGTTCAGCAGGAATCAAAAAGGTATCGGTTAAAGATATTTATTATTGAAACACCTTGGACAAGTAAGTTAGTGTCCTTGTATGTATTTCATGCTTCCAACTTTTGTTGTTTGTTCATTATAATTATGAGAATGTCCTATGTTGCATCATTATTTATTCATTTTGGATTCCAGAATTTTTATATTCCCATTTCTCTATATTTTAGGGAATTGCAAATAATATGCCAATGCTAATCACTCGAGAAATAATTCTCTTAAGGCTGTACATGTATAAATCATGTGAATTTTATTGGATCAGTGTTATTTTAATGCTTGTCTTGCACATGAAAACATTGCTAAGAAGCAAACATTTAGTTGATAGCCGATTTGTTTCTGATCATGAAATATCACACTAATAGTTATAATAACACTTTTGTTAATGTTTACTACCAAAAACTTAATAATGAATTGCTTGTATATGAATCGTTATCATTTTGAATTTAAATTCATACTTATGTGAAATTTTTCAAATACTGTTGAATAGCTCTGTTCTGGTGAAGTTTTGGTAAATTACCTGTGATCTACAGCTTTGTGGCCTATATCAGTAACTCTATTCTGGTGCAATAACTACATTATAAGCCTCAAAGACTTTTTAATATTTCCTTAAACATTAGGGTCCAGTTGTTCAAAAGCTGATTAGCTTTAATCACTTGATTAGTGAAACTTTCATTTCTCATTTGTTGAAAAACCTGTGAGTATATCGTCTTTGAATTATGCCAGTTTGAAGAGAATTAAGAATTACAGAATTTCATCAAGTTTTGTCAAGCTAGTTCTACCAGAAATTATTATATCAGGATTTGAAAAATGTTGTTAAAATGTGATTAGCCTAATCACCTTTTGAGCAACTGGGCCCAGGTCAGTCCAGTGAATGCTCCAAATCATTCAATCATTACCAAAACTGTTGGAATTATTTCAGAGGCTGAGGCTGCTGCTTTACGGCAAGGTAGACCTGATGGCGATTCCCTTTTCCCCTATACCGAAGAACAGCAAGATGCTGGAGCGAGACCCCGTCAGTCAGGCGCACTAACGATAAGTGCACAAACACAACCAGTGCAGGCTACGCGGAGCAGCCCTCCTTCTGTAAGTCGACAGCAACATGTGCCAATTCAACAGGAAACAACATTTGGTCGAGAGTCTTTGGCAGACGTGGAAATAAGGAGGAAAAATGACATGACATTGCATACCAATTTTGCAGACAATAGAAGCACAAAGCTTGCTGATGTGAATCAAGCTTCCTCTCAGTTACCTGTGCCTCCAAACTCGCACGATACTCCCGACTCGCCGATTCTGAGAAGGTCGCCAAATTTGTCTTCTCCAAAGGTACCACAGAATCCCTCAGATAGCTCTTACTCTATGGCTCGTTATCTCGACACGGAAAGCAGACAATCGAGATTGCAACTGGAGGATGTTTCTACATTGCCAGATACTATGTACAAAATGCAACCATCCAGCACTGGGCGTCAAGTACCGATATATGAAAACGAACAACGTTTACATGCCCTACGAATAGACGATAAAAAATTAGATTTTAGTGATACGATTTATAGACCTGCTACACAAAAACCATATACAAGGCAAGAGGATGGTAGGACTGGCCATTTGTATCCGCCTTTATCGCAGGAAAACAATTACGAAAATATAACGGTATTTCTTCCTCCAACGCAACAGCAGGCAGAAGGAGACTATGCTAATGTTTCCGAGCTGATGACACATCGTAGTCCTTCAAATGTTACAGAGGCCCAGATATGCCCTGTATGTAATAAAAATTTCCCAGCTAACCCCATAGATGATTTTCAGCAACATGTTTTGGATTGTATGGATGGAGGTGAGGAGGAGGGCACTTCCACATTGCAAAACATTTCCCAGAAGGAAAATGGTCGCGAATGTCCAATGTGCTCGGCTGTGTTTCCAGGAGGTCTCCCACAGGAAGAGTTCGAAAGACACGTCCAGGAACACTTCGGTGAAGATCCCATGATGGAGAGATTTGAAGTGCTGCAAGCATAGCACCATATTTAATATTGTATTTTAGGGTATATCATTTGTAATTTTAAGTGATACTTTTTAATTTGAATGTCTTTAATTAAAACTAAATCTGATGGAACATTCGCTCAAATGGAAGTCAAGAGTGTTTTATAATTGTTGAAAAACAAATTGAGTTTTACTGAAGTATTCAAACATTGTTAAAATTGAATTGGACAGTTTGATAGAAATGTATCTTGCATTTCAATTTTAAAAAAATAATGCAGAATGATTTCATGATTTTTGTGAGAAAAAATGTAGAAATCTTAATTTTTTTTGTCTTTGTGAAACATTTATGATTTGGCATCTGTTTGTTCTTCTAGTTGTCAGCCTTTGCAATTTAAATTGGTATAAAGTATTGCTTTTTATATTCATCGGTGGATTAGGATGTGCTAATGAATGTAGAACGTTTTGTTTGGAAACCTGGCTTCTGTAGTTGAGGTTTTTACTCAAATTTGAATTTTGACAATTATATAATGGATCAACCGAAAGCAAATTAGTAATTTATTCGAGAAAAATTATCACCATCCTTTTGATGTTGTGCCAATGTTATATTACTGGGTATTTAATTAAACAAACTTTATACTCATAAGAATAATCATCCATGTATATATGTATATTTCATAAATTTAAGTTTGGTGTCAAATCAGTGATTTACAAAATGTAGTCAGGCATATAATTATATATATCAGGCTAAGGTCAAATATCTAGTTTATACAGGGTTATGATTTCTTAGGTTCAGTTAACATATTGTGTATACATACATTGGGTATAAATTCTGGTTGATAAATGTTTCTGGGTCCTCCACATCACATATGCTAATTTGTACCAGACCCTGGGATTTACAATGTAAAATTGGTAATTTTTCATTAAGATAATTTGACAGAACACAATGATCTCTCTTTTCTTTAATCAGAAATATATTATCATTTATAATTAAAATACCCTTTAGATATTTAGCCAGTATATGTCAGTGTTCGAATGAGATGTGTATATATTAGACTTATCATCAGCCTTCATTAATGTCGTAGTATTTATTGATAGTTTCCACACACAGAATATTCTTTCATTCCCCCCCCCCCCTTTATTCTTATCCTTATAATTATTTCATAAGGTTTTCTCAGTCATGTAATATAACTCTAACTTACGATTTTATAATAATAATAAACTTTATTAACTGAGGATAAAAACCTGTTTAGCAAATCTAGTCTTCCACAGGGTCCTCTGTTACCAAAATTGGTTAGTATAAAAGTACATTTTCCCGGTTAAGTAACTCAATGTAAAATTTTCCTCGTGATGTAACTCATACGATTTTCCTGGTCATGTAACTTAAACCTACGATTTCTCACTCATATAGCTCCTACGATTTTCTCAGTCATTTAACTCAAACCTACGATTTTCCCAGTCCTGTAAATCTAACCTACAATTTTTCTGGTCAGGCAACTCAAACCTATGATTTTTTTAGTCATATAACTCCTACGATTTTCTCAGTTATTTAACTCAAACATACGATTTTCCCAATCCTGTACTTAAACCTACGATTTTCCTGGTCATTAAACTCAAACCTACGATTTTCCTGGTTATGTAACTCAAACCTACGATTTTCTCCGCCATATAACTCAACCACATGACTTTCGAAGTCATATAATTCAAGCCTACAAATAATGACCTGGAATTTGAGACATGGCTTTAAGGAAGAGTGTTACTAATCAATTAAGTTTCGATGTGCTATCTGCCTTTATGAGACATTTTCTGAAGACATTTTTCCATGCTTAGAAATATTGAACTGAAATTTGCTGTGCGGCTTAAATGTGTAATAAGTCAAAGGCCAATTATAGATGTTAACATTCTTTTTGAAAGAGTTGAACTGCAAAATTGTTTTTTTCAATAATAATAATGGTTTTAAATAATAAAAGTGTAATTCAGATTGTTTTGTTTTGTGTTAGTGTACTTTTTCGACAAAGTAAGGCCAGGGGCCCTTAGCAGTTTTACAATTTTTCTATCTTTCTGACACCATCTTTATAAATAATTAAGAGTTTGCAGAGGGAAGTAGGAGACATATATACTACATTTGGGGCCGCGGTGGCCGAGTGGTTAAGGTGTACCGACACTTTATCACTTGTCTCCACCTCTGGGTTGCGAGTTCGAAACCTACGTGGGACAGTTGCCAGGTACTGACTGTAGGCCGGTGGTTTTTCTCCGGGTACTCTGGCTTTCCTCCACCTCCAAAACCTGGCACGTCCTTAAATGACCCTGGCTGTTAATAGGACGTTAAACAAAACCAAACCAAACCAAATGTACTACATGTACTTATATATGATTCTCCCTCTGATCTGATGGTCATGGTGTTCATCACAGCTCAGAGCTCATTTATATTGACTGATCCATGTTCAATGTCTGTACATTTGAGATGTATGTGCTTTGCTGTGGGTACATGTACTCCCAACACAAACAAGGTCTAGCATTGTCTTTCAGTATTGTTTGTTAAGCTATATATACTGACAATTGATATGCAATATTTGTGAAATTTGTAGGTAAATATTGATGTATGATGTTGTTGAGTGAAGTTGTTGGTGCAGATGTAACACACCCAATCATTACCAATGAACTTTAGAGAAAAAATTAAAGTTTAACTGATGAAATCTGTTTCATATGTAACGTGCCACTTTAAACCAAATACTTGCATTAAATTTTTGTACTCCTTAATTATGATAAATGCATGGGCTACAAGATATAATTATCTTCTGTTTTAATTGATATAATGATATACAATGTAATGTCAAAGACAGTTTTAATTGATATAATGATGTAATGAAAAATCATGTGAAAGCTGAATTACCTTTTACCTTGAATATAGTGTGAGAAATGTGATTTTTAGCCCACCATCCCACCATCTGGTGATAGTGGGCTATTCAAATCGCTCTGCATCCATGGTCCATTCATCCGTCAAACAATTCTTATTATCGCTATTTCTCAGAAAGCACTAAAGGGATCTTTCTCCAATTTCATATGTAAATTCTCCTTGGTCCCAAGTTATGCATTATGCATATTTCATTTTGGGACTGATCAGAAAACAACATGGCTGAGAGGCGGCCATCTTGGATGTTGACAATTGAAGTTTGTTATTTCCATTTCTCAGAAAGTTTGAAAGGGATTTTTCTCAAATTTCATATATAGGTTTCCTTGGTCTCTATAGTTGTGAATATTGCTATTGCATTTTGGGACCAATCAGAAAACAACATGGTAGACAAGCAGCCATCTTAGATTTTGACGATTGGAGTTTGTTACCACTAGTTCTTAAATTTCATATGTATGTTCCCCTTAATCCCCAGTTATTCAAATCCTGTATAGGACCAACCTGACAACAACATCAAACAGGCAGCCATCTTGGATTTTTGACAATTGAAACTTCATTGACAGTTTGTTAACGTACTTAATGGCCATTATGAGTCTTTCTCAAATTTGAATGTATAGGTTCCCCTTGGTCTCCAGTTGTGAATGCAATTCTGATTGAAAAAACTAAATGGATGACAAAGAGTATGGCCATCTTGGATTTTGAAAATTGCAGGTTGCTCGGACTTGCTCCTGCTACATAGTGTTATATAAAGTTATTAATTGTTTTGAAGGAAGAGTGAATGAAGGGAAAAGAAGATTAAATGTTTTGAAGGAAGAGTGAATGAAGGGAAAAGAAGAGAAAAAATCAGTCTTTCATTTGACTGATAGTGAGCATTCAATGGTGAGCGGAAAGATTTCTCTGGGATCTCTTGTTGTTTGTTAAAAATTGATAGGTATTTATTATTCGTAATAATAAGTTCATTATAAACAATTGTTGATATCTCTTTAATTACGATTATGAGAGTGAAAACAAAGCAATGTATTAAAGGTATTTTTTAATTCATGTAAACAACTTGAGAGTCATTTCCCTGAAAACTGGACATGTATTTTTCACAAGAATTCTTGTAGACCCTTGAAAGATACTGGTAAACTAGATAAGTCACAAGTCTAGCTAGGTAAGTATTGCATTAGACAACTTTGCTACATATGAATAACATCTCTGCATTAGAGCTTCGTAGTTACGGGTACACACAAACAACTCCTCACTGTACTGGAATTAAGTAAAATACAGATTTTTGAGCATATTGTGGCAAATGTTTTTAAAATGAACAACTTATATGGTTTCCTTGCAAATTGTCAGACTATCAGTGCAGTGTGTGTTAAATAGTGTTTATTCGATTTATTTAAAGGGCTTTTGACTTTGACCTTGTGACATTGTGAACTAAAATTAAGAAGAAAATAAAAGTTTTCTAAGCCTATCACTGCATTTGCTTCATGCATTAATAATTAATTTTCCATTGTTTGTATGCAGAATGCGGCTTTCTGATTGGTTGGGATTTATTTTCATACCACTATGAAAAAAATCTGCGAATGGCATGAAAAATGTGACGTCACAATATGACAATTGACGTTGGGTATTGATTTGAGAAAAAGAATCCCATATAAAACCAGTAAAATTGTACATAAAACATGTTTTAAATCAGAAAATTATTTTCAAAAGTTAATTATAAGCGTTGATATCAATTATTTTTTAGTTTCATAGGGGTATAAAAAAAATTGTCGCAGATTCATAGTTTTGCACACGCCGATGAAACTAAAAAAAATTGACATCAAATCAATGCTTAAATATGATTGTTTCTGTTTTAACTTTGACCTTTGACCTTGACTTTAGTTACTGAAATTCAACAAAATACATTTACATGACTGTAATATTCTTTGTACAATCAATAGAACAGTTCTTTAAACATTCAGGTAACATTATAATTCTAGAAAATGTTTTTTTTACCTCATTCAGGGATGCACAGTAAGGATACATACAAGATTTACATTCACAATGCTATATTTGTAAATCACATTTACAATCTTATTGACTAAACTACACATGTATATATGTATTGAACTTGCATATATAAATATCGCCATATTGATAAATTACATGCTTTAGTACCATATTAACTCAAACATATTTGACCTTGGGTAACAGTAAAGCTAATATTTGAATCTGAATGATGTTGAATCTAGTTTAATTTCTAGCTCACCTGGTCCAAATGACCCAGGTTAACTTATGTCAAACCGTGGGGTCTGTCACCCTAATTTGATGAGAAGCATCCCTGGGTGGTGGGGATTCAAAATTGTACAATTGTTGGGGCTGACCCTCCAGGGGACTGAGGGAAAGAGCCAAAAGAGTCAATTTGGCTTTATTGTTAACAACTTCTTCTCTAGAACTATGTACCAGATATCGCTCATATTTGACTCAAGTATCCCTAGGTGGTGTGTTTCATATATTTCTCGACTTTTTCTCAACCACTGATTATAATTTAAGCTAATTTGACAAGTAGCATCCCTGGATGGTAGGGTTTTGAAATCGTAGAAATGGTGGGATTGCCCCCAGGAAGCTGGGACTTGGCCAAAAGGAGGTAGTTTGGCTGTATTGCTAAAGAGTGAGGCCCAATGGGGAAATATGGCAGATTCTTATAAAATTCTTAAATTCTTAAAACTATTTCCCTGTAGGAATGAAAAGATTTAATCCTTGAGTGAAAGGGAAATTTTGTGTGGCTCCAAAGGTGCTGAGGGGCGAGGCCAAATTGGGGAAATATAGCAAATCCAGAGACTGCAAATCCTTTGAACACAGTTGGGGAAGTTTCGCTTTTCTTTAAACGTTGTCCAACTTTGGTCTGAAGCATCCTTGCGTGAAAAGGAACCATTTTTAAACGAACATTAATGTTCGGTTATTGCAATCAAGAACTAGACTGAGAAATATAACCATATTTGGTAACCATATTCATCAAACGCCACCTACTATATGTTTCAATGAAATATGGCTGCCGCCATGGCATTACGCTTCAAATAATTTACTTGGAAAAACATGTTGAAACATTCAGTAGATGTTTTCAAGATGCATACGATTTGAGTAATGCATAACGCTAGCGAAATGTAAAGACTAAATGAACCGTAACTTTGAGAATAAACAACGATTGCGCAAGCGCGTTCGTCTCCGGCGGATGTTTCATTCCAAAATTGCTGACATGTAACATGGGTCTGCAAATATGTCCGCGATTTTACTTAAATGTGTAAAATATATTTACTAGAATGTTACATCATTATCAACTAGGTGTGAATTTCTGTAATTTAGAGAGAGAAATCTATCAAAAACGGCATTCGAGACGATACATTGTATCATGGCGGATGCTGAGGAGCTATATTATACATACATGTATATGCTACGTGTTGGGAGATAGTACTGTGTACAGGCTTACAATTAGGTGGTATTTGTGGCCAGGGTGACTTGTCATAGCGTTAACGTTGCCACCCATTTCCAAATACCATTTTCCTTTGACGAAAACGATCAATAAATCAAATACATGTACAAACGATGATAATTTCTTGTTGTTTTGTGCACTGCTTTTCTTGTTGTAGCCGATACTTAGAACGTATTACTGTTGTAAGGGGGGTAACTGCAATGCTTCACAAATTCTCGACAGTTATGGAATCTTATAACATCCCCCAAAATGTTCTCTCCACATAAACGTGTAATTTGTGCGATTACATTGCTGAGCTGTGTGGTTCAGTATGATTGGATGATCAATATTGGAAAGGGACAATAAATAGGAAATGTGTCGTCCCATCGGATGGACTCTGTAATCTTTGTGATCAGGTTTGAAGTTGAAAATGATTATCCTTTATCACATTGTTTACAATAATTATACCAGGAGTATATCTCCTCATACAAAGATTTATTAACATCAAATGATTCCTGAACAGAAGAACTAGAAGTACCATACATGCTTGAGTACAGTTTCAATACGATACATTCCTAATTCAGGCCTTGATTAACAGCTCTAGTTTTGGTTTTCAGTAATTCTTTATGCATGTTTGATCATATTAAGTTGAAATATGCCTAACTACAATGGAACTAGTCTTAATTTAGTGCATATTAGAAGTTGGCACCAATAAGGTCCAGGTTCCGACTGTATTTTAGCTTATGATACCTTCCCGAAAAAAAGACATTTTATTTTTATCCATCCAAGATAGATCAACATACTTCCAATTTTAATTAGGACCTTACAGAATCGTGCGTACAATCATATCAGAACAACTCCAAACATTTCCAATTATTTGCAATTAATTCCTAAATCAATATCAGTCAATTTATCAACTTTAAACTTAGAAGATTACTGATTTTATATTAAACAATAATGTTCGTTTACAGTACTTTCAGTACTTTGATTTTTACAAACAACAAGTCTCACCATGAGGCCCAATTGAGGAAATTTAGCTAATACCTAAAAAAAAACTTCCTTTGTAGGAATGACAGTATTTTGTCTAAATTTAGTCTGAAGCATCCTAGCGTGAAGTGGAACTCATTTTGTATAAACGGTCGTTCTAGCTCCCAATACGTTGCAGGAGTTGGAGGTGCAGCTAGTGGGCTCAAATAGGAGATAAACCCGGGGGCACAATAAAGAAAGTTTCAATTACTTATTAATGTTGAGTACTTTTCAACTTAATTTGCTTTTTATCATTTTTAGAACCAGAAAGCGAAACTGATGTTAGTTAAAGAAAAGACTAGTGTCGACTGCAATGCATGGTACTGAATGGCAGATCCTAAACTGTGGAAAAAAAGTATTTGTAATCATATACAAACTGTACTTTAAATTGGAGTGTTTTGCTAGAATCACTGAAATATCCAAGTGGATGATACAGGCCCTCTGGGCCTCTTATTAATAGGCATACATATTACATACAAAAATAACTACACCTATTGGTAATGATAGTATATGAGACTACAAAATTAAAGGCAAGCTTTGAAAATAAACCTGGTATTCTTCAATAAGGCAAAGAAATTGGTAATTTCTATGATTATCAAGACTTTCGGATACATGTAGGATTCACCATTTGTTACCCAGTATGAAGTACATTGTATTGGCCTCTTTTTAAGGGTTTGTAAAACAAAACATTGTCGTCCGCCACTAGATCTATATGAAAAATTATGTATGATAGCTTGCATGTTCTGTAATGTGTGACCATGCAATAAAAACTTAAGTATTTGAAATTGATTTTTTTTTTTTTTTTTTGTCACCTTTTTGTTTTCAGTCCAACCACATATCATTAAACAGTAATTTAAGATTGTTTAACGAACCGATGACTCGTGGTGTGTTAGGTATACATGCGTATTGGACAGTTTGATATACAACTTGATACACATCGTGTCCCCATCCTTTTCCCCTCACTGGACATTAAGCCACGCCCATTAATAACTTAATTATTGGAGATGAGGGTCGCGCGTGCTTTGGACACTAAACATCTTAAATACAACAGAATACCGACATTTCAACGAAGCCGTAATTCTAACTCAAAACCGATCAAACCAGAGTAAAAATACGGACAAAAACATGGATTTTAATGGAGACCCTTGAAAAGGTACAAAGATAATACGACCATGTGTTCTAAAAGAGCAAGCGTCTTCGGCTTCGGGTGGTGAAAATGGAGTCACTAGGTCACGTCTGACTTCATATCGCACGAAGAAATATGATATTTACATAACTTCATCAACCTGCATCTATCGGAATTTTGTGATGAATTTTGTCTTTCAACAGAGCTATATGATGTCCAATAGGTTGGTTAAACTGTCCAACATGACCGGCTGTACAGGGTTTTTTCATCTCATTCATGGCGAGTGGTTAAGGTGTCCTGACACATTAACACTAGCCCTCCACCTCTGCGAGTTCGAAACCTACGTGGGGCAGTTGCCAGGTACAGACTGTAAGCCGGTTGTTTTTCTCCGGGTGCTCCGGCTTTCCTCCGCCTAATAAATCTGGCACGTCCTTAAAAGACCTTAGCTGTTAATAGGACGTTAAACAAAATAAACCAAACAAACCAAATCAATCCAATGGCTGACGTCAAAACATTCGCTTCAAAACACATACTCAGAAATAAATATACCGCGATGTTACTTTAATGTAACGAATATCCAGTAGAATGCAACATCTTCATCAAAAGGGTGTATATTTTAGTTATTAAGGGAAAGAAATCTGAATTAAAATGGCATTCGAGACGATATTATGGTAGATACTGAGGAGTTAACATATTATACATATGTATATTTAGCTTTAGATAATGGTACAGAAATAGGAATGTTTTTGTTGATATTAGTAAAACGTTTAATCGTGTTTGGCATTAAGGCCTCCTTTGTAAATCATCTAGTTTCGGGTTTCGAAATTCGCTTTTAGTAAGGTTTGAAAATTAACTTTCTGGTCGTATGCAGATAGCTACCATAAATGATAAATCTTAAATTGGAAAAATCTTAACGCTGGTGTTCCACAGGGTTCCATTCTTGTACCTCTTCTATTTCTTACATTGTTTTTGTTTGAAGTCCTTTTAACAGCCAGGGTCATTTAAGGTCGTGCCAGGTTTTGGAGGTGGAGGAAAGCCGGAGTACCCGGAGAAAAACCACCGGCCTATGGTCAGTACCTGGTAACTACCCCACGTAGGTTTCGAACTCGCAGCCCAGAGGTGGAGGGCCACCGCAGCCCCATGATTTCTTACATATACAAGCTAAAATCAAGTTATTCGCTGATGGTATCTCTCTTTACGTCACCGTTGATATTCCGGGAATCAGTGCGACAATTCTTAATAGTGACCTTAATAAAAGATTTAAACCCTTCAAAAACAGAAGCCTTACTTATTAGGAGAAAAAAACTATTACGCCTTCACAATAACACTTAGGTATCTTTCTTTCCGGAAATGGTCACTGGAATGAGCAAATCAATTATTTAATATATAAGATTTCACCGAAAATAGATATTTTACATAAAGGGCCTGTTTCCAGTAATGTTAATTCTCCATAGGAGCCTGCCCCCGTATAATTTCTTATCTAGCTCAACTACAGTTTTTTTCTTTTCCGAAGAATAATTTTACACCTTTCCGACACCCAGATTTCATAATGTCAGTGAAAATGTATTTTTATAAAGTTGTCATTTTGAGCATCAAAGACATAAGGTCGTAAATAAAAGAAGTTTGTCTCGAAATTGTAATTTGCAACATAGTATAAATTTCTTTTGATAAATATTTCCAAAACATCGTGTTTATTCATAAAACATAAAACAAAAATTTTCTCGGATGAAAATGCACTTGCAGAGACACAATTATGAAGAAAAATGCCATAAAATTGCAATTTTCTCCCGTTATATACATAGTTTTGGATGCAAATTTCCATCACAAAATCGGATAGAGCTTTACTTGTTTCATATGTGTAACAAAAATCAGCTAATTCCATGTGGTGGAACGTTCTCATATCGCCGCCTAAATGTGGTTGTAAATTGAAAGAAAAGGGGAAATGAGTAACAACCTTGTCTGAAACCCTATTATATAGCTTATTATATACAAAATTTTATATTGAATATCAGAGCGGATATTTTCATGACAGTTTTATGATATCTAACGACTAAATAAACAGTATCGATATAAAGATTTACACTGAGGACACCCTGATACATGAATACTGTTCTATCTCAAGTTGTCCTCTTTTGAATTTTCTGATCGTGTGGCCTTGTACATTTATCCGTATCTTCTTGTCTTTGTCTATACGTTTACGGAATCATTGACTCGACGCTAGCTATTCTTGTCTCACTTTCCTTGTTTTATTGTCCCATCTCCAAAGCGTTGTGGCTCTGTCAGGGTTGGGACCCTGACTTGTCTCACTTTCTTTGTGCTTGCCGACCACGCCACATCGAATAGATAGATTATCCATATGAAATACTTTATTTTGTTCTAAGTAATCAATCAATTCTGCGCTTCTTGGAGGTATTGAATGTGATTTATTATATTGTCTTGTTATTTTGTGTAATTAGTTGTTCGTTATTTATCACACATTTTCGCATAATTGTACCAAACTACTAAGTATTAGCTGTTTACAGCAATCATCGGTGGCTTGCTATTTTGTTACTTTATCGACGCTTCATAAACCAATCGTTATTGTTTCAAGATGGAGGGTAAATTTGTTGGAGAAGGCTGTCAACTATACTTCAAGAAACGTAGTGGCAATAAGAACAGAAGTGCACGCAATGTAAATAGTCCACAATATAAATGGCTCCTAGGTACGCTGGTGCAACAAGGATTGATGTCAGCAAAGGAACAAGCACTTATTTGCCAGAAGTGCTACATGAAGTATCTTCGGAACAAAAATCAGCCTGAACCTGAACCCGAGCAGAACCAGGAAATAGAGGAAGAAGACGACTCCCCGTCCCATATCCTGCCGTTGCTGACCCTTCATGATCTTTTGAATGGATCATCTTCACACAAAAAATGCTGTCTCTGTCTTGTTACCTTTGCAATAAATGGAACAAAATCATCAGTCTTACCAAAACGTGCAAGACATCACCTGATCTATTCACACAAACTGTGGTGTCCCACCTCATCCCGCGTCTGCTCCATTCACCTTAGCCATCTTGGATTTTTTTTTATGAAAAAGTGTTTCTCTCACTTTTTTTCATATCTGTGTACATATTCTCAACATACCGAGCAAATACTCTCGTGTTTTTGTTAATTATCTAAAGAAAGTCGAAAATCGGCAATTCAACCATAGGCTAATTCAACCCAAGATTTGAAAATGTTCCACCACTTACATGTTGATGATTTTTCCTCTCATCAATAGCATATTACGTACTGTTTAATAGGATAAAAATTGGTTTGCATCCAACGCCCATAAAAGGGTGTATTCTCTAAAAAAAAACACAGTTTTTGTGTCTAAAATGTTATCATCGAAAATGGCATTTTTGAGATTGTTTCTTCCATAAAACAGCCAAATGGCGCGATGGAAACATGATTTTTTGTCACAATCATACCATGAATGTATTCTTTACGGTGACCATCATTTGATTAGATTTTTATTAATATTTTACATAACATGCACATTTTATCAACACTTAGACAGCTTCTGAAAGGTACAACTTTGAGGAGCCATTAAAAACAAACCAAGTGACCTAAATCTTTATACTTTATAGATTTGTGACCACAACGGCATGGGCAATGCACCACCAACAGGAAATTTGAATCAGAGAAGGGGCCATTTTGGAAACAGGCCCTTTAAATTCTCATTGGATAGATAAAGTCACCAAAGTATGTACTACACTCTAATTCGACCGATATTTAACTATGGTGATATCTTATGGGACTGACATACTTAAACTCAGTCTGAGTCACAAGAAGATCTAGATGAAGAATGGAGTGTAGTTCCCATAAATCTTATCTGTACCGGAAAAATCTTATAGATAGTTCTTTGTGTTCTTGTATGGAAGCAAACGAAACCAGCGAACATTATAAATTGTATTGTAGTCTTTTCTCCCAACTTCGTTTACAAATATTTATGTTGTTACTCACTCTCTCACGACTAATTTATTCTTGTTCAGTTCAGTTCTTGTTCCAGTTATCGGGATATGTTCGGACAACAATGGATCTGAGTTTCCAGTTATCGGGGTATGTTTGGTCAACAACGTATCTGGGTTTCCAGTTATCGGGTATGTTCGGTCTACAATGTATCTGGGTTTCCAGTTATCGGGATATGTTCGGCCTACAATGTATCTGGGTTTCCAGTTATCGGGATATGTTCGGCCTACAATGTATCTGGGTTTCCAGTTATCGGGGTATGTTCGGTCAACAATGTATCTGGGTTTCCAGTTATCGGGATATGTTCGGTCTATAATGTATCTGGGTTTCCAGTTATCGGGATATGTTCTGTCTACAATGGATCTGAGTTTCCAGTTATCGGGATATGTTCGGTCAACAATGTATCTGGGTTTCCAGTTATCGGGGTATGTTCGGTCAACAATGTATCTGGGTTTCCAGTTATCGGGATATGTTCGGTCAACAATGTATCTGGGTTTCCAGTTATCGGGATATGTTCTGTCAACAATGTATCTGAGTTTCCAGTTATCGGGATATGTTCCGTCAACAATGTATCTGGGTTTCCAGTTATCGGGGTATGTTCCGTCAACAATGTATCTGAGTTTCCAGTTATCGGGGTATGTTCCGTCAACAATGTATCTGGGTTTCCAGTTATCGGGGTATGTTCCGTCAACAATGTATCTGGGTTTCCAGTTATCGGGATATGTTCGGTCTATAATGTATCTGGGTTTCCAGTTATCGGGATATGTTCTGTCTACAATGGATCTGAGTTTCCAGTTATCGGGATATGTTCGGTCAACAATGTATCTGGGTTTCCAGTTATCGGGATATGTTCGGACAACAATGGATCTGAGTTTCCAGTTATCGGGGTATGTTTGGTCAACAATGTATCTGGGTTTCCAGTTATCGGGGTATGTTCCGTCAACAATGTATCTGGGTTTCCAGTTATCGGGATATGTTCGGTCAACAATGTATCTGGGTTTCCAGTTAACGGGATATGTTCGGTCTACAAAGTATCTGGGTTTCCAGTTATCGGGGTATGTTCCGTCAACAATGTATCTGGGTTTCCAGTTATCGGTATATGTTCCGTCAACAATGTATCGTGGTTTCCAGTTATCGGGATATGTTCGGCCTACAATGTATCTGACTCTCAACGTGTGTCTTTTGCCCAATCAATTGTTTTTATGGATCATGTTTAAACTTCTTTAACCCTTCCTTATTTCTCAACAATTTATTCACAATTTATGAGAGTTATTTCCCTTTAAGCGAATGTCCACAGTTGGCAAGACCTCAATTCATATTTCTGCTAACAAGGAATTGTCGTCAAGACCGGAAGCACATTCAAATATGGTATTACATGAAATTAAAGTGGGCAACATACATAACAACATGAAACACATGACATAACATTTAGAATCATTACATGTATTTGTATTCAGTCATCAAGTTCCTGTGGAAGTAATCAACATGATTAGTAACAAGTCTACAAAGCAAGTTTAATCAAAATCCGATCATTCTTTCAAAAGATATCATGCGGAAAGTAATCAGCCAATCAGGTCACTGCAGTCCCATTAAATATGCGCGGAACATTATGGAAGTCCGAACGCCTGGAAAATAAACATATATTCAATATATTCAATCTTCAATTATTTGAAGATATGTTCAATTAATTGAAGATAGGTTCAATTTAATTGAAGATAGTTCAATTTAATTGAAGGTTCAATTCAATTTAATCATTTAAAGATAGGTACAATTGAATTGAATCCATCTTTAATTAAATTGAACCTATCTTCAATTGAATTGAACATATCTCTAATTGAATTGAACCTATCTCTAATTGAATTGAACCTCTATTCAATTATTTGAAGATAGGTTCAATTAATTGAATATATGTTAATTTGGCGTTCCACAGAACATAACGATAATCAAACTTGAGCGAAGGGGTTAGGTAATAAGTCTACCAAGCAAGTTTCTTAAAAAAAAAAATTCTTTCAAAAGATATCATGCGGAAAATAATCAGCCAATCAGGTCACAGCAGTCTCATTAAATATGCGCGGAACATAACGATAATCAAACTTGAGCGAGGGGATTTTGTTCTAAAGACAGATTATGAAGACATGGATGATTGTAGTTATAGAAATTGTAATTGGCGTTGTCAAATAAAAAAAATGTTATTGTCTTGTTATTGTCTTCTGGTTTTGGCAGTGTCTGGTTAAATAATTGTGTTTATAATCACAGAGTATTTTACATTGCTTTAAGCAGAGTTTGATGTTTTTATTCAAACATGAAATGAATTTATTGAAAGGTCATCTAAATGCTATTTAAAATCATTAAATTCACAGCTTTACATTGCAATTTTACTTAACAAAGTCTATTTCTGATGGGTATTGCTTTTTTCGAAATTACGTTTTTTATCGCATAAACTTTATTTACCGCAATATCACAAAGGCCGATAGGTAATGTCGTTACTCTAACCAAAACCAAGTAGAGGACGAACGAGTTCTTTTTTGTTCTTATTTGTCAACTAGATGTTGATATTCGAAAAAAAAACTCATTAAAAGGTATGACTGGGACCGCCCTTCTTCATTCAACATTATCCAACTGCTATATTTACGTATTGAAAAAGCTATGTAGTCTTGACAAATATTTGCATCTTTATATTCATATGTGTTTATCCCCAGTTATTCCTATTGTTCAGCTCATCCCCTAACTATTCTTACAAATGGTATATTTTTTTATTTATTTATTTTTCTATGTACTTATCTTCAGTTATACCTATTTGTTTGGTCCATCCCCATCCGGAACTCCTCGGGTTTTTTTTTTTCAAAAAAGGTACAGCCAACCCGAGGATATTCCGAATGGGTCCATCCCCTGACATTCTCACAAATTGTATATTTTCTGTTGAAAATAATGTTCCTGCATACCTATTGCTTTGTCCATCCCCTGACTACTCTTATAAATTGTATATATACTGTTGACATGAATGTTTTTATGTTCCTATCATCAGCTATTGTTTTGTTCTGGGGGCCGTGGTGGCCGAGTGGTTAAGGTGTACCGACACTTTATCACTGGCCCTCCACTACTGGGTTGCGAGTTCGAAACCTACGTGGGGCAGTTGCCAGGTACTGACCGAAGGCGGTGGTTTTTCTCCGGGTACTCCGGCTTTCCTCCACCTCCAAAACCTGGCACGTCCTTAAATGACCCTGGCTGTTAATAGGACGTTAAACAAAAACAAACCAAAGTTTTGTCCATCTCCTAGCTTACATATTGTATATTTGTTGTTAAAATTGATGTTTCTATGTACATACTTATGACTCGTAAAGCGTCAAGTTGAATGAACGATTAAACTGGTGACACTGGGCAGACTAGCAGACGGTGAAAATGGCTGACGTCCTCTCGAGCGAAGACTTGAATAACATAAAATAATCAAGTTAATAATTTTTTTTTTACTGGTTCCTCCCTTTATTACATATACCTCCTTCGCGAAACAATAGAATACACCATTACAATACTGTGTTGGTAATAACTTCCGTCCTAATGCTTGTTGCACCAATTTACATCTGAAGTCCATTTTGCCTTCCGTATTTAGACTTAAGAACTCCCAACCTGATTTAATCAATTTGACCCTTCGATATCTAGACTAAAAAAAACCCCATCTAAACGAATCTAATATTTAAATTCCGCCTTTTTTGTGTGGTAGAAATAGTAAACGAAGACAAAATCTTTCAATCTCGCTCCGCAAGACTCTGTTCCCTTAGTTTGACAATCTGATAAAAATACATCTCTTCCATGCGCCTACGCTACGAAGCTTCAAGCTTGAAGACATGCATGTATTTTAATTAGATTGCTTAATTTGAATGAGTACACATTTAAAATTGGCTATACAATTTATCCGAAGGTTATTATTATTCACAATAACACAATTTCATATAAGTTGAACTTAGGCGACACTTCAATACTAATACTTCTAACATTTTTGAATCATAAATATAATATCATGTATATATGATGTTAACATACGGGCAGAAATCACATCACATCATGGAAGGGAATTCTATGATACCAAGATATGCCAATAATATATTGTATAGTGGCCGCTGGTATTTGCCTAGATTGGTCGGGTATTGGAGCCTATTATATAGAGAGTTTCATTAACTCCCAACCATGAGATAAGTTTGCCAATAAGCCTGGGTCTTATCACTCAACTTATCAGGTAGGCAGGCAGGGCGGATCGGATTTCGCTGTATACTCTCTGCATGCTCTACATTTGTACGCGCATGGCACACTTCATCTGATCCACGTGTTGCTGTGTCTAGATTTTTTTTTTCTTTTCTGAGGGATTTTAATCCAATTTTCTATAAATGTGAAGGATATTCTGTATGATGTGTTGGACCTCCAGGACGGATTGAGGTAAGTCTAAATATGATCTACATGAATTTCCGTTATATATAGCTACTCTGACTTCCAACTTACCGTGATTTAAGGTACACAACCCATTTTTCTCACGTTGATGAACAATCACAAATCAACTTATTCTAGAAAGATTTGATTCGAACGCGTCAATAGTTTCCCCCCTGTCATCTGACAATCTTTGTGCTGCACCAATCATGATTACGAATGATTTCTTATTTCTGAAAATGTTTTAGAAATAATTTATCGTTCAGTTTGTTCTGGAACATTTTCTTAGGTTGGTAAAGTAAATATGATGGAAGTTATATGACACGACCAATATGATATTGATATCATATTAATTGTGTCATATAACTTCTATCATATTCATCGTTCAGTGTTTTTGTTAATTATGTAAATATATTCTCTATAGATATTTTGTTAGCTATGTAGATATTTTGCTTATTTAGTAAATATTTTTGTACGCATTATTTTTTTATAAATTCGTTGGCGTATTCAAGTTTTCCGGGATGTTAAAGCATTTATATATTTTGTCGATAGTTCACAACTAGAAAACTGAGAAACCAGATTAAGACGCTTCAAGAAGTTAATCGAGTTTATGAACAACACTATGTATGAAATATGTACAAACAGATTCTGGACAATGTTCGGCCTCGGGTTTTCGTATTAAATATTCCCTGTTAAGTTTTTAATATTTTAATATTGCAATTTCGTAGTAATTCTTAAACTACTGTTTTTATTACATATTCCACCAAATACGAAATATACTAAACAGACATGTATATTTGAGGTAAAAGATGGTTAATCAAAACCAGAGAGTGGTATATACGTATCTGTCAGAACCTATTGTGACGTCACTAATTTGTAATATGGGAGTATTTTAACTAACTCTATAAAGTTGTATAAATAATGCATCATTTTCAAAGATATCACTAACCCGAGGCCCTATACTGGTGATGGGAGTGTCCGGTATAAATGTCTCGACTCAGTGCCTAAGATAAGTAGTTGAATGGTAGTTGAATTATCTGTGAGGTGCCTCTTGATAACACGACTGTAATTTATGATATGTGACATACCCGAGCATACCGTCGCCATTTCGGTTAGCTTTTTATTTACCCAGACGCTCACAGATACATAAAAGTTGAAAGTGTCGTAATAATCAAATGTCACAATGGCGCACAGTGGATATTCGCCCGGTCATGTAAAGTTGTCCAGGGATTTGATATACCTCAAGAGAAAAATTGTCATAATAAATGCAACTCAACTTGTACAATTCAAGTTTGACCGAAGTACAGTGTTGAATCTTAGACTACGGGTTTCCCCCCGTTACTTTGTACCATGATAAAGCTATTTAAATGACAATTGGTCATGAAGGGAGTCAATGCTAGGCGTGGCCTTATAACACTGGTATCAAACAAAATGTTAGAGACTATGAGTTTGGTAGCTACAGTAGGGACTGTTTGTGTATGAAATGGGGATGAGAGCCAAAACGTGTTGTTTTCTGGCGAGAAGAGAAGAGTTTGTGGCTGAAAATTGTCTATTCAAAAGTAAATGAACACGATCTAAACGAAAATGGCACAAGCAGACTCGCCCTGGAACCAATACACAACATAAATGTACACGGTCAGTCAGATACACAATATCGGGTAGTAGCTAGGTTTTATAACCTTCCATAGCTGTTATCGCCTTTCAGCAGATTTTATCGAAACAACACTAATTTATGGTGTTCTAATAAAACGATTTCACCTTCTATTAATCACCGAAAAGAAGTTCTGAACATTCCCCAGGACTGGTACGCATTTTTGGTAAGCCTTCTTCTGATTAAAGGATTTTACCGATAAGGAAATAGCTTGTCTAATTTCAATGTAAGCTGTCCAACCTAGGTTCATTTTCTCTTCGCTATTTTAGTTGTTGTGCAGATATTTTTTGCGTTAACTCCAATCTATTTTGGTTGTAAGCCCGCCCTTTTTGATAGTCCCTCCCC
Organism: Pecten maximus; assembly: GCF_902652985.1. NCBI lineage: Eukaryota > Metazoa > Mollusca > Bivalvia > Pectinida > Pectinidae > Pecten > Pecten maximus. Next base: position 46,761,373 of record NC_047016.1, read on the forward strand.
TAGCCATTGCCCAAACTCGTCTTGTCCACTAAGGGCTGAATGCAACAATGTTGTCTGTATGGAGGACCAAAGGTACAGATAGATTAATTATACATAATATTTATTTATAATGGATTAATTATTAGCAGTAAGTAATATTTTTATTAATGACAAAGACGCAGATCTTTCCATCTTACCAGAATTTAGAAGAGGATAATAATATATACATGTACAGAACATTACGTGATTATGTGCAATGTTTCGTCTCTCGCGAATGCATACGATGTTTCAATGCTGTTGATGAAAACAAACTGCGGAACACGTTTTAACCAGGATATCAGTGTAAATACGTTCATTATTGGCACATCGTGTTTAAACAAGACCAGATATATACATTTCAAAGTTTAGTTAGCAAACACACGCACTATAGATTAGCGTACAGTCGGGCAGATAAATAAGTTAGTCTATCGCCAGACAAAATTTATTGTACACATTCAAGGAGCATATAAGTTAATCTAGCACGGGTCTACAGTATAACAATATAGAATTTCTGAATCAAAGCCAGTAGCCAATCGGAACACCTCGCCTCCTTCTGCGAACGTTGAAAATGACAAGGGGTTCCGATTGCGCCAGTAGCATGAGATTGATGGACCACCGGATGTACAAATGTATGTCCGATGATACAATGGCGTGGCGTTCATAAGAACATAATTGTCAGATAACACATATTATTCACAGATGCATACCGATTACATCAAAGGCGGAAAGTATTTAATACGATAAACAAAAGAGCTCGTAGCCATCCACTTAATTCACGTATAGACAATAGACTTAGCGCGAGAACAAATACAATGATTTTCACTATAGACATGCATAGGCCTACTCACATTCTTATTAATCAATAACAATGGAGAAATCCCTTTGTTGTGGTTTCCTTGACAACTGGTAATGTTTTCAAACATGAATATGATTTCTCATATTTCAAATTCAGAACAATATAGGATATGTTTCTTTTTATCTTTGACAAACAGGCGCGGACCTAGGATTTTCGAAAGGGGTGGGGGTCCAGTAAAATAGTGATAATGCGAGCGCCGTAGGCGCGAGCCGATTTTTTTCCAATTTTTAAGGTATACAAAAAATTCCTCCTCCAAAAGGGGGGGGGGGGGCGGATACTGACCCCCAGAAACACCCCCCCCCCCCCCCCCCCTGGTCCGCTAGTGACAAATCTCTCTGATCCCAAACCTCTCTGATCCCAAACTAGGGCTACGGATGCTGAACCGTGTCTGTAACGTCGATGGTATGTCGGCTTACATAGCAAATGTTTTTTATCACCAGATGCGCGAGGATGGAGATTGTCAGAGACGAAACCGGTGCAAGCAAACACTTTTACCTCCTCTGTTTAATAGACAATTAATTATCGTATTATAGGAAACCCTAACAAGGTCGAGTCATCTCAGTAATTGTAACGGTTTTTCTCGCAACACTTGTGTAGAGTTTGCGCCCACAACAGTCATACCTATAAGCCACCTGTCTCGGGAACACTGCTGAATTCGATACCGCGGATCTAAGTAATATTAACTTACATTTGCCATGTTAACAAACTGCCGTCATAACATAATTATGTTCACATGAAAAGTGTGTGGTAATAATTGTGCTGTGGATTCCTGTGCATCGCTCCAATGCGGTCTGGCAAATGATTATTATAATGTACAGATTTAGCAGGCTTCAGCTGGTTGTAGAAATCCGTCTAAAAGTAAATATTTTATTGTGTGGTTCGCATGGATTTTATGATATCTGAACAGATGTTAAAAACAAAATTGTCATAATTTCTTCGGTAGATATAGATCTATGCGTTACGCTTTTTACAATTTTCTGATCAGCTCATATGAGCCATTGGCACTCTGTATCAGCCCTTGACTGGTTACCTGTCTCTAAAATATTAAAACTAGAAAATCTATAAATAGAATTGAGATTTATAATGTTGGTCTCTAGAAAACACCCGAGTCCTCACTCCGAGTGCCGAGTCCTAAGTTTCAAACAAGGGGAGACAATCTAGTATTGGAATTCAGAAGAAAAAAACAAAACACTTTATGGCCATTCCACATCAGCCAGTCACTCCAGTTTTTGTTTTTTGTTTTTGTTTTTTTTTATAATAAAACTCTTTGCAGAAATATGTAGTAATTTATCTTTGAAGATAATAGTATTTTCAATTTACAAAATGAGTTCAGATTCATCGTTTTGATCTCTTGGAAATCGTTCAAACTCGGAGAGATAATAAACTTGTACATATATTAGAATTCAGCTGGGTAATGCATTTTCGTTACAAAAACTTAAGGGCTGGAAGCCAATCTAATACCGTATATCTGATATAAAGTTTGGAGTGGATGTTTGTCTCGGTTATGGCCTATTGTTACACTTAGCGTTAGACTGGCTGAGCTGGGAACAGTTTTATAGGGATTTTATGCCTCGTTTCCCCCGACATCCCCAAGTGGTAACGAGAAGCAGGTGCCCCTGTTTCAGAGGTTATTGGGTCTTATGGGGATCAGACCCTTGTGTCCAGTCAGAACGTTCTAGGTGTTTGGATACATTACACCACAGAGGGTGTCTGTGCGAATGCCGAGTGCAATAGAACAGCGGTTGATTACCAGTACCGGGGGTCAAATATATATTTATGATATACTTTTTTTTATTACATAATCACCTAAACACATTTAAAATCACGTTCCTGTAGACTTAGAAGTCGCCATGACTGTCGTCAGAGCCCCGTTCGATTTGCACTCTTCTCATTCTAGAATATATCTTCCGGTCACTCGATTTGAAGCTCTTCTGCTTCTGGAAGATCTTCTACCTCTTCCGTCTCGAAGCTGGAAGATTTATCTTCCAAGATGGCGGCGACCATGTTTTAAGTGTGCGAGTGATGAGTTTCACTAGAGAAGGATTTATAACACATACATGCACATGTTTGTGTCATCGTGTTTGGGTAGCAGTGTACAGTAAAAATGCCAAATTCTGAAAAATATGGCACATGCTTTAGATATGTAAACATTGCCAGTTAACCTTACATATAACCTCTAATAAAGTATATATATTTGAAATCTGTACAACATTTGCAATTTTAATAGAGCTCTGAAGGATAAGTAAACTGATATTTTCTGTGATTTTTAGAGCTGTGAATACCATGGTAACAGCTTAAAAAATTCTCAAAAATTGCAAAATATTATGATATTTGACCCAAAATGGCACAATTCTCTACACAATTTTTTTTCTGAAACCTATTTAAAATTAAATATCTCTATCCCAAAGACAGAATTAATCTTGTTTGGACATATGTTGTAAATTAAGTTTTTCCGCTATCTTACCTTTTCTGTGGGCTTCCATTTTGCGCTGAAGGCGAAACTAAATTTCCTGTGTAAACACACGTTCGGAAAATCCGGATATTTAAAATCCGGAACCAATTTATTGATTTTTGTTTTAATAAATGTGAAGCCTGTATGTACTACTTCATACTGGATATACCAATTATAGTGTACATTTATTTTTTCATTTTTTATACATATCATAATACAGGAGTTATTTGCTTAACAAAAAAATTGCCCATGGCCAGGCTGTCTTACTGTGGTGTGCTACCTTGAGAAAACTTAAAAACTTGCTTATTTTTTGTTTTATTCTCCCGGTTTACTCGATGTACATATAACGGAATACGATCTTCTTAGAAGGCTTCTCTTCTTAGAAGAGTGCAAATCGAACGGGGCTCTGGCAGTGTTGGCATCTGAGTGACTTAGACGCTTGAATGGGTAGGACTAAATTATGAAAACGTCATATAGGTGTTCAATAGTTCACATGTTACGTGCAATAGTCTTTTTAGCCATGCAATACATGTACATTTTGTAGTTCATAATATACCTTATGCGTATACATTGTAGTTAAGGAAAATCAAGCGCATTATGTAATACAACGATGTAGGCCATAGTGGTATACGTTTGATCCCCCAGACGACACAGGGTCGTTGTGTCCTTGAACACAACACTTTACAAGCAATATACACTAGTTGCTCATCAAACTTGCCTAAAAAAAAGGGTCGCCATATTGTTGCCTGTTTCAGTGCTCAAATAATATGAAACTAAATGTGAGCTTTTAGGAATACGGACACATAACAAGGAAGGCAGTACAGCATATACACTCTGATGTCATCAACTGGATATGGGTTTTGTGACCTGTGTGTGAGTTATAAGAAAACTGATTGATAAGTTGTGAGCCTCAAATTGAAGGATTTGAATTTTTCCAGGCATATTGTATTATTATTCAACATAATCCCCTTCAGTTTTATACACTTTTGCCAGCGGTGTTTAAGTGTCTCAATGCCACTTTTATAGAACTCCTTTTCTTGACTCTTCAGAAAGTCATCCACTGCATGTATGACGTCATCATCGGACTGAAAGTGGGTGACTGAAATAGCTGTTTTCAGTTTTGGAAAAAGGTGAAAGTCTGATGGAGCGAGATCACTTGAATACGGAAATCAATTTAAAGCCACAATCGTGGATGGCAGCCATGACATTGACTTAAGTATGAACAGGAGCATTGTCCTGATGAAATAACACACCTTTAGGGAGCTTTCTGCGGCGCTTAAGTTTAAAATTTTCCCGTAACTGTCTCAGAAATGAAGTGTGGCGGCTAATTTGCAAACTGGTTTTTAATTACATTCATGCAAATATAAAATGTATTATTTCATTTTGCTCAATCTTATTTTAATGTTAAAATTTTTAAAATATTCTAAAATATATTTTGAAAAGATATGACGTAAACGCCCGAGTGTTTTTGTTTTCGACTGGTTTTATATCGGTACGGAATCTGCCAAGAAGTCACGAGTGCCTGTTTCTTATCAATCAGAATGACTTCGGTAGTCCAAGTACGTATATTGCTTTTGTCGGCCAGCCTCCAGCCGCCATGTTCCATTATAGAAGCGCGCCTTTCATTTCTTAGCGCTTTATGTAGCAGGTCAGAGTCACGCTGACCGAATGTGAGTACGTACCTGTAGGAATACTGCTACATACTCCCTGGGTGATAGATGTTACTTAAGGGTTTACAGTGATATATAGTCTATTTTTGTTTTTCCCAGAAAGATAAAACCTGCTGTTTCTATCATTAAATTGACTAATCAGGGCTGGGGTTGTGAAAAGGAACGACTGTGATGGCAAGTTCCATTTACATAAAGGGGGTACTTTTCTGCCGCTTTAATTTACACATTGACGACCACAGCGATAATTAATGAGATTAAACCGGACCGTCTTTGCCTCTACTCTTCACACATTTACGATAAAAAGTTCCATCACAGTGATAATTAATTGGATAGTATGGACCGTCCACTGTCCCTCCAATTCACACATTCACGATAAACAGTTCCCTCTCAGTGATAATTAATGAGGTAGTATGGACCGTGCACTGTCTCTCCAATTCACACATTCACGATAAACAGTTCCCTCTCAGTGATAATTAATGAGGTAGTATGGACCGTGCACTGTCTCTCCAATTCACACATTCACGATAAACAGTTCCCTCTCAGTGATAATTAATGAGGTAGTATGGACCGTGCACTGTCTCTCCAATTCACACATTCACGATAAACAGTTCCCTCACAGTGGTAATTAATGAGGTAGTATGGACCGTCCACTGTCTCTCCAATTCACACATTCACGATAAACAGTTCCCTCACAGTGATAATTAATGGGTTAGTATGGACCGTCCACCGTCCCTCCAATTCACACATTTACGATAAACACTTCCCTCTCAGTGATAATTAATGAGGTAGTATGGACCGTGCACTGTCCCTCCAATTCACACATTTACGATAAACACTTCCCTCTCAGTGATAATTAATGAGGTAGTATGGACCGTGCACTGTCCCTCCAATTCACACATTTACGATAAACACTTCCCTCTCAGTGATAATTAATGGGTTAGTATGGACCGTCCACTGTCCCTCCAATTCACACATTTACGATAAACACTTCCCTCTCAGTGATAATTAATGAGGTAGTATGGACCGTCCACTGTCCCTCCAATTCACACATTTACGATAAACACTTCCCTCTCAGTGATAATTAATGAGGTAGTATGGACCGTGCACTGTCCCTCCAATTCACACATTTACGATAAACACTTCCCTCTCAGTGATAATTAATGAGGTAGTATGGACCGTGCACTGTCCCTCCAATTCACACATTTACGATCAACACTTCCCTCTCAGTGATAATTAATGAGGTAGTATGGACCGTGCACTGTCCCTCCAATTCACACATTTACGATAAACAGTTCTCTCTCAGTGATAATTAATGAGGTAGTATGGACCGTCCACTGTCCCTCCAATTCACACATTTACGATAAACAGTTCCCACATAGTGATAATTAATGAGGTAGTATGGACCGTGCACTGTCTCTCCAATTCACACATTTACGATAAACAGTTCTCTCTCAGTGATAATTAATGAGGTAGTATGGACCGTGCACTGTCCCTCCAATTCACACATTCACGATAAGTAGTTCCCTCACAGTGATAATTAATGAGGTAGTATAGACCGTGCACTGTCCCTCCAATTCACACATTTACGATAAACACTTCCCTCTCAGTGATAATTAATGAGGTAGTATGGACCGTGCACTGTCCCTCCAATTCACACATTTACGATAAACACTTCCCTCTCAGTGATAATTAATGAGGTAGTATAGACCGTGCACTGTCCCTCCAATTCACACATTTACGATAAACACTTCCCTCTCAGTGATAATTAATGAGGTAGTATGGACCGTCCACTGTCTGTCTCTCCAATTCACACATTTACGATAAACAGTTCTCTCTCAGTGATAATTAATGAGGTAGTATGGACCGTCTACTGTCCCTCCAATTCACACATTCACGATAAGTAGTTCCCTCACAGTGATAATTAATGAGGTAGTATAGACCGTGCACTGTCCCTCCAATTCACACATTTACGATAAACACTTCCCTCTCAGTGATAATTAATGAGGTAGTATGGACTGTCTTCTGTCTCTCCAATTCACACATTTACGACAAACAGTTCCCACACAGTGCTAATTAACGGAAGGATAGGGGGAGCCTAGTCCTGCTGTCAATCGCACGGTGGTGAGATGGACAGGCGAGCTGGTCATTAACTACGCTCTATTTGGACCTGTCCCTCTTCCCTATACAATATAGTTAATCGTTCCCATTTTCTTCGATCTAAAATTTTCACCGGTTCTTACTTTCCGTAATGCCCGATGTAATCTACAACTAATCAGCACGCGATCAGCTGCCTATAACTGACAACTGTGTCTGATCAGCAAGCGGTCAGCTGTCCAGGACTGACCACTGGACCCAATCAGCTGTCCACACCCTGTTGAGAAGGGTAAACAGTTTGATTGACGGCGTAAGGAGGTTATAGAGCGATAAATCACCACAACAAAATTTCGGGTCGGATCCCTCACAGTGAACGTCAGAGGGACCAGGTTCGGTACCGTTCCCAATCCGATGTGATGGTTCCGAATTCGTTTCCTGGTGAACGGCAGCTGAAGTGTCAACTTTAGAATCTTCTAAGCAGAGGACGAAAACATTCAGCATAAGTCACCGTACATTCGTGCAGTATGATACAGCGGCCAGAGAGGAGAGGGGTTCCTCAACATCAACATTTCCAACCTCAAATATTTTTCATATATTAATTTTCTGTTTGTAAACTCTATAAAATGGTGATGTTTCCGATACTCTAAGTTGATACAGTGTTGTTTACATGTTTAATTGTGTTACAGATATCCTGTTATAAATTAATAGTTAAACATCATCATAAAAACGGAAGTGGGTGGGGGGAGGGGCATATTTTCTGTATGAATTTTATCTCCTACGTTTTCCGATATGTTTATCTTACCTACATGTAAGTATTGTTAGTTTCTGTGTGGCGGGGAGGGGGGAGAGGGGCTCTGTTTCTAATTGTAGGTATACCTTAATTCCCTCGTATTCGGAGAGGAAGAAAGGGAGAATACACAAAGCAAGTATTTATTGAGTAACCTACGCGATAGAGAACATCAGTCAGTCAAATAAAACACCTTTCCTTTCTTCCACACTTTTATTATAAAACATCTTGAACGTTCAAAGCGTTACAATGAAGTGGAAGGTGAATAGACGCTTGAATTACATAAACAAGATACATACATGTTCTTAGAACCAAGTGTACGTGTTTTGATCGGCGATTCAGACGGAGATTCTAGCTGATATTTTGTAGTGAATGCTGACTGATCCACATGACTTCTGAAGTTTTATCTTCCCGAAATCTCCCGGCACCAGTTGGCTTCGGGTTTTCATCAGCTCCGTTAAAATCCTACTTATCTGTAATCCTGGCGGATACGGTCTCAAATCTTCTATTGACTACGTATCTCTCCGCGTTCTACAGAGAGAACTACCCCTTGGCACATCTTTCCCTCCCCTGCTCTCTCCATTACTAAATATCAAAATCCTTTGGCGCCGTTTGCACACATTTAAAGACATATGTTAATTTAAAATGATACTACTAATTTTTTCTGCGTATTTTAATTTTTGCGATCTAGTCTTTCATGTATGCCCTTTGACTTGGCCAAAATCTTGATCCCGCGGTCAGTATGCTGTATCATGAATCCGCCAAATTAAAATGTCACTCAAAAGATTTGAGAAATAATTTTGACAGTGGGAGAAGCATTTTGTATATCAAATGCCATACCGTAGCATAAAATCTTATTGACCTCCAAGTTTGTAGCATTATGGTCAGTAAACAATGAAATGTGTTACGGGAAGGAACCAGACGAGGGATAAAATAATCACGGTATGTTTTGCTTTTCAGCACACCTCTTAAGAGGAGTCCATCTGCCTTGTGTCACTTTTGTAGATAAAGTCTATTTAATTTCAGAGAATCGTCGAATTTGTTCTGTAGCTGGCAGAGAAAACAAACACTCCTCCCCCCCCCCCCCCCCCCCACCCTCCCTCCCTCCCAGACGTACCCTCCGATTTCCCTCCTGCGCTTGTCTATTTTCACGAAGTTGCCAAACTACGTTGACTTCTGTAACCCCGACGTATCACAGATAAGCGGCCATCTAATGTAGGCCTGTAAATTTTAACTGGTGTGGAATTTGATCTTCTTTCTGTGCCAGTATTTCATTTCCTAAAGATATCAGATGAAAAACCGTTAGAAGCCTTACTTTATTAAATTATTGTACAATGACTCATTTATTTGTCGCAACGTATTTATATATTCTAGATATGTTTCATGTTTGAATGTCAACACAACTAATATTCAGGCTAATATAGAAAAGAAAACAGCTTATAAAATATCCATGAATGTGCCCTCAAAAACAATATATACCCAGGCTTTGGAGATCCGGGGATATTTTTTACCCACGGTTGAAAGTAAGAACGTGGGCACATGGGAATTGTGTAGTACATGTAGTTATATGCAGGACGATTCAGATAATTTTACTTCAATGACTTGAGTATTTCACTTGAAATAAAGCATCTTCAAAGTTCTGCCTAATCGCTGCGTATTTCTCATTAAGATCACGGTGATTGGAGTATTTTTTTTACTACATTGTAGTTCACCCATACTCAAGAAGTTTTGTAAAGACTACTTGGTAGTTTTGATATTACAGCCCACGAAGTTCACCACACAGTTGCAACCTGTCGGTGAAGGTTTCAAACCGGGCTTAAAATTTTGCGGCAGCTAGATGTTTTTAAACAGGTGCCTTACTAGATTGCTTGACAGATAAAGTCAAGCAGTTTATGTTCCAACTGAAAGACAAGTCATCGTAGTGCACCCAACACTCATAGGTCTTCTAGACCCTGAGCACGGGCATCGTGTGAAACATAGCACATAAGGGGCCAACAAATTAACGGATAATTTGTCTATCTCCTAACTGTTGGCATTATCTAAAAGGCGCTAAATTAGCCCCTAGTTTTTCTTTTTCCTAAATGAGGGCGTTTTGTAAAAGGGGTGAAATTAACCCATAATTTATATTTTTCCTGATAGAGAGTATATGTAAAACATGGTTCAAGGGGATAAAAATAGCCCAAAGAACCCATAATTTAATGAGAATGTTATTGCTTTTATTCATAATCATTATTATTCCCGACCCCGCCACTTTAGAGAAGTTTCTGTTTGAAAATAATAATCTGTTTCTGTGTGCATCCTTCTGGTATTTCGTCCGTTCGTCCATGAAAACCTTGTGCATACGATATCTCATCAACACTTTGATACAGTATTTTTGTGGGTTTTTCCACACTGTTCATCCATGTCCGTATGAAGTAAACACTTTACTTGACCGACCATGGCAACGTAACACATGACGTACGCCATGACGCTTGAATGCTGACATGGTTTACCACCAAGAACTTGTATCTTTGGTATTATTGTATTTAGTTTATTTGGTGGAAATCTTCGCGAGTCAATATTTTCGCGTGTTATTATGTTCGCGTGTGGATACTTTCACGGAGATTTAATGATCGCAAAAGTAGCGAAAATTTCCACGCCGCGAATATTTCCACTTTTACAGTATCTGCGCGTTCGTGTGTGTCTGAGACTTCCGTTCGTTCGTGATAACATTGGGTTCACGATATCTCCCTGAACCCCTGAATAGATTTGGTTCACACTATCAAGGTCTACACTTGATTCGATTTCGGTGGTCATCGGTCAAGGGTAAAGGTCCAAGATCACATTAGACCACTTTTAGAATAAAAGCTTGCATACACAATACATCATGAACTTGTGGTCAAAATTTTATTTCCATACCATAACATCACAGCAACAGGTTCTATATCTGATTGGATTATCGTGGTCATCGGTCATGAGAAAAGGTCAAAATCACACTTGGCCACTTTAAGAATAATAATAATAAAACTTGTGTATAATATATTATTTAACATATAGTTCATATTCACATCATGGCATACAATTCTACACGTGATTAATTTTATGTGATCATTGTCAAGGTTATAGGTCAAAGGCTTCAGGTGACCTCTTTCACTCATAATTGTTTGTTTGTTTGCTGGGTTCATCGCTCCGTGAACATCCAGTGTCCTTTTGAAGCGGGTATTCCTTGTAGTAGTTGGTAACTACATCAATGAACAACATACAGAAGGCCGTTCGCATGCCATCCAGAGCAATTACGGTAAAGTGTCTTGCCCGAGGACACAACCACGACAGCAAAGAACGCCCATTTCTCTGCTTTCCGAGAGGGAGAGTCGGAGCACGCACCTCAGATCTTGCCCTGATGTTTCGTGGCCGGTACTCTAACCTACTCAGCTATCGCGCCCCCTAAACTCATAAACTCCTGGACATATTCAGTATACTCATGAGGGATCGGGAAATATCTTTGTAAACTTCTGGACAGATCTATCAATTGAGGAGGCGTGGAAGATATATACGTGAACCCCTGGACATAGGTGTATTATATTGACGATGGGTGGAGGAATATATATGTCAATCCTTCCTCAACAAGCTAAGCTCAACTAGCTATTACACTGTAATGACATATTTAGCTGACACCCTTGGTGTTAATTTTGGAAAATGAAAAATCAATAATTAGCTTGTAACTTAATGAAATAATCCAAAATATTGTAACGTTGGTACATTCACTGAGAATTTGTTATAAAATGAAACTAGGATTTTCCAAAAATAGTAAGGTGACCTTGGCCTCACAGCCTTGAAACTGCGTTCAGGATACTATGGTTCTATATAAGTGTCTAAAGACCAAGTAATGGAAGGCACTAGAGCGTTGACAATGATTTTCCAAAAATAGCAATGGAGACCTTGACCTTACAACCCTGAAACTCAAAGATTTTGGTGCTTTGCAATGGTCTCAGTGGTGTGGAGTTTGATAAAAAAAATCCCTCAATGAATGAATCCGCTAGAGCGGCGACGTACGCACAGAGACGGCCGGAGGAGAGGAAAAATATATCCCAACACTTGTACATTGTATATAAAACTAGGCAATATATTTTCAACATTTCATTTTTTAATTCTTCCACATTTTTTAAAGCAAAATACACTTTTTTTTATATTTTCTGTGTCATGCATATATTGATTTTTTTTCACTTCCTCGGGCACGCGAAGGATTCCTCATGAATACATGTAGCTAGTCTGATTGTACATGGTTATTATTCATAATTATCTTCTCGTGAATTTGCGTCTTAGTAGCACCTATTTCATATTATGATAAATAGAATATAAAACTCGTATGCATATTAAACATTAAATCACAAATGTGTTTTCATATTAAATTGATATATTCGGCCACCAGCCCCTAAGGTTTTTTGTTAAGAATTGTTATACAAGATTATCTCCCCCTAGTTTGAAACTTAGGGTCTTTACAATCAGTCAAATCCTAGGGACAAAAATCATAAAGCTCAATTCCATTTATAACTTTAATATTCTAGAGACATGGAGCCAGTCTCAGATTAATAGTACATAAGTGTTTGTGATATATCTAGCAAGAAGGTAATACATTCGAATATGTCATGAATGATAGTCAAAATCATCCACTGCACTTTACCAATATAACGGGTTATGAATGATAGTCAAAATCATCCACTGCACTTTACCAATATAACGGGTTATGAATGATAGTCAAAATCATCCACTGCACTTTACCAATATAACGGGTTATGAATGATAGTCAAAATCATCCACTGCACTTTACCAATATAACGGGTTATGAATGATAGTCAAAATCATCCACTGCACAATACCAATATAACGGGTTACACATTTTTAAAAATGTAGAAAGGCGGGGTTTTCATCAACTTATAACTCAAAAATAGATATATGTGTTTTTCCTGAAACTAATGTCGATGAGGAGAACCAGTCCATAGTTTATGGAGTCCGCCCCGCCGTCGTAACTAAATCTTGTTGACGTTCAGGCTGAAATCAGTCGGTGAGAGAATCACCAAAGGTGGAGGAGATCGCTTCGTGGAGAAATGTAAAAATGGCAAAAATGAAAAAGGAATCCATCTAGTGGCAAGGAATTACTATGTTATTGGCATCATTAGTTAGACTGAGCAGACAATTACAAATTGTTACCGAGATTCCAAGAATCAGTGGAATTAGTACCGGTCGCTAAGGAAACCAACTGGTGTGATGTATAGGAACTTTGTGTCAGAAAGGTAACTATATCTGTATATACTGCTATTCCAGATGTTGACATCATATGTCTTAATTAAAACTATGTACAGCTATATATTCCTTCAGGTGGTGTAATGGAATTTACTTTGCTATTTTTGTTTTTCGACCCTTTTCTTAAAATAAATCATTAGCATGGACTATAATGATACATTTATATTGTAATATATTGTAAATAGTTTTCTTTGTATGGGTTGTGAGATATCTTTTGGAGGTGGATTTGTAGTTTTATTAACCTGAAGAATATAATTACCGAGACGAAGGTCTGTAATTGTTACTCTTGATGTGAAATTTAAATCTAACTTTATCATTGACCAGACAAGATGGAATGTACAAAATTGCGAAAATGTGTAATTGATAATGATACTGAGGTGTTTAAAATCATGTAATCAAGAAAATACTAACCTCTTTCACGAAATATATAAACCTGTAAACAACATTTGATATGTATTTATTAATTTTATCGTATTTTAACATTTAATATCTACCAAACATTCAAAATTTGCACAATAGTCCCAACATTTGATATTTGCACAATATATATATAAATATTTGTCAAGCATTTTAAGTTTCTTTCAATTTCTCTGTATCTGTCGGTAAACTGAACACCCAATATGACTAATCTGGAACGCTTAGACGTTTGTGCGCCAGTTGCCTAGCAACAAACTTTGATAGGGATTAGGGTATCTTACTTAGGGTATCTGTGAGAATCTCAAATTTTTTTATGATTATTTTTTTTTAAATGTTTATACATTGGTTACCATTTTTCATTTTAACTGATGGAGCCTCTGTATTTAGAGGTACAAGTATTTAGAGTAACATGTATTCAGAGATACAAGTATTCAGAGATACACGTATTTGAGATACAAGTATTCAGAGATACATGTATTGAGAGATACATGATTCAGAGATACATGTATTTAGATATAAAGTATTCAGTGATACACGTATTCAGAGGTGTATGTATTCAGAGATACATGCATTTAGAGATACAAGTATTCAGAGATACGTATTCAGAGATACAAGTATTCAGAGATACAAGTATTCAGAGATACAGGTATTCAGTGATACACCTATTCAGATATACATGTATTTAGAGATACAAGTATTCAGAGATACACGTATTCAGAGATACACGTATTCAGAGATACAAGTATTCAGAGATACAGGTATTCAGTGATACACGTATTCAGAGATACATGTATTTAGAGATACAAGTATTCAGAGATACATGTATTCAGTGATACACGTATTCAGAGATACATGTATTTAGAGATACAAGTATTCAGAGTTACATGTATTCAGTGATACACGTATTCAGAGATACATGTATTTAGAGATACAAGTATTCAGAGATACAAGTATTTAGAGTCCTTACATCACGGGTCAAATTCATGGTAACACGGCATTTCTTGTGTACATAATAATACATTTTACATTAAAAGTTTACCCTTCCCAGCATTTTGGTAAGATTTGTTCATAGACAAGAAATTCTACTTTATGAATTTGATGTTAAGCGACTTACACGGTTGACGTGAAAATAAAATGCTACTTTAAATTCACAAGACATATCTCAACATAACCTGTTCACTTTCGGCAGCCTGTCGACCATTTTAAAATTCATATGAAAAATCACGCATCACGCCGATATATATTTTTCAGTACTGGTACATTTATGCTACATACTTGACTTATAAATTAAACCTCGCGGGAATCCTAAAATGGAACCCTGTGTGACCCCTTAACTGACACCTTTTGATGTTTTTTAAGCGAATCTACTCCAACAGGTTGCTAAGGGTACGTACATATCACTAACACTCTCGAAGGAGATTTAAAAAAAAATATATAATTTGTCATAAAATGGAAGTTAAGTCTCTCAACACGATCCGTTACGCACCAGCTAATTATTTCTCATGGCCTAAGTGTGCAATATACATCAAAACTGTATCTGAAGTGTAGCGAAGGTCACGTTTAATATACCCTCGAAATTCCTGGAGTTTCCTTCAATTACAGAGAACCTGAACTTCCATGATGCTTTTTATATCCAAAACACAAAGTTTTTGATATAGGACACAAATGGAAACTAATTTTAAATGTTGAAATTCCATTGAAAATGTACAAAACATGCTATTTCAATCGGTTGGGTGTTGTTCTTAGAGTTTACAAATATATTTTTGCTGGCAAAGTACAGACTCGACTACAATTTTCTCAAGTTATAAACTCCTAAAGATAGGCATCTATTTTGATCAACTTGCGTCGGTACCGATCAAAACTGGTATTTTTGATCCGTGAAACTAAAGGAAGTATACAGAGCCCTTTATATAATAAAGAGGATGTTATTAGAGAAGAGCAAATTACCAATACGCGTGGCGCCAAATACGTAGCCAGGCTGTTCAAGAGCGAGAGAGAGAGAGAGAGAGAGAGGGGGGGGGGGGGGGGGCAAATATTCACGCGAGTATAGGCCAATATCCGATATATTTTTGGGATGGACACGGGTCAAGCCACTTATATTGAGTCGGGATATTTTCAACGGTGGACTCCAATATATCTTCTTTTTTGGGGGGGGGGGGGGGGGGGGGGGCAAACTTTTAAAGGGGGAAGGGGGTTGGGGGGTTGGGATTGTTCCTTCTGTATTATTAGCCAACGTAAATCAATCGTGCGTGTTTCAGATGGGTCGAGATTATCTCCAAAACAAAATCCGACTAAACGGGTGCAATGTTTCCGACAAATGACAGTCTCGCGAAAATTATTAGGGCGGACACTCAGCGATATGTTGCTGTTTAACTTTTATTTATACAGGGTCGGGGTAAAACTGACAATTTCAGGCAGATTATGACTGAGACAAACTGTTTTACTTTATAATAAATTGTGCCGTGTGGTATACCCGTTGTCGAGTTGTGGTTTACATCATGACGGCCAGAGGACACATTATTTTGCCACACAGATCCATGCCCTGTATGTTTGCGTTAGCATCTGAGCAGATCAGTAACTTTTGAACATGATTTTCCGAGGAATCATAAACATTGAGAGCCTAACGAAAGATGTTTAGTGTTCCGAGCGACATGGGACATGGAAAAGCTATCAGGAAATTCCTGGCAACGTCTATTTGATTCTTTAACCGTATGCTCTAGAATGGCACTTCCACTAAGCGTGAAACTGACTAGGACTTATACATGGATTCTCATTAAAGCGGCTCGCCCTGTCCTGTAGAACTAGTTATCAATTTGTGTGCATTCCTGTGAGAACGACTGTGCTGATAGGGGCTAGGAAATATATACTGAAGATTGACGATAATAGGCAGAGTTTTGAGACGATACAATGATAAAGGTTTGGAAGGGTTCATGGTCTAACTTAGGGATTATTCCATTAAGCGAACAAGGGGTGCGAGTTCAATTAAATAAAATCTGATGATCTGATCGGACTTATGGTCACACACGTAGTTGACCGTAGTTTGGGATGACCGTGGTCGTTAACAAAGCATGAACCTAAAGAAATCAATTATTTGGCCTTGGGTAGCCACAAGATGTTCAACATGTTCTAAATATCTCTAGGGTCAACTTGAATTTCAAGACCCTACTGTGACCGCAGATTGAATGTTGCTGACCGTAAATGACCCTACTTGACCGTAGTTGACCGTGGCACAACGATTGAAAGTATGGCTAATACTACTATCAGGTAGGGTCAACTAGGGAACAACTACTGAAGTTTGGACCTACGACACCTTACTTCATCCTCATGTACTAGAGTCAACACGTGCATTACCGTAAGATGTGACCGACGTATTAAATAGTTGTGTATGATCTTTCTAAAACGACTATTTGGATCTTCATTGGCTGTTTCCTGCTTGAGAAGTTCCCTGTAATCAACTTTCGTAGGTTTTTTGGCAGGCGCATGCTTTCTGCGTTCCGCCATTGTTGTTGTTGACTGATAATAAGCCCGTTGCATTGTGGGACAAATTTGGATAGAGACTTGGTCCGTCGGACCCGTTTATTATTTTTGGGAATTTCCCGTATTGACTTTCATAAATACACATTTTCCTAAAATCTTTGATTCGCGATAATTTGTTAGGTATATATTAAGTCTGGTATCTATGAAGAGGTCAAAATGTAAACATTTATGTATATTTCTTTGGGAGTATGTGGCTTTAATGTATGCAAACCATTCAGATTTTTAAAAGTGACTCTCATCGCCTCGATTAAATTTGCCAACGCATCGGACAGGCAAACATCACCAATGGATGAATTGTTTGGATGATATCCAAGTTGCATTTCCTAGCTGGTTTGGATAATAATCGAGGAAAAGATTTGATATTTCTTAGCGATAGTTATTTTTCGTATGAGATAATTATTTCTCGGGAATAGACATTTCTTCTCATGAAGTACACATTTCTTGGCGAATTGATATGTTCTCGTGGACAACACACTGCTCAGCGAATTGACATTTCTCGTAGAGATGACACTTCTCTCGTCGTTCACAGATTCGTCACCAATTCTAATTGTACAAGATCGCCATGCCGCTCCTAGGATGTGTTATTTCTGTAAACCCCTCGGGTATGACAGGTATGCAAGTCTATCACATCACGTGAACCCTCGGGATGGTAGTCTAGATCGTCTAACCTTCGGCAGAACCTCAACCAAGAATATCACCCTGGGGGTTGGAAAATTCTCTATCACGCCCTCAGGGCAGAGGAAGGTTATATTAATCTCGTGACGAATACATTTCTCAGCGAATTAATTAACATTACAAATACAGAAATCGTTTCTTAGCGAATCGACGTTTCAAATACAGAAAACATTTCTCAGCAAATTAACATTTCAAAAAAAAAAAAAAATACATTTCTCAGCGAAGCGACATTTCAAATTGATATTTCAAATACAGAATACAATGTTTCAGCGAATTGACAATTCAAATACAGAATACATTTCTCAGCGAATTGACATTTCTCCCGGAAAATACATTACTCTTTAAATTGCCATTACTTGTGGAGAACACATTTCTCGACTGATTGACATTTCTCTGTGAATACAGTGGATATTTCTCTGTGAATAAATATTAAAGATTATTTGGGTAATACATGTGTGTACACTGATAATTGCATTTCTAATGGTACATGTTGAAACTTGGCAATAGAAAATGCTAATTCGAAGATTGCATGTGCGGCTAAGACTAAATATTTCGCTAACAGTTTTCGAATATACGCATGATGAACAGAGAAATAAGAAATAAATTGGTCTTTTGATAGAGTGTTTGCATAAAAATCACCACTCAAATCAACCTATCGGAGAGAGTATGGAATGTAAACGTTGGAATTGCCGGATTGTGCAGTTTAAGATTGTTGCCATTTTAACGAGAGGCGCGGTTAACAGTTTTCACACGTTGTCAGTCAGTATCTCGGGTTTTTCTGAAACCCTTACCTCTGCCAAGTTGTCTCAAATTGAAAAAGCTGAGATATTTGGTGAAATTCACATTTTATTTTAGCTTTCACATTCCTCGTGATGAAAAGTATTTGTAGTTTTATAGTCACAGAAATTCTCAATCTAGTTATAAATATCACAAGAATGCTGCAGGAAAGCCATTCTGGTTCTTATAGAGTCGAGTATAATACTTAAGAGAGTAAACGTTTTATATTTCGAAGCCATCATATTTTCTCTTAACCAATGTAAAGAATGTTAAAAGTTCCCTTTTATTCGTAACTACATAATAATGAAAGCTTATAATTGCGATCAGCTATGTTAAATAGTGTGTACAGCAGCACATATGTTTTTCATATCAACAGTGAGATTCGAACGAACTATGAACCCTGGTTCGACCGTAATAACATTCTACATGTTACGTAAACGGGATACTCTTAAACTTCCTATTCCGGCGGATGACAGACATCATATACTTACCATCATACATATAAACACTGCCTATGTGTAATGGGATAGGTGGGGAGGAGGGGTGAGAAAGGAGCGTCCCTGGGGGGACAATCAAAGCAATAGGTCAAAGTTATCTATCAGCTGTCTTGTTATGCCATTAGAAACGCTCCACGATTCAATTAAACATGCAGAGTTAATTAACATCCATGAATAGGTCTTTGTATTCGTGTAAGAGTTCCTCAAACAGAGGAGCATTCCTGATAGCGTTAAACTTGGTGGTTGTCTGATAGCCATGCACGCCACCTGGTGCTGAATCACGGCCCTAGTGTCTGGCTGTGGCAGTCATAGATTCATCTTGGATACATATCTTAGTATATAAGACACACGTATATATCAGACATGATATGGGACACTTAAGTAAGACACATGTATATAAAACATCATGTAAGACACATAAGTAAGACACATGTATATAAAACATTATATAAGACACCTATATATATGAAATATTATAGAATACACCTAAGTAATTAGTCATATGTATATATCTAACATTATCTAAGACACTTTAGTAAGTTAGTAAGATACATAGAACGCTCCATTTCCTAATTTCTGATTTTCTATTAAATATATCTCCCCTTTTCTGTATTTTATCGAGCGGTATTGACTTGTGTGATAACTTAGTGTCGACTCTCATACTTCACCATCAGAGTGCTAAAGTTCGTATCACCATCAATCCCGTCAACACGTTGTAAAGAGCCATGTTTTGGCAGATGGCGGGAATAAATCGGCTGGGAGCTCATGTTGTAACCATGTTCACAAATACCCAGACAAATATTCCTCTTCGAGAAGGCAAAGTTGAGAAAAGTCTGACGTGCTAAAACATACACGTTACCCTAGAAACTGAATCATTGGTACTATTTATCAATTTATGTTTTTATTTATTTATTCATTTATTTATTTATTCAGGGATTTGGGTTACCAAATGGATGGGTCATTTTCAAGAAAAAGAACTTTCTGTAATATAATTTATGGGCCATTTATAGGAATTTAAAGAATTTTTCTGAATCACGTGGTCATACAAAAATATTGTGGGCACCCTCCAAAATGACCCCTGTTTATTTATTTACTTAATTATTTATTTATATTAATTATTAATTTATTTGATTATCAATTATTAAAAAGGGTTCACAATGATCACAAAAGAACCAGCTTCCAACTTATGGATCGCTTCATACTGCCATTTCATTGGAATGTCAGGTCACAGGGACGTTTACATGCCATCTATTCCGGCCAATTATACTGACACTGAAATGTCAGGTCACAGGAACGTTTACATGACATCACTCCCGAACCATTATACTGACACTGAAATGTCAGGTCACAGGAACGTTTACATGACATCACTCCCGAACCATTATACTGACACTGAAATGTCAGGTCACAGGGACGTTTACATGACATCTCTCCCGAACCATTATACTGACACTGAAATGTCAGGTCACAGGGACGTTTACATGACATCTCTCCTGGTCCATTATACTGACACTGAAATGTCAGGTCACAGGAACGTTTACATGCCATCTATTCCGGCCCATTATACTGACACTGAAATGTCAGGTCACAGGGACGTTTACATGACATCACTCCCGAACCATTATACTGACACTGAAATGTCAGGTCACAGGGACGTTTACATGACATCACTCCCGAACCATTATACTGACACTGAAATGTCAGGTCACAGGAACGTTTACATGACATCACTCCCGAACCATTATACTGACACTGAAATGTCAGGTCACAGGGACGTTTACATGACATCTCTCCCGGTCCATTATACTGGATGCAGAGGGCACTAAGTATATTCACAAAAATTATGGAAAATTTGCTCGGGGATCAAATGGACTATTTTTTCGTTTAAAAGAAGGAATATTGTTTCTTTTTTCGTAGCTGGGAACGAAGATGTATGAGTGCATCTAAAGGATAAATTGACATATAAGTAATGAGAATATTGAAATCAGTATGATAATGTTAGACTGTAAAGTTAAAAACGTAGGAAACGACCTACATCATAAGATGTTTCCACGCACGTGATAACTTCCGCTATCATTTTTCTTGTAGTCAGACTTGGAGGGGGTTTGTATTGAAGAAACGGACGTAGACTTGCCATTATCTTCAATATGGATCTGAAAAATGCCTTCTTTTGATTTCCCCGTGGAGAACTTTAAAGGGGCAGCCGCTAGCTACGATATTGCGTTATCAGTAGTATTATTTATAGAAGTAAAGCACGTTCTCTGTAAAATGGCTGCACTCGTTTATAGATAAAGTAAGGAACAAGTCTTCAATCTACGATTTTCATCAAAAACTGCAAATGAAAACTTCTCTATCATATTCATTTGGTGTCGCCATCTTTAAGCGCTCAATATCATGTCGGCCTCATCAGTTTGACTGGTAGTTCCATGGAAATCATAGCTTTCTCAGCTTTCTTGTAATGCGTACTGGGTTTGGTTAGGGAAGCAGATCAAGAAAAATGGCTCCAGACAGGATTAAATTTAAACTACAAACTTAATCTAATGGCCTGTGTTTTACTAAGCGATAACGTCACAAGTCTATCGCGTGTCTGAATGTGTCACAAAGGAATCAAAAGATCATTTCATTGCATTCGACGTGAAAAGCTAGGCACTTATAAAACATCTTAATATGTGACGTCACAATACACTCTAACGTATCTAAACGTGTGACGTCACAATCATACTCTGACATGTATTGACGTGAGACGTCACATACACACTCGCACATATCTTAACGTGTGATGTAACAAACAGACTTTGGCATGTCTTAATGTGTGACGTCATAATCACACGCTGGCATGTTCGAACACAACACGTCACAATCGCACGTTCTGATCTTATGTGCGATATTATGCATAGCAGGTGCTGTCACTTGTATCATAAAAACATGGCTGTTAGCCTGTTAGTAAACACGAGCGCAGATTCGGTTTACCGCCCATTGCTGGTACTAAACACGAGTCAGATTCGGTTTACCGCCCATTGCTGGTACTAAACACGAGTACAGATTCGGTTTACCGTCCCATTGCTGGTACTAAACACGAGCACAGATTCGGTTTACCGCCCCATTGCTGGTACTAAACACGAGCACAGATTCGGTTTACCGCCCCATTGCTGGTACTAAACACGAGCACAGATTCGGTTTACCACCCTATTGCTGGTACTAAACACGAGTACAGATTCGGTTTACCGCCCAATTGCTGGTACTAAACACGAGCACAGATTCGGTTTACCGCCCCATTGCTGGTACTAAACACGAGCACAGATTCGGTTTACCGCCCCATTGGTGGTAGTATACACGAGCACAGATGGTCGGTATGTTATCATTACACAGATTGCCATCTGTTGATAGCCTCAATCATTTAGCAAACACAGCACCCCTTCATCAACAAGCCACCATCATTCGTCATTTCTCGATACAGAACGCTACATCAACATAACGCCAACTCAACAGTAGAATTAAATGGTGTTACGAACATCAGCGCCCCTAATGTTATCCTAATTCCTAAGAAATAATGAAATCCATAATTGACACATATTACTCGCCATACCCACTCGGTAGTGGGTTAGAAGCAAATCATACAATGAATGGATATTAGTACACAGCAGAGTATAATTGGATTGAGTTTGACATTTTAATGAAAATCAGTCAAAAAATTAATTATTTACCTTAATTTTAGTCACCTAAAAGTATTTGTAATAGGAATTAATCGACAGGGTTAATAAGTTATGCCTATGTATACCCACAATTTGCTGGTTGGGGCGAGTGCGTCTCCAACGGCTTCGGTTAATTGGGCGTTGGAGGGGCACTATAACGATGACTTCTAGTGTATTCCACTACATGACGAATCGCTATCTTTCGCCTTCATTGTCGGTGTTTTTCGGTCTCTTCTATTAAGAGAACATTAAAGAAACCAATATTTGGAATTCACTTTCTTTTCTTTCTGTCCTTTCTTGCTGTGCTTCGTTTCCCTTCCCTTTGTATCTTCTTTGTCTCATATGACCCTGGCTGTCGGTGTCTCCTCGACACCCGTCCTCATATGGTCCTGACTGTTGGTGTTGCCTTGACAACCGACCTCATAGGGCTAGGGCACTGGCTGTCGGTGTCTCCTTGACACCCGTCCTACCCTGGTTGTCGGTGTCTCCTTGACACCCGTCCTCATATGACCATGGCTGTTGTTGTTGCCTTGACACCCGTCCTCAAATGACCCTGGCTGTCGGTGTCTCCTCGACATTCGTCCTCATATGACCCTGACTGTTTGCTTTGACACCCGTCCGCATAGAAACCCTTCCTCTTATGACTCTGGCTTTTGCAAGGACGTAAAGTAAACAAAATTCCCCAAAAGAGCTGTCCGCAAATATTCCTACTGTAGCGGAACTTTGGACAGATCGCTTGCTTAGAATGGCAACCTGCCGTCTATAAAAAGTGTATGTAAGTGTGAGTGTGTGATTTAAAATTTTGCATTTTTAGATTTAACGGGGAAAAGATCTTTATTAAGGAACTTTCTTTAAATTATGTAATACTCTCTACAGAGAATTATATGTTCCGGAATAGTTCAGCATTATTGGTGAAACCGTGGCCTAATGTGTAAACCGGTCCACGGAGCTATCTTTGTATCTCCGATAAGTGTTCGAGGTTTGTGTTATTGTGTTCCTACACACATAAACAACTGACAAACCACAACACTTTCCATTTGGCTGTTAATATTTACACAGACAACAATTCATTACAACTCGCCAACCACGCGGCTAGCAAGCCTCTGTATGAGGGTCATGGGCGCGTGTTTACTGAAAGGCAGGTTTTCGTTACACGCGTGCAAAGTTCTGAGAAAGGACAATTTCGTTTTTATCAGAGAGTGAAAATTGTGTTTTAATTTGTGATGTTTAAGTCACTGTTTAATGTCAAATTTTGTAAAGATTTACAATCATACACCAACTCGTCTGTAGCATAAAGCAATGCAGTTTTGAATATAGTCGAGGTTTGTCTCGATTGTAACACGGACAACAACTAAATGGCGGATACAAGTCTCAACCCTCTGCGGTATTGTCATGTCAGAGGCAAATAAATTATCTTTAAAGTTAACTACAAAAGTCCTTCTGACCTCAGTTTTTGTCTGATTGAAAGAAATTTAGTAAAAGGAGTGCATGGCATTTTTGAAAGATGTGAAGCCACTCTCAACACATCATATAATGAAACGAACATTTTTAGGAGAAATTACTTTTCGTTGTGGGTTTAGTGTTAGACGTATTGGGTTGTTGTTTTATTTTTGTTTTTGTTTTTGTTTTTGTTTTTTGGTGTTTTTTTTTGGGGGGGGGGGGGGGGGGGGGTTAAGTTATTTACTTGGGTGATTTTGTTTTGTTTGGCACATGTTCAAAATTGTCTGAAAATAATCTTGAGTCAAACTGCGACCCAACATATATCTGCGATGTACTTTATGTGATCTAGTACGCGTTTTCCCCCACTTAAAGACTCACTTTAAATAACTTTCATTGTGACTTTGATGTATATGGAATAATCCGAAGAATACCAACGACAATGTGTGTACGGGTTGATAACACATCAACTAAAATATCATCAAATGTTGACATCCGCTGTAAAATAATATCCCTCAATGAAATACCATCGTTGCCGACCCTTTCCGACAGATCTATACAAAATTGTTGCACACTTATAGAAAATTGTCTCCTCTTTCAGTTCATGATATTGGTACCATTTTCTGCTGTTTAATTTTCAAATTATCAACATTTTGTAACTGAATTTCCTTCTTTGATCCTACCGAAATGGCGTCACAAAATGTTGATCGCTAATAAAACAATAATTTCTCAGAAAATAGAAAACAGAAAACGATGTCAATATTCAGAGCTGACAAAGAGCGACAACTTTCTACAATTGTTGTAAAACTTTGTACAAATCAGCAGAAAAAAAAATCACCTGTTCAATTTGGATTTTTTTGGGTGTTTTTGGTATTTTATAGATCTTTAAGATTATGGTGATATCGCCAATAATTCAAACTGTATAAGTGACATCACAACGGATATATCGTATAATGTTATTTATATTTATATATATATATATGTGTGTACTAGTGATGTCACTATAATGAATTGGTGTCACTGATTGAATTAGTGTATACATATGTATAACCAAATCTTCATTTTAATGAACTCGTTAAAAGTAAAACAGCGTCAGATATAACTATTGTTATTGTTTAGTTTTTACGATATTAATCTACAAATGTTTAGAATTTTCGTTAATGATTTTTTATTGTATTTTCAGAACCTCCAGAGGATTTCAGCAAAATGTATGGTAAAAATAACTGCAAGACAATTATTGTCCTAGTATTTTCCCTCAGTTTTATGTTCAACTTGCTGGCATACCTTACATACGATGCCAGTAGGGCACATTTGCCATTCCAGGAACACGTCCTGCAGGACCACACCAGATTCATATTTTCCTCGGAAGGGCAACAGGCACGAAGTGAAAATCGACTTGTAAATTCGTTTGCACCTCTTGCAATCTCCGAAGAAAGAACTGTGAAAATAAGTGCTCAGCAGTTCTTAAAAGCGAGGTTAAAATCTCCCGAAGTTTTATCGAGAAAACTTCAAGAAGAAGATACTTCAAATGTTGACCAAGATAGTTCGAGTACAACCATTGGTAACATCACTAATATACATAATCCTCATAACTATGATTACGTCATCAATCAGCCAGGCCTATGTAAGGGAGATAACCCGTTAGATTTAATCATTATGGTCTGTACTGGTGTGTCAGCGTTTGTCAAAAGACAGGCGATTCGAAACACGTGGGGATTGTATTTGAAGGAACAAAAATCAGTGAAATTGATATTTTTTCTTGGAGTACAAAACGAGTCAAGTATTCAAAAGAAAGTGTTTAAAGAAAGCAATACTTACCATGACATTATACAGGAAAATTTTCGAGATTCATATAGAAATTTATCGCTAAAATCAGTTGGAGCACTCAAGTGGATGAAAGACTATTGCAACGTAGCAAAATTTGGACTAAAAGTTGATGATGATATTTTTGTTAATATTCCTAATCTTATGGACACACTGTCCAAAGTGACTCATCCTCGTATTATCATTGGACATCTCTTTGTCGGCGCGCGTCCAATCAAGAACAGACATTCTAAATGGCACACGACGAAGGACCAGTTTCCGGGGGACGTGTACCCGCCATATGTCTCCGGAACCTGTTACATCGTCTCAAAACAAGCTGCAATAGACATCTACCGCGTTTCATTAAAAACAAAATTATTTTGGTTGGAAGATATTTATATCACAGGAATTTGTGCAGAAAAGGCTAAAATAAAACTTGTTCACGAGTCTGAGATAACGTTTATGAGGCGTGACGCAACTGGTTGTGCTTTTGAACGTGCTCTAACAGGGCATGAAGTGAAACCGAAAGAAATGTTCAAAATTTACAACGAACTACGGAAACCGGACCTTAAGTGTAGTCTCAATGATTCATATACAGAACCAACAAACTTCAGTACTAATTTGTCTAAATAGGTCAATTTAACCTTCAATAATCATACATATCATAGATGCGAAATGGGGGTGTGAAGAAAAGGAAGAAGGACACACCTCTTTACACTAACCACAGGCTTCTTCTTCTTATTAGTATTTATAGAAAAATATATATAAGCACCTACCCTTACTGATATACATGTATTAGGTGTAGGGGCTAATATTTTTTTCTTGTAATACTAACCAGAAACAGACACCTGTGCTAACTCACGCACGTGTCTAAGGAGAAGAATTAAAATTACATTTTTACACCTGTGCACTGTATATAGATGTATTACATTGTATAGTATTACAATGTTTATGTACAATGTATTATGAATTCCACTTTTATAAATGTTTATATGTATTCAAGGTTAAACCTATTGGTTTCATTTTGGTTAGTTTAGGAAATCATAAATCCAATTGAGCACGAGGTAAGTTACGTAAACGCTTAGCAATGTATTGAGTAAGTACTACAATAGTTTCTTTTAACAATAACAGCGTTCAAAAAGTCTGATATAAACATTTACATTGTGTGATCAACGGTCAAAATTAGTTTGACGTCAAGTTCAAAAGCTGTTGACAGATAGTTAACCCCGCCCACTTTCTTCGTTACAACAAAGAAGAAAAAATCCCACATTCCAATTATCTACATTAAATCGCAATATTTTATTTATTACATGTTGTTCATGAAATAATAATTTCATATTGATATGAAAAATAAGCATGGCGTTTGTTACTTAACACTGACACGTGGTTTATGGACAGAACTTGAACTGGGCCACGTTCTACAATCACGTTGCTGAAAAATATATGTATATTACAATCCACTGTATATATATATTATATATATATCACATGGATGACAGTGTATGAATTACACTCTAATGAATTGTATATATGTTACATATAATCAAGAAAATTGGATTATTACCAATGATGGAGATATTTCGAAAAAAAATCTAACGGTTCTTCTCCTTTTTTACTGGAAATACGCAATAGCCCTCTTGCAGGAAAGGGGAAGTAACTCTGATATATCAGAATGCGACTTTGACTAAATGCACTGTACGGGTATACCCTGGTTGGAGTATGTCTGCATGTATCAAAATTCTATTTCGTCAACACCATTCAATGTTCCGGTACACAGGCAATATTCCTTCACGTGAAATTTTTCACGTGAAATTCATGTGAAATTCACGTGAAGGAATATTGCCTGTGTATGTAAAGTGCTGAGTCGTGATTAAAATAGCATAATACACGCATAGAACAATCATGTAATCGACATCTAGCTGTTGTCCATTTCTTTTTAAGTGCTGTGTAATATAAACATGTATATATTATAGAATTTCAATGATTAACATGCTAAACATATCATAATCAGAATAAATATGATCACATTATAATACATAATTATCTCGGTCAAGGTCATATCTGATTTCCCCTTGACGTTGTTTCTGCGATGACATCATTGTGTTTTTAAAACTAAAAATTAATTAATGCATATTTGTTGTAAATTAATGTTTAGATAAATGAATAACTTTTATTTCATTTCTTTATTTAGAATGCAGAAACGTTTGTACAATTTCAAATTTCAACTCTATCGTAATGTCTATTTTTAGTTGTGACCTTGACCCGTATGTGAATGTAACGCACAAATTGCTTTTTTTGCGTCCTGTCACGTGTGGATGGTATTTCTTTTGTATTTTTAATTATTTCAGTTTAAACATGTGTCTTCAATTTTATACCATGTTTTGTTACGTTTGCGTCTCTGATAACAATATCTGTAACATTACGAATACTGTAATAATACATATATACAGTATATGGGCCCTGTGATAGGGAATCCGTGCCAATCTCTATGGTTACATGTCTATGTGTGTCAATTTAAAGTGGTCGTGGCATCAATTTCTATCTCCTGTATGACTGATCTGGTGAATGAGAATTCTAGCTTTGACCATAAGAAAAAAATATCTTTAGTCCCAATGGACTAGTCTAGGGTAAATCGACATTTTAACAGGCGATTGTTGTGTTGGATTCACAGGGACTTGACACAAATGTCCAACCCGCGGTCCCTATACATGGACTATATGTGTGTACTGCGAAGCTAGGATTTCGTGCCTAGTCTCCGTGCTGGCCCTTTTAGGTCAGATGACCTATAGCTATCTTGTTTTGTCCGTCGTTGTACGCCGTTCTGGAACATTCTGCTGTCGAGATAGACGCCATGACCGCCATCTCGAAAACACATTTTATGCTTCTTCAGTTCCATTGGCGCCATTGAGCTAAAAATGGTGGGCATGTTAGGAAAAGCAAGCCGATACAGTGTTATTGTTCGGCTTCGTCAAAAGTTGTATATAGCAACCACGGCGGCCATATTGTAACTTGATTGGCAATCATGGTTATTCCTGAACAACATCTATTTCAATCTTCTACTCAAGTTCCACATGTGCGATTCAGCTTAAGCGTGACTGAAATAATCCTGAGATAGTCCTAATAGTTATCTTTTTTTTTTAGGTCGGTTCGAAATCCAAGATGGCGCTATCTTGAAAAACACGTTTTAAACTTCTTCTTAAGTTCCACCTGTTTGATTTAGATTAAATGATCCAAAGATGGTCCGAAATCCAATCCAAGATCAAATCCTGGATTTAATTGATACTTGCCAGGAGTGATCTCGAGATGTATCTAACCAAGTGTTGATAATTTCTGGGTTGATTCGAAATCCAAGATGGCCGCTATGGCTGCCATTTTGAAAATGATATTTTGATAAAATCTTCAGCAGTTCCTCCAGTTAATTAAACTTAATTGAAAGTTACCAGGGATGATACTGAGCTCTTCCTGATCAAGTGTGGTTATTTTCCCACATGGAATCCCATTTTTTCACTGTATCACTATACTGCTAGTGTATATAACTATACTATTGTTAGGGTCTTTGTAATCAGGTGACCGTGAAGCCCCATGGGCCTCTTGTTGGTAAAATTTTGCTACCTTGAACACATCTAAATTCTATGCTAATCAAGGATGACCTAATTCTTGACCTCGATCCTAATACGGAATGGTCTATTGTCTGGAAATGCAGATTTAACGTGTGTGTGTCGTGCGCGCGCTCATTGTGTGCGCAACAGTGTATAATTGAGTGGATGGTATTATGCAAAAGTCTTGTTGATTTCTCTGTTGATTTTTATACTGATAAATGTATCTGTGATAATTTTAATTAATAAAAATGATTAAATGAATCCAGCTTTATTTTTTAATTGTCGCCTGGTTCTACAATGTTCATCAAGATGCAGCTACTGGTCGAGGGGAGACAACTCCTGTATATACACACAGTATCAAACTAATAATGAGAGAAATATACAGAGATAAAAAAAGAAAATTGTCTGGTTTACTACGGGAAATAAAAGATAGGTTACAGCATGTAATAATGGTGTAATTGAAAGATAGGAAACCACTCTGTCACCTGTGAAAATGTCATCCATATACGTTTAGGACCCTCGTCAAACATGTCTTCATGAGTCACACTCCTCTTCATGAGACACACTCCTCTTCATGAGTCACACTCCTCTTCATGAGACACACTCCTCTTCACGAGACACACTCCTCTTCATGAGTCACACTCCTCTTCATGAGACACACTCCTCTTCATGAGACATACTCCTCTTCATGAGTCACACTCCTCTTCATGAGTCACACTTCTCTTCATGAGACACACTCCTCTTCATGAGTCACACTCCTCTTCACTAGTCACACTCCTCTTCAATAGTCACACTCCTCTTCATGAGTCACACTCCTCTTCACTAGTCACACTCCTCTTCATGAGTCACACTCCTCTTCATGAGTCACACTCCTCTTCAATAGTCACACTCCTCTTCATGAGACACACTCCTCTTCATGAGTCACACTCCTCTTCATGAGTCACACTTCTCTTCATGAGACACACTCCTCTTCATGCATGAGACACACTCCTCTTCATGAGTCACACTCCTCTTCATGAGACACACTCCTCTTCATGAGTCACACTTCTCTTCATGAGACACACTCCTCTTCATGCATGAGACACACTCCTCTTCATGAGTCACACTCCTCTTCATGAGTTAGACCCCTCTTCATGAGTCACACTCCATTTCATGAGTCACACTCCTCTTCATGAGACACACTCCTCTTCATGAGACACACTCCTCTTCATGAGTCACACTCCTCTTCATGAGACACACTCCTCTTCATGAGACACACTCCATTTCATGAGTCACACTCCTCTTCACGAGTCACACTCCTCTTCATGAGTCACACTTCTCTTCATGAGTCACACTTCTCTTCATGAGACACACTCCTCTTCATGAGTCACACTCCTCTTCATGAGTTACACTCCTCTTCATGAGTCACACTCCTCTTCAGAGTCACACTCCTCTTCATGAGTCACACTCCTCTTCATGAGACACACTCCTCTTCATGAGACACACTCCTCTTCATGAGTCACACTCTTCATGAGTCACACTCCTCTTCATGAGTCACACTCCTCTTCACGAGTCACACTCCTCTTCACGAGTCACACTCCTCTTCATGAGTCACACTCCTCTTCATGAGTCACACTCCTCTTCATGAGACACACTCCTCTTCATGAGACACACTCCATTTCATGAGACACACTCCTCTTCACTAGTCACACTCCTCTTCACTAGTCACACTCCTCTTCATGAGTCACACTTCTCTTCAGAGTCACACTCCATTTCATGAGTCACACTCCTCTTCATGAGTCACACTCCTCTTCCTGAGACACACTCCTCTTCAGAGTCACACTCCTCTTCACTAGTCACACTCCTCTTCATGAGTCACACTTCTCTTCATGAGACACACTCCTCTTCATGAGTCACTCTCCTCTTCATGAGTCACACACCTCTTTAGGACTCACACTCCTATAAATGGGATTACGGAAGGAGTAGATGTTTTTTTATGACCCTGGATTTTCTTGTATTCATTTGACACCTGTCCTCATATGACCCTGGTTGTTGGTGTTCAATTTGACATCTGTCCTCATATGACCCTGGTTGTTGGTGTTCAATTTGACATCTGTCCTCATATGACCCTGGCTGTTGGTGTTCAACTTGACACCTGTCCTCATATGGTCCTAGCGTTTGGTGTACAACTTGACACGTGTCCTAATATGGTCCTAGCGTTTGTTGTTCAACTTGACACCTGTCCTCATGTGACCATTGAGTTTGGTGTTCAACTTGTCAACCGTCTTCATATGACCCAGGCTGTTGGTGTTCAACTTGACATCTGTCCTCATATGACCCAGGCTGTTGGCGTCTCCTTGACACCTGTCCTCCTATGACCCTGACTGTTGGTGTCCCCTAGACAGCTGTCCTCCTATGACCCTGACTGTTGGTGTCCCCTAGACACCCGTCCTCATATGACCCTGACTGTTGGTGTCCCCTATACAGCCGTCCTCATATGACCCTGACTGTTGGTGTCCCTTAGACAGCCGTCCTCCTATGACCCTGACTGTTGGTGTCACCTAGACACCCGTCCTCATATGACCCTGACTGTTGGTGTCCCCTAGACACCCGTCCTCATTTGACCCCGACTGTTGGTGTCCCTAGACACCCGTCCTCATATGACCCTAACTGTTGGTGTCCCCTAGACACCCGTACTCATGTGACCCTGGCTGTTGGTGTCCCCTAGACACCCGTACTCATGTGACCCTGGCTGTTGGTGTCTCTTTGACACCCGTCCTCATATGACCTTGACTGTTTATGTTCACCTTAACACACATCCTAATAAGACATTGACTGTTGTAGTCTCCTGGACACTATTGCATCGCATTTCGCGGGGAACAAAGAAAGATGTCCGTTCGCGTGAGACTGTATATTTTGTTAACGTTCTGTATTCCACATTTGTTGGTGGATTATATTTTATTGTACAAGCGTATCAGAGACGTTTAAAGAGGTTCCCTATACGTCCCTGGGCATTTATAGGTGATGTGTTTCTTAGGTTCGAAAGGGAGCGCTGATTATTTTAATTGGAGTTACTGCCCTTGGCATATTCATCCTTCGTTGACCAAGTCAAACACAGGTTATCAGCACAGTGCTTATATAGCATTCTGGTCGACTTTATAGCACTTCTTACAACTCCATTGGCCTACTATACATCTTAACGCCACATGTAAACAAAATATACTTACTTCTAGAATGGACTGACAAATGTTTGTAAAAAAAAATCTTCTGATGTCATATAGCATTGCATTGAGCTGGTGATAAGCAGTATCAAATTGTATTGTTCACAGTATGTATAGGACATTGTATTACTGTCACATCCGTACCTTCTTATTTACAATACCATCACAGACAGGGGACACTTGGGTACGCAAATACCAATCTTGTCTAATTAAGAAAACCGTAAATATTGATACTTCGACAAAAATGAATAAAACCAGCTAGGATATTTTGATGAACTTTCTCTCTCGTTTACTTGAAATACAAACAGACAATATACGGTTCCTCTAAAAATTGTGCTATCCATTCTGCAAGGAATCAAGGATCGTCCACTGACACAGTGACGAGCCGTAAATATACAAGTCTCTGAAGAAAGTGAAATCGACATACGCATGCATAATTATATCATTTGTAACAGTTCAAAACAAAATCTCTAAACAAAGCAAAATAAATCAAAACTGGAACTTCCTGGGGAGCGTCCTGTCCTCGACTCTAGAGTGTTTTTCTTCATCTTCTTGAACGGATGCACCTAACGAGTGACTAGGGAGGAATGAGTATCCAGTATCCAGGGAGGTATTTTTCACGCCCATGAATTCGTTAATGAAGATTTTTTGATAAAATTTTTTTCTGTAGTGTACATATCATCCCATTATCTAACACTATGCGAAATCTCACTTCGATCGGTCCAGATAAGTATGTTAAAGAAAACAGCATAAAAAAATCAATTAACGAATTCCTGGGCGTGTGAAATGTCCCTTGACACTCCCTGGATACCCCTGGTCACTCATTAGGTACACCGTCTTGAACAGTAACACTGGCACGGAAGTCACGCAATGCCATGTACGTATCTGTGAAAAAACAAGTTCATGACCGAACCAGAGACGTGAGATGCCATATAGATATATACATCATTAAACATATGAAAATTCTCAACGTTTTCAGGGAAAGCAATAATGAGATTCAAGGTACGTTGTATGATAGAAATACTTGTGTAACAAATTAACAAAGCAAAACAAAATAATATGATAAAAAATAGTACCGAATTCATGCACATAGTTGTTTGAGTTAATTAAAAATTAGCATAAAAAAATATTAGAATACCATGTTCCACCCGGACACAGAAAATTTGTTTTGGGCTCATATTTCTGCTAAAGGATGGAAACATTAAAGTATTGAATGTCTAGTGTAACCAGAGACATATATACAGAGAGATTAGTAACATCGCTATTTCCCCGTACACATAGTGGCTCCCTTTATTCGTGACCACTCAAGCATATCCCTTATCGAGAGCGTCCTGTCTCCTATCAAACACACGCGAGCGCAGGTAAATCGGGCTATGCGCATGTGTGTATCGTAGTATTGGAACTTATTCGACATGTTCTGGTTAATCCGCCATTACGTCAGACCAAAACATCGTCAATTTTAAACGCACACAAAAAGCACATCGTTTTACTTAGGCCACTACAAAAGTTACCACATTAACCAAAAACTATCATACTTATGGGATATAGTCTTATTGATCATGCACATTGTTGCCATTTATCCGTATTTTCTAAAATCCTTTGGGTCCTATTCGACATGTCCAAGTTTGTAAATAGCCGCCATTACGTCAGACCAAAACATCGTCAATTTTAAACGCACACAAAAAGCACATCGTTTTATTTTGGCCACTACAAAACTTACCACATTAACCAAAAACTATCAAACTTATGGGATATAGTCTTATTGATCATGCATATTGTTGTCATTTATCCGTATTTTCGAAAATCCATTGGGTCCTATTCGACATGTCCAAGTTTGTAATTAAGCCGCCATTACGTCAGACCAAAACATCGTCAATTTTAAACGCACACAAAAAGCACATCGTTCTATTTAGGCCACTACAAAAGTTACCACATTAACCAAAAACTATCATACTTATGGGATATAGTCTTATTGATCATGCACATTGTTGCCATTTATCCGTATTTTCTATAATCCATTGGGTCCTATTCGACATGTCCAAGTTTTGTAATTAAGCAGCCATTACGTCCGACCAAAACATCGTCAATTTTAAACGCACACAAAAAGCACATTGTTTTATCTAGGCCACTACAAAAGTTACCACATTAACCAAAAACTATCATACTTATGGAATGTGGTCTTGATTATCATGCACATTGTTGTCATTTATCCGTATTCTCGAAAACCCCATAGGGACTTTTCGAAAATTGGAGATTCCCGCCGATCTTTCCTGCGTTGTGCTTGACTTTCATACTCAAAATACAAACACTTGGACAGCAAATTGTGATATATTTCATATTGATGACACTTCTGCACTTTGATATTAATAAAATTAAAGCACATAATTGGATCTTGGTGATGATTTCAAATAGAAATTATCGATAATTATGTGTCTGGGTTTCAAGTTTCTCCAATATGGCGTCTAGTGAAGACTGAACCTAGCGACCGCAAAGGATTGTGGGAAGGTCAGGGGCCACTATGTAAACACAAGGGCAAATAGAGAGCTACCAATCTCTCTGTATATATGTCTCTGGTGTAACACTAGAAATATCTTTAGTTAAATTTAAATGTATCATTGCACTTGAAAGATTCAATTTCTTAAAAAAAAAAGAAAAACATATTCCATCCGAACACAGGAAATTTGTTTTGGGCTCATATTTCAACAAGGAAGGATGGAAACATTAATTGCAAATTCATAATATATATTCGCCCCTGTTCTCAATGCCATTTTACCGTGAGTTACTCCCCTTTCTGTGGAAATCTTCTTTTTCTTGGTGACGTTGTGTCATATGATAATACATGGCAGCATTGATTGTCGATATTGTTTCATAAATTATGGCGATTTATGCGAGACTGTAGTGGAGCAAAGATAGCAGGTAAGGTCACACCAATGACAGCTGTGTTTGATTACAAAAGGAATTCAAAATTGCATCCAAACGTCAGTGGACTAAATGCGAGTTTCGAAGACGCTGTTTCTAACGAGACAGTGGAATCATACAGTAGGCATAAAAGACCGGCATGTTGAAACGTTGACAGTGGCCAAAGGCCTTAGGCCAGACTTTAAACGTGTCGTTCGTCGTAGACATATCACACGTCCCAAGAAATGATTTTGTTCGCTTTACACACAGTTTATTTTCAGTTGTTGTCAGTGGATTAATTATATTTGTGACAAAAGATTTATAATTACCGAGTATTGTACATGTATTGCAGTTTTGCCTTGAAACATGATCTTTACTGTACATATAATTATCTTATTTCTAGTAAGTAGCAAATGTGCATACAGATATATGTATCATAGCTCTTGAAAGATTCTATTTCTTTTAAAACTAAAAGAATAATACATTCCATATTAATTGAAATTTGTTTTTGTCTCGTATTTCAACTAAAAAAGGATGGAAACCGTTAATTATAAATGTATAATCATGTAGATATATAGGATTGTTTCTAGTGTTTATTTTCTTTATTAGTTTTCAAATGATCTTGCATCTTTCAAGTCTTAAATTTCTACAAAAACATTTTTTTGGCCTCATCGATATGTGAGAAATAAATTCACAATAATTATAAATTTTACAAAATTAAAATTTGATTTTCATTTTAACTCTGTATACAGAGTTAAATAAAATTGAATATTAATTTTTTGTCAGATTTGGATACAAACTCCTGATTTATCATTGATACTTGTTATAAACAGATCTGTTATTCATCAGTTACAATTGTAAATCAACTGAACACTAGCAGTAGTCAATTTATAGATATAATTGGGGAAAAAAGAAGAAAAAACAAGAAAAGTCTGGATCTGTAGTTAGAGAAAAAGAATTGCACTCATATGAACCAATAAATTTAAATGTTGATTTTACAGCATCAGGCTGTCCACTGAATCCTTAGAGAAAGTTACACTTATTGGTAGACCTGTAAAGGAGAAGAAACTTGGACCAGACTGAGTGAGACGGACACAACTGTTAAAGATGGGGTCCATGTTCCGTAGTGAGGAAATGACGCTATGTCAACTGTTCCTCCAGTCCGAGGCTTCGTATGCGTGTGTGTCGGAGCTTGGTGAGCTGGGACTAGTCCAGTTCAGAGATGTGAGTTAACAATAATGTAGTACTGTGTTTTTACCAAAGTATTTTGAAAATATCAAATTCTTGATGATATAATTCTAGAGAAAATGAATTACAAATGTATATATATATATAAAAAAAAAATCATGACGTCAATGTAAAATTTTTGGCTATTGGAAATGATTTCATGGTACCATGTACCAAATATGTTTGAAACCCAATTTAGATGAAATCTTTAGCTACATTTCTGTATTTTTTAAAACCTGGGACTAATTTGATTTAATATTAGTTTTTGCAGAGTCTGTTTCCAAATAAATGTTTTAGTGATTGATGAATACTTATCAAAATAACTGCAATTTTTTTTTTTTTGTATTTGTTTTATTTTTTCAGAGATTTTCATACAGTGTAAAGTACATAGTATACAATTGTATTCAGAATAATCATTATTACAGCACCATAGAACTGTAGATGATCCAACACAAATACATACATCTTAATCCACATTCATAGAATCATTAACTTTTGATAAATTTTAACTGCAAATTTAATATTTTGCTATAGTGGTATAAATTTGTATGTCTATTAGTGTGTTGACTGCGCGTGCTTATTAATTTGTCACGTGGTATTTTTCAGTTGAATCCAGATGTAAATGCTTTTCAACGAAAGTTTGTGAATGAAGTAAGACGCTGTGATGAAATGGAAAGGAAGCTTAGTAAGTTAACACAATGCATTGTAAAGAACCACTGTTAGTTTAAAGATTGATGCATTGAAATAAAAAAGGTTATAAAATATTTCTGATGATATGAGGAAAAGTGGGGTGAAACCAGTCATTAATAGTGCTGAAAAAAGGGGCATAACATGTACACTTTGTTATGTCGGACAATACATTTTTGATTTCCATGTTAACTTTCAGAATTTTGTTGCAAAAATTGATTTCAAATGAAAAAAAACCCCCTGTTATACAGTATTTCCATAGTTTTAAACTGATATGATGTAAAATGATTTTGTTACTTTCAGGATTTTTGGAGAAAGAAATTAAGAAAGACGGTATTCCAATGTTGGATACGGGTGATAATCCAGATGCCCCTGCACCACGAGAGATGATCGACTTAGAGGTAAGACCTCGTCTAATGTGTTGGAGTCATCTTTTTCAGTTTTTAGTATTTGAAAATATATCAGCAAATGTCTAAACAAGTAAATTCAAATGATACATGTATATATATATCATATAAGTAATACATACCATCAATACAATTTAAAGATTTCACAGGAACTGAATTATCATGTTCAAACAATTAGTTGAGGGTCACCAACCTGTAGTAATCAAATTAATGAAAGGTTCTTAAAGGTTAAAGGTCATTCTTTAAGGAGGTCCAAAATAAATGATGAAAGGGTGTTTTCAAGGGCCATCAAGGAAAAATGAGTTGAAATATATTGATTGTTATCACATAGCATGAATTACAATGATGGTTAATATTGGTTGAATTTTTAATCAAAACGAAATCCAAATGACTATTCTGTATTCATTTATTGATATAAATTTAATCCATTTTGGGTGATATTCAGGCTACCTTTGAGAAGTTGGAGAATGAAATGAAAGAAGTCAATGCTAACTCAGAGGCCCTGAAGCGGAATTTTTTAGAACTCACTGAACTCAAGCACATCCTTCGCAAAACACAGACGTTCTTTGATGAGGTAAGTACATATCTGTCCTACATCATCAAATTTGATTTCGATCAGTTTGTCGGGAACGTCAGCTTAAATTAAGAATTTTCCCCATTTCCTGCTTCATTTGAAATCATTATCAGAATCCATCAGCTTTCATTAGCCAATGGTCACCATTATTATATTTAAGTCTCCGTTTGGTCCTAACTGTGCTTGTTCAGTTGTGTAACTGTTCAGAAAAACAAAATGGTCGACAGGCAGCCATCTTGGAATTTGATTGTTAAAATTTGTTCCCTTGGTCCTTAGTTACATATTCAGATTTTAGACTGACCAGATGAAAAAATGGCTGATATGTGACTATCTAAGACTGACCACATACAAATTATTATTCGACCATCTTAGTCTTTGATAGGTGAAGATTTTTATATGTATTTCATGGATTTGCTTAAGTAATTCATAGATCTTTCTAAAAAAATAACTCCAAAATTTCATCTGTAGATTCCAGATTGTCCATATACAATTATGTAAAACTTTTGGACTTAGCAGTACGAATATTTTTTTCATCAGTTTAGAGAAAAGTAGAGAACAAATCAAGCTTACCTATAGAACAAATTAAATCGTAGAAAGGTGGGAGCCAAAATCCTTTTAGGACCTCTTGTTTTGATAAATAACATGTCAATTATTTGTAAAAATTTTAAGCTGATACGGAATAACTGAATTATGAATCTTTAACTTGAATATTTATTTCTTGCAAGATGTAATGACTGTCAGTCATAGGGAAGATATGATGTAATAATTGTGGGTTGGGATTTTGTTTCTTTTTTCCTTGAGTAAATTTTTGTTAATCCCTTTAGCCTGTAGTATGAGGAATGTACTTGAATTCTTACAAATAATATATAGATATTTTTACAATGACTATTATTTAAAATTTCTGTTCAAAGGTTTTCAATTGAATTACTAAAATTTTCAATATGAAATTTGTAAATATAATATTTGTAATGTTATTTTCATTTAAAAACAAATGTGTTTATTTAATATTTCTTAATGAAAATCTTGATAGCTCATTATGTAAATGTAAACTTATAAATAATTTGCAAAATGTGTCAATTAATGACATTGTGGCAGTTGTTTGAACCACTCACAGTAAAAGTGCAAAGATATTTACAGTAGAATTCAAGTGCATTCAGCTTAAAATTTATCCATGTTCTAGTGTGTGTGCATGATTGGTTCGTTTTTCTGCAATATTGGCAGTTTATGTATTTTGTTGTGTATCTTAAGCTCATTATATCCTGTTTTATACAGGTACAAAAGGTGTACATATGTTTATATGTTCAAGCCAAAACATAAAAGATATAAATTTAAAACATAAACCAAATTATGATTGTTTTTTATTTTAGTTTCATTTAACCTGCCTTGTTTAAAAGGAAGGTTGGATTCAGAATGGTATCAAACTTTGTTGAACCTGTCAGATGTTTTTAATAAGAGTTAAAATCTACTGTTTATAAAATCTATTATGGGAATGCAATACTGATACAGATAAAAAAAATTCTTGAAATTTTCCTCAGATGAAAAAAGAAATTGTAATACAGTGGTGTACATGTGCAATACTGGTTTCCC
Source organism: Pecten maximus (assembly GCF_902652985.1). Lineage (NCBI taxonomy): Eukaryota > Metazoa > Mollusca > Bivalvia > Pectinida > Pectinidae > Pecten > Pecten maximus. Next base: position 46,801,544 of record NC_047016.1, read on the forward strand.
AGTTATTACTTAAAATTGTTACATTCATCATTTACAACTTCCATCAGAAACTTAAGAAGTATAATTCTAAAATAAAATGTATTTATGCTAGTGTATTGTCTGGTTGAGTAGAGAACACACGTTGTGCATCAAAGGCTAGTTTTAGTTAGCATTTTGTGTCAGTTTTGTGTTAGATGATCTGCTTTAGATTTTCTGTGTAGATAGCAACGTGATGGAAGTTTGATTCAGTTCTAATTTTGCATGTGACTGTATTTTCATTGTCATTTATCGATGTCTACTCCATATTGTTCCTAACATTGTTTGATGCAGTGTACTGCACTTGAATTGGTGTTTTGCCAGTGTAGATTTGTCCCACACTAGTACTAAAGGGTGAGAGCCACACACTAGTACTAAAGAATGAGAGCCACACACTAGTACTAAAGGGTGAGAGCCACACACTAGTACTAAAGGGTGAGAGCCACACATTAGTACTAAAGGGTGAGAGCCACACATAAGGACTACAGGGTGGGAGCCACACATTATTACTAAAGGATGAGAGCCAAACATTAGTACTAAAAGGTGAGAGCCACACACTAGTACTAAAGGGTGAGAGCCACACATTAGTACTAAAGGGTGAGAGCCACACACTAGTACTAAAGGGTGAGAGCCACACATTAGTACTAAAGGGTGAGAGCCACACACTAGTACTAAAGGGTGAGAGCCACACATTATTACTAAAGGGTGAGAGCCACACACTAGTACTAAAGGTTGGGAGCCACACACTAGTACTAAAGGTTAGGAGCCACACACTAGTACTAAAGGTTAGGAGCCACACACTAGTACTAAAGAATGAGAGCCACACACTAGTACTAAAGGGTGAGAGCCACACACTAGTACTAAAGGGTGAGAGCCACACACTAGTACTAAAGGGTGAGAGCCACACATTAGTACTAAAGGTTGAGAGCCACACACTAGTACTAAAGGGTGAGAGCCACACTAGTACTAAAGGGTGGGAGCCACACATTAGTACTAAAGGGTGAGAGCCACACACTAGTACTAAAGGGTGGGAGCCACACACTAGTACTAAAGGGTGAGAGCCACACATTAGTACTAAAGGGTGAGAGCCACACACTAGTACTAAAGGGTGAGAGCCACACACTAGTACTAAAGGGTGAGAGCCACACACTAGTACTAAAGGGTGAGAGCCACACATTAGTACTAAAGGGTGAGAGCCACACACTAGTACTAAAGGGTGAGAGCCACACACTAGTACTAAAGGTTGGGATCCACACACTAGTACTAAAGGTTGGGAGCCACACACTAGTACTAAAGGTTGGGAGCCACACATTAGTACTAAAGGATGAGAGCCACACATTATTACTAAAGGATGAGAGCCACACATTATTACTAAAGGGTGAGAGCCAAACATTAGTACTAAAAGGTGAGAGCCACACACTAGTACTAAAGGATGGGAGCCACACACTAGTACTAAAGGGTGGGAGCCACACACTAGTACTAAAGGGTGGGAGCCACACACTAGTACTAAAGGGTGGGAGCCACACACTTGCTGGTAAAGAGCTATTACTTAGTGTCTGTTCCAGGTGACAAAGGAAGGAAACAAGGCTAAACCTGCCAAGGGTGAATACAAATGTACATGAATACAAAATCAACATTTCACTACCAAATATGGTGATATAGGAGAAAACCATATTTTTGTTGAAATGATAAAACTTAAAGGACTGTCACACCAAGACCATTCAACTGTACACTGCTATCAATGTTTTGTTTGTTGTGATTTGTTTTCAGTTCTTTGCCTGATTTTGTAGATATTTTTGCTTGTTTTCGAGGGTGGGGTTATTGTATTGTATCCTTGTTTGACCAGGCTGAACTTCATCACTCTCAGGCCTTACATGACCCAGCTCTCACCGAGGAGAACCTGGGCCTTCTGGGGGAGGAGGCCCAGCGTACCGGACAAGCTCTCCGGCTAGGGTAAGACTACTACAATCACTGCAGTGAAGGGCTCAAAGTGGCACCTATTTTAGTGGCCATGGCCATTAAAAAAAACTGTATAAATTTGCAATTTGGTTAATTTTTTCAAAGGTTGCAGTCCATGCTAAATGACATTCATAATTGAAAGAGTTACAGAGAGTTATCATAATGATCTAAGAATATGTTGTTTTTTTTAACTCAAAAGACAACTAGTTGAGGTGACTAACTTTTCCAATTGGTGCCTAGATTTAATGACTTGGTAGCCAAATACCGGTAGGCCACCTCAGGGCTTTTTCTCACTGTTTTGGGAAAGGGCCTTTTTGTTTCATTTAGGGAAGAAAATTGGTGAATTGGGAAAGATTTTTTCAGGAATAAACTGCAAGTTTTGGGAATTTGGCTTTAATATGAAATTATTTCAATTGGGAAAAGCCCCAAGAAAAAGTCCTGCACCTGGTAAAAATATCCACTTTGAGCCCTGCAGTGTGGTGAAGACAGAAAAAGCGCAAACTGATCATGAGGAGGAGAGTTTTATACTTCAGCTTTGATGAGTGTTGAACCTAAAAAAATCTCATCCTGAAAGTTAAGATTTCTTTGTCTACATCACAAAAGGTGATTGATTATTTTTCCGCTGTTTTTTTGATTTGTGAACTCAATATATTGTGTGTTGTCAATGGTGCATAAAATGTGTGACAAAAATTGATATGATTATGACATTTTATTGTTTTGCTGCATAAAGTGATTACACAATGCTTTTGTGAGTGGTGATGAAATCAAAATAGAGATGCATGGAAAATAGCTTTTCCCTAGGAAAAGACTGACTTATTGTTCCATGGGTAAGTGTGGAAGAAAGAATGTTTCCTTTCTGGAGACAGGATATTTATTTTATCTTTATCATGATCATTTATGATTATCCTTAATAACAGAGAGATAAACTTCTTCAAGGAGACCTTGCCTCAAAATATCCCTGACTGTTCAGGGAGTGATAAACCCAGCAACATTTTGTACCACTCTTACACCTAAGCATATGAGTACCATAATTCTCCACAAATAAGCCCTCTTCCCCATTGAAAAGTTTAACATTAAAGTTGTGGGGTGGGATACTTATTTGTGAACCACAGGGTTCACCCTGGACCCAAAAATCATGAGCCATTTTGACAAGATTTCAGAAATCGTATGGGCCAAAACATAGAAAATTAAAGAAATTTGTGAGTTTTGGTGGGCCATTTTGGAAAATATGGGGCAAATGGCCCCATGGCCCCATGGCCCCCTCCAGAGTTATCCCTGGAACCACTTTTGGATTAGTACAGTGTCCTAAAAAATGTTTATTGTTGATTCTGATAAAATGAAGAAGGGGCCTTATTTATGGATAAATATGGTATTTGTTCCAATGTGGTGCATCTGTCATCTATCAACTTTTCTTAGTTTCCATTTAAAACTATTAAGTATAGAGTATTGTATTCTGTGTATATGGGCATTGTTGTATATAACTTGGTAGTTGCGTTAGTAATAAATTACCCTTTTGTTCTTCTAAAGAACTGAAATGACAGGAGCCTATATAAATGTATCTGGCCAGTAACATTGCTGCATGCTGAAAAATTTCCCTAAATAAAATGCTGTTTTAATATGTATTCAAGACTACAGGGGTCAAATTTGTTTTGAAAAATGAACAAGTTCTGATGATGAAAAATAAGATGCATAGAGTTGTGAATTTTTTCGAATAACTTTATGATATGGAGTGCTACAAATTTTCCTAAATACAGTTTCTATGAACCAGAATGCCTAGAATCATGATACTGTGTATAACTGTGTATAACAGGAAACATCTGATGTGTCATAACTTTTGTTGTTTTCATGGTTGCTATGCAACAACAAATATAAAGAATAGTGTTACATTGTATATTATTGCATGGGCTAACCACAAAAGTTTGTACTCAAGAAATAATTTCACAGCTTCAAACCACAAAAGAAAGTACACATGAAAATTTTCAATACCGTAGTCCCTGTAGATGATGAAGGTTAACTTGTTAAAAGGTTAGGACAGATTTCTGGTTTGACACATTAATGTTTTGGATTGGTCTGATAGGTTTGTGGCGGGCGTTATTCTGCGAGAGAGGATTCCAGCATTTGAGCGTATGTTGTGGAGGGTGTGTCGAGGAAATGTGTTCCTACGACAGGCTGAAATTGACAACCCTTTGGAGGATCCCGTCACGGTGTGTATTATCAATTTCAAGATTTTGGGTGACTTATTTTAGCTGCCTTTTATTGACATAATTAATATTTTGTTTACTAATAAAACTGATGATGAAACATGCACAAGACCCAAAGAATTTTAATTATAGCATCAAATACAACTTTGCTAGGAAAGGGTATTCAGTACAATGCTGTCCTTTTCAAAAAAAGGGTTTCATATTTAATGCCTTTGGTTAGTGTAACTGCATCTAAATAATTAAAAATAAAACTAATCTAATTAATTCTGTCTGAATTTCATCAGCAAAATATCTATTTTTAGATCACAAAATATGAGATAGCAGACATGTTGTTGATTTCATTTTCTGTAAATCTTGTAACCTGCATCCATATGTAAACAATGTATTTTCAAGGTCTGTCACTCTTATATATATCTAATCTTGTCATTGTTGTCTTTTTTTTGTAGGGCGACCAAGTAGACAAATCTGTCTTCATTATTTTCTTCCAAGGGGAGCAACTGAAATCTCGAGTAAAGAAGATCTGCGAAGGGTAAGCTTGCTGCCCTCATTGACAGTAGAACTCAACTAGGACTCATATGTAACCCTTACTCCTGATATTTACACGATCTATTAATTTCCCATTATAAATCCATTAAAATTCCATAAAAACACTGAAACACATTAATTTTAACCATGAATTGGTAATTGATAGCCATCATTAATATAAGTTAAAGGTAAGCATGGGAATCCCAGTCACTGTAAAGTCATGTGATTCACTTGTGTAACAATTAATTCCTGACATAAGATGTGGCTGGAAGGTAGGTGTGTTCAGTTAGAATCAAGTTTGGAAATTGTTTTAACAGAAGTCAGTCTCAAATGTTTCAGTTATATGACTGGCAATAATTCATCAAAATTTGTACTTGGCAATTGACAACTTGATAGCAGGTATAGTTTTTAAGTCACCTGAGACAAAGTAAACAACTTCTCACTGAGCAAGAGGCCCAGAGGCCTGTAGCATGCTGGGGTGAACGTCGTTGACCTCAAATTCAAGGTCACTGGAATCAAATCTGCCAAAATATATAAAAAAACACGCGATCGTTAAAGGCCTTTTATAAACTATTTCTTGCCAGCCCGAAATACAAGTAAGCTTGTGTGTCTGGTATATTAACAATCCAATTTTTTCAGATTCCGAGCCACTTTATACCCATGTCCAGAAACACCAGCTGAAAGAAGGGAAATGGCCATTGGTGTGATGACCCGTATTGAAGATCTGAATACTGTAAGTACAGTACACAAATTCTACAAAATTAAAAGTTACACCAACTATGTAAATAAAATATTGCAGAGAAATATTGTGTAAGGGTTAAGATAACCAAACTTTGTTGTCGGGGTTAAAGGGAGTTAGTGCTTTGATTAACAAGATATAGGGATAGTGATTCAGTCATGATATGTCCAATGGTCTTACCACAAGTAAAGTGTTGGAAATTCAGGACCCAGTACTTACTCAGACCTAGGACTAGAGACTGTTTGTTGTGATGCTATTTACTGATTTATTTTTTCCAGGTACTTAGTCAGATACATGAAGATTAAATATTCTGTTTCTCCCAGTACTTAGTCAGCCCTGGGGACCAGAGTCACCATGTGTTGTTGTGCTATTTATAGATTATGTTTCTCCCAGTACTTAGTCAGACCCAGGACTAGAGACACTGTGTACATGTGTTGTGATGGTATCTACAGATTTAAGATTCTATTTCTCCCGGTTCTAAGTCAGACCCAGGACTAGAGACACTTTGTGTTGTGATGGTATTTACAGATTTAAGATTCTATTTCTCCCGGTTCTAAGTCAGACCCAGGACTAAATACACTGTGTGTTGTGATGGTATTTACAGATTTAAGATTCTATTTCTCAAGGTTCTAAGTCAGACCAAGGACTAGAAACACTGTTTGTTGTGAAGGTATCTACAGATTTAAGATTCTATTTCTCTCGGTTCTAAATCAGACCCAGGACCACAGACACTGTTTGTTGTGAAGGTATCTACAGATTTAAGATTCTATTTCTCCAGGTTTTAAGTCAGACCCAGGACTAGAGACACTGTGTGTTGTGAAGGTAGCTACAGATTTAAGATTCTATTTCTCCAGGTTTTAAGTCAGACCCAGGACCACAGACATCGGGTGCTGGTTGCTGCGGCACGTAACATAAAGGTGTGGTTCATCAAGGTTAGAAAGATCAAAGCTATCTACCACACCCTCAACATGTTCAACCTGGACGTCACCCAAAAATGTCTTATTGCCGAGTGTTGGTGTCCAGTTGGTGATCTTGACCGCATTCAGCAGGCACTAAGGAGGGGCACGGTATGGACATCTTTTGTAATTTATTATCACATGTATTGAAAAAAATCATTTCATGTCCGATGAGATCAAATTTGTGGGGATATTAAAATAGGTATATTCGAAATCAGATTAATGATTTTTAAATGAATACAGTTCAGCCAAATTTGGGAACTTTAACTTAAATTGTAATGAGCGGAAGCTTGTGTTTTGTATTGTTTTTAAACTGTAAACGTGGAAATTTACGCTAATTACATGGAGTCCTTTTGATCATGAAAATTTCCTCCACGCGTATTAGTTTGATATCAATTTGCATAATCTCGAAAGACAAACGAATGTGGATCGATTGCGAAAATTACCCCAATGTGTATAGTTTACATATCAAAATTACGAAATATACCCCCCCTCTCACAAAAAAAACCACGTTTACTGTACCTTGATTGGAATATTACAGGAGAGAAGTGGCAGCTCTGTACCGTCTATTCTCAACCGTATGATGACCAAGCAGGTCCCTCCCACTTACAACCGCACCAACAAATTCACGCAGGCGTTCCAGAACATTGTCGATGCCTATGGCGTGGCAAGCTACAGAGAAGTGAACCCAGGTAGGTTTGTCTATAAGTGGGTAACTTTTAGTGAAGACTTACTTATCAGACTTATTTCTGTCTGATTTTGCCTTGATGCTAGGTCTGTGAATACTTTTATATATTTTAGCCCATGAAATATTGAAGGAATTTCATTGAAATGTTTGTTAAAAGAAAATGTCAGACTTGATTCTGGCCATTTACGGTTTATTTTCCTGTTGAAAGATTATGATTGACTATGTGTCAGTAAAAACTTCAATTTTGAAAATCAAATCTATTTTGAACTTATTGATGCATCTTAGTCAGGTGGCCAAAGTTGATTAGTTCTAATATAGAATTTTAGATCTGGTGATGATCTTTCAGAAAATGTTAATCAAAAAATTATTTCAATCTAAAAAATTAACATGTTGCGACACTTCCTTACATGCATCAGAATCTGTATACAATGAAATGTATGGAAAAATTGCATTTATTTTCAACATTAGAGTATTTATAGACTATATTAAAACACCATTTGTTCAGAATTGTTATGCAATTTTTTAGGTACAAAGTATTATAATTGTGAAAACAGAACAGTCATGTAACTGATGATTCGGATATAGGGTTGACACAAAGACAATGTTTGGGTGTCACAGCCCTCATCTACTTCCTGTTTCTCTATACTGTCATGTTCTGTGACACGGGACACAGTATCATCATATTTCTCGTTTGTATATTACAGCCCTGTATACCATCATCTCCTTCCCGTTTCTCTTCGCTGTCATGTTCGGTGACACTGGACACGGTATCATCATGTTCCTGTTTGCGCTGGCCCTCGTGTTGAAGGAAAAACAGATCCAGGCAAAGAAAATTGATAATGAGGCAAGTATTATTTAAGTTAATTATACAAAAAATTATTAAACTTTGTGACAAGAATATATAGTTATATAAACAAAATAGTATTGGCAGGCAGGTATTATCTGTGTTTGCTTAAGGTCAAAGAGGTTTGTTGATTGTTGTATAATGCTCTTTTGAAAGATTTCCTCAGATTATTGTTATGTCATGATGTTAAAATTTAAGATATCCTTCCTGTAATGACGGTTATGATGCTATTTACTGAAAATCTTAGATCTTTGGGTAATTGTCATTTTAATGTTCTTTACTGAAGATCTCGGGTATTTGGGTAATTGTTTTTATGTTTTTTGCTAAAGATCTCAATTATTTGGGTGATCATGGTATAATGTTGTTTGCAGAAGATCTGAGATCTCCAATCAGTAATTATGGTATAATATTGAAGATTTAAATATTTGGTTATTATTGATATAAGGCTGTTTGTTAATGATCCGCGATGTTTAAAAACCTTGAGTTATTGATGTAGTTTTATGTTTTAAGATCTCAGACATTCAATAATAGTTAAGTATAATGTTTACAAAAATATTCTTTGATCATTATTGATTGTTTATGTATGTTTACAGATCTTCGAGATATTCTTCAGTGGTAGATATGTAATCCTGTTGATGGGGGCGTTCTCTCTCTACACCGGCCTCCTCTACAATGACTTCTACTCCAAATCTGTCAACATATTTGGCTCTGGCTGGTACCCTATAGACCCTCAAACCAATAAGTAAGTTCTTCATACTTCTTAGTGTGGATGTTGTGTGAGTTAAACATGTGTGATAATGTAGTTACAGACACATGTGTGATAATGTAGTTATATACAGACACATGTGTGATAATGTAGTTATATACAGACACATGTGTGATAATGTAGTTATATATAGACACATGTGTGGTAATGTAGTTATATACAGACACATGTGTGATAATGTAGTTATTTACAAACACATGTGTGATAATGTAGTTATATATAGACACATGTGTGGTAATGTAGTTATATACAGACACATGTGATAATGTAGTTATACAGAGCAACCCGCTTATTTGCATACCCCTTTTTCCACGACAAAATATGCAAATAACCGGAGTATTCGTATAGGCGGAGTTGGGTTTTGGCCCCTCTTATACACATGTAGATCGTCAGGTCGGTACTCAAAATGGGCGCTTTATGATTGTTTACGTTATTTGAATTAAAAATATATTTAAAAAAAACATTATTTAAAATATAACAGTAAATACGAAATACATGGGTTGTTATTCTTTGTAAATGTACAAATATTTGCATACACTTCATCGTTCACTATTTGTCACTCGAGTCTCTGTGTCCGATATCTGTCATACGCGCGTGGGTTGGCACTACGATGTACAATGTCATCGTTTCAATTAACATTCATATTATCGTCTCGAGATGCGTTGTGTTCCTGCTATGAGTATATTAGTTGTTTGATCATAGATGATGAACTGGTGAAGCAATAGACTGTCTTAAATGACCGTGACATGTTATTGTCGTTTGGGTTTGTTTTGGAAAATGGCGCACACACAAAAAGAGTTATCGTTCATTACACATATGCCCCCACAATGCAACGCGCCTAGTAAACAATCATGGCGATCGCAACCTGCCTCAGCGAGTGTTCAAGTGCACAGAACACAGGTTTGGATCGATGCTATAATAAATAAACAAATCTCATCAAAAGATGAGGCATATGAATATTTTATTCAGTAATTCTTCTGCACATTGCTACTGATATGGTCTGAATAATAACTTAATGTCGATATCGATGCATCGAACGTAACCTGTAATGACGAAGTGTGAACCAATGATAAGATAACGTTGTACATCGAATCGAATCAATATGTAACTTTAAAACACATTTCATAAAACTTTTATTACGGGAAAATCACAAAAATACCCTAAAATCAATTAAAAATTTTCGATTTTTTGGAATTTTTATATGCATATAAGCGGGAGTCGGTGTTTTAGTCGATGCAAATACACGGGATTAAAATACAAAGATAAAGAAGGAAAAAATCGGGACCTGAGAATTTTATGCAAATAAGCGGGATATTCAAATAACCGATATGCAAATAAGTGGGCTCCTCTGTATATAGACACATGTGTGATAATGTAGTTATATACAGACACGTGTGGTAATGTAGTTATATACAGACACATGTGTGATAATGTAGTTATATACAGACACGTGTGGTAATGTAGTTATATACAGACACACGTGTGATAATGTAGTTATATACAGACATATGTGTGATAATGTAGTTATATACAGACACATGTGTGATAATGTAGTTATATATAGACATATGTGTGATAATGTAGTTATATACAGACACATGTGTGATAATGTAGTTATATACAGACACATGTGTGATAAAGTAGTTATATATAGACACATGTGTGATAATGTAGTAATATACAGACACATGTGTGATAATGTAGTAATATACAGACACACGTGTGATAATGTAGTTATATACTGACACATGTGTGATAATGTAGTTATATACTGACACACGTGTGATAATGTAGTTATATACAGACACATGTGTGATAATGTAGTTATATATAGACACATGTGTGATAATGTAGTTATATAGACACATGTGTGATAATGTAGTTATATACAGACACATGTGTGATAATGTAGTTATATACAGACGTGTGATAATGTAGTTATATACAGACACATGTGTGATAATGTAGTTATATACAGACATGTGTGATAATGTAGTTATATACAGACGTGTGATAATGTAGTTATATACAGACACATGTGTGATAATGTAGTTATATACTGACACATGTGTGATAATGTAGTTATATACTGACACACATGTGATAATGTAGTAATATACAGACACATGTGTGATAATGTAGTTATATATAGACACATGTGTGATAATGTAGTTATATATAGACACATGTGTGATAATGTAGATATATACAGACACATGTGTGGTAATGTAGTTATATACTGACACATGTGTGATAATGTAGTTATATACAGACACACGTGTGATAATGTAGTTATATACAGACACGTGTGGTAATGTAGTTATATACAGACACATGTGTGATAATGTAGTTATATACAGACACGTGTGGTAATGTAGTTATATACAGACACACGTGTGATAATGTAGTTATATACAGACATATGTGTGATAATGTAGTTATATACAGACACATGTGTGATAATGTAGTTATATATAGACATATGTGTGATAATGTAGTTATATATAGACACATGTGTGATAATGTAGATATATACAGACACATGTGTGGTAATGTAGTTATATAGACACATGTGTGATAATGTAGTTATATACAGACACATGTGTGATAATGTAGTTATATACAGACACATGTGTGATAATGTAGTTATATATAGACATATGTGTGATAATGTAGTTATATACAGACACATGTGTGGTAATGTAGTTATATATAGACACATGTGTGATAATGTAGTTATATACAGACACACATGTGATAATGTAGTTATATACTGACACATGTGTGATAATGTAGTTATATACAGACACATGTGTGGTAATGTAGTTATATACTGACACATGTGTGATAATGTAGTTATATACAGACACATGTGTGATAATGTAGTTATATACTGACACATGTGTGATAATGTAGTTATATACAGACACATGTGTGATAATGTAGTTATATACAGACACACATGTGATAATGTAGTTATATACAGACACATGTGTGATAATGTAGTTATATACAGACACATGTGTGATAATGTAGTTATATACAGACACATGTGTGGTAATGTAGTTATATACAGACACATGTGTGATAATGTAGTTATATACAGACACACATGTGATAATGTAGTTATATACAGACGCATGTGTGATAATGTAGTTATATACAGACACATGTGTGATAATGTAGTTATATACTGACACATGTGTGGTAATGTAGTTATATACTGACACATGTGTGATAATGTAGTTATATACAGACATATGTGTGATAATGTAGTTATATACAGACACATGTGTGATAATGTAGTTATATACTGACACATGTGTGGTAATGTAGTTATATACTGACACATGTGTGATAATGTAGTTATATACAGACACATGTGTGGTAATGTAGTTATATATAGACATATGTGTGATAATGTAGTTATATACAGACACATGTGATAATGTAGTTATATACAGACACATGTGTGATAATGTAGTTATATACTGACACATGTGTGATAATGTAGTTATATATAGACACATGTGTGGTAATGTAGTTATATACTGACACATGTGTGATAATGTAGTTATATACAGACACATGTGTGATAATGTAGTTATATATAGACACATGTGTGATAATGTAGTTATATATAGACACATGTGTGGTAATGTAGTTATATACTGACACATGTGTGATAATGTAGTTATATACTGACACATGTGTGATAATGTAGTTATATACAGACACATGTGTGATAATGTAGTTATATACTGACACATGTGTGATAATGTAGTTATATACAGACACATGTGTTAATGTAGTTATATACAGACACATGTGTGATAATGTAGTTATATACAGACACATGTGTGATAATGTAGTTATATATAGACATATGTGTGATAATGTAGTTATATACAGACACATGTGTGATAATGTAGTTATATACAGACACATGTGTGGTAATGTAGTTATATACAGACACATGTGTGATAATGTAGATATATACAGACACATGTGTGATAATGTAGTTATATATAGACACATGTGTGATAATGTAGTTATATACAGACACATGTGTGATAATGTAGTTATATGCTGACACATGTGTGATAATGTAGTTATATACAGACACACATGTGATAATGTAGTTATATATAGACACATGTGTGATAATGTAGTTATATACAGACACATGTGTGATAATGTAGTTATATACAGACATATGTGTGATAATGTAGTTATATACTGACACATGTGTGATAATGTAGTTATATACAGACACATGTGTGGTAATGTAGTTATATACTGACACATGTGTGATAATGTAGTGATATACTGACACATGTGTGATAATGTAGTTATATACTGACACATGTGTGATAATGTAGTTATATACTGACACATGTGTGATAATGTAGTTATATACTGACATATGTGTGATAATGTAGTTATATACAGACACATGTGTGATAATGTAGTTATATACAGACACATGTGTGATAATGTAGTTATATACAGACACATGTGTGATAATGTAGTTATATACTGACACATGTTTGATAATGTAGTTATATACTGACACATGTGTGATAATGTAGTTATATACAGACACATGTGTGGTAATGTAGTTATATATAGACATATGTGTGATAATGTAGTTATATACAGACACATGTGATAATGTAGTTATATACTGACACATGTGTGATAATGTAGTTATATACTGACACACGTGTGATAATGTAGTTATATACAGACACATGTGTGATAATGTAGTTATATACTGACACATGTGTGATAATGTAGTTATATACAGACACATGTGTGATAATGTAGTTATATACTGACACATGTGTGATAATGTAGTTATATACAGACACATGTGTGATAATGTAGTTATATACAGACATATGTGTGATAATGTAGTTATATACAGACACATGTGTGATAATGTAGTTATATACTGACACATGTGTGATAATGTAGTTATATACAGACACACATGTGATAATGTAGTTATATACAGACGCATGTGTGATAATGTAGTTATATACAGACACATGTGTGATAATGTAGTTATATACCGACACATGTGATAATGTAATTATATACAGACGCATGTGTGATAATGTAGTTATATACAGACACGTGTGTGATAATGTAGTTATATACAGACACATGTGTGATAATGTAGTTATATACAGACACATGTGTGATAATGTAGTTATATACAGACACATGTGTGATAATTTAGTTATATACAGACGCATGTGTGATAATGTAGTTATATACAGACACGTGTGTGATAATGTAGTTATATACAGACACATGTGTGATAATGTAGTTATATACAGACACATGTGTGATAATGTAGTTATATACAGACACATGTGTGATAATTTAGTTATATACTGACACATGTGTGATAATGTAGTTATATACACACATGTGTGATAATGTAGTTATATACTGACATACGTGTGATAATGTAGTTATATATAGACACATGTGTGATAATGTAGTTATATACAGACACATGTGTGATAATGTAGTTATATACAGACACATGTGTGATAATGTAGTTATATACAGACACATGTGTGATAATGTAGTTATATACAGACACATGTGTGATAATTTAGTTATATACTGACACATGTGTGATAATGTAGTTATATATAGACACATGTGTGATAATGTAGTTATCTACTGACACATGTGTACTTGTTAAATGTTTAATTACATCATTTATCACATAAATTGACCTATTATCTAGTGGATTTGCCAGTGTAATATTTTTGCACATCTAGTGTAATATACACCAGAATGATTTTATTGGCTACGCGCCAGTCAGAAATGAATTGTGATGTCATAGTATGGACATTGAAGTGACGTCATGAACTGTGAATGACAAAATATTGGTGTCTCCGTCCTCCACATTTTATCTTTATAACCTGTCAAAATGTTTTCTGAATTATGTGATAAAAAGTATCTTAATTTTGTTATCATTTGATATGACTATTTTTTCACAAAAACAAAACTTCTCAGACTTGTTTCCAAAAACTCATATCAAATGAAAACTTATTTTAAAAAGTGTAGGGATTTAACTTTACTGGTAAAATCAGAGCAAACAAAGATTATTTTTGTGTATTTCCATTACAGTACATATACATTGAAGACGTTAAATGGATCAGAGAATCTTGTTCTCGATGTCCGGACTAGCTATGTCAACGGACCATACCCATTTGGTCTCGACCCGGTAGGTTTACTTATATTTTCACATTTGATTAGGGCGATAAGTTACATACCGTTAAATTCTCAAATGAATGTCAATGGTATAATTACTATTACGTAGTGTGACCAATCGTTATGTGATGAGGCAATGAAAATATTGTACTTTTTAATGAACATACAATGCGACGGGTGATGTTATCATGGGATTCCTTTGCTTAAATAGAAATCATGTATTTAAGGATTGTACCTCAGTAGTATGCCTGCAGTTGGCAATAAACATTTCCTATGGTTAGCTGAAGAAGGGAGAGATGTAAATATATTGATGTAATGCCTGTGTATACTGTAGCTGTGAGAGCTATGTTATTTATGAATGAAAGTTCAGCTATGTATGGAAAGGCCTAAGGAATCGCAGAAATGATTCATATTTTCTTTATTTCTTGATAAAGACCACCAATGTCTATTGCAGTTTAGTAAGATTGTTGAAGAATGTTATTTCTTTACTCTACAATAAGCTCCTTTAAGTCTTCAGACTTTAAGTCAAACTTTGACTTATATAACAGGATAAACAAAATACATTAGGGTTTAATGTACCTTGTTATCACTAGTATTTTGATTGACAGGTTTGGTCCACATCAAAGAACAAGATCACAGTGACCAACTCCATTAAGATGAAGTTATCCGTGATCCTCGGGGTAACTCAGATGTTTTTTGGGGTCAGTCTCAGCTTCGTCAACAGCAGGTAAGGAAACTGCAGGTCACGTGAAATGTTTCCACTCAGTTACATTTTACCAACATAACGTTATAACGCGGTGGCCGAGTGGTTAAGGTTTACGACACTTTATCACTAGCCCTCCACCTCTGGGTTGCGAGTTCGAAACCTACGTGGGGCAGTTGCCAGGTACTGACTGTAGGTCGGTGGTTTTTCTCTGGGTACTCAGGCTTTCCTCCACCTCCAAAACCTGACACATCCTTAAATGACCCTGGCTGTTAATAGGACGTTAAACAAAAACGAACAAACAAATAACAAAGAGTATAGTAACGTGTAACTTAAGATTGATCAAACAATAACCAGATATGAAAAAATGAAGATGTACACGGAGATATTGAAAACAGTATCTAGGCTTCATTGAAGACTTCCAACATGATAATCTTATATATCATCTCCAAATCAGAATTGATCAAAGCATTTGTGAAGCATCTTGGGCGTTAATGATGTGTCTCTTAGCCAAATAAGGTATTCAAGCTCGGAAAGGGGTAAATGATAGATTCAGTTAACAGCCTCCTCTGGAAAATTTTATATATAACATGATTAATCTACAAATGTACATGTCCCAGTTAGTGGAGAGATGATGTCACCTGGTGAGAAGTTAGTAGAATTTACCGTAATTGTTTTTTCTCTGCACATAACCAAAATAATGCAATGTTTAATGAATAAGTAAAAAATATTTACAGTAAGATGGTAATTTAATAACAGTAAAAAAAGATGGGAGATATTTTGTGTGTCAGAATTTACTTTTTTTTTCTCTGCACATAACCAAAATCATGCAATGTTTAATGAATTTATGGTAAGATGGCGTATTGATGACAGTAAAAAAATTAAGTATTTTGTGTGTATGTCATTTAATATGTATGTCTGTCACCTAAAATATCATTTCTTGTTTTCCAGATATTTTAACAAACCGTTGAACATTTACTGCGAGTTCATTCCTCAAGTGATCTTCCTCTTCTGCATGTTTGGATACCTCATCATTTTAATCTTTGTTAAATGGACGACCTTCACGTACAAGGACACTGGCAACGCTCCTAATCTACTTATAGGTAAATCTATATCTCGCACTTGACTTTCACATGACCTTCACATGACCTTCACGTACAAGGACACCGGCAATGCTCCTAATCTTTTTATCGGTAAATCTATATCTCACACTCGACCTTCACATACAAAGACACTGGCAATGCCCCTAATCTGCTATAGGTAAAAGACACGCAATCTCAAATCTGTGTAAGGGTTTCAATAACTATTTTGTGGAGGGCAATTTATATGAAGTCCAAGAAAGTTAGGATTACGTTCACTCTGATTTTGAAAGATGTTTATTTTAAACTTATATTTTGACTCACCTTTGTGATCCTCTATCACCCCCAATATCATGTGTACCTCATGAAATACTGAAGAGAAGTTTGGCATAGAAATATTTGTATTAGATCAATCTACATGGTATTTATATTGTGTTTTTGTGGCCTTTTGAGTTTTGTCAAAGGGAAAAATTATTTTTGAGTAATGTCTTCTTTATCCAATACCAAAGTATGAGCATTCATTATTTCAGGTTTGATAAACATGGTTCTGTTTTCCTATGATGACAATGCCCAGCCCAGTGTTCGCACATTTTATGCAGGCCAGGTATGTTGTCTACATATTTAAACAATCACACTGTTACATAATGAGACAAATCTGATTTAAGTGTCATCGTCAGAAAATGTTATTAACAATTCAAGATTGTCTTACTGATAAAAATAATGAGTCTTAGACATTCCTTATACACATTGTTATCAAGAAAATCTTTTATTGGAAATCAGATATAAATATGGAAAGTTAAAATGGCAACACAATGAGTATAGATTATAAATGTAAATATGTAGTTTGTAAGTAAGGTAGGTTATATGTAGGGTAATATATATATAGTGTTTATGACAATTCAATTGTGTAAATATGTAGGGTAGTTTCTAAATAGATATGTAGTGTGTATTACAGTTGTGTAAATATGTAGGGTAGGTGTAGATATGTAGTGTGTATTACAGTTGTGTAAATATGTAGAGTAGGTGTAGATATGTAGTGTGTATTACAGTTGTGTAAATATGTAGGGTAGGTGTAGATATGTAGTGTGTATTACAGTTGTGTAAATATGTAGGGTAGGTGTAGATATGTAGTGTGTATTACAGTTGTGTAAATATGTAGGGTAGGTGTAGATATGTAGGGTAGGTGTAGATATGTAGTGTGTATTACAGTTGTGTAAATATGTAGGGTAGGTGTAGATATGTAGTGTGTATTACAGTTGTGTAAATATGTAGGGTAGGTGTAAATATGTAGTGTGTATTACAGTTGTGTAAATATGTAGAGTAGGTGTAGATATGTAGTGTGTATTACAGTTGTGTAAATATGTAGAGTAGGTGTAGATATGTAGTGTGTATTACAGTTGTGTAAATATGTAGAGTAGGTGTAGATATGTAGTGTGTATTACAGTTGTGTAAATATGTAGAGTAGGTGTAGATATGTAGTGTGTATTACAGTTGTGTAAATATGTAGAGTAGGTGTAGATATGTAGTGTGTATTACAGTTGTGTAAATATGTAGGGTAGGTGTAGATATGTAGATTGTGTGGAGGTAAAATACGATTATTATGTAAACTAACGAGTTCGCTCTGATCCACAGAAAGGATTCCAGATCTTCCTCGTATTACTAGCCCTGGCCTGTGTACCGTGGATGTGGTTCGCTAAGCCCTTCCTGCTACGACACTGGCACAGATATGGACAGGTAAAGATGATAACAGTACAATGATATCATGTGTAACTATGAAAGGCTGATTGAGGCTAAAACATATTGCAATTTTACGTCTATGATTTCATGAAAGAAAAAGAAGACTTTTTGAAAAATTGCAACAGTTTAGATTTATTTGCTTACAAAAATATCATATTCTTGACATGAAAATGCTTTGCTGTCAATATAGTCAGTTATATTTGAGAACGTTTGTGTTTGAATGATTTTGTTTTTAGCTCACCTGGACCGAAGGTCCGGTGAGCTTATGCCATGGTGCGTCGTCCGGCGTCCGGGGTCCGTCCGTCAACATTTGCTTCAAATCGCTACTAGTCAAAAAGTTCTTATTGGATTTTGACCAAATTTGGCCAGAAACATCCTTGGCAGAAGGGGATCAGATTCTGCATAAATGGTGACTCTGACCCCCAAGGAGCCTGAGGGGCGGGGCCCAATAGGGGAAATTGAGGCAATTCCTTTAAATCGCTACTAGTCATAAGGTTATGAATGGATTTGAACCCAATTTGGTCATAAACATCCTTTGGGGAAGGGGAACAGATTTTGCATAAATGGTGACTCTGACCCCCCAAGGGGCCAAAGGGGCGGGGCCTAATGGGGAAATAGAGGTAATTCCTTAGAATCGTTACTAGTCATAAAGTTATGAATGGATTTGAACCCAATTTGGTCAGAAACATCCTTCAGGGAAGGGGAACAGATTTTGCATAAATGGTTACTCTGACCCCCAAGGGGCCAAAAGGGGCGGGGCCCCATATGGGAAATAGAGGTAATTCCTTTAAATCACTACTAGTCATAAAGTTATAAATGCATGTTGTAAACTCAGAGAGTCTGGACTTCATTATTTCTTTAAAGCAGTTGGGATCCCCACACTATAACCATATATAGCATTGTTTGAGGTTAACAAACAAAAGGAATTGAACATGAACATTATTTTGACATTTGGTCAAATCCAACCAGGTGAGCGATACAGGCCCCATGGGCCTCTTGTTGTTGATTGTAAGCAGACTTGTTGTTATGTACATGTGTTGCATGGAATGTAGTTGTATGTGTGTGTAAAGGTGTAAATGTTGTTGATTGAAGTATTGGTTTAACTTCAACAGGAACAGATAGTAGGTCATATAGACTTTGTTGTAGTTTTTGGGTCTGTTATATAAATTTGTAATTGTTGATGTAGATTAGATGTCTATGGTGTAGATTTGTATAATATGATGTAGATTAGATGTCTGTGGTGTAGATTTGTATAATATGATGTAGATTAGATGTCTGTGATGTAGTTTGTATAATATGATGTAGTTAGAGTCGGTTATGTAGTTTTGGAGTCGGTTATGTAGTTTTGGAGTCGGTTATGTAGTTTTGGAGTCTATGAGATCGTTTTGGAGTCAGTGATGTAATTTTGGAATTTGATATAGTTTTATAGTCTATAATGTTTTGGAGTCTTTGATGTAGTTTTGGAGTCTATAATGTAGTTTTAGAATCTGTTATGTAGTTTTGGATTCTATAATGTAGCTTAGTTTTGGAGTCAATGATGTAGTTTTGGAATCCATGACATAGTTTTGGAGTCTGTGATGTAGTTTTAGATTCTATGATGAATTTCTGGAGTCTGTGATGTGGTTTTGTAGTCTTTGATATCGTTTTAGATATAATGATGTGGTTTTGGAGTCTGATGTAGTTTTGGATTCTATGATGTAGTTTTGGAGTCTATGATGTAGTTTTGGATTCTATGATGTAGTTTTGGATTCTATGATGTAGTTTTGGAGTCTGTGATGTAGTTTTGGATTCTATGATGTAGTTTTGGATTCTATGATGTAGTTTTGGATTCTATAATGTAGTTTTGGATTCTATGATGTAGTTTTGGATTCTATGATGTAGTTTTGGAGTCTGTGATGTGGTTTTGGTGTTTGATGTAGTTTTTGAGTCTGATATATTTTGGATTCTATGATGTAGTTTTGGATTCTATGATGTAGTTTTGGATTCTATGATGTAGTTTTGGATTCTATGATGTAGTTTTGGAGTCTATGATGTGGTTTTGGATTCTATGATGTAGTTTTGGATTCTATGATGTAGTTTTGAAGTCTGTGATGTAGTTTTGGTGTTTGATGTAGTTTTTGAGTCTGATATATTTTGGATTCTATGATGTAGTTTTGGAGTCTATGATGTAGTTTTGGAAGTCTGCTATGTAGTTTTGGAGTCTGTGATGTAGTTTTGGTGTTAGATGTAGTTTTTGAGTCTGATATATTTTGGTATA
The DNA here is from genome assembly GCF_902652985.1 of Pecten maximus. Classification (NCBI taxonomy): domain Eukaryota; kingdom Metazoa; phylum Mollusca; class Bivalvia; order Pectinida; family Pectinidae; genus Pecten; species Pecten maximus. Next base: position 46,822,253 of record NC_047016.1, read on the forward strand.
TGGTCTATGGTATATTTTTTTGTCGTCTGTGACATAGTACATGTTTTAGGTTTAAAATAAATGTTGTTTTTGAGTGACTGATTAAATGCTGTTGTATGTATATTCTTGATTGTTGTGTAAGAATACATGTACAGTATATAAATGAAATTGGATCTGAATTATGAAAATTTATGTATGTAAGCTCCAGGTCTGAGGTCCAGTTCAAAGGTCAGTGCCTTCAAGCATTTTAGTCCAGATAGCTGAAGACTGGTTAAAATGTATATAGACACTGGTTGACCAGGTAGCTCCCAATGTGTTGTATCAGGGAGGATGTCTCATCTACATTTTTGTTGTTGTATAGTCCGGTACATGTGGTAGGTCAACGTACCAGAGCGTTCCTCTGGGCGATGAGGAGGAAGAGGAGGTCATCTATCACACTGACAACCCAGACAAGGCCAGTAAGGATGAGGAGGAGGAGGTGACTAGTATACTCATACATGATTGGTTGAAATTTGTTTTTCCATGCATGTCTGTGGTGATGGAAACGAGGATTGGACTAAGACCAGCTTGGTGTCTGAGGGTGAACCTGTGGTTAATAGTGGGCTAATTAATTCATTGCGCCTTTGTTTTTGATTTTCAGGAGCTTCAACAAATTTCCTCATCCACTTTCTTCTATTAAGTATTATTGTTTACAAAAACTTAATGATTAAAGACCTTGACTCCAGATAAGTAATTAAGTTATCATGAGTTTTGTGATATAAATTATTTGTCATCAAAATTTTAGATTAATGATAGTTGTAGGGTTAGAGTGATCATTTTTGGGGGAAAAATCTTTATTTCAAAAAAAAAAAAAAAAAAATGTACTTTTTTTAGAACTGGTCGTAACTAATACTTTTAATCCATAAATCATTTTTGATCTTCATTAAACATTACAAATTTTATTTTTTGTAGCCTTTTTATAATTTTGTTTTATTTTCTCATCATAACTGGAGTGCAAGAAGTCTATGGCATATTTTCAAAGTTTTGCTTGGTTCAATTAAGTCAATCTTGAGATGTTCAAGTGAACTTTTAAATAACTAATAAACTGATCAAAACCATATATCAGTCAATATTTAGCATACAATGGAAAAGTTTGAAAAATATTTTGTAAATTGAAAAATAATCCTACCCAATCCAGTCCATCCAAGAATCGTTTCCATAGCAACAGACTGACAAACAGCATTAACACTAACGACGCCATTAGTGATAGTGCATAGAGCAGCGTTCCAGCCCGCAGCCGAGGGATCACAAGTTTTCTTAAGATTCTAAATTCAAAGAGAATTGTGTTCAATTAAGTATATCTTTCTACTTTTATTGACACTCACAGTTCAAACATCAGCAATTGTCCGTTCAGAGCGGTGACCTTGTGAATCACGCTCAAGAGGTCAATCAGCAAGGTGACGGCGGGATGATGGCGACCGGTGAACTAACAGACTCTGAGGAGGTGATTGCTGTGGCCATGCTTTAATCCTTTATGTTGTAGCTCTGTTGTCAAGGCTCTTCATATAAAGCCATTTTGAAATTTTATTTTTTTGAATTTATTTAAACCCTTTCTGTCAACACTGGGCACCTTATTACAGCTAGACATCACAGAAACAAACAATTCATATCTTCTTATTGTAATCACTCGGTTGTCACAGAAAGACTCCAGACCATTACCTTCCTAGATATTAAAAACTCCAGATCCTTACCTTCCTTGAAATTAAAAAACTCCAGACCCTTACCTTCCTTGAAATTAAAAACTGAAGACCCTAAGCTTCCTTGAAATTAAAAACTCCAGACCCTTAGCTTCCTTGAAATTAAAAACTCCAGACCCTTAGTTTCCTTGAAATTAAAAACTCTAGACCCTTAGCTTCCTTGAAATTAAAAACTCCAGACCCTTAGTTTCCTTGAAATTAAACACTCCAGACCCTTAGTTTCCTTGAAATTAAATACTCCAGACCCTTAGTTTCCTTGAAATTAAAGATGCCAGATCCTTACCTTCCTTGAAATTAAAGACTCCAGACCCTTACCTTCCTTGAAATTAAGAACTCCAGACCCTAAGCTTTCTTGAAATTAAAGATGTAAATATTTCTTTATTTATATAATATTCTCTGTATGTTGTTTTCCTATTTGATTCTGTGTTTGTAATATGTCCTACATAAAGTGATGTACTTAAGTTGGTTAGATGTGTCTGACTTGCATTGGTAGTCCAAATTGTTCTGACATTTTGTCAGTTGGGTCTATCAAGAAGTCGATAAAATATTAGAATAATTTGGACTACTACTGTCTTGGAGAGATAGTGGGCTTGATGATCTGGGGGTATTGCAGAAGTAAATAATTGGACATTTTGGAAAATTGGTTTACAATACATGTAGGGGGAGGGGGGGGGGGCATATTGCTGAGGGTAAGAGAGAAAATACTTCCATCTCAACAGGGATATCTCAACCCTAGGGTGAGATATAGAGGCAGATAACTAATAGATATTCTGTTTATTACATTTTGATAGCGTATTATACGGGTCAGCTTTGAATTTTCCCCATTGTCATTTATAAGCAGTGTTTTGATTGGTCAAATCAGAAAAAGTGATATTTTCACTATTGATAAATAGAATGAACAGTTCTCGATATTTCACTGGTAAAAATGTAATAAAAGGAATTCTCTTACCATGGGCAGAGATATCCACAACTTTACAAGTGTAAGATTTTCTTATCTTACCCTAGGGTCAAGACAAGCTACTCATGCTCTTTGCACGTATCTAACAATTATGACATCACAGCAAGAATATAATGATTTCACATTGACAAATCAATTACATTGTGTCAGTATTGTCATGCATTAATGTATCGTCATTATTAGATACATAACAGTTATGATGGTAAACAGGGTGAGAGAAAAATAATCAGTCATCCTCTCGGAAGCGAAACATGGATCTGAACCGTTAGTGTAAGATCCCTAAGCTGTCAAACACTCGGCAAGCCCTTAATAATCTTCTGCCAGGGGTGGAGATCTTTCTGTCGTGCCCAAAAGGGGTGGGAAGACCCTATTAATCTTAAACAGGTAAAAGTGTGGCTATATCTGTACAGGGTAAGAGGAAACATGATCAGTGACGTGTAAGACAATAGTGTTAAATACAGAGAAAATGACATGTTTGTGGATGTCATATGTCAATATATATATTTACATCCAAATTTCAAAATTAGTTCAAGGCCAACTCTGTGATTACAGAAAAATCTCATAAAAGTGTAAACTTTGGCTATTTTACTCTAGACATTTCTGAAAAAATTCAGTTATTGAATTAATTGGTGAAGTAAAAACGTCGGCTGGGTCCCAAAAGTTAGACAGAAGATTTTGTTTTATTGTTGTTTATTTCATTGCCTGATTTATATGAGTCATTCTAATGTTTTGATTTTGTCAGCGTTTTCGCTGAGTTGCTTTTGTATTGCTGTAGCTCGCCTTTTAATACACTTTACATATTCACAAACTCACATCACCTCTGACATACCTGCATGCTAAATATTCCCTTGTAGTTATGTGTCCATACTGTGGACACTTTGTGTGTCCATACTATGGACACTTCAGGTGTCTGTACTATGGACACTTCATGTGTCCATATTGTGGATAGTCCATAGTGTAGATATATGTTCAATTGACTGTAAATGGATGGACAGTAAAAAATTGTGACCTGCATGATTATCTAAAACAGCCTAAATGTCATCCCTTGTAGATCTTTTAACTCATCACCCAGACTTACCAGAAAAATCAATTGGGTCTATGTCTTAAAATCTGGTCCAACTGTCAGATGTCGGTTTATTTATCTGTCACCCAGATTGCATTCATATTGATAATAAATACCATCCGACAACTGTTCACTGGTCAAAATATGTTGTTAACTGTACTGATAATTGAAGCTATGTGAGATATTCTCTAGATATATGCTCTACAGACTTACATGGACATTATATTACGCTTTATCCTGTACCTATGCATGCATGATTTCTAAATACAAATGTAAATGGAAATGTACTGGGGTTGTTGTATCCGGATATGTGCGGTATAATCTGTCTAAACCAATTGTCACAAGGACTGAAATATTGGCAAGTGTTCAGGTGTTTGGATGTTTTGGATTGAAGTAATATATATCCTTTTCACATAAAATTTGTATACTGTACATAAAACAATGAAAAACCGAATGCATCACTTGACCTTGAATTTTTACACTGATGGTGTTGGCCTTTTCAATGTCATTTGCCTTGAAATGAAGAGGTTGGTTTTAGAAGGATGTTTATACAAGTAATGATAAAACAATGCTGGTTTTCTGAATATACAGGAAGCAGATTAGATTAGATTATAAATTACATCATAGATTCAATAATTTAAGATGGAAAGTGCCAAACACAAATATCAAAACCGGTCTCGAGAGGAATCCAAATTATACAAGGACTGGTTTAGAAAGGTAATACTGTACATACTGTATCAGAAAAAATCATTAAACAAAAAATTAATCTTTTCCATTCCTTTTACAGGAATTTAACTTCGAGGAGATCTTCGTCCACCAATCTATACATACCATTGAATACTGTTTGGGCTGTATATCACACACAGCCTCGTACCTCCGACTTTGGGCTCTCAGTTTGGCCCATGCTCGTAAGTATCGTGATGTAAAGGACGCTGAATATGTCTGATTATGAAGATATTTGTGATTTCGTGCCAACAGGAGAATGTATTGTGTGGGTGGTTTGGTAGGAGAATGTATTGTGTGGGTGGTTTGGTAGGAGAATGTATTGTGTGGGTGGTTCGGTAGGAGAATGTATTGTGTGGGTGGTTTGGTAGGAGAATGTATTGTGTGGGTGGTTTGGTAGGAGAATGTATTGTGTTGGGGGTGGTTCGGTAGGAGAATGTATTGTGTGGGTGGTTTGGTAGGAAAATGTATTGTGTGGGTGGTTCGGTAGGAGAATGTATTGTGTGGGTGGTTTGGTAGGAGAATGTATTGTGTGGGGGGTGGTTCGGTAGGAGAATGTATTGTGTGGGTGGTTTGGTAGGAGAATGTATTGTGTGGGTGGTTTGGTAGGAGAATGTATTGTGTGGGTGGTTCGGTAGGAGAATGTATTGTGTGGGTGGTTCGGTAGGAGAATGTATTGTGTTGTTGGTTTGGTAGGAGAATGTATTGTGTGGGTGGTTTGGTAGGAGAATGTATTGTGTGGGTGGTTCGGTAGGAGAATGTATTGTGTGGTTGGTTTGGTAGGAGAATGTATTGTGTGGTTGGTTCGGTAGGAGAATGTATTGTGTGGTTGGTTCGGTAGGAGAATGTATTGTGTCGGTGGTTCGGTAGGAGAATGTATTGTGTCGGTGGTTTGGTAGGAGAATGTATTGTGTGGGTGGTTCGGTAGGAGAATGTATTGTGTGGTTGGTTCGTTAGGGGAATGTATTGTGTGGGTGGTTCGGTAGGAGAATGTATTGTGTGGTTGGTTCGTTAGGGGAATGTATTGTGTGGGTGGTTCGGTAGGAGAATGTATTGTGTCGGTGGTTTGGTAGGAGAATGTATTGTGTGGGTGGTTTGGTAGGAGAATGTATTGTGTGGGTGGTTCGGTAGGAGAATGTATTGTGTGGGTGGTTCGGTAGGAGAATGTATTGTGTTGTTGGTTCGTTAGGAGAATGTATTGTGTCGGTGGTTCGGTAGGAGAATGTATTGTGTCGGTGGTTTGGTAGGAGAATGTATTGTGTGGGTGGTTTGGTAGGAGAATGTATTGTGTGGGTGGTTCGGTAGGAGAATGTATTGTGTGGGTGGTTCGGTAGGAGAATGTATTGTGTGGGTGGTTCGGTAGGAGAATGTATTGTGTCAGTGGTTTGGTAGGAGAATGTATTGTGTGGGTGGTTTGGTAGGAGAATGTATTGTGTGGGTGGTTCGGTAGGAGAATGTATTGTGTGGGTGGTTCGGTAGGAGAATGTATTGTGTTGTTGGTTCGTTAGGAGAATGTATTGTGTGGGTGGTTCGTTAGGGGATTGTATTGTCTTTACAAACCACTCCTCAGCAAGATTGTGTTCCAATTTTTTTCAGCCAGTTTTGAGGATGAATTTGATGCAATATTTGACCTCATTTTCAAATTTTGTGTTTGATACATTTTAATGCGATTTCATTTCAAAAATATTTTATGAAATCAAAATGATTTAACGGAAATAAGGCAACAGGCTATGCCTGTACAAGCCCTCTCCCTTTGGTGCAGTTGATATATATATATAATGTTTTTTCTGTGTTGCAGAGCTGTCCGAGGTCCTCTGGAAGATGGTATTACACATTGGCCTGGCCATGGATGCTGGAATCATGGGTGCTTTCCTCATTGTGCCCCTGTTTGCGTTTTGGGCCACGCTGACTGTTGTTGTATTAGTAGTTATGGAGGGACTATCAGCATTTCTCCATGCTCTCCGTCTCCACTGGTACGCTGCCTCTGATTACAATAATAAAGTCGAGTTGTACAGGTCCAGAAGCACAGATTTCAGTATCATCAATTAACAACATTATCAATCGAAAAAACATAAGCTTTACTTCGGCAATGGATCAAAAGTTGTTTTTTACCTCGGCCATAAAGTCAGAACTATTCTTAATGTTAATGAAAAAATCTTAAGCAACACTCTCGGCAAACAGTAGGAAAGTCCAAATATTTTTCAGAAATTTTTTTTAGTTGTGAACATATTAACCCTTGCTCTATGACAAATGGGAAACTGATAGAGCACTAATAAGGATTTCAGTGATTTGACAAATTAGGATTTTCATATGTTATATGTATGTTAAAGTGTATTAATTTTTATTTTGCAGGGTGGAGTTCCAGTCCAAGTTTTACTCTGGAGAAGGATACAAGTTCCAGCCTTTCTCCTTCGAAAATATGATGGAGTATGCCATTGAAGATTAACATGCAACGTTGACATTCGTAGTTAAAGACATTAGAGGATACAATGTCAGTCGATGTTATTTATTAATACCAATCATCACACAGCTTCAGAGCCTGTCATAATACGAGAGAAATTTACTAATTATGAGCTGTTGGATAAACTTGAGAGATCATGCCAAGTTTACTTGAGATTTTATTCTCAGGCAAGAAAACAGAAATAATATTTCTCATGACAAAATCTGTAAACATGATATAAAATCTTTTCTTATGACAAAATCTATCTAAACACGACATACCTAAGGTAAAAATTAACTGTTTATCATTTATGTATAGGTACTATGTACTACATTATACAGATTTATTAAAGTCAATCTGGCATATTCCAACCAGCTTACACAAATCTGTAGTAATACCTCGGTACTTCATAATTAAGGAACGGAAATAGAAAAAAATTATTTTTTCCAACCAATATATACAAATCTGTAGTAATACCTCGGTACTTGATAATTAAGGGACGGAAATAGAAAAATAAAATAATTTTTCAATCAATATATACAAATCTGTAGAAATACCCCAGTACTTGAAAATTGTTGGAAGGAAATAGAAAAGAATATGCCTCCCCTTTTGTGTGCACATTTAGATTTAAAATGGTATGACTTTTCCTGAATATTTTTCAGACATTAAATGATCTCTTCAAGACAGTTTACTTTTCCACAGTGCTGTCAATACCTAGTGCTGATCTGCCCTAGTAAACGGAGGTCACATTATTCTCACTCTGTTTGATGAAAAAATATCCCTTAACGGAAGAATATTCGCAAATCATTTTGACTTCTCAAGAAATCCTGTACTGACAAAAGCTGGTGACGGATTTGTTTGTCTGCTGTTGTGTGATCCGAGGCGTTATATAGATGGTAACACAGATATAAATTTGTTTTTTTATTTAAATAGAGAATATCGTTTGTGCTGTTCTGAGAGTGCTTCATGTGAATTATTTTTGATATTTATTAAGGTAAAAAATGTTGTGGATAAATTTACCAATGAACTGATGTCGACACAAAGTACAATCGAGGGTTCAATGATGGAGATTTTAATGGTGATGAATTAGGGAAATATGATAATTGTCATACATTGTACATGCCATTATTGGGCTACAAAATGAGGTTTGTGTGAAAATGTAAGACTGAATTCTAACAATACCTAAAAAAAATGTGAAAATTTGTGACACAATTGTACTACTAATGATCCGGTATTGTTGTTTTGAATGTTTTGAGTTTTTGTGTGTGTGTGTTTTTACGGTATTTAAGTTTTAGTATGTGGTATGTTTGAGGTTATTACTGGTATTACTCGGTGTATTTATTGGTTATTAACACTATGGATGTGTTTTTGTACTTGTATAATTCAGTGATATGAATCTCACTTACTTGTTCACTGATTTTATCTTAAGTCAGAAATGTCCCTCTCACAGGTACTGTCTGTCATTGTATACCTCCTAGATACATTGTCTACCCTACCCCCCAAGACATTGTCTGTCACTGTTAACCTCCCAAAGACATTGTCACTGTAAATCTGCCGCATTGTCCCTACCTCCTAGCCTGATCATCATTTCAAATCTAATAAGTGAGAAAAAAATTCATAATACCTACTGTCAACAAAGAGGATTGGTGAGGTTGTTTCACTTGGAAAACTTCCGATGACTTTCTGTGTACTTCTTCTTAATAACCATGAGGCCAAGAATCAAGATATTCAAGATCACAAGAGTCAAGGTCACTGTGTTAAAAACATGTAATGTAAGCCTCTCAAAAAAGATCCAACAAGGATCCATAAAATATAGAGAAATGTTAGCTAGAGTTTGAGTGTTACTATTGAAGTTCGCTTAAGGATGTTCGACTTGACCCAGTTCAAAGTTCACAAAGCGATTTATGTTGGCCCATTGGGCATCTTGTTATAAAATAAGTACTTACTACATTATTTTACTTAATCAGAATGAAATCACAGTTATTCATGAAAACATAGTTTTATTGATATTTACTTCATATTTAATACATGTATATAATATTACGAGTATGACGATGTTTAGACTCTACAGGTAGGGTATAGTTGGTCATCACACCCTTGATTACAGGTGGTGGAAATATTCCATCTAGAGGCAAAGGAAAACTCATTTCCAGACTGATGTTTCACCACATTTACATACCACCCGTTCACCAAACTTCACCTATTGTTACATCTATCTGTAAATGTTGTCATCTGCTGAAACTAGGTCACAGTGACCTAAATTTCCTCATTTCATTAATACTGCGGTTTAGTTTCCAGCCACAGTTTCAATGCATTTCCATAAAGTTTTATAACCTTTATGTTTTGTGAACATGTATTTTGTTTCATATTAAACTAGAATCTTGTGAACACTTTCTCTATACTCATTAAGTATTCAATGAGAATTAACATTTTCTACAATTTAAGACATATCATTAATGTAGATTACATATTTAATAGTTACGCCTCTTTAACCTTGTAAGTTTTATGTAACAGTGTACCTCAGAAGAAAAGATTCTCCGTGTAAATTTTGGCTGTGATCTCCTTACATTTGGGACCTATACATTGTCATTGAGGAATTCTGAAGGAACTTGTTTATATGTGAGACAAAAAAATGAAGCAACCAAAATTTCTATCTGTTCGGCTTTGTTCATTGTTACATCTATTTGCACAGGGACTCTAATTCCCAAGCCATTCTATATATGTATAGTATGATATATAATATATGAAGGTAAACATGTATTGAGGCTGGGTTGGAAATTTGTGCGAAGTCCCTGTGTCTATCTCTATTTCATTTCTGTTTACCAGGAAATGTTTGCCTCTGGAAACTTAAGGCCTCAAACAGAACAATACTTCTTAGACCCATTTTAAGATTTGTCCAGATCATTGGGTAAAAATGGTGAAAGTTATACTGTGGAAAAGTTTATAGTGCATGGTATACACCTAGCATATTAATATTGGCTACTTGTAAGGTGGGCTTCACAAAAATGTCTTTTTCTTTTAACAGAACGGTGTAATGTAAAATGGCAGGGGTGAGATTATAATATGGTTTATGTAGATCAGTTAACATTCCACAGTAGTGAGATGTTATAACTCCAAACAATAGTGCTGGGGAGGAAAACTTGTTTATAAAATGCTTTATTCCTTTTAAAAGCTTTAATCACATCATGTATAATGTACCAGGTTTTCCTCAAAAACATTACAGAACATGTTTCTCAACTTAATTAAACGTACATTCTTTGTAAAAATTCTTACAGAAGTTTTTGAAGAAAACAAGTAATATTTTTAGCTGATGTCATAGTGTGGCTTCCATTGTCTATTAAGTAGCGACTACTTTCTTTAAGAGAGATTGAGTTATTATATTGGGCCAGCAACTTACTGGGATGAAGTCCAACAAAGTTTGTAAAAGAAAATCATTTTGAAGTCATCATCAAATTTCACACATGAATATTTATTGCCTCATTCCTACTTTCACTGACTTCTATTTGACTTGCTGATGTCCAGCTTGACCAGGTAATACTTGCCTATAAATAGTCCAGTCAACAGAAACCACCTTTACTTACATTGAATTTGGAGTACTAGCAACAAGCTAGCTGTTAAAAATGCTTTAAAGAAAGCATTGCCTACCAGATGAGCAATACAGGCCTATTGGGCCTTTTGTTACATAATATCTGTAAATTCATCAGTTTAAAACACTTTCTCTGGGAAAGTACACTTTTCAATGTGATGTTCAATGTTTATGACAATGTCTGTTTGTTTTTTGTTGTTTTTAGACCCGGTATTGGACAAGTTTTTTCCTATGAGAATTTGGGGTCATATATATTGTCCTCAGCATTAGAGATATCATTGAGTTTTGTTTTTTGTTAAGTGCTGTTCCTATGGATGGTGTATTATGTGATGGATATTAAATGCTTTCAATGGCAATGAAACATGTTGTTTTTTTCTTTGTAAGGGACAATATTTACTATTCCTCACTTAGAAAATGTTTAAATACAGTATACCTATTGTATTTTTTGCTTATCTTAATTGTTCTGAATTCTAGAGAATACCCGAGATATTTTAATAAAAAATAAAACAAGCAAAAAAATTAAAGTACTGAGAGTACTCAATGCGTTCGTATGAGGGACCACCACCCCTTACTCTACCTTCTAGTAATTATCAGCTGAAAATACAGAGGATACCGAGATATACCCAATACAAAAGGGAGCAAAATGAAAAAATACTGATTTACATGTACATGGACCCTTGGAATTTTTTTTATAGATATTCTAAGAGTAAAGAGTCGTCCTATCCCACCCCTTTAATTTCGGTCCTGATAAATGGTGTTTCCTGCTACCATTTGATTCATGATTAAGATATGTGGTGTTTTCTACACTTGTATTTAACAGATTGATTGATTCCGAATTTGAGTGTTATCCTTGACCTAGCCAGACACTCTCACATGGAATCCACATTGATTTATCAAGGGTAACAACATAACAAGTTGGCCATCAAGTCTGTTTAGAAAAATGTTAAAATGACAAAAGGAAAATTCTGACTTGTCTAACGTCAAGCAGGGATCTTCATACAAGAAAAGCTTAAAAGCCAAACCACATGATTTTGACCCATAATATCCACAAAGACGTTTCAATTAAAAGCTAATTAAGACGCCAAAATTGAGGAGTTTTCCTGATATTGTATATATATACATGACATTTCTGAAACTAGTATCATTATAAAGATAAAACAAGTTGTTTATCCATTTGTCTGAATGGTACTGCTATCGATATGTTATATGTTATATATGTTATGAGTATTGATTATAAATACCCAAAAATCACATGTACCTACCCCCCCCCCCCCCCCCCCCCCCCCCCCCCCCCCCCCCCTCTGAAGTGGTCTGTTGTTACATAGGGTAGGTGAATTTGCAACACTGAACGTCAAAATCTAAGATGTATTTTTAGAATTCAAGTGAGGTGATGCTCATTAAGGTATTGTTTTCTTCAGAAAATACGTCCCTGAACTAATTATCATCTTTCATCAGCGCAATCTGTGCATACTAATAATTTTATGATATTTAGAGGTATCACTTAATTAAATTGAAGTTAAATACAACCGTTTATCTACGGTTTTTTGTTACGGATAGATAGGGTATATTTATTGTTAAGATCTTTGTGCTGAATGAATGACATTTGTACTGTCATGTTGGTTCACTTTATCATGGGCTTCACTGTACCATATTACACCGGTTAAATTTACTGATAGTGTAGGAAACCCCATTGTGATTCATGTTGTGCGGTATTATGTCTATGATTTTAGTTTTCTCGGATAAAAATTTATCAATTCATAATTTATCATTCTGGTACCTTTAGTTAATATTCAATTCACAAACCTGCACATTACGTCATTTCTTCGACAATAAATGGTAGAAACCCAACCAAACAAGGCACACCGAAAAACCCATTCAAATATGTCGTCTTCTTTGATACAAACGTCAATTCCCTTATAAAGAAATCGAGATAAAATTGATACTAATGAGATTTCCCGCGATATTCCAACAGATAAACTGATTTGAAGTTGTTTTTTTTCCACCTCGGTGAACAAGGTCAAAATTCTTAAACTGAATCATTGTACAAAATAAGATGCAGAGCTTCGTCCTAATATGAGAAGCTTCGTCCAAATGGTCATGAATACTATATTTGGATCAGCATCCTCGCGAGAGATCTTAGATAAGTATCATGAAGGATTGCTGAGACGTATGATATTGGAATGTGCGAAAAATACAGTTTTCAGATGTGACGATAATCTGATAAGTTGCTAATTTGCATTAGAAATGTTTAATTAGACCAACAATTATAGCAAAGTTACACCACATCTGCTAATTGTAGAATTTTCAGAAATCGTCCGTCCGACGTCCAGAGCTACGTATACGTTTTCGCAGCTATAGGAACGTTGATGGTTATGGGGCGCCGTATCACCCATTCGAATGAGTGATATCACCTGTTCATTTCATTAAGTGATATCACCTATTCGAATAGGTGATATCACTTAAAAATATTCTTAAGTGATATCACCTATTCGATTAGGTGAAAATGGTTTTAAGGAATTGATCAGCCCCTGGAAATGATTTTCGGTAATGCTTGATAGTACTAAACTTGTGTTATTAAAATCAAAATAATAGGTCCGTTTTCTACCTGTATGAAAACTTAATAATTACGTGGCTCTTTTCATTTAGATATTTACAATCAACTTTTAGAGTAAATTGTAAACCGTGGAAACGGAACGGAAACATAGTTTTCCGGAAAAAGGTAAACATTATTACAAGCATTTAGACTAAGATGTCTGTCTCCCCTTTTTTATAAAAGTATGAGCCTATGAGGCGCCGTTTTTATATTTATTCCCTATTTTTACATATGCATAATTTATTTATAGATATCCAAAGGTCGAATTTAAGTAAAATTATTTCAACATATGATATCCAAAAATATTTATTTTTGCATATAAAAAATCGTTTTGTGTGTATGCGAAATTCGAATTATGCATATGTAAAAATCGAATTTTTGAATACATACAGCAAAAATAGGGTTTCACATTTTTCACACATGTAAAATTCGAATCATGCATAGCATAGCCTATGTGAAAATAATGAATAAATATAAAAACGGCGCCTCATATAATTGGGCATAAAAAGATAGAAAAATACAGTGTACGAATCGTTGTCTTCATGAAGCCTACCTTGATGGGAATCCATATTTCTCTATATCGTAGATTGTACATTTCCTCTGGGTTGGAATTTTGGGACCATACTTCTAAATAAGGTGTGAGTGTCATTATAATTTGAGAGGTGTCACTTTTAGATGTTGATTTAACATTTTCGACAATTTCTTCTGTCGGACTTTGACTTTGCGTGTCTTTCGGTTTAGGTTTGAAGAAGCTATCTTATCTAGATATATATCGTTGATTGTGCTTTCTTCATATTTATGCACCAAACAACTAAACACCGAAAACCCCTAGATTTATAATAATAAACGGATACGACTTCAGGTTTCCATTTCCGGACTTCGAAAAACAGCATGGCTATCTGCGTATTTCATTATCATTAATTTTAATTAATCTACGTTTAGATTTTTTTGTGATTCTACATTCAAGACCTTGACGGGTCGACAATACATATTAGATATATTAACTTTACAAGACCATGGCCTATTAATAACTCATACTAGGATTTTTTATGTGCAATCCCGGGCTTTTTTTTATATAGCAAGCTACGCCCCTGCATAACCATCAACGTTCCTATAGCTGTTCATTTCTTTAAGTGATATCGCCTATTCGAATGGGTGATATCACTTATTTAAAAAATGAATTGGTGATATCACCAAATGGGAATGAATAGTAAAACGGCGCCCCATAGATGGTGGCCTGATTAATTGTTTTAGGACTTTCAGTACTTTGATTATGGTCTCAACGTTGTTAAATTCAGCAGATACTGGTAGCAGAGACCTATAGTATATAGGTCTCTGCTGGTAGTTACGATGATGAACTCGAAGATTATTTGTTGAAATCAACCAACACTGTGTATAATCTTAGACGTGGATTATATGATATAATTATTGAATTACAAAAATAGGCTAATGAACCGCATGAAAATATAATTGATGCTAACGAATCACATGAATGTTTGTATGACAAGTTGTCTAACAAGCACCTCCATAACCCTGAATTATTTACATTTTCTATGTCATGTGACCTGCCAGGAGTCTGGGGATTTCAATGGGGCATATTGCTGGAATCTCCGTTTGAATAAGGAAGCATCTTTCGAAGAAAGTCATGGTAAGGCTCGTCAATGTTGAATTAAATGAGCATCATTTGTATAGTTATGTTCAGTATACGTGATGTAAATGTACACAGAATGACAAGCCACAAGATCTGGGTTATTCGATCGCTAGTTCACTGACATTCTGATGTCATCTGATCTGGTCACATTGACCAGACAACCGTTGTCTCTGGACAGTGGTTTACCTCGTATTTTCGAGATTCATTTGTATGTCATGGTTCAATGCACTGTACTTATCCTTAAAATAAAAATCGTAATTTCGAATTCAGTTAAGACATGTATTGTTAGTATATCGCTTGTTGACACAACATTTCATACGGTGTCAAATTTGGGAGGAATTTAGGGATTGTTTTTGAAGTTGATTATTAACAACGAATCGAAATCAGAGGTTTCAACATGAAAATCGGTTCAAACAAACATGAATTGAAGATTATATATGTATAGGGTCCAGTAATTTTCACTAGCTTATAATTGCAGAAAGAAATAAAAATGAAGAGCATAAAATATGTATACCTCATACTGGGAAAGGTCTTGGAATTTCCATAGGGAAATTGAAATTGGTCTCTGAATTAAACAATTCAAAATTAGTCAAAAGTGAAAGTTTTAAGATGAAAAAATGCGTGTGATGAATTAGGGAACTAGTACATTATATATATATAGGTCTAAACATCATTAAAAAATGTATATATATACGACCAAGCGACTTTTTTTATACAGTAATGAAAATAAAAGTGAAAATAACTTGTATAAAAATGTGTACACCTCATACTTACGACGAATGCAGCAATATCTTGGAATTTCCATGATGAGGCTGTTTAGTTATTGTTAAGGAAGTTTTAAGTAAATTTGTCACAGATCAAAATTAGTGAAAAGTAAAAGCAAGAAGGAAGAAAATGGACAAAAAACAATAACTTTCTTGTGATACATACGTTTCAGATCTCTGGCCTTATTAATCCAAAGCAGAGACCTATATACTAATTAATATAGGTCTCTGTCCAAAGTGAATAATTGTAGTAACAGAATAAACAGAACAAAAGTAATTTGACTAAATAGTTATATATTATTAGACAGTATAAAAAATCAGAAGATAATAGAAAAATGTATTTAATTCCCAGAAGAACAAAACCTGCAGTAGCATTTGTAAAATTGCTGGGCATGACAAGATATAAAATCATGCCATCCGGAAGTTGGCCCTAGAGGCTAGAGTCTAGCTTTACACAGAGGATTGATAATAATATGGTAATCATCTATTTCATGAGGGTTAAACATGCATGTTAATTTAAGCTTGACAACTCTTCCACAAAGCCCTGCCTGATTAATTAGCAACAAGTACTTAAATGGAAAATAATTAAGCACAACTCTGAAATACAATACTTAAGCTAGATGTACAGTGAACTGGCTGCAGGGTAAAATTTGATATCAAAATTCAATTAGAAAGTAAAATTCCTCGATTAGCATAAAAATATACAAAGTTGGCTCACCTGTTATATAGAATGTAAGGAAGATATATATTCTATTGCTCCCTATAGCTAGCTAGGTCAGAATATAGAAAGTAAATAGTAATATCCCTGCTTTATAGCCAATACGACTGCTTAATTAGAGGAGAGATGACCCCAATTATGGTCCCAGTTATATACTCCAGGAGACAATTGTTGTATTAATAATAAACACCCCCCCCCCCCCCCCCCCCCCACCACACACACACACACACACACACACACACACACACACACACACACACACAAACTTTGGTGGTCATTAAATTTGTCGAGATTAAGGGTCAGGGGCTGCACTTTAACATAAAAAGCATGTGTCTAATTTAAGATACAGTCAAACCTGTATTAAGCGATCACCCAAGGGACCGACAGATATTGGCTGCTTAAGACAGGTGGCTGCTTAAACCAGGTTGGCCAGAAACGGCCTGTTGCCCAATTCTTTTTTCTGCAGTTTATTGTATTTATCATATTATAATGCACTTATTGATATTGATAACAATATACCATGTACAGTGTATTTTGAAATGAAAACCAACAAAGATCAAAGTTTTGATGAATTTGATAAAAAATACCTGGTCATGTGATCATCGCGGATGTCTACTTCCTGACAAAATGGCTGCTTAATACAGGACGATACAATGACTCAGGGCAAATGTTTGTGGCCGTTGGCCGCGTTAGACAGGTGACCGCTTATTTAAGGTTCATTATATAATGTTTTCCATCGGGCGGACCACAGACTGGCTGCTTAACGGAGGTGGCCACTTATCCAAGGTGACCGTAAGAGCAGGTTCGACTGTAGTTAATGATCGCCTGAACCAATTTATTGCATATTGACACTGATGATCTTTTAAGGCAGACACTTTAGATCTTGGCTGTAGAATTTACTCTGAAACATTTTATGCATATAGAAGTTGCTTTATTATTAAAAACAAAAAGCAAAAAATGTAAAGCCATGGACATAATCACGTTTGCATTATAATTGTGTAAGAAATTATGGTACATTGTACGTGTTATGTATTTTGAACTAAGTAAGTAATTTCATTTATGGGTGTCCTACAATCGTTTTACAGTGTTCATAGTTTTTTAATGATAATATGTTATACTAGAATGACAAGCCACAAGATCTGGGTTATTCGATCGCTAGTTCACTGACATTCTGATGTCATCTGATCTGGTCACATTGACCAGACAACCGTTGTCTCTGGACAGTGGTTTACCTCGTATTTTCGAGATTCATTTGTATGTCATGGTTCAATGCACTGTACTTATCCTTAAAATAAAAATCGTAATTTCGAATTCAGTTAAGACATGTATTGTTAGTATATCGCTTGTTGACACAACATTTCATACGGTGTCAAATTTGGGAGGAATTTAGGGATTGTTTTTGAAGTTGATTATTAACAACGAATCGAAATCAGAGGTTTCAACATGAAAATCGGTTCAAACAAACATGAATTGAAGATTATATATGTATAGGGTCCAGTAATTTTCACTAGCTTATAATTGCAGAAAGAAATAAAAATGAAGAGCATAAAATATGTATACCTCATACTGGGAAAGGTCTTGGAATTTCCATAGGGAAATTGAAATTGGTCTCTGAATTAAACAATTCAAAATTAGTCAAAAGTGAAAGTTTTAAGATGAAAAAATGCGTGTGATGAATTAGGGAACTAGTACATTATATATATATAGGTCTAAACATCATTAAAAAATGTATATATATACGACCAAGCGACTTTTTTTATACAGTAATGAAAATAAAAGTGAAAATAACTTGTATAAAAATGTGTACACCTCATACTTACGGCGAATGCAGCAATATCTTGGAATTTCCATGATGAGGCTGTTTAGTTATTGTTAAGGAAGTTTTAAGTAAATTTGTCACAGATCAAAATTAGTGAAAAGTAAAAGCAAGAAGGAAGAAAATGGACAAAAAACAATAACTTTCTTGTGATACATACGTTTCAGATCTCTGGCCTTATTAATCCAAAGCAGAGACCTATATACTAATTAATATAGGTCTCTGTCCAAAGTGAATAATTGTAGTAACAGAATAAACAGAACAAAAGTAATTTGACTAAATAGTTATATATTATTAGACAGTATAAAAAATCAGAAGATAATAGAAAAATGTATTTAATTCCCAGAAGAACAAAACCTGCAGTAGCATTTGTAAAATTGCTGGGCATGACAAGATATAAAATCATGCCATCCGGAAGTTGGCCCTAGAGGCTAGAGTCTAGCTTTACACAGAGGATTGATAATAATATGGTAATCATCTATTTCATGAGGGTTAAACATGCATGTTAATTTAAGCTTGACAACTCTTCCACAAAGCCCTGCCTGATTAATTAGCAACAAGTACTTAAATGGAAAATAATTAAGCACAACTCTGAAATACAATACTTAAGCTAGATGTACAGTGAACTGGCTGCAGGGTAAAATTTGATATCAAAATTCAATTAGAAAGTAAAATTCCTCGATTAGCATAAAAATATACAAAGTTGGCTCACCTGTTATATAGAATGTAAGGAAGATATATATTCTATTGCTCCCTATAGCTAGCTAGGTCAGAATATAGAAAGTAAATAGTAATATCCCTGCTTTATAGCCAATACGACTGCTTAATTAGAGGAGAGATGACCCCAATTATGGTCCCAGTTATATACTCCAGGAGACAATTGTTGTATTAATAATAAACACCCCCCCCCCCCCCCCCCCCCCCACCACACACACACACACACACACACACACACACACACACACACACACACACACAAACTTTGGTGGTCATTAAATTTGTCGAGATTAAGGGTCAGGGGCTGCACTTTAACATAAAAAGCATGTGTCTAATTTAAGATACAGTCAAACCTGTATTAAGCGATCACCCAAGGGACCGACAGATATTGGCTGCTTAAGACAGGTGGCTGCTTAAACCAGGTTGGCCAGAAACGGCCTGTTGCCCAATTCTTTTTTCAGCAGTTTATTGTATTTATCATATTATAATGCACTTATTGATATTGATAACAATATACCATGTACAGTGTATTTTGAAATGAAAACCAACAAAGATAAAAGTTTTGATGAATTTGATAAAAAATACCTGGTCATGTGATCATCGCGGATGTCTACTTCCTGACAAAATGGCTGCTTAATACAGGACGATACAAAGACTCAGGGCAAATGTTTGTGGCCGTTGGCCGTGTTAGACAGGTGACCGCTGATTTAAGGTTCATTATATAGTATTTTCCATCAGGCGGCCCACAGACTGGCTGCTTAACGGAGGTGGCTGCTTATCCAAGGTGGCCGTAAGAGCAGGTTCGACTGTAGTTAATGATCGCCTGAACCAATTTATTGCATATTGACACTGATGATCTTTTAAGGCAGACACTTTAGATCTTGGCTGTAGAATTTACTCTGAAACATTTCATGCATATAGAAGTTGCTTTATTATTAAAAACAAAAAGCAAAAAATGTAAAGCCATGGACATAATCACGTTTGCATTATAATTGTGTAAGAAATTATGGTACATTGTACGTGTTATGTATTTTGAACTAAGTATTATAATGTTATCATTTTCAGTCGTCACTAGATGTTTGTGTGAGGAATCCAGTAACACACAATACCTGGGACAATGGACGATATATTACATATGAAATTGCTATCAAAGTAAGTCTCCCTTTCAATTGAAAATGATTATTTTCACTTCATTTAAAATGTCAACATGATCTGTGTTCCCAGTTTTGTATTTTTGAAATCTCAACCAAAAAGAAACTGTTGTGCTTCTTCTGTTTGCTCTGTTAATTGGACAAATCAAATGGAGAAATCAATTAAAAATTAATAACCGTACTAACCATGTAACTGTATGTACAAATGTACATATATACAATGTGTTTTATGTAGATTTCCAAAAATCAGTGACATTGTATGTTTATGTACGTAAACGTATACGTATACACTGTGTTATGAATTTAATATTCTCAAGTAGGGATCTCTCCCAAATTTAATTCTATCTAGGTGAGTTATACAGGCCCTCTGAGCATCTTGTATTTTTTTTTCAGACTTCCAACTGTGCATTTAGCTTGTCTGAATCTCTTAACCGGAGACGATATTCAGAATTTGAATGGCTAAGGAAGAGGCTACGGCGTCACCATCCATTACTGTGAGTAGTTATAAATAGTTTATGAATTCCATGTGATACACAATAAACCTATACTAGATTATTACATCATACACTATGGCTGATCTTGGATTATCCAGTGAACAAAAAGTAATAGATGACCTTTGACCTTCTTTTGTCCACTTCATTATTTGACATAGTTGGACCATATTTTATCATATGTACATATCATAATCACATTCCTTTTACAAATGGTGTATAAAGGAATTCAGCGAAAATTCCAGTGGGGCAGCTTTCTAAATAAACAGGCTGAGTGATACAGGCCCATGTGGACCTCTTGTGTTCTTATACATGTTATACAGGAACAATGGTTACTTATGACACTACATTTGACTTGTAGGAAACCACCGCCACTGCCACCAAAGAAAATCTTCGGGGATCGGTTTGATACAGAGTTTGTAGCGTTCAGAATGAAGGGACTGGAGAAATTCCTCATCAAGTCAGTCCAAAATTACTTATAAGTTTTTATCAGTTTGACATTGTCCTATTTTATGACCTTCACTTGATCTGTGGTTAAAGTTAATGGACGTAAAGTTATCAATTCCTAGATAAGTAGCAATTCTTTAATCTGGAGGTGTAAAGCTGTCCATTTCTAAATGTTTTATTTCATCCGAGTTCAAATATTTTATTTGATCTAGATTACTGGAGGTTAAGATGTTCATGTCTCAATGTTTTATTTGATCTAGATTACTGGAGGTTAAGCTGTTCTTGATCATGTCTCAATGTTTTATTTGATCTAGATTACTGGAGGTTAAGCTGTTCTTGATCATGTCTCAATGTTTTATTTGATCTAGATTACTGGAGGTTAAGATGATCATATCTCAATGTTTTATTTGATCTAGATTACTGGAGGTTAAGATGTTCATGTCTCAATGTTTTATTTGATCTAGATTACTGGAGGTTAAGCTGTTCTTGATCATGTCTCAATGTTTTATTTGATCTAGATTACTGGAGGTTAAGATGTTCTTGATCATGTCTCAATGTTTTATTTGATCTAGATTACTGGAGGTTAAGCTGTTCTTGATCATGTCTCAATGTTTTATTTGATCTAGATTACTGGAGGTTAAGCTGTTCTTGATCATGTCTCAATGTTTTATTTGATCTAGATTACTGGAGGTTAAGCTGTTCTTGATCATGTCTCAATGTTTTATTTGATCTAGATTACTGGAGGTTAAGATGTTCATGTCTCAATGTTTTATTTGATCTAGATTACTGGAGGTTAAGATGTTCATGTCTCAATGTTTTATTTGATCTAGATTACTGGAGGTTAAGCTGTACATGATCATGTCTCAATGTTTTATTTGATCTAGATTACTGGAGGTTAAGCTGTACATGATCATGTCCCAATGTTTTATTTGATCTAGATTACTGGAGGTTAAGATGTTCATGTCGGACGCGTTGCTGCACCTGTTTATACAGTCAGACCTGACCTGTAAGGATATTGATGATGTAATGGAGGGTAAATTGGCTCCTGACGTTATAGAACACTTATGGCAGAGTGGAGGAATCAAGGAAAACTGCAGGTATTATACTCAATGTTACCGACAAAGCAAAGGTCATGATGACCTTTGTTACCTCAATATTTCACTTTCAGGTCGAATTGACAATTTTTCGATGTCATCGATCTCACCCATTCATCACATCATGCATCTGAAGCTAACCATTTCGGTACAGCATGTATATAGCTATATGATTCGTTGGATGAAAATAACTTGAAACAGATTGAGAGATTATGCATGCCATGAACTCTAGTCATGTTATTTCGGACATAAAAAATTCAATTCCAAGATTCTCTAAGTAGTAATTTGATTGGTTAATCCAAAAGGCCATCCTGACGTGACCCTTTATGGGATGTTGTTAGATGTTCCTGCAATGTAGTGAGAATGACCATCTAGATTTTAATTAGATCGTGTATTGACTAGAGTCTGTCATATCATGAGAAAGGTGGATTTGGTTCCTGTATCTAGTCTGGCCTCATACACATAGCCCTTATGTCATAAAATAGAAAGCATTCCAAACCCTTGATTTGAAGTGATTATATACATGTTTGATAAGACTGTTTGCAGCGATAGGTCATAATTTCTAACTTAATTTAATTGTTATGACAGAGATTTCAACAAGAATGCTGTAATGGAGCCCAAGTCAGACACGAGGCCACTGGACGTATCGAATGACAACAACAGCGTGACTAGTGAGAGTAGCGTGGAATACTTCACCGATAGCAACAGCTCTTCAGTGACGGAGGAGGAATTTGGTTCATTTCCACCACTCTCCATGGTGCTGAGTGCAAGGGATTCTCCAACTAGTCTGGTGACAAACAATGCAGGGGAAACTTCAAACGGGAAAGACAACCAAAACAATTTGGAAACTGGAATTTTAGTAGATAAAACTGTTACTATGGAAACAAAGAATTCAAAACATAAAAATGAGTTAAAATGTGATGAAAACCAGAGTAAAGGAGACTTATTATCTGATTCAGATATAGAAGTATTAAGTAATGCGATGGAGAGTGACTGTGAGTATGAAATGGCAAGTGAACAGACCACACGATGTATTAAAGGATCGGTTAGCCCGAAGCCGGGTAAAGTTCCTAAACAGGTGGACTTGAATTACGTAGTTAACGTCAGCATTAATGGTGATTTATCTTGACGATTCTGCTGTTAGCTTTATGAAACGTACATAAAGTCACAGACAACCTTCTGGTATATATATAGCTATAGCCTGAAGCTGGGTTAAGTTTCTAAACAGATGGACCGGAGTTACGCTGTTAACTTCAGCATAAATGGTGGTTTATCTTGACGATTCTGCTGTTAGTTTTATGTAATATACATAAAGTCACAGACTATTTTCCGGTTTGAGACCTTGAAGACAAACTTTTTCCTAAACTACACCGAATGGATGTTGGTTCTTTGGATTTTCCCCACTTTTATTTACTTCCGCTATGAAAGTAAAGTTATACCCTGTATTGGTGAACTTGTACCACATGATATTAACACGTTATGATTACCTATAGCTACCACACATTGTTCAACTGATACAACTCATGTAAAAATGTTAAAATGATATACCGGTTAGATATCATAAGTCAGGTAGTATTTACACACTAGTAGATTATTTATATGCACTGTGAAATTTTATACTGTAAATCACTTATATTTCGCGAGGGATTTATTTTCGCGTTAATTCGCGAGGAGAGTCAAACGCGAATTCAAATTCCTCGCGAATATTTGTATAAGAATGACAGGAATACTAAGTGGCGTCCATTTTGAATTTACCGTAATCTTTAGTTGGTGAGCAAACATCGCCGTTAAAGTTATGTCTGACACCGCCTTTGTAAGCCAATTAGCATGTTTACAGGGTACGGTAAATACAATTCAGTATGTCCAGACACCGATATCACATGATTGAATCACATGACTTTTCTTGTACCGTCACATGACTCTCGTAAACAAAATGGCTACCAACATGGAAAAATCGCCGATCTGTAACGTCATTCGCAAATTTAAAGTCATTATTTGAGATCAGAATTCGCGAAATTATGTATTCGCGAATAAGTCAAACTAGGTGAGTTCGCGAAATTAAGTACTCGCGAAATATAAGTGATTTACAGTAGTATTATGGTATATGCTGTTGTCAATCTGGATTATGTAAAGTTTTTAATTTTCTGGAGATCTTCTACATTTTTCAACAGATTTCTTTGAAACTTTATATATAACCATGATATATATAGTTATGTTTCCCCGACTGACATTTTGATCCAACTATTTTTGCAAAAGTGGTTGCCTTTTGTTTATGAATCTTGTCTGAAGATCTACATTTTTCACAAGTTTCTTTGAAACATAATAGGCTTTATAATAATTATTATATACTTATGTTTCTCCCTGAGGCATTTGAATTCAAATATTTTGCAAAATGTATTGTTCTTTGCTTTTTACTAGTGCTTGATTCTAGTCTGAAGATCTACATTTTTCAACCAATTTCTTTGAAATTCGGTAGACTTTATGGTCCTAATATCAGGTTGTTAACCTGTGATTACTTGTATTCTTCAAACTTTTTCAAAATTAAGCTTTGACGTTGTAGTGAAAATATGAAATTCAAAGCATACCCCCAAACCACTCGTAAAGGTGATACAAATCTTGTTTCTTTGCATATCATGCATGGGTGTCTGTGCAATAGTCCAGAATATTTTACCCTCGGTACTGGTAATCAACTTGATGTTCTATTGCACGAGGCTGTTTCTTGAAGAACTTTTGCAATTTACCAACCCATTCAGGGAATAATTATAAAAAAAGTGTTCTGGTGGTTTTTATAGCCGTATTGAGATACAATTGTGAAATGTTTTTGTTTTGTTTTAGTGAGCAGAGTGCAATTCAAAACTGCTAGCTGACATTTAGAAAATACATTTAAAACTACTGTACATGAAATCGATCTTCACAAGTTATACCGGTTACATTTAGTCTTTCTGGAATGAATCTGAAGCAATATAATATAATGGAACATCAATGTGTTGTAATTATTGCTCAATATTTTTCAGAATCCATGATGGCTCTCGTAACTGCCGTCATGTTGAAATTAGGATTTGTTAATGCATTGCACATTGATTGATCTGTTACTACGTCGACCGAGTATGTTCATGTATACTACACAGTCAAGTATTTGGGTGTTTATATATATATATATTAAAATGACTGTTATAAGGTCTATACATGGGCCTCTTGCAATTGTTACTTTTATACTTAGTCTAGTTTGATCCTTGCAATTTTTTAAAAAAAATTGCAAATTTATCAAACATTCCATATCTGTCAATATTTATTGAGTTCCATATGTACAAACAATTATTTATGCCCCTGAATAATATGCACTGTTTTTCGTTTAGTTCTATGGTGTAATTGTGCATTCCTTGTAGTCATAAGCCCCCATCCTTTGATGTAAAAGTTTAGTACCATATTTATCCTCAAATAAGCCCCCTCCTTTAGTGTAAAAGTAGGTACCATATTCATCCTCAAATTAGCCAATAAGTAAGAAAATAAGTTTGGAGGGACTTATGAGTATTTGTGAACCACTTTGTGCTTACTATTTACATATTTCAAAATTGATGATAATGCAGAAATGAAGGGGGCTTATTTGTGAACTTGGTCTTATTTGTAGGCAGGAGCTTATTTTTGGATAAATATGGTTTAATTTTTTGCCTATGTATCATTTCACATTATGTTAGTGTTGTTTATTTCTCATATGCATGATACTGTACCCTGCTGCCTAGGTAAAAGGTGAGATTGTTACCACTGAGCCACACACAACCACCCTGACAGTACTTTCATGTATCGCAATATCCCTGTGAAAATAACTCTTCATATACTGATATTTAATTAATTTCCAAGTAGTGGATAGGGCAGGACAATTTGGGTAGTATATCTAGGTTAGCAGTGTATTAGTTTTGATAAATGTATTGCTATTCATCAGTCAACTTGATCATAGTCACTAGGGATGAGTGCTGGAAAAGTGCTTGAATTTGTATTTATCTAATAGTTGCTTTTAACATGCTTTTTCCTTAAAATTGAGTAATTTATCAAGAGAAAATTATAAAAAAGTTCTTTCGAGCTCTCTACTTATTTATTTGTTATCACATTAAAGATAAAAATTACCTCAATTCCCTACAAGTTTGGACAAAAACATGCACATAGAAAATTGAGAAAAGGTGCTGGAAAATCTCCACAGCCATCACTACTTCAACTCGATTCTAGCTTTTGTCAGGACCGTTTTGTACAATTCAAATTTTTTTTTTTTTGGACATGAGTTTATTCATTGTTTTTGTTTATTTACCGGTATTTTATGTGTTTATTTATTTTTAATTTTTTGTCTTTTTTTCATTATTTGAATTTTAGGACACCTGAAGTCTACAGTGCTTTTCTAATCCCCTTTTGTTTGTCACATGCGTCACCCATCCATAAACAATTTACATTTTTTACTTCTTTTTTTGGAAAACCTGGACCAATTTCAGTGAAATTTTACAAAAACCTTCTGAGCTCCAGAGGGTCTGAAGGGCGGAGTAAAAGAGGTCAAATTGGCTAAAATTTCAAAAATCTTCTTCTCAAGACACAAATAAGGTCGAATCAAATACTAGATTATAAGGATCTCAAGGTGCTTTACCAAAATTGTGAATTCATGACTAGGGTCTTCTGTTACCTGTAATATAGTTATTATAAGGAAACGATTTTTGACTACCTTTTGTTGAACTTCTATTGGAATTCATACATACTTAGTTAGATTTATCACAAGATTGCCCTGACTGGTCCCCAGGGGCTGATGGACGGCGCAAAAGAAGACAAATTGACAGAAATATTTCAGAACTCGGGTGACGGTTAAAAACCCATGGGCTCATTGTTATTCTTTTTTCCCCTGCAAAATTACAAAAAAATAAAACCAAGGCAATAATTTTCTAGTCGTTATCTCATTTACATAGCAAATCTATTCACTGTATTATATATATATACATTTGCTGTCTTCCATCAACTTAATGTAAACAAAGACTCTCTTCACTATGCATACATTCTATGTCCTATGACATATTCAGGGCTTTGACCATGTTGATTCTAACTGAATAGTTGGATACTTTATACTGGATCAATTATTTAAATGATTATAATTTTCATGAATCTTTCTGAGAAAGTGAATAATACAAGAAAACTTTGTATCTTTATAATATATAGAAAATATGCTACGCTTTGATTGTAGGTGAAATGCTTTGAAAATAAGCCATAGAATCCTTACTGAAAGCAGAGACATATATATGTCTATATATGTCTCTGCTGAAAGAGAATTTTAGAGTAGAATATTTTATGTATTGTATTTATTTATATGTCTGCAAACAATTACGCAATAAAGTGAAGTAAAGTTTTAAAAAATATGCTGTGATCATCCCAAAGTAATTTTTGTGTTTATATTTGTCACTAGAAAACAAAACAACGTGGTCCAAAAAAAAAAAATGACAGTCAATGGCTAATTACGTATTTATATGCTATCTCTCAGCTTCCATCCCTTAAGTTTTATAGCAATTTTCATCTTAATCGGACAGAATTGGTTTTTTGACTTTGATTAGTAATACCATTTGACCAAGTTTGAATAAAATTGATCGGATGGCTGATGATATTTTATTTACAAAAACCTGTGTTTAGGAACCGGGTAACCATAGCAACCGAGATTTCCACCACACCATATATTTGCACATTTACATATCATCAGTATTACTGAGTAGTTCCATTGTAGTCGGTTACGTTTCCTGGACAACAGATTCTTCTGGTATACCCACCCAGACCAACTTCGTTTCCAGAAAAAGGGGCCGCGGTGGCCGAGTGGTTAAGGTGTTCCGACACTTTATCACTAGCCCTCCACCTCTGGGTTGCTAGTTCAAAACCTACGTGGGGCAGTTGCCAGGTACTGACCGTAGGCCGGTGGTTTTTCTCCGGGTACTCCGGCTTTACTCCACCTCCAAAACCTGGCACGTCCTTAAATGACCCTGGCTGTTAATAGGACGTTAAACAAAAACAAACCAAACAAACCAAAGTTTCCAGAAAACAAAATCTTCAAACCCATCTTAGTGATCGCCATCGTTCTATGCAAGTTTAATCTTTTTCTATTGACAAACATGCCAATTGCATGTTCTCAACTCGTTCTTTCATAAATATAGTGAGTTATAGATAATAAGTCGTTTTATAACAACCATATTTCTAATTTCAAAACTTTATGAAAATAACAGTCCACGTAGTAGCCTTAAAATCATGATTTATGAACTTTTGAAATTAGACATCTGATTGTTTGATGTGTGCCTGTTCTCCTAAACTTAACTGTGTTGGATGTTGTCGATTCTAAATAAGGCTGTCTTTGTGATTTCTGGGAGTGATATTTATCTATGTGAAATATTGAAGCTTTTAAAACAAAATCTTCAAAAAGAATTGTAATTTACAGGATAAAAGGTAAGGGTCAATTTCAACAGTCGATATGTTAAGGTATCGATAATAATTCTTAAAAAAAAAAGGGTAGACTAAAAAAAAAAAAAAAATCTTTTAAACTAAATTGCAAGAAATGACCGCAGTATCTTCACCTTCCCCGAGAGATATCAGAATTAGATTAACAGAGATTACCTCGCTAATTTGGAGAACCGGTGTGGAAAGAAATTGTCCTTCTGATCTTGATGAAAAACGTCTCAATGAGAAGGACCTGTGATATAGTGCAATTCTGTGTGTAGAAGAAAAAACAGGTTTTAAACATTAAAAGAAGTAAATAAATGATACGGGTTCCAAACTTCACGCAGGGAGATAAAATGTCCCAGAAATAATTCGGCATTGTCAAACACGAGGCTATAGATTATCCGGTAAGTCTCACTTGGGACCAATCGTTCGTTTATTTTAAATGTGATATATTTCAAACATATATCTTGACGGACTTGCAGATGTTAATGTTGGACCGCAAAAGCGTAAGCGAAAACGGCACATTTTTGCGATGGCGACGGCTGCGGCGTCATCGTCATCATTTCAAGTTTTCGTGTTCAGATCCGTTAACCAAAAAGTACATTTTAAGTCCAACTTTAACCATATTTGGTATAAAGTTCGATCACATAGTGGCCATATGAACACAGTCTTCATAGTCCAGGGACTCAGCAAATCAGGGATGCTTGGATCCTGGACTTATCTTAAAAAAGTATCGATGCTATTTCAATCAATCTGGAATATAAGTACAATTTGTAGTTGCATTGTAGTATGGACATCTCGACACATCCTACAGATTACATGTATTTTATTTTTTAAAACCTTAAATTTTGAGAAATTATATAAAATATGTATTGCCCCCCAATTAATTGTTAGTGTATAGCCAAACTGGAATGAATTATACAACAAATAAGCAAAAATATAAATTGGTAACTGCAGTCAGCTGGTTATCAAAACTCGGACTTTAAATGCATTAAAAAAATAACACATCAGTGGAATATTGAAGAAATATGGTCAGTAAATGATTCATCACAAATTTCAGAGATGAAATTAAATTTCTCAAATCAAACATGCTGAGGAATCACATGAGATGAGTCGTAGAGGGTCACGTGACTTCAGGACTAGAGGATCTCTTTGTTTATGTGTACGTTTCGTTTTTCTCTGTCTTTTTTTGGACAAAGGCCATCAACAAAGGAAAAAGAAGTTTTAGGGACTGAGGTAGGTAGGCATATTATATCAAAAAAATTCACGCTACCTGCAATTGACAACACTCCAGAAAATTTCTACGGCGGAAAAGTTTCTGACTTTAAGTATAATTGACATCAGATCACCTCCGATAAACATATTCTAGATATAGTGAAGGATATCGCATTGAATTTGTTGATCGACCATTTAATACCAAACAAACTAGACAAATCACATTTAGTGTGACTGAACGGGAAATTATCACAAAACAACTTTTATTGGACAAATGTGTGATTGAACCAGTATCAACATGTCAAGAAAATTATTCTTTTTTCTCGAACATTTTTCTGAGACCAAAAAAGGATGGAACTCACAGATTAATCCTTAATCTTCGAGAACTTAATCAGAATGTAGAGTATCATCATTTCAAAATGGATACTTTGAAGTCGGCCATTAACATTATTACCAGAGACTGTTGGTTTGGTTCTATTGACCTTAAAGACGCATATTATTCGGTCAGAGTTCACCCATATGATAGATAATTTCTGAGGTTTTGGTGGGACAATAACTGTTACCAATTCACATGTTTGCCTAATGGTCTAGCATCAGCTCCACGTGTGTTTACAAAGTTGCTGAAACCTATGTATTCTCAATTACGGAAAAGTAGACACACAAATGTTGCATACATAGATGACAATCTCATTCAAGGAGATACATTTGAGGAATGTGCAAAGAACATAGTTGCTACAACTACATTAGTTGACAATCTAGGATTTACTATTCACCCTAAAAAATCTGTATTTATACCAACTCAGCAAATTACGTTCCTTGGGTTTGTGTTAAACTCCATAGACATGACAGAAAAAGCTGACAACTTAAAACGAGACTGTGAACAGTTTTTAAAGGCTAGCTACATCATGTGTGATTCGTGACTTTGCTCAGTTAGTCGGTAAACTAGTGGCCTGTGAACCAGGTGTACAACATGCACAGTTGCATTATAAATCATTAGAAAGAGAGAAAGACATTCTACTCAAAGCAAATTATGGACAATATGATGCTACCATGATGATTTCTGTTCAAGTAAAGAAACAAATTTCTTGGTGGAGAGATAATATACGAGACTGTTTTAAACCTATCTCTCGCAACTCCCCAGACATGATACTGAAAACGGACAGTTCAAAATCTGGATGGGGGGCTGTAGTTGAAAACACCGACTTGAAAACTGGTGGACATTGGTCTTATATTGAACAAGGGCACCATATCAATGTGTTGGAGCTTACAGCAGCTTTCTTATCCTTACAATGTTTTTGTTCATCCCAAAGAGGAATTCATGTTCAAGTTTTCATGGATAACATGGTGGCTGTTTCATACATTAACAACATGGGTGGTGAAACAGAACATTTGAATGATATGGCAAGAAAAATTTGGTTTTGGTGTATAGACAGAGACATCTGGTAAAGTGCATCACATCTTCCAGGGAAATTAAATACTGAGGCAGATTTTCTTTCTCGGGCTTTGCATGATGACATGGAATGTATGTTGAACAGACAGATCTTTCTGCAGATATGTGACATTATTCATGACTGATATTGACTTGTTTGCATCAAGACTTAACGCGCAGTTGGACACTTACGTATCCTATCTACCAGACCTACAAGTTCGAGCTGTGGATGCTTTGTCCTTCAACTGGGAACATTATAATTATTATGCTTTTCCTCCTTTCAGTTTGTTGGGGAAAGTCATCCAGAAAATCCAGTTAGACCAAGCTTCAGTGATACTTGTGGCACCAATTTGGACAACTCAACCATGGTTCTCTCCACTCCTAAAAATGGTATCGGCACAAAACTTCATTCTACCTCCAACAAGTCAAAGTCTAACTATGCCAACAAACCCGGAAAAGAAGCACCCGCTCAAAACAATGAGGTTGGGGTTTTTCAAGTTATCAGGGAAACCCTCAGTGGCCGCGGCTTACCAGAGGACACATCTGACATCATTCTCTCGGCCTGGAGAGTCAACTCAAAAACAATATGGGAGTTATATCAACAGATGGATGTTGTTTTGTAACGAGAGGGCGTGTTCTCCATTTACAGCATCTGCCGAGCATTTAGTACTGTTTTTAACCATGCTATTTCGAGAAGGACTGGGGTATAGTGCTATTAACACTGCTCGGTCAGCCGTTTCATCTTTGTCATCCCTATACAATAGTGATGGGGGAAATGTGGGAAGCCATCCATTGGTGACTAAATTCGTAAAGGGAGTCTTTACTAAAAGACCGTCACTCCCTCGTTACCAAGAAACTTGGAATGTTTCTGATGTCTTGGACTATGTCTCTTCTTTATCTCCTTCCAAGACACTTTCACTTAAGCATCTGACTTGGAAACTGACTATGTTGCTGGCATTAGTGACAGGGCAAAGAGGACAGACTATGTGTGGTGGATGTGCTACGTGTTTATATTGCATTTACTGAAAAACTTAGAGGTAATGAATCAAAACTTTTGATTGGTACTGTGGCTCCTCATAAAGGCATTTGTAGAGCTACTATTAGCAGGTGGATTAAGTGTGTGATGGTGAATGCAGGAATTGACACTGACATTTTTAAACCACACAGTACTCGGGCAGCCACTACCAGTGCAGCTCTCCATAAGACAGTTCCACTTGGTCAGATTCTTGCTACAGCAGGCTGGAAAACTGACTGTACATTCAAAAAGTTTTACTACAAAAATATTGTGCAATCAAGTACTAGTTCTACCAGTAATAAGACCACAGTAGCTTTGCCGATTATGTAAATATCAGTTGATGCTGTGATGCTCCTTAAGCTTGTTCTCGTACTACAGACATTACTATATACATTCGTGTATAAACAAGACTTTACGATCGCGAGTTACCATCAATTTATGTGTGTGTACATGTACATGTTATTTCATAGAGAAATTATATTCTGTTCATTTGCAAACGGTCTGTTGGTTGTTTTTACTATACTATTACAGATTCATAAGATTCGACTCTAAAATCTCATGTGATTCCTCAGCATGTTTGATTTGAGAAAATTTAATAATTAAACGAGTTTTATTATACAAGACGAAGTTTGATTGTAATTTTCTCAAATCAAATTAATGCTGAGGGATCACTTGCCCAACCCTTTATATCTTGATAGTCTTGATTTAGGCAAGACTACAGGTCAATTTGTGTACTGATTTATGTTTACAGATCTTTATACAATGTATATTCATATTCCCTCCCTGGTTTATCTAGTTCGATATCTTATGAATCTACTCTCAATACTGAAGTCACGTGACCCTCTACGTCATCTCAAGTGATCCCTCAGCATTAATTTGATTTGAGAAAATTACAATCAAACTTCGTCTTATATAATAAAACTCGTTTAATTATTAAATTAGTCTTGTAATTTCCGATCCTCTACGATTCACTGCATCGTACGATACTAATGATGTCATTCACAGCAATATTTATTGTACATTTTGTAATTTGTATTGTAGTATCAATTGAAGTTATCGTATATATGGTAGAAGAGGAGTCAAAATTATATTTTAATCAGATTGATATGTAGAAATCAGAACTAGCCGTGAAACGTATGTACAACGTTGGTTTGCAAGATGGCTACTCAATATTCCGCACAATGTTCAAAGGAAAGAGATTTTTTTTCCCGACGCGATATGGAGCTATCAGGGCAATAAGATATGGTTGTCGAACGAAACCAGGCTGCGTTTGGAGACTGGCCGTATAGAATGACTATACATACTGCCTCTAGGCGGCAACTGAGGAAGATGTACATGGAGAAGAAAAAATAGAAATCCTATTGAATCCCTTGCCCTAAATACCTTGTTGGTATAGTAGGAGGAGGGGCTAATATATAATTTTGCTAACGACCCTGGATTTTCAAGTTCTTTTCATATAGAATACGTTATGCCAACTCGTCAAGGTCATGTACACTTGATATTAGATTAACGAAAAGGTATCTGTAGTAAACACAAAATTTCTATAATCCATCATTACTATGTATTTTGTATCTTTTAAACATTACTTCGTCAGGCCAGAGACTTATATATCAGGTATATGATATATGATATATACGTCTCTGGTCAGGTGCACTTTTTAAAACTGATTTTCGCCCAAGGAAAATTGTTGTAACTTTGATTCCCGTATTCTGTTTGTAGAGAATAGTTTCGAGGGCCACATGCATAGATAAAAATAAAAATATATGTTTACATTGCATATATTTGATGTACATCATTATTACATACTAATATAATCTAATATTACAGACTGATGTACAGTATTACAGACTGATGTACAGTATTACATATTGATGTACATTATTACATATTGATGTACATTATCACATATTGATGTACATTATCACATATTGATGTACATTATTACATATTGATGTACATTATCACATATTGATGTACATTATCACATATTGATGTACATTATTACATATTGATGTACATTATCACATATTGATGTACATTATCACATATTGATGTACAGTATTACATATTGATGTACATTATTACAGCTGATGTACATTATTACATATTGATGTACATTATCACATATTGATGTACATTATCACATATTGATGTACATTATTACATATTGATGTACATTATCACATATTGATGTACATTATTACATAATTGATGTACATTATCACATATTGATGCACATTATCACATAGTGATGTACATTATCACATATCGATGTACATTATCGCATATCGATATACATTATTACATATCGATGTACATTATTACATATTGATGTACATTATCACATTGATATACATTATTACATATTGATGTACATTATCATATTGATGTACATTATTACATATTGATGTACATTATCACATATTGATGTACATTATTACATATTGATATACATTATCACATATTGATGTACATTATCACATATCGATGTACATTATTACATATTGATGTACATTATCACATATTGATGTACATTATCACATATTGATGTACATTATTACATAATCGATGTACATTATTACATATTGATGTACATTATTACATATTGATGTACATTATCACATATTGATGTACATTATCACATATCGATGTACATTATTACATATTGATGTACAGTATTACATATTGATGTACATTATCACATATTGATGCACATTATCACATAGTGATGTACATTATCACATATCGATGTACATTATCGCATATCGATATACATTATTACATATCGATGTACATTATTACATATTGATGTACATTATCACATATTGATGTACATTATTACATATTGATGTACATTATCACATATTGATGTACATTATTACATATTGATATACATTATCACATATTGATGTACATTATCACATATCGATGTACATTATTACATATTGATGTACATTATCACATATTGATGTACATTATCACATATTGATGTACATTATTACATAATCGATGTACATTATTACATATTGATGTACATTATTACATATTGATGTACATTATCACATATTGATGTACATTATCACATATCGATGTACATTATTACATATTGATGTACAGTATTACATATTGATGTACATTATCACATATTGATGTACATTATTACATATTGATGTACATTATTACATATTGATGTACATTATCATATACTGATGTACATTATTACATATTGATGTACATTATTACATATTGATGTACATTCTTACATATCGATGTACAGTATTACATATTGATGTACATTATCACATATTGATGTACATTATTACATAACTGATATACATTAATTTATTACATATTGATGTATACATTATAACGTATTGATATTCATTATCATCTACCTTTTTGAATCTGTACTTATGTGAATTTCGAGTTTTCGAGTACATATATGGGACATAAATATAACATTAATTTGTTAATTCGTACACTTTCGGAAATTGTAATTATATTTTATTAGGCTAAATTTTGACTTTTGTTAAGTAAAACATTACTTCTCAGTTATTCTTGATTTTGTATTTACTTCACATGCA
Source organism: Pecten maximus (assembly GCF_902652985.1). Taxonomy (NCBI): domain Eukaryota; kingdom Metazoa; phylum Mollusca; class Bivalvia; order Pectinida; family Pectinidae; genus Pecten; species Pecten maximus. The sequence goes on from NC_047016.1 coordinate 46,857,867, forward strand.
GTATTCATAGAGGTTACACAACGAGTGGTTGTTGGATATGGAATTTATTTCACACGAGTAAGTTATTTTTTAAAAGTTACAAAAGACACGAGCTTTTAACAGCTGTAATGATTAACTGATGGTCTGAGAGTTGAATAACACAGGGTATTGTGGTAGAAAGGAAAATAAACAACTCCTTGCTCTAAATCATATTTGTGTTTATTTTTGATAAACGTTTTAAGTAAAAATTATAAACAGTATATATATATATCTCTAAATCAAATAGATTCTTGACTAACAAGCGTGCTAAACACCTTTGATAATGTGACAGTATTACATATTGATGTACATTATCACATCAACGTGCCATCTATGGGAAAACAACTAACCCAACAGACGTCACCTCTGTCGGCAGCGCGACTCGAACACACGCCGAGAGTGGTATGAAGCTCACGCATGAGTGATCACAGCTACCGAGGCTACCTTGAAGAAGTCACTAAAACAAAATAAAATGAATTTTAGTGTCTGAATGTCTTAGGGTTTGGTAATTTACTAGAACTCTATATTTACCATTATCACAAAACATCCAAGCAACTTCTTGGTGTCGATTGAATATCAAGTATTTTCTTCCGGAATTACTGCCCTTGTCCGCATTTGCTTTTAGAAATAAACAAAATGGTGGAATGTTTACATCACCGATACTTGAGTTTTGTCTGCAAAACCTCATCGAATGTGTTAGCTCTCAAACGCTGCACGCCATTGAGTAACTGGTACGTATTACACAATCACGAATTGGTTCTAAACAACTGCAAAAGAAAATATCGATAGTGTAGTTATTTCAAAATCGACATAATTGCGAAACAAGGGGACACGCCTCCCTGAAATTAGCTTGCCTGCAGAGAATGGTACAGCACCAGCTGATTTCCGGTCAAGAGCGGAGGCTGCCCTACCAGGTTTTTGTTGCATGTTGTTCGGACTGAAGGTTCTTATTTCCATAGGCCTAGTTTGGAAATGTAAGGCAGTTGTTAAAGACACCACTAGCAATATTACCAGGGGTTAGTAGAAACTATTTATTGCATCGCATTCGTGAGATTCTGTTTGTAACATGAGACCACATGTCCAGTGATTCGTTACAAATGATCTAGCCCGAAGGGTTCTGATGTTGATATCGCCTTTAAAGCTGCCTTTCATCTATACCTAGTAAGATCGTTAGAAAGTTCGGGCTACAAATGATCATGATATGATTATAATGGGAGAATGGTTAAATCTTAAAAAAGGGATGAAGGTTTTGGAATTTATATATTCGACCTATCTCATATTATCATATATGAGGCACTAAAGAAGTGAAACATGAATTAATATATACATATAATTCATGATATAGAATCAATGTTCATGTTTTTTAGAAAAATAAATCAAGGAGCTCCAAACTTGATGTTACACTACTAGAAGTATATATATATATATTGCATCAATTTTTGGTACTTTCCAACATGCAAATAATTTTTATTTTTGCATTTGTATGATGTTTCATGGCTAAATAAATGCCACTTGACCAAAAAATGTTAACTTCAGAGTGATTTTGGCTATTTTTAGTAACAAAACTATACCTCAAATTGTGTATAATATGCAAGGTTGCCTAATATACCTAAGTTGTTGGTTTTCCCCAACCTGATTATTTATAAAAAAAATACTTATAAAACTACAAAATGTTGAGGTATTTAATGCCAGACTTATAACATTATAATGTCCATCTCTCTGTCCTTTATAAATATTAGATATTTTATCTATTTCAGATAATTGGCATTCTTCAGTTGAACATAATCTGTGTCAGCCTGACCTGATATGCTCACCAACATCCGAAATAGATCTCTAGGTCAGATCAACAGGGAATCATCTAACTAAAAATCTAATTATACCAGCGATGACTGCATTTTCAAGAACTCCCTCTGAACAGATTAGAAACATGCATTTGCAAACCATGTCCAGATAACACCAATTGAGTCTCAAAATACTTAAATGTCAAAATAAATAGCTCGCTTGTTTAAGGTAGATGGAGAGGCTGTAAAGTTCTCTTTTTTTCTGATTAAAAAGAAAAACCTTTACTTTTAATATGGATTTGGAATTAAGTTCAGTGGGGTCTGGGGAGCAGATGGTAGCAGACATTGAAGACGTAGCCCTCGAAGACGAGTTGGAATATAGCCGTGCTATCTACCTGGAGGAGACGGTTGAACCTATCGAGTACAGCCGCCATGTAAATGAAGTTGAAGAAATTACACCATTTGACTACGATACAATGGGTGTTGTTGAAGAGATAGAAATTCCCACGCATGAGTACAGTAAGGCTATCTATGAGGAGTCACAAACGGAACCATGGCCATTTACTGGAGCAATGGAAGAGGTCTCTGTTCATGAACCTTACGAATATGAGCGAGCTATCATGGATAAGATAAAGACCGTCAATTTTGATTACACAAAACCAATGTATCATGAAACGCAGTCAAACGTGACTGAACACAGTCGTGGTATGAATATAGTGACCGACGTCCAGCCATTTGAATACAACAATGAACTGTACCATGATACAGAGGTTGAGAATTTTGAGTACAGTGAAACTATGTATAAAGAGACGGATGGCAAGACAATCGAGTACGAAAATGGGATGCACGAAGTGAGTACCACTGAGAAGAGAGATTATAGTAAGAGTATGGACGACCGAGGCACCAGTGAGGTGAGCGAGTACCAAGGAGGATTTCGCGATCTCAAACAGACAACTGTGTCCGAGTACTCGGGAGGAATGTATGACGAGGGAGAAAGTGATGTACATGAATATATATCGGGCATACGCATTGTGTCCAAGGAAGAGCCAAAGGAATACAGCAAAGGCATGAAAGAGGTCATGACCTCTGAAATCAGAGAATACAGTAAAGGAATGGATGAAGAAGTGGACATTCCCTTACATGAGCATACGCGAGGGGTCAAGGTCGTTACCACTGGCGACTCTATTCTGCATACTCGTTCCGTATATGAGAAGACTGATGGTCAGGCCTTTAAACACAGCTTCACTGTATTTGAAAAATCTAAGGGTGAACGAATGAGGCACAGTCTGGGTATCAAGATCAAAACAGATGAGCCGGCCTTCGAATATTCAAGGGCGGTTTGGGAGATATTGGAAACCGAGCCTCTCTCCCATGATATCCCGCTAAGTAACATTGCTGGGTATGAGGAGAGTGACGAGTAAAGTTGTAGCTGTCCTGTATTTATGATATAAATCATAATAGACTTGTATGAATGAGGTTATAAGTCAGGGTAAATGACTAATTGTACAAGTGTAGATAAATCATATATATACTATACCTATATGGTGCGCCTTACAGTTGTATACCTAAATTTATAGGTAATATTTAATATTGTACACATTTTCACCTGTGGTTTTTTACCGAAATAGGAATTTTAATTATTGTGACTTAACAAAGTGATGCATTTATTATGTGTACATTTTAATTTTTTTTTTATTTTGTGTGTACTTTTTTATACTAGAACGTTGTTTTAACATTACAATATGTTAAACATTCAAGCTTTTCGTTATCACACTAACTGTATATTATACAGGGCTCAAAGTAGAATTTTTTTACCGGGTGGCCTGTTTGGCTACCAAATCATAAAATCTAGGCACCAATTGGAAAAGTTAGTCACCCGATCAAGTTGTTTTACATTTAAAAAGAAGTCTTTTAATTTTTTATTTCAGTATAACATCTCTCTGTAACTTTTTTTAATTGTGAACATCATTTTAGCATTGACTATGTATACAACCTTTGAAGGGATTATCTAAATCACAAATTTACACAACTTTTTAGTGGCCATGCAGGCGCCTTATAGGTCAATAACTAGTCGTCAATGGTGAATTTAAGGCGCCATGGCCACTAAAATAGGCACCACTTTGAGCCCTGATATATATCATCAGGTACTTAACTTTAGTTTTAAAGAAGGAAAGTGCAATATAGTTAAACTGGTATTAATTACCTGTAATTATATAATGAGCATAATTTCATTATAATTCATTCAATCACTCTGTAATATCCTTAGATGTTTTGCTCAAAATGGTTGGAATGGTTGGAGGGTTAAGTAAGGAATGTTGCTTTAATCATATAATAGACTAAGGCCATCAAAATTTGATAATCAGATGGTAAGCAATTATTCCTTTCTTTGTGTTCTGTCAACTGACATTAGACATATTTTGATCATTCATGTAAATTTGTACTTTATGCCCACCAAGATAGGACCCCCCCCCCCCCCCCCCCCTAAGTAGATTGGTATATAATCCCCCCCTCCCCCCCGCTGCTTCAGCTAGATAGGTAGACCCAGACCCCTGCCCCCCAAGTAGATGTAGTTTATACTCCCCCCCCCCCCCCCCCCCCAATAAAAAACTAGATAAGTATACACCCAACCCCCAACTAGATAGATACACACACCACCTTAATAGATAGATATACACACCCCACCTCCACTTTGATTTGTATGTATGTCCGTTTGTCCATCTGTCGCCGTCCATAGCAACATCAAGTTCTACATCCGACCTGATTTTGTGGTCATTGGAAAAGATGATCAGGTCAAAGGTCACATTGGAATTTCAAGTTTAGTTGATCATCACCTTACAATTGATATGGTGTGTAGTGATCAAAGTCAAATAAACCATTGTTAACAACTGCTCTAATCTTGGAATTAGATATTTGTTATATTTAGCATGTATAACTATTTTGCAATTTGGGTGTCAGTCTGTCTGTTGGCATAGAGCAAGAAAGTTTCAAAATGGTTTTCCAACAAAACTACATATATGTACTCATTCTGTGATTATATAATGTGTTATAGACATTGTTGCATGTTTAATTGGTTACAGAGGTCATTCTGTGTTTAATTGGTTACATACATTTGTTCTGTGTTTAATTGGTTAGAGGCATTGACCTGTTTAAATGGTTATAGACATTGTTCTGTGTTTAATTGGTTAGAGGCATTGTTCTGTGTTTGATTGGTTAGAGGCAGTGTCCTGTTTAAATGGTTACAGAAATTGTTCTGTGTTTAATTGGTTAGAGGCATTATATTGTTCTGTGTTGTATTGGTTATAGACATTGTTCTGTATTTGATTGCTTATCGACATTTGTCCTGTGTTTAATTGGTTACAGACATTGTCCTGTGTTTAATTGGTTAGATGCATTATATTGTTCTGTGTTTAATTGGTTACAGACATTGTCCTGTTTAATTGGTTACATTGTCCTGTGTTTAATTGGTTACAGACATTGTTCTGTGTTTAATTGGTTACAGACTTGTTCTGTTTAATTGGTTCTCATGTCTGTTTTAGGTAGAATGTTTAATGGTTATAGACATTGTTCTTATGTTATTGTGACATTTGTCTGTTTTAATTGGTTACAGACATGTCCTGTGTTTAATGGTTACAGACATGTCTATTGTTCGTGTTTAATTGGTTAAGCAATATTGTTCTGTTTTATTGGTTAGACATTGGTTCTGTGTTTATTGGTTACACATTGTCCTGTTTTTGACATTGTCCTGTGTTAATTGGTTACAGACATTGTCCTGTGTTTAATTGGTTACAGACATTGTTCTGTTTTAATTGGTTACAGACATGTTCTGTTTATGGTTAAGACATGTTCTGTTTAATTGGTTACAGACATTGTCTGGTTTAATTGGTTACAGACATTGTCCTGTGTTTAATTGGTTACAGACATTGTTCTGTGTTTAATTGGTTACAGACATTGTTCTGTTTAATTGGTTACATTGTCCTGTGTTTAATTGGTTACAGACATTGTCCTGTGTTTAATTGGTTACAGACATTGTTCTGTATTTAATTGGTTACAGACATTGTTCTGTGTTTAATTGGTTACAGACATTGTTACAGGCATTGTTCTGTTTAATTGGTTACAGACATTGTTCTGTGTTTAATTGGTTACAGACATTGTTCTGTATTTAATTGGTTACAGACATCGTTCTGTTTAATTGGTTACAGACATTGTCCTGTGTTTAATTGGTCACAGACATTGTTCTGTATTTAATTGGTTACTGGCATTGTTCTGTTTAATTGGTTACAGACATTGTTCTGTGTTTAATTGGTTACAGAATTTGTTCTGTGTTTAATTGGTTACAGACATTGTGCTGTGTTTAATTGGTTACAGACATTGTTCTGTATTTAATTGGTTACAGACATTATTCTGTTTAATTGGTTACAGGCATTGTTCTGTGTTTAATCGGTTAGAGGCATTATATTGTTCTGTGTTGTATTGGTTATAGACATTGTTCTGTATTTGATTGCTTATTGACATTTGTCCTGTGTTTAATTGGTTACAGACATTGTCCTGTGTTTAATTGGTTAGAGGCATTATATTGTTCTGTGTTTAATTGGTTAGAGGCATTATATTGTTCTGTATTTGATTGGTTACAGACATTGTTCTGTGTTTAATTGGTTACAGACATTGTCCTGTTTAATTGGTTACATTGTCCTGTGTTTAATTGGTTACAGACATTGTCATGTGTTTAATTGGTTACAGACATTGTTCTGTGTTTAATTGGTTACATACATTTGTTCTGTGTTGAATTGGTTACAGACATTGTCCTGTTTAATTGGTTACAGGCATTGTTCTGTTTAATTGGTTACAGACATTGTTCTGTGTTTAATTGGTTACAGACATTGTTCTGTATTTAATTGGTTACAGACATTGTTCTGTGTTTAATTGGTTACAGACATTGTTACAGACATTGTTACAGACATTGTCCTGTGTTTAATTGGTTACAGACATTGTTCTGTATTTAATTGGTTACAGACATTGTCCTGTTTAATTGGTTACAGGCATTGTTCTGTTTAATTGGTTACAGACATTGTTCTGTGTTTAATTGGTTACAGACATTGTTCTGTATTTAATTGGTTACAGACATTGTTCTGTGTTTAATTGGTTACAGACATTGTTACAGGCATTGTTCTGTTTAATTGGTTACATACATTGTTCTGTGTTTAATTGGTTACAGACATTGTTCTGTATTGTTACAGGCATTGTTCTGTTTAATTGGTTACATACATTGTTCTGTGTTTAATTGGTTACAGACATTGTTCTGTATTTAATTGGTTACAGACATTGTCCTGTGTTTAATTGGTCACAGACATTGTTCTGTATTTAATTGGTTACAGACATTGTTCTGTTTAATTGGTTACAGACATCGTTCTGTTTAATTGGTTACAGACATTGTTCTGTGTTTAATTGGTTACAGACATTGTTACAGGCATTGTCCTGTTTAATTGGCCACAGACATTGTTCTGTTTTTAATTGGTTACAGATCTAGACATTCTGTTTTTAATTGGTTACAGAATTCTGTGTTTAATTGATTGCAGATATTATTATGTGTTTATTTGGTTACAGACATTGTTCTGTATTTAATTAGTTATAGTTGTTTTGTGTTGAAATGGGTATCTGTTGCTAGAAAATAGTCATTAGTTTGAATGAATAATCATTTAAGAGCACATTGTAATGAGATTGATTGATGTATATCATCTACATTGTCTTTTTATAACAAGCATCTTAACAAGTGTTTGACCTGCTGCAAGAAACAATCGATAGTGATGTTTCAGAGATCACCAAGGTAAATGATATTGTTAGGATCTAACAGGTTATGTTAAGTGAATATCCTGATTCCAAGCCTGTAGTTCTGTGTGGTTGATTTAGCTGTATATATGTTAAAGGGTACTATAATAACTATATCATAGGTAGATATCATATTTTGGTTGTGATGTATTATTTTACATTTGTATATCCAGTAGTACATATCTGTTTGATTTCAATCTTTACCTGATGGCTCATTAATCATTTGAGCTTTATTCATTTATTTATTTTATTTTTTTTTTAAATCAGCTCACTTGCATCAAATGAACATGTGACCATGCTATGGTATATAATTTTGCATACATCCATCAATTAACTTAGTAAATGTTAGATCGAAATAAAAAGTCAGTGAAATGCAAAAATACCTGGTAATTCAGACAATCAACTGTAATGTCCTAGTAAAGTCATTACCATAAGAATGTGTATATTTTTTCTGTGAATGAAAAGGTAAAACAAAACAAGAATCCATTCGAACAAGATTTTCTCAGATTGGGTCTTGGGCTTAGGGATCTAGTCATAGTGAGTCACATCTTGGTTACAGTTCATATCTTCATCCTTAGCTTCTTAGGTACTAGACATGAAAAGATGTACACAATCATGCTACCAGGATTGACCAAGCCAAAGCTACAGCCTTACCTCTTGCCTTGGCTAGCCTCTAAGGTCCCTTGATCAGGATGAAGACATCGAGAAACTCAACAAAATCATACAACTTGTTGTAATTACAAATCCTTTATTCTGTAGATATCATCTGTATGTGTGTCCATGATGCTCAGACAAAACAAGTGAGCAGAGCAGGCCCTAGGTGCCTTTTGTATTTTTACGATAATTTGATAACTATCTAGCAATGTGCATGCTGTATGTTATTTATATATACTTGATACCTTTGAAATTAAATCACGTTATTTTAAGGTGGTTTTAATTTTTGGAGTGTTTTTAACCAAGATTTGGATATCTAGCTTAATTTTGTTTATTGTTGAGATTGAATTTGCAATCAAATGTAAATAGATAAATATACATATATATCTATAGACAAGTCCTTTATCTTATTGGAATCATGCTCAGGTGATATTTTCAGTATACAATTCTCTTTAATCTTATACATGTACAAGTCTTCAAAATATTAAATTCTTACATATGAATTATTCACGAGTGTCTTATGTCCTAAATTATGCGAAACGACTGCTGATATAACCTTTATTTCAGATTTAATCACAGAAAGACATATAAGCTCTGAACATCCCTCATTTCTCTCTCACACAAACAGGTGAAGACCGAGAGATGCTGTCTTATAGTAAACAATCATGTCCGATTCAAAGATTAATGCAGAACTTCCTCAGAAATAAATTTCAGTTGTCAAAATCATAGATTGCCACCTATAGGCCATTTGGATTTTCTCAGAATTGAATATAGGCACAACTATGGATGAAGAAGAATCTACATATAAAATTTGAGAATGAGGAATAATGGCACCCACCTTGAATGATCATTATTGGTTCCATGTAAGACTGGTCTTTTCCCTTCTTTACCCCTTTTCCTCTTTTATCATTTGATCACAAGGGAATCCTACATGATGAAATCTAACGGAGATCCAAGTACTTTCTGAGAAAGTGTAATAACAAATATCAAGTGCCTAAATCCAAGATGGCTGCCTGTTGGTTGTTTTTCTGATCAGACTGAAAATAGAACGAGCACAACTAGGACGTATAGGAACCTATATAGCTGCATATAAAGTTTTAGAATATCATTCCAGTACTTCTCAAGACAATCTGATTAAAATACACATCACGTTATACTATCGTGTTGAGGAACACGATAGTATAAGGTGATGATATGTATTCAATCAGATTGTTCTCAAGAAATAGTACTTCAACTTTCAAAATCTAATATGGTTGCCTGTCTGCCATGTTAAAATTTTCCAGAGGAAAAGGAGGCATTATGGGATTTATGGTATCCAATCATTTATTTTTTCCTATGAAAAATTTCACGTTGGAAGGATTTGACTAGGGCCAGATGGTGGTACGCATGCACAACTTCAATATTGCCGACGGGGTATGGATATACAATAAACGTTGCTCCACAACCTAAACTCACAGGTAGGCCAGCTAAAATCACCGACAAAGTAAAACAAGTATAAAGGATTCTATTACAGTATTTTATTATATACTTCACAGGAATTATCACAGTTATAAATGACACAATGAATGGCCAGTACACAAAATTACATACAAATCTTGTTACAAACATTTTCATGATTCTCGAAAGACAAACTATTAACCAGCTTCATATGCAAACCCTGCACTTTTCTCCAATACGCTTAAAAGTATAATATCACTGTATTACTCTCCCTCAGTCAGATCACTGTTATTTTACACCTTACAATGTAACATTGTATTATACATATCACTGTTTACGTCTTACAATGTAACATAGCTTGAACCATCTTGATCCAGTAGAGGACCAACCATGTGTATTTTCTGTTTCTGTGTAATACCACTGATTTGTTAAACATAATAGTCATCGTATAGCTTTTACCACAGGGACTTGTTACAAAATCCCAGCCCATGCCCCATACAGTATGTATATATATGGACCTTGTGTTGGAAATTTGTGACATGTCCCTGTGATTTGACCATCTGTATCACTGTCCAGTTTGGACACGGACCTGCCCCTTTATCTAACCATTTGCAGTATTTCTGCAATACTCCATACTGCACTTCGAAAGTGACCTTGACCCTAAAACTCTGGACAGAACTGTCTACTTATCCAGCAACAAACATTAAAAACAAATTACCTCGGCCACTTTGACTGATAAATGTTTGGTATCAATTCGTCATCTGTGATACTAAGAAATGTATGGACTTTACAGTTAAGTGAAAAGAATTCATGAATAGCTAGGAATATCCCTCCAAAGATGAATATGGACAAACAAACGAAAATCTACAGGTTTTTCTAAATAAAATAAAAACATGAATTTCTGGTATTATGTACAGTCTGCATTTAACAGATTTTAAACATTCTGATTTTTTTTTCTCAGAATTAGTGATTTCTGATTTTGTCTCGATTTCCCTGTAAAGTGAAACCAGTAAAACTATTTCCGGATTATCCTTAAATTTCAGATGATTAGTCACATTCTGATTTCTGGAATAAAAATAATCTCCAGCATTAAACCACACAGGAGATTAACAACACAAAACTACATTGGTAGTACACAAAAAGGGTAGCAACAACTAATATTGATTTCACAGAATCTACCAGAATAGTGACTAATGATTACATATCTAATACAAAAGGCTCACTTGGACTGTCTTGCTCAGGTTAAAATGCATCTCACCACTGTAAAGGTTGAAGGTCAAATTTACTGAAACAAATTTGAAGACAGATTGAATATCCTCACTTTACAACTCTTTGTTTGAATATGTTGTTAAACATTATCTTACAAAACTGGTTGTCACAAGGATTATACTTCTCATACCAAATTTAGTTAAAATACTTATAGATCGGGCTAGTGGGGGACAACCTTTAGTTACTGCAAATATACATGCAGGTGAGTTAAAGATCAAATTGAATGCAGAGATTCAATGATTGTTAAAATGTTTTACCGGTGGTCATTTTAGCATTCGGGGGAAAAAGTTATTTCAAAGGATCCATGAAAAGCCTGTGCAAATTAAAGATACAAAATGTGAAGACAAAACTGTGAAGTCACAAAATGGGAAATGTACCTGAACTGAGAGAAGCTAAATATTATTTCTAACGCAAGCGTAATATATAGCATACAAAAATAAAAATTTTGTATGCTGTAAAACATAAATCAAATGCAATCATACATTTAAAAAATAAGAACCCAGAATCTTGTTATGTCAATCGCACAACTTACCAGAAATACGCCCTGTCTGTATCAATATCAGTTCAGTACAAATGCTAACGAGCACATTTTCGGTGTCTAATAAGCCCATACTTTGTCAGCCATTACGTGATGGGCAACAGGGCTTATCTCAGGATAAATATGGTAAAATCTTTATAACCTGACCATGGCCGTTTTTGTCAGTCGGACCAGAATTGTTTGTTTATGAAATAAATACAGACCTGGTCATTTTCTGTTGTTTTTCGATGAGCCTTGAAAAAGACTTTCAAGGCCTGGATAAACATCTGCAGGTTCATTTAAAAACAGACAAACTGGTTTGTCCTCATAACAACAGGGCCCTGGTGTTAGAAAAACTCAGTTCTGTGCTTCATAGGTCAAGAAGTAGTATATAGCACTGGTATGCTTCTCACATATTGAGTGAACATCTGTTTGTACAACTGGTACAGTAATGAATAGAATATAATTAAGAAATAGATGTTACACATTGTGTTGCAGGAATTTTAAAAAAATCACATAATTTTATGAATGAGTGGAATACATTACATGCTTCTGGTAAAGTTTAAATTTCACCTGTCCATAATTACAAAATATAGCACTGACACTGTACAGCCAAATTCATGGCTTCAAAAATGATGGATTCGATTATACTGGTTACCAAATATATCATGAGCTTTCCTCTGTATCATTTTTTTCCCTGCTTTGATGGCAATTCATCTATAATTACTGAAAGATAATGAGCAGACAATGTGCAGCTGAATGAGAAAGGGCCATAACTCTAAAAATTAATGTGCACATGGATAGGGTTTACAACTGAAACTTATAAGGTCATTAAATATTAATCGGTCGCCATGGTCACAATCATCACATCAATAAGTGTAATTTATTGAATTAGCACATATTTTAACAATGTAAACTATACAAAACATTGAAAAAATATTAACAATTAAAAAGGCTTTTTATAGCACTAATTTCAACACAAAATCATATTAGTCAACAAAGGTCACATGTCAAATTGGTCCAAAGATAATCTTCTCTGACAATTATTGTGAATTACTAAATAGTAAAACAAGATTTATATCTGAAACTAATTTAATTTTTCATAGATAAATACAAATAGAAATGAAATAATCAGCTCTCGCTTTGAGCTGCAAAAAGCAGATGTTTCCACAAGAAGTTCATGTGTACATAGGAACCTGCAGACCCCTGTTAAAGGCCCTAGTAGAAATAGGCAAGAAAAAGATAATGTAATGGTACACACAAAAAAGTAAATCAAAATCAAATCACTCAGTAACATAAACCATAAACTAGTGTACTATTTCCCCACAAAAATGAGGATCTGTCCACGAAAATAAAATTCCATTATGTCATTCAATTCCATATATCTTAATCAAGTCTTTGAATTTTGTTATCAACAAGGACAAAAAAAAATGAAGCTATAAATTCTGTACACTCTATGGTTTGATAACGTGACAATATTTTACGACAGTTTCATGATCACAACTGCGGATCTGTTGATTTATACAGTCTCTTGCTCCTGGTCCTCCAGATGTTTGTTGACGTGGTACTGAAATTCGTTGTCATTTACGTTCTCCACCAGCTTGTGGCAGATCGGACAAATTTTGCCAACATGTCCCAAAACATGATCATCGAAGTTCTTATCATCAATATCTGCCGAGAAGGATTCATTACAGACGGGGCAAATCTTCATGGCTTCTCCAATAGCGTCCTCAAATCTATTCATCAAAAATAATCACTATTAGAATGATCACAGAAAAACCTTTTCAGCTAATCCTGTCAGGTTCCGACCACATGCCTGGTATATATGTATAACAAAGTTTTGACAACAGCCAAGCATTTTCAAGACCAAACATCACCTTGCTTCATTTTTATATTGAATTGAGAATAAAACACATCAAATAAGAAAGTGATATTCATGGTCTCCAAAATGTTTTATTTGAGAAGTTGACTGTAATCACTAGTTTATCAGTCACAAACAGTAGTTGTCAGGGCAACCATCTTTGACTTCAGAATATAGTTACAGTAATGATAATATAGGATAATTACATAATGATCTTTACCATGTAGAATGAACAAAGCTGAAAATAATAGAAAGAAAAGAAAACAAAGACAAAGCCATTCAGATCTCCAGTCAGCAGCAATGATGCTAAATCGAATATTGAGAAAAGCAGAAAATTCCACTGATCAATATTGCAAAAGGTACCACTGGAAAGGCTATGTACTGTCAAGGTTTTTTGTCCAAAAACAGCAAAATTTCTGACTTTGACTATTAGTTATAATGGTAACAAGAGAATGAAAGGCCGAAGTATTACCCTCACTACAGGTACCACAAACACTGACACCGGATGTACATTAAAGGCCTTACTTTTCCTCTGGCGGACCAGAGGCAGGTGGCGCTGAGGGAATGACAGTGTCTGTCTCAAGATCAGCCATAAATTCACCTGAAAACAAAAAGATTATATTAAACTACAACTGTCATCTTGAGGATAAACGTCACTGGTGTGACCTCCAAACTTTTTCAACTAATCAGAGGCCTCCATTTCATCAATGGAGGTATTCATAAATGGAACAATTGTTAGAGGATAAGTAATAATCGTCACAGGTGTGACCTTTGAACTTTTTTAACTAATCAGAGGCCTCCTTTTCATCAATGGAGGTATTCATAAATGGAACAATTGTACTTGCATTCCCTCAAAACTCTCACCTACCAATTTATCAGCCAATGACAAATTAGATGCTTCCATTCAATTTACCATGGCAACATAAATTTGTTGGTCCATTACAGTCATCTCGAATTATGCTCGTACACCAAGTTTGAAGGAAATAAGTTAATAATAACTTTTAAGATAAAATGGTTTTTACCAAACAATTCTAGGTAAGATATTACAGATTTTAATGGCAAAATTTTTGACCAATTGGAAACCACTGTCTTGGTAACAATACCAATCATAATGCAAACTTTTGTTGACGATCACATAATAATTTACACATACATGTACTTTTCAGGACAATAGTTTAACCAATCTGAAGCTGGATAATGTAAATATAACTCTTTTCAAACTTAAATAATTTTGTTAAATTATAATTGCACTAAAAAGACTTTTTTTATACAGTTTTAACTGCAAGCATTTTGAATGCCCTAATTTGTCATTGTAGTAATCTGTTTAAATTCCATTCTGCCCTAAAATTTGAGTGCACCAATTGGGTATGTTTAGTGTGAGAATGAAAACTCTGGACGACACACTTACCATTGGTAGGCATGACTGCTGCCATCTTGGCTGTGTGGAGGCGTTCCGGCACCAGCGGGGCTGGAAGTGGTTTGATTGGGTTGGACAGATTTCCAGCAGTCTGGGACTGCAGGGGGCTGAGAGTGGACTGAGGATATCTCAGACGCTCCAACGGTCTGTGCTCCTTGCAGGGAAGCTGTGGCGGAGGAACTCCAGCGACATAGGGCTGACGGGTAGTGTGGGGGTAAACTAGTGGAAAGCACATCGGCACAGTCCCAGGGGGGTAGACCATGTTAGGAGGCAGCCTTGCTACAGAACCCTGGGAAGGCATGTGATATGCTTTGAGAACATCTGGTTCTGGGGGACAGATGGGTCCCTGTAAAAATCATGATCAACATAAAACACACGGCCATTCATCATACAAATACCAGTACATATGTTTTTTCTTCAGATTTCTGTTTCTAGAGGACCTGAAAACCCCCGAGATGTGAATGTGTCTGACAGTAACAAACTTCACACCCTATAGAAAATATAGATGTTGTATTATCTTGTGGTGGTTACAGCCATGGAAATTAAGATGTAGAGATGTTTTAAATTTATGTTTGTGGTCAGATGCATAACCAGCTGTTTATACAGTGGTATTATGTCACATATTGAATTCTTGAGTCAAGAGTCTGGCCCATGTTATTTACCACATGGTTGAGTTTCTCTTTAATCTGATTGTCTAATGGTCTCTTTTAAATTTGTCCTAACTGAGGTTATGTAAACATGTAATTTATTCCTGTAAACTCACATCACAATGAATGTTAGCATCCCGCAATTTCCCTTCCAGCTCAGCAATTTTCCTTTCTTTTTCCGACACATATTTCTGAAAAAATAAATCACACATTCTGTATATTGATCTATACCTATCAAGATGCCTAAAGGGCCTGTATCTCTTACCAGGACATTAATTAAACACATGGGAAAATATTGTGTGTATATTCTGAATGGCACTGTTGGAGGTTGAGGTAAAACTTTAAAATATGTTTTTCCAGATTCAGACCATATGGTATTTCAGGTAAACGTCAAGTCATGTGACTTTTAATCCACCTGTATACCGGTAAGTTCAACATTTCAAAATTTGCTTACAGCCGAACGTGCGTAACTATGGACAAAACACAGTTAGGTCAAATGATCTAAAAAGTATACAGGTAGATGAGAGGACACAGTGCAAAGACACATTTTATTGAAAGAAAGAAGAAAACACGTGCAGTTCTTTCAAACTTAAAATTCCAGAGTTTTCACATTTTCAATGGCCATGATGACTTAATTTTCATTTTGATTATATGTGTGCGCACATGTGTTTTTGATGTGTGTATCATCAATAAAAGTTTGTTTAGTTTTCTCTGGGGGCATTAGTTTGTGAATATTTTATTTATACACTTTCCTTGTACATGATATGGTATCATTAACGTAACAGTAGAGTAAAGATTACCCATGATTTAGATAACTTACTTCCAGAGATCGAACCCGAATCTCATTTGCTGATGAAGCCTCTTCAATGCGTATACGAAGACGATTTGTCTCCTCGTCCTTCTTGTGCATTTCTTCATGGAAATGTTTCCGCAGACTTTCTGTCTTAGCTTTTTCCTCTATGTACAGGTTTTTATACCTATAAACAAACATGATTTCTTTGTTAAGATGGTCAAGGAAACTATCATGTAGTTACCATTTTTCAATCAGCTGGGTATAATTTTCATAGCTTTTTTTATCACGAAATTCTTGAAAGTAATTTGCATGCAACAAAAATATTAATAAGATGGTCTGGAAAAATGACAGATACACAAAATAAACTCTGGCTATGGTTTAAAAACCCTCAATATCACAATGATGCTTACTTTAATTTCTTCTCCTGGCGTTTTCTCAGCTCCTCTCCCATGGTTTCAAGATCCATCTCCAACTGACTGGAAGTCTCTACATCCATTTTGGAATCTGGACCAAACACATATATTCAAGTTAATACAAACACAAGGTCAGGTTGAGACTGGATACTATTACGGTTCTCAAAGTGTGGAACAGGGAAAACATGTATCTACATGTACTATAGAAACTATTATTATAAAGGAGGTATCATAATTAACTGGCAATATATGCACGCCTGGTAATACGCCAACTCATTAGTGATGGTAATCGGTTTCAATTTCAGAATCAATAATCAGAAACTCCATAAGATTGATTATCAATTTAAATTTTAAGCATAGAATTGCCCTTTTCGAGAAAATTTTTGTCCATCCCAAGTACATATATTACATGTCTTAGCCTTTGTTATCAATATTTTAAACACTGAGCACAAACAAAGCATTTAATGGTTGTTAAGTTATTTAAACATCCTTAATCGCTTGCAACTGACCAATGTATATATCGGTAAAATAAACTAATTCTTGGTTAGGTAAATTACAGAAATATGTAATCTTTATGAATACTTCTAGAATGTCCAGTTAATTTGCCTATTTAAAATTGTCATCGATGATCACTTTAATTTTTTCCAACTAAATTTTGATTATCTTCTATCATCGGCCCACCGCTACCAATCACACATTTTGCCGTTAGTAAAAATATAAACACATGCAATTTTGTTAACGGTTAGGGCTATTCCATTAAAATATCTACCTGACCTCTTAACAAAACCTGGAGTCATGGGGTGGGATATATATTTTACTGGAATAGCCCTTATAAACCCACTGCTACTTCCAGTCAGAGATTATGGGCCCCCTGGGCTTTATGCAAGATAAATATGGTACATGTGTTTACCGTTTGAGGCCGACTTTACAGGTGTTTCCCTCACAAAGGTCTCGCTGGACACCGAACTCTCAGATATACTTCTCTCCAACTTCTTTGTCCTCTCTACACAACAAATACAAAAGTCAAAAAACTTAAAATTGATAAACAAAAACAATCCATAAGAAATGGCTCTGCCAAGTACATGTCAAACACATCTGCACAACACACACTTTAAACATGATTATTTTCGCAGGGGTTTAATTTCGCGATTTCGATACGTAAACTATACTGCGTGGATAATTTTCGTGATTTACCCACTTTTCGTTTTTAGTTCGAGTTTATTCAAACTGATATCAAAATAATACACGTGGGGGAAATTTTCGCGATCAAAAGGGATCCGCGTAATTAGCGTAAATTCTCCCCTCATGTAAATTTCCACGTTTACAGTACCTAAATTAGGTGAGATGATAGAGCGCTTGTTTAATTTCAGAAAAAAATTCTACGAGGGTCAGAATTGACTGACAAACTAACAGCCTGTATCACATACCCAGGTTAATGTGTCGAGATCAAATTTATTCTTTAGAGTTTAACAGAGTAGACTAATTATGTATATTAAAAACTATTCCTCGGATTTCACCAAAGGTTGTTAAAGTTATGTTTAAAGATGAACATTGTGTCTTTGTCATACATAAAGTTCTTCAAGTCAAGGCATTTGAAAATTATTTGATATGACCCTTGTGAGCTCATAGCTGTTCTGTAGAAATAATATTGAGTTTTATCCCTGGAAGCCTCTAGCTTTTTATAATATAACATAAGATTCCTGAGGAATATTTGACATCTGACATAAGAGTAAGTCACAGAAGTCCGGGCATTTGAAAAAGAGATAAGAAGATTTTGAGGATGAGCTGAAAACGAAATTTATATATGCTTACTTTTTTCTGTCATTTTCCCGAGTTTCTTCTGAAGTTTCTTGTTTTCAATGTACAATGCCTTGTACTCGGCTGAACTCATGTTCAGTCTTTCTTTGAGGTCTTCATTTTCACGTACAAGTTCCTTGATATTTTGCTTGTATTCTTTCTGTATAAAAATAAAAAACAATGGTCTTATGACACAAAAAAAAATCCAACTGATCTCGCTTATGCAACCCTTATAGTAGAAATATCCCAAATTTAGTTACAATCTTGAAAAAGATAGCCTGTATCACACAATTGGATATTTTCATAATCATGGGCTAAATATTCTCATTGGTAAATTGCTATGGTCTCTCCATACATAATGAATGTATACACTTAAAAGTTCTAAAACATCTGACCCCTGTAAAGAGTGTCAAGGTCATTCAAGAGAACAAACCTGTATAAGACAATTTTGAAGATGATTTTCTTATCTAAAATGAGAGGATACCGGTAAGATATATGAAACGTGACTGTTGCGTGGGAATCTTTTTATACATGGTTACCATGGTGATGATATCTATTAAAATGTTTAAAATTTATTCATACTAGTGACAGGAGCACAAAATTTATCGTTTTCAGTGTCATAAGCTAGCAAATCTTTTTGAGAACCTAACATTTTTACATAACAGGTACATTACAGATTTTACACAAAGAAAAGTCTGTGTTAAATGCTGATATTGTGAACTTCAAACTAATGACAAAAACATGTAAGGTATCAAATACAGCCAATCAAAGGACAATGATGCTCAGTTGAATTATTTTCAGACACATGGAACAACTGGCTGGAATCTAATAGCACATGCATAAATATTTGATTTTCGAAATTGACTAATTTCACTGTCGCACAGAAGATTTGTAGGATAGTGAGCTAGGTGTTGTGGAGTGTATTTACAGCTTTTTTGGCGATTTCTGTGTTAAGTTGGCCATGGCTTTGTTCTATCCTAGAGTATCGCTCCTTCAGAGTTTTCTGTGCCATCTGTAGACAGTGTAGGGAGCTGAGTGAACTATCAGTCATATCACTGGTCTTTCCCAGCTGATCATTCAAAGCTGCATTCTCCATTTCCACTTTGGCCTTCTCCTGCAAAATCAGGTTATTCCTAGATAAACCATGGACATGACTAACAGGATTCGCCACAAACAATTAACTGGGTATTGAAGTATTTTAAAATTCCCAGAACTTCCCTTTCTGACCATCAATGCCTTGGTCTGAACAAGGTCATGTCAACTCGCCCCGAAAGTAATGTGCGTCGGTGCGTCATGGCACTCGCCAGTCTACAATGCCAAGCTGTTACTATATGGACATGTTTCACGCTGTGTCAGTTTGACTGTAGACTCACCTTGCCGTTCACGGCATACCATAGACAAAGTCTATAGTTTCATACATTCTCATTGTGAATTATCACAATAGTATGTGAAAATTAATTCTTCTGTCAAAAACTTAATATTTCATTCTTACTCTTGTTATCGAACACTCTACCACTAAATTATTTTTACTCCCTTTATCTTTCTCCTTCCAACAAACAAGAATTCTAAATCTTCATCTTTGTATAAGAAATCAGTCCCTAACCAGTGAGATCTCACAATGAGCTCTTACCTTTTTCACAGACTCCAGCTCAGAATTATGTCCCTAACCAGCGAGATCTCACAATGAGCTCTTACCTTTTTCACAGACTCCAGCTCACTGTTGATAGCTTCCACGTCGCTGGCCAAGCGATTGGACTCTCGCATCAGTCTCTCTTGTTCCTGCTTCAAGACATAGCAAGTGCTCTCCGACTTCTAAAAAAATCACATGTCAAAAGAAAGTAAAGCCATTGTATCCAAAGACGGTCAGTATCAATTGAATACAAAAAAAAATAAATAGTTGAACCGGTAATAACACCTGTCTTATATGACTTTACATGGGTTCTTGCAGAAAACGTCACATAAAATACTTGGGTCTTTTATGTCATAGGAATCAGAATTTGAAGTCAGAAAATTTGAGGGTCAAAAAATGTATGACTATCAATCTGAACAAATGAAACTCAATAAAAAGGAAAAAGGAATGAACTGGTAATATTCCAACCAGGGTGCTTTTTAACAACTTCTAAAATCAGTTTGAATAAGATTTATTTATTCAATTAACTGAATGAAATAATTTGATTCATTCAATGTTTAGGTGTTGGAAGGGACCTGCATCAAAAGGTTTCGGGCCTAAATAGTTTCATATTTCTACTCCAGTTATAAAACTGATATGTGTTATGATGTTGAACATGTATCAATGCTAGGATATATTGTCTTTCTTTATTGATAAGCAAACTCTTTGACTCATCTAATTATCCTGTCTTCTTCAAGCTACAGATCGAGACCGAACAAGTTAGCGAGATTTTACCAAGATTGGTAACAAGCTCACTTTTACTGACAGATTCTGTATCAACATCTTACCACTTTTACTGACAGATTCTGTATCAACATCTTACCTCCAAGTCCGATGACATCTTTTCCTTTGTCTCTTCATATGATCTCATTTCCTCTGCCATGAGTTTCTTTGTGTTCTCGGCTGCTTCAAGTTTATTCTCCGTGTTCTTCAGACGTTCTGTAAGGTCCTCAATATGATCCTATGAACAAGATGAAGAGTTAAAAACATTAAAGTATATTCATAACATCTATATATGTTTCAGATTTTGAAAGCATTTAACCTGTTGTGACATAGTAACTGAAAAGGGGAAAGAAGATCGTGTGCTTTTTTGTTAGAAAAGTATTCACAGAAATATTTAATATACCACTGTAACACAACGCATGATCTCTCCAGCCGAGCGATATATTGCGGCTAGTATTTACCAGGGTTACATACTCCGGATCCCCTTCCAGGAAAGAACTCGTCCTCGAGTTTTTCTTAGAGCATACATAACAGCGATGCTTGTGGAGCATTCCTGAGTATATTTCCCTGTCCCTACATGGGCGCCAATGTAACAAAGCATATGATAAATTAAATTTAAATCAGTGCCTCCGCTAGGGATCGAGCCCGGGACCTCTGGCTTACTAGTCTTACGCTCAACCGATCGAGCTAAAGAGATCTCTCTTTAGCCAAGCGATACATTGCGGCCAGTATTTACCAGGGTTACACCACTATACCTGTTAACCTTATGTGAAGGCAGTTCACACATTAACATAATAAAATCAATGATTGCGAAAGCTCACCGGCGGCAGCAATCACACTTTGCATTCATTTTTTATGTATGTATAAGCATGTCATTTTGAAACTGTATGTCACATAATATCGCTCCTAGACCTCTAATGGATGTACATATGTATAAACCAAATAAGAAGGGTGTGGACTTACAAGCTTTTCAAAACTAACCCCCAAAATCTTTAAAGTGAGTTTTTGTGTCAAAAAAAGTAAGTCCACTAAATATTAAAATGCCAAAATGCCAATTTTTTTCTGCATGATTTGCCACAGCATCACTCCTGGATCTCTAATGAATGTATAAACCAAATTAGAAGGGTGATAGGTGTATACTTTTGGACTTACCCCCAAAACTTTAAAGTGAGTTTTGGTGCAAAAAAGTTAACTTTAAAGTGAGTTTTGGTGCAAAAAAGTTAAGTCCACAAAATGGTAAAATGCGAAAAAAATCACATTTTTTTTCTGCATGATTTTGCCATAACATCACTCTTAGACCTCTAATGAATGTATAAACTAAATAAGAAGGGCATGAGGTGTATACTTTTGGACTTACAAGCTTTCCAAAAACTTACTCCAAAAACCTTAAAGTTTTGGGGTGGGATGCGGACGCCGGGGTGACAGCATTAGCTCTCGGTTACTCGTAACCGGTAAGCTAATAATGAATCACAAGATCATCATATTACCACTATAAGACACACACCTGATCCTCTCTGGAGCTGGTGACATGCTTCTCAACATGCATGGCTTTGTCCTGTATTTCCTGATTTAGTCCATCAACCCGACTCCTTAGCATAATGATAACACTTTCTTTCTCGGCGACATCTTTGGTCAACATCTCCAGCTTCTCGTTATGTTCTTTATGAGATATCTCGGACTTGGCAAAATGATTCTAGGACACAAACAACCAGGAATATTAATTGGTCTGAGGTCAAATTGTCGGTCAATAACTAATCACGGAACCATTACTGTACAGTCTAGTAACATATGATTGCTAATAAACCACATGAGTGATACAGGGAAACAATTTGCTGATAGTTATGTCAGGCAGCCTGAAGGTATATGAGGACAGGAGTATATAGAATATAGATGTATCTTACACAGCTCTACCTGTCTATTTTATAGGAGGACAGAAGTAGATAGATTTTAGTGTACATTAAACAGCTCTATCTGTCTATTTTATAGGAGGAGAGATGCAGATAGACTTAAGTGTAACTTATACAGCTCTATCAGTCTATCTTACAGGACAGAAAGTAGTTATACATTAGTGTACCTTATACAGCTCTATCTATGTATTTTATAGGAGGACAGAAGTAGATAGACTTTAGTGTACCTTATACAGCTCTATCTGTCTATTTCATAGGAGGACAGAAGTAGTTATACTTTAGTGTACCTTAAGTTATACAGCTCTATCTGTGTATTTTATAGGACAGAAGTAGATAGACTTTAGTGTAAATTATACAGCTCTATCTGTCTATTTTATAGGAGGACAGAAGTAGATAGACTTAATGTACCTTAAATAGCTCTATCTGTCTATTTTATAAGACATATGTAGATAGACTTTAGTATACCTTATACAGCTTTATCTATTTTATATAAGGACATAAGTAAAATAAGTAGATAGACTTTAGAGTACTTTATACAGCAATATCTGTCTATGTTATAGAAAGACAGAAGTAGATAGACTTAAGTGTACCTTTAACAGCATTATCTGTCTATTTTAAAGGAAGACAGAAGTAGATAGACTTTAATGTACCTTATACAGCTCTATCAGTCTATCCTACAGGACAGAAGCAGTTATACTTTAATGTGCCTTAAACAGCACTATCTGTCTATTTTATAGGAGGACAGAAGAAGATAGACTTAGTGTACCTTATACAGCTCTATCTGTCTATTTTATAGGAGGACAGAAGAAGCTAGACTTAGTGTACCTTATACAGCTCTATCTGTCCAGTCAGCACTCTCATTTCACCCTCAAACTTGTCCTTTTCATTCTGTAATTTACGTATCTCAGCCTTGAGTTCAGAGATTTCGTCGTTGAGTCGGGAAATACGTCTCTCCTTCTCCTCACTCTCATGGTTCTGAGTATCCAGACGAGTTTGTAGCTCCTCACGAACAATATTCATGTCATGGGCTTCCTGTGGATAAGTTTAATAATATATTTATTATAAACAGGGCTTCTAGTAGACTCTTTAGTTTTTGTTTTTAACTCAATAATATGAATTTTGATTCTTTTGAATTAAAGGAAAATAATGATAATATATTTATTATAAACAGGGCTTCTAGTACTCTTAAACTTATGTTTTTTTCACTCAATAATATGAATTCTGATTCTATTGAATTAAAGATAAACAAAACCCAAATTGTTATGAGGACCTTGGTACGCCCTTTTTTGACTGTCATCACCTACTGGTGTCTGTTACAAAAACATACATATACTTCCAAAACAAACATGATCACCATATAAACATTCTAAATTAGATAAGGACATAGCCTAAAATCTGTGATTTTGACAATTTATTTCCATGGTAACCATAGCAAAAGTCACTACAAGTCCACTTGATTGGTCATGTACATGTATGTAGAAAATTAATCAAATAGAAATGATCTTGAACAGTTGTGGAGATAAACATGTATACATATATATTTAGTAAATTTTTCACATCCAATGGGGGAATTGAATCCTGCCAGCCTAAGTGAAAGGTAAGTGTGTTACCACTGTGCCATCTGACCACTCCAATTGACTATGATGGAGGAAATGATGGACTGATGGAGCCCATTTGTACACTATGTACCAACTTATTTCTGTGTGCAATTGATTTTTGCATATTTTGCACGCGAGTCAAATTCACATATATTAATTGCAGGTACAGTAGGCCTTTTACTACTAAAGTCACAAAATTTAATTGCTGCAAAAAAGTTGTAAGGCATGAAAATGCGAAATTAAGTCGATGTGAAAATAAGCTGAATTACAGTATCCCCTGTCAACCTTCCTTGGGTGGGGAATAATAAAATATATTGGATTGACATCTATTAATAGGCTTATTTACCTGGTTAAGCTGACTAATATAAGTCTCCCCAGTCTGGACTCTGTCTTCCAGATGGTGACACTCGTTCTGGGCATCCAGGAGCTGTTTATCCATGCTGGATAACTTCTGTATCAGTCCATCGGTCTCCTTTCCCATTTCTTCCTGCAGCTGTATAACCCAATATTTCAGGTTAATATAATTGTCTTATTAAAACCAAAGTGTTCCACTTAAATGCACAAGAAAATGTCTTTACCTTCTGAGATACAATGAAATTAAAATAAGAATTACATTGCATGCTTTTTGCACTAGGGTTAAAGAATTACATCTGTTTCCAATACATGTACCTTGTCAGGATATCTTTATATTTTTGAGTAGTTTTTACCAAGAGAATGACTTTTGAACTAATAGCCCTTCCTTGAATATACATATTACCAAAATATCTTAAAGGTATAAAAGAAAAAGGATTGGCAGGATTAGTGGAAGCACATGACTGCACACATCCCAGTAGTCTATGAGTCATCAGAAAACAAGTCAAGTTAACTAATATATAGAATGTATATATAGAGAATATGTGTCATGGTCAGTGTCTTAAAATATAAGATTTCGGCAAGGGTAAAGAAAGACAGAAAGAAAGAAAGTGGCAAGTCTTGGTGCACCTTTTTTGTCTTTCTGTCCTGAGGCAAAATACAGCTAAAATTTTAAGACACTGACCATGTATTCTATTTATCATGCAACATTCATAAAAAATAAGCATTTTTAAGTTAAACAGTATCAACAATGTTCCAAATATGTTATTTCACTTGAAGGTCAGTCGAACTGATGCACGTGCTAAGATTCTAAAATACATCAGTTTTCCATCACTGCGAAAAAGCAAAAATATACTGTGTGGTGGGTGCATTCCAACAATATGGATGCCAGTTGCAGGATATATATATATTTATATGGAGTGACTGTGAAGTACCTGTTCAAGTCGAGCCTTTTCTTCTTCCATCAGTTTAAGTCGTTCCTCCAGTACGACAGACTTTGATCTGATGATCAACATGTCATTATCTTCCACTTCAATGTAGTCGTCCGCACTCGGCTTTTTAAACTGGAATGGTGTACTTGCTCCCCTGATTTGTCCAGAACTGGTCACGTAACAAAACTGGTAGAATTCTCCATCATCATTAGGCATCTTGTGTGCTGTAATTAAGACAAAATACTGTTGACAAACATTTCCTGAAATCAGCTTGAGAGTTTTGAGATAGCCATTACAACAGTGTTTGAATATATATATGCAAACGTAAGTGATCACTGAAATGCTTTTCTCTTTGGTTTAGGCCTTCTTGTCAATTATTATATGTTATGCTACCCTTTACAATTATTATATGTTATGCTACCCTTTACAATTATTATATGATATGCTACCCTTTACCTCTATTTTTTTCTGCCGCCATACTATCTACCTACACATTAGATGTTTTTACATTAAGCCCTATTAAAGCCATGAAGAGCTCAGAGAATCACCAACTTCTTCATGTCATGATGTAGTTTTTCAAATTATGGTACTTTTATCAACTCCAAAATTCTGATTTTGATAAGATTTACGTCATTCAATAGAAAGGCTGGGTATGAAAAACTAGTACTAGGCTTAATGCAGCATTGCACACGATGCCATGAAGGAGTATATAACTTTTGAGCATGAAGACTGGTACAGGGAGGTTAGGATAGAGTCACAGCCAACAATAGCAGAAGTATATGTACACATTTGAGATCCTCCAAAACAGAATTATAATTCAGAATTTGAGAATATCAAACCTTAATTAAGTTAATATATATTTTTTTCTATACATGTACCTGGAAATAGAACAGCACTGTCAGCTTCTTTGCCGATCTCATAGGCCTTTGGTACAACTGCCCACTCGTAGTAGTGATAGTCTTTGGTGCTCATCCAGCCAACTTTGTACAGACCCACCCAGTCATAACTTGTGGGCACCAGATCTGAGCTGATGGTATAGGTACACTGTATGTGGGCATCAGCCGGGTACGTTTCCGGAATGTTGTGGAAGATCACCATGGCGAACTCTGTACGAGACTGTTCCTGTTTTTCTTCGCTTTTACTGTCTATAGGGTCATTCATCACTTCAGATTCCATGTTGTTTCAGAACCTTTAAATATAAAGAATCTTTATCAATCGTATGTTATTCATGTAAGTTTAAGACTACTACTGTACAGGATACCATTAATTGTAAAGGCTAAATTATATTGTTAAGACTATAATGTTATAAGTCAGACTTTATAATTGTAAACATTATATACATCATTGTAAACATTATATATCTTTGTAAAGACTAAATCCAAAAGTCTATCATTGCAAAGATGATCATTGTTAATTAAGACAGGGTATTTTCACTGGGGATTAGGTTTAGGGGGGGGGGGGGGGGGGGGGGGGGGGGGGGGGGGCTTTCTGTCTTATTTTGGTAAGAAAATGATAAATTAATGCATGGGAAGGACATTTTCAAGAGTAATCTAAACAGCAAATTTTGAAAATTTTGTTTAAATATGAAATATTTTCAAATATATTATTTGGAATGGAGTCCATTATGTCCCCATCCCCCATCCCAAACACCAAAACAATCCCTTTTAGACTATATATATAGTTGTAAACAGAATTAAAGGTTTGATAAATATACTTTATATCCTGTACATTCCTACAGAAACTTGGACTGCCTGCCCTTAAGTACTGAAAAGAATATATATCAAAAGCGACAAACTGATTCATGATACAAACTAGGCTTGTTTTATAGCGTTTCACTTCCATGAACAAGATCTGGATCCTGGGCAGGGTCATATTGAGGACAGCTGATGATGACAAGCTAGGATGTACTTCCTTGTATAAACAGGAATACTTCAGATGCATTAAAAATGTTTTTAATACCGGATGCAGACTTTCAACCTTAAAGCAGACTCACACTTCAATAGACATGGGATAAATCACCAGAATTAGTTCAACCATGTATATATATGTTTCGTACAATGCAATGTATAATTAACATACAAATGGGTATGTGTAGCTATAGCCTTTGACTTTGTCTAAATTTAAAGCCTGAAATCGTGAGTCTTGAGCCCCATAATAGCAAGGGTTAACAGGCAAATTTACCTTTAAAATCTGCAATATTCTATCCTTAAAACTGAGTTTTTTTAAGTACATTAAGCAACAAAAATTATCCAGTTTGTGAAACTGTTTCCAGACTGGATATTTCCAGCTGAATTCCGCTTAGTCTGTTGACAGTTATATATACTACAGCACTGTATATGAAAGGAACATAACATTGTAAATACCAGCAAATTAATTCTTTATTAAAATATAAGTTAATATCATAAATATTGTCAAAGTTTCATTTCTGTACTAATCAGACAAAAATATTACTGTAGGCCTGTATAAAAATAGAAATGACTGTCGACATTTTGGCACCCTTCGTCCGTGTCTTTTAGAATTTGTAGGTAAATCGTTTATCCATTTTTTTAAATTAATGTCTAGACATATAAACGGACGATTAGATATGGAAACCTTCTAATTATGTAAGATAGGTCAATGTGAACATAAGGGATATTGTATATGTAACGCTGATAGTCAACGTCAAAATGGATCAATATGACTTCCTGTTGTGAAAAATGAAAACATTGAAACATTAAAGAGTTCTATATCTAATATAGATTACTTTCTAAATAATAACGTATATTAACTTACATTCAAATGTAATGGTGTCGTTTCTTTCGATATTGTCACGCCAATATGCCAAGTCAGGCACTTTGATATTTCCTACGAAATAGTCTGTGTTTATTTTGGTGTATGACGTAGATCTATGTGTATAAGATATTACTTAGCACACGCTTAGTGAATCAGTCACGTAAAACTTATTTCATCATTTTATTGTCCCCAGCCATGCGTATTCATAACCGTATATAAATAGCTAAATGTAATAAGACTGTGTCGTGTTTCGATTGGGTTATCCGAGATGTTAGATAATAAATTGATATTTTAATACAAAGGTTGAATTTGTATGCGTTGTAGCTTTACTGTAAACACCATGACATCAGAGACCTATATACTAGTATATAGGTCTCTGATGACATGAAAGGCGACCTCACGTGCACCCTCGTTTGAATAAATACTGCAGTAGACCTATAGACTATAAAGAATTATATAACAGTATATATTGAGTTATAACAATTAGACTAGGCTAGAAGTCTAGTTATGGGTTAAATTTGGAAAATTTACACATTTTTAAATTCTAATTTCATTTTGGTATGAATAACTAGATCTAACAGTTATATATTCTGTATATCATATGTAGATCTACAGCATCGCCTTTATTACAAGTTACTGGTCCGTGCACAGCCTTCAAGGTTATATATATATGACATCCGATTCGGCGTACTGAAGGCCTCAACAAAGTGAATATTCCTGGTATTAGTACAACTTATTTCAAGGTGTTGGGATGGGAAAAGCCGTCTGCATCATTGGATCAGGAAACTGGTTTGTCTTTTGGTTTGAGAAATATCACGGGCGATTATTATTGAAGTAGAAGATAAACACAATATAAGAAATATTGACTTGTGCTTCCTTGATGATATTATTTCATGCTCTGTCCTTGACTTGACATACACGGTCATTTCGCGAAGGTTAGTACTTTGTAATTGTCTGAACCAAGAAGTGGTTTCGAGATCCGGATGGCTAACTCTTCAGATCGTTCAAAAATTAAGACCATGAACATTTTACTGTCAAACTATATAGCTGCAATTTTACTGAATTTTACGGAAGTAAACAAAATTGTGCATTAGATTTGTGCATTGATATACAGTGAAACCACAGGCACAGGTATCTGCATGGTATTAAATAAACATCCAGTTAAATATATCTTTAACACTTGGTGTTATTTCCTGATACAATTAAGAGTCTTAAATATGTTTGAACTACGTATGTCAGTTTTGGTACAACGCTATTTATTATCCAATAAATAAAATAGGAGAAGCAGAAAACTCTGGTACTCCAAAATCAGAGACATGTATATCAGATCAAAATCTAATAGGAAAAGATCACTGAATAGTATGACAGCCACTGTAGCAGGATACTATCAGTATGTAGTGGAACTGGACTAGACTGAACACCTATTGACTGGAGGTAGCTCAAATGCTTAGAGCATCTAATACCTTGGTAGTAGCTGTCAACGGTTCTGAGGTACAAGGTTCAAGTCCTAGCTGGTCTGCATACGATTGTGGCTGTATTCTTTCTTGTCAGTTACAATTATAAATTACTTGATTACAGATTCTTTTTCTCTGTTGGTTCCCCTTTGTCCCTGCAATTGGAGGTTTTGCATACATGTTCAATTTAAAACTAACTGGAAAAAACAAGATGGCCAGCAGGCAGCCATGTTTGAATTTTGATGCTTCAGAATTATTTTCACTTTTCTTCCTGAGTCATATCATGTGCTATAATATTCTGAAAGTAACATACATTTATACGAATCTCTCCATTATTATAAAAGTAATAGATTTTATAAAAAGAAAGAGAAGATGTTTGTTCCCCTTGTTACTAAAAGGCAGAGCCTGGAATGGGAAAAATATTTGTTACATATTAATGAGAATATTTTGTAATGATTGCTGATCTTTCCTGGTGAGAATTTCATGCCCCTGGGCCTCTTGTTTCTGTGAAGATCATGTCAGGCCTTCTGGACCTTTTGATTCTTTTGGGTGCAGGGGATTATTGTGTTGTCATGTTTCTTAACCGTTCCTTGTTTTACAGGGGATCCGCCATTGCAAAAATTGTTGGTAACAATGTACGAGAGCGGTCTGAGTTATTTGATCCGTTGGTACGGATGTACGTTTACGAGGAAATGGTTGACGGAGAAAAGCTTACTGAGCTCATAAATACAAAACATGAAAATGTGAAGTACCTACCTGGGGTTCAGCTTCCAGACAATGTGGTAAGTATATATTGTCAATTTTATTGAGCTGAACATACAGCACCATTTTACTTTTTATTCCGTTTTGGTGATATCACCAATTCATTGTGGGGATATCGCCTATAAATTGAAGTATATCCGCCATTCGTTATAGTGCATATTGCTAAATATATAGCTGATATCATCAAAATAGAATCATTTTCAGCATTTCGTAAGACTTTTCAATGTGGTGAAGATTATATGGACTTGATAATTTTATCAATTCAAACAGAATGCATCAATGATATACAATATATAAATATTCTGTTGACTTTGGTAACTAAATTTCATATTTACTGTGAACTCTTGTTTGGTTGGGATTTTTAGCCTTTCTCAATGGCTTGATCATTTGCATTATGACCCTATCTTATGGAGATTCAAAGTGTTATTCAAAATTTTACTTATATATATGTACATGTATATGAAAAACCAGTGTATTAAAACAAATTAACATCTTTAAGGTATACTTTTTACGATTTCATGAATTATTAAAATTTCGGTACATGTATCACAAAAGCAAAATAAGACTTTAAGCTCACCATAGGCAGTGATAAATTTTGGCATGATGCATAATCAGAGAGACAAAAGATGCCAGACACAGTCAGACAGTTGCATCTTTAGGGCTTAATAGAGGCAGGATAGTTCAGTGAGTACTTAAGTTATTTAGATAAACCTTTGAATTTAATAGGAATATAATTTTCAGTGAATATACTGAAATATCTAGATAAGCGATACAGGCCCCTTTGACCTTTGTTACTGAATAAAAATGATCATGTATCATTGAATAAGTGAAAGTGCAAGTAAGATTTGTTTATATTTCTTTTCTTGTGTATTATTACAGTGATAAAAAGCTACTTGCATCCTCTCCATAGGTAGCTGTGCCGAACCTCCTGGAGGCGAGTAAGGATGGTGATATCTTCATATTCGTGCTACCCCATCAGTTTGTCATGAACATTTGTACGACAATGAAAGGCAATATAAAGAAGGACTCCATAGCTGTATCTCTCATCAAGGTGATACATTCCTTACTGGTTCTTTGATGAAAGTTGTTTATAGCTATAAACTAAAGGGAAATTGGATGTAGTTTGATATATATCATAATGAATGACCTTAGCACAAAAAAGTCATTTAGAAACAATGATGGGCTGTATGAAGCAACAATGATAGGCTGTATAGAGTAACATAGTTTGACAAGGTAATTCACATTTGCAACAGAGGTCATTATTGATTTCATTTATTTCAATGCCTTTGCTGGGGTTCAAACCAGGGACCTCTGGCTTACTTGAAAAAGTCTTATGTACAGTTGATCAAGCTAAGGAGAAGTTCTCCCTAGCAGAGCGTTACATTGTGGCTAATATTTTACCAGTTAATTTTGAAATTCAAATATTGATTTTGAGATACATGGTCTTGAATTTTTAATTGTATTGAAAAATATGAGGAGTCATTATCTGTAAATTATGAGATTTTTGTGTGTTAAATGTCTGATATATCATAATTAATTAAATTAATTAATTTACAGGGCGTATCTATAATGGAGAGTGGTATCAAACTAATATCGGACGTGATCACAGAGGAACTTGGTATCCATTGTTCGGCCATGATGGGTGCTAACCTAGCTGGAGAAGTGGCTCAAGAACAGTTCTGTGAATCTACAATAGGTATATCAATTCTGTAGTCTACGTAACCTCCACTTAGTGACCATGCAGGTTGAGAGTGTAGTAATCGCGTATGTGTAGCAGAACTAAACTGGGCTGAACATCAGTGGCCAGGTAGTTCAAATGGTTAGAGTGACGGAGCAACTTCGCTAGCCAAGGGCGCTCAATACGATACTCTCCTTTTTCAAAAAAGGAGAGTATCATATTGAACACCCTTAGCTAGCGAAGTTGTTGTCGGAGGTCATAGCATCAATTCTAGTCTGACTGTTGTAATTTTACATTCCTTTGGTAACTTTTTGATGTGATTAATTTTCTTTCTAATCACATTTTAGTACCTGCATGTATTGTAAATATTATTGTGGTTCATATTTTGCAGGAAGCACAAATGAAAAGAATGGGAAGCTCCTTAAGAGGCTATTTGAGACACCATATTTTCACTGTATGATTGTGAACGATACTCCTACTGTTGAGATCTGTGGAGCATTAAAGGTAGGGAGAATTTACAATCGGCATTGAAGGTAGGGAGAATTTACAATCGGCATTAAAGGTAGGGAGAATTTACAATCGGCATTAAAGGTAGGGAGAATTTACAATCGGCATTGAACGTAGGGAGAATTTACAATAAACACTAAAGGTAGTGAGAATTTGCAATCAGCATTCAAGGTAAATTGAAGGTAGGGAGAATTTACAATGGGTATTGAAAAAACAGCCAGCATTGTAGGTACATGTAGTGAGAATATGCAATGAGCATTGAAAGTAATGATGATTCACTGTACGATGGGCATTGCAGGTAGGGAGACTTTTGCTATTGACATTGATGATAGAGAGACATTAAAAAGGTGTGGTATTTAGATGGTACACTTATTATTTTAGTTGGTGAACTATTGCTGCGTGCATGAATATAATGACACTATGTTAGCCACATAAGCAAATTAGCATGTACATGTATATGTATATTTCAGAAGGTCATCGTTACTAACAATAGAATAACAACAGCACACTTCGTGTCCACTTCAATAATTCAGCATCATTCTTGCATTTCTTGAAAGAGGCTTGAAAATGGGTGGGATGATTTGAAAACTTAACAGGTAAAAGGTCAAGGTCATTTTAACAAAAATTAGCTTTAGTTCACATTTCCTGTTATGATTACTTTGTGGCCTGTGGCTTTGTGGCCTGTGGCTTCATTTGCACATCATCAGCAAGGTTCAAGGTCCCTCCGTCGTTGGTACGTAACCAACATGGTCTGTCCTTGATAGCTGCAAAACAAATAGAAGACTCTGTTGGAGGGGTCGATGATAAGGTCATTCTAACTAAACATTATAAGTAAGCAGCCACCTTAAGCGGCCAGTCTGTGGTCCGCCCGATGAAAAACACTATTTAATGAACCTACATCTTGTATCCAGCAGGTTTGATGTTTAAAACTCCCTCCTTGATCATTTGCCAATGAAACAATCATGTTGATCTTTGCTCCCTAGTTATATGTAATTGTGTTCCAGAATGTTGTGGGTATAGGAGCTGGTATCGTGGATGGTATGGGATACGGTGACAACACAAAGGCTGCAGTTATACGTCTAGGACTTATGGAGATGATCAAATTTGCTGATCTTTTCTCACCTGGTAAAAGATTTATAAATTATTATATCCATAACATGGATATCCCCATCAGGTTACGGCTGCTGTGGTGCCACTTCATTTCTCCAGTAGCTTAATTTTTTCTAGTAACTTCCTGATATAAAGCACAGCAAAGGTTTGCAAAACAAATTAATATCTTGACCCTTATTCAAGGTCACAGGGTCAAACTGGTATAAAACAATCAACTTCTTCAGATTATCAGATAATCCCATACTGCATATTTTTCTTTTTTTCTTTTTTTTTTTTTACAAAAAGGCCAAAAATGATATCTTGAATTTGTGCTTATTTAGATATAAATCATTTAGATTCAATATTTATTATTTCTACACAAAAATAAATTACACCTGTCATATTTTTTAATCTCAAATTAAAAGAAATAAAATAAAATGAAATGATTTCAAATAATGTATCATGTGAAGGTTTTACTTAAAGCTTCTGTTGTTTCAGGGTCTCAAACTAGCACATTTTTCCAAAGTTGTGGTATAGCCGACTTGGTTGCAACCTGTCATGGAGGCAGGAATCGCATGCTGGGAGAAAGTGTTGTCCGGTCCTCCAAGGTACTATAATGTCAGGGCGAAGGTGTTGCTCTACACCACACATCCTATCTGATTTCTGTACTATTCAATAGAACTTTAAATTTCTCTTTAACAGTATACAGTACATGTATTTCAAATTTCCACCTTAATCACATTTAATTCAAAGAAGAACTTCTTGATCAAGTCCTCCTCCTGTTTTTGTTTGGATGATTTGTCTGTAGGTACATGACAGAATTTGGGCCAATTTATTTGTAGACTGTCAAGCAACTAGAAAAAGAACTGTTGCATGGTCAGAGTTTTCAAGGACCCCTGGTGGCTCGAGAGATTTACCACATTTTGGAAACCAAGCACATGCTTGACCAGTAAGTAAATTTATTTCATTTCATAGACCAAACAAATATGGTTTCATGTCAATTTGATGTACTGGTCTTCATGCAATTTTGGCTGTTACGAGAACAAAAACACATATGAAAAAAATCGTTTACTCTGGTTGATTTAGAGAACACTATTATGAAATTTATTACAACTACCAGTAGTCTGGAATATGTCATAACAAGATTGAAAAAAAAAAAACCAAAAATGGCCAATGGCTATTCTTAGCCGGCACATTTCTTTTGAAGATCTCATAGCAACAATACTAGACCTTGAGATTCATTTGATGATGAAAGAATCTCGCTAGTCTCTTTGATTTTATCCACAAGATGGCGTTGGCTCACTTATCCACAAGGTGGCATTGAACAAGCCTTCAATGATGCTATGACATCTTCCAGGGGTGCAGAGAGCAAAAGTGAACATCAATTCCTGGACTCTTGCTTGTTGCCTTGGATACTGAGATATTAAATGCAGATTTCCTTTCTCCACAGATTTCCAATGTTTATGTCGGTACACAAGATCTGCGAGAGAGATATGGAGCCCAGTGAATTTGTATCCTGTTTACGGAATCACCCAGAACACATGTAGAGCTTCCTTTGTGATAATGGTACATTATAATGAAATGTAGATACATTTATGTCTGTTGTACAGTCCCTAGATATAAAGCTACAAACCAAATCTGTCGTCCCAACTACAGCTAGAACGGTTACATACAGGATCAGAAACTGTGTCGGTCTTCCACTGTATAGTGGTGATGTGGTGTCTGATGGAAGTTCTGGAAAGATATCTAAGTGACGACTAAGTTGCTGGTCCAATCTGGGAAACGGAGAAACAGAGAAAAACACTACTTAAATTCATCCTCACAAAACGATGTTCTACCAGTTGGCGGTTAATGCTTTAATTTGACTGAAACATATCAAGAACCACACTAAACCATACATATGACTATGACACCAGGGTGATGGGCAGAGGGGCATGGAAAAGTGGTCAATGACTCACAACGAGTACTAATTTAAACACATTCTCCTCAGAAACCATCTGCTCGAATTTCATGTTAGTGATCGTCCGTTAATGAGGGTCTAATTCTCCACTCAAGAAGGGACATACAAGAGGCTCAGGGCCATAAGTGGTTAAGCAGTACTAGTGCAAAACTAGTTTTTAGGTCACCTGAGACGAAGTCTTAAGTAACCTATTCTAATCACCTTTCGTCTGTCTTCCGTTCATAAACAATTTACAATTTTGAATTCTTCTCAATTACCAAGAGGCCTAGAGACCTGATAATGGGCTTATTACATGCAGGTGTGAAGGGCTATCAAGTTTGTTAAAATGAATGACCTTGACCTTCATTCAAGGTCACAGGGGTCAAATATGTTGAAATCTTTAAATGACTTCTGCACACTAAGCAAGTGGCCCAGAGATCTTAAATTGGGCCTAAAACATAATGGGGGTGAATGACGTTGACCTCAAATTCAAGGTCACAGAAATCAAATCTGCCAAAATATATCAAAATGCAGGGAATTGTTGAGGCCCATGGGCATCTTGCTGACTAAAATGTCATTTTTATGAATATGGGTGGTAAACATACACCACCACAGTGGTAGATCTAAAAAGAAACACGGACAATTCACAGATGTGGAGTGTCCTATAACTTAATGTGACTCAAAATTTTTATGTCCCTCCATTCATCTTTTTTACAGCCATGACAAAACAGATCTGTTCAAACATTAACATATTTCATGATACCTAGTAGGGTATCTCAGAAATTTTGTTTAAATGGAATGTTTTTAAAAGTTGAAAAACTTGTTTCAGAAATCCAGTTTAATATGTATTATTATTTGTTTATCACTTTGTATATATATATATACACAGGACGGAATCTAATTTATATTTATGGAATTATTACCAATATATACACGTTTCAATCCTGAAATCCAGTTTCAATATGTGGTATGTATTACGTATCATTATTTATCACTTTGTATGTTTATACATAGAATGGAATCTAATTTACTAGTATATTTATTGAATTATAATCAATACATACACATTTCAATCCTGTTGTACTTTGTGATATCCTGTAGCATATCTTAGTATTTGAATAAATATGGTTTACGTTTAAAATTATGATAAATATTTCCTTCCTTATATTCATATTCAAAACAGCAAATAATTTTTGAAAAACAGAAAATAACAGAACAATTTTTTTTCTTCAAAATAATGGTTCATTGCATGCTTCCCAAGATTAAATCCTGCATTATTTTACCTCAAGTGAATAAAGAATCCTTGCCAACTTTGTGTTGTCTAGTGCCTTGTGTCAACTGTTGTAAGTGAAGATGTCAATGGTCAAATGCTCTATATTATCGATTTAAAATACAAAGATGCAATGAAGCAGCTTCCTTTATGAAGGTATTTAGGGTCTTAGTCTGTTCTGATAAGCTCCTTGATGAAATCATCCAAACACAAAAACATGGTCTTCAAATAAAACAGGTGGCCATCTTGGATTTTGAATTGTTGAAAGTTTGTAATTCCAATTTCTCAGAAGTTCATATTTGGGTCAGACCTTGGTCCCTAGTTGTGTGTAAGAATGACTAACATTCAGCCATTTGGATTTTGAAAGTTAACAACCGTTATTGCCATTTTTCTTTAGAGAGCACTGCATACATCTTTCAAATTTCCTACAGAAATTCTCCATAGCTGTGCATCTTCTCCTCCCCATTCTCATAATTGAATGGGTCTTTCTCAAATTGATGTAGGTTGTTTTCTTTAGTTTTGAGATTGATCAAAAAAGCAAACGATTAATATTAAATATGATCGAATGACATCTTGAGTACTAGTAGTTCATTTCCGTTTGGCATCAATGATGAATTTTTCCTCCACTGACAAACAAAATTGACCGATGCCTTATTGAAATTACAAACCCAAATCAAAATATGGTGCATGGCATGCAAATCAGTATTTCTGCTTTATAACCTTCCAATAGTTTGGTGAAGATCCATGCAATCCTTCTCGACACCAAAACCAATCTACAAAGCCAAAGCATTACTGCTGGTGGTTGCATTGAAATTATCCGGCTCAAATTTTTGCTTGCTGAACACATCTTTAAAAGTTAAAAGGTATAAACAGCAGTAAAAGTCTTCAAATGTCAAAATTCAAAATGGCCTCTGCAGGCATCATAACAACCAAATCTCAAAATGTGGCACTATTTGGACCAATAAGCAAGTCCCCGTGATTTCATATAGATCCTGTCAGCAGTTCTGGAGAAATAGTACTATATGTAAACTGCAATAGTCAGAATTCAAATTGGCTACTTGCAGTCGTCTTGAATATCTTATCAAGCTAAAAAGTTTCATTAAGATCCTTTAAATGGTTCTTGAGGAATACCCAGTAGTGATATCAAGCAATTTTTCACAAGACCGTCCACAGACACGAAAACAATTTGATTGTGAAAAAAGGACAAATACAAAAATTGAGTTCTTTTTAAATCAATATTTTTATCTAGTTAATGGCATTACATAACAAATGGCTAACACATTCTGTCATATTACCATATACACCACATGCTTGAAGCACTCACAGGTAATTACATGCAACAGTCAACAATCACACAAGTTACCTCCCCCTTATTCATCACACGGAAGGCATCCATTTCCCCTTCAGTATCTTGCAGACAGACAAATATACTGGTGTAATACCTTCAATCATGAATAGACTAATGACAACAATGTCATCTTGTAGTAACAATAAACTTTCATTGTAAACTGTTAAAACTGTAACACTTGTATATACGGGACTGACACGATACATATCCATGTGTAGGGATATTCCAGTAACCAGACATTCAACATTCATCAATGATAAAAATATCTCCACATACCATTAACATGAACACCAATCACAAAACCTCACCTCAGCTTGATGACAATGTTTAAATTCAGTGTTGATTTTCTTATTTGTCATCATTAAAACAATTAGGAATAAATACAACAATAAAATTAATTTTCTTGCTATATTAGAAGCATTAAAAGTCACCAATAATATTAATCAGAGTACAAGTATAGAAAGTGTTGCTTTTCTTACAGGAACATAGGAAGACAGACAAGAATCATCCGGAAAGCTAAAAATACATTTCCTCTTCTATGTTCATACAGTTAATTGGAAGTGGGTCCTAGGGCCCTTCTGAATTATTCTCTATAAAACAGTTTCAATATAATCGTCAACTGTAATAACAGTGGAAGGCTCTCCGATTTAAATGAAAAGGTTCCTGGGATTTAATCTGCAAGGCAGAACAATTTGTAAAATTTGTGGGGGGAAAAAAGAAAAGAAAAAAGAAATACATGTATATCTATAATTCATTATTTAAGCTGACCCAATTTATAAAAAATATTGAGCAAAACATAGCTTTTCTTTGATACAACATAGATTGCACCTAAAAAGCATATCAATTTTCTATTAACAAAGGGTCCAAGGGGTCTGTATTGTTCACCAGCAAATCAACCTTTGTCAAATTTGATTGTATCAGTCCTTCAACAGATATGACCTAGAAACTATCTAAGAGAAAAAAAGTCAATGATACATTTCAAATAGATGTAGGCCCTAAAGATACCCACCGAACACATGGGGAACCAGGATAACATGAGTGTATTGATCTATCCATGTCCATCATTAGTTACTTAAGATGAGAAACTATTTCCATGTTGTTACTCTGTTTTACCCGATACTACCTCTCGGCCACCAGGAGCTCATCCACTGTAACAACATTGAATCGCCACCACTTATAATATTGCTTTCAGTCATACTGGAAGCTCCGTAAGGTACCAATAGGTCTGACAGCAAAAGTGATCAGAGAAAGAGTTAATTATATAATGCAGAAGAACCTTCTCTAAATTTGAACGAACTTTTGAGAAATATTTGAATTTAAGATAAGATACTGCTTGCCACGTACAATATTCATTTCAATTGCCTGAAATAAGACGTGGCTTACTGTTACATATTATAGCTAGTAATTATATATACAATTAGGTCTGTGTCAAACACATTTCAATTTCTTTTTTATATATTTAATCATGTGTTTAACACAAAATAATCAGGAAACAAAAAATAAATAGCATAATTAAAATATAAATCAGATGAACACCCCAAGCTTCCATTGCAGTAACTAGCCATTAAGTTGAGAAGCCATACACCAGCACATATTCTATTATTATCCAAGTTGTGCATAGTAGACCTCCCTTTGTCCAACATGAG
Source organism: Pecten maximus (assembly GCF_902652985.1). Lineage (NCBI taxonomy): Eukaryota > Metazoa > Mollusca > Bivalvia > Pectinida > Pectinidae > Pecten > Pecten maximus. The sequence goes on from NC_047016.1 coordinate 46,897,939, forward strand.
ACGCAATGGGAAGATTATTGTTTTGAACATGATTAATGTTAAACAGCCACTCCCCTCCAATAAAAATCACTTCCTGGTTGGCTGGGAAATTGTCATTTGTCTGAGCTTGTAGGAAGTTATATGTATACATTATTGCTTATCACAAGTAACACTCCAGAGGATCAGTTCGGAGACATGTCTTACATGTCCAGGACATGGAGTATTCAATCACCAAATAACACCAGATAAACTAGCCTGCTCACACTTCTCCACAATCCACAATGGAATCCTACTTATTTGGCACATCCTTATAGCACTGATTTTTTATCTGAACAAAGAGAATTCATTTGGACATGCCACAATTTCCATATAAAATGCTGAGATTAGAAGTGTGTATTCACATATGCATTTTACAGGTGAGGACGTACGAGTCGCGGGATGAGCAGATGGTTGCCGACAATGACTGGCTGGCCACCATGTGCAGCAAGATAGTGTTGGGGCAGATGCATGGTTTGTCCAGCACTGGCTGCCGCTGCTGCTGCAGCCATCTGCTGTTGGGCGGCGAGAATTTGTTGGTGTTGATGTGATATGAGAGTAGGCTGGGCCCCTAATGGTATCCCATGTCCTGAATGTGTCAGGTGGATCTGAGGGGTTGCCTGCATAAGTCCAGGGATGTGAGCAGGCTGTGCCCCAGCAGCCGCAGCAGCCAGGGCATTCACAGGCTGTAGTCCTGCATGCTGAGGGACAGCAATCATAGGTGCCCCTGCTTGAATGGGAACAAGGCCTGCAGCCGAATGCTGAGGGATGAGAATGTGCTGACCACTTGCCGTGGACATGATTTGCGGAGAATGTCCCATCCCTGCCATACCAGCCATCTGCAGTTGTGACAGGACAGACTGCTGAGCTGTTGGTTGTGCCAACATGATTGTCTGTTGTGGTACGGGGGACTGTATGGCGATGAGTGTGGGTTGTTGCTGTTGTTGCTGTAGTTCCTCTATTGAGATTTGATCCTCATCCACTGACACTACCGACTGCTCCTCTACATTTTCCTCTTCCTCTGGCTCTTCCTCAGAGGATGAGGATTCACTTATGGCCTCACCCTTCTCCTGTTTGGCTTGTCGTCGCAACTGTTTCACAGCATGTTTCTGGGCCTGCTCCTGTAGACGTTTATACTGCTCTATTTGCTCTGGAGGGATCACAATGGACGGGTTCGTGACAATCTCTTCGACCTTCTTCTCCTCCTCCTTGGTTGGTGGAGGAGGCTGTGGTGAGGGAGACCGTGAGGGTGGAAGCGGAGGAGGCGTTTTGTCCTTGTCCTTTGATGGGTCTCTCATGTCTGGGTTATGGTAGGGATAACGGTGGCCCATGTTGTACGGGTCATTTGGACCTCCCATGTGGTGTGGGGGACCCATGTGTGGGGGTGGCATATTCTGCATGTGTGGGGGAGGCCCCATATTATGGCCAGGTGGCGGTCCCATTCTGTTAGGTGGTGGGTACATTCTCTGGCCTGGGGGAGGCATGCGGTGATGTGGCATACCTCTCATGCCCATATTACCTGGTGGTGGCCCCATGTTCCGGGGTGGTGGGCCCATGTGTGGTCCACGGTGCATATTATGAGGGGGGCCCATGTGCGGGGGTCCACCCATGTGATGAGGGGGTGGTCCTCGCATATTTTGTGGCATTGGGCCACCAGGTCCATGAGGCCCACCTGGCCCATGAGGCCCTCCCATATGATGTGGACCACCAGGTCCATGGGGACCATCATATCCTCCTGGTCCATCATACATCGGGTGATAGTCATGAGGTCCGTCATGAGGTCCATATGGGCCATGTCGTCCGTTTGGCCCATGGGGACCACCAGGATGTCCATGGGGACCCAGAGGTCCACCATGGGGTCCAACAGGGTGATAGTGTGGCTGCATGTTTGATGGGTGTGGTTCCATCCCTGAAGGTGGTGGTGGTGGGGGAGGCAGCAGAGATCCTTGAACATTTGCACTGTCTGCCTTGTCCTGTGCACCTGGCTTGTCCTCAACTGTAGGTAAAGGAATGTCAAAGAAGTCCTTTGTGTTTGATTCATCCTTCTCCTTATCAGCTTCTACACTAGCTGCTATACCCTTTTTAACTAAATCAGAGTGTTGTTGTTTCTTCTCCTTGATTTTCTGGACGATATTTTCTGCTGATTTTGTGTCATCCTCTTTGCTGAAGTCTGGCAGAGGGATGTCTAGAGGATCAGACTTCGCCTCTTTGTCAGTTTTCTGTACTTTTGCTGCTTTTTCTACTTTAACTTTTTTACGGGATCTATCACCTAACACACTAGAATGTCGTGAGGACCGACTGTAGGATCTAGTCCTTCTGTGAGATCTTGAGTGTCTATATGATTGAGATCTGCTTCTTGACCTAGAGTAACTAGTTGACCTACTGCTACCCCTTGAATAAGATCTGTAGTGACGACTTCTTGACCTTGATCGCGAGTATGAACTAGACCTGGAATATCTACGACTCCTTGATGATCTTGACCGCGATCTAGAACTGTAGCTATCATCTGTATAACTGCTATATGACCTAGAACGTGACCTTCGTGACCGTCTGTGAGATCGAGATCTAGAACGTGAGCTACGGGAATAAGATCTACTATATGAACGTGATCTCGAATGACTAGAGTCTGATGAGTAGGAAGAACTTCCTGATCGGCTGTAACTCCTAGAATAGGATCTCCGATGATGGCGATTGCGACCCCGGGAGTGAGAACGGCTGGAGTCTTTGCGTATATCTGTCAATTTGTGCTGCGATGTTTTTGAATCTGTCTTCTGGTGCCCACTTGGGTTTTGTAAAACAGGCATAGTTAAGTGAATTGGTTTGCTTGCGACATGTTGCTGAGCAGCTGGATTTGAAACAGTCTTTTTCACCTCGGGGGAGACCAGCTTTGTGCTGACCACAGGTGTCAATTTACCAAGAGGTTTTGTCTCCTTAGCCGGCGAAGTGTCCACTGCTACCTCTGTTTCACTGTCACTAGTGTCCCATTTTGATTTCGTATTATCATCGGTTGCTTTCATTTCGATCATACTCTCCATTTTATTCCACGAGTTTTCCACCGGTGTCTCTACTTTCACTTGTTGTATGGGTGTAACTTTTTGTCTCTTAACTGACACTGGAGTTGTGTCATTAACACTAGACTCACTGGTTTGTCTTTTACGTGTCGAGGGCACACTTTGTCTCTCGGAACCGCTGCCAGGTTCCTTCTTTATTTTCTTGCTGAGTGCTGCAGTCGTTAACACAGGTGAACTCTTACTTTTATTGCTTCTGTCTGAGGCCGGAGCCTTACCAGGCTTTCTATTCACCTCAACCTCACACTCAGACTCCTCACTAGTATAGCTACGTTTCACAGCCACCCTCTCCACTGTCTTTTTACCATCAGTTGACTTCACATTATTGATTTTATCTACTTTCTTTCCATCCACTTTCTTCTTCCTTTTCTTCCTCTTTCTTTCCTTCACAATTTCCTCATCCTCTGAAGAATCTGATATCTCCTTTTTCTCCCTTAGTTCTTTGCCTGCCTTACTAGGAGTTATCTCAGCCTTTTTATGGCTCAGTTTGGAGTCTGTCTTTCGTTCAGAAGTTGATTTTGTTTTCTGTTGTTCCTTGGCATGCTCCTTTGAGTCCTTTTCATTATCTTTATTGTTATCCTTACTTTCCTGGTTTACTGAATCTTTTGTTTCCTCTTTCTTGTCACCAGAATGTTGTTTCTTCTTTTTCTTTTTTGACTTTTTGCTGTGTCTATGTTTCTTGTGTTTGACTGTCTTTTTATGGCCTTCTTCACCAGAATCGTCGCTTCCTCCCTGAGAATTATCGTCCGTTTCTGCATCTTTCTTTTCTTTCTTGTGTTTGCTGTGAGACTTTTTCTGGTCTTCAATCTCATCCTTTTTCTCCTCTGCGTGTTTATCCCCTTTTCCTTCCTCTGTCGGTTCATGATGTTTGCTCTTCCGTTTCTTTTTCTTCTTTCGCTTCTCTGAGGACTTTTTCCCATCAGCCTCTGTTGTTCCATGGTGTACTGTACTATTATTCTTGGCAGATTTTTTGTGCTTTTTACTTTTCTTCTTTTTCTTTTTGACGCTTTTATCTTCTTTCTTTGATGCATCCTCCATTACCACATCTTCAGTTGCCTTCTCCGTGATTGATACTTCCGCTTTGGACTTGACCAAATCATGGTCTACCTCCTTAGTTGCTGCTGGTGTTTCTTCTTCCTTGGAAGAACTTGCAACATCATGTTTTGGTTTGGCCAATAACTGATTGAAGTCAAAGGTCAGAGGGTCACAGCTGTAACCAATGACAGGCTCTGTTTTTGTATACTTCACCATAGCAACAGGCCAGTCAAGCTCCATAGTCTCCTCTTTGTTCATAACCTTGATAAAAGACCCCAGTGACTTTGCCTTTGGATGCTGCTCATTGTTGACTGAATGCTGTTCCTCCTTCGATGGCAAGTTATCAAGCAATGGGAGCTGTTGTCCATCTGCTTCCAAACCTTTGGACTTGTCTTCCTCGTCTTCATGTTTAAACACAGCAGCTGACAATATCTTTGCACCAGTCTTCTTGAAGGAGAAACTCAAACCACCCCCGGCCTTGTTCTGGTCGTTGCTGGTCATCTCAGATTCTCTGAAAGAGAAATAAACTTACAATAATAGTCATTCTTTTTATACTGTATTGAATTGGACGATAATTTGCAGATTTCCTTCTATGAAATTGACAATTTCAGTATCATTAGGTGAAGACAAAGGTAATGATATATGATTTTCAAGTATCATTAAAAATATTCAATATTAGATTTCTTTCTGTAGAAATGACAATTTTTAGCATTATAGTGGCATGATTCAATATATGGGATAAAGAAAACTTTCCAGATTTCCTTCTGTGGGATTGACAATTTTAATAAACAATAGCCGAGTGATTTTGAAGAGAACCAGTAAGCATTGCTAGTACCTCTGATCTTGGTTTGAAGTCAGGACTGTATTTGGCATCTTGATGGAATTAGGACATTCATCTGGCATCTTAATAGAAGCAAGATATTCATCTGGCATCTTGATTAAAGCCAGACATTCATCTGGAGTCTGGATTGATGCCACTGACTCATCTGGCATCTTGATTAAAGCCAGGCATTCGTCTGGAGTCTGGATTGACGCCACCGAATCATTGGGCAACTTCATTGAAGACACAACATCTACCTTTGTCTTCACCTAAAACAGAAAACGAAAATTTAAAAGAATGATTCACATGTTAAATAAATCCTATAAACAATAAAACATTGACATCAACTATGATAAATGAGTGAAGCAGAACAAGAGGTCCAGAAGGCCTGTATTGGTCAGCTGAATAATTGTTACTTTTAGGACTGTTCCCTTGGACTGGCAGGTGGCTTACCTGGTGCACTGTTGACTTTTCCAAGGTCCTGTGGATCTTCACGGTGGAATGCTTCTGATCCGCATGGCTGGTCTTGTGGTCCCCAGTGTGGTCCGACTTCCCATGATTCTTCCCATCACCAGAGTTGTCCAACTTGTTCACCTCGAGGCGATTAAGGTTCACTTTAATTTTCCTTTTCGTCTCCTGGTTTAAAGTGAATAAGCGTGATGATTAGGATTTAAGGTTTTTATCACATGATCAATGCTTAATAGTCACTGCTGTGACAACAACACCTCAATATGGATTTAAAAAGCTGGACATGCAAGATTTACTAATTACTTTCAGAGAACACATGATAACAAGCTCTTGACAGCAAACCATTGATCTTCACATCACAAACACATTGTACAACTAGGACCTTTGAAGAATCGGTACAAATTTTGAGAAAGATGTGTTTAGTTACTTTTTCGGAAAAATAGCAATAACAAACTTTGATCCTGAACTTTATGAGGACCCCATGAGGTCAAAACAAAATTTGAAAATTAAAGATCTACCCACGTTTTCCGACAAACTGTAATACCAAGAATACTTGACAAATCATATGCAAGCTACAGTGACCTTAGACAAAACTAATTTGATAAGCCAACCAGCTAATCGGAGTGGTTGCTACCAGACTGATGCAGCGGCTCCACAACTTAAGCTCATCACTTTCCTGTCTGACAGTGGAACTAAATATTTTTGTTCCTGTCTGACGGAGACAGTGTTCGAAAGTAAATGTGGTCCAATGGCCCGATGCTATAGAAAACCTGGTCGGTCCATGTAAAATTTCTAGGTGTTGGCCCGATTGGCTATGAAAAGTCCTGACATACATTATGATTCATGTAAACAACATTCCTATATTTTCTGACAAACCATTATTAAATCAGAGCTTACAATCCAGATGTTTTTACCGAGAACAGAGCATTATTGGCTCAAACATTTGAGCGAGTATCAACTGGACGATGCAAGCGTTATGCTACTTTCAACAATATGTAATTTACAAAATGGGTCTATGGAAAAATGACTTGGGCCATTGGATTTAAATTTTCTGTAGACCAATTGTCTAAGGAAATTTCATATATACTTTCATACGCTGCAGGGGAGCTTAATATTTTTGTTCCTGTCTGACAGGGGAGCTAACATTTTCGTTCCACTTGAAACTGGCTTACCTCATGGTTGGATCGGTAACTGTTTGTTCCATCTGAATTAGTTTTGCCATCTTTAGCTGTAAATATAAGACTACAATTACACCGTTGCTTAAGCCAAAGTGGCAACCTCACACTTTCTGTGATCTGTTTTTAGGCATGTGAGGTATGTACATAGACAAATGACTCTTATTTCAATGAATTTGATCAGGCTGTCTCCGTAACAGACAAAACAGGAGCCAAACGTACAAGGAAATACAAATAAATTAATAAAATAAACATTGAAGTATAAAAATGGCATATTCTTTTTAATGAAATTTGTTGTGATCTAAAATAACATGTAAAATGTGAAAAATCAAAACCCTTCCCAAGCATGGTACATTCCAGTACTAAATGTTATCATTGATGGTACAACAACAAACACCAAGTGGCCAAACTGTGCTAGCCAAGGGGAGATCACCCACAGCTTCTCATAGCAACGTAAACACATTTCAATTATATATACATATATGGTATGTACTTATATATATATATATATATATCTTCAATTTCGGTCAAGATCATGACCTAAGGAAATTAGGAACAAAACATTAATTGAAGATATATTGTTATGATTTATTTTTATTATTATTAATATTTTTTTTTTTTTTAAGAAATTTGAAACTTTAAAACTATTAATCACCGACTTAATGGCCTAAATGAAAGCATATAAATGTAACTGGATCAAAGCAGGTTTGCATTATTTCGATAAAGGTATACTTCTTGCTACATGAAGCTGTGCTTGTCCACATTGTGTTAGGGGGATACAAGCCAATTAGCACAGGTTAATGTCTATCATACAGCAGAATCAGTCAGGTAAAACTAACATACAGATGCAGGTCTCTAAGTAATGTTTGTAGTAGGCAGTGTAACTACACTAGGTGGTCTGTATATGTATGGTGACAAAGTTGTGCAGGCCAGGTTGTAATGGACCATTATCATGATACGAAAAGTTAATATATTACAGAGCCATTGATAACAGGTAGCTTTCTATTGATAACAGGTAGCTTTATATTATAATACTGTTCAAGTCAATTTCGGACCGATTACATAGATTATAAAATTTTATTTTATCTTAAATTCTCTTCTCATCTTCATATGAATATCAGATTAAAATCAGCATGCATGATTATGATTATAGTTGATTATATTAACCATGGTAATGTTCCAGATCACCTACACAAAGCTGTTGGCGGGATCTCCAAGTATTGTAAACTTAACCAGATGTTATAACATAAATGTTTGACACTTTGTCAGATTAATTAAACAGAAACCGATATATACCTCTGGCAGGAAAGCTACAATACAGGGACGGCCCTACAGCATTGTCACAAGTATCCCCTGTTAGGTGTGTATATATATAAATATATATGTATGTCATATTAATTTGGCTGTATAAAAAGAAAAAATAGGGAAGAACTATAAAAGTTACACAGAAGCAGTAAATGAGCTAGCATTACAGTTACAAGGGTAACCACCTGTGAAAGAACAAAATGAAACTATGGAAACATATACATATAGAAACAAAGTCATACGAGCACATAATAAAGGAGCATCCATCAGAATAGTCTGAGTAGGAGTTCACACCAAGAAAATGAACATGATAACTACCTGCTATACATCACACTTGAGGCCACACAGGACAATGTTAGCTCTCCTTATTACTTGTAGCTAAAAGAGGCTGCAGTTTTATTTAGTCCATCCAATGAAAAGTATTGCACTCTGGCGCCTCCCCCTACCCATCATGTTTTTAGGCCTTCCCCTTCCAGAAATATTTCTTATATTAAAGGATATCAGCTTCTTTCATCCCTCTACCCCTTGTATTCATTTCAGGATGAACATCAGCTCGTTTCTTCCCTTAGTTGTAACATCCCATCTAATACATCTACCATCTTTTTTGTATTTCCCCAATTGTAGAACATTCCGTACCCTATAGAGAAAGGCTAGGAGCTTTAATATATCATTTGTTAATGTGATAGAGGTTAGGAATCTGTTGTATTCACCTCTGTGGGGGAAGTTAATAAGGTGATGGGAGGGGCTAGGCGTGCAACAAACATTATCATCTTAATACCAAACACACAGTGACAATAGATACAAAGGATTCTCCTGCCAAGCAACTCATCTGTGTAAATATTTACGACATCAACCAGCTTCAATCGATGGGAGAGCATTTATCTTTGTCCAAATTAAATATTTAAACTAGCTATTATTAAACATTTTAGCATCTAATCAATTGCATAATCAATATTACACTTCAAATGTCATAAATGTCTCCTATCCCATCTGTTTCCTGTTGATGTACATAGAATAGTAACACAACGAGTGTCAAGGTTGAGGAAGAACTCTTACGCATCAGCGAAAAAAAAGACAGAAAAAAAAAAAAAAATAAGAAAAAAATTATATAAAGACATTTACCAATAACATGTTATAAATCCAGCTGTACTTATATAATCATAAAAGCATTCAACATGACATAACATGACAAGATCATGGCTTACATACAACCATTACTTAAATACTTTATCAAGAAAATAATATTTATTATATACTTAATATCGATTTGATATTTTTTGATTTGTGAAACAAACCATAAACTGATGATTAAAACAATTATGGAAGAGTATAGTCTGTAAATGTTGATAGTTAATACTAAAATTCTGGTGGGCTAACCACCTTGTATCAAATTATGCACAAATCTCCGGTTTAGTGTAACATCATGCAGTATAGGTATTAGGTATGCTATCGTGTATAAATGCTACAGGTCAGAAGTATATATCATATATATATATATAAATATTTACTAACTAGAGCAGTATCTCCAGGAAATCAGGTGGTGGTCTTAATTCTATTTACGGACATGAGATGAATATATAACTAGAGATGAATAATAATAATAGAATTTGTGAATACAGATCACAATCGGACATTATCAAAACTGATAACAATAGCCAGAGTGTGCATGGGAACAGAGGGTGTGTGTGTTTGTGAGGATGTCAAAACAGTTTCTTTACAGATACACATCAATAACAAATGTGTAAGTCATCATGCACAATGCCACTGAATTATCGGGCCTTTACAACACACTTTAAAGCTTATGAATATAGAAGAAATTCAGCATTGGTACAGAGTTCCCTCCCCTTAGTTGGATTTAATCTATACAGAGAATGCACGGTTAAACAACTTTACATGTTACAGGTTTGTGTACAATACTGAAACACAAAGACAAAGGATTGTAGTGTTTATTGAAAATTTAGTTTTGTTCTTCAGAAACAACTCCACATAAAAAGAACTAGTCAAGAAGCCCAGGAACCAGAGTTAATTTTGAAATGTAGTCATATTAATTTGCATCAACTTGGAATTGTTCTGATCATGACTTGCAGTAATATTTTGTTGAAAAGTAAGGAAACTCAAACAAACGATCCAAAGGGATATTGGCACCCATTTTTGTTTCCATTTAATTGATCACCAGTGATTTTTTCGGTCCTTTGATTCTGAATGTTTTTTTTTTTTTTTTTTTATTGGCAGCCTACCCAGCCTATCTCAAAAGTTACAGACCATGTTAATGCAGTCCTGGTAAACCATAATATATAGTATCTACATACCAGCTGATTGAAATCTGACAAGGATTAAGTTTCAATCAATCATAAGTCTTAAAAACAACCAATCAGAAGCTAATCAACAAAGTCACTTCCAAAGAAAATGTTGCTTTTCTTTCCAAACTTCAAGATTACTTCCACAATATTTTGGTATGAACAAAAGTAACAGCTAAGTGTGTATCAGCCAATCACAGGCACCAGCAGTGGGTGTTTGATGTCTAAAGAAAACAGGTGATCTGCAAATCTAGGCATCAGATCATAATAAGTAGGCATTGTTCCAGTGTTTTTTAAATTGCCTTCAGAAAAAAAAAAAAAAAGAAAAAAAATTGGCTGAGAATTACAAATTCCCTACCAGTCACCATGAATATTTCATAGAGAAATGGATATACTGCTGAGTGTAAGACAGGATTGTGCATAGACAGATTAAAATGCATTAGTGTCGACAGTAGGCAATGAGTGTGTCAAATGTATATTGTAAATGTGACTTAAGATTCTATAACTCTGAACTTCAAGAAGAATTAAAAGTTGGAAATGATAAGTGATCTGCACATTTTTGTATAATATTGTTTCTGAAAGCGGAACCTGTAGAAAGTTTTCTTATGTAACTACCGTAAAACTTAACTGCACATTGTCATATTGTCAGAGACTCAAGTAGTGTTTTGCTCAAATACTTCAGTATTCTTAAGAATGACTGTCAAATTTGAAATAGACCATAACTCAAGCAAAAAGGGAACAGTTACAAATATGTGAATCCCAAAGTCTGGAACTTGTACAAAGTTTGTTATCTTGTACACCTGACCGAATTACTCAACCTTGTCAAGTTAAAGCCAGAGTGATGGATAGCAAATTCTTAACTCCCCTGATACAGTGAACCAGTAGTGAAGAAATAGAACAATACTACACAGGTCATCCCGACTTCATCTGACAATAATGAAAATAATGGCAAGGGAACAAGGCAAGGACATCACACATATACATGTATTGTTTGACCTTTGACCTGACTCTAAATAACCCTTGACCTCTAATTGAAAATCAATGGGGACCATCCTCTCATGAATTGATATGGAACAAAACTTGATTATCCATGTTAACAACGCAACACTCTGGACATATGGCCCAAATTGACCATGACAATTGATCCTTGACCGAAAATCAATACAAGTTTGGTTACCCTACATCTATCAATTGTGAACACAGGTATTTCAAGAATTCTATGGTAATCTGCAACTTTTGAAAATTCATGGCAGGCACAAGAATGAAAAGTATTTCTTTGTTTACTGTTGTTTAATGAGTCTTTACCTGAAATCTGTCATCAAAGCTATACATCCACATGTTGAGTACATGAGAAAATAAATAAGGCTAAAATCCTGCATCATATATACACAGCAAGTAGGCTTTTGTCTATCTATACTAACAGACTAGCATGGGGAAGGATTCAAATCTATAAATAGTGACAAAAATAACATTGATTTGTCTCCTGAGATTTGCTTTAAAAATACAGTAAAAAGCCACAAATAAAAAAAAAGATACTTATTTCCAACAAAAACCAGACAAAAGTCTAGAAATGTCCATCATCTGAAGATCATGTGACCTAAACATATTTAGTGATATAAGCATCTAATGATATTAAATCTAGTACCAATGAGGTCAATCAACGATTATCATGAGAAGTTCACCTATATACATATAATGAAAGGTTGATCTATATATATATTTCCTATATATATACAAAACGTGTATATATATATATGCAGTTGTCATATTACTGAAATTTTTCTCACAACCATTATCATGCAATTTTAAAACTTCATGCTGATTATGACAACAACCATGTACACTTCTGTTAAGATATTAGAAAGTACCCAACAGTTAGTAAGATATAAGCAGGTCCACTATATGACATAGAAAAAGGTGCACTTGATCCCAGTAAAATGGATATTCAGATCCAAAATGGCTTGAATCTGGAAGCAATTTATATGTACAGTCAACAGTGTTAGGGTACGTGAGCATCTTCAGATGCTGGTTATAACCCAGACGAGGTGTGCAAATGATCAATAATACATTATAACAGTGTAAAGGATCACAAATCTGGTTTTAGTGACCAAGACACTTGCAAATCCAAGTCAGTGGAAATGTACACACACAAAAAAACAGCATACTAAAATATTTACAAGGGCTATTCTCCTTCATATACTATACACTATCCGTATAATCAAATCCACTTTCATACCTAAAAACATACTAAAACAGATATCTTGAGAGAATATAAAGAATTCGTATGCAGCTGTTTTACAAACAATTAATCTAGATATTATATTTATTTAAAATTATTTTTTACAGTTTATTAATTGAAACTCACTTTTCTATCAAAGATATGGTAGTCAAATTCATAGAGCAGACTTATTTGTAGTCAAATCTAGCAGCTAGGTATAGTGAAATGGGTGCCAAGTTAAATTTTCATATGCAAACAACATCCAACCCCAGAGTACATACAGAATATCTGATATCCACATCAAACCAAGGACAACGTTACAAATCAAACGTCAATTAATTGAACAACAGTAAAAAAAAAAAAAAAAAAATAGCTTTAAAAAGAGAAACAATCCTTCATCCACAAACATCTTTGTCATGTGAAAAATGTCAATTTGACAATAATTGTTTTGTGGAAATAAATTATAATTATTTCAAACACTATAATTCAAGTGTCATTTTGTACCTCATTATTTTTTACTTTCATTCTGTATGAATATATAAACGGAGTTGAGTTTTAACTTTCCAAACAAAAGTTCTAAAAAGTGTTTCTTTAAGAGAGCCATCACCAAGAAATGTTTTTTCACTTAAACAAAGATGGTCGTTGATTTGGATATACTCCATGTTAATCACTGAATTCTAAGCTTGAAGAAGAAAAAGCTAGAAAGAATGGTAACTTGTAATGAATAAATACTGCAAATAGTGTACATAATGTGTGTCTGGTATGTTCAAGTGTGGATACCTGTCTAGTCAACATCCTCACGCTGAAACTCAAAATAAGAAAGGACCTACAAAATATACACTGTCGTTTCTCACAAATGCTCATTTAAAACCCCCAAGTCTACTTACAGAATGGTTTAAATAACAGTTCATTTTTGCAAAATAATACTTTAAATGAGGGATGGAAAAGATATGTACTAAATGTTTGGGTCCTTTTTCACAATAATTAACGTAAGTTGAAGCCAATTTACATATTATATTTCATTTGTAAAATAAAATTCACAATCTACAAATTTAACACTGAAATATTAGTCCAGTTTTTCATATTAAGCTGTGCATTTACATTTTGAAACTAGAAATGTGAAAATACAGCTACTTTTTTTTTATCCAAGAAAAAAAAAAAATTTGATATAGTGCCCCACTCAGTAGACATTAACAGAAAATAACATTAATCAAACTACAGAATTTTACTAAAATAAAGTAAAATTTCCTTCTTTTTTATTAGTTTTTTTTTCAAAATGTTTTCCTTATTCTTTTTTTTTGTGGACGGTACAAAAAGCTATGGACAAAACAATGCTTAATCTGATATCATCTGAAGTCACTGGAGTGAGTGTTGCCTTATTTATATATATAATATGCATTCAGCTATATCAAATATATTGCACCATGACTTCATAAGTCTAATTCAAGGAAAATATTAGTTATCAAGCTATCGATGAAATTATTCTGTAACATATAATTTTCAACTCGGACATTGAATCGTAAAACTTTGCATCACTGATGTTCGGTATGACCTATCTAGCATGCGTATGGCCAGATACCCAGATATAGCCGAAATATTCACTCAGAATCGGACCATCTTTACCTAGGAAGTGTAGAAGAGAATGAAAAGTGTAACACAAATTTCACCCAAGTTCAAAAGAAATGATTAAAAAAAATTATCACATATAACCTTCATGAGATTAATTTCAGACTTGAATAAGCTTATATATGTAAAAATCAAAATTTTAAAAAGCATTATTGATTAGAAACAGACCCAATGACACTAATTAAAATTTTACATTCATTACCACTCAGTAAATTCAGTGAAATGAACATGGAATTTCAATTAGATTGGTAAATTACCAAGCTTAATTAGCGGCGAACATCAACAGCAAGCATTACATGTGATAGATGAACAGCAAACATATAGCTACAAGTCATCAACTTCTACAGTTATAGGGTGATACATTACTATAAGGTCTGGAAAAGCAAGTGATTCGATTTGTAGAGCAACAAAAAAGCTTTGCGAATCTGTTTTAGCCTTGGCCAAATTTAATATCAATACCTATTGAAAAATACTGAGGGTGGTATCTCGGAATCAATTTAACACTATTTTAAAATGTTACGAACACCAAAACGACCGGTTATATTCACCTCTATGAAACATTTTTATCAAGCAATTAAATTCTTATTTCTGGTATACCTAGCTGACTTGTTCATTGTTTAGTTTTTTTTTTAGTACAATACATTGACATATATTTTCTATATGAATACAGACTATGCATGACAAAGGCAATAAAAGAAACGATTGTCAGACTTCCAGGAGCTACAAAAAACATTTTTTCCAAACTGTCTAAGAGGAATTTGGTTAATGAAATTCTATCGCTTTGTAGCATTAAAGATGTATGAAGGCTGACTGTAACCAGATACAAATAAACAGGTTTCTATAATTACACTGTGTGGAATCATCAAAAGAGAATTGATCAGAAACACGTACAGTTTACCAGATGTATAAATATTTGATCACACAGCCCTTGGTTCCTATACTCTAGCCACACAGGGAACTGAATTGCAGCATTTTGTGAAAACAGACTCCCATAACAAAGAAAGGAAGCTATATGTAGTCCATAGCTAGACTAGAAAAGACTACCACCAATAAATTGTCTGCCACTCTCAGCTTTCCAAGTCAGATGGAGGGGATATGTTAGTATTGTAGCCAATAGAAACATATGGGCAAACATATTGTGTTAAGTTGAACTTTGAACTGAATGAGAACTGACTATTGTTTGATTTACATTATCTAACCTTCACACGAAAGGAAAACTAACATGGCATGCATATCTATCACTTTGTACACACATTTGTAAAAGAAACAAAGAGGCCCCAGAGGGCCTGCATTGCTCACCTGAACTTTTCACCTATATTCTTCTTTATTTCTAGTTCTACACCTAGGGACGTTAACACTTATCTATACAATATTGATCAGTCCTCTTGATTTTAAAGATTAAATTCACTATTTCTTGGCTCTGCCATTCTGTACCATGTAGCTTACACCACTTCGTTATAATGCAAGTCCCCATTGTGTTAACAAAGGATGCTCAAATCAAATTTGGTTTAAAATCCCTTCATCTGTCCAGGAGAATTAGGCTTTTTATGGCTTGCCATTCTATCCACAGCAGTTGGGATAAGGGATGGAGCACATCCTCTTGTTAAACATTACAGATTTATATTCAATGTTTTTGTATGGAAGAATTATTTCAAGGTTAATTCCTTAATCTCCTAATTGGAGAATGATTCCTAACAATTCCTAGGGTGTCAAATCCCCAGTTTACACCATAAACCAAATTGGTCAAAATCCACTCACCTGTTCTGGACAAGTAGTGTTTTAAAGAAGAAGAAGTTGATATACAATTGACACTACACTACAGTATATACGTTTACCAGTTCTTGGAACCAAGTGAGCTAAAAACAGCCAACTTCACCAGACCACAACAGGCAACAAATTGTAATGTGGCAATATCCATGGGGACATAAAGGAAATGCTGGTAGATAATTGTTTTTTCCCCCTCTCATATTGTTACACACGACCTCACTCTGATCAATAGGTGCAGCCGAACTTCACACAATTTTCTCTTTATATTAATCTAACAGTTTCCTTCCATCTCATACTTTGCTTTTTGAGTTTGAGGTGATTAATTAACACCTAATTCAAGCATTTGAATTGTTTCAGTAATGAACAATTTGCTGCATGAAACTACTAGTGTTGAAGAGCTGAAATTTGTTATATCTCCCTGCAAACACCATCATTGTGAGCAAGCAGTCAAATGAAGAGGATGTGGCCCCCTGGGGGGGGGGACATAATAAAGCATACAGGTGGAGTAGTGAGACGTGTGGATGAGTAATTACAGCGTTTTATAATATTCACTTTTAACGTCATTAGTGCACTATGTTCTATGTAGATATGTTGTACTAATAGCATGTACTAATCTACCACATTAATAATATATAACTCATATATATCAACATTTACCTGATAGATATACCTCAAGGTCAACATAAAAAGGTGCCCACAGGGCCCGTCTTGCTCACATGGCGTTAAGTAATCTTATATATGCACATTCATGTAATGCAAAACTGAGTCTCATGCACTTTAACTAGGAGTATTCAAGACTGAATTTAGTCAAAATCATCTATGCTGTTCTGGACAAGTAGTATTTGAAAAAGAATTTATTAGATGACAGACATTATCCCCATGACACAAGACCACTGGAGATTCAAATAGCTCACCAAATCTTTACTTACAATACCTGGTATGTTCAATATATGTATTTCAAAGAAGCAAAGTGAATGTAAGCTGAGAACATGTACAGGTAGAAATGTATTCATAAAAGTCTTCAAACCATTTCCCCTTATTCCAATAACATCAAACATCTCATGCTTGCCATTATCCCTATGAAACCCTCATAAATACACTTTCTCTAGTCCAATGATACAGTAAATGCCATACTTTTCTTTATATAAAATCCTTTTAAACAAATTCAGATTAAAATCGATTGACTTGAACTGAATGATATTCTAAATGATTTACATATATAGGCTTGCCACTGGAACACCCTGTCCCCTACAAAAGCCATTCTGGACCAGCACAGTGTCACTCAATGGAAAATTTGATGGACTAGGTGTAACTAAAAATGTTTTGGGCATGAATAACTGTTCATAGAAAGAGCTGATTAATTGGGTAACCTACATATACTTTAAACCTGCAATAACTACGGTTAGTAGATCATGACCAGCTCAGGCTCAATCTCCATGTCAAATTAAATGATTGTGTATAGGTTAAGTCTGTAATCAGTCGTAAGTGTGGAAAACCTTCACAGCCTGATAATGACCAGTGCAAGTAGCAATCCATATATATAATTACCATTTGGTCGTTGTTCATAATTATATACACATATACCAGTATATATATATAATATATGCATAAACATTACTTCATATTTTATCTATTAATCATAAATACCGAAACTATTCCTAAATCATTTAATGTCATTATATGTATATTTAATTACTTACATTAGTCAAATCATTTATAAATATCACATTAAGTATCATTCAATGCAATTTCATGACTAAAGCACTGTTTCAGAATAGTGGCATGGTTAAAGTTACAATATCAATTGTAAGTATTGTGGATATATGTATCAATTTAATAATTATAAGTATTGCTAATATATATCAATTTCATGAATCTGATTAATATCTACACTTTAATGAAACAAGAATTTCAACATTAATACTGGAGTATTGAAATTGTCAAAAACAATTACCTATTTATGCACAATAAACAAAAAACCCCAAAATGCAAGATACATTTGCATATTGGTTAAATTATTAGCACTATTATCAATATGTTTGTTTTTGTTAGTAGGGTTTTTTATCCAAAACTTAAAGAGTGAGGGATAAAAATACACATCTGTCTAAAAATCAACTGAAAAATGTCATAACGGTGAACAGATCAGCAAACTTTAGAGAATAGAAGAAACAACACTACAATTTGTTTCGCACACAGAACTACTAATTTTTAACAGAAACTAAGCTAGATACAACACTGGGTTAGTTAGTGTTCCAAACTCAAGTCCTGCCATGCATCCCAATATGACACCATTTGCCCACACCTATTAACTGAACTGAAGACGGTTGCAAAGTAGAAACAGTGTTTAACACATTTTAAAACAAATTGAAGGAAAAAAAAAGAAGAAAAAACACAAAAATTCTCATCAAAATTATCTTTTTTTTTTTTTTTATCTTTGAAATTTATATTTATGAAATTTATCAACTGGCAAAATACTACAATTGAAATGCTCACAATGTTATTATTATAGATGGTTGAAAAAAACCGTTTGAAACATATTTATTGACATATGTTTTAAAGCTGTTTTTAACCAAAGCATCAATTAATTACTCAAGAGGAACATAACTGCAACATTATGCTGACAAAATTCTAACATAAGAATACATAAATTAGAGACAGCAGGATATACACAGGTGCAAAGTGAAGCTCTATGTCGATAGAACAATTCGTCTCACAAACGATGAGAGAATCGTCAGTTATGATGACCAGATACAAAAACACCTTTAATAAATTACAACGGGACATACACAAAAAAGACATAGAACATGCTGTTGCATTCGCCACCACCATCACAGAGTATGCCAGATTATGTGATCATGATGTGACCAAGACAGGGGAGACAAATCAAGCAAAGTTTTACATTGGGAACGTGTTGATGAAGTGGAAGAAAGCTCAATTTGTTTATAAGGCCAAATTTTATATAGCAAACACAGGCCCTCAGTTTTCAGCATGCACCACGTAATTGAACTCGTCTGAAGAGTAAACATGAGGTTGAGCTTGTGATGTTAGATTTGGACAGTAAGCGTTAAGTACACATACTAAAGATAATTGTTCCTTTAATGTTAAAATTGTTTTATTGTAACACAAAGAAACAAAGATTTGAGGAAAGAAGGGAATTCACATTGTATCTAGTAGGAATGACTACCTACGTGGTTAGGACAATATAAATATGAACACAACTTTGAATGCTGATGGTTTTGTCTGCCATTACCTCTGGCCCTACGACATCACCAAACCGTGATAACACTGCTTTCTCTTCACTTTGTGAGGGACAATTTTCAAAGTTACTTTTACAATAGCTTATCATCATATATTTAAGTCAATTTACACCCAGGATTTTGTCCCAAACCCTACAGTGCTTAAAGAAAGAAATGTTTCCATGACCAGGTTGAAATATCAAGTAATACATTCCTTGGAAATTTGTTTTTTTCTCTTTAATTTGAAAGAATCTAAGTAACTTACAGCACCCTAGCTTATATAGTCTATTTCTTAATTTGTGAATTGTAACATAGAGCATCCTATAGATTATATAGTCCATTTCTTATTTTGTGAATTGTAAGAGATTTCGCTAAAAATTGACTTTGACCCCTACAACAGTGACCTACATAAAAGGATGCTTACATTAAAACATATATACCAATCTTTATACACGTTCTTACAAACTCTCATTCAGGCTGTACGGTTTTAAGTTTTAAAACTTACATAGAAAATCTCGTTATGGATGAAGCGTCCTGGAAAGAATTGCGTAAACCATAGAATATGACTGTTACTGAAGAATCTATGTTTGATTGTCAAAACTTTTCGGTAGGTAGCAGCATGAAATGATTCATAATATCTATATGTACGAGATATATTCAAATAAATTTAGTTTTCCCGTAAGTTTTGTCCAAACGAAATTTATACAGACAGTGATACTCACTAGGGTTTTAAACCTGTATCACTGAATAGAAGAGAGAAAAAAATTACAAAATGTTTGAATGCGATAAATGTGTTCTAACACATACACTGAATTACAAACTAAATATTGTCATATGCATTGTCTTTTGACGTGAAGAGGGCATCATCCAATTCTATCAATGGATATAATGTGTTAAACCAAAAAGCTCACAGGATTTTTCATATTGATGTACACTTTTATTAGAAGACTGGGCACCTTAAAAAAAAATGTGTAGAATACAAACTACACTCCGGGGAACTGAAAACACATCTTTCCTGGCAAGAGAAAAGTCCTGTGACACTGTGGTATTGAGTACATACAGGGCAGATACATTATTTGAGATTCTTTCAGAGAATCTTTCTTAAAGCTGATAACACAAAAAATATAGTGATGCTACAAAAATAGACAATTAAGATATGTTGAAGTCATAAGTATTTTAATATCAAATACATGTTAAAATTATTTCTTCTTCGAAGATGCAATACCTGAAATAAACACATTTTCGTACTAGTGAAGCATAAATCTTATGAAGACCTTGGTGACATTGTATTGACCCAACCGTTGATAGCTCAGTAGCCAGTGCATGTTGCTGTATTACCATGGAAACAATGCAGCATGCTAGCCATACTTGGCCCCAACAGGGGCTAGCCCAATCCATTACATGCATTGTCTATCTAAGTTAAACATTATCCTACTATATTCAACCAGGGTTCATTTCTATTTCATCAGCCATAGAAATGAATGAACCTTACAAATAATACAGGCTCTGCTCACAAAAACCGGCAGGTTTGCTTTGTCCCATCACAAAAACGTACACATATTTCTTTTGTTCAATTCATGCTAAATTTGTTTTTATTGATCATCATTTTTCCTATTCCCTAGCAAAGTTAAAACAATGCAGGTATAACCCCATTTAAAATATAGAATTTTAACAAAATTCATTTCTCAGGCCTGTCGAAAATTTTGTAAGCAGAGGGATCATATATATAACAATGTGAAAAAGCTTAATAAGATACTATTAATATTTAAATAGATAGATCTACTTCAAATGAAAAAGCTTTATCACTTTTCAAAACCTGTAGTAATGTTAAAACAGGAAAAAAAGTCACTTCATGTACGAAATTTTGAAATTACTTAAACTTGACATAAATTAAACAACACTGTATATCTAACCAACTGAACGGGACAAATAAAAGACCTATTGCTCTAGATGATATAACTCTCTAAGTTAATGTGTTCCACTTTTCTTGAAAATAAGTGAGATACGATGTACATATGTGCAACCAATATTTAGAGTAATATGCAAAATATATGGCAAGCCATTTGGCTGTTTCTAATCTGTCTATCCAACAATTGTTTATACACTAGATATAAATAATGTATTTTAAAGAATAATTTGTTACAAACAATCTAAATTCAATTAAACGAAATTTCTTATTATGTTTTATTAACTATGAAGATCTTTATAACTATAAATTATGTTTAATTTATCATATTTATAGTGTTATTGATATGGTACTTTCACAACAAAAATCAAAAGAAATGTTAACGTTAAAAGCCTTTATCGATCCTGAAACCTCGTATAATGTAGAACTATTGTGAAATTATGAAATTTGTTTAGTACTGCAGTAACCAATCAAACCGCTAAAAAGGGAGACAACCTCTTTATGGTAACTCCCCTTACCAAGGGAGACAACTGTTAGACCTCCCCTTACCAAGGGAGACAACTGTCAGACCTCCCCTTACCAAGGGAGACAACTGTCAGGCCTCCCCTTACCAGGGGAGACAACTCCCCGAAGGCATGAGCTCTCTACAAACCAAAGGCACGCACGCAGGTAATGATGAATATATAATATAATCAATAAACAGACATAGTACATACATACCGACGGGCCGTCTCATGGAGGGTATAAAGGCTTAGTTAAAATTGATAATAAGAAGGAGAAGTATACATTACCTGTGTGAGACAGACCAAATCCGGCCCACCTTCAATATAAGGGACACAAAGCTCAGTTAGTACAGACGTACTCAACAGCCACTAAGCCCCAGACTCAAAATACTTTTACCATCTAATTACGACAATCCTTTAAATCCTTTAAAGTTTTGGTAATATTTTTTGACATTTTTTTTTTTTTTTTGGTAATTTTGAAATTCCACCACCAGATTCCCACCACACCTTATCAAACACTAACGAATAGTGATCACATTACCAACCAAGTTTTTATTTAATGAAACCTAAAGGTCTTCATACTTTTGTGGCTCCTTCTTTAGTCTAACCCTTTTTAACAGTAGCATTTTGTGGGAACACTAAGAAGGCCTATATCTGCTCTCCCCATCCAATTTACACAAATTCAATCACCCCTTTTCCAGTAATGAATCTGTTCTTTTCTACACAGTTTCTAGTATTGAAACTTATATGTGAACTAGTTTCTAGTATTGAAACTTATATGTAAACTATGTTTTGCACAATGAATACTTTTTCAGTATTTTGATAAATATTTCAAGCATTATTGAAGTACTGCAAGCTGGATCTAACCTATGTGTATCTCATAATGGATAGTGATACTTCTTTTATACAACCTATTCTGATTCTATACACAAATACACAAATAATAATAGTAAAATCTTGATTATTTTACCAACTGAGTGAAGTAACGTATACAAAAACACAAAAATATTCAAAAAAAGTAAAACGAAACAGAATTTCAGGAAGAGGAATTACCTTGGGTGTAAGGATATCCATTAAAAGCTACTGAAATCAAACCAAAAATTCAACAAATTAATTTGAAAGAGAAATTTCAGCCTGATTAAGTTTACAATCATAAAACTACAAGATCATAGTAAGTCCTAGCCATAAACAACCATTAGTTCAGTCAAATGTGTATACAAAAGAGCACAGTTCTTCAAAATGATCAACTGTGACATTATTATATAATCCATGCATATGATATACCCCAAAATTGTATAACTTATAACTTTCAACAATTAATTTCGACAAATATCATTTACATGTATGAGGTTTCTACAGTCTACTGGTTCCTAACGGTAAGATTGTGGACAATTTACTACAATTCAATTTTAAAAATAACAGAGAGAACTTTACAGGAATCTTATTGCAATGAATATAGCGCACTCTCTCACAATACTAGTGCTCTGTTACAAACACGAATTACAAGATTTGGCCTAAAAAATACCCTTAAAACACAAATATCTTGACTGTTCCATATAGATTTTCAATTAACATAAGAAATATGTACATTTTAACATCATTTTTACGAAATTGAGATTTTTTTTATTATTATTAAATTATGATGTTAATGATATAAAGATTACATATTATGTTATAACAAAATAATAATGTTGGTAAGTTAAAGATAGTATTTTAATTATTTTTGAAGTTATAAATAGAATTGTTATCATTTTCTAATTATTTGCATGTAAAAGTATTCCGATTGATGCACTTTTAACATAAGCATTATCGTTACAACAGCACTTTTTCTTTCCGTCTCCCTCTCTCTCCTTCTCTATCAAAATGGTTACAGAGTCTGCATATTAATGTTCTTCATCATTGTTACCATCGTTATATAATCATTATGGTCATAATCCACAAAAGTGAACACTACACTCAGATGGACACAACAACAAAATGCCCACAACATCGTGTTGCCTCATCCAGTCATTGTTACTAGATAGCATAAAGCATGCAACAAAGAAGTTAAACACTGGTTCTCGGGGAATGAACAGGAAAACTAACCGTTCTAATATTACCATGGTAATGCTGTATGTTGCTGTGGTTAAAAAGTGCATGAAAGTGAATTTAGATGAAAAAGCACAGTGAATGAAGAATAGTTCATATCAGTCTACTGAGCAATCAACCAAGTTCAAGGTCACCACAAGGTCATCACAAGGTCACCACTTTGTTATAGATCTCAATTTACATTTTCTTACATAAGAGGTATACAGCATGTATGTACGCAAACCACAAATGTCACATGACCACAGGTATGTGATGAGCAAATGTATATGCTACACAATTGTCATGGAAATATATATTCCACTCTGCTACAATATTATACAGCACCTGCAAAGTGTCATAGTAATCACATTCAAAGGGGGGAAAAAACAACCAAGAAAGTCAGCGGGAAATGCTTCTTCTTATCTTTTGAATATATACACTTTTAGCATCAAATATATCTTTTTTTTTTTTTCTTGAAATCTTCTTCACAACAATATCTCGTTGACAGAAATGTCCGTCTAGTGGAGGAGGGTCCATCTGTGTACAAACCTGCGAGATTGTAAAACATCAGGCCAGGTATAAGAGTACTGGGCAGCCTCCGTAGTTACAATAAGTCAAGATAAAAAGGAGATACGTTACCTTGGTCACTTGTGGCGCCCCCTGTAACACTGCCGCCACTGCCACTGCCACTGCTGTTTGGGCCATTGCTCCCACTTGCTGTGCTTGTGGAACATCGTGTGATCGTTGACTTCATTTCGCACTACTTATGTTTATGAAACAGCTGGAAATCTGAAATAAAGTACAAGTAGAATCTAATACTAGAGTATTAAATGTGTTAAGTGCTATAGAAATGGAGGGGAAATATACCCATTCTGGAAAGTCCAGTGTCATGAAAATTAACAAATACTATGTATCAAATATCAATGTAAGCAAATCATGTGTTATGAAGCAAAAATAACTATATGTGTAGTGTGTACTTTTAAATATTGCATGAAATTGGACACATTAGCATTAGCTAGAGTAACAAAAATATGCAGCCATTTATTTTGGACATTTATAAATCATTAGTCTATATTCCAACAAACCACCCAATGTTTTGTATTGATATATCTCTTACACATAGTGTACATGTGTGACTAACTAAAAAGGTCAACATCTAACTTATTGATGAAAATCTTACAGGACATCAACGCCAAAGTAATACATTATTGAGAATCACAGAGGCCTCTCATCTATCAGCAGTTCACACAGGTTAAGGAAATCTTCCAGACAATTTTCCTCAGCACAATTTTCTTCCTGTGACAAATTGGCATCTCTCTGCAGGCAGATCTATGATTTTGGGGAGAAAATATGCAAGTCCCCTTTATCGTCCGATCTCAAAGTCTAAGAATCAGAACAACTTCCACTTGCCTGGATGATTGTATTTAGCAATTTCAGACGAACCATTCAATTTTACATACCAGTACATTTGATTTTTTTGTGCATCCAGTATATTTTTTTTGAGTATCCAGTCCGTGTTTTGGATGAAAGTCAAGTCTTTTTTTTTATATCCTCATATCTCTAATTTTCCTGTGAAAGAGGTGATCGGATTTCAGAGGCTCCAAATAAACTAAAAATCCTTGTTGATTAACACTTTGATGTGACATCCTTAATGACAAGATCAGACAACAAGATCAGACAACTGTATAATCTAAACAATACTGTTGCAGGAAGCAGGAAGGAAGCTGCCATATATATCAACACCAGCATATATCACAGATCAATCAGCAGTGAGCAGAACAAGATGCCCAGAGGGCCTGCATTGCTCACCTCAACACTTATAAATACCACTGTGATATAGTCTAATTAACCTTGATCTGATATTTCAATATCATGTAATATGATAATCACCAAATCAGGAGCCTATAGCATTTCTTTTATTGTTTTAATACAATGAATATATTAACTATTGTTAATTCAATTGCACGGCTGGCCATATAAGCTGTACTATGATCCAGTATTGATTATGTCTGTCATACTTTGGGTTTCCTATAATGTCGTGATCACGATGTAATGGTGTAGTATATGCTCTTCCATTACAGGTAAAACACACTACGGATGAAAAAGGTCAAGCAGTACAAGCAGGCTGAGGAAACGATCATTAACAATTACCGGTACTATCCAAGTTCGTTTCATCAGTAGGGGAGTTATAACTCATTAGCACTACTAGAGTAGAGATTATCTTTGTACACCTGTTCATTTTATTTTTACCTGGAATTACAAACTTAATAGGTACATGAAAACGTTTTTACTTGGGTAGCTCATTTTCACATTATTTCATACTCACTTCACATAAGAAAATTGACAACCTAACAGCTGTTTTCCTCCACACCTTTCATGATATACTGTGGAGCAACCTTTAATATACATGTATATGCATCACAAAACTTAACTATAAATGTCATTTCCAGAGGACGCCATTCTGTTATCCTATGACCAGCTCACTCTATAAATATCATTTTCTTCCCATGGGTCTCCTCCATATTTTACCAGTCCATATGCCATGGTGTGTGATGATTTTTGATTCATTTTAACTCTCTTTTCTAGAGGTAAAAAAACATCCCTAATTTATTACTTTTCTAGAGGTAAAAAGCCTTCCCCAATTTATTACACCACATGTTCAATCGAATGCGAAGCCATAGATTGCTGTGCCATTTCCAAACTGAGGGATCCTTGTCACAGTTTTTTATTAGAGTAAATCCAAGCACTGACCGCTGTCAGATATAGACATCCATTCTTTAACAGGCCTCACAACTGGGTACAAATTAAGTTGTCAGTTTACTTGTTCATGGTTTAAGAAACCTATGGAGCAGCGACTTTTCCGTCATCAGTTGACCATAATGTTCATATCCTGGGTAGTTTATGTACGTCCTTATTGGTAATATAATTTATAGAGGAGCAAAGATTCTTTGTTTTCAGTGGAGAAATATGCATCCATCTTAAAGACCCTTTTGTTCTGCATAACCACAGCTGATTTTTTATCTGTAAACTCTGATATAATATATAATGTTGGGTATAAAAAGACTTTGCAAGTTTTCATAGCAATTACTATGCAAAAATGTTGAGGTTTCCACTTAACTGGTTACGTTACTGACAGAGAAAATGAATAAGAGATGCTGATCTACAGACAAAAGAATGCTCACCTGTCTTGTTCAACAACGAGCTAGATCCAAAAGTCATGGAGAGTATGTCCCATTTTCAATCAAATCCATCTAAAATAGACACAGAATATATGTTTACACAGAAAAATCATTAGAATTAAAATGCCAATAAAAAGGTCATATCTAACATTTTAGAATGAAGAGATATGGTCCTGTTCAGCAATATACTAGATCTGATCGCAGGGATCCCATGTGTTGCATAATAGGAAACTCCTGCTGTATACCTAATTAAATTAAGTCCTGTGTTGCTTTGTATAATCAGAAAAAATTCCCTGGATCATAACACTAATACTCCTGTTCACTTCATGAAAATTTATCCATCCTCACATACTACAATATGTTTGAGTATGATTACGAGCACTTTTGCTTTTGTATAGTTGGTGAGACGAAACCTAGCAATAGGCGGAGTGCAATAGGCGGAGTCGTGTAGGTGGTAAACCAGTAAATAAGTAGCATTTTGGCAATTACAACAATCTTTACTACCTCCCCCCCCCCCCTCACCCGTCACAAAACAAACTTACAATCACAAAATGATAGCTTTCAGCTGAAAGATATGTCCATATTCTCTAAAAATATTTTGTGCAAGAGAGAAAGATATGTGAAGAATTCACATAAACTTGTTATAATGCATGAAAAAATTGGACCGATCTTAATTTCTTTTTATTTTGTTCAATAAGAAATATGAGTGAATATTGTCTACATAGAATTGATTATCCTTGGAGCTGTAGGACTCTGAATAATGCTACGTAATATGTCTGTCACTATATAACCAAAATTCTCAAGAAAATGTGACAGACTGACTGCTGAACAGACAAAGAAGAGTCCTGTCTGGTTGGACCAGATATATATGTAATTCAGATCAGATGTGGCCTCAGTTAACTGTATGGTATATATGCTCTAAAAATAATCTGCTTTGTTACCAGGACATGTATTTAATGGTTCATCATATGTTATACAGCTATATACTATGTACATACCTACATGTGTTATAAAGTTGATATAGGCCTTCTGATCCCCACTACTGCCAAAGGGCTGCTCCTGGTGTTCTCAGGAGTAGGGCGATATAAATGGGTCAATGGTGCCGAGATTCACCTGTAAATTATAAACAGTCTGATAACCCAACATTATTCAAACCAGACAGCAGATCCAGAGTTTTCAGAACTGTTAGCAGAAAGCTTGAAACTAAAGCTTAAGGAAAGAGTTTCCCGTGCATCAACTGTAAAAACATCCTCTTTCATTCAGAATTCTCTATAAATGTTGTATCACATCACGTAATACAGTGGAACGTCGCCAAACCTCTATCTTTCATAAATCTCCAAACTTATCCTTCTCAAAACCAATCACTTTGATACTCAACCAAACGGCCATGTGAACAGATTACAGAATTATTTCTTCATAGTTAATCCAAGATCATTCCTGTCATGTGCTATATCCCCTTTTACCAGAGAAAAATATCACATACACATGTTCATGTCGCTTGCAAACCCACCATTTCTCATCACCAGAATAAGGGAGTCATTTGAATTACACCACCATTTCTCATCACCAGAATAGGGGAGTAATTTGAATTACACAACACTTTAAAAAGCTTAGCAGTTGGCACCATTTTGGTGACAGATTTTTCAAAACAAAGAAACATCAGAACATCAAGGGAATAGAGAATTGTTCTTCTCCTGATAAAATTATTTATATTTTATTTAATTGCAATGATCCATGCGAATTGCCAAAATTTCTGATGATCCACAAGATATTAATTTTTTCTTCTCCTAAAATTCTCTATTTTGACCAGATTCTGGAAGCTACTTCAGTGCTCTAGATAATATTCATATATGTGTATTTATTTTATGCACATATCTTACAAGCATAAATGTGTATTTATTTCATGCACATATCTTACAACAACCAAACAAAATGAACTGGCCAAATTCACAAAAAAAAATCTGCATAATTGTATCGGATCCCGGATACAACTCAAATTTTTAGCTGATTATATACATGTAATAAAAGCAATGTTTGCCTAATAACTTTGCCTGTGACAAGCGCTGTCCTGATCATGATATATGAAATGTATATGGCGTTATTAAAGCAACAATCGTTAGCCTATGAAGTGGGTTTGGAAAGGATTTTCCTGGACAGAACATCTGTCTGAATCACAAATTGACATATAATTATTGAAGAAATGTTAGGACTTGGAAACAATTTACGAGGAATATGCAGCAGTGATAAATCTAGGATTTATGGTTGTGGGTCCATGGGACCCACAAGTTTTTAATGTATGGGTCCTAGTAACTGCTGCCGCAGGCAGCAGCCGAGGAGCGAAGCGACGAGGTGGGGAAGTGCGGGAGGTGGCAGTGGCCCCCTCCTGCTAGGGGGGTATGGGGGGTCTCCCCCAGAAAAATTTGAGAATGTGGATGCAAAATCCTGCATTCCGAGCATATTTCAAGTAACAATTCATACTTTTGACATTGTCAGAAATGTTCTTTTTTCTAATTATATCACAAAAATTAATACTGTATGGCTTCTACACCTCATCCCTACCCAGCCTAAAACATCCTGGTTACACCATCAGGGCCCGGGAAAAGCACTTGTCCGCTCGTCCTGACGAGTAGATTTCCCCGACGGACGAGTGGTTTTAATTGTCAACTAGTCCGTCGGACGAGTAGAATTTCTCTATGTTATTTCAGTATTCGTTAATAAAATTGCTTAAAATTTGATGCATTGTTAGTTATGTATTCTTTTTTGTGCCATTATTACGGAAAATAGTAAAATTACTGCATGATAGCAGGTAAGTAGGACTATCTACGTCTGTAAATCGGAAGTCATGTACGATGACCGATAACCTCCGAGTGTTCCGGGTGACATGTTAGTATAATGGGTGTTGTCCGAGGATGTCTGCATAAAAATGGCTCAACGAAAATTGGATGGTTATTTTTATTGTCAGTCAACCTGAAAAACAGGATGGCAGTTGTGTTGACACGACTGATTCAAATGAAAATGGTAACCCTTATGATTTCTGACAAATAACTGATTAAGTCACATGTACAGCTATATTTTATACTGGTTCATTGAAAACTTTCTCACAATTTCTAGCGTAATGTGACCTATTTCCCGATGTTTACATTTGCTACATTCCTGTATTAGTTGAATCATCTGTCTTTCTATCGATGGATTAAAACTTTACTAACGTAATGAACATTATAAGATCAAGCGTAAACGTATTGAATACAATTGGTAAACAGCCATGTGAAAAATGAGAATGTTGTATAGCAGATAATTCTGAAATTTTCTGGACAAGTGAATTCTTTGTTTGGACGAGTACTTTTATTCAGGCAACTCGTCCGATGGACGAGTGCTTTTGAAAGTTTTTCCTGGGCCCTGACCATACACTCATTATAAAAGACAGTACAAACTAAAATAACAAGTATTATTTATTTTCTTAATATTCAGTAACAAGTACATGAATCGTGCACTAACCATGAGAACAGAGATAGCCAGTTCTGGTTAAACACTCGCGTTTTCCGTGGCTTTTCTGGTTTCGCCCCCTCCCCCTCTTCATCTATTACCTTTTCTCTCTCAATGTTATCACCAGGACGCTTTTCTATGAGAGAAAACAGCGTTTGCTGTCCCTTACCCAGTCGTGCAACTTTTTTGGGAGGCATTCGAGACCAGTGCACTGAAGTAATGTGCGATTGGCTGGTTACAGAAATTAATATCCAATCAGCGCGTCGCTTTCGTATTTCGCTATAATAAGAACAGAAAATTTCCCAGTATGACCGCATCCGGAACTCTTCGGGCTTTTCCTGTTTTCTCCAAAGGAAGAAAAGCGAGAGGTGTTCCGGACACATATGATGAAAGTTTTATTGACGACACGGAAAAGCATCTTTCGATTTTGGTTAGATTTATTTGTTAACCAGTTTGATATGAGGTTGTGCAACAAATTATGCATATCTACTATTATGCGTCCCTAGGACACCCGTGATTAGAATATGTGCGTCCTTTCCGATTTTTATGCATCACAGACGCAGGACGCGCACGTAGATTTATCACTGCTGCAGGAATACCATACTGAAATTGCACAGATGTGGATGTGTCACCTGTACTATGACAACTTAATTGCAACAGTGTCATTTTGAAAATTTCATGACAACCATATGAAAAGCATCAAGCTTTCTGCCGTTGGGTGTAGGGCTGTAAGTAATTATATAATGATACACTTATGCCACGATACGATCTGTATCTCGATGTCCACCAATGGTACAATACATTTTCATACGATACAAATTGTCGCAACTCAAGTAAAACTTCACAGGTAAGTCAATGAATTAAACAACATTTTTATTAAATTCAATTGTAATTATGTAACAGTAAAATTACTTGTAGCTTACATCAGCAAGCATATTTGGTATGCTGATAACGATTTTCCGACTGAGTTTTCGTGACACCTGAAGTGTTGCCAAACAGGAGAGCAATAAATTGTAGACTAGTTTTTAAATTTCACCTCCGACATGTTTCATATGACTATATACTAACTTTACAACAGGAGCTGCTATTGGACAATTTATACAAAAGCCAATCAAGATTTACGTTACCTGCAATGTTACATTCGGCCAAAATTGGGTCAATACTAAAAACCAAACTGAACCGAAAAACAGAAAAACGAATTGTGTAAGAACCGAAGCAATTTATCACGGTTTTCAGTGCACTGTGGTATATTTTTACAGCACTAGCTTAGGTGATGGAGTTTAACATCCATACAACATCTGAGGTCATAGTTTATGTGTACAGTATCAAGATTGCATGATACTATTGGGTGGCATAACTCCAGCAGTAGAAGGAATTTGACACAAGGATTAAACTCGAACTTCAATCCCTCATTCGTGTCATGCATCAAATAACAAAAGAGCAAAGGGTTGTAACTCCAGAATAATAAGAATACTGATATCGAACTGTTAATCTGTTGTGAACAGGTCACATACAAATTTAAAAATTGACATCGCAAGCAGTTTGTCACAAAATTATGGAAAAAAAACTAATTTATAAGAATTCACTCCTGCAAAATGAAGAATATTTTTACATGGCTTCTGTAATCCATGAAAGCAATCATGTATAAGCCAAATACAAAGTTTCAATTTGATGTGGCAAGCGGTTTCATGGAAGCAAGCATTTAAAAAATCCACTTTGGAAGGTAGGGTACAAAAATTAGCATTAAAGGATTAAAATTTGGAACAACCATAATAAGATTTAGCCAGATCTATATAGCTAAGGGAAGGCACGAACATGATGACAAGCAGATATGAAGATAAAAAAAAATAAAGAAAAAACTACTTACAGTAGAATCTACTACCAGGATATTTTTGGCAGAAACCAATGGAATTCTCAGTCTTGGTGAATTTCCATAATACAGCCAAGTAAACAGTATGATGGTTTCATGTTTTGCTGAAACACAATAAACAAATAATTTCACTTTTACATGTATATTGTTATGTTCCAATAAAGATTTAGATTTCTGAGAAATAGTGATATGAGGGTCAACTGTTGCCCTGGCTATTCAACCCGAGACAGCATCAAGTGAGTCACTTTCATATTCATAAAAACACATTTTAATTCAGCATATTTTATTCATGCAATTAACCATTTTCCCCAGATGACATGTACTGTGTAGATCCATCAAATAAATTTGGAGCCCAAAGCCAAATATATATCATAATTCTAACATAAGGCACTTGGCCATTTGATAATCCTTCACGCCAGCACGCTATTGGCCAAAATTAAAAACAAAAAAAAACTTGTTCTTCATGACACGGAAATCGGATCTCGAAGGAAATTGGCACGGTTCCTTATATTTGCGCACTTAGAATTACACATATACCATAAGGCCCATGTAACATCAATAGATTGATTAACTCGCATAGTCTATAAATAAAACAATATTTTCATAGTGAAAAATGGTGCAGCACTGCTCCAACTCGATCGCGATCGGTACTGGAGCAGCTATATTAAACCTCCAGAGCTAATCAGAGGCCACGTATGGAATTGATATAACTTGATGCATTTTAACCAAACATAATATTAATAAAACGAAAAAAATACACACTATGTACAAAGCTAAATTAGCCCATCGCTAGTTTGCTACATCCCTGGTCTACGCTTCCTCTTGTATAAATAGGCAAAATCCGTAAATCATGTTCCTGCATGAGCTCGCGAGTGGATTGTTTATCGAAATACTGGCGACTGCGATAATTTTCAGTATTCAACCGCTTGTGCAAATATAGAATCGGTCTGTTGATTTATTTCATCAACATCAGCAAATGTGGGAGTTTTCATTACAAACATTATTATTAACAATGTGTTCTACTTACATTGTCAATTCTTCGTCAGGACATCATAGTAACTCTAGCAAACGTTCGTCGCCATGTTGGCTAGTGTCTGCCGAGTAGATTGCAGCGATTGGTCATTCATGCTCAACGTCACTGTAAAGAACGATAACTACAACTAACAATGCATTTATCATGGCAGCACACCATAAAAAATAACGCAGAATAAAAAACCGATTAATACTTATATTCTGAAGGAAGTCAGACGCCACTTACAAACGTATATTTTTCAATAGGACTTTTTTCATGAAGCAATAGTTGCATTTTAAAAAGTAGGAATAAATTATGTATTTCTGCATTTTGGAAATCATTCATTTTTAAAACTTTACTTTAAATTAATTAAGCTTGTAGATTTAGGCTTTTGACAAGTTTAGAGCTATCAGATAAACTATTCGCTGATTCATTTGTAAGTAGCTAATTACTTTTGGCTTATCAACAGACTTAGCTAAAAAAAATATCTGTACTATGAAACAGAGACATATATACATCTGTATATATGTCTCTGTATGAAATGACTAAACTATTGATTTTAATCAGGGACATATATATATCTTATTATACGTCCCTGTTTTAATATGAAGATTTTCCATTCGAATATAAACTTTATTGCATAATGATTTGAATTATTATCAATAGAAACCCGATACTATACAGGTCTTTGATACTATGTTAACATTTTATTAATCGATGGAAAAAGAGGAAAAACAAGAAGGCAGAATAAGAGGAAGGCATCAAGAACAATTATTTTAATATCTGAAATGAGTGTTGAATGCAGGAGTCTAAGCATGTAACCCGTAACTGGACCTGTAATAATTTCTCAGTCCAAACACGGGACAATAAAAAAGAACGAAAATATTTTGA
The DNA here is from genome assembly GCF_902652985.1 of Pecten maximus. Lineage (NCBI taxonomy): Eukaryota > Metazoa > Mollusca > Bivalvia > Pectinida > Pectinidae > Pecten > Pecten maximus. The sequence goes on from NC_047016.1 coordinate 46,931,880, forward strand.
GCCTTCCAATGGCTTCCATTGCCACATAAACAGGACGGGTTGTCACCAGATAAACCCTAAATGAGATTATTAACATCATGTGTTCTACCAAACTTCGCTAGCCAATGATGTTCAATAGGATACTCTCCTTTGAAGGGAGAGTATCCTATTGAACACCCTTGGCTTGCGAAGTTGTGTTCTACTATGCAGTATGTTATCTTGCCGATCTACATACCCGGAGGGGGGACCCCGGGGGGGGGGGGACTGGATCCGCACCTGATCCCGAGACCCCTCACCAAAAAAAAAATTCGGTTCGCGCCTAAGGCGCTCGCATTATCACTAAATTACAGGAACCAACTCCCCCCGCCCCACCCCCTTTTGAAAATCCTGGATCCGCACCTGAGGCGTGTCAGGACCAGAGGAAAGTCGGGCTAGGTAAAGGTTCCATCTAACAATTAAGGGGGTCTTTATCTGGTTAGATGACCGTGTACACCTGTCCAGATCTTCACACCTTATAAGGTAAACTTGGAGGAAGGGGTCATTCTTGGGACCAGTGTAAGTCTGTCTTTTCTCCACACCCTTGTAATCACGCTTGAAATACAGGTAAATATTGACCTGGAAGTAAGGGGAGGGGGGTATTAAAACTCTTCAAATCAAAGGAATGCTACCATACATTTTTCAATGACGTGCCAGATCTATTCAGTTATTTTAAATATGGTTTTCTGATGAAAAAATCATTAACCATAATAAAAATAAATCTATTATATTAGATGCATTGTTAGTTAACCAACTAAAAATGAACCAACAAAATAATATATACAAAGATAAAACAGTAACACATATCTTATTGTTACATGTTTTATGAGTCTTAATGTATATGAGCATACATCTACTTGGTTACAGGTACATGTGATACATGTGGACCCAGGTAGAATTGAAGCCTGATAGGACTCCAGGTAAACTTGGAGTGCACTAAGTTTACCTGGAGTCCAAACGCAGTGCACTCCAAGTCCAAACGGAGTGCACGGTGTGTAACATTGAGTCTACACTCAACTGTATATCAACAAGGTGTAACACTGATTTAAGTACTTTAAAAAATGTGGACACTTTTAATTTTCATAATAAAGGGAAAGTTTAGTTATATGAAATATTTCTTTAAATTATTACACCTAGTAACATTTTCCAAACGTGATTTTTACAGTTATAGTCTCTTAACCAGGGACATACATAGCATGTATTACGTCACTGCTTTACATACACATTAAGGTGTTAAGAATATCTAAAATAGCAAAATATTGCATGTTTGCAATCCCAGGGTAGTAAAATATGTCGCATACCACATATATTTTTTTATGCAAGACTAAAAATGTTTTTTATGTTGACTGGATTTTTTTCCCTTTACGTACTCACGTAAAACGTTTACGTGTCACCTCTATTCCGCCGTACATATAATTCATAGCACAGGTTTCGTTTTTGTTTGCTAAAAGATGAGAGCGGTGTTATAAATTTCAACTTAAAAAACATACTGTATTTCGTTATACACCAAAGACGAAATCGTGTGAATGATTGGAATTCTGATCGGCAACATCTTAGCTTCGTTTGGTGACAGCAGGCGCGTAGTTTGGTTTGTTTGGTTTGTTTTTGTTTAACGTCCTATTAACAGCCAGGGTCATTAAAGGACGTGTCAGGTTTTGGAGGTGGAGGAAAGCTGGAGTACCCGGATTAAAACCACCGGTCTACGGTCAGTACCTGGCAACTGCCCCACGTAGGTTTCGAACTCGCAGCCCAGAGGTGGAGGGCTAGTGTTAAAGTGTCGGGACAACTTAACCACTTGGCCACCGCGTAGCCAGACCTAAATAGAAGTGGAAGCCCGGACGGACCGAAGATCTGACGGAAGGAAGGACGTATCAGGCGCGGATCCAGGATTTCCGAAAGGGGGGAATCCCTGGTAGTGGGTTGATCTCCGGTATGTCAATGTTCCGCAGTCACAGACGTAATAGGCACACATAGAAGAATCTCTAGACACCTGGAGACATTCGGAGACATTTAAGGTTCCTTGATTGCAATAATTAGTCGGACGCTGGCCAGGTAGTTATATAATCTAGACACCAAAAAATAGGTCTACCTTGCAAGTTCACGTAGAGTTTGACAGGAAACCATCCACAGGAATATCAATATGTTAATGTGATATTAGTAAAATAATAAATTCTTGAAATAATCAAATGAAAACAAGAAATATCTTTAACAAGAAATATCTTTAAAAAAGATAAACGGCATAGTTTTAATGCTGGTGGTTATAATGTTAAACTGCTGTTGAAATAAATTAACGAACTAATGCGTTTCAGCACAGATAACAAAATTATATCAGTTTGAATCATTTTTGGTGATAATAAGACTGCATTTGAATCAGGAATATAATTTTACTAATGTGTTATTTGAAAATATGCATTCACTTATTCAGCTTGCATTCAATCTTAACTTTGTTTCATTTTTAACTGTATATCTTTATTTTGCATTTACCGCTACACTGACCAATCACATACTTCATCTTGACCAGTAACGCCACCTATCGCGTCATATCCGGGGCCAAAAGAATATTATACGGCTATGCCGAAAAAAGATAAACGGCATAGTTTTAATGCTGGTAGTTATAATGTAAAACTGCTGGTGAAATAAATCAACGAACTAATGCGTTTCAGCACGGATAACAAAATTATATCAGTTTGAATAATTTTTGGTGATAATAAAACTGCATTTGAATCAGGAATATAGTTTTATTAATGTGTCATTTGAAAAGATACATCCGTTAATTCAGTTTGCATTCAATCTTAACTTTGTTTCGTTTTTAACTGCATATCTTATTATGGTCTCTTTAACGGTAGCCGTTTACCTCGATCTGAATTTGCTCACAGCGTAACCTGCCAGGACAGTTCACAACAAAGCAACATACAACTAAGCTGCATGATATGTGTGATAATTTATTTTCCCAAATCTTTATTTTTTTATTCCTAGATAGTAACATCCCTGTTGTCTTACCCATGTTCACATGTCCCGGTAATCCGAAGATTTCTGATGTGCCGATAAAACAATAGAAATCTACGGATTAATGTCCCAATGTTAGTATAACCCATATCATATTTCGTTAGTTTGTACAATATACCACCCAAGCAATGTTATAAACATACAATGACATGGAATTTGATATTTGATATTCAAGGACAAATGTCGACTTTTTATGGTTCCGAAATTGGTCTAGATTTGTCTGCAGAAGACGCTTATTCTACAGGCGCACCTGGTCCGCTATTTAATCATCGTACTTTTCCGCGAGTCTCCGTTCAAACATGTATAGCTATTGTTTATTTTGTAAAGTAAATTAATTCTCCGTTGTAAATTAACTCAGTTAAATAAATGAAAGTTATGCTTGGCAGTTTGACATCCTCAAAATTAGGAAAAAAATTCGTTTAATGGAGAAAAAGTATTCATGTCTCCAGTCTATTATGTTTCAGTTGAAACCCTTTCAGATCCATTCATACCTTTAGAAGACACTTTTTTGACATGATCAAAATTATCGTCGCATTTCACTTATCTGCTGCAATAAGCCTGAACGAAAACGAAGGGAAATAACTCTGTTAGGTCACAGCCGAATCAAGTGTGCCCATCCTTACTGGGCGTTGACCTAAATTCCCCCGTAATAAGCAGCCAATCAAAAAGCAGCTAACAAACGTAACCACTTCCGCCAATATGGCGACGAAATAAACAGACTACTGTGAGTTCTATGACAAAATACAGGAATTAAAGACTCCGACTAAAACACGGTATGATATGAAAGATATTGTCACCAGCCAGTGTCAGGTAGCTAATTGAAACAGGGTTATATTTATGCAACGGTGTGTATCAACCTTTATATACTAATTCGGCAACACCCAGCCCCAAATTACCCAAACCAGACGTTTGACATTTTGACAGACGGCTATGTATCTATAAGATACACCACAGTTGTTGAAATACTGTGTGGCTTAAACCAGTAGTTTGAGAAAAGTCGAAAACTTTAAACTAGAGTTAGGAAATGTCAAAGCAAAAACAAAATCCTCAAAACATGCCAATCTGTCTGGGGAAATTTCTCGGCCTTTTTCATTTTGAAACTACTGTAAACTGAACGTCCTTTTATTTCAAATATAAATCTTTCAAGTATTAAAAGAAATATAACACTATGATAGTGTGTTTGACACCGACTAGGTGATATTTAATCAGAAATCCCACTCTTTGTTTTTCAACTCTAAACAGGATTTTAAGATTCATTAAACCAGGACCAACACACTGGAAACAATATTCCAGATAAAATATGTGTAGCTACTGTATATATACATATCATGCATGTAGGGCATAATGATTGTGCCTGCTTCCCAAAGCATGATAGAGGCAACTTAGTTTGGGTTCTTATATCTTTTCTTATTCTTCGTAATGTCTCCCTTGACACTGTCTCACTTTCAACCATTAAGTCATGTAGTTTAATGTCCACCCTTGTTAACGGGAATTTTCGTACCGATCCATTTTCGTACCACTGACATTTTCGTACCTGGGAATTTTCGTCCGGGTAGTTTCGTACTAAAAATATAATGTCAATATTTTCATTCATTTTATCATTATTACTCATCATAATTCGATAATTCTCAGATCCATTCTCATTCACATCTCTCATTTAGGATTTTGCTGGATTTCTATGTGTTGAAATCGTGACTGTCGCGTTCACGCTTCACTGCTCGCAGACGCGTGTCTAGGTCAGTCAGGCTAAATGTTATTTCAACAAACCGTCATTTGTCTGTTGAATTCATGCCTCGGTGCGTATAATATGATTTCAACAGTATATTTTACTTATGAAAGTGATATTTTATTATTTTTCTCATCAAAACTGCTATATGTAATGTCTTTTACGTATTATTTCTGTCACTGGGTACCGTAGTAGACATGATGCGAAAAAAACCACTCAAACCATGATAGATAATTAGATAACATTTTATTATATATATCATTCTCATCACTGGAAACATATACATCTATAAATAACAAGGACACATCGAAACCGTTATGTACTCGACCGTTATACACTCAACCGTTATGTACTCAAACCTTGAATGATCATTTTATTTCATATCATTCTCTTCGTTGGAAACATTTTATATAATTATGATAAGGACACATTGAAACAGATATGTACTCATTTCATTATATATCATTCTCATCACTGGAAACATGCATTTATAGTATGGACACATTGAAACAGTTGTGTACAGACATCAATATTTCTTACCAGATAAGTAAATATAACTTTTTTTCATACAGTACCACATTAAGTATAACAATTCCTTTTTCACAATTAATTCCTACATTTTCATAGAGCACTATAGTAATTCTTTCATTTTCTCACAGCACTACATTAAGTTAAAATTGCTATAAGTAAATTCTTACATTTTCATTTTCACACAGCACACAGCACTAATAATTCCTACACTTTCTCACAGCACTACATAAGTATTTCTCTCGCTAAGTACAACGGGACGTATATATTATGAAATAAATCGCTAAGTACAACGGGACGTATATATAATGAAATAAATCGTATATATATAAAGGAAATTAATGAAATTTATAGAAAGGAAATTAATTAATTACCTGTATCGCATGTGCGGTGTTGCCATCTTTCACAACTGTCACAAGCTACAGCTTGTTGACGACGTGTCACGGGAAATCTGCAAACAATGCACAAGTCTTCAGTGTCTGCCATGATACCGAAGGTTAACAACGAAATGTGGACCGGTTAGGCCAAAATGCCATTTTATGAGTACACAAAAAAAGTAAGAGTACCTCAAATTCAACTCTTCCTTCATGTCGTATCTAAACATTCCTTCTACTAAGAGTACCTCAATTTCTCCTCTTCCTCAAATTTAATGAAAACAATTAAACGGCGATCTTATGATCTTCAGAAGGTGATAATCTGTAACGAAAACACCCTACGCGCAACGTAATCACACGCCAATAAAGCAACAACACTAAGCCTAGCCAATCAATTAATTAGCTAATCAATTATCACTTAGTTAACTGACACCCGGTAAAGTTAAAGGACATGTATTACTATGCAATATCTATGTTATTTTGAAATTTTTGATGTCTGATAGTTTGATGTTGAATGTTGATGCACATTAACGATTTTTAACACTTACCTTATTTAGTACGACCGCATAAACAGGAAGCCATAGTGGGAAAAATAGCACGGAACGTTGGCTTTATTTTTAACAATTGAAGATAACAAGACAAACAATCGCCACATATTTTATATAATATTTTAATCGATATTCCTTATATCATTATTTATTGGTACGAAAATTCCCTGGAACGAAAACGATTTAGTACGAAAATACCCGGTACGAATACGATTTAGTACGAAAATTCCCGGATTCGGTTCTACCCCCTGGCCAAGACCAATCAAGTCTATAACATTGATACTGGCTGCTTTCTGCTTGAAGTACATGTTCAGTTTTAATATTGTTCTCAAGTACCGACAGGCCAATTTTCATTATAACAGTTATATAATTATGCCTTGGTTGGATATCCTGCTAAGGGTCCATCATTGCCCCCATAATTTGTGGACCTTTTCCGCTTGAATGACTTTGAAATTGTCCAATAAATATTGCATTAAACCAAACCATATCGAAAAATATAAGTGTACTGATCAAAAATCTTATCAGAAACTAAATTTCAAAAAGTAAAACCATAGATGATGATTTGTCATTCAGTGGAAGCTTTTACATTGGAAAGATCACAAAACAAATGATTAACCTTGAGAATAGCATTTTACATTACAATATTTTGCAATACAAAGCTTTCATTACTTAAATATTTAAAGAGGAGAGGGGATCCATCAAACCAAACAACAGCATAAATCAAACAAAAAATAGACTATAAATTTTGTTGTAGTATTATGAAGGTGAAGTTTTATGGTACGTATATATATCAACAAAATATGGCTGCCTTCTGACTTATTCTGAGGGAATTTCTCTTTAGCTTTATAAGTATAGCTGCAGGCTGTGAAGCTGGAGGTTTTAGGTTCAATCCCGGCCCTTTAAAAGAATACCTCATCTAGCTAGGCTACAAGAAGCCAGTAACTTGGGATTATCAGTAGGTAAACCTTGAACATGTTGCATATGCCTCAACTATGATATTGTTATGTTTAAAGAAAGTACAAAGTCATTTATATTTTTCAAGGGTTGAGATGCTGGTAAAACTGTAATATATTTCAAATAATTATGTAACTGCTCATGGATTAGAAAGACGACATTAGTTAAATTATTCAGGAGACAGTGTATGAATAATTGTACTAAATAAGCTAAACCTCATAACCAATGTTTACCATACATTGAAGGATTTTCTGAGCATTCTAAATGCTGGGAAAGTTATATTTTTTATCAATATTTTATCAATTTTTTCATAATAATTTTCAAGCAATGTTTTTATGAAGAAATTTTGACACAATTGAAGAATTTTAATTTCATTAAATATTCCCTTTGAGGGACCTGTTCAGTATTGTCCCTAGTGGTACATGGAACATTTTGATATGACTGCCGGCGATACTTCAGACATTTGGAGATTGTAACTGATTTTTTTTAGATAATGTTTGTTATCACTAGTTCTGGCAGGGAGTGCTGGATAAATAGATTTCTTTTCTGAACCTTTTGACCTATAGCTTGTGGTGCAATATCATTTTATTGTACTGGCAAGGTCAGCTAATCAGAGGTCAGCTTGTGAAAGGTCAGGAGGTCAGCTAGTCAAGGGTCAGGGGGTCAGTTTGAGAAAGGTCAGGATGCAGCTGATGAAGGATCAGAAACTTTAGGTCTGCTAATGAAAGGTTAGGGTCATAATGGTATCATGAAGTAATTTATTGAGACGTGAGGATTAATTACAGTTTATATATTTATATATCAGTGTATATGTGTTACCTGTATCCCTATTTGCAAAAATCATTGTAAGAATTTACAGATCAAAGAGGAAGAGTACCGTTTAAACAGAATTTGGATCCCCTATCACCCCCCTCGGTCCCCTCACTTCCCTCACCCCCCTCATCCCCCCCACTCCTCTCACCCCCTCAACCCCTCACCCCTCTCATTCCCAACACCCTCTCACTCCCCCCACTCCTGCACTACCGTACTGCTAAACAAATGTTTTGGCTAAATTTGCCCCTGTGCTACTATCATGTGATATGTTCAGCAGACTTGTAATGTTGTGTGATTGCAGGTAATTTGCAGGAATTTTCTGTATTCTGTATTTTTTTCTGGGAACCCAGAAAGGTTATATCACATTGTCTAAAATTTTGTGGTGATTGCAGGTAATTTGCAGGAATTTTCTGTATTCTATATTTTTTCTTTGTAAAAATCATGATTTTGCGTTATATATTTAATGACTTTTTTTTTCTTAGAAAGTTACTTGATAATGAAAAATTATCACAGTTAGCTATAGGTATATTAGGGCTTTAATGGTAATTCACTAAAATTATGAATAAAAAAAAGTTGTTGGAATTCAAATCAGGTGATATTTTCAGAGTGAATATTGTGCCACAAAAATTTGAAGCAGAATATTGCAGAATCATACAATATTTTGAAGTAGTATTGATGAAGCTTGGTAAAATGTCATAGTTAGGACCAAAATTCACTAAGATCAATTACATCACCATATGTTTCTCTATACAATAATTAAGCAATTAAAATTTGATACATAATTACGTAAGTGATAGGTATAGTGGGTTTGATGCTTATATTTAGTTGTGTGTTGTTGGCTGATCAAGGTGTCAAGGACAAATAAAACCTTTATTCTAGTTCTACAATGAGATAATTGATTTGACCTTTATTAAAGGTCAAATTAATTGTCTCATTGTAGAAGTAGCTTACTGTGTCCACTCAATTTTGAATCTGATCAAGAAAACAGAGTGGCTGACAGGTAGCCTTTTAGGATTTTGTTGGTTTAAGTTTGTTATTGGGTTATCTTGTTTTCTTGATTGAAATTGGGAATTCTTTTTTACAATAAATTGTAAAATTAGGTAGAAAATGGGCCTCACAGGTTGCTGAATTTTGATGACTTCATTGGGAAAGATAAACAGCAGATGCAGTTGGGAATTTGGCCTGTATTCTAACCCAGATAAATAGTAAGGACAAATACTGGGGCACCAAGATCTCTTGGAGGATCTCTTGTAAATAAACCATCATTGCCATGTTGTCTCTTGAATCACAGGGACTTGACACAAGTGTCTGACTCAAGCTCTGTCCATGACAACTTTAGGTGGGGAATTTCTGCCAAGTCCCTGTGCCCAATATAATTGATCATATGAAATAAAGTCAACAACAGCAACCTTTAATTGTAGTAAATAAAAGTTCATACAAGCCTCAAATTCAGTATAAATGCTACAATTTTATATTTTCTAACTTTCCATCAAAATGGCATTTATAAATACCAATTATTATGTTTTTAGGTACCGGTATACATTTAGATATATGCATATGGAAAGCAACTTGAGATATGAATTTGATTCTACACTTCCTAATACTGTTTCAGATTGGATAATGAAGTAATCTGGGTGCAGCTACAGTTTTGAGTTATCGTAGACGGAAACAGCCGATCAGCTAGATAGGTGAGTGCATGTATGTTGTCATAGTTACTGTGTCACCATTGTGGGGCCTGGAGGCAACCAGCTGGGGTTTCAAATATCTTTCAATTCCCACACATCTCAATTGATAAAAAAAGGTTGTTATCGGTCTATGTAAAAGCAATCAGTGTTTATTTAATTCAAGTTTCAGATATATCTGATAACTTCAGCATGAGACACTGTATGTTCTAGCCTACAGGTTTGGTTTTAAAACTCACTGGCATTCTTGAAACCCCCCAGCTGCTCATTTTCTCCTATTTACATCCATATATCTTAACAAAAAAAAATTTAAAAAGAGTTTCACTTTGAAAATATTAGTAATATATAATGTTGTCTTTGTAGATATTTGTTGATGTATATGATAGGAATGTGATGGTCTTATACACTGCCCTCAAGTCACTTTTCAAACAAAATATTTCAAAATTATTTCAAAGTTGCATGAATATTGCAATTTTAATTTAACTTTTTATCATTCAGTATGCTTAAAAATTTTATCAGTCGTGCATGGAATATTCAAAGGTAATGCTCAAAATGCGAGATTTTTAGCCCACCATTATCAGAAACAATTCTTGTTATCAATATTTCTTGAGAAATACTGGAGAGATATTTCTCAAGCTTTAATTTACATGTAGGTCCTCCTGGTCCCTTGTTGTACGCAATTAATTTTTACTCTGATTGGGAAAAAAAATGGCCGACAGGTGGCCATCTTGGATATTGATTATTGAAGTTTGTTATGGCTATTTCCTGAAAAATACTAGAGGAATATTTCTCAAACTTCACACATAGGTTTCCCATGGTATCTTGTGCCCATAGAGTTTGAAGTCTGATTCTGAAAATGAATGGCTGACAAGCAGCCATCTTGGATTTTGACAGTTTGTTATTTCGTTTGGTTTATTATTTCTATTTCTCAGAAAATATTTCTTATATCAGATTATAAAGAGAAAAGGAGAAAAGTAGAGAAAAGATCAGTCTTATATAGAATCAATAAAGATAATTTAATGGTGGGTGCCAAGATCCCTATGGGACATGAACTTAATTGTTTTTGGAATAATGTAAGATTAGAAGTTTCAATTTTAGGTCTGTTTAATACCAATAAATAAAAACTGTATGTCAAGGTCGTTTCTAAGGACACATTAATAAGTTCACATGAGATTAAGTCTGAAGTGACCTATTGCAATTGCCTTTTGTTTGTTGTCCTTTTGTAAACAATTTACATTTTCGACATGTTCTCAGAAACCGTTCATTCAATTTCAATGAAATTTTATGGTAATCTTCTATGGCCAGAATGGGTCAAATTGAATGATATTTCAAAAATTTTCTTCTCAAGGTCAAGATATGATAGAACCAATTTCTTCATGGATGGAATGGTCTCAGGTGCTAGCTACCAAAATTGAGAATTTCATGACCCTGGGGAATCAAGTTCGCCCCTGGGAAGGGAGTAAACTTTACAATAGTTTATATAGAAAATTATAGGAAAATCACATTTCTGAGCATCATTTGTTGAATTGCCATTAGAAATCATTCAAACTTGGTAAAAATTATCTGTTTTGGATGGTTGCTTGATGGTATGCATGTATTTGCCCTGACAGACCTCTTGGGGTGATGAAATATATCCGAACTCGGGTGATCTTAAAGGCCCATGGACTTCTTGTTAGATCACATATGCCGTATCAATATTAAAACCAACCAATGTATCAATCCCATAGCCAATGTATTTTGTATCTGGACAATGATTCAATGTTTGAGAACAATGAATATTGTAACAATGGATGAATTGATGGGAAAAAACGGCATCATGATTTCAATTTCACTTGCTGAAGATGATGTTTTCTGAATGAAAAAAAAAATTATTGAAATGTAAGTGACATGTCAATCTGCAAAGATTTTTTTACAAAGTTTTGATACCAGTTATATTATCAACCTGATACACATGTCATAAGATATAAGTAAAAACCTTTCATTTATCAATATAAATGTCAGTAAGTTATATCTTGTATAGAAACCCAGACATTCATGTGACCACTGATACTTCTAGTCTCATACAAGCACCCTATCTTCTATTATTATAGGGGAATTTTTGTTTGTTTTTTTTTTGTTTTTTTTTGTTTTTGTTTGTTTCAAGCTCTGAACTAACATCTTTGTAAAATGCTTTTAGATATTAAAATGTTATAATATTCATCAAATTGACACAAAATAGTAAAACCGTGTGTGTACTTCTTAATTGCGTACATAAATGTTTGTGAGAATACGGAGTAAAGAAGAAGTAGAAAAGTTTGAACTTCAAAGGTAAGTTCTTGATAGTTACGGTGTCTGTATTATCAATAGGTAAGTCAGCTAACGTTGATGGCCACAGGGTCCCTTGGAAACACCAAAAACTATCCTACATTTTGTACGACCGTATTTGTCCTTAAACGAACACAGGGGCCCACCACATAATCTCCTGACTAAAATTCAACAATGGAAATTTTACAGGACGTTGGAATTACAATTTGTTCGTAATCTTACTTTACATGAATTTGTATGTGAGGGCTTTATAACTAAGCATAAGAGTATTGCCATATAAAATATGTGTACCGTAGTTATCCGCAAATAAGCCCCTGTCCAAAAATAAGCCCTCTTCTTCATTTTTTCAGAATCATTAATATTAAAAAAGTAATTAGATAAGCTAAAAATGGTTCACAAATAAGGTCTGTCCCAGTTAAAATATTCCACACATAGAGGGGGCTATATTAGGATAAATTTGGTAAGCCATATATGGGTTGGCAAACATATGCCCTGTTGGGCTAAATTCATGTATCATTTGACAACTATGCATAAGGAAAAGGCATTTGTAGAAATGTTTTTTTGTTTATAAATGGAAGATTAACTATATGCAGGAATGTTCCGGAATGTTTGATGTGAGAGAAAATTTAGTGGTGTACAATTTAAAAAACAAGTGTCGCGGACCAACATACATTTAACATCATGGTTTCCACCCCTCTAGATTACATAATATCCAACTGTTGTGGTCTCTGTAGTCCTGAACTTTCTCATGGAAGTGTCGATTTTTATTTGTGTTTTAAAAAAAGAATCAGACTTGAATTGTAATTTTCATGTCTGTACACATGCATAATTTTGTAAAGTAATATGGCCGATACAGACACATTTGAAATATACTAGATAAGGTTTAAATGCGGCCCAAAAATATCATCACATGATAATCATCTTTGCCTGATCACTGTATTACAGTGTTGTACGTTACATTATGGCCGCCGACTGTTACTTGTCAATCCTATCATTGGCTCATTATGATATCAACATTTGTCGAGCAGTTCCACAATATCAACTGAAAAAAAACCCAGCGCATTTCTATTCATGATACACCGAACATGACCAAAATGTAAACAAAGTGGAAGTCAGATTTGACTCACGTTTCGAGGAGAAATTATAACAAGCATGAAAATGCAAATAAGAATTATATAAAATTCACTGTACTGTATCGTATTGTGGACATGTGTTAGAAAATTTAACAGGTAAATGTCACTAACTGGCTATTAATTATATGTCGGCTATCATGATCACCATGATGTCAATTTGATACATCTTCTGAAAAATGCTGCTGATGTCAACAATTGTCTGTCAATTTCAACGTAAAACTACCAATAGAAATGTTCAATTTCAACAGCATTTGTGATGCAGAAAAAACTTGTGATGTACTTCTGCAATTTCTGCTTTACTGAAAATGCACTTTTATGTCGTGATTGTAACGAAAAAACAAAACCAAAAATAAAAAGGAAATAAAGTTTTTACAGACTGGATATAATCTGTTTTTATTTATTTAACTGTACATGAGAGTTTTTTGTTTGTTTTTTTGTTGTTGTTTTTTTTCCAGAATTTACATCGATTGTATGTCAATTTCATTTCCCCTTTAATCCTGTAACACAAATTTCGTCATGTGACATCACCCAAAAATTGACATTATCAGGTGGTTGATTTTCCGGATGTGTCACTAATTACCTGGTAGAAATCTACCTGGACTTAAAATCTGAAGTCGCGGATGGTTTAAGCCTATGCAAGCGTAGGCGGTTTCAGATGGTTAACTTTGAATGAATAAGAATGCTCATAGTTTAGATAATATTTCGAGCAAAAAATTTACGACAGTTTTAAATTATTTAAAAATTATAGATGCTGTTTACTGAGTACTGACGGCATGAAGAGACATCTCTTCAAAATTCTATTAGATATGTTTGAGTCGTTTAGCTGACTTTTTGCAGAACACGATTCTGTTATAGTGATGTGCTGTTGTCATGCTAAATTTGAATGCTATAATTAATGCACAGTACACAATTTTCATTTGGACATTCACAGTGGCTACTGCCAATAATGATACTTGTGTAATAGGAAAGGAGATTCAACACCCAAACTGGGACTCAAACCCAGGACCTCTTAACTTTAGACGGATGCTCAACCACTTGATCTACCTGGCCAACCGCGATCAGCCCAGTCCATGTTCTGCTACATTTCTCCTTCATTTCACAAAGTTTTCGAATCTGAAGACACACACTGGACTCTATATCACCATCTTTCGGTATATTGCGTTTAGAGCTGGAGCTTAAATCGAGGTCTTCTGAAGAACTTCAACAGACGCTCTAAACAACTGAGCTAAGTTCACCTGGCGATCGGCATTCAGCCCAGTCCAGTTTGCTATACTCCTCCCTCCTTCGACATAATCTTTGACCCATATTTGCACAGATACGATACTACATTCTATTCGTAATTATTTATTTGGGCACTGAATGTAATAGAAGAGGAAAGACCAACAAGACTGGGGCTCAAATTCTAAATGGACGCTCTAACCCCACAACTCAAAATGGACGCTAGAATCCCACAACTCTAAATGGACGCTAGAACCCCACAACTCTAAATGGACCCTCTAACCCCACAACTCAAAATGGACGCTAGAACCCCACAACTCTAAATGGATGCTCAAACCCCACAACTCTAAATGGACGCTCTAACCCCACAACTCTAAATGGACACTCCTACCCCACAACTCTAAATGGACACTCCTACCCCACAACTCTAAATGGACCCTCTAACCCCACAACTCTAAATGGACACTCCTACCCCACAACTCTAAATGGACCCTCTAACCCCACAACTCTAAATGGACGCTCTAACCCCACAACTCTAAATGGACGCTCTAACCCCACAACTCTAAATGGACGCTCTAACCCCACAACTCTAAATGGACGCTCTAACCCCACAACTCTAAATGGACGGTCTAACCCCACAACTCTAAATGGACACTCTAACCCCAAAATTCTCACCAATCAAACCAATCAAGCTACTTGGCCACTGCGGATCAGCCCAGTCCAATTCTGCTACACTGGTATTGCTAGAATCCAGTTATTGTTATTTGCAATGGATCTTGGTGTTAATTTTGACAATGATATTTTGAATGTTTTTTTCAAGTTTTAACAGCACAGCAGTATTAACTGTTTGATGTTCTGGGTATTTCTACCTGTTTCTCAGACAGCTGATGTTTATCATTGTTTGTTGAAGATGAATAAATAAACATTAATTAACCAAAGGCTTTGTTTAGTGTTTACAAATGTTTTTACCATTACACAATATATACATTGTTAAACTATGTTGTAACTTTCCAATTTAAGTCTTAAAGTTGTAGTAATAATCTGAAAGAAATTATACAAATGGTGTTCAAACCAGAAAATAATCCAATTATTTTGGCACTATTACAATTCATTGTCTCTGATGGTCCCATTTCATTAGAGTGAGTGAGGGATAAAGGGAGATAATTGGAATACATTGACCCTATCTTCTGGAAACTTATTTATTATACCTAAAATAGTTTTTGATATGAGAGAGTCATTAATGGGTTCTTCTGGGTTATCAGCAGCCCAGCTATGGCCAGATTTTGTCTACATTAAGAAATATGGCTACTTACTATATTTAATCTTCAGCCTTCTGATTAAAATCCACATTTAACTGTAGCCAAAATATAGTAAAATTATACATGATTGCTTGTTCAGGATGGAGAAACCGGATTTATCAGAATAGTTGTATTATGTATCAAATTTAGTAAAATAAAGCAGAACAGCAAATAAGTTGTTGTATATAAAGACATTTTCTTAAGTTTGAAACATTTTAATGAACCATTGTATTTTTAAATCAACAGTATCATTTCAATTAAAAATAAGATGAAATTAAGCTTGAATTATACAGTTTTAAATTTACCTTCTTTAACTAAAGGACATATTTACTGGTAGTAAGTGATGCTACTGTTCAGGAATGTCATCCTCAAATAAATGTACATATAGTTATTATTACCTCTCCCTTAACTCCTTTATCCCTTCTCTCGCTCATTTATAGCATCTCTGAGTGTTATCACAACTTTGATTGACAGCACTTAAACTAGATAAACGTACTTAACACCTTCATCAGGATCTGTTTATTTTTAATATTTGAAACATTTTACAAAGAATGTTTGCCAGTGTGTGTGAGACTATTGAATGTTAGGCTGTCACTATCTTGGGTTTTCATCTCCCAGTGCTGCGGAGGCTGGGAGCACACATCTGGTCGCTATAGGGACCTGCTTTATGTTTTTTGTAAGTCATGCTCCAGTTATTTCAAATTTTGGAGGAGGTGAAATCTGATTGGGCAATTAGGAAGACACTACTTGAATTGAATAGTCTACTTGGTAGCCGATTTTTAGGGAACAGTCACTCCCCAGACACAGTACTGGGTGTAGGTTTCTTATAGGACCGGCTAAGTCTTGGGTCCCAAATGTTGTGGATTATAAACTTGGATGTGGAGTAGTGCACTGTTATCATGGCAAGTGTGTGACCTGGAACCTGTGGAGGAAAACTCTGTCAGAAGTTTCATGCTGGAGTTAAAGATGTAAACACTTGTAACACTAACAGGTACAGTATTGTGTTTGAATTAATCCAACAGGGAGTCGAGATTTATTACAAAAGTGACATGACATGTTGGATGGGAATGGGGGTGTGTGTTGGAGATGGAAGGTGATTGATGTGAGGGATATATATTAGGATGGTGGTGGGGTGTGGGGGTGGGAGTATAAAGAGAGGATGGTGACTGATGTGGGTATTGGGAGGGGGGGTATTGGGAGGGGGGGGGGGTTAAGAGGATGGTGGTTGGTGTGGCAGAGGGGAGGGGTAGAAGTGAGGTTGGAGATGGGAGTTAAAGGGGAGGATGGTGATTGATGTTGGTGGAGTGAGAGTTGGGGGTTGGAGATGAGGGTAGTGGTTGGTGTGGGGGTCGGAGATGAGAGTAGTGGTTGGTGTGGGGGTCGGAGATGAGGGTAGTGGTTGGTGTGGGGGTCGGAGATGAGGGTAGTGGTTGGTGTGGGGGTCGGAGATGAGGGTAGTGGTTGGTGTGGGGGTCGGAGATGAAGGTAGTGGTTGGTGTGGGGGTCGGAGATGAGAGTAGTGGTTGGTGTGTAGGCTAGTGATTAGGGTGGTGGTTGGTGTCGGGGCTAGAAATGAGGGTGGTGGTTTGTGTAGTGTCGAAGTTGAAGGTTGTGGTTGTGAAGGTCGTAGATGAGGTGTTGGGTAGTGTGGGGGTCAGAGATGACGGTGGTAGTTGGTGTGGGGGTCAGAGATGACGGTGGGTAGTTGGTGTGGGGGTCAGAGATGACGGTGGGAGTTGGTGTGGGGGTCAGAGATGACGGGTGGTAGTTGGTGTGGGGGTCAGAGATGACGGTGATAGTTGGTGTGGGGGTCAGAGATGATGGTGGTAGTTGGTGTGGGGGTCAGAGATGACGGTGGTAGTTGGTGTGGGGGTCAGAGATGACGGTGGTAGTTGGTGTGGGGGTCAGAGATGACGGTGATAGTTGGTGTGGGGGTCAGAGATGACGGTGGTAGTTGGTGTGGGGGTTGGATAATGATTAGTGTGTGGGCCAGAGATGATGGTGGATGGCAAGAGGGGGGGGGGGTCAAGATGAGGGTGATGGTTGGAGGAGGAGGAGGGGGGGGGGGGGGGAGGTGCCTACTGCGGGAGTCAGAGATAAGGGTGGTGGCTGGTATAGGAATTAGAGGTGAGGGTGGGGATGGGGATTTCTTTAGGAATTAAAAATAATGATGAGGATTGTTTTAGGGTTTAGAGGTGTGGGGTGGGGATTTTTGTTTTATATGTTAAGTGATGGGGGCTATGGGTGTGAAAAGCCAAGTGTTAGTACAATACTGATGAGAGAGTTAAAAGATTGTTTTCTAAAGTTACACCAAATAATGATATACATGTATATAACATATTGGTACATTTTAAATCCAGTGGTTTACTTTAATGTGTTATATCTAATCTTTAAATTATACATTACGTATGTTTACATATGTTATTTAACTTTAAATGTTGCAATCTTTGTAACTTTACTGTGTAGTGGAATGTCAAGCATGTGATAATTTGTAATTTATACATAGTTTGTATGGGAATGATTATAATGACACTGGTTTGTTGTGAAAAAGGATTTTAATGGTATCTTTGTGTTTGAGAGGAAATGTTTGTATGGAGGTGCTGTGGGATTCAGTTTTGATTATGATACGCTGTAAGGAAGTTTGTGGTCATGGAAGACTTAATACAGATTTGGGATGGGCTATAATGACTCCATACCTATTGTCAGCCACAAAGTCACAGAATGTTTTGAATTATAGATCTTCGTAACAGCATTTAATTCTGAGCCCACCTCTGGCCATGTAAACATCTAATACAAACATTGGCTGGAAACGGACATATTAGATCTGTGTTTCCTCAGGCTTTTAATTTAGACTGATCGGCACAAAATTGACATAGCAGGAGAGATCTCCTATGTGTGGAGATAATTAGTCAAAAAAATTAATTTTGGTTTCAGTGAACAGTAGTTGTAACAGATTTTCTAAGGCACCTTTTTACACAGGCACCTGTTGTGTGATACTAGACTAGTTGAGTGGGGGTGTAGAGGGGAGTGGGTGGGGGGGTTCCTGAGAAGGGGGTCCTGGGGAGGCTGCAAGTGCTTGATTTTCTAAGGCACCTTTTTACACAGGCACCTGTTCTGTGATACTAGACTAGTTGAGTGGGGGTGTAGAGGGGAGGGGGGTTCCTGGGGAGGGGGGTTCTTGAGGAGGGGGTCCTGGGGAGGCCGATGGTGCTACATGTAGCAGGTGCTCTCTGGTGCCAGTTCATGTGGGCCATATTGACCAGATGACCGGTGTTTATATCTACAAATCACTGGTACAGTCAGTACCACCACTCTGCTGGATGGAATCTCTCCCATACCTATATTTAATGCTGACCCAGGTAGTGTACATAAACACATCAGTGAGATTTATATTAACTTGATAAATAAATCTACATCCGAATCTGCCAGTGAACAGCAGCTGGTTTGTGTTAGTGGGAAGTCAGAGTGACCATCACAGTACAACCTGAGATATTATAATTAACTCGGAGTAACCTTGGGAAAGCTGGGAAGAAGGGCTTTTAAGTTAAATATTTTTTCCTTGGTTTACAGTTTAATGTATATGTAAATTTTTACTATTTTTTTTTTTTTGTGAAATATTTCACACCCACAACTATCACCTCCTGCAAATATTTTTATATTTTGATCTTTTTTTTTTATTTTGGTTAAAAAGGAGGTCGCTGTTACTATAAATAAAATAACATTTTTTATCTGTAGATAAATATGTTGTCCAGCTTTATGTATTATTCCTTTGTTTATAACAAATATTTTTCAAGGTTTGTGGAATAATATGACAAATCAGATAAAGTTAGTTATGCCCCCATTACTTTCTATTTTCACCCATTTTACAGAGGTCATGCCCATTTGTTGAAATTCTTGACAAGAGAATTTGTCTGACTGTGCATTTGGCTATTATTTCACAGCAAATATTTCTTTCAATCTTTGTAGGCTTTATATAGTGGTCTAATGCTTAAAACCTCTACAAATTTTGTGAGCAAATTCAGAAGTACTCTGTAGTCGTTGTACCTCAAGTACAAAGTTTTGCTAGATACCTGCATGGTATTTGAATAGATCTTAATGTATATAGGGGTTAAGAATGTAACGCATAACCCCAATTGATTTATGTACAATAAAGCTGCCAGTCAGTACAGATCTTGGTATTACCAAAGTTGCTATATATATATATACGTTTATAAGCCATATAGCAGATTATAGTTGTAACCCGTATGTCCAGGTAAACACAGGTAGAAAATTACCTGCACATTTAGATGTACCTGTGTGGTTCACCTGGTATAGGGATTATACACGACACATGTATTGATCTACTATCCCGTAGACGAGGTCGGTACCATGTGACACAGGTAAACAATACCTGGCCAGGTAGACGACGCTGTACAGGTGTGAGTGAGCATATGGCCTTGTGGGTATAGTCCACGGCGAGCGTAACACGCTGCACTCGAGGATCAACACTGGACATGCGATATGGACAAAGTTATGTGTTCATAAGTGACATAATCGTGCAGGTTTTCAGGACCTAGTGTTGTGTTACCTGTGAATTTATTGGATGGAAAGTGTTGATATTTACATATCACATCACAGGTAAATATACACACCATCACATCTTAAAGTGTGCCTCGAGTTTATTTTGGATGATGTTTAGCTGTCCTCAAATTCTGTGGGTTCTGTATTTGAACAGGCTTAGTATTTATTGATATTTAAATATTTGTATGAAAATAATTTATAGAGAGTTAATATGCTATGTCCGAGGGCCTGAGGTGTATATATATATATATATGTGTAGTTACAATGTCTAGGGCCAACATAGGTGTATATGTGTATTGTGTATGTTCAGATAGCGATAATACTGTGTTTTATTGTCCGAGTTCAATAGGCTGACACTTTCTTGTGTTAAATATTTTCATTGGTTCACCTGTAAAAAACTATTCCATCACTTTCAATCAAACTTAAGTTCAAAATATGATCAAAGTCTTCAAATTGTAGTGGACTTATACATAAGATGATTAAAACAGATGACTCAGGGCAAAGCTATTTGGACTTTTTTTTTTGTTTGCTCATAATTTTCCAGAGGGGGTATTTAATTTAAGCAGATATAGACTTTTGATATCTTAAAAAGAACTTATAAGAGAAAGTAGTTATGGAACACCGGAATGTTACTGTATATGCTATAGGTCAATGCTATGGTAGATTAGAACAATCGTTTGGTCTTTACCAAACAACCTTCCTTATCTTGGGGGCTTCCTCCTGTAGACTCTCCCAAACCTTGTAACATTTCATCCCACTGTACTAATACCTGACCATCCCAACCCTGACACCTGACATTAACACCCCTCGCCGCCCCGTCCCCCCCTCCCCCCCCCCCCCCCTTTCTGTTTCCTTAAGAATGTTAGAATGTACTCAGAGTTCAGCATTATGAAAAATGGTGTGGTTGTAAAGATTGTGTGTAAGTACGATGTTACACATTATAATGTAAGTAAGATGTTACACATTAGAATGTGTGTAAGTAAGATGTTACACATTAGAATGTGTGTAAGTAAGGTGTTACACATTAGAATGTGTGTAAGTAAGGTGTTACACATTAGAATGTGTGTAAGTCAGGTGTTACACATTATAATGTGTGTAAGTCAGGTGTTACACATTAGAATGTGTGTAAGTAAGGTGTTATACATTAGAATGTGTGTAAGTAAGGTGTTACACATTAGAATGTGTGTAAGTAAGGTGTTACACATTAGAATGTGTGTAAGTAAGGTGTTACACATTAGAATGTGTGTAAGTCAGGTGTTACACATTATAATGTGTGTAAGTCAGGTGTTACACATTAGAATGTGTGTAAGTAAGGTGTTACACATTAGAATGTGTGTAAGTAAGGTGTTACACATTAGAATGTGTGTAAGTAAGGTGTTACACATTAGAATGTGTGTAAGTAAGGTGTTACACATTAGAATGTGTGTAAGTAAGGTGTTACACATTAGAATGTGTGTAAGTAAGGTGTTACACATTAGAATGTGTGTAAGTAAGGTGTTACACATTAGAATGTGTGTAAGTAAGGTGTTACACATTAGAATGTGTGTAAGTAAGGTGTTACACATTAGAATGTGTGTAAGGTGTTACACATTAGAATGTGTGTAAGTAAGGTGTTACACATTAGAATGTGTGTAAGTAAGGTGTTACACATTAGAATGTGTGTATAAGATGTTACACATTAGAATGTGTGTAAGTAAGGTGTTACACATTAGAATGTGTGTAAGTAAGGTGTTACACATTAGAATGTGTGTAAGTAAGGTGTTACACATTAGAATGTGTGTTAGTAAGGTGTTACACATTAGAATGTGTGTAAGTAAGGTGTTATACATTAGAATGTGTGTAAGTAAGGTGTTACACATTAGAATGTGTGTAAGTAAGGTGTTACACATTAGAATGTGTGTAAGTAAGGTGTTACACATTAGAATGTGTGTAAGTAAGGTGTTACACATTAGAATGTGTGTAAGTAAGGTGTTACACATTAGAATGTGTGTAAGTAAGGTGTTACACATTAGAATGTGTGTAAGTAAGGTGTTACACATTAGAATGTGTGTAAGTAAGGTGTTACACATTAGAATGTGTGTAAGTAAGGTGTTACACATTAGAATGTGTGTAAGTAAGGTGTTACACATTAGAATGTGTGTAAGTAAGGTGTTACACATTAGAATGTGTGTAAGTAAGGTGTTACACATTAGAATGTGTGTAAGTAAGGTGTTACACATTAGAATGTGTGTAAGTAAGGTGTTACACATTAGAATGTGTGTAAGTAAGGTGTTACACATTAGAATGTGTGTAAGTAAGGTGTTACACATTAGAATGTGTGTAAGTAAGGTGTTACACATTAGAATGTGTGTAAGTAAGGTGTTACACATTAGAATGTGTGTAAGTAAGGTGTTACACATTAGAATGTGTGTAAGTAAGGTGTTACACATTAGAATGTGTGTAAGTAAGGTGTTACACATTAGAATGTGTGTAAGTAAGGTGTTACACATTAGAATGTGTGTAAGTAGGTGTTACACATTAGAATGTGTGTAAGTAAGGTGTTACACATTAGAATGTGTGTAAGTAAGGTGTTACACATTAGAATGTGTGTAAGTAAGGTGTTACACATTAGAATGTGTGTAAGTAAGGTGTTACACATTAGAATGTGTGTAAGTAAGGTGTTACACATTAGAATGTGTGTAAGTAAGGTGTTACACATTAGAATGTGTGTGTAAGGTGTTATACATTATAATGTGTGTAAGTTACACATTAGAATGTGTGTAAGTAAGGTGTTACACATTAGAATGTGTGTAAGTAAGGTGTTACACATTAGAATGTGTGTAAGTAAGGTGTTACACATTAGAATTTGTGTAAGTAAGGTGTTATACATTAGAATGTCTGTGTAAAGTGTTACACATTAGAATATATGTGTTAATGTTAACTCATAAAGTATCTGTTGTTGTTGTGCATGATATCACATAATTCCATAGAAATAATAGATCTTAATAATGGGTTCCAAGATCCATATAGGATCTCTTGTTTATTGTTACCATATAAGATAAAAGAATGCGTGTGTGTTTGGAATCATATAAATCCATCATCTTGATAACGTTTCAGAGCCTGGCAATGGGCAACAAATCTTCATCCCGGAAAGATGCAGAGCAATACGGGGAGACACGTGCTAGGAGCCGGTCTTTCAATGGCATCACTTCAAGATTCCGGCACAAATCTCCCCCAAGGGAGAGAAGCTCTTCTTTCTCAGAGTCCCGACCAAAGAGAGGCAGCTTCAGGTCCAACAAATCAGGGCAGAATTCCAATAGGAAGTCTTCAAAAGATGGAGGACAGGAAGCAGGTCAGCCAGTCAGTATACGTAACGGAAAATTGAAAACATCGGAATCGGAATCAAAGATTTTATCTTCATCGGCACCGTCTCGTGCGCGCCATTTTCCTACTAGTCATAGTGCAGGATCAATCACTTATATAGACAATAAGGAACGAGACACGTTGGGTCGTGATACAATACGCAGGTCACTCACGCGTAAAGATAGCACGGAATCACCGCGGCTTTCTGCGCGAAACATGCGTAATGTGTCTCATACCCTATACGAGGAAAAGCTGGAGGATATCTCCAAGCGACGTGCTCTGGCTATCATGAATCGTGATCTCTCGCTCTCGCAAGCAAGTCTGTCCAAAATGTCCATAAAGTCACAGTCAATGAACAGTCTGACCTTAGACAATGACCTTGACCTCGATCTCAACTGGACAAATAACAAGGTCAAGAATGATGTTGAGTATGCTCAAATTTCTGTACGACAACGCATCGCCCCATTACCCATGGATCTCAGTAATGAGTATTTCCGTCCTCGCACCAGCTCTGCCCCAGCTGTTGACCTTGTTAAACCGAAAGGTGTCACTCCAAGGTCAGTGGCTATGGGAACTAGTGTACAAATGAGAAGAACTTCACACCAGATTCATTCAGAAAAAAGAAAAGAAAGAGACTTGAAGCGTAGGTCACTTGAGGTCGACGACCGTAAACGTCGGTCCCTGGAAGTTGAAATCAGTCAGAGAAGGTATGAAACCCTCGATGACCAGAAAAGGTCTCCGGAGGAAGTCATGCATGCCAGGAGGATGTTGGTATTCCGTGCCCTCAAAGATGAGGGTGAGATGATTTATTCAACCCCTCCCGATTTACGATCAGTGTCGCCATCTCAGAGTGAACGTTCCCTGTCTCCCGGCAGCAGGGCTGTGTCGCCGGCGGACAGATCTGGTTCCCCTAGCAACAGGTCTATATCCCCTGGTTACCGGTCGCCATCAAATAGAGCCTCGTCACCCTGAGATTGGGCAGTTTACACCAAGATCTCAATCCCCAGGTGTTGCCCAGAACAGGAATTCTAGTCCCCGTAGTTATAGTCCCATTAAAGACACAAGTCCAGGTCAAGGGTCACCAGAAAAATATAGCAATAAATCATCACCATCAAAGACTCCAAACTCCAAGCGAGCACTGCCAAACATTGACGAGTATAAGATTCTTGGAAACAGAGCTGCAAGCCGTGAACATTGGGGATCCTATGAAAGTTTGACATTGAGATCTCGAAAGGATGAAGATTTAAACGACGATAACCATATGGGAACACGTGAACGGAGCTTAAGTGTTTCTCTGTCTCCAAGAAGCTTTATACAAAATGGAAGTAGCCAGGATTCTTCTTCATCAACTTCGCCAAGGAATTCTGATTGTGTTTTATCATCACATTCCCGTAGTAACAGTTGGTCAGTGTTACGAGAACGTCAGTCATGTGCACCAACAATGGGCACGACGTCTGTGATGCAACAGGCAGCTATCAATCGTCTGTGGAGTTACAGTGTCTCGTCTCTCGCCGATATACCCCTGGATTTAGCTCCACAGTCACAAAATCGTTACCTTGACGACACAAGGAACAACAGGGAGGAGTGTGGTATGTATCTGTTTACTTTTGTATGTCAAGGCCACGATGTTAACTAACTAGAAAAAAGGTGTGATTCATAGGACTGTAAATGACATCAAAACGTTCCCGTTATGATGTCATAATTGTAGTCATGGGTACCGTACAGCGACTGTTTACCGTCAAAAAGGCTATAATTTACTGTAGTTTAATTTAATTAGAATCCACATAAGATGGCAATAGCTACAGGGAATGTGAATTTTGACATATTGTGCTGGCATGCACTATGCTGTATGCCTGCAAGGCTCTGTCGTTTATAACGAGTATAATTACCATAGAAGACAGTTCAGTGCTTAAAAACTTGCAAGGTCAAATGGTCTGAATATAAATCTAACCTGTTTGTACTGGTTGAAACCTTAACAGGCCAAGGGGGTCATACTTTGTATAAATGACGTTGGTTTGACCCCAGGGGTTGGAGGAGTGGGGGATCAAATGGAGGAATTTTAGGGGCTAAGTCTCTAAATTCCTGATTCCCACTATACAACCACATAACATAATGTTTTTTCATCTAGTCTGTGGAAGAGATATTGAATTACCCTTGGCGCTAGCTTCAGTGTTTGCCTCAGGGTCAGGATTAAGTGATAAGATCAATGATATGACGCTTCAAAGGCACATACCATTCCGTAACAAATG
This sequence comes from Pecten maximus, assembly GCF_902652985.1. Classification (NCBI taxonomy): domain Eukaryota; kingdom Metazoa; phylum Mollusca; class Bivalvia; order Pectinida; family Pectinidae; genus Pecten; species Pecten maximus. Next base: position 46,957,630 of record NC_047016.1, read on the forward strand.
GTGCTTGGATGATGATTTTTGGATGCTTTTTTTATCACAGTTCTTTCCTCCTGTATGTTTTAACACTTGCTATCGTCCATTTTGATTTTCTTGATCATGACTATCCAGGGCTTTTTCTGGGGGCTTTTTGGGGCTGTTAATAGGCCCCGCCATTCCCAATTGAAATTATTTCATATTTAAGCCAAAATCCCAAAATTTGCAGTTTACTCCTGAATAATGTTTCCCAATTCATCAATTTTCTTCCCAAAATGAGACAAAAAGGCCCCTTCCGAAATCAGTGAAAAAACATCCCTGCTACCTTTCTACATTTCCATTCTTCTAATTATAACCATTAACATCACTGACAAGTCGAGAATTTAGGCTGAACAGCTGTATGGTGTATTTTTACATTTATTATTCAGCAAATACTGTGTCTACATATAGGAAGGTAGTATTCACTTGGTGTGAAGTTCTTACATACAGTCCTTGATACTGTGGGGTCAAAATGTTTTTATTTTACATTTTCATACACCTATCAAAATTTTTTTTTGAGATGTACACGAACTATGGTATGGCATTTTCTTGGTGGGTTTCATAATCAATGGAGTTCAGACAAGTTGTGTTTACCGAAGCGGCATTTCGATTCAACAATTTTAAAAAATACAGCCATAGTTATTGGCATTTGGTTTTTTCAGCTTTAAAATATTAATCTGTGGTTCCAGATCTCTGCCAGTATTCAATTGATCTTGTTGAAATTTAGTGGCATTTGATTTGGGTGTCAACAATTGTATCACTTTGAAGTGAAATGTCTTTTTCTGGCCTTCTATGTAAAAAAATGTTGAGAAATGTTGAGCAAAATATATCGACTGTCATTTTTTTGGAATATTTTTTTTTATTCTGCTTATCAAGCAATAATGATATCAGTCTGCTCTTCTCCTACATGGAGGTTTCATTCAGTTAAATCAATGGTACAAGTAGGCAATATGGCAGATTGGCGGTGAGGTATTAAAACACGGATGTTTGTGTAATACCAGGATTAGCTGAGGGGACTGGCCCCACCCCGTGGGGCTTAGTCTCCACATCATGTTCTCGGATATTGATGATATCCTGATCACCTTAATTACACATACCAAGGAGTATTTTTTGCTGCGTATTACTGTATACAGTACATTCCACTTAATCGGGTAACGCTTACTAGGTTATTTCGTTTATTGGGGTAAAAATTCAAAAACCAAAACCATTTTCTCTTGAATCATGTTAAAAAAAAATTGTTTTAATTGGGTTGGAAAAATCATATTTTTCGGTTATTCGACTACGACAATCGGAAACAAATCCTGTTATAAGACCAGGGGGCTGATCGATTTTTAAGATTTTACTCAAAGTAGGCGTTGGACTTATTTCATGGCAGGACAATGAAAATTCATTTGTTAAATTTTTACTAAACTGCATTGCTGAATAGACATGGCTTGGCTTATTATCAGACTTGAGTTCATAGCCAGATATTAAATATGGTAAGAAATGAAACACAATTACGATATTCAATTACTGCTCATTGATAATGATAGAAGGCATAAACGGGTATTCTTTGAATGTAAAGTATTACATGCTAGCTATAAAGCAACTTATGTAAGTACGATCAAATCTCAGGGGACATGTTGTAATTGGCTTTTTGTCCCTTTTTCGTATAACGTTTCTTTGTTAGCAAGTGACATTCTTCTCAGAAACCACTGAACCGATAATATACATGTACTTATACAGGAAGCTACCAAGTCCAAAGATATCTCAAAATGAATTATATTGTCCCCCCCCCTAAGGACCATAGAGGGCGATATTGTTTGCTATCATCTTCAATTTGTCTTGTCCCAAATTAGTGTCTAGCAATTTCAATTCTGAAGGTATTTTTTTACCAAATCAAAAGTCAACTAAGACAATGAAGAGAAAAGCTAAAAACTTTTTTTCTCAGATATAGACCTGCTCCGTAGCTAGGTCCAGTGGAGGCATAAGGTACCTTGTTCATATTTCTGAAACAAAAGGCATAGTTTTTAATTCTTTACTGGATACACAGCATATTTACCAGTAAATGCCTATTAAAAAGCTATCACAAATGTTTGTCTGAACTTTTGTCTCAGGTAACATAAATATTTGATTATTTTTACTTCCCTGAAAAATATTCACTTTGACAGTAGGAATATTTAGGTTATCTTTCTTCCTGAGCCACATGTTGGGTTGTATCAGATGGCCCCCACATCAGGCCAAAACCAGGTCATATGGGCAAGATAAAGACACCTGTTTCCAAAGTACACTTGAAATCAGTGGGTCATTATACAGTGATTACAGTATATATCCTGTAGTAAGCCCAGGGGTCCAACACAATTACAGTATTTATCCTGTAGTAAGCCCAGGGGGCCTATACAATTACAGTATTCATCCTGTAATAAGCCCAGGGAATTAACTCAATTACAGTATTTATCCTGTAATAAGCCCAGGGGGCCAAAGCAATTGCAATATTTATCCTGTAAAAAGCCCAGGGAGACCCCGGAGTCAACTCAATTACAGTATTTATCCTGTAAGCCCAGCGAGACCCCAGAGTCAACTCAGTTACAGTATTTACCCTGTAATAAGCCCAGCGAGACCCCGGAGTCAACTCAATTACAGTATTTATCCCATAAGCCCAGGGGGTCCAACACAATTACAGTATTCATCCTGTAGTAAGCCCTGTGGGCCTACACAATTACAGTATTCATCCTGTAATAAGCCCAGGGAATTAACTCAATTACAGTATTGATCCTGTAATTAGCCCAGGGGGCCAAATCAGTTACAGTATTTATCCTGTAATAAGCCCAGGGGTCCAACACAATTACAGTATTCATCCTGTAATAAGCCCAGGGGTCCAACACAATTACAGTATTTATCCTGTAGTAAGCCCTGTGGACCTACCCAATTACAGTATTTATCCCATAAGAAGCCCAGGTAGTCAACTCAATTACAGTATACATCCTGTAATAAGCCCAGGGGTCCAACACATTTACAGTATTTATCCTGTAATAAGCCCTGACGGGGGACCAACACATACATTTTTACTCAGATCTAGAGTAGTGGGCAGGTTCATTTCAATGAAACAGCTACAAAACTGTAATAGACATGGGTAGGCTTATTACCAGACATGGACTTATTGTCAGATAGATTTGGTAGGGGCCACTGGTATGCTTGTGATTCTTAAAGACTCTCTCTTCTTGTCATCCAGATAAATTTGGTAGGGGCCACTGGTATGCTGTGATTACTTGAAGTCTCTCGTTACTTGCCATCCAGATACTTGTAGATTTGATAGGGACCAATGATATGTGGAGATTTCTCAAAGTCTTCCTCTGCTTGTCATCTCTGTTTCAGAAAAAATCACTGAAAAAATATCCTAATTAATTTAAATCAAATAAATTAAATAGCAGCATACTAAAGATTCGTGGAGATGTGAACAAAAATAATCTGAATATGACACATTGTATATGTGTGACACAGCTTGTAAGATAATGGTGTGACATCCGTAGTCACGTTCTGCTGAGCGTAGAAAACTGAAAGGGATCCAGATATCTGTATCAAAGCTATGGTTGTATCACAATAGGTGTATCTCGAGTGACAGACACACAGCTATATGAACACAATTCATAGGTAAAACTTTTCAAATCAAAATTTATTTCCAACCTGCGAATTCATCAAATATCCTTCCAAAGTCATATGTATCGTTTGATAAGCTTAAATTCCATTTGAGCAAAAAAGATACTTTAAAATACACACACAATAAATGAAACTCACAGTGTTGGCACATTGTCAACAAGCTCTGCCAAGTGAGTGCACATACTTTAAATGTGGGTCTAGCAATGTGTGCTTATTATTCGTGATAAACGTAACAAAGGCTTTAGGCACCTGAGCAAGCCACATCAGAAAGAAAAAAAACGGTAAGTTTAATAAATTCAGGGAAAAAAACCGGACTTGAGAGAGAAGAGATAGTTTTAATGAGTTTTGCGATACATATACTAGTTTGAACTGTGAAGTACCTTGCCTTTTTTCCTACAGATGTTCAAATGAGTATGTTTCTGGATAAGAACTTATCAGGCAATATTAGTCAGCAGGGCACGTAATGCCTGGGTATTTTCGACCTCCGTCATCACTATGGATTTAAGTAGACATTACATTCAGATGTAAAATAACATTTTTAGCCGTCTAAGTTGATTTAGGCCTGATCTGAAATCTTCAAGCCTCTGCTATTTGCGGAAGCGAGATGAAATAAGTATTTTTATACAGGATAGATTGTAGATTGTATACGGTGGGTTTCAAGTAAAGAATAACAGTCTTGTTTCTTTTCAGAATCTGTTGACTTTTTTTTTAAGACAGCTATGAGCAACTTGTGTTAATAACAGAATACCGTATTTATTCTGATAAATGCTTAAAAGCCATGAGCAAATTAAATGTTAAAAGTAAACAAAATAACATAGTTATTCTAATAAATGCCCTAGAGATGTGAGATTCATTCAAGGAGTGTTTAAAAGAACATAACATTTCAGAGTCTTTTTTGGTGGTTGTTTTTTTTTTTTGGGGTGTTTTTTTTTTTTTTTTACCATATTTATCAATAATTAACCTCCTGCAGGACATAAATAAGCCTCTCTTTTCATTTTTGCAGAATCATTAATTTTGAAATAGTAACTTAAAAGAAGTTTACAAATTAGCCTCCCTAAACTTTGATGATTAACTTTTATCCTGGGAGGGAGCGGGCTTATTTGAGGATAAATACGGTATTAAAGAGCGTTTATTGACATTCATAGTCTTTTGGAGAAAGTTTTATGAGATTGATGGAGTGATTACCCTTGTCACTAGCGTACAGTGGGCAATGGGTTATCTTACACATACTTAGAGATGTACAATTCTTATTTTTTTTGTCATTTGCCCAGTGCTTTTTTCAGACGTACATATATGGAGAGTTGCTCTGCATGATGCAACTAAGATTACTGGTCCTATACAAATGAATATTTAATCTTTGCCAGCACAATGATGGACCACTTCTTTATATTATTGACTTAGTATAAGGACTAGGAAAGGATTCATGCCAAAAAACCTACACTATATTATTAGCATGTTTAAAGATGTATATATATATATATATGTTCTAGCATGTTTCAGATTTAATGCAGAAATAGAGTGTCTTGCATAAGTTTCAATGTAAAACAGAATTTATTATATGCATTCAATAATTTGATACATTATGAGCCCTTTTAAAAGTTGCATACAAAATTATTTAAAAAGTTTAATTAATTCTGTATCGCAATGACACAATGTGGGATTCTATTTATCACAAAATTTACATTTGTAAGGAAATAGGCAAAATTCTCAAATTCATTTCTCTTTACAACTGACAAAATTTAAAAGTTTTTAGTACCTCAATAAACAAGTGTGGGATTATATTTATCACAAAATTCATGTTTGTAAGGAAATAGGTAAAAACTCTTAAATTCATTTCTCTTTACACCTGACAAAATTCAAAAGTTACTAATACCTCTGTGCACGTGTGAGATTCTATTTATCACAAAATTCATATCTAGTAGGAAACAGGCAAAAATCATCAATTTCATTTTTTTTAAACTGACAAAATTTTAATGTTAATGGTACTTCAGTACACAAGTATCAGATTATATTTATCACAAAATGAATTCATATCTATAAGGGAAATGGACAAAAACTCTCAATTTCATTTCTCTTTACAACTGAAAAAATTCAAAAGTTGATAGTACCTCAGTACACAAGTATCAGATTCTATTTATAACAAAATAAATTCATTTTCCTAAGGAAATAGGCAAACATTATCAATTTCATTTCTTTTTAAACTGACAAAATTTTAATGTTAATGGTACTTCAGTACACAAGTATCAGATTCTATTTATCACAAAATGAATTCATATTGATAAGGAAATAGGCAAAAACTCTCAAATTCATTTCTCTATACAACTGACAAAATTTTGAAATTGATAGTACCTCAATACACAAGTACAAATGTATCAGATTCTATTCATCACACAATAAATTCATATCTATAAGGAAATGGACAAAAACTCTCAATTTCATTTCTCTATGCAACTGACAAAATTCGAAAATTAATAGTACTTTAGTACACAAGTGTGAGATTTTATTTTATCACAAAATTCATATCTATAAGGGAAATAGGCAAACATTCTCAATTTCATTTCTTTTTCAACTGACAAAATTCAAAAGTTAATAGTACCTCAGTGCACAAGTGTGAGATTCTATTTATCACAAAAATTCATATCTATGAGGAAACAGGCAAAAATCATCAATCTCAAATTCATTTCGCAATACAACTGAAAAAATTCAAAGTTGATAGTACCTCAGTGCACAAGTATCAGATTCTATTTATCACAAAATGAATTCATATTCATAAGGAAATAGGCAAACATTCTCAATTTATTTCTTTTTCAACTGACAAAATTCAAAAGTTAATAGTACCTCAGTGCACAAGTGTGAGATTCTATTTATCACAAAAATTCATATCTATGAGGAAACAGGCAAAAATCATCAACCTCAAATTCATTTCTCATTACAACTGAAAAAATTCAAAGTTAATAGTACCTCAGTACACAAGTATCAGATTCTATTTATCACAAAATAAATTCATATTCATAAGGAAATAGGCAAAAATTCTCAATTTCTTTTCTCTACACAACTAACAAAATTTAAAAGTTGATGGGGCCTTTGTACATTTTCGCTATTTAGACAATCATATGAAGCTATTTATTTGCGACATTACAAGTGTTTTTATGTGTGTACCTTAGATATTTACGACCTGGGCGTTTAATGTTGTAGAACAGGTCAGTTACGGTGATAAATTGACTTCTGTCCTTTGTAAATATCAAGTCTGGGTGGCCTTGTGTTTGTAAGGACAACAGGTGGCAGACTCGGTTGACTTAATGATCAAAATGTCACCATGTGTGTCCACTGACTGGTCAGTAATGTCGGTCAGTCTGGTAGATTGTCAGATACTGAAACAACCATTAGCAAAATTAGATAGGAGAAAGAAAGCACAAGAAAGTTTGGTTGATAGAGAATTTTTTTTCTAGGGTTGGAAATCACTTAAAATGTCACGATGGATCATCTCAATTTCTGAAATGATTTATGATCAATTATTGATTGATTATAAATAAGAAAGGAGAGATCTTTATCATAAAATTCATATCTATGAGAAAACAGGTAAAAACTTAAATTCATTTCTGTATACAACTGACAAAAGTTAATAGTACCTCAGTACACAAAAAGATCTTTAAAAAAAAAAGTATTTTTAAAGATCTTTTAAACATTAACCAAAGTGGAGGGAATGTATTGGAATAGGTTTCAAGGTATATATATATATAGCTATGTTTTAAAATATCATTTAATGCAGTTTTAATGATTTTTTTTTCATTTAATCACTTTCCAAGTCTGCTATGAATCTCAATAACTCTAAGAGTTTCCATGTTATAGTTAAAACCATGATAAATCACCGAAAATCCTGATCAATTAGTCATGGTCAGACAAAATGGCTAATCATCAATCTAAATCTTTGTAATTTAGTTATGGATTATTTCCAATATTTATATGTATATATATATCTAGTCCACGATATTTCCTGGAGGTGAGCACTCCCTAAGACTCTGAGTCATTCCGTACTGTTTTAATGGATTGATGATTGGGCTTGAATAATTTAATGAAGTTATTCAAGTCAGAGAGTAGCCCAAGGCCATCTAATGGGTCAGTCGCTTTAATGGACAGTCACTGGGTGCTTCTCTGGATGCTTTTAAGTGTTTGTTGATATATATTTATATATGTATATATATATATATATATATACTGTGTGAAAAAAATAACAGGTCAATTCTAAAGCTGAGGTGCTGAGGAAACTCATATGTAGTATAAATTCTCACATTTGGTAAGTTATCTAATTCAGCTTAACCTGTTGAGCGGTAGCTGTGGCCGAGTGGTTAAGGTGTCCCGACACTTCATCACTAGCTGTGGCCGAGTGGTTAAGGTGTCCCGACACTTCATCACTAGCCCGCCCCCCCCCCCCCCCCCCCCCCCCCAACATCAAACTATATGGAGACATGACGTCCACAAACATCTGATATACCGGTAACTAGTCAGTGTCAATTTAAGGCTTTGTAGTAGCTGGTGGCTACCTCACTATATACATCAATTCTGTGCTCCCCCACTGTACTGTACTACACTTGGCTTTGTAAAATTTGCTGAATATATGATCTCTTGTTACACATATATAAACGTGTGTTTGAATCTAACGTTGTATTTGTCAACTGCTCTACCCAAGCTAACAATAATGGTTCCCGTATGAATAATTACTGGTTTACACAGGATATTTTCTGTAATGTGATTAATTAATTTAATATTCTTTGCATATGACACAATAAAAAATCTATATAGTGCTAGATGCTGAACTTTCCCTTAAGACAATTGGTATTAAATTTTATCTGCATTTCTCAGCATACTAATACTTTCTGTATCACCGATGTTGTAGATCAACAGTACTCAGGTCAACCGAAAACAGCCCCTTCTCCAATTCAGGACAAGCTCCCCTTTCATTTTGAAACTTAAGGATTGACGATGTAATTACTACAGTCCTAGGCCAGTCATTCAGATTAAAATTAGTGTAGCATGTCGGTTTTCCTATGACTAACCTTTATTTTAAACCACAACCTTACCTGTAGGTTACGCATCACTCACCTGACAAATTAGGGGTCACAACAACAAACATTTTAAAGAATTCAAAATGTGGCAGTGGAGATACACGTATCACTTGTTTTACAAACATTTCATAAAACCGGAAATAATATCGGGGTTATTTCATGTTCCCACTGGCTTTTGGTAGTTTTTCGGACCATTCAGCATTTTTTCTCTACTGTGAACTTTTGAACAACTCATATGTAAATTAAATTATTCAAGAAGACAATAAAAATCGGTTCATTCATAAAATCTGGAATTTAAACTCAGAATTGTTAGCATGATGTGAATACTCGTCCAAATCTCCTTGTGTTGTAAGCTGAATTAATGCGTACATGTCAGAAACGGCTTAGATTTTATCTCGAGTCGTCGTAATGAATTGGCGATCACCGGTAGGTTGTTTCATAGACAATGACAGATTAGCTGTGTATTGTCTCGCATACAGCGACTTCTTACCCGTGTATGTACCTGTATACACCTGTTCAGGTAACGAGCCCACCCCTACTGAGGTGCACGGCGGAAGCCATTAAATGTATTCTTTTTACCATGGATGTCCTCCAAATCTTTAATGTTGAACGCCAGGACAACATACAGGTAGATATCTTTGATAAATGTGAGATTGAAAATATTGTTGATAGTCATATTAATTTGTTTGAACAGGAGTCCTTGTTTGACACATGTATGGCTAGATCAAGTTCTGTTGACATATCGGTTGAGTACTCTGATTAACTTGCAGGTTAAGTGTTAATAAAAACGGTTCTATCCCTCATTTATTATAACCAGATGTATCATAGCCAATGGTATCTTTTAAATTCTCAATTAATGTTAGCAAGTAGATTTTGTTAGGTATCTCTGTATTATTAAAGAGATTAACTTTGTTGGTCAAACTGAGGCCAGTATGGAATTGTGTCTGTCCTCATGTGTCAATGTGAGGCCATTCTGTCCTCATGTGTCAATGTGAGGCCAGTCTGTCCTCATATGTCAATGTGAGGCCTGTCTGTCCTCATGTGTCAATGTGAGGCCAGTCTGTCCTCATGTGTCAATGTGTGGCGAGTCTGTCCTCATGTGTCAATGTGAGGCCAGTCTGTCCTCATGTGTCAATGTGTGGCCAGTCTGTCCCCATGTGTCAATGTGTGGCCAGTCTGTCCTCATGTGTCAATGTGAGGCGAGTCGGTCCTCACGTGTCAATGTGAGGCGAGTCTGTCCTCATGTGTCAATGTGAGGCCTGTCTGTCCTCATGTGTCAATGTGAGGCCAGTCTGTCCTCATGTGTCAATGTGTGGCCAGTCTGTCCTCATGTGTCAATGTGTGGCCATTCTGTCCTCATGTGTCAATGTGAGGCGAGTCTGTCCTCATGTGTCAATGTGAGGCGAGTCTGTCCTCATGTGTCAATGTGAGGCGAGTCTGTCCTCATGTGTCAATGTGAGGCCATTCTGTCCTCATGTGTCAATGTGTGGCCAGTCTGTCCTCATGTGTCAATGTGTGGCCAGTCTGTCCTCATATGTCAATGTGAGGCGAGTCTGTCCTCATGTGTCAGTGTGTGGCCAGTCTGTCCTCATATGTCAATGTGAGGCGAGTCTGTCCTCATGTGTCAATGTGTGGCCATTCTGTCCTCATGTGTCAATGTGAGGCGAGTCTGTCCTCATGTGTCAATGTGAGGCCTGTCTGTCCTCATGTGTCAATGTGAGGCGAGTCTGTCCTCATGTGTCAATGTGTGGCCAGTCTGTCCTCATGTGTCAATGTGAGGCCAGTCTGTCCTCATATGTCAATGTGAGGCGAGTCTGTCCTCATGTGTCAATGTGAGGCCAGTCTGTCCTCATGTGTCAATGTGTGACCAGTCTGTCCTCATATGTCAATGTGAGGCGAGTCTGTCCTCATGTGTCAATGTAAGGCGAGTCTGTCCTCATGTGTCATTGTGAGGCCAGTCTGTCCTCATGTGTCAATGTGTGACCAGTCTGTCCTCATATGTCAATGTGAGGCGAGTCTGTCCTCATGTGTCAATGTAAGGCGAGTCTGTCCTCATGTGTCATTGTGAGGCCAGTCTGTCCTCATGTGTCAATGTGAGGCCAGTCTGTCCTCATGTGTCAATTTGAGACATATGCCAAAAATGTGTCTGGCAATCCTCAAATTTTTCAAGTCAAGTCAAAATAAGAGATTTCTACACATACGAATGTATGTCATTGTCTTTCCTCTATTCACTGAATATGATTGTTGTGTGAAATTGTAAAGAATTGTTTTATGATTCACTCTATAATCATTTTCCAAGTAATGTCCTGACGTTGAGCTGAGCTGTAGTTTTCGTCACTCATACTCATATGCCAGGCGTTTCCAAGCATTTATGAAAATTTTCACTACCGCATTAAAATTCCTGAACACAATACGGAAATGACGACACGAATAATCGGCTAGAAAAATGTGTATGATGAAGGGTGACAATAATTTAACATATGGTTCACGGTTGAGGTAATTATCTGCTGTATCATATTCTGCGCATCCTGCCGAGAGTGGACGGGTCTATATACAATATACTGAAAGTAGCAAAATATGGGCTAGAGTATGTGAGGGAATCACTAAGTCCCTCTGTATAGTATATATACAAACCATCATGATTGTAAATAGACCGAGACTGCAGGTGACTTTTTACCTGTACAGGTAAGTATGGGACTTTAGGGGCTACGTTACATGTAACATAGATGTGTGACAGGTGTGATATATACAGGTAGACCACTGGTATTCTATGTGTAGTCGACAGCGTGTTTCATACAAGTGTGTTCGGTGAACCTGTCCCGACGTGGCCAGAGGGAGGGGGGGGTGGGCTTTCCCAGTTCTCTCACATGTCACGGCACCGGATGCAGGATAATTACCCTCAAAATCCCTGAGGTAAGTTTAAGTTGTAACTGTTGATGCTATGGCAGGTAAAAATCTCAGGTGAGACAGGTAAGCGCAGGTCTACCTGACATGCATGTTTAATGTTTGTAACTATTTAAACAGGTTAGTCATGGATGTGTTTCATTTATAAAAATTATACATCTCGCTGAAAGAGTTACAACAATAAAAATTCACAAGCATGCCTTTATGTAATGTGATAATATATCATCATATAACGTCTTAAGTTTCGCATTCCCCAAACGAAAGATGACACATAATTGCTATTTTATGAATATATATATAGTCCAAGTGGAAGTTCATGGCTTAACCATCCGTTTAGTCAGACGTACAATGTTTGTACATGTAGCCATTGTGTGGAATTTTATATATTATAAATAAACCACTCTGCTGGTAGAAATTTCAACAGTAACCATATTCATTCTCTGAAATGCCACTACAAAGAAGTAAGCAGTATGAATTAGTTCTTCAGCTAGCTAAAGGTCTCTGGCTGTGGCGTCTTGAGACACTAAAGGACATGCTAGTTTATGCCATGATGCGATGTCTATCTGTCGATTCACCGATATCTCATCACAAGGAAGGGCAGGTCACAATAAATCAGTGAAATTATTAAAAAGATGTTCTCCCATTGGACAAAAAGATAACAAACTTGTGTATGAATTGAGGAAGTGTATGCTCTTCATTATGCAATATGAATTCCTTTTCACTCAAATTCCCTTCGTCCGGGTTCAAGGATTTCCAAAATTTACTGTGTTACAGGAAATGTCTTTAGTGTCATTGTGTAAACATTTGTGGTTTTTGTGGTTGAGATAAGAAGCATGATAATAAATACAACAATATGATGTTGAAATGCTAGACCACAATTTGCTGGTGAATTATTACCTCAAAACTATCTAGATAGCTATTGAAACCATGAAAGAAAGTACCCACAAATACACAGATATTTCATGTGATACAGTAGCTGGACACTCTATCCTTATAAGGCTACACACACTCATATGTGAAAAGGCGAGTCCATTTGCCTAAGGAGGCTCAAGATTTACTAGACGAAAAACTCCACGCTTACCTAGGAGTGGGATTTGTAAAATTTACCTGTTTGAGGCCCTTGTACCTATACCTCTGTCTTTGATTTATAAATAAATGTTATGATGAAAAAACACCTACCCCTGGAGCCACCCACCGAATAATCACTTATAAGTAACTCATGTATATACTGACCAGCCATCTTACCCCTTGACCTTTGACCTGATGACCTTGGGTGTTAGTCAGTTTATTTCCCATTATTCTGAAAACTTTTTTTCATAATATTTAATATCTAACAGATAATTAAGGAAGCATACCTTGACAATATAAAATGCCTATGAGTCAGGTTAGGTGATTTTCCTTAAGTGAGTGTTAATATAAGACTCTGTATATATCTTCACCTTTGTGTTAAGACTCTAGTACCTGACTGTTAAAAGGCCAAAATAAAAATATAGTTGGTTTGGCGTAACCTGCCCCACCCAGAAAAAATCCGCCTGTAAGAAAATTTTATTGTGAAAAATATATATATTTTTTTTTAATGACTTGACCGCTCCGGATATTTATATCCTGAACTTGCTTTGCAAGTTTGAAAATACATCTCGCAAACCCAAATAAGCTTGGTGTGTGTTTCTTTTGTTTTAGACCACAAAATGAATAATGATTTTCCAAACAGTTTATATTCTGGTTTGTTTTTGTATTTAAGGTTGAAAATCTATTTTCATAACTGAATAAAAAAAAGTTCAGCACTACCTACCTAGCCATATATGTAAAACCCCCTGGTCGGGTTACAGTAAACCAAGATATTTTTATAGATGGCCTAATGTTGACAGAGGTTGTGTTTGCTATTTTTCAGACCTTGATGTGATTCGAGAGTTAAACATGGACAGATCCAGTCTGGATATATGTCCAGTATGCCACATGCCGTTTGATAAAGGCAGGAAGAGGAAGCTGGTCGAGGCCTGCGGACACGAGCTCTGTTTTACATGTCTTGTCACCTACGAGAGCTGTCCCATGTGCGACGGAAGTATGTACATGTTAAATTCACTCACAATCATGATAAAGCATTTTAATATTTTCCTTAGTTGCAACTTAAAAAAAAAAAAAACTGAAAAAAAAAAGAACTTTTTAAAACTGGATGATCAGTTGGCAAAGTTGTAACACACTTGCCTGCTACCAGGCAACCGTGGTTCATTTCCGCGATCGGAAATGGAAAAGTTTGGTCATCAACTGCGAGCGACCACGTGGATTGTGCACTCTCATCTAGGCCAACAAGAGTTATTAATATAAGTTATTATAACTCCCTACGCAATTCGTTGTAAAATAAGTGAAGTTTATTTATAAAATGTTTTAACCGACATGATATATGTATTCAATATTTTGTATTTCATAGGAAGTCCTGTAAATTCTCCACCTTATCAAAACCATCGTGGAAACGAGCCGTATCGTTCAACCGTGAAAACCAATGGACATTTCACACCCATCAAGAAAAACCATCACAGCGATCTTCCCCAAAATACCTCTACATATGCCACACCTCACAACCCCACAAATCTACAATCAGGTAAGTTTTATGATTAGAAAAGGAAATAATTAATATATTTATCATAGGTTTTTCGTATGTTTATGCCCCCGCTATGAAATGGGAGGGGGGGGGGGGATAAAGGGTCGTCCATGCCCGCCCCGTCCCGATGCAATGTAACTAACTAATCTCAGGAACTGCTGATGTGATCCTCACCAAACTATGTTTCGGGGCTGTCAGGTGGCAGCGGGGGCATTTATGTTCTACAGACATTTTCTAGTTTTTGTCTGACTTTGGAATTTTCTTGGATACCCTATGGAATGCATACTGATATACCTGGGTAAGCCTTTTGTCCGGCAACAGTTGGTTAAAGTTTCTGGATGAGTTTCTCCCAAGGCATAGAGTTTATAAAAAATAGTGATGAAGTGTTAATTATTTGTGGGAATATTCCTGTAGGGTCTTAACTACAATGCCATGAATTCTAATTGTGAAACTAATTTTTATTTCAAATTATTTTTTCTGAATTAATTCTGTTTTGGACTAAACTTTCTGGTAAATGCTATTCTTCCTCCTTGTTTGGTGTAAGTTAGATATTTATTTAACAAGAAAAGGCCTCAAAGGACCAATTTGAGCAGTATGTTATTACAGAGAGAATGTACAATTTTGACATGATATACAAAAAAGTTCCGAAAAACTTAGTTAATATTTATGAAAATTAATAAGTTACGAAGCTTTGTGAAATGGTACCCTAAAAAGTAAATGTTGTGTGTATGCTGTAGCATTTCAAACAACACCTGTTCTTCAAATTATTAGCCTATTATTATCAAAATTATATTTTTTGCTGACGAAGTTTCCTTTCTTGCCATTAAGGATCTCATCATCATCAGCAACAACAGCCTCCTGTCCCTGCCAAACCACGATATTTCCGACCTTTGACCTCTCCGACCTCTGTAGGAACTACTCCTCCACCACTTCCGCCACCCGCAAAGAACTACAGGCCAGAGCCGAGTGCACACCAGTTCACTAGTAGCCCAGCCAATGGCTCTCCAAGCCTCGGTGCAAACAATATCACTATGACAACCAACGACAGTCTTGACGAATTGTCACGATTAGACAATGAAGTTCATTCTCTGGAGCTGGGCAATAGCTTTAGTCCAGGTGTGTATCACGATCTGTTGCATTCCTCGAAACTGGACAATGGTCAGTCAAATGGTCAAGTGAATTATTTGATATTATGTCTGTGCTGTTTTGCAATGCAAGAAAGAGGAGTATGATGTTTTTTTCAGATCTGCCTGTCAATATGTAACAGAGGACATAGCGTGTGGCTATATTTTTTGTTTTTTGAGCTTATACACTATTTCATTATTTACGCTGGTTCTGTTCTGTGTAAATATTTTGTTGTTCTGTGTGGCTATTTTAAACAATAAAACAATAGCACATCATGAACCGTATTTATTACTATTAATCACTTAGACTTTGCGAATACTTTATTTTACGAACTTACCTCTTCAGACATATTGTAAATACACGATTCCACGAATCCTGATCTAGAAATGACTTTAAATTTGCGAAAGATAAGCTATTAGGGTCATTGACTCGGTAAGACTCATTTATCGGTAACCATGCAATAGCTTGCCTGCCATCTAAAGGTGTTATTTTTGTACAAATATTCACAAAAGGATTTGAATTCATGATTCACTTGACTCTCCTAAAGTATGAATGCGAAAAATAAATTCCATGCGAAATATAACTGATTTGTGATTTAGAGTATATACATGGACAAGATGATACCATCGGAGGATCTTTGATTTTATGCTTTGAATCTTGTCTGAACTAAGGTTACATGGTCAGTTTAAAATTTTCATCCGATTGTTTTACAGTAGGCAAGGCCAGCCCACCACCTCCACCGCCAGACGTTGCCCAGAACGACCTGATCACACGACTCGGCCTACTGTTAGGAGATCGGTCTGACACAATGTCCCCGAACTCCCAAGTGGTGAACCAGACGGAGGAGACATTTACTAGTGTTTCATCTCTAGCCAGCGGTGAGGCTACACCTGAACACGGGATCTCCGACACCAGTCCCCTGTCAACCCTTACAGGTACAGGAGTAACTCTTTACCTCACGGTACAGGAGAGTTCGACTAGTTTCACACACTTTTTCATTCATTAGCTAATTTGTTTAGATATTGTTTGATTTCACCATTTGGTAACATATCAATGAATCGTAAAAATGCTTCACCCCCGATTTCATATACACTTGCTTGTCACAAAAATGCATAAAATCAAATGGCACCTATATGTTACAGAAATATTATCTGATTAACAGCAACAAAATTTAACCCTTTCAACCCTAAGAAACCTAAGTGGACTCTGCCATGCCTTCATCATTTGAAGTCCAATATGGTTAGTAGGGGTGAAAGGGTTAATGAGAAACAGCAGCCAAATAATTATTTCTTATAAGATAGAAAATTACTGACAAAAATGTAGATAAGGAGAATTCTAGCATTTCTTTGGATGTAATTAATCTTTTATTAACTTAAAATTTAAAAGATGGAAAAATAGAAGCTCAATATTTTTAGAGGGTGGTAATAGTATAAAGTATGTAACTTTTGGTATTGTGTAGATCGAAAAATACAATAGACTATTGTTGTTTTCAGTTGATCACATTTAGTCTTTGTCAGATGTATCTCCCTATGAATTAAGTAGAACTAGCTACATGTGACATTTTTGATAACAGTGTCCTCCAGTAGTGAGCGATCGGGTATACACATGGGGTTAGGCTCGCTGTTCCCTAGTCGTGACCACAGCTCTGACACTTCACAGATGAGCCCGAACAACACTGCAAAGCGCCCCCATTCTATCACAAGTAAGTCATCGAACTCACTGCACAGCACCCCCACTTTGTCACAAGTCAGTCCTCGCAGCCTTTTAAAATATGTATCTTGATATCAAATTTGCACTATCGAAATATGACTTTTATTGTAGAATGATGCCACAATTGGATTTATATTGATAAAACACTTCATATTTTCAAAATTTAGAAAATATAAAATTGAGGGAAAGATTAAACCACTGTAAATGTGCTTATTTTGACGTGCTCAAATTTTAGTGCAAAAGCTAATTAAAACAGATTAGCACAATGCTAAATTAGCGCTCCGACAATGCTTGCCATATCAAACATTGACGATAAACTACCCTTAGCTCAATCAGAATTTAGCCAAATTATTCTAGTGAAAAAATTGCTAAAATAAGATTACCGCTAAAATAAGGTAACCACTAAAACATGTACATTTACAGTATACAGAATAACCTAGAGTTACCCTTGTTTTCTTTATGCAGCTTCGACACCCGGTCAGATCGAGGATCTGGGGCTGTTCAACAGAGGTCGTTCTTCAAGTCGCCGGTCAGCTCGAGCCACTATCGGTCACTCAGACAGCAGAGGTAGGGCACAACACTGACCACCAGTCTACAGATATAGCTAATGTTACTCTATAGCCAGATATTTTTCATTAGACTTCATGTATTCCATGTCAAATCTAGTGCATTTGATTAAAACACAGCTGTTTTTAATTATTTCCAGTTCCTGCTCAAAGAGCAAGCGAGTGTATGCCATGGTGCAGCATTAGTAAACTGTCTTCATTATAATCTTTTTCGTTTGTCATTTTCTGAAAAAAAAAGCTTTGGTTATCATATTCATCCAGTAGCATTCTGGGATCTTTCAAGGTTAAATAGGTCAAATTTGTTAAAATCGTAAACTGTGTTTATTTGTTTGTTTGCTGCATTTATTGCCCCATGAACTGCCAGGGTCATTTTGAGGCAGGGTCTCCTTGTAGTAGTTTGTGACTACCTCACTGAAGTAGTCACATACGGAAGGCCCATCACATGCCATCCAGACCATTTAGGGTAAAGTGTCTTTCCTAAGGACACAACCATGACAGCACAGACTGGTCCGTTCCTCAGCTTCTTGTGAAACAAAAACCTCCATGGGTAGGGAGCTTCGAACCGCACACCTCAGATCTTCACCTGAGGCTACGTGGCCAGCACTCTTGACTAAGCTAACCCCCCCCCTCCCAAATATCACCATCTACCCGATATATGTCAGTTAAATGATAAAGGGAAAGTGAAGACTATATAATATAATTATTTGTGTTGTAGTGAAGATCACCCCGATAAAACCACCCCAGGTCCATCTAACTGCTCTGGAAATGGAGGTCCCTCACACCGAGGGAAAGGCAGAATTCTTCGGTCGGGAATGGCTCTTCACTGAGCTCGAAAAGGTGAGTTAAAAATCGATCAGAATATTTTACGACTGTAATTAAAAAGTTGATAGGCATTTTGTTGAATCAATTAATTGGTACCTGTTATGACAGGCATTCGGTCAAGTGAAACGAAAACATGTCTTTACATATCTAAAAAATGGCAGAATCTTACTACCCGGTTGTTCAAATATCGTGTTTAATTGTCGTAGCATATATTTGTGATGTCTTTGAAGACATTCTAAGTTCATGACCGTACGACAATGAGAGGAAATGCAAATTTTGAGTTCAGGGTGGTAATAAAGTGTCTCACTAAGGCAGGATCAAAATCCTGAAGAAATCAACTGTTTATTGACCTGCATTTTGCCTTCATCCATCTTCATCTTAATCTGTTGTTTGTAGATCCTACACAGGGATTTGGTGGATCAAACAAGAGGGGTGGTGATCACCGGAGGTATCGGGGCCGGCAAGACTGCGGTCATACAACAGCTTGTACAATTGAGCTGTTTCCGCGACGGCTCCTCCAGCGACCTTGTGGAAGGTAACAAAAATTTTATCTCAGTTATAAGTATTTCAGGATTTTGTATATCATTGTCGTTTAAGACCCTGCATTGTTAATGGTTGTTTGGTCCCCAGCGCTGTTGATCATAATAAGTCCCAACACTGAATCAATGATTTTCGATTTATTTGTGCCTAGAAGAAGATGAAGAATGCAAAGAAATATTTATAAACTAATGAAATTTATATCTGTAATTAAATAACATACCAATTTTTTTTTTTTATAAGATATTATAAATTTTTCGTAAGTAATTCTTTATGCTTGTCAGTAGTAAATGGACTATTCTAATATGTAAATCAATTTGTCTTCAGGTAATAGGCATCGTATGAGTCGAGACAAAGTGTTCCATAAAGGCGTCAGCCCGAACTCCACACTCAACTCACAGCAGTACCATCCCGTATCCGACGTCGGCCTGAATTATAACTCACTCCGAAACCTCGCTTCCCAGGTTGTAGCTTTCCATTTCTGTCAGGCCGACAACAACGCCACCTGTCTGGTGCCAGAGTTTATCCACAGCCTAGCGGCGCGAATGTCCCATGCCCCACAGCTGTCTGCGTATCGGGAAATGCTACTCCAGGACCCTCAGCTTCAACATGTACTCAGCTTGAAGGAGTGTGTTCAAAATCCCACCGCAGCCTTCATAAAGGGCATCATCGAGCCCCTCACCTCTCTGAAGGAATCAGGACGTATAGCCTCTGGATGTTGTCTTATTCTCATAGACTCTTTAAATGAGGCAGAGTTCCACAAGCCGGATTACGGAGATACCATTGCATCGTTCCTCGTGCGTCATGCGGAAGATTTTCCGTTCTGGCTGAAGCCTGTTATTACAGTTCAGAGCGTCCTGCAGGATATCACGCGGTCTCTCCCGTATGACCATGTGTGTATCGACCGTGGTCGTTACGAGGAGCTCATTGCACAGGATATACAAGATTACATCAACTATAGGATTGAGACGTGTGCTAATATCAAAAACAATATCGCTCTTAATGGAAAGTTGGAATTATCAACACAAATCAAATTCTGTGTTCATCTGCAGGTGCTGAGCAAGGGCTCCTTCTTATACACCAAGTTAACATTGGACCTTATAGAGAAAGGCAATGTGGTACTGAAGAGTTCCAATTACAAAATCCTACCAATGAATATATCGGAGGTATTTTTACTAAATTTTAACCTGAAATTCCAGAGTGTACGATCGTTTGAGAAAGTGTCGCCCATTTTAAGTGTTTGTCTTGCCACGCTCTATCCTCTAAATGCCACGGAAATTTTCGAGACTGTGAATTCCGGGTACACAGATCACTTTCTGTCTTGGACGGATTTTCAGAATCGACTGAAAGTGTTATCTGGATTTATGTACCAGAGAAAAGATAGCTCCTATATGTTTTTTCACCCAGCATTCAGGGAGTGGTTAATTCGGAGAGATGACGCTGATAACCAAAAGTTTCTCTGTGACCTAAGGTAAGTCAAGCACTTCCCTACGAAATCATACTTTGTGGGAATTTCGGAAAGTCTCACTCAAATCATGCAGGTTCACTTTGGTAGATATTTGTGTAGGTTGAAATTTGAGATTGATCAGAATGAAAATTTAAAAAAAAAATGGCCGACAGCTGCCTGATTTTGATCATTAATGTTTGCTATCATTCTTCTCAATTTCAATTTTCATGTGTAGTTTCCTTTGGTCCCTAGAGAGTAAACTATTTAACTTTGAGACTTTTTGATGGATTTTAAAAGTTGAAGTTTCTGATATTTTTTCAAAAAGCATTTCAAGGGTCTCTCTCAAATTTCCCCTTGATCCTTAATTGTGTGCATGATGAGATATTTCTGGGTGGACGGCTGTTTTCTGCAGGCTAACCTTAATGTCACATTTGTAAACTGTGAAATCCCATTGAGATGAAAATTTTCATTCAATTTTAAAATTTAATTTCGGGATAGATCCTTTAAAAATTGTACAACTGTTGTAAATGTTGAGTTTAAAGTGTAACTGGATGATTTGTATATATATTTGGTAAATATAATTGTGTTTTGTTTCCTAAGTATGATGACAGTGTTTACAATTAAGTAAAATGTTTACATTGCTATTGCTGATACACTTAATAAACCCTCTAGATCTAGGGCTTTGTGATAGTTTGCGTTATAGTACCATAAACGCCATTTACTAAAACATCCTTTATTTACATTTACATTTTAGCAGATTTCCTCATAGTTACGATTTTTTCAATCACCTGACATCACTCAGCATTGCTTCTAACTGTATGTCTCAATGAGATTGGTGATATGGTCACATGATCAAATGCTGTTATAGTCTCATAACACATATTGCGTCCATTGTCCAATGTAATTAGTGGCTGCTAAGCCAGTATAAAAACTAATCAGTAAATTTAGCAGCCATAGTTTTCAGTACATACAATGCATATATATGTTTCAGACAAGGTCATGCCCTCATGGCTTTCAAGCTGTCACGGTTGAGTGCCCCACTGAATGAAGACAAGACGATTGAGCTAGGACACCATATCCTAAAAGCCCACATCTATAAGAACATCAGTAAACAGCGAGGCTATTCATCACGTGACATGCAGGCATATTGGATGTCACTAAGTTCGGACAATCTGAACGCTGCACTTGTGTCATACAGAAATCTTTACTCGCCCAATGTCAAGGTCAGTGTACTATATGTCATCATAAATATTTCTGCCATGATGTCATAATATTTCTTGTCATGATCAATGTCCCTAAATTGTAATGAGTATGTCAGGAAGGAGTTATCAAAAATATCCAACCCGTGCAGTGCCCTCTTATCACTAGACTAAAGAGAAATTCCCACCAGCCTAACTAGTAAAGTGACTTGTTGCTCCCCTCTTTAATGCTACTCTCTCCATCACTTTGCCCCCAAAGACAACATCAATCCAGGTTCTTCGGCTCAAAAGAAGCATCTCAATCTCCAATAGCTTACACCTGGAGCGGAGGGCAGCACCAAATCTGTAATAGAAAGGAGTAATGAAAAATACTTTGTTGGGGATCGAACTGACAACCTGCTATTTTCTAAGTGAGCATTTTACTACTACCCAGTAGACAAACAGGAATTTCTCACTTTACTGAGCTAGTAAGGCGTCACCTATACTATACTAAATTAAGATATTTCTCGGTCCTTGCCAGTATTTTGTTTGGTAATCACATAGCTTGTTTAAATACCTTAAAATGCTATAATATTTGTTATGTGCCTGATTCTAGGTGAGTCGGCTGATAATGCTATCGGGAGCCAACCCTAACTCGCGTACCCTGTACCAGAATGGTGCCCCAGTGTTATGTGTAGCTGCCAGGGAGGGCTTCTCCGATATGGTCAGTCTCCTGTTGGAGTTCCATGCCAGTGTCGATGCTGTATCGGAGACTGGAATGTCGGCGTTGTGTTACGCCGCGGCAGCCGGACAGATAGACATTATGCGGATGCTGTGTCTCCGTAACGCCAGGGTAATTTTCCACACAAATTTTTCTAAATGTTCATAAACTGTAATTTCCTACACATTTATTGAATGTTACTGTATAGTTTTGTAATTTTGTGAGCATATATTTCACAGGTTTACGGGTCATAAATAGTTCACAGGAATCAAATTTTCGCCAAATTGTTTACCGTATTAATCTTCAAATAAACCCTATCCCTGGATCATTAATATCGCACTATCTGAGATAGTTGTGAATATAGAAAAATAAATTCTCTGTGAATATTACCCAATTCTCTGTGAAAATTACCCAATTTCCTTGTAAACATTATATTACCCAATTCTCTACGAATATTAGCCAATCCCCTGTGAATATAACCCAAATTTATTCCCTGTGAATATTATCCTATTCCCTATGAATATTGCCCAATTCCCTGTGAATATTACCAAATTTACATGTCCATGAAATACCTATGTATGCCTAATACAGGCAGTAGAATACTTCATTGGGAATGTCTGAACATAGAAATATAAAAACTTCATTATTAATGCAAATTTCCTTCAATCTTTTTATAACTCTTTATCTACAGCTGTCCCATGTAGACAACAATGGTCAGTGTCCGGCTGTCCACGCAGCTATGCATGGTCACCTGGAGGCCCTAGAGTATCTACTGCAGTGTGATTGGTCATCTTACGATGGTCAGCTGACGAAGATCGAGGCAATGCAGCAGGCTCTTGTGGCGGCGTCGGCTCTCGGTCACACAAATGTATGTATCTGGTGTGGAGTTGAAGTCTTAGTATCAAAAATTAACATATTTCTAGTCTATACATAATATCTCAAACTGGAATTTCCCCAGGTGATATTTATAGATTTTTCCTGGCCCTGGACATGGATATCTACAGTTTTACCAGGGTGAGATTTTCTTATCTCACCCTAGGGTTGAGACAAGCTACACATGCTCTTTGCACGTTCTCAACAATTATATGATGTTTGACAACCATACAATGACGTCATGTCAAAAATAAAATGACGTCACATCGACAATTCAATTATGTCACGTCAACATTTCCTTGCATTGATGTAACGGCAATATAAGAAACATACGAGGGTAAACCGGGTAAGAGAAAAATAATCAATCACCCCCTTGGGAATGAGACAGGTGATCTCGACTTTCGGAGAAAGATTCTTAAGCTGCAAAACACTCTGCATGCCTCGTGTTTGGCAACTTCAGAATCTTTCCCCTCGGGTTGAGTTACCCCTGTCACACTCCCATGGGGGTCAAAGATTCTAAAAGTTTTGCACCTCTGCAAAACTTTCAATGGATTTGATAGCATTTGCTACCAATTCTCTCGGTAAGAATCAAATATGATCGGTCATTTCTCAAATAGTGTACAGTTGTTCCATTATTAGGCAAAGAACTTCAAAAAATAAAGTCTTTACTTTCTAATGTATAAATTCTCTACTGCTGTGTGAAATATATACATGATATTTTTTTTCGTTTCAGATTTGTGACTACCTGCTTCACCCGAGCATTCATAATTACGAAGGGTTCGGCATGAACAGCACCGATACACTGTTAGGAGAAACACGTATGTTCATAACATCCACCAAAAAACTGAACTCATGTATAATATAGACTCCATGATCAATAGTTTTATAAGAAAATTTAAATAAATATGAGCAAACTTTGTTTGATATTAAAATCTACAAAATAATAACAGTAAAAATTTAACCAAACATTTTTCTAGCTTTACATTGAAATTGATATTTTGTAATCATTGGGGTATATATCATTAATACTTTGGATAATAAATTGTAATGTGATTTTGTACTGTATTATTCAAACTTTAATTTCTCAGAAATTCGAAATTGAAAGATTTGTCAAAAATCAAATATAAAATCAGAGAAAACTGCTTTCGAGGTCCACAAAATATGTAGGAGTTATCTCCCTTGGTTAATGTTTTGTGTTCACAATCTATCTTTACCCTAACCATACATATTTACTAAGGTTGATAAAACAGGAAATTTGTAATTAACGTAGTTTTCATTAATATATCAATGTCATTTGTCTGAAGAGTGTAAAAAGAAAGTCAATTTGAATGTCTGTCTCAAAGAAAGGAAGAAGCATAACCAGGTCTGTTCTCAATTCCTAAAAAGCAGTCGATCCCGGGGAAAAAAAGATATCACTCGAAAGTGTAATTTGATTGCTAGTGTAGACTAGAGATATATGGTATAAATTACCTGTCATAACTGTAAATTTAGTTATTATTGTCTATAAAATCGCAAAAAAAAAAAAAAAAAAAATGAATGACAACTAAACTTTTGCGTTTTCTTTACAGCTCTGACAGCTGCCTGTGGTCACGGACAACAGGACCTGGTCCAGTATCTACTGGACAGAGGAGCCATGCCTCAACACCCCAATAACAAGTCCTTCTCACCCTTACTGTGCTGTGTGGACGCTGGACACTGGGACATCGTCGAGATTTTGATTGCCGCAGGGGCAGTCCTGGAACACACAGACAAATATGGCCGCACGCCGCTCATGATAGCAGCCTACAAGGGACATATAGGAGTGCTGGAAATGTTGCTGAACAAAGGTCAGTTTATTGATCAGGCTTTGTGTTAGTGGTATATAAACAAGAGGATATTTGAAAACTGTTGATAGATTTATATATACACAACCTCATTATAGCTAGTAACCATGGCAACATAGCAGGTTGATTAACCTCTTCACACTTTATTTTGAACCTTACTTGAGAACTTAATTTGTTCAAGGTATTAATTTATTTTATACAAATGGATATTTTCATATATGAGATGGGAATGCACACTATGAAGTTAATATAATTTGAATCAAGATGTTGACAGGTTGCTTGTTCATGGGGCCTCTAAGTAGGATGAAATTGAACATTAAGCCTTTGAACATGTATTATCTTACATGCATATTTAAATATTATAAGGAAATTCATTTTCATTTTCAATAAATGCATGCTCATGTATTCAAAGAGGTTAAACCTAGTTGATCAATGTATGAATTCCCAAAGACTTGCTTCAGCTTATCTAGGTCAGGAGAAATGTGAACTCCAGCTTAAACATACAATTATAAAAATGGTGCTAAGAAAACACACTAATTTTTGTAATTTATTTTGGCAGAATTTTATCTGGAGAATCAGACTGTAATATAAAGATTTTGTGACATATTTATAACAAGATCAAAGCTCACAAAATTGTGCTTTTATTTTATTTTATTTTTTTCTGTTGTTGGAAATTTTTTCTCAGCAGTGTTTTGTTGAAAATGCAGTTTTGACATACCAGGAAATCTCTGTATACCAGGACACTCGCCCAATTTTCACCCCAGTAACCATAGAACAATTCCTACAATGCAGGGAAACTTTCATTGATCCTACTATAGATATCTTGCATATGGTCAGGGCAAATTTTAAAAGGGAAACAAATTAAAATTTTTGTCTTGAGTGAAAAAGCTTTCTGGTATATGATAAACATGTAATGGAAAGACTGCTGTCAGAGTTCAATGTTAATTATCTCCCTTTATTTCATCAGGTTGCTGTCAGAGTTCAATGTTAATTATCTCCCTTTATTTTATCAGGTTGCTGTCAGAGTTCAATGTTAATTATCTCCCTTTATTTCATCAGGTTGCTGTCAGAGTTCAATGTTAATTATCTCCCTTTGTTTCATCAGGTTGCTCCATCAACCAGGTGGACAAGGAAGGCCTAACCTCACTTTGCTGGGGTTGTCTGAAAGGTCACCTGCACATTATATCAATGTTGCTGGACCAAGGTTCGAACCTCCACCATACAGACAGGTGTGGACGCACACCGCTGCAGCTCGCCTCCTTCCACGGCGACGCCCAGGTGGTACAGGCTCTCATTGACCGGGGAGCCCAGATAGAGCATTCTGACCTCAATGGTATGCGGGCGCTTGACCGTGCGATTGACCGCAGAAACACATCTGTTGTCGTCTGCTTCTTGAAGAAAGGAGCAAAACTAGGTATGTATAGTACTTCAGTCTCTTCCTCTACTTTATAACTTTAAAAGGCCAAGTCACCTCAGGTGAAGGACCGAGGTGCGTGGGTCGACGCTTTTTACCTTTGTTGGTTTGGTTTTCTCGGCAAGCTAAGAAATGGGCTGATCTGTGCTGTTGTTTTTGTGTCCATAGGCAAAAAACTTTACCCTTATTGCTCTGGATGGCATTCTTTAAAGGGTATCTCGTATTTTGTTCAGTGAGGTAGCCACCAACTACTACAAGGAGAACCCGCCTCAAAATGACCGTAGTTGTTCACAGACGATAAACCTAGCAAACAAATATAAATCTACTTAACAAAATGCAATGCCTGATGCCTATAAGCAATTCGGATCTCATGGTTAATAAGGAACTATTAAATGATGTACATAACAAATATAGTCGAGATACTAGGCCCCTTATAAAATGTTCAATGGATTGTATTAAATTGGGGTCAGAAACATGTGGCCATTATAAAAGGTTTTTTTATACACTAAAGTTAGCCTTAAGGGCAGGATTTACTGTAGTTCCATTTTAGGTCACATGACCACACTTATTGTGTATTGGTTATAAGCAGACTACCAGGCCACAGTTGTTCAAAAGGTGATTAGGCTAATCACAGTTTAACAACAATTTTTAAATCCTGATAAAACTATTTCTGGTATAACTAGCTTGACAAAATTTTATGGAAGTATAATACTCATCAGTCTCCCCCAAGGAATACACATACTCAGATTTTGAAGTAAAGGAGAAATGATATTTTCACTTATCAAGTGATTAGCGAATCACCTTTTGTTGAACTGGGCCCTGGTAATTATTCCTTGTTAGAGCTATGTACCTGATACGTTGGTTTTGTTTACAGGTCAGACCACGTGGGCGGTGGCATCCGGCAAGTCCGACATGATGCTACTATTACTCAACAAGCTCATGGAGGATGGAAATGTGCTGTACAAGAAAAGTCGTATCAGAGATGCTGCCCAGCGATACCAGTACGCCATCAAGAAGTTTCCAAGGGAGGACATCCGAGAGGATATAAACACATTTAAGGACCTCAAACTCAACCTGCTCCTCAATCTTTCCCGGTGCAAACGCAAACTCAATGTGAGTCAAATATTAAACCTGCTCCTCAATCTCTCCTAATGTAAACACAAACTCAATGTGAGTCAAATATAAAAACCTGCTCCTCAATATCTCCCGATGTAAACTCAAACTCAATGTGAGTCAAATATAAAAACTTGCTCCTTATGAGTCCTGAACCTCTCCTGATGTAAAAGCAAGCTTAATGTGAGTAAAATCTAAAGCCTACTCCTCGACCTTTCCCAGTGTAAATACAAACTAAATGCGAGCCAAATGTAAAATTGACTCCACAACCTCTCCAAGTTTAAATGCAAAATAAATGCGAGTCAAATAAAAAACTGACCTCACAACCTCTCCAAGTTTAAATGCAAAATAAATGCGAGTCAAATCAAAAACTGACTTCACAACCTCTCCAAGTTTAAATGCAAAATAAATGCAAGTCAAATCAAAAAGGCACAACCACACACTCATTGCAAGTCAAATTCAAAACCAGCTCCTCAACCTCTTCCAGTATACATTCAAACTCAATGCCAGTCAAATCTAAAGTCTGCTCCTCAAAGTCTCCACAAACGCAAAATCATGTGAATCAAATCTCAAGTTAATAACCATTGAAGACATTTCCTTACAATTAAAAATTATTTTCAAAATTGATATTTCCAAAGAAGTGGTTTATAACAAGAGTCTGTCTGTTTACAGGAATGGGAGTCGGCCATTGACCTAGCCTCTAAGGCGTTGGAACTGAAGCCAAAATGTTTCGAAGCATACTATGCACGAGCTCGGGCCAAACGTGACAACCGACAGTGCAGCTCGGCCCTCGATGACCTGAAGGAAGCGACACGTCTCGCTCCTAACAATCGGGAGATGCATAGGCTGCTGATGAGGGTGAGAGACGAATGTCGAGAGCAGGCGCGATACGAGGGTACAGGGGGCAGTGGTAGTCGTCAGAGTCTCACAGACATGGGAGTACTCGGTGCAGGAAGACGGCACGAGGAAACGGCCCTTTAAGGGACCTGATCAATATGGGTGTGGTCGGCATGGGGTAAAGGCACAAGGAAATAGCCCCTTCAGTTGAGGGACTTTGTGACATGGTTGTGCTCCGCATGGAGAAATGACATGATGGAACAGCCCTTCGAGGGACCAGTGTTGCGATATATAGTGGTGCTTAATACTGAGACATGATTTAGTGCTAATATTTTAAAATATTTATTTGTTTATAAGGATACAGTTACATACCAAGCGAACCATTGTATTTTCATTTCTGGTTGTGACTTGTAGTGGCGTGGTGTCACAGAAATGGCATGGAACATGTTTGTGATTGTGTAAGTAAATAAATCCGGGGATATGTTTACGGTTGTGTAGAGGTAAATAAATCCTGAGATATATTTTGTGTAGAGGTAAATGTTTCCAGTGGAGGATTTTCTATGAAAATGTGATGCCTGGATTTCAGTAAGAATGTGAGATTCCTATGTAGATATGAGACATGTTTGTTATTTACTGGAGTAAGAAAGATTACGTACCTGTGTAAGCGGGTGTTGTTTGGTGCTGTACAAGTGTAATTTTATGGTTAAAAAACCCCAAGCTTTTGCAATGTCAGTGGACCAATGAACTTTTTAGCATGTTCAGACATTCAGCTTTGGTGTTTCATCCGTCAGTCTATCTGTCTATCAGCTGTATAGAACACCTGTATAAAGTTCTGCCGATGAGATACAAGAAATTAGAGACTTCCATGTGTGACCTTGAGACAATGTATAACAAATCTTCCTTTTATCTAGATCCAAAGTCAAGAATGGAGTCAAAAGCCATGAAATTGAAAAAACTCATTTTAAACTTTTTAAGTACTAACAATGAAAGTAGTAATTGTAGCCTAACCTTTTAGGGATTTTAATGGGAATTTTAATGGAAATTTTAATGGAATTTTAATGGGAATATTAGGGACTCAAAATCTGTGGGCTTAATATGAAGTTCATGTTGTCGTTTATGAGTATGACAACAATTTGGAGATTTTCAACGCGGTGAACAAATGTCCTGAAATCTTTAAAAAAAAACTTCTTTTAAGAAATCACGAGTCCCAGTGTCATGGTATTTCATCAGCACCATGCTACAATGAAGGATAATCAATAGTGTTCAAATGTAGTTATTATGACCTTGACCATCTTTCAAGGTCACCGTGGTTAAATGTGTTTTTATTGTTAAAAATACTTATTAGGCAACAACCAAAAGGCCCAGGGTCACATTTATTTTGTGACCTGGCATGAAGGGCTACCAATCTTTCAAATTTGTTAAAGTCCAATGGTATACATTTTTATATTCAAATGACAGATTTTGAAAGTCATATGAATAAAGATTCCAACAACTGTTTACAAGATTTAAACTAATTAAATAATTGGGTAAAATATCTAAAATGTGATGTTAATTGATATTGAGTCAATTTCAATTTATTTTCACCTTGACCCAATTCAAAGTTCATAGAAGCTGAATTAACATCAGGTGGGCGATATAGGTCTCTGTGTATTGTAAAAACCTGTGTATTTTATATATGTATTGAGCTCTAATTGGATTTTTTGTGATTTATACATTTCCATTAATTGTCATATGTCATGTACACACCTTTCTTAATTAGATAAAACAATTGTTAATTTATCATGAATCTCCCTTGTTTAAAAACAAGTATGCAGGCTACAGAACAATAAAATCGTATACTACTGTGTATAAGCATATTCATTGTTTTTTTGACAAGCCTACCATCATCAGATGCAAGAGATGGTGGGCTCTTCAAATCGCCGTTTGTGCATGATCTGTTGTCCATCCCCAAGGATGTAATCGTTGTTTTTTAAGAAGTATTGAAAGATTACTCTTTTTTTTTTTCAAATTTCGATTGAATTTTTCCCTTGATGCCCAGTTGTCATGTCCAATTTGGATTTTAACAAAATGGCTACAAATAGCAATACAGGCCAATTGGGCCTCATGTTGGCTCACTTTGTCTAAAGCAAGTGTGAACAAATATAATAATATGTACATCTCACTCATCCTTAAGTCGAAAAAAAAAAAATATAGGAAAGGTGTGGTTAGATTTAATTAGGCCCATTTCTGCTTTCTACTAACCTTTAGAGACTTTAAATATCATTTTAACCAGACATATCAGGAAAAAAATGCCTAAATGAACAACGCCCAAGGAGATGGGGAATGGAACTGAAAATGGTTTATACAGGGACGAACAGAGATGTACAGGGACGGACAGGGACGAACAGGGATGTACAGGGACAGACAGGGATGTACAGGGACGGACAGGGATATACAGGGACGGACAGGGATGTACAGGGACGGACAGGGATGTACAGGGACGGACAGGGATGTACAGGGACGGACAGGGATGTACAGGGACGGACAGGGATGTACAGGGACGGACAGGGATGTACAGGGACGGACAGGGATGTACAGGGACTGACAGAGATGTACAGGGACGAACAGAGATGTGCAGGGACTGACAGAGATGTACAGGGACGGACAGAGATGTACAGGGACGGACAGGGACGGACAGGGACTGACAGAGATGTACAGGGACTGACAGAGATGTACAGGGACGGACAGATGTACAGGGACCTACAGGGACGGACAGGGATGTACAGGGACGGACAGAGATGTACAGGGACGTACAGGGACGGACAGAGATGTACAGGGACGGACAGGTGTATAGGGACGGACAGAGATGTACAGGGACGGACAGAGATGTACAGGGATATATAGAGATGTACAGGGATGGACAGGGATGTACAGGGACTGACAGAGATGTACAGGGATGTACAGGGACGGACAGAGATGTACAGGGATGTACAGGGACGAACAGGGATGTACAGGGGCGTACAGGGATGTACAGGGACAGACAGGGTTTGTACAGGGACGGACAGAGGCCTACAGGGATGTACAGGGACGTACAGAGATGTACAGGGATGTACAGAGATGTACAGGGATGTACAGGGATGTACAGAGATGTACAGGGATGTACAGAGATGTACAGGGATGTACAGTGACGTACAGGCTTTGTACAGGGACGGACAGGGATGTATAGGGACGTACAGAGATGTATAGGGACGGACAGTGATGTACAGGGATGTACAGAGATGTAAAGGGACATACAGGGATGTACAGGGATGTACAGAGATGTATAGGGACGGACAGTGATGTACAGGGATGTACAGAGATGTAAAGGGACATACAGGGATGTACAGGGATGTACAGGGACGGATAGGGGTGTACAGGGACAGACAGGGTTTGTACAGGGACGGACAGGGATGGACAGGGATGTGCTGGGACGGACAGGGACGGACAGGGATGTACAGGGACGTACAGGGACGTACAGAGATGTTCAGAGACGGACAGTGATGTACAGTGACGTACAGAGATGTACAGGGATGTACAGGGACCTACAGGGATGGACAGACAGACAGGGATGGACAGGGACGTACAGGGACATACAGGGATGTATAGGGATTATAGGGACAGACAGGGTTTGTACAGGGACGGACAGAGGCCTACAGGGATGTACGGGATTATAGGGACAGACAGATATGTACAGGGACGTACAGGGATGTAAAGGGACTTACAGATATGTATAGGGATTTTCCCTGTACAGAGATGATACAGAGAATTAACATTTACCAGTGTAGATTATATTTAAATGAGATTATTTCAGTCTCAATACAAGAAAGTATATTTTATGTCCAATATACACAACAAAGTAACATAAGCTCAAAAGAGCTAGTATTTCAACAAACTTAAATTAAAACATATATATAAACAACAACATGAATATATCACAGCTCTAGTTAGTTTTATAATAATTAAGATAGTTACCAAGTTAGGAAAGTTACCACAGATATAGATATTGTACTTACATCACAGATTTATGGTTAAGAATAGAAAAATCTAAGAATGAACACCAGTATAACATAGACAAAGTGTTACTTAAAATTTGAAATTGAAATACTATTGAATAGTGTAATATGAATATATGCTAATGTAGCAAAAGTGGAAATTTCCAAAATACACACTAAAACACAGAAGAATAAAGTTGAGACTTAGAGACAAATAAATGAGACAAAATCATAAAATATTTAGACTTATACATCACAAATCACAAACAAAGCATATAACAATATATGAAAGCACACATACAAAGCATATGGAATAAATCAAAAAGCTACACCACAAGACAAAAGTTAAACTGGACGTATTGTGCACTTACAATCTGGGCCGTCCCAAATACAGAGCAGCCTCCCAAATTCTGTCCAGTTTTCATCCTTAGGCTGTTCCATATGCTAGACGCCTCGTACCTGAAGGACATGTTTGCCATACCTGGTGGTGTTAACCCTGGAAAGGTGTGCTTTGTTCTCTGCCCTGAAATTATACAAAGTTTCTTGTTTGTTAATGAGGTTACAAATATTGCCTGGAGCAACTTCATAGGCCATAAGTTTCAACCTGTGAATATGGAGGAAAGATCAATTTGATTTAGCACCATTTCAATTTTCTTTGTAGCAGAAATACTGCAGAAATGCCAAATAAGGGGAAGATCATCGAAATTAGATTAAACAACATTGGTAGATTATAGTTTTGGTTGCATTTGGTAAAAAATGTCCGATCCTTTTCAGAACTGCTAGCTGCTTGGAGGCTTTTCTTCAAAGAGCTGAAATGTGTTTGTTGAAATTTAACAAATGTTCAATATCAGTGTCTAAAATATAATTTACACTCTCTTCGTAGACAATTTAAAATGATGAAGGATTTTCTTTCCAAAACAAATAGCCTGATTTTTTTCAGGGTGAGCTTTCTTACATTTGATATCAAACCAGTTTATCAAAATACTGGCCTGTCTCTAAAACATCTTACTACACTGAAATAACCTAAAGTGTTGCCTCTATAAAACAAAAACAAAAATGTCATATATAAATAATGTCAAAAATAAGGGGCCAAATGACCGAGCCTTGGGGTATCCCTTTGATGAGAGACATCCACTTGTTGGTGTCGCCTCCCCGTCGCACCCGCTTGAGACTAACAGCCTCAGTCGATACCCCTCAAGATGAGAGTTTCCTGAGGAACAGGTCATGTGGAAGACAGTCAAAGACCTTGGAGAGATCCATAATGGCCCCAAACCTGGTTGCGACCATTCATGCGCAGCAAAGTGGTTTGGCACCAAAAGCCGACCTATATAGACAGCTTAAAAAGGATGAAAAGTGTCTTTAAAAAGGTAGACAGCTATCATACAGAATTCTTTCAAAAATTTTGCAAATACTGGGTCTTAATTATGAAGTCTGGCCTATAATTACTTTTATCTAAAGCCAAAAGGTATTTTTTCTTGAATACTCTAGTCACTTGAGCATGCTTCAAACGATCTGAAGAGGTATATTTGGAAATAGAACAAACTAAAATATCCAAAAGAATTGGACTTATGTAATCACTAAAAGATTTAAGAATTATATTTGATATGCCTGTCACTTTATTCTTTTTTGAGATTTGATAAAACCTTGGAGACATCATTTATGTACTACAAGAGAAAACGAAAATTCAGCAGAAGAATTAGTAAATAGTCTAAATACCTCAGTAGATAGCTGATAAGCATTTCTATTGACTAAATTATATATACGTCATTATCCTCTCAATGGGTAGTAAAAGTCGTCATTCTTTGAGCACGAAGAACGACAACTCTTGGTATTATAGAGACTGGAAACGGGCGGGATTCGGACAAGGCCGATAACTCGTGGTTGCTTATCTGAATGTCCAACCGCTGTTTTACTTGGCGATACTACAGAGCAGGAACCAGCATGGGAAAACATTTATTACGAAAAGGTTTCTGATAATAAATTTTGATATTTAATTTGATATTTAATTTCAACTCACCTTGTTATATTACAAAACCTTGTAAACGATGAACATATAACTTTTCATTCCCATTTTTGCAGTCATTGAATCTTTGCGCTTCACGTAGATCGAAGCATTGTCGCATTCAAATCAGTAATACGAAGAAACAACATGTCCTGTTCTGTAACGATAGAAATCTTATCATTTACAATTTTATTGAGATTTCAAGCGGTAATACATACTCTAAAATCATATCCTGTATCAGATTGTTTCATTTCAATAGCTTTCGACAAAATCAGAAAAAGGAGCACAGCCCGAGATGGCCGTAAACAGCCCCAATAACTTTCCGAAGAGATTGCAGATTCACAGCCTTAACGATCATTTATAAAAGTTATGATCATTTAAAAAAATTGTAATCATTTACAATAAATTATGATCATTTACAATATTGATCATTAAAATAGTTTACAATAGTCATGATCATTTACAATAGTTTACAATAGTCATGATCATTTACAATAGTTTACAATAATCATGATCATTTACAATAGTTTACAATAGTCATGATCATTTACAATAGTTTACAATAATCATGATCATTTACAATAGTCATGATCATTTACAATAGTTTACAATAATCATGATCATTTACAATAGTTTACAATAGTCATGATCATTTACAATAGTCATGATCATTTACAATAAGTATGATCATTTACAGTAGTGCTCAATTACAATAAGTATGATCAATTACAATAATTATGATCATTTACAATAATTTACAATAGTTATGATCAATTACAATAATTGTGATCATTTACAATAATTTACAATAGTTATGATCAATTACAATAATTATGATCATTTACAATAATTTACAATAGTTATGATCAATTACAATAATTGTGATCATTTACAATAATTTACGGCAAGCCAAGTTGTTAATCATCCAAAGAGCAGTGTTGATCCAGTATTTAACCAAATTATATAAGATCTCCTATAACGTATATGCGTATAAGATATCTCATATCTTTTATAATATATAAGATATCTTATAAACATTAAAAGATTTCTCAAATAATTTTCTTTTCAAGATATCTTATATAATAGAAAAGATATGTTATAATGAAACCGAGATTCTCGCGAGACCGACAAAGAAAAAAAAAAGAATTTTTATTTTAATGAATATTCCTAATAAGGTCAGATGAGTTACAGAATCGCGGAGATTCGGGCGACGATTTACAGGATCAGGGAGAGATAGCAAATGATCGTTACAGGCGAATATGTATTTACTAAAACATTAGGACAGCCCCCCCCCCCCCCTAGATAAAAATAATGTGAAAAAAATCATTAAAAAATCACATTATGAATTGAATAACGTAATACTTATATTTAGGTTAGTTACATGATCGGGCCTTTAGATATTGTTGGTTATGTTTTCTTTTTTATTAAATGTGTGTACAGGAGAAGACGGATTATAAGTTTTAACCGTGTATCTTATCCCATTTGTTGCAAATAAAATATGTTTAAATGAAAAAATAATAACAACTTAAAATGTCACATTTGACAAACAAGAAATATTAGAATGTTCTAGTTCGTGGTGGATTGAGAAAAAATGAACAGGGCCGGACATACAATTGTAGCAATCCCTTATCATTGTATACTACTAGGGTTGGTATGAGCCATAACCACAATGATATCCGCATTCAATTTTTAATGATTTTATTGTTTTCATTTACGTTAAAGTGGACACGCCACATCTTCCATGAATGAAGAGTATGTTAGAAGTAATATAATGTTTATTCAATATGCAAAATTTCTATTGATAAAATCTATTCTGAATGAGGATTATTTGGGTTTTTGTGCCTACCAGTAATGAAAGTAACGCCGAAATGTACCACAGAAATGACGTTTCGTACACAAATACCGTCAGCCTTTGCGGTAATTAGTTATAATTCGGGTCGAATTGAAAATTTTTATGATTTAATACTTGCAGCACTTTGGTTTCCCCTGAGAATAAAATTGCCATATTAATTTAAAGATTACAGCTTTTACTACTTGGGGAAAATACATATTTTCCACTAAGTTTCATTTTGGCGACACGCGCTTTATTCAAACGAAGGAAAGTCCCTTTAAAGTAATTACAACAGTTGTATTGTACAATATTTATAAATTAACTCTTTGACGGACAGTTGTAAGTTTCTACGGATTTGAAAAAAAAAATAGAAGATGGGCAGTAATCAGATATGTAAATATTGGAAAAAATGGAAATGGCTGAAACAAAGATCAACGTGGTCACCGTGAATTGAACAATATGCCGGACATGATTAAATTTACATGAGGTAGCCGGCAGAATGACTTAGCATTCAGCGTGATAAATTGAACGTAATGATAAACATGATTTTAAGTATTTGCCTGAGTGACAAAGCTCTTTTCTGTTACTGTAAACAATTCTGTGTTAGATAACATTTTAAAATTGAAATACAAATGCATTAATTTGGAGAACCGAAATACATGTACAATATACTCTTATAAAATTCTGATAATCTAAATGTTGCACCGCCGACAGTGATACTATGATGGTCGCCAAAATGCTTAAAATGCCGCCCACTTCATACAAATATATCTAATAACATCAACAAATGCAAAATAGATAAATAAATGAATAAATAAATAACAAAGAAATAATCACTCAGAACATGGAAAGTTATGGACCATGTGTTTGCCCACATCATGATAGAATTTCTTCTGTATGTATTTAATTATTGATTCGCTTTAGATTAAAAAAAGAAAAGATACATTCGAACATGGAGGGAGGGGGGTGTATTATAGTTCACTTGATATAATTTTGGTCTTGCTTTCAATCGATCATGATAATTCATTTTCGGAGATGAAGAAAATAATTGTATGTATTATTACGAACTGATAACTGAAGTCGGCTACACTCAATCTCGCAATAAAATCACCAATACAACATCGCTTACATATATAGCATTATTTCAGTTTTATAATGTCGGAAACGTTCTATTCTCTCGGGGTACCCAACCCCAGTCCTTCTTTGTCTCGTTAATATAGAACTTCGCAACACGATAAATTCACCATAGACTTTGGCGATAGTAATCACGTTTAATTGTAGATTTTGGTGTGGTAGTTTATCTTTACACGTTTAAACTGTAGATTTTGGTGTGGTTGTAACACCGTTTGCAGCATCACAATTGGGGATGCGATATTGTGGGATATGGGGTGTCGGCACCGAAGCGGCATGATGACCACCGAGATAAGAAAATTTACTCATATCTGTTTCTAAACAAATCTATTTTACTTAAAATGATTACACGGGTTGAGGGGATGTTTCAGTGACTTTAACTGTCTAAAATAGTTAGCGCAATTCCTCCTGAATGTGCAAACACACGTGGACAGTGTCAATACCTATATTACCTATACTGAATTCGCTATGCATGCGAGCATTTTCTTCAAATATATCTGTATTACATTTTTGTAGAATTGGATTGCCGCATCAAAGGAAGCAATTAAGAATTGCGCGATATAATTAAGTAATGGTTTTATGTAAATGTCGCTTTTAAGCAGTAAAATGAGATTTTTATGGCAAAAAAGAATCAATGTGGGTACTGGGGTTACGGTTTAAGAGAGCAATGGGGTTTCCGTTCAGTCGTTGTTTCATGTACAATTGCAGATGTCTATATTGAAACTGGGTAGAAAAAACAGGATTGTGCTTAAGAATATAGCCTAGTGACAGAAACAGTGACTTATAATTATTTGCATCATATACGTGATGTATAGGAAGTTAGCATATGTGTCACCTAAATATATATAAAAGGTCCTTAGTATAGTCCAGAAAATTATAGGCCGATGTCATTAACCTGTGTTTTCTGTAAAATCCTAGAGCATATTTGGCATCCTGTACTGACCCCACCACGGTTTCCGGAAATTAATATCATGCGAGAGTCAGCTTTTAGATTTCCTACATATATCAGACGGTGGATGATGGAAAGCAGAGAGGTGTCCTCATCATGGACTTCTCTTAGGAGTTCGACAGAGTGAATCTTTCTGTACTCTTAACAAGCTAAGATACTATGGAGTAAATGATAAAATCAACACCTGGATAGAAAGTTTACGATCAGACAAAGAACAATGTGTACTTGTGAATGGCCAAAAAACGTAACGTTATGGGTGCCTGCCTCAAGATCTGTCATCGGCCCATGTCTTTTCCACAGGCGCTTGCAAGCGCCTGTGGTCTTTTCCTCCTCTATATAAACGGCATCCCCAAAAACATCATCTCTACTGTTCGGCTTTTAGCTGACGATGCCTTCGTGTATCTGACAGTGAGTTCTAAGTCAGATGCTGAGAGCCTACATAAAGACCTAGACAAGTTGGCACTCCGGGAAAGTCTTTGGTATATGTCATTCCATCCGGATAAATGTTCCATTCTATCCATCTCTAACAATAAAAACCCAGTATAGCTCTCTCACAAGCTACATGGAAAGGAACTCTATCATGTAACAGAAGCGAAATACTTGGGGAAAAACTGTCCAGTCAAATCTTAAATGTAAAGCCCATATTCAACCCTGATCTTTTCAAGAAGAAACATAAAAATAGATTCCAAAAATGTGAAAACGCACGCATACTTTCCCTTAGTAAGACCAACCTTAGAATATACTTGTTCTGCCTCGGATTCATACTTGAAAAATAATGATAGATAAATGAAAAATGTCATAAACAAGATTGAAATGGTTCAACTCAGAGCTGCCCAACACATTAAGAAACAGCTCTAGTGTTGGAGATATGATAAACATCCTAGAGTGGCGCTCTTTAGCAAGTAAAAGAAAAGGCTTAAGGCTTACATCATTTTTCAAAACCAGGCATGACCTATTGACCGTAAAGAAAAATCACTCATTGCACCGAACCGTTTCTCTTTGTTTTAATATGCATAATGTCGAAACCCCAATGCTCTCCTAAACCGTAACCCTCACATATTCTTCTGGGTAAAGATAATATTTTACTGCTTAAAAGCGGCATTAACATAATCCATTACTTGAATTATATCGCGCAACTCTTGATTATATCTTAAAATGCGGAAATCCTTTTCTACAAACATATGTGATACAGATATATTTGAAGAAAATGCTCCCATGCATTGCGAATTAAGCAAAGGTATTGACACTGTCCACGAGTGTTTGCACACTCCGCTGGGAATTGCACAAACTATTTTAGACAGTTTAAGTCACCGAAACATCCCCTCAACCCGTGTAATCATTTAAAGTAAAATATATACGTTAAGAAACGCTATCAGCCCGACTTTGTTAATATTGTGTGGGTCGATAGTACTATGGAAACATTTGAAGTCAGAGGACTGGCTTTTAAGTTACGGGATTCAAGATGACCACTACGGCTTCATTCAAATGTTATCGCTTCGACAACCCGACATCTGCAAATATGATGGTATTTTGTGAGACGTCTAAAATGGACAATGCTACAATACTTGATTTCATGTAATTTAGAATAAATAAGATAAGAATTCCTTACAATGGAAAGTAACTGGTATTTATTCAATTGTTCTCGTTAAAAATATAGAAAATACATATATTTTTATATATCAAAATCAATTAAGAATAATTGACCATGAATGCATTTCGGATGACCTGGCACCCACCATTACTAGTAAAATGTCTTTGTAACAATAAGATGTTATGTGGTTTGTGTTGCTTTGCAGTGCTTAACGTTCTTGCAATTGCAAGAAGACGGATGGCAAGACGACCTACAAAAGAAAATAAGGAACAGAGTAAAGAAAGAAGGATGGAAAGAAAAGAAGGGAAAGACAGAAAAGGAAGGGAAAACAGAAAAAGAAGGGAAAGACAGAAAAGGAAGGATGAGATTAGATATCAATTGTTGCAATTTGGAGCAGTGTTTATACTTTGGTACCTTCAATGTCGCCTACTACGGTTGACATGCAGTTTGGCACAGAAGATATCGGAATACATTGTAAGTACCTCCGCTACTTTAAAAGCTCTTACGACATGTTTACGGACTTATTTATACTAATTAAGTCAAAATCTGGCACGAGCATTCCGAGCTCTGAAATTTTATTTTTCTCAGCGTCTCTGATAATGCATCCTTGATTCAGTAAAAGTTACATTTACCGACAGAATTAGCTAGTATACTTCAAAGTTTCACCCATACACTTTAAAGAACACCTCGGTATTGTTTTGGTATTTCTATTTAATTACCTGAAATGGGCGAATAATGATATGGCCGAAATTTAAAACACTATTTAATTTCGAAATAAAATGCTGAACTATTTTTTGTATATATATATATATATATATGGTGAGTAATGTACGTGTGCTAATAACATCCGGCAAATGCCTGATCACGTCCCTGGACCTTTGTCTGACTACAGGTAAACAGCACACCTGTAGTACACAGTGTACTCGGAAAGCTTTAAGCGGGTCTATTGGAATACTACGTGGTAGTTGAAGCGTGTCCATTCTCTGCTATATCATTACAGGTGTGTCTCCGGCAATAGTGTCCACTGGATAGGTCCGGATTTTATCACAAATTGGAATTAATTTTAAAAATCAAGGTATGTATATTCATAATCGGTTCTAGTTCGAATACTCGGCTTAAGATTGACTCGCTGAAATGTCCCTGGACGCCGTGTGGATTCAAAAGGGACGCCAATTATTGAGGAATGGGGGACAGTGTTATTGTACCCGCCTAATAATTGTATAAAGCTGTAGCCTCATTCCCCCTTACAACATGGCGGTATATTTATTGCTCAGCGTTTCGGGTGTAAAACTGGTGACTTCATGTTTAAATTAAACTCTGAGGTTATGATTCACCCAAGAGACACACCTACACTATCCTCTTATTGTAAAGCAGCTTTGTCGTGTAGGACTGGAGAATGTCAATACACACAGTCATAATGTACACATACATGTAGTCCGTGAATAATATATATATATATCGATCGAATATATTGTACTTTGATATAGTTACTATATTCTTGACATATAGCTGTGAGTTTGAAACCTACTTAAGATCTGCTTTTTATTTGGTTATTCTACCAACTTTATAAATCCTATATCCGGCGCGAAGAAATCTAGAAATTACCAAGTACTGACATAATATATAAGAAAGATCTTTGCAATGAAGGAGACAAAGACTTCCTCGTCGATTCATTCAAACAATTGTTCAAATTAACTTAAATCGCGGACATTATTTTCAGGCTTTATATTACAACCCACAGTATCAAAACCAACGCGGGATTCCAAACACGGAACTAATTGTTGGGACCTTCTTACAACATTGCCTATTTACATCATACGGGTATTTGTGTTGTTGATTGTCAGTTTTAATGAAAAAATTGTTGACAAATTTAATGATGCATGAACGAGAAAAATACTGGAAAATCTCGTTTAAAATATGAAAGGCGCTTTTGAAATCTAAAACGTCAAAAAAGGCAGTTACGTTTTTTTCAAAATGGCCGATAGACTTGCTCTAAGGTCACGTGTTTGTAAATATTGAACTATGAGTTCAATGCTCGAGAGAACTACAAATGTATTCACTGTTAATGTTCATGGACAATAATTAAATAACTAAACAATTTAGCCTTGCAAAGGTTAGTGGTGCTGTTCTCCAGTAAAGAAAGCATGATTTTGCGTTGTAAGGGGAGAAAAAACGGCTACATGAATAATTCGAAATATAATTCAATTCTAAAAATAGCAGTTCAGCACAAGCAAATTGTACTTGGGAATGAACGAGACTTGAGAGAATACACATGAGATGTGAATGGCTTTTATGTGTATACGTAGTTGATAATACCTACCAGCTATGTAAAATATTTAAAGAAAATTAGATAATGTCTATGTGGTCCTAATACACATACTCTACAAAACAGTGCCTTGTATATAAAGATCGCCACAGCAATGGCCTCTTGGCACCAAATGTTTGAGGGAAAACTTAGCCTCGACATTTTGATTTACGTACAGCAACCTAACGTCTCGAGTTCTGGAGATTTTTTACCGGTGGAAGAAAGTAAATCAGTCTTATGTTAGTTTATGTAGTCTGCCATTGATTTTACTAAATCTTGTATAACGTAAGCTGGCTGGATGTATTTGTGGGGTATTACGTATTCTACAGCGTCCACGGTGGTGTATACGTGCGTCTAGTGTGACTATAAACGAGATGTTGAATTTTAAATTCCAGCTATATGCAAATAAATTATT
The DNA here is from genome assembly GCF_902652985.1 of Pecten maximus. NCBI lineage: Eukaryota > Metazoa > Mollusca > Bivalvia > Pectinida > Pectinidae > Pecten > Pecten maximus. The sequence goes on from NC_047016.1 coordinate 47,000,244, forward strand.
TACACGCTTGGATAATAACAGTCATTTTATGCTTGTAAATTACTTTGATTTAAATATCATTGACAAGTACTTTCCAACATTGATAAACACAGAAGTTGTTACGCCTCAGTCCATAAACAACAGATTAATTTTAACCAAAGTTCCCAAATGATGACGATAAAAGAAACTATATTTACCATTGTATGGCACTGCCACTATATAACCCTACCAATTCAGTTGCGAGTTCATCAGCCTATGAACTGCCAACAGGAAGTGATCTCTGCTACTGGTAAGCGCAGGAAATTTGAATTTGAAAACTTCAAAACAATAATCGCATGACAAATAAAAAATCGCAGATGGTAAATATAACAATTGAACGGCTTTCAGTTGGCATTCATAGTCAATATGAATGCCAACTGGACAGAGGCAAGTTCAACATGAAGCGCTAGCGCGCTTCATGGAATTTGCCTCTGTCCAGTTGGCATTCATATTGACTATGAATGCCAACTGAAAGCCGTTCAATGCTTAAATGACGTCACACTACTGGTGTGTCATGTGCAGTCGATTTCGCTCGCCGATTTACTTCATACATGTACGTTTGTCTTGGGACGAATACTTTCATATACAATGCATGAACAATTATGGACAAATAATTCGTGGATAATTGGGCTTTTCGGTTAAAATTCAAATTTCAGGTTCATATCAATGCATGTTCACGTCAGTAAAAGTCCATAATAGCAATAAATATAAGGCTTAGTCGAACCTGATTAGGTTTATATTGATGGCGTCACTACAATTTGAAATATTCTTCCTCAAATGCAGCGGTTTCTTTTGACGATTTTCTCACATTGCATATCGATTCATGTAAGAATCAACACATCGTATATATAATTTAACATATTTAGATGAATGCTTGGTTGTAGGGATCTGAAAAGAGATAAATGTATTTTGACTTCCAGTTCGGTTAATACAACCTTTTCAGGTTTATAATACTACATGTTCACCTCAATAGAAGTCTATTATTGGAGACCGAACAAAAACCTGTTAAAACACCGATTATGGTGCATGGCAAAAAGTGATAAATTATGTGTTTCTAATAAAATTTGGACGTAAAAAAAAACAATTAAGGAAAGTATTAATCACAGTGACATGCCTCTAGAGAACGTGGTTGATCGCTGGCCTAAGCTGTCAACCATATATTACGTGGAGTGCCGATAAGAAAACTTCCGCTGAGTATTAGCGCTCCATCACAGATCGAAAGAGTGGTCTGTGTGCTAAGCGAGACTTGTAAACATGGGTGTCCTCACTTAGTCAACACTCGAACACAATCATCAAAGGTCCTGCAATAAAACAATGTTTACAGCATTGTAAATGTATGTAATTATATTAATCGTCGGTTATAAAGTACCAATCAATCTTCAAACATTGGATTTTCCATCGTAACAAAAAAATCCTGGTTTAGAAAAGATCTTGTTTTTTTTCCTTTTTTTTTTTTAAATTTGAAAATTGTTTCTGCTAGTTGTATCTCAATTAGAAGATAATTATAAAAATCAAATAACTTGTTTGCCAAGGGTACGTTGATGGCATTCATATATAGCGTATATGCATGTATAACATATAAAGATCGCTATAACCGTTTAATCAGCTCAACTTTAATTCTATTAAGACGAAACACAATATTGCATCATACTTACGCAACTTTGAAGAATTGACACGAAGCTCTAAACAATTAAATAAACACTCCACGTGAAACCATATATAGCCGTTGACCTACATTCGGGTTCATAAACGTTACGTCACAATTTCAACACGGTACTCGACTTGACCTCTTGACCGACACCTAGCCGTTACGATCATCTGTTGGTCAATAGTAGATTTTCCGCTCTAATGGATTCTAATTTTATTACATCAGCTGGTTTGATCGCTAAGCTGATTGGACGACTCGACACACAACCAGTGATTGAGCGAAAACCACACCATGCCGATACTTTTAACGATATATGCTATTTGAGTGCTCTGAGTAGGAATTCCCCCCTTAATCTGAGGATTCCGAGCGATGCCGACACCCCAGTACCCAGCAGTTTTAGGAAGAACCGAATAAAAAAGGAAAATAGCCATTCCATAATTGACACCATCCATTGCGGTAACCATGACAACCCCAATATACTCTCAAACACACCAAAAGGGAAGAACATCGAAACGGAGACAATAACTTGGAAGGAGATAAGATCTGTCACAATTTACGGACGCACAAGAAATCAAAAGCATGTCATTAGCATTGGCAATGACAATGGCTGATATATATCTTGATTGAGCGGACGAGGGGTGTCATAGACTCCCACAGAAAATATATTTAAACTAAAATTAGCCGATTCAACTTGTACATTCTATATAATCACCGACTCATTAGCATTAAATCATCACAGTTATTTTTTTTGTATTATAGTTATTTTGCAAGTTCTCCTTCAATCGCGACATTTCGGTCAATTCCGTCAAATCTCGGAATCAATGACGGAATTGGCCGAGTTTACCTTTGTCATCGTGTTCCATCTGATTTATCAGCTAATTTTCATGTCCCGTATGATTCGCGGCACGAAATTAAGCTAATAATTGAATAGTGCTTACACGTGTCAGAAAACACCAAACTCGGCATTACTTCATGTCCAGAGTTTAAATTCAATAAATAAATTGCCTAACAATTCAACCCGTATGTCGCCTACCTGAACGCTTACATCACCTAGGTATTGATTGTGTGTGCACCGTAAACAGATATATCAGTCATGTTAAGGATTATTTTAAAGTTGATAAATTTCATATAAAATTACTAAAAGCGATCAAGTGTTTAAATGGACAATTGTTAATAAATTTTAATATTTTGTATTCAGGCAACAATTTTTCATAACATTACAATCCTCTTCCAATACACGCAAAAAGATTGACCAGAGCCAAATTTTCTGGATTTTGTTATAACTATTTAACCCGTATTTACACGAATGTTAGATTCTATTCATCATGTAACTGGGCTTTTAAAAAAAGCATTTATTACAATGCTTTTCTAAAACTCACAGCGCCAATTGACAAACGAGCACATTTATCGCAAATTAGACAATAGTGCGACGTCATATATTGATGACGTCACAATCGTGATTTTTATCCCAGAATCGGTCTGTTATCCAATGAATTCGCTCGTGTAATATTTTACATATGTCACAAGTGCTATATACCCATTTTCATTGGCTGTGCTAGTCAGAAATTGTGACGTCATAACATGGACAATGATGTTACGTCATGAATAAGTATGGCGTAACAAAATGGCTCCGTTTGATTAAGCGCTCCAACTTTTGATTATAAAAACTGACAAAATGGAAGGTTTCTGAATTATGTGATAAAATAATATTAAATGAGTTTTCATTTTCGATGAGATTTTATGAAAGTCGATCGTCTTGAACTTTGAGATTTTACTCGCAAACGCTCACAAACATAAAAAAAACTTCTAAGTCTCGTGTCATTAAATCTCATATGAAATGAAAACTCATTTAAGATAATATTTTTCACAGAATTATATAACCTAATGGTTAAAAAACACCATCAATTAATAGTTTTAATTATCTAGCTATCGCTCAGCGAGCAGATACGTGTGTACTGAGAAAACAAGGTAGAATTCTTAATCAGATAAAAACCATGTCTTAATTCATTCACCCTGTATAAAATGTGTCATTTCAAGATGTACGCTTTTCACTGTAATTTGTCCTTTAATACGGAGTTGATAATAAAAAATCCTCTGTAGTTGGACACTATCGGCCCTGCCATCTCATCAACACACTAGCTGTCACCGAGCCGTGTAATACACAGACATGTCCAAATATGCAAATGAGGATGTCTACATGTAGCATATACCTACCTACATCAGGTTACACCTAGGTACATCAGCCGTCTACCTGTCGAGATCCAAAAGATGGAGCTGGGGATGGGTGGATCATATTTCTCCGTTTTTATTAAAATTTTGTTCTAGATAATCCCTCTAGTTCTAATCGCACGTTACAAATACCACAAGGGTCAGTTTACAACAAATATAGACATCTTGAGCTTTTGAAGTTTTTATGACGGAGTCATGGATTGGATACCTGTCTCGGAACTGGAGCAATCAATGCGCTCAAGTTCGGAAACGACCGATTTCTCTCTGCCCTGAATCAAAAGTTCATCAAAACAAGTCGTTAATTTTGATTATGTCAAACCGTTTTTACATTTCCATTACAAGTACACAGCCCTGTTGCATACCGGGATGGATGACCTTGACCTACAGTTAAGGTCGCAGGGGCCAAATGTGTTAAAGTCTTTAAATAGAATACTGCCGAGATGAAACCCATCAAGCTTGTTAAAATGAATTACCTTTTTTTGGGGGTCAAATGTGCCAAAATCTTAATTGATTTAATACCAAAATCTCTTGGTTAACCCTTTTTCTGTCAGTTATTGAACAGAAATTGTATTATTTTGGGTTTTATTTAATGACCTTCATCAACAATGAAATTCATACGGATTAAATTTTCAAATTACCTGTAGATATTCTCTTCATCAGCTATAGAAAATGTCATCGATACAGGCCCATTGAGTCTCTTGTTCACCAACGGCGTAGTATGATAAGATCTTTATACAACTGTTAAAGTGTTAACTTGTCATGCATTTGGTTTTCCAGGTTGTCATGACAACATGCTGAGGCTGTTGATCTGTACCATATGCGCCTACCTGGCAAGCGCCCAGATACGAGGTAAGCTATATTGACATTTACAATACACACACACTTATTCTTAAGAATATATGTATCATTGCAATGTATAAATGTGATCTCTTGTTCAAAACAAAGTGTGGCTGAGTGAAATGAAAATTGCATTGTTCCGAAACACTATCTACCGTGACGTAACTATTTACTGAGGTTTAGGACCATACACATATAGATATATGTACTGAGACGTATGTTTATGTATACGGAGACACATGGACACATATATCATTTTCCAAGACAAAAATAATTGACTACTTTCGAAAACGATATTAAAAACGATGACTTGTGACTTTAAGAATGACTCATTGTTTGTAAATAAGAAAGGAACATTTAAAAAAATATTTTAAAAATCAATACATCCAAGATTTGAAAATTCTTTTTTTTGTTTTTGTTTTGTTGACAAAACTCTGTCTCAGTAAACTTTTTAAGACGCTGGAAGATGAAATTGTAAGTTGTTAGTAAATGTGAAATAAGTTCTACTGTAATGGCAGTTTTTATTGAAAAATATAAAATAAACCCAGTACTGAGTTACTTCAATACTCAATACTATGTTGTCTTTAATGACCTCCACTTCTGCTAGCCCGAGTTTCCCCTGGCCCTGACACCCTTTCCGGGCTACACTTCTGCTTGTTTTTTTTTTTTTTTTTTTTTATAAAAAGTCAACTGTGCTGAAGAAGACTGGCTTGCACAGGCTATATGTAACACCGAAGTTTTAGTTAGTTTAACAATATTTTTATTCAATATTCATAATTAAGGATTGTACCTCATTTTGACTGCGTATATGGTAGTATGCCCGCAGTTGGCAACGAAAATTTCCTATGGTTAGCGCTTCATACGATATGTTCGTTGCCAACTGCGGGCATAGTTACCATATATACACAGTCAAAATGAGGTACAATCCTTATATTTACAGCAAACAAATCGTTTAAATGCAGTGCAAAGCAAATAAAATTCAAGTTGTGTTGCGACGTTGGTAACTACGGCAGCCTAGGTTGCTAAGATAATCTAGTTTCAGTGAAACTACGTAAAGATACCAGTATTGTTAAATTGTGTCTGTAATTTATTGATATATTCACAATCCACATTTTCTGTCTCAGATTAACTATGGTTGTCAAGCACAGCGTGTATTAACACATATTTAGTAGTGACGTGGTCAAATGTTCTCCAAGAACTACGCTTCAGCCATTTGTTGTTAGCTTACCTCGTGGAGAAGTTAAATATGCACTCATTTCCGCAATATTCAGTTAAGTTTTGGACAAAATACTCACTTGACGTTAGCTTTTTGTGGAGAGATCATCGGGTAACAGGAGAAAACGCTAAAATTGCGTTGATCAGTCCTTTCAAAATGGCGCCGTCTAGTTGACGTTCCGGTAACGTCACAAATAGTCGACGTCTAAATTATGTTACCGATTCCCGCGCTTTTTAATCCGCTGAGACTTTTTTCATTGCGTTTATGCTAATTTATTCGCAGTCAGAGTTTACTAAGCTGAAGAAGGGAGCTGTAAATATAAAAATAAACATACATATTTTATAATTTGGGATTGGAAAACAAGCTAAAAGCTTATATATTAATTCTCAATAATCAACTCAAACTGTGCTGTTATCCTGAAAAACGCTTATCTGTCAGGAACCTTGACATTTTCTGTCTCTCGGACGTACCTGGGTACAAGAACTCGAACCAATTTGCAATGGCGCGATCGGGCTAGGAGTCTTTGAATACCAAACGAAAGAATTAATGAAAATATCACGAAATTAGTCTTAATGTGTCTGTGACATCTTTACCAAATTACCCCACCCACCGTCACAAAAAGATATGCGACATAATTGTGAATGCAGATTTCTCTTTGGATGCCGATCGGTACGGAAAGGCGGAAACGGTTGTCGTTGTGTCCGTCCTCAAAAATCGTAAAATCGACTATCAACACGGCAAACTTTCTTTATTATTTATTTATTGACGGGCTTACCGTCGGCTATTACGGCTTCTCAGCCTTTCATTTGACGAGAAAAGACAGGAAAATGAGAAGAGACATATGTAGTATTGAGCGACAGACGAGAAATGGAGGTAGAGAGAGGAGACTGGGGAGTCGTTTGTTGAATCCTACCTAGAATATATTTCTATAACTTTAAGTCCCTCTAAACGTCCCAATAATAAAGTACTTAATTATTGTCTAACCCAAACCTCTGGGTCGGCTTTATCACGCATTTTCTTTATCGAATTACCGACCAGAGGGTTCTTTTTCGTCCGGGTTGGACATTGCCACATGGGCCGACGTTTTAAGTCCAATCCGACGGACTGCGTGGGGATCAGTGGTTAGTGATTAGAAACATGCACGTGCTTTATAGGGATTTATTTTTGATGTCCTTTCACCTTATTCCATTCCAACACAGTCTTTCATATTGTATACATATGAACTGTTCAAAATGTCAGCAATCTTATGTAACCAATCTGCGACTTTCTCCTTCCAATTGTCCACTGTGCGGACCGTTTTATTTCATTTAATGGAGAAGTAAATATAATATGAATATTAAACTGAATGTTTATTGAAACTGAAAATAGTAGTATTTTATATAACTCTAAGAAAAAGGTAAAAATAACACGAAACTTTGCACTTGCCAGTTGGGCAAGTAGTTACCAATATTTACTTGCCGACAGACCAAATCTGCTGGTCCTGGGCCATCGAGGTGGGTTTTCTCTTGCCATGCACCTCCATATTGTGATGTGACACCTGTATGTAATAAATTAATAATGTTACACCTGTATGTAATAATGTTACACATGTATGTAACAATGTCACACCTGTATGTAACAATGTCACACATGTATGTAATAATGTTACACCTGTATGTAATAATGTCACACATGTATGTAACAATGTCACACCTGTATGTAATAATGTCACACATGTATGTAATAATGTCACACCTGTATGTAACAATGTCACACCTGTATGTAATAATGTCACACATGTATGTTATAATGTTACACCTGTATGTAACAATGTCACACCTGTATGTAATAATGTCACACCTGTATGTAACAATGTCACACCTGTATGTAATAATGTCACACATGTATGTTATAATGTTACACCTGTATGTAACAATGTCACACCTGTATGTAATAATGTCACACCTGTATGTAATAATGTCACACCTGTATGTAATAATGTTACACCTGTATGTGATAATGTCACACCTGTATGTAATGTCACATATGTATGTAACAATGTCACACCTGTATGTAATAATGTCACACCTGTATGTAACAATGCCACACATGTATGTAATAATGTCACACCTGTATGTAATAATATTACACCTGTATGTAACAATGTCAAACCTGTATGTAATAATGTCAAACCTGTATGTAATAATGTCACACCGGTATGTAACAATGTCACATCTGTATGTAACAATGTCACACCTGTATGTAATAATGTCACACCTGTATGTAACAATGTCACACCTGTATGTAACAATGTCACACATGTATGTAATAATGTCACACATGTATGTAATAATGTCACACCTGTATGTAATAATGTCACACCTGTATGTAATAATGTCACACCTGTATGTAACAATGTCACACCTGTATGTAACAATGTCACACCTGTATGTAATAATGTCACACATGTGTGTAATAATGTCACACCTGTATGTAACAATGTCACACCTGTATGTAACAATGTCACACCTGTATGTAACAATGTCACACCTGTATGTAATAATGTCACACATGTATGTAATAATGTCACACATGTATGTAATAATGTCACACCTGTATGTAACAATGTCACACCTGTATGTAACAATGTCACACCTGTATGTAACAATGTCACACCTGTATGTAACAATGTCACACCTGTATGTAACAATGTCACACCTGTATGTAACAATGTCACACCTGTATGTAACAATGTCACACCTGTATGTAACAAGGTCACACCTGTATGTAACAATGTCACACCTGTATGTACCAATGTCACACCTGTATGTAACAATGTCACACCTGTATGTGATAATGTCACACCGGTATGTAACAATGTCACACCTGTATGTAACAATGTCACACCTGTATGTAACAATGTCACACCTGTATGTAACAATGTCACACCTGTATGTAATAATGTCACACATGTATGTTCCAATGTCACACCTGTATGTAACAATGTCACACCTGTATGTGATAATGTCACACCTGTATGTAACAATGTCACACCTGTATGTAACAATGTCACACCTGTATGTAACAATGTCACACCTGTATGTAATAATGTCACACATGTATGTAATAATGTTACACCTGTATGTAATAATGTCTCACCGGTATGTAACAATGTCACACCTGTATGTAATAATGTCACACCTGTATGTAATAATGTCGCACATGTACATGATAATGTCACACCTGTATGCAATAATGTCACACCTGTATGTAACAATGTCACACATGTATGTAATAATGTCACACCTGTACATAACAATGCCACACCTGTATGTAGCAATGTCACACCTGTATGTAATGATGTCACACCTTCATGTAATAATGTTACACCTGTATGTTATAATGTCAACCAGTATGTAATAATGTCACATATGTATGTAACAATGTCACACCTGTATGTAATAATGTCACACCTGTACATAACAATGCCACACCTGTATGTAGCAATGTCACACCTGTATGTAATGATGTCACACCTTCATGTAATAATGTTACACCTGTATGTTATAATGTCAACCAGTATGTAATAATGTCACATATGTATGTAACAATGTCACACCTGTATGTAATAATGTCACACCTGTATGTAACAATGTCACATCTGTATGTACCAATGTCACACCTGTATGTAATAATGACACACCTGTATGTAGCAATGTCACACCTGTATGTAATGATGTCACACCTTCATGTAATAATGTTACACCTGTATGTTATAATGTCAACCAGTATGTAATAATGTCACATATGTATGTAACAATGTCACACCTGTATGTAATAATGTCACACCTGTATGTAATAATGTCACACCTGTATGTAACAATGTCACATCTGTATGTACCAATGTCACACCTGTATGTAATAATGACACACCTGTATGTAACAATGTCACACCTGTATGTAATAATGTCACACCTGTATGTAACAAGGTCACACCTGTATGTAACAATGTCACACCTTTATGTAACAATGTCACACCTGTATGTAACAATGTCACACCTGTATGTAATAATGTCACACATGTATGTAATAATGTCACACCTGTATGTAATATGGTCACCTTTATGTAACAATGTCACACCTGTATGTAACAATGTCACACCTGTATGTAACAATGTCACACCTGTATGTAACAAGGTCACACCTGTATGTAACAATGTCACACCTGTATGTACCAATGTCACACCTGTATGTAACAATGTCACACCTGTATGTGATAATGTCACACCGGTATGTAACAATGTCACACCTGTATGTAACAATGTCACACCTGTATGTAACAATGTCACACCTGTATGTAATAATGTCGCACATGTACATGATAATGTCACACCTGTATGCAATAATGTCACACCTGTATGTAACAATGTCACACATGTATGTAATAATGTCACACCTGTACATAACAATGCCACACCTGTATGTAGCAATGTCACACCTGTATGTAATGATGTCACACCTTCATGTAATAATGTTACACCTGTATGTTATAATGTCAACCAGTATGTAATAATGTCACATATGTATGTAACAATGTCACACCTGTATGTAATAATGTCACACCTGTACATAACAATGCCACACCTGTATGTAGCAATGTCACACCTGTATGTAATGATGTCACACCTTCATGTAATAATGTTACACCTGTATGTTATAATGTCAACCAGTATGTAATAATGTCACATATGTATGTAACAATGTCACACCTGTATGTAATAATGTCACACCTGTATGTAACAATGTCACATCTGTATGTACCAATGTCACACCTGTATGTAATAATGACACACCTGTATGTAGCAATGTCACACCTGTATGTAATGATGTCACACCTTCATGTAATAATGTTACACCTGTATGTTATAATGTCAACCAGTATGTAATAATGTCACATATGTATGTAACAATGTCACACCTGTATGTAATAATGTCACACCTGTATGTAATAATGTCACACCTGTATGTAACAATGTCACATCTGTATGTACCAATGTCACACCTGTATGTAATAATGACACACCTGTATGTAACAATGTCACACCTGTATGTAATAATGTCACACCTGTATGTAACAAGGTCACACCTGTATGTAACAATGTCACACCTTTATGTAACAATGTCACACCTGTATGTAACAATGTCACACCTGTATGTAATAATGTCACACATGTATGTAATAATGTCACACCTGTATGTAATATGGTCACCTTTATGTAACAATGTCACACCTGTATGTAACAATGTCACACCTGTATGTAACAATGTCACACCTGTATGTAACAAGGTCACACCTGTATGTAACAATGTCACACCTGTATGTACCAATGTCACACCTGTATGTAACAATGTCACACCTGTATGTGATAATGTCACACCGGTATGTAACAATGTCACACCTGTATGTAACAATGTCACACCTGTATGTAACAATGTCACACCTGTATGTAATAATGTCGCACATGTACATGATAATGTCACACCTGTATGCAATAATGTCACACCTGTATGTAACAATGTCACACATGTATGTAATAATGTCACACCTGTACATAACAATGCCACACCTGTATGTAGCAATGTCACACCTGTATGTAATGATGTCACACCTTCATGTAATAATGTTACACCTGTATGTTATAATGTCAACCAGTATGTAATAATGTCACATATGTATGTAACAATGTCACACCTGTATGTAATAATGTCACACCTGTACATAACAATGCCACACCTGTATGTAGCAATGTCACACCTGTATGTAATGATGTCACACCTTCATGTAATAATGTTACACCTGTATGTTATAATGTCAACCAGTATGTAATAATGTCACACCTGTATGTAATAATGTCACACCTGTATGTAACAATGTCACACCTGTATGTAACAATGTCACATCTGTATGTACCAATGTCACACCTGTATGTAATAATGACACACCTGTATGTAGCAATGTCACACCTGTATGTAATGATGTCACACCTTCATGTAATAATGTTACACCTGTATGTTATAATGTCAACCAGTATGTAATAATGTCACATATGTATGTAACAATGTCACACCTGTATGTAATAATGTCACACCTGTATGTAATAATGTCACACCTGTATGTAACAATGTCACATCTGTATGTACCAATGTCACACCTGTATGTAATAATGACACACCTGTATGTAACAATGTCACACCTGTATGTAATAATGTCACACCTGTATGTAACAAGGTCACACCTGTATGTAACAAGGTCACACCTGTATGTAACAATGCCACACCTGTATGTACCAATGTCACACCTGTATGTAACAATGTCACACCTGTATGTAACAAGGTCACACCTGTATGTAACAAGGTCACACCTGTATGTAACAATGTCACACCTGTATGTAACAATGTCACACCTGTATGTAATAATGTCACACCTGTATGATGTTTTACATTGTAGAATGTCCATTAGGATGGGTGCGAGACGATATCGGCCAGAGCTGCTATAAGTTTGTATTTGAACCTGAGACTTATGAGACGGCCACCCGGTTATGCGCGGTAGGTTTATATCTTTTTATATTATTTTTGATAATTTAAATAGCTAGGCTTCCATTATGCATGTTATTCTGTCGTGCTTACCCACTGTCGCATGTTTTAATATAAACTTAATTATTCATAATTCAACATTAACTTTATAATAACACATCATACAGTACGAAAGAATCGTATCGGGAAACAAGTTGTAGTAACTTATATAAATATATATAAATCTGTTTCCTGAGTCGCATGTTTTGGATGATTAAATGCCTTGTGCATCAATGATATTCAGTCAATTACAATAAGCAGGCAATTTTTTAAACAGAAAATGCTGAAATGCTTTGGTGAAATAATTTGAATATGTGCAGTTATGATGTAGGCCTACTTTACAGTCAGGAATGGTACTGAGTTCACTCAACTTTGAAATGTATGTCAACTGTAGCTTCCACATTTTAAAGACAGAATCTGTATAGAATACTCACCATTTTTAACTCAGGAATACTTTTTTAATTCTAATTGATTGATGCATTCAAGAAAAAATATTCCCTCTCTGTAGAAATATGATAAAGTTGGAGTGTACATGTGTAATGGTAATGTAATTATTTATAACATTTGCTTCCTTATTTCTGATTGGTTAAAATTTGCTTACTTATTTCTGATTGGTTAAAATCTGCTGCTTTATTTCTGATTGTGTGGTTAAGATTTGCTTTAAACAGTACAAGTTTAAACTCAATATTAATGATGAAATGTTAGCAAACTGATGTTTTAGAAATATCTTTAAAGTTGATATTGTAAAACTAAAATCTAAGTAAAAAACAAGACAATTTATCTATTTTTACAGGACATGGGATCACACATGATCGCTGTGAACGATGCAAATGAATTCACGTTCATCAACAACTACCTACAAATCAACGATGGTATCAGGTAAATGATGGCATGGTCACTCATGATGTGAAAATAATACAGTTACTTTGACTACCAAATCAAAAATTTTATCAGAATGCTGAAAATGTACATATGTCTTATTTTTGTGCTTTTCATGATTAAAACATGTGTGCTAAATAATGACTACGCTGTTTCTAATTACTATTTTAAAGCAAACAGTGACAATGAACCAATTCATCAATACCCTAGCTAACCAAAGTTCGAATTTGGGGATTTGAGTTACTTATTAGGGCTGCGGTGGCTGAGTGGTTCAGGTTTCTCGACATTTGATCACTAGCTCTCCACCTCTGGGTTGCGAGTTTGAAACCCACGTGGGGCAGTTGCCGTAGGCCGGTGTTTTTTCTCCGGGTACTCTGGCTTTCCTCCACCCCCAAAACCTGGCAATTCCTTAAATGACCCTGTTAGAACATTAAACAAAATAAACCAAACCGATAACTTGAGGGCAATGGGTCAGCCTTGAGGACCAAGATATAAGCTCTGGCTCAAATTTGTGTGTGGTTTTTGGAGCAGAAAGGCAGAGCGGTGTATGTTTAACTTGTTTTGTAGGAGCCAATGGCTGACTAGTGGAGAACAGGACCTTACCATAGCACAGCTGTTCCGATGGATGGGTGACTCCAGCGCTCTGAATGACAACCTTAGACAGTTCATGGCTTCTGGTGGTGCAGGAACCATCCTTGTTTTTAGATTTGCTGGTAAGTTAATCATTTTTACAATTGCTGTTAATTATTTGAATCTGAATTTTTCAAAATTTATTGACAAATAAATGATTCAGTTTTGTATTGTATGTAAGTGAGAATGATGTCCTTCATTCTCCACTTTACCCATAACATCAGTCAGCTTAAAAAGGCACCAATCTAAAATAACAAAATCAAGTTTAAATTGAATACATGTATATGTAACTAGATGTAAGTTACCATAGTGATGTATGTTACTAGGTGTAAGTTACCATAGTGATGTATGTTACTAGGTGTAAGTTACCATAGTGATGTATGTTACTAGATGTAAGTTACCATAGTGATGTATGTTACTAGATGTAAGTTACCGTAGTGATGTATGTTACTAGTTGTAAGTTACCATAGTGATGTATGTTACTAGATGTAAGTTACCATAGTGATGTATGTTACTAGTTGTAAGTTACCATAGTGGTGTATGTTACTAGATGTAAGTTACCATAGTGATGTATGTTACTAGGTGTAAGTTACCATAGTGATGTATGTTACTAGGTGTAAGTTACCATAGTGATGTATGTTACTAGGTGTAAGTTACCATAGTGATGTATGTTACTAGATGTAAGTTACCATAGTGATGTATGTTACTAGATGTAAGTTACCGTAGTGATGTATGTTACTAGTTGTAAGTTACCATAGTGATGTATGTTACTAGATGTAAGTTACCATAGTGATGTATGTTACTAGTTGTAAGTTACCATAGTGGTGTATGTTACTAGATGTAAGTTACCATAGTGATGTATGTTACTAGGTGTAAGTTACCATAGTGATGTATGTTACTAGGTGTAAGTTACCATAGTGATGTATGTTACTAGGTGTAAGTTACCATAGTGATGTATGTTACTAGGTGTAAGTTACCATAGTGATGTATGTTACTAGTTGTAAGTTACCATAGTGATGTATGTTACTAGATGTAAGTTACCATAGTGATGTATGTTACTAGATGTAAGTTACCATAATGATGTATGTTACTAGATGTAAGTTACCATAGTGATGTACGGGGGAGGGGGGATGTTACTAGTTGTAAGTTACCATAGTGATGTATGTTACTAGATATAAGTTACCAAAGTAATGTATGTTACTAGATGTAAGTTACCATAGTGATGTACATTACTTGATGTAAGTTACCATAGTGATGTATGTTACTAGATGTAAGTTACCATAGTGATGTATGTTACTAGATGTAAGTTACCATAGTGATGTACATTACTTGATGTAAGTTACCATAGTGATGTATGTTACTAGATGTAAGTTACCATAGTGATGTATGTTACTAGATGTAAGTTACTATATTGTGATATTTGTTACTAGTTGTAAGTTAATTATTATAATGATTTATGTTTCCACTAATAATCTGTTACTAGGTGTGGAGTTCAGACTGGGGCTTGCAAAGGTCAGCGACAAATTGAACTACATTTGTGAGATCAGTTTGGATCAGGCATATTTGGTCCTAAACCAGGATCGTGATTTCCGTAAGTGCAGACCAAACCAGTGTCACTCATAGCATGATAACAGCTGAGAAATTCCATTATAACCTTCTCCAGTTTTTACACTATGTTGGCAAAGCTTTATTATTCCAGTAGCTACTATGTATATTGTCACTAATTAACAGGGACTTGACATAATTTTCCAACCCATGGTCCATTTATATACATGAGAGTATGTATAATACATATAACGTACTGTGGATTGGAAATTTGTGCGAAGTCCCTGTGATTAATGAATCACATGATCAACAACTTTGAACAATTTTTGTATAATTTGTTCCGTGATCTTTGAATTTTAATCAAACACATCAAAGAGATTTACTATAACTCACTATCTTTGTTTGGCAACAGGTTTTATATACCTCACAGCATCTTGAGGTCTATACTGTATTAAAATCCTGTTAGTCTGGAAATAAGCCCATATCCAGTAATAAGCCCATGTCCAGTACTAAGCCCATGTCCAGTACTAAGCCCATGTGCAATAGTAAGCCCATGCCTGATGATAAACCCATGTCCAGTAACAAACCCATGTCCAATAATAAGCCAATGTCTGGACTAAACCCATGTCCAGTACTAAACCCATGTCCAGTACTAAACCCATGTCCAGTAATAAGCCCATGTCCAGTACTAAGCCCATGTCCAGTACTAAGCCCATGTGCAATAGTAAGCCCATGCCTGATGGTAAGCCCATGTCCAGTAACAAACCCATGTGCAATAATAAGCCAATGTCTGGACTAAACCCATGTCCAGTACTAAACCCATGTCCAGTAATAAGCCCATGTCCAGAACTAAGCCCATGTCCAGTAATAAGCCCATGTCCAGTACTAAGCCCATGTCCAGTAAAAAACCCATGCCTGGTAATAAGCCCATGTCCAATACTAAGCCCATGTACAGTTATAAGGCCGTCTCTGGTAATAAGCCCTTAAAAAGTGTCACCTGGGCTTAATATAGGATAAATACGATAGATGACCAGTATAGTTCCTTAGATGATAATGTACACATAACAATACTGACATACTATATACAGTATTCATTCCAAAAAACACCTGGTTAAATGATTAGTGTTAAAGTTAGGGGAGGGCTTACTTGTGAACTGCTTTTAGCTTACTATTCAAAAATAGATGATTCGACAAAAATAAAGAAGAGGGCTTATTTGTAGGCAGGGGCCTGGCTTATTTGTAGAAAGGGGCTTATTTGTGGATAGATACGGTACA
Organism: Pecten maximus; assembly: GCF_902652985.1. Classification (NCBI taxonomy): domain Eukaryota; kingdom Metazoa; phylum Mollusca; class Bivalvia; order Pectinida; family Pectinidae; genus Pecten; species Pecten maximus. Next base: position 47,017,133 of record NC_047016.1, read on the forward strand.
GATATTTTGATATGAAATAGAAACAAAAAACAAAAAACAAATAAACAATACTTTGTATGTAGTACAAGGTTATAGGTGTTTAGTATGGTGATGTTGTCTTTACTCTGCTGCCAGGATTCGGGACCTACGTTACAAGTGAGGTTGACATGTTGTACGGCCCACAGTTTACAAAGATGCCCGAAGATGTGATTATGATCCAGTCATCCAAACAGGCATATGTGGAGTGTCGAGCCATGGGAAATCCCTCACCTACGTACCGCTGGTTTCGTGGTGATGATGAACGGAACATTAACGAGGAGGTAATTAGTTAATATAACAAGGATGTACATGTATTTTAAAGATGCAATTGCTGTTTTTTTGCAGTTAAGAACATTTCTTTAAAATGTATATCAAGATTTGGTTTAGTAGCTATCATAATTCAAAATAAATAAAATTTTCACTTCTGATGTTATTTGTCGTTAAGGTATCTCCTAGCACTAGTCTCCGCTACACACTGACCAATGGAAAGCTGACCATTCAGAAACCCAATGAAGAGGAAGATGCTGGATATTACAGATGTGAGGTGGAAAACAAGTTTGGAAAGATCGTTAGTGACCCCATACAACTATCATTTGGATGTAAGTTTGACCTTTTGTGACCTCATACGTCTGTCATTTGGCTGTAAGTTTGACCTTCAGTGACCCCATACAACTGTCATTTGACTGTAAGTTTGATCTTCTTTGACCCCATACAACTGTCATTTGACTGTAAGTTTGACCTTCAGTGACCCCATACAACTGTCATTTGACTGTAAGTTTGACCTTCAGTGACCCCATACAACTGTCATTTGACTGTAAGTTTGACCTTCAGTGACCCCATACAACTGTCATTTGGCTGTAAGTTTGACCTTCAGTGACCCCATACAACTGTCATTTGACTGTAAGTTTGACCTTCAGTGACCCCATACAACTATCATTTGACTGTAAGTTTGATCTTCTTTGACCCCATACAACTGTCATTTGACTGTAAGTTTGACCTTCAGTGACCCCATACAACTGTCATTTGACTGTAAGTTTGACCTTCAGTGACCCCATACAACTGTCATTTGGCTGTAAGTTTGACCTTCAGTGACCCCATACAACTGTCATTTGACTGTAAGTTTGACCTTCAGTGACCCCATACAACTGTGAGTTGACTGTAAGTTTGACCTTCAGTGACTTCACACAACTGTCATTTGACTGTAAGTTTGACCTTCAGTGACCCCATACAACTGTCATTTGGCTGTAAGTTTGACCTTCAGTGACCTCATACAACTGTCATTTGACTGTAAGTTTGACCTTCAGTGACCCCATACAACTGTCATTTGACTGTAAGTTTGACCTTCAGTGACCCCATACAACTGTCATTTGACTGTAAGTTTGACCTTCAGTGACCCCATACAACTGTCATTTGACTGTAAGTTTGACCTTCAGTGACCCCATACAACTGTCATTTGGCTGTAAGTTTGACCTTCAGTGACCCCATACAACTGTCATTTGGCTGTAAGTTTGACCTTCAGTGACCTCATACAACTGTCATTTGGCTGTAAGTTTGACCTTCAGTGACCCCATACAACTGTCATTTGGCTGTAAGTTTGACCTTCAGTGACCCCATACACCTGTCATTTGGCTGTAAGTTTGACCTTCAGTGACCTCATACATCTGTCATTTGGCTGAAAATTTGACCTTCAGTGACCTCATACAACTGTCATTTGACTGTAAGTTTGACCTTCAGTGACCTCATACAACTGTCATTTGACTGTAAATTTGACCTTCAGTGACCTTGTACAACTTTTTTCGTCAGTCTGATGTCTTCGTTGACTGTTGTCAGACTTTGTTGATACTGATGGGAAGTTTTCGTTTTTAGTCCTGGCAGAGTTCTCCAATGTCCAGGATGCCCCAGTACCAGCCACAGCCTACGACGGAGCAGTAGTGTCCTGTAGTGACATCAAGTATAAACCAGGTAATTCTAGTGACTTATACTGATTACATATTATTCTCTTAAACCTATTGTTCTCTTCAACTTATCATTCTCTTAAATGTATTGTTTACTTAAACTTATTGTTCTCTTAAACTTATTGTTTTCTTAAACATATTGTTCTCTTAAACATATTTCTCTCTTAAACTTATTGTTCTCTAATACTGATTGTTATCTTAAACTTATTGTTCTCCTAAACTTATTGTTCTCTTAAATTTATTGTTCTCTTAAATTTATTGTTCTCTTAAAGTTCTCTTAAATTTATTGTTCTCTTAAACTTATTGTTCTCTAATACTGATTGTTCTCTAATACTGATTGTTCTCTAATACTGATTGTTCTCATAAACTTATTGTTCTCTTAAATTTATTGTTCTCTTAAACCTATTGTTCTCTAATACTTATTGTTCTCTAATACTTATTGTTCTCTAATACTGATCGTGTTCTTTCGTCAGATGTGGTGTACAACTGGATGAGACAGAGTTACAGTGGCTCAGGGTTTGAGTACATCTACACGGAATTGATGCCCTACATGTTTTTATCAGCCAATGGGAAACTGTACTTCACAGAAGTCACTCGTGTAGACCAGGCCGATTATTACTGTCAGGTGACACTGGCGGGGCTATCCTCCACAGTGGTAGGATCAAGTCAGCCGCCAAGCAAGACAAGTCTACCTATCTTCCTTAGTGTGTCTGACTCAGGTATGTATTAGAAGTATACTTATCACATAATTAATATGATATAATGATCGAACATGTGTTTCCATATGATATGAAATTGATGAAACAAGTCTAAGAATTTTTACTTTTCTGAACCTCCATGCAAGGTTAAATGAAAAAAATTATTACAGATTTCACATAAATTTCATAAGAAGTGAAAACATATACAATTGTACAAGATTCTGCGTATCAGATACTAAGGTACCACGCGGTATGTACATACATATATATATGGTCAAACCGATGACATAAACCCTTAAATGGTGATATTTTCACTCCCTGCCTTTTTCTCTTGTCTCATGATATTTTAAGTGACTCTGAGAAAGTTAAGTGTCGTAACACAGATAACAGAATGTGTCATTGGTAAAATATGATTAGATATGATAAAATTGGCCAACAAAGGGAGAGATATTTTGAATAATTCTGTTTGAAGCTGCCAGAGCCGATTGGGGTCCAGACATTCACAATGATTTCATTGCTGTCTTTCCGAAACCTCCCATGAGAGGGGAGGATCTTCGACTCGAGTGTTTTGCCTATGGATCGTGAGTAAACCTATATAGAGAATACTATCAGTAGTGGTTTTCTCTTATGTTCGATTTATTTACACCTTTGGTTAATCTGGAGACATAATCAAAACCTTACTGTGCACAAACACCCTATTTATGAGATGTTTTCTAAAGTGTCCTATTTTTTTTTCTAAATTTTGAGTTAGATTTAATTTCATTTTTACGTTATTTTTTCTCTGCTTGTTTTTTTGTGAGTAGGCTTATCTATGAGATTGTGTTTATCTGTGAGAATGGAATTATCTGTGAGAGTGGACGTGTGTTTATCTGTGAGAGGAGACTTGTCTGTGAGAGTGGACTTATCTGTGAGAGTGTGTTTATCTGTGAGAGGAGACTTGTCTGTGAGAGTGGACTTATCTGTGAGAGGAGACTTGTCTGTGAGAGTGGACTTATCTGTGAGAGTGGACTTATCTGTGAGAGTGGACTTATCTGTGAGAGTGGACTTATCTGTGATAGTGGACTTATCTGTGAGAGTGAACTTATCTGTGAGAGGAGACTTGTCTGTGAGAGTGGACTTATCTGTGAGAGTGGACTTATCTGTGAGAGTGAACTTATCTGTGAGAGGAGACTTATCTGTGAGAGGAGACTTGTCTGTGAGAGGAGACTTATCTGTGAGAGGAGACTTGTCTGTGAGAGGGGACTTGTCTGTGAGAGTGAACTTATCTGTGAGAGGAGACTTGTCTGTGAGAGTGGACTTATCTGTGAGAGGAGACTTATCTGTGAGAGGAGACTTATCTGTGAGAGTGGACTTATCTGTGAGAGGGGACTTATCTGTGAGAGTGGACTTGTCTGTGAGAGTGTGTTTATCTGTGAGAGGAGACTTATCTGTCAGAGGAGACTTGTCTGTGAGAGTGGACTTGTCTGTGAGAGGAGACTTGTCTGTGAGAGTGGACTTATCTGTGAGAGTGTGTTTATCTGTGAGAGGGGACTTGTCTGTGAGAGGAGACTTATCTGTGAGAGTGGACTTGTCTGTGAGAGGAGACTTGTCTGTGAGAGTGGACTTATCTGTGAGAGTGTGTTTATCTGTGAGAGGGGACTTATCTGTGAGAGTGGACTTATCTGTGAGAGTGGACTTATCTGTGAGAGTGGACTTATCTGTGAGCTGAACTTATCTGTGAGAGTGGACTTATCTGTGAGAGTGGACTTATCTGTGAGAGTGGACTTATCTGTGAGAGTGGACTTATCTGTGAGAGTGGACTTATCTGTGAGAGTGGACTTATCTGTGAGAGTGGACTTATCTGTGAGAGTGGACTTATCTGTGAGAGGAGACTTATCTGTGAGAGTGGACTTATCTGTGAGCTGAACTTATCTGTGAGAGTGGACTTATCTGTGAGAGTGGACTTATCTGTGAGCTGAACTTATCTTTGAGAGTGGACTTATCTGTGAGAGTGGACTTATCTGTGAGAGTGGACTTATCTGTGAGAGGAGACTTATCTGTGAGAGTGGACTTATCTGTGAGAGTGGACTTATCTGTGAGAGTGGACTTATCTGTGAGAGTGGACTTATCTGTGAGAGGGGACTTATCTGTGAGAGTGGACTTATCTGTGAGAGGAGACTTATCTGTGAGAGTGGACTTATCTGTGAGAGGAGACTTATCTGTGAGAGTGGACTTATCTGTGAGAGTGGACTTATCTGTGAGAGTGGACTTATCTGTGAGAGTGGACTTATCTGTGAGAGGAGACTTATCTGTGAGAGTGGACTTATCTGTGAGAGTGGACTTATCTGTGAGAGTGGACTTATCTGTGAGAGGAGACTTATCTGTGAGAGTGGACTTATCTGTGAGAGGAGACTTATCTGTGAGAGTGGACTTGTCTGTGAGAGGAGACTTGTCTGTGAAAGTGGACTTATCTGTGAGAGTGTGTTTATCTGTGAGAGGGGACTTGTCTGTGAGAGGAGACTTGTCTGTGAGAGGAGACTTATCTGTGAGAGTGGACTTATCTGTGAGAGTGGACTTATCTTTGAGCTGAACTTATCTGTGAGAGTGTGTTTATCTGTGAGAGGGAACTTGTCTGTGAGAGTGGACTTATGTGTGAGAGGAGACTTATCTGTGAGAGTGGACTTGTCTGTGAGAGGAGACTTGTCTGTGAGAGTGGACTTATCTGTGAGAGTGTGTTTATCTGTGAGAGGGGACTTATCTGTGAGAGTTGACTTATCTGTGAGAGTGGACTTATCTGTGAGCTGAACTTATCTGTGAGAGTGGACTTATCTGTGAGAGTGGACTTATCTGTGAGAATGGACTTATCTGTGAGAGTGGACTTATCTGTGAGAGTGGACTTATCTGTGAGAGTGGACTTATCTGTGAGAGGAGACTTATCTGTGAGAGTGGACTTATCTGTGAGCTGAACTTATCTGTGAGAGTGGACTTATCTGTGAGAGTGGACTTATTTGTGAGAGTGGACTTATCTGTGAGAGTGAACTTATCTGTGAGAGTGGACTTATCTGTGAGCTGAACTTATCTGTGAGAGGAGACTTGTCTGTGAGAGTGAACTTATCTGTGAGAGGAGACTTGTCTGTGAGAGTGGACTTGTCTGTGAGAGTGGATTTGTCTGTGAGAGTGGACTTATCTGTGAGAGTGGACTTATCTGTGAGAGTGGACTTATCTGTGAGAGTGAACTTATCTGTGAGAGTGGACTTATCTGTGAGAGTGGACTTATCTGTGAGAATGGACTTATCTGTGAGAGTGGACTTATCTGTGAGAGGAGACTTATCTGTGAGAGTGGACTTATCTGTGAGCTGAACTTATCTGTGAGAGTGGACTTATCTGTGAGAGTGGACTTATTTGTGAGAGTGGACTTATCTGTGAGAGTGAACTTATCTGTGAGAGTGGACTTATCTGTGAGCTGAACTTATCTGTGAGAGGAGACTTGTCTGTGAGAGTGAACTTATCTGTGAGAGGAGACTTGTCTGTGAGAGTGGACTTGTCTGTGAGAGTGGATTTGTCTGTGAGAGTGGACTTATCTGTGAGAGTGGACTTATCTGTGAGAGTGGACTTATCTGTGAGAGTGAACTTATCTGTGAGAGTGGACTTATCTGTGAGCTGAACTTATCTGTGAGAGTGGACTTATCTGTGAGAGTGGACTTATCTGTGAGAGTGGACTTATCTGTGAGAGTGGACTTATCTGTGAGAGTGGACTTATCTCTGAGAGTGGACTTATCTGTGAGAGTGAACTTATCTGTGAGAGTGGACTTATCTGTGAGCTGAACTTATCTGTGAGAGGAGACTTGTCTGTGAGAGTGAACTTATCTGTGAGAGGAGACTTGTCTGTGAGAGTGGACTTGTCTGTGAGAGTGGATTTGTCTGTGAGAGTGGACTTATCTGTGAGAGTGGACTTATCTGTGAGAGTGAACTTATCTGTGAGAGTGGACTTATCTGTGAGCTGAACTTATCTGTGAGAGTGGACTTATCTGTGAGAGTGGACTTATCTGTGAGAGTGGACTTATCTGTGAGCTGAACTTATCTGTGAGAGTGAACTTATCTGTGAGAGTGAACTTATCTGTGAGAGGAGACTTGTCTGTGAGAGTGGACTTGTCTGTGAGAGTGGACCTATCTGTGAGAGTGGATTTGTCTGTGAGAGTGGACTTATCTGTGAGAGTGGACTTATCTGTGAGAGTGGACTTATCTGTGAGAGTGAACTTATCTGTGAGAGTGGACTTATCTGTGAGCTGAACTTATCTGTGAGAGTGGACTTATCTGTGAGAGTGGACTTATCTGTGAGAGTGGACTTATTTGTGAGAGTGGACTTATCTGTGAGCTGAACTTATCTGTGAGAGTGAACTTATCTGTGAGAGGAGACTTGTCTGTGAGAGTGGACTTGTCTGTGAGAGTGGACCTATCTGTGAGAGTGGACTTATCTGTGAGAGTGGACTTATCTGTGAGAGTGAACTTATCTGTGAGAGTGAACTTATCTGTGAGAGTGGACTTATCTGTGAGAGTGAACTTATCTGTGAGAGTGAACTTATCTGTGAGAGTGTTTATCTGTGAGAGTGGACTTATCTGTGAGAGTGTTTATCTGTGAGAGGGGCCTTATCTGTGAGAGTGTGTTTATCTGTGAGAGTGAACTTATCAATGAACATCTGCCATTATCTGTTACTAGAGCTAAGAACTACGAGAGTTCCTGGTCCTATTCGTGGAGCCGTGCTGGCAAACCTCTCCCCGCCCGTACCAAGTTCACTGACCTGAACCGTGTACTGACCATCAAAGACATCCAGCGAGAGGATGAGGGGACTTACACATGCTTGGTCAGTCGTGGAAATGCGGCCAGTGACTCTGAGTCAGTCACTGTCACTCTAGAAGGTCAGTCTGAAACTGAAGAAATACCATTCGGGCAGTTTTAGTATTGCAGTCATGTAAATAATTTTTTCTGTAAATTTGAGCGCACATGTGTGGCTTATAAGAATACAAATTTAAAAATAGAACCTTCCAATCTTCCAAGCTGAACATTCATTTCATAAATCACACTCTTTGCAATATCCACTGATAAAAGTGTTTAATTATTTCATTTCACAAAACTTTAAATTTCAATTCATAATATATTTTCCTCAGGACATATGATCACAGCCTCTTAGTTTTTATCTGAAACTTTCAAACTCATATTTACTGCCTATTTTCAAGACTCCTTCTTTTGAAGATACTTTTTCTTCGTTTATTTTCAGAAATAAGTATATATCTGCTAGCATGCAGTGATAGTTGTTTCAGATTTCTTCATTGAATTTATCGGCTTCAAATAAGGATTTTTGAAAAAAAATGTTTTCAAATTTTACACTGGAATTCGATAAGGAGGCCTACTTAGACCTGCTGTCTTTCACAGATGAATTACAGTATGTTCTATAAAAAAATATTGTTTTGATAGGATTATGAAATGTGAAATTAACATGTTTCAAACTCCATCTTCCTGTTTAATTTACAATAATATTTCAACCTCTTCAAATTAAAATTTATAATTATGAGGTAAATTGGTTTTCTGTTGATAGCCCGGCCCTATTTTCTCGTACCGCTGCGTCCACAGCATATTGACGAAGGTGCCCATTTGACTTGGCGCTGTCAGGCCGGAGGTCGACCAATTCCGTACTACACCTGGTACCGCAATGGAGTCGAGATTACATCATCAACGCCTGACATGACCGTCAACAAGAACATTCTTACCATCACAAATGCAAATTCTGACGCCCACAACGGAATGTACCAGTGTTCTGCTACTAATATCCATGGCACCTCCTTCAGTGGGGCACAGCTCAGAGTTTATTGTAAGTTTGTTCTGCCACTAATGTCCATGATAAAACTTTTACTGGGGCACACTTCAGAGTTTACCGTCCTTGGCTGACGATAAGCTCCTGCTCGGCAATAAGTCTCTTTCCCTTTCTATCAAGTCTTCAGATTTACATTTGGGATTGTAAGTTCGTTCCGACACTAATATCGATGGTAACACCTTTTCTAGGACACATCTCTGGGTCTATTATAAAACATTGAAAGGTAACAATTTTCTCAAGTCAGAATTAAGTATCCGGGAAGATTTGGAAATATCATGCATTGCTATATACATGTAGTAGCATTAATCTAAGAATTGGTCGGCTTGTGTAACAAGGTAACTCAAATTTTGTTACTGGGATGGTCAAAGCCGATGAAGATCACCAGTGTTTTAAAACCTACAAATTCTTCACTCAACTTTATTTGGTAACCTATATATCTCTTACACAATCTGATTCATTTTCAGCTTTCACACCGACTTTTTCAAAATCCCCCATGAAGGAAAGCCAGGATGCTGCTATACGAGGCAACATGACTTTATCTTGTAACCCCGAGGGCGCACCTAAGGCAGACATTGAGTGGCTTAAAAACGGCAACATGCCGCTCTCCACGGGAGGAAACATTGAGATCCTCATAAACGGAGATTTGCATATCAGCAACATCAACACCAACGATGGTGGATTCTACACATGTAAGGCAATCAATATACATGGAGAAGCTGTGGATTCAACTCGTGTCAACATCAGAAGTAAGTTTAATTATCAAAGTGGTGTACAAATCAGACGTAGAAAATCAGGTAGTCGGGTGACACAGTGGTAACACACTTGCCTTTCACCTAGGCGGCCAGGGTTCGATTTCCCAATCGGACTTGAAAAGGAATGGGGTCATCTGCCAGACTACATGGGTTTTCCCCGGGTTCACCAGTTTCCTTCCACAGTAAGACTCCTTGCATGCTTCAATCGGGCCAACAATCGTGATTAATATAAGTATGTATATCTTGTTTTGCAATTATTGTAAAAGAGATAAAGTTTACATGATCATTTGTTTTCTTTTGTTCCGTTATTCCTACTATTTTATTATCTTGCTGTATCTCTACTGTAAATAATCGTCTTACAGCGGGAACCACAATGAACAGGATATTGGCACCCAAGATGGATGTCAACCTCAACGACACTGCCTTCCTTCGTTGTGAAGCTTCGTATGATCCTGTTCTGGATCTGATGTATGCTTGGAAATTCAACGGAAGAGAGCTGGATATCGCAAATGATGTACATTATACGTTGGTGAGTTCTAACATTGTATATATATAGCCAGTCGCTGGGTGACTTCTGTGTTGCTATGGTAACCTATGTGTTGCCATGGCAACCTTTATGTTAATGAGATATATATATATAGCACTGTACATATATAGTCAGCCGCTTGGTGACTTCTGTGTTGCTATGGTAAACTATGTGTTGCTATGGTAACCTATGTGTTGCCATGGTAACCTTTGTGTTGCCTTTATGTTAATGATATCACCTCTTTGTTGACCCAGTAACCTTTTTATTGACAGGGTACCCATTCCAACTCCAAGGGATTATATATAAAGAATGTGCAGTTTAAACACGAGGGCCAGTACGAATGTGTTGCCAGGACCCCACTCAACGAAGCCGTCAGTATAGGAGAACTCAATGTTCTTGGTAAAATACACAATTTTTATCAACAGTAGAAACAATTTGCTTAATTTTCACAATCAAACGTTTTGTCAATGACAAGAATATTGTAAGAACCTGTTTTCAAGGTCAATGATGAAGTCTTATAATCCTGGCTTTATCTTTGTGTCTCCATGGTAATATCATTTAATATAGGAGCGTTATGTCATATCGTTATCATTTGATGACGTCATATAATGTCATATTACACAAACACAAAAAATTAGATAAAAAATTATGGAACAATCTACTTTTGTCTCTGGAAATTTAATCTTTTTCTATAGTGGTTGGGTGTGTGAGACATGATTTAATGACGTCATGTTGACATGTTCTGTTGATAGGACCACCAGGAGAATGTTTGGTGTGTGATGACATGATTTAATGACGTCATGTTGACATGTTCTGTTGATAGGACCACCAGGAGAATGTTTGTTGTGTGATGACATGATTTAATGACGTCATGTTGACATGTTCTGTTGATAGGACCACCAGGAGAATGTTTGGTGTGTGATGACATGATTTAATGACGTCATGTTGACATGTTCTGTTGATAGGACCACCAGGAGAATGTTTGGTGTGTGATGACATGTTTTGAATGACGTCATGTTGACGTGTTCTGTTGATAGGACCACCAGGAGAATGTTTGGTGTGTGATGACATGTTTTAATGACGACATGTTCTGTTGATAGGACCACCAGGAGAATGTTTGGTGTGTGATGACATGTTTTAATGACGACATGTTGACATGTTCTGTTGATAGGACCACCAGGAGAATGTTTGGTGTGTGATGACATGTTTAAATGACGTCATGTTGACATGTTCTGTTGATAGGACCACCAGGAGAATGTTTGTTGTGTGATGACATGTTTTAATGACGTCATGTTGACATGTTCTGTTGATAGGACCACCAGGAGAATGTTTGGTGTGTGATGACATGTTTTAATGACGTCATGTTGACATGTTCTGTTGATAGGACCACCAGGAGAATGTTTGTTGTGTGATGACATGTTTTAATGACGTCATGTTGACATATTCTGTTGATAGGACCACCAGGAGAATGTTTGTTGTGTGATGACATGTTTTAATGACGTCATGTTGACATGTTCTGTTGATAGGACTACCAGGAGAATGTTTGGTGTGTGATGACATGATTTAATGACGTCATGTTGACATATTCTGTTGATAGGACCACCAGGAGAATGTTTGGTGTGTGATGACATGTTTTAATGACGTCATGTTCTGTTGATAGGACCACCAGGAGAATGTTTGGTGTGTGATGACATGATTTAATGACGTCATGTTGACATGTTCTGTTGATAGGACCACCAGGAGAATGTTTGGTGTGTGGTGACATGATTTAATGACGTCATGTTGACATGTTCTGTTGATAGGACCACCAGGAGAATGTTTGGTGTGTGATGACATGATTTAATGACGTCATGTTGACATGTTCTGTTGATAGGACCACCAGGAGAATGTGGGGGCGTGTTTGCTGATCCTCACACTGTCACCACATCTACAATCATGCTATACTGGTTTCCTGGAGACGATAATGGCCGTCCAATCGACTACTACATCATACAGGCTGAAGCTGTGATCCAACCAGATGTCTGGGTCACCGTTCGCGCAGGTCAATAGATACTGTCTTTATGTACAATACCGTATATATATTCAGTTATAAGCCCATGTCTGATAATAAGCCCACCCAGTTCCATTGCCATTGGCTGTAATAAGCCCATTGAAGTAAAAGTTTATGTATTGGCCCTCCAAAAATTGAATTTTAGTTCAAGATTTATTCTAGCATTTTCATCAGATGACAAATATCAATCAAAAGCCATTCCTAATTTTCTGTTTAAGTTTAAAATTTAAATGATTGATGCGGTCTAATTACTGTAAAGAATAATGAAAACTTCATGAAAGTTTCTCCTTTTAAAACATCTATATGTAATATAGTCAAACCTACCCTAAAACCCACCTTTTTATAACAAAAACCTGTCTATAAAGGCCACCTCTATAAACAAAACCTGTCTATAAAGGTCACCACTATACAACATGCTATTTAACACAGATCCTAAAAGTCCACTGTAAACAGAATTCTATATAAACATCACTTGTGTATAAAGGTCACTGTTCTGTTTTCTTCATTGGCATTTATAGATTCTACTTTTACAGAAAAGACCTCAGTTTTGCTAATATGGACCACAAGTCAAAGAATAACCTTGTATTTTGAGTGGAAATGTATAAAATAGTTTGAAACAATAAAAAAAATGTGAGTGTTTCTTTGTAGGAGTGTCAGATATTGAGACTGTTATTGAGGGGAACTCACGTGATATGAGGAATATCTTGGTCTCTGGTCTGGACCCCGGCAATGGCTACCGTTTCAGGGTGCAAGCTGCCAACGCGTATGGCATTGGAATCTACAGCAAACCTTCTCGTGAGTCATCATACATAAGCCACCTCAAACTAACTTGTGGCAAGCTGTTTGATTTAAATCGGGTCCACAAATATCTATTTTCAGTGTGGACTTTTTAAGATATGAAATAAAATAAAATATGAAAATATTCTGTGTCGTGTTCATATGCCTGTCAAAATTTTACAGGATTATTATATGACCGCACTGGTGCACAACTTTTTGTTTGTCTGGAGATCTTCTACATCTTTCAGCAAATCTCTTTGAAAGTTTTATAATTATTTATGTAGTTATGTTTCCCTGAAAAGCTATTTTTGATTTGGCTGTTTTTACAAGAGTTATTGCCCTTGTTTTATTTCAGTATTTGATTTTTGTCCAGTATCCTCCTACGTTTTTCAACCGATATCTTTGAAACTTAGCAGGCTTTATGATCATGATATATAGTTGTGTTTTCCTGAATGACAATTTGATTGAACTAATTTTACAAGAGTTATTGCCTTTCCATGTTTATCCCTGTAGATCCTCACCTTCTTTTTTCAACCATTATTTCTTGACAAGGAACTAAACCTTATATTAGATAAGACAATCACCCAAGAAGTCCTACATTTCATTATTTGTTTTCATGTATTTCTTTTGGCCATGGGATGGGCATATATTTTTTCACCCTGCCGTTAATGTAACTCTTGTTGTTAAATATTCTACAGAATAATAAGGGTGATTACTCTAATTCACAGAGGTTTACCAGACCAAACCTGCTCCCCCGTCTAGAGCCCCTTCAAGTGTCAATGGAGGAGGTGGTAGTGTGGGTGATCTCACCATGACCTGGAGGGTAAGTCAGGATGTGTGGGTGATCTCACCATGACCTGGAGGGTAAGTCAAATCAACATTACCTGGACGTAAGTCAGGATGTGTGGGTGATCGCACTATGATCTGGAGGGTAAGTCAGGATGTGTGGGTGATCTCACTTTGATCTGGAAGGTAAGTCAGGATGTGTTGGTGATCTCAACATTACCTGGAGGGTAAGTCAGGATGTGTTGGTGATCTCACTATGATCTGGAGGGTAAGTCAGGATGTGTGGGTGATCTCACTTTGATCTGGAAGGTAAGTCAGGATGTGTGGGTGATCTCACTATGATCTGGAGGGTAAGTCAGGATGTGTGGGTGATATCACTATAACCTGGAGGGTAATTCAGGATGTGTGGGTGATATAACTATAACCTGGAGGGTAATTCAGGATGATTGGGTGATCTGATTATGATCTGGAGGGTAAGTCAGGATGTGTGGGTGATCTCACTATGACCTGGAAGGTAAGACAGGATGATTAGATGATCTCATTATGATCTGGAAGGTACATTGTAAGTCAGGACATGTGGGTGATCTCACTGTGATCTGGAGGGAAATTTAGTCAGGACGTGTGGGTGATCTCATTATGGTGTGGGAGGTAAGTCAGGTAGTTTTTGAGATGTTTTTCTTTTTTTAATCTGAGCTGTTAACTTGGTTGTTTCCTGCCTGATTTTCTAATGAATAAATTATATTTTCTTTTATATTCTTTTTATAACACCTAGTGATGTTTTGTGTCGTTACAGCATATAACTTCAATTGTATGTTATCTCCCTTAGATACTCGCCCGTGTTTACCGTGGAGGTCCGAATGTGAGATATATCGTGTATTGGCGAGCATATTCCAATGACCCAAATCGCCAGTGGAGTATGGTAGGTGGCCATTTTGACTTTACTTTGAACAGTAATTAATGCATCTTCTGGTTTTCTCAGTTTTCTTAAAAAAATGTAAAGAAAAAAAAATGGAAAATTACACAACTGTTACGACCTAACACCCATTAGTTAAAACCATATTGAATAATCCAAGATTTTCTTTTAAGAATCTCTCGGCCATTTGCGCGAAACTGATTTGCCCCACTATAAATATTTTCTCTTGTTTTTCAGAAAGAAATTTCCAATGTGAATACAACAAGGTATACCCATCAAGTTGGTGACACAAACTTTTACATGAAGTATGAGGTCAAAGTTCAGGCATTCAATGACTATGGGAAGGGACCTAACTCTACCGAGGTCATAATCTATTCTGCAGAAGGATGTAAGTTATTGAATCCAAACTCATTTAAACTTATATTTGAGGGTCAAGAACTATTTTCCACTTATGTAAAAGTTTAATATTAAAGTTTGGAGAGCTTGCTATTTCAAATGGAGGATTCCGCAGAAATGGGGGGGGGGGGTAATATTTGTGGGCAGGGGTTAATTATTTGCAGATAAATACAGTATGCATTTTTTTTCTTGAATTATTTATCACTGTGAAAGTTACTTTTAATGTTACTTACGTTTTTGTGCATATAATTAAATACTCTGTGACCTTGACATTGTAGTACCTGCTGCTGCTCCAGAGAAGGTCAATGCTGAAGGCTTCAACTCCACAGCCATGGAAGTTTACTGGACACAGGTCGCCAATACCAGAATAGCCATGAAAGGCCTTGTTAGAGGTTACCAGGTGAGTAACATGGAACATAGAGACAAGCCATTCTAGAGGAGTAGCTTTTTCCTGCTATTTCTCCGTACTTGTCTTACTGGACACCAACACTTCATGTTACTTATCATCTCATCTTCAACTGAGAAAAAAAAATTCAATATACAATGTACATTCAAATAATAGTTTAAGACAGTGAGATGGATGGATGTATGGACAGACAAATGGATGCATGGCTAATACTGACTTGTAGAGTGTAGCCTTTTGTCCATTAACTTGTGAGGTGCAACCCACAAGTCATTCAGAATTTTGATTTGAAATTACCTGAAGCATATATAGCTTTTATCACTGTTCATTCCATCGCAAAAATTACACGTGCAGAGAGGTCTAATGAGGAAGCATGGGAATAATTAACTTATCTCCTATTGTCAAAAAAGATTCTTTTTATGGAATGAATCGTGAATGTACCCCATAAGTATGAGTGAGTATGGACAGAAAAACAGATGGAGGAGGAAAGACAGACAAACAGGAAAGAGACAGCGACAGACAGACTTTGGTGCTGAAGATATAACATTTAATTCCTTTTACAATAATGACCATATCCCTTTAACAAATTGTCAATAAACTTATCAATTATGATTAATATAATTAATTTACATGTAATTGTGATTAATAAACACTATAATTTATCTCTACAGATCAACTACTGGGCAAATAACAATGAGGATCCACCCCTGAAACAGTTTATACGTTACCAGGGACAACGAGATACGGGCCTTGTGATTGGTCTAGCGGCAGACAGCTATTTCTGGTTTGACGTACAAGTATACAACACTGCTGGGCTGGGCCCCCTCAGTGAGAAATACACACAGGAGACGAAAAATCCAGGTAAATTGTCGTTTATAAATACATTGTGCTGTTTAGTAGACTTTTAATGGACTCATTATTGTACAAGATATATATGTAGCGGAACTGGACTGGGTCGATCATCAGCAACCAGGTAGCTCAGTGGTGGAGTGTTCGTTCGGAGGGTCCTGGGTTCAAACCCCGGTCTGGCTGCTACATTTTCTCCTTCTCCTGTTACATATGAATATCACATCGCCTGGTTTTGTAAAATAATCAACCGACTTCTACAATATGAGTTTCCTGTATAACCCTGCTGAAAGATTATCACACACCATAATTATATGGCAATATGCCATGCCTAGTACATGTCACAAGCTCACCTTAGCCCGAGTTTCCTCTGGCAATGACACCATGTCTGGTGTCAGCGCCAGAGGAAACTCGGGCCAAAGCTCACCCTTGTCTATTAAGGGGTCATGTGGCACAATGGTAACATCTTTCACCCAGGCGGCAGGGGTTCAATTCCCAGATCAGACGTGAAAAGGTACAGGGGTCATCTGCCCGACCGCGGGTACTCTGATCTCCTCCCACACTAAGACCTCTCATGTGCTTCCATCCGGCCATCATGAGTTATTGATATAAACTTATATAACTTGTTTAATGCCAATTGTTGTTTAATAGTTTATATACACATCGTATGTCTTATAATTACAGTCGAGTGAAATTGCTAACAGTTAAAAGCTGTTTCATTGTCTTTCAATAAGCCCACCCCCAACTTTGAATCAAAGTTCATGTGCTGGCCCACTGGGCCTTTTACAGGATAAATATGGTATACAATGTATGGTGTTCAGCCAATACTTTTGCTGTTTTAACATACTCAGTACTTACCTTACTGGAACTGGGCAGAACAGAATTGGTAGCCAGGTAGCTCAGACGAGTATAGTGTCTGTCTAGGGTTCAGAGGTCCTGGGTTCGAGTCCCAGTCATTCAAATCCCCCCCCCCCCCCCCCCTCATATTACACTGTATGACCTTACTGGAACTTGGCTGAACGGAATTGGTGGCCAGGTAGCTCAGATGGTCTGTCTGGGGTTCAGAGGTCCTGAGTTCGGGTCCCAGTCATTTAAACTTTTCCCCTCATATTACACTGTATGACCTTTCTTTCCCCAGCGCCATTCCTGTACCCCCAGGAGACTCATGTCCATTCACAGGGGGCCGAGGCTGTCAAGATCACCTGGAGAGGTATCAGTACCTCAGTATCTGAGGACACCCTCCGAGGATATATGGTAAGTTTTAAAACATCTGTCTTTTAATTAGGAGATTCCAAATCTACAACACTTGATTGTTTAAAGGTGAAAAAAGTTGGCAGGTGGTAGAGTAATAACACACATGACTTTCACCTGTGTGACTGGTGTTCATTTCCTAGATCAGGTTTTTTTTTCACCTGGAATGATTAATATATGACAAATAATCATGATGTGTTTTATTGCAATTTGGATAACTATCATTTTAAGATAATGCATGAGTTATCTCCCTTTAGTGCTACATGTTACCTCAAAGATCCTGCTTAACTCAGTAAAAATTCAGTTCCAACAGTAAAATTCTACATAAAATGTACTGAGTTATTTCGAATACTTTGGATATCTCAATTTTTTTTTCACAATCCAACTGATTATGACTTGGCAATAATAATGTTTAATTTGAATATAACTGTTTCACAAAACTGTTTCACAAAACAGATAAAGTTTCTCTTTTACAATGACTTGATCAATCTAACATGGATACTGAGGTGTACCCTAGTAACCTGTAATCTGTACCTATCATTCCTATTATAGGTATACTATTGGCAAGCCAATGAGAATTTCCGAACCGCTACAGAGGTCAGAGTTGACAGGAAACCTACAGAATACATTCTCCAGGGGCTTAAGAAAAACATTGTGTACGCTGTGAGAATTGCTGGGTACAGCGGAGGGGGTGCTGGTAAAAAATCACCCACAGTCTTCTTCACTTTAGGTAAGAATAATTAAATTTCTGAAAAACATTCCAACAAGCGTTTGATTTTTGGAGATTTTTTTTCATTTTCACTCTCAGTAGAATAATTGAATATTTAATTTTGGATGGTAGATGATGTCACCCCTCCAAACAGATAGATAATAAACATAACTAACTGTTTTTAAAGATCTACATTAAAATTTCACAATTTTGAAAAAAGGAATAACTTATTTTCTGACATGTTTTATATTGGTCCTTTATGCTGAATGACAAATTATTTTTTGAGATGTGAATTTTTGTTTATGAACTTAAACACTCTGCATAAATTTAATTTCCTAACTTTCTTTCAACTGATCTTAAAATACTAGAACCCTCTGAAAATAATGTGTTTTATTGCAATTTGGATAATTATCATTTTAAGATAATGTATGAGTTATCTCCCTTTAGTGGTTCATGTACACATTGTCATGTCTTTCCATAAGTATCATCTGCAATTATCCAAAGATGAGAGATTAGTTCTGTGTCTGATATCAGTTTCCAGTATCATCAGACTAACGGATGGTTTGTCCTGTTTCAGGTGGTATGGTGTATGTCGACCCAACACTAACAGAGATTCGTGCCTCGGCAGCCATCAACTCCTCGTCGTTTGTCTACATTTTATGTATCGCCATAGTGACATTATTGTTACAGAAATAAGTGCTGAAATAAGAAATTTACATTTGTGATGAAACCCTTGTGATTCTATAGAAATTCCAGCTGTAAACATGGCAACATCATGTATGTACATCTGACATTCCTGTCATCACTAGAACATAATTCCAATGTCATGTGGATATAAAACATACAGCAAATACCATATGTACATATGCCCACTTGAGTCACACGTACATACGTCCACTTGAGTCACACGTACATATACATATGCCCACTCGAGTCACACATACATACATCCACTTGAGTCACACGTACATATGTCCACTTGAGTCACACGTACATATGTCCACTTGAGTCACATGTACATATGTCCACTTGAGTCACACGTACATACGTCCACTTGAGTCACATGTACATATGTCCACTTGAGTCACACGTACATATACATATGCCCACTCGAGTCACACATACATACATCCACTTGAGTCACACGTACATATGTCCACTTGAGTCACACGTACATATGTCCACTTGAGTCACATGTACATATGCCCACTTGAGTCACATGTACATATGTCCACTTGAGTCACATGTACATATACATATGTCCACTTGAGTCACACGTACATATGTCCACTTGAGTCACATGTACATATACATATGTCCACTTGAGTCACATGTACATATACATATGTCCACTTGAGTCACATGTACATATACATATGTCCACTTGAGTCACATGTACATACGTCCACTTGAGTCACACGTACATATGTCCACTTGAGCCACATGTACATATGTCCACTTGAGTCACATGTACATATGTCCACTTGAGTCACACGTACATATGTCCACTTGAGTCACATGTACATATGCCCACTTGAGTCACATGTACATATGCCCACTTGAGTCACATGTACATATGTCCACTTGAGTCACATGTACATATACATATGTCCACTTGAGTCACATGTACATATGTCCACTTGAGTCACACGTACATATACATATGCCCACTTGAGTCACATGTACGTATGTCCACTTGAGTCACACGTACATATGTCCACTTGAGTCACATGTACATATGTCCACTTGAGTCACACGTACATATACATATGCCCACTTGAGTCACATGTACGTATGTCCACTTGAGTCACACGTACATATGTCCACTTGAGTCACATGTACATATGTCCACTTGAGTCACACATACATATGCCCACTTGAGTCACACGTACATATGTCCACTTGAGTCACATGTACATATGCCCACTTGAGTCACATGTACGTATGTCCACTTGAGTCAAATGTACATATGTCCACTTGAGTCACATGTACATATGTCCACTTGAGTCACACGTACATATGTCCACTTGAGTCACACGTACATATGTCCACTTGAGTCACATGTACATATGTCCACTTGAGTCACATGTACATATGTCCACTTGAGTCACATGTACATATGTCCACTTGAGTCAAATGTACATATGTCCACTTGAGTCACATGTACACATGCCCACTTGAGTCACACGTACATATGCCCACTTGAGTCACACGTACATATGTCCACTTGAGTCACATGTACATATGCCCACTTGAGTCACACATACATATGCCCACTCGAGTCACATGTACATATGCCCATTGGAGTCACATGTACATATGCCCACTCGAGTCACACATACATATGCCCATTGGAGTCACATGTACATATGCCCACTCGAGTCACACATACATATGCCCACTCGAGTCACATGTACATATGCCCATTGGAGTCACATGTGCAGATGCCCACTCGATTCACACATACATATGCCCATTGGAGTCACATGTACATATGCCCACTTGAGTCACATGTGCAGATGCCCACTCGAGTCACACATACATATGCCCACTTGAGTCACACATACATATGCCCACTCGAGTCACACATACATGTCCACTCGAGTCACATGTACATATGCCCACTCGAGTCACATGTACATATGCCCACTTGAGTCACACATACATATGCCCACTCGAGTCACATGTACATATGCCCACTCGAGTCACATGTACATATGCCCACTCGAGTCACACGTACATATGCCCACTCGAGTCACACGTACATATGCCCACTCGAGTCACACATACATATGCCCACTCGAGTCACACATACATATGCCCACTCGAGTCACACATACATATGCCCACTCGAGTCACACATACATATGCCCACTCGAGTCACACATACATATGCCCACTCGAGTCACATGTACATACGTCCACACAATGTCATACACTCGATGCCCTGTGTGTGTATTCTATACTATGTAATGATCTGATAACTATGCACTAGTGTAAATGACAGCTGTCAGAATGTGGAAGTGAGAGAATGGTTAACATTGTGTATAAGGTGATGAATATATCAGTTTACATAATTCATTTAAATGTTCATTTTTATAAAAAAAAGGAGTAGAATATTTTTCTTAACTATTAATAGTAGTTGTTAAAGGTTGAATGTATTGTGAAAGAGTGATGTTTGATGGAGAACGACTCCATTTTATTTTTGTAATAATTCAGTGAATTATTATATAAATCTGTGAGTGCTGCATACAATACAAGTGCTGTCAATCTAAAGAATAGATGTAGACAAATCAGTACCTATGTACCCCGCCTTTACTTAGTTTGGGGTATATAATTACAGGTATGGATGCTGGTACGAGGTGATGTGAAGATCGGGTTGAATTTGTATGAATGTGTTAATGACTTATTAAAATGTTTACTAATTACTGTATACAATTATTATATATCTTTTTATGTGAGATACTAATCACATGAAGAAACATTCCAGTAACAAGTTAAATTACTAGTTACCAGGGTAAGTTATAATTATGATCCTCTAACTCAAAAGTATGGGCGAAAATAACACAAATATTAACATGTTTTTCATTGATGTAAGGGGTATACACATTTTTTTGTTGATGTAAGGGGTATACACATTTTTTGTTGATGTAAGGGGTATACACTTTTTTTATCGATGTAAGGGGTAGATTTTTTATTGTTGATGTAAGGGGTAGACAGGTTTATATTGAAGTTTTGGTTTGATTTAAAAAAAAAATTGTAGATCTCATCAATTTAATGAAAGTGTTAAATTTTGCACTAATGCTTTAATGTATATATCTACCACAGATAGTGCTGTTTAATCTTATTTAATGTGAAAGCAATTTGTCCATGATCACATTTTTAATATACAGTGTAAACCCGTATTCCATAAAGTTTTACATTTTTCTATATATATATTTTATACATTGCATTAGGTGAGATGAAAATCATTAAGAGTGTGCCTATTTAAATACATGCATTCCTAAAAAATCATTTCTATGAAACCAACACTAGTTTAGGTACAAGTTATAAGACTTAATTTGACAAACAAAATCAAATGTGTAACAAGTTCAGTCGTATCTATATATACATATCTATACATAATTATGCAAGACTTTTTTTACATTTTAGCTTTATGAATTTTAATTATTCTTTCAGAATTTACTATAATGATAAATAATTCCTGGAGACTTTAACAAGATGATGCCATAGGTGTAGGTATACCCGAGTACTGTTGGAGTAACATCATACTATATTATCAATGTTTAAACAGCACTACATACCTCGGATCGGAGCATTTATGAACATGAGAAAATTAGAAGAATTTACAGTAGAAATTTCAATATTTTCGCTAGGTGCAATATGCTGAAAGCATAATATTATTTATAATATATATAACATTTCTACTGCATTAAACCAGTTACGAGAATATCACCATTTAACTCGGGAGAGACTGGGAAAATTTGATAATGAAGTGGCATCATTCATAAAACAAATACAACTTCGTCTGTGATTTGAGTGCTACTTTCAAAATATTTTATCACAGCGAGTATATGATGTGTATGTAAATTATGAAGATGACAACTACAACACTATTTACATGAACTGAAATTTGTTCTCACGACAGCCATATGTTATCATTGAAATCCAAACTTTGTACTTATCTGTGATCGTGTTTTAATGCCTTGTGTAAATTCAATAAACATGTCATTAGCAATATCCATTGATGTCATCCGATTAATAAAATCTATCATTTTTAAATATCTCTCTGCTGAGTTCATTGTTTTTAAGTTATATTGATATTCAAATATGGGTCAAAACCATACAAGTCACTTTTTGAATGAGCATACCCTTAACGCAGATATTAAATGATCCGACTGCAACACGTCAGAAAGTCAATATTTTCTGTGACGGAAGTTAAGAGTAAGATCAAAGTCACTGATATTCATTTTCATGAAACTAACATTAAGTCTCTCAGCTGTGACTACATATATTTTTCATGTTTCTGTAATATTCATACTTGAGGTCTCTGTGTCGTGTACATGGGACATACCATGATTTTCACAATCTAAAAGACAATTTGAAAGTAAAAATGAATATTCAGAATTTATTAATGATCATGCAATTACAAGTTGATACATGTCACATGATTGGCTGTTTAATGACACAAAATAAATCACACGTTTCCTACCTGAAATTAGTAGTAAAATTCATAACAATACAAGGGGAATATTTACTTATGATTTCATCAAGGTTGAAAATATTTCAAAATTACAAATTTTAAATTAAAACTTTCCAGGAAAATGAGACCGTTATGAACATCGCCACTGAAACAATACATCAGATACCGATGTAGGGCTGTTTTGTTTCCAGTATTAAATTTAGCAATAGCAGTTTCTCAAATTTTGAAAATTATAGAAATGTATATCGGCCAGCACTTTAGATCCCCTGTCACCTCACATCCTGTTATCACAGTCATAAGACAATTACAAATAATAACTTAACACCACATTTAATAAAAAATTATCACTGTCAATCTTCTCGTAACCACTCTTACACATACATAAATGTACTCCAATTGTCACAATTATCCTCGAAGTTCACTGGTTGTTCGGCACATCAGTGTTACTTTTCCATTAGTTCACTTTCCCAGAAATAAAGTAAGAAGTCATCTTTCAGAATTTCTGCGAAATAATTCCACATATCCTAGATGTTGCAACTATTGGCAAATCCAGTGAAGTATCCAGTTATTCAGTACATGAATATTTATCTTTTCCAATAGTTCACATCCTATCTCCAGAAAACAAGAAAGTCTTCTTCCAATATTTCTTCATAAAAGACACACCATGTAACCTAGATGTCCCTTGCTATATACTGTAACTATTGACGTCTATATGATGGTGAAGTGAAAATGTCTGTTATTCTGTTTGGCTCGTAACTAACTCCTTACCGGAACTGTATTGGACTTATTCTTAAACCTATACAGTCCTTTCCAATCTCTGTCACCTGAAACAGAGAAATATTTCTATGATTAAGTGTTATCTTACCCTTACAGACTCCATAACATTCAATAAATGATGTTTTCTTCAAATTTTGGCCAATAGCATTTGTTTTAGTGATAAAAAACAACAACAAAACATGTGGCTTTTAAAGACTGGTGTGCTTCAATTATCTGTTCATAGAAATAAGAATTGGATGCCAAATTTCTCGGTCCATACTTGGACACAGCAGTTTGGAGTTTTAAGACATAAAACAGTCAGGTTTTTAAGATGTAAAAAATAATTTACCTGAGTTACCCGACACACCTGTCCCTTATAGTCGGGATGATAACAAGCTCCACTGAACGGACACTTCACCACTGGTTTTCCTCTGTAACAGGCAACACAAATTCTCATCAAAATACACAATAACAACACCAATTCTCATAAAAATACAATTACAACACAAATTCTCATAAAAATACAATTGCAACACAAATTCTCATCAAAACACAGTTACAACAGAAATTCTCATCAAAATAGTTACAACAGAAATTCTCAGAAAAATACAGTAACAAAAGAAATTCTCGTCAAAATACAGTGACAACACAAATTCTCATCAAAACACAAAATAGATACCTATAGATACCTAGACACATCACCTAGATTAGTCTACAGGTATAAGAAATCTCCTACATTTCTACTTTATGATGAATGGTGTTTTTTGTTTTGTTTTTTTTTCTTATTTCAATTTCCATCGAGAATACAAGTTTGATTATGAGCTAGAGTTCTTGACTGTGTCAATGTACCTACAGGCTATGACCGATCAGTACTGTACCTGTATATAGGTGTGAACGAAGCGGAACAGATGTCAAACGGATTGTGTTGATCATATTTCAGCTCATGTGCATCTGTCGGGGTCTTCTCGCAGGCAGCCAACATCTTCCTTGTCTGAAAGTATACAACATCTAGCACTGACGGAGAAGTCTATTTAAAATTTCAACATCTTAAACTTCTCAAAAAGCAAAACACTTCAATTGTAGTGCTGATGCCTTGATTAACACAAGAGCAATGCAAAAAGATGGATAATATGCCAATCAGACCCTATCCAACAATCTTTTTTTATTTAAAGTATTCTTTAACTTGGTAATAATTAAAAAAAAGAAAAGAAAAGATTTTCCAAATTAAATCCATATTGTCCTTATTAGACTCCACATAAACAAATAGGACAATAACACATCATCTGACTGAACTGTAGACCACTGAAGAAACTTGCAACCAAACATTAAGCAGACAGACAGATGGACAGACGGATGGACGCCAATGCTACACCATATTACGTCCATCGAAATTCAACGGCGGTATGAATTAATCAAGTGATCATAATCCTAAATTGAATCCTAATTATAATATTAGGACATTCTAAATGTTATCTACCTGAGTAGCTATTTCCGGTTTAGGACCACATTCCAGCAGTCGTCTTGCGAACGTTGCAGCAGTTTTGAAATTCTTTAGCTTGAAGAAGAGATTCTGTGCCGTACGAAGAGTGAGGATCATGTGTACTGGTTGTAGGCTGCAGTGAGTGAAGTAGGCGGCCATCTGTAAAATATAAAACAATTCTAAAACTGAAGAACGAAAATTCTTTAGAAAGGTCTCCAAGGATCTGAAGGAACTTTATAACCCCACCTTCACTTACATTTAAATGTATCTAAATGCGATACATTGTCAAATTTCAGAAAGATCAGATTAAATGTTGGAAATCAAAAATGGGGCAGAACTGTAAGAAATGGAACTTCTAAAACTGAATTAAGATGAAATAATAAGTTTATGCCCAAATTTGAAGGAATCCAAACGATCATCTCAAATGTTTATCATACAGGAATTAAAGTTTGAACAAATGGTTAGTTTGCTACATATTTTTCGCCTACATGACTGATCTTGTATCGTTTAACGTCCTATCAACAGTTATAGTGATTTAAGGACAGTCTACTATAGAGTATCACATTCTCCGTTGGGCCAAATTTATCATTTTATTATGCCTATCAGATAACATCGGGATCTGATAAGCCGACGACATCACAAACAAATACTGGGTCATATTTCAGCTGTTTTTCTTAATATTCTTTCCCCATAAGTTTAAGAGAACTGATGGTCTACCAGGGGCACATGTTGATTTACCTCACACAGTCGTTTCTGGTCCTCCAGTGTAGCCTTAGGGAGCTCCTTCCTCTTCTGTTCCATAGACAGCCCCACTATATACTCCCGACATATCTCGATCAGCTGCTGAGCCTGCAAACATAAATTGGGTCAATAATTTCACTGCTGCTACAATATCAAGACTTGAAAGAACTTTTACTCAATGATTACTTAAGCTGTATGGAACTGCTATCAACACAAAGTAAAATAATAAACGGTATGAAATTAACTTAAATACGACAAAAAACAAAAACTGCTTCAGTCTCTCCTTTGTGACTTTTCGTTAAAGCAAGACAAGGATTGTTCATAATTGATTATCATCTTTAAATAAAATTGAGTTAAGTATTGTTTACAGAGTTTAACTCCCTTTCCATTTCTGTTTTCCTTGTTTGTTTGTTTTGTTGTTTGTTTTGTTTAACGTCCTATTAACAGCCAGGGTCATTTAAGGACGTGTCAGGTTTTGGAGGTGGAGGAAAGCCGGAGTACCTGGAAAAACCACCAGCCTACGGCCAGTACCTGGCAACTGCCCCACGTAGGTTTCAAACTCGCACCCCAGAGGTGGAGGGCTAGTGATAAAGTGTTGTGACACCTTAACCACTCGGCCACCGCGGCCCCTCAAGACAAAACAGACCACGTTTTTAAAGCCATCATTTTTTCTGCAAACACATCATCATAATGCATTGTACAGCGATTAGCTAATGGAAACATGATAGCTATTAAACTGACGTAATGCCTACCTCTGCTATCTCCTGTTTGTTATCGACCACAAGGAGTGGAACGCTAAGTAGAATGTTTCTGAACTTGATGATGGCCTCTGGGAACTTTCCTGATGTCGTAAGCTGGTAGGCTACCTGTAGCTGCTGAACAAGTGTGTTTAACTTCAGACCAACGGCAGCCATACCGTTCCTGGCCCCGGCTTCCTTCCTACAATTCAATATTACAAATTTGAATTCTTTGCTGCTATTAATATCATACTAAAAACTTATTAGGAGCCATAAGATTTGTTGTGCGAGATTGTCAGATGAATTTATAAGTGTAGTGTTGCAGGAATCACAGCAAGTAAAACTCTGAATATATAACGATTTTAATACACAATATACAAAGGCTATTCCATTAAAATATCTACCTAACCCCAGGACCCCACAATAAATCACTTCTATCCATGGTTGGATTTCCTTCCTATTACTTCTATGTAATTTATTAAATAAATTCTATAGGTGGTTCCCCTTAACCAAACCTGGAGTCCTGGGGTGGGTAGATGTTTTAATGGAAAAGGCCTAAATACTTTTAATAGAGACCTATTTTTATATAATTTAACAATTTCTTTACATGAACTAATCATTAAAATCATTTATTCTGATCAAAGATCAAACTAACCAGGGGATATCCGAGATGGTGCACAACACACTAAATGATTTGGAAAAAATAAGCTCCTCCCCACTTCTGGTCAATCATTTTTCACTAGTGAAGGTGAATCTACGACAGTAAGTGACAGTTACGAAACCTTTGAGCTATTGTGTGACTCACCAGTTGCGATGTGGGAAGCCAAACATTGGAGCCAGCGTAGGTACACCCTGGAAACACGTCCTCGCCCTGCTGTAGGTCTGCAGGAACAGCTGTTTATATGCTTCGAAACTCACCACCCCTATCTGGTCGTGGAGCAGCTAAAACATTCCAAAGTTAATGTGTGAAGTATTGCTTCATATCTTTTTATAAGAACTTCACATTCATTACCAGAAAAGTAAATCGGACAAACCGACTCTTTTCCTACAGACCTGAAACATTGTGTGTTTCAATATTTTTTATTTTTGATACAAATATTTAACCTTGAATAATAATGATGATATGTGGTATATTTGTCAACCTTTCTTATTCCGGATGGAGAAATCCAATTTTTTATGCTAATTTAGACATGAATTATCAGTAAAACTTCTTATCCAACAGAAAGAGCAGCTAAAAAATATTTTGTTTCAAGATATATATTTGTAAAAAGATATTAATTTATTAAATGTATGTCTATAAATCCTAGAAATTCTAAGAAGTTGGTATATATATAGTGTAGACAATTACCCGCATTGCGGTCTCGAAGGATCCGGCCAAAACATGGTCCACAGGAAGCTGAGAGTTGTTACACCACACCTAGAACACAAAGTCATTCATTACATGAAAAACCATAACTTTGGAGAAGGCAAAAGATTAATATCATATTTCAATAGTGGAGTCTTCATGGGTGGCTGGACTGTGAGACTAACAGAATCTAACATGGGTCTGTTCCGTGGACAGGGATATCTCAACCCGAGTGTAAGAGTTTGGCCAGTCAGCGCGAGGCTTGCCGAGTGCTGGCCAGCCGAACTCTTAAACAAGGGTTGAGATATCCTTGGTTGTGGAACAGACCCATGATTGATTATTTTTCTCACATACTTGCAAGCAAATTTAAGTTTTAATGAAAGTTTATCATCTTGC
The DNA here is from genome assembly GCF_902652985.1 of Pecten maximus. Taxonomy (NCBI): domain Eukaryota; kingdom Metazoa; phylum Mollusca; class Bivalvia; order Pectinida; family Pectinidae; genus Pecten; species Pecten maximus. Next base: position 47,045,720 of record NC_047016.1, read on the forward strand.
CATCTTTTAAGTGTTCCTTGTAATGTGCATCAAAATTGATGACGTCATCATTTCCGACATGGTTAGTCAGCATAAGATGATGATGTTACGTTATTGTGAGCAGCGTCATATAGCGTGTGCCGTGTGAGGTCGATTAATCTTTTCCCTAGCAACTGCTGGATAACCCTGTGAAGTATGTGAGGTATCAGGATTATAGAGGCTCAACTACATTTCTAGGACAAGTTAGTTGTAACTCCTAGGTAAACACATCTAACTACACAATTGATAGCATGATATTGTGGAATAACCTCAACATTTTGCATGAACAGAATTGCAACAGTTTCATTTGTGCCGACCTGAGACTGACTCTGTCCTTTGGTAGGTGGTACAAAGAAGCCCTCCTCCCCAGCTGATGGGGTGGGACCAATGTCAAGGTCAGTGGGAAGTTCAACATCGTCCACGTCCCAGCCTCCCCCTTCCTCTCCGGCTCCAATCTCGTCCTCATCCATACCATCACCTCCAAAGCCATCTGAAACCCAGATCATTGACATCCTCAAATGCTAAGACTGGACTGACAGTGAAATTCAATGATTTATGTTTATAACAAATTTTAACATTTCCGAATTTCATTATATATACCTTCCACATTTTTTAAAGATGCATTGTGATGAAAATTGGATCTTAAATTAAAAAATTTTTGGGCTAATAACAAATATTGTTATTCTAGAGTTTATTATTCCCCATTTATTTGTGTTCCTAATAACAAATTTTGTTATTTCTGGAATAAAATCAGATATCAAATGATCCTTTTGTTGTTCCTGAATTGCTTTTTTCAAAGCCGATTCTGTTATTTCATTCACAACTTAATTACATAATTATAACTCATGCTGAACATCTCCAGACAAACCACTAGGGTGATTCTGTCAAGTCAGACTGGTTATACGGCTGGTATAATGACTGACATGGTCGAATTATCAGACTCTCAAAATGTCGAATTATTTAGCCCCTAATTATCAGACTCTCAAAACTGCTAGATCTGTTACAATAATGACTGTCAAGAAGTACTGGGATAAATAAATACACAGCAAGATTACATTAGCACTATTCCAAAATTGGCCCGAGATTGTGAGAGAATAAAAGTTTATATACCATCACCAAGATCAATGTTATCCACATCTGCTCCCCAGCCATCTTCAACACCATCCTCTATGTCTACGGCTGCCTTGGCTAGGCCCTTGGCTTTACCTGTAGGACAAATATACAGATATTTAGATGTACACTGAGAGTATTTTATCATATATCATCAATCAATTAATAACATAGTCAATGAATTCATGACATAAAAGCAAGCTTACATATAGCTCCAACCCACTCTTAAAAACAATTAAGTGTGACCTTTGACCTTTAAGAGATATATTTGTCCAGGAGTTGTACACAAGCTTTGAATTGACACACACGCACCGGTATCTTCAAAACACATGAATATCATGTATGCACTAGTCCATATATGGCCTTAATGGTCATCTGAGTTCTGAATTATTTCTTCATAGGTAAATTTGACCCTTTTTGGTCCCGCCCATCAGCTCCTAGGGTTCAGTCAAGGCCAATATGTCCATACAATTAAACTGTGATCCCATACACATACTCTTACCAAATATTCACAATTTTGATAAAGAATCTATAGCCAATACCCTTCAATCTGTAAAAGGTATTTAAATCTACCTTATTTGGGTCTTAAGCAGACGATTTTTGAAGTTTAAAGTCAATTTGAATTCTTTCTGCCATATCCCTCAATCCTCTACAGATGGGGACAATATAATTCACAATTTTGTTTGACCTTTTGGCCATGGAAGGTTTCTACAAAATTTCATTAAAAATGGTTCATGGGTTCCTGAGAAGAAGTTTAAAATGTTAATTGTTTATGGAGGATGCCGCATGAAGACAGACTAATAAGAAAAGGTCACTTGAGACTGACAGGCTATGTAAGATTTTAGTGCACAATGATGTAAAACACTTACCACCTCCAGCAGCCATGGCCCCTTCGAAGAAGCCCTTGGATACTGTGAGAAGAGGCCAGTTGCTCTCCTGTTGCATGATGGGAACTGGTGGATGAAGAAGCTTGGCAGCTGGGTACAAGTCTGGAGTGCGATCCTTCTCACCAAAGCCTGCCTTCAACTGTTCTGCCTCATCCTCTATACCATGAGTCGCCGCAGTTAGGTAGGCCAATGATTCTAAAACAAACCAGACATTCAGTGATAGTGCCAAAATGAGTTATCCTTCCGTTCACTTCTGTAGTAATATATTTTACAGATTAAGGGAGATATATTCTGTTCTAAGGGGTGATAATTCAAAGTTACAGAAAAATATTTTTCCTGGATACAAACTTTCTAAATTGATCAATATTTTAGGAAATTTTAAGAAATATACTTTATATTCTTTAACACCTTATAAGCAATGTGACAATGGAACTGGAAATACAATGACAATAAAATCGGAATAAACAATGAGAATATTTTCTGTGCCTGTTCTATACATATCTCAATACGTGATTTAACCACCTCATTAACAATGTGATGGATGGAATTGGACTAACATTGAGAAATCTCTACATAGTGATGTTATTAAATTACAGAACCGACTTACTCTGTCCACAGTTCTTCAGGATCCTGACACGTTCTGATACATCACCAAGAAACAGTGCATTCTGGAAATGTCCACTCGTATCCTTCCTGATCTCAGCTGAAAGATAAAATCATGATCAGGAAATAATGTTTAAACTGATGAATTTGGATGTGGAAACATTTATAAAGATACAAATTTGCTCTACTTCACAAATTCAACATGTATGGTAAATTGTAAAAACATACTTTGCTGTAAAATTTATCTATAAAAATATCAAAAAAGAATCCCACAAATAATTTTTCTGTTCTCTATTTAATACCTGTATTTAAATATTTCCAGCATTCCTCTGAGGGACCATAACTTGTTTAATACCAGTTTGACTCTAAACACATACCTTCTCATCAAAATAACTTACCCATCAACCCTCCAGCATTTGAAAGATATCATCCTCAATTCATTCAATATGAATTCTTTATGACTTACCAAAATCATTTTTTTTGTTTTATGCAGATAGATACAAAACTGAATTCCATAAAAAAATATTTCCTTACAAACAGCTCATCAAATAAAGTAATTGATTTAAATAGAGTAGTTGCTTCTAAGCAGACAATCGCCGTTTTTAGCCCAGCATACCAATTTTCATCATCTTTTTCAGTTTCTCCAGGTTTCCTGTGATAAGGTAAAGGAAGGAGAGCTTGTCGAAGTTCTTTGTTCTCTGATAAGCCATCTCTACCACCTGGTGGTTACCCTGGAGCAGGGCCGACTCGCCAAGTCTCTCCCAGCATGCCTGGTCATCCAGGGACCGTGCCGCCTCCAACGCAATCTGACCGAAGACAAATCATAATACTTTGATGAAGTTTTCGAAATAAAGTTCTCAAAATTTTTTTTTGTATGCATAGTAAGAAATATTTAGCATGTATATTTTCGAAATAAAGTTATCAAAAAATTTGTTTGTATAGTAAGAAATATTTAGAATGTAAGTTAACAAATAATGTATGGATTTGTATGGTTCTATACATCTATAAGCAGCTGGTGCTCCACACTATACCTGTTCAGGCTAGGTTCTGAGTGGACAACTGTCAATCAGTAAAGGGAGACAATCGTAACAAATAATTCTTGTATCTGTATAACTTTCACAGCTTTAATGTACTTGCCATCTGGCTTAGTACTACCTACCTCAATATTTCCACACTCTAATGCAAGACCAAAGCGTGTCTTCTCATCCTTGACAAAATGGAGGGCAACCTCTGGGTAGCCTTTTTTCTGTAGGTAGGAGATGATCGACTGGCCGACGAGTTTGGCATTTCTCACCATATGGAGTACCTACAACAAGGACAGCATATTATTCTAAAAACTATTGTAGTATTGATATTAATGTTCAACGCACATATCTATACACATATTTTATCTTTTATTGTACCTACTACACAAAATGTGCATTATACAGTGCATCAGTCTCCAATCTACTGTAATGCTGAAAATGATCGAAAATTTATACCATTTCTTAATCTCAGTAAATTCAAAATATCAGGATGACTTTCATATGAATCTCTTTACCTCTTCATATTTTCGGTTGATGAGGGCAAGTTTGAACTTGAACTCTGTCGGGTCAATGACAAGACGTCCTGGAACACACTCTCGATTCAGACAGTACACACTGTTGCCCTTGACGCGCGTAATGTAGATCGGTAAGTCCAGGGTTCGGATGATACCATGGTCGCTGATAGGGGGAAAAAATAATAACATTAGCATTTTCACTTGCAATGGCTCCAAAATGAGGAAATAACTTTGATAATTTGGATGATCATAACTTCAACAAGCATACTGGGCATTGTTAAAGCAATACAATTCCCCTACATTTCCCTACTAAAATAATAAGTGACCTTGACCTTGAAACCCTGAAACTAGGACTTGTCGGAGATATTATGGTTCTTTATAATCATGTGAAGTTTAATCAAAATTCCTCACGGAATGAAGCCCTGGAGTGATGACAAAATTTGGCGTTACACAGATACTAACATAACTATAAGACAATAAAGATATGGTTTGTTGCTTTATTTTGTTTAACGTCCTATTAATAGTCAGGGTCATTTAAGGACGTGCCTGGTTTTGGAGGTGGAGGAAAGCCGGAGTACCTGGAGAAAAACCACCGACCTACGGTCAGTACCTGGTAACTGCCTCACATGGGTTTTCGAACTTGCAACCCTAGAGGTGGAGGGCGAGTGATAAAGTGTCGGGGCACTTTAACCACTCGGTCACCGCGGCCCCCACGACAGAGAGAAAACCCATATAAGGCTGATACTTATAGCACAAGAATACGAGAATGCCTACCCATTGGTGAGGGCGTATTTGATGTGGTTGCTTGTGGTGTACACAAACACGCCGCTCTCGTCCCACGCTCCACTCTTAACACGAATGTTCTCGTGGATGGTACACAAATTCTCCAACTTTCTGTTACAGATGGATATGACTGTGGATGAAACAAACAAAAACATATCAGTCATCAGGTTTATATTATATATATCCCTATAACAATGATTTGTACCTTAATTACTGAGACATCAGAATATTTTGCTTTTAATGAAAAGCTGTAAATTTACCTCATGATAAATATTTCTATAAGCAGAAAATGGTCAGAATGAAAATAAAATTGCAATGCATACTGCTACATCAAATATTTCAATTAAATGATATTTGATAATTGAATACCAATACCATACAGGTAGCCAGAGAAAACTTTATCTCCACAACTTTGATAGTTACAAATGACCCTGACCCTCGACTTCCCCAACAGTCCAAGAAACAAAACAAAGAGTAACATTTCAAGACAAATATTAATGTTCTTTGCCAGAGTCAAGGGTGCTGTCTTGAACTTGGAGACTAGTTGATCATCTGACACAAGCCCTTATGGATCTATCACCTAATACAGGTAAACCATGTACGTCGTCACTTGGCATAATGGCGGCAGTACATGGGTGATGCATATTAGGTCAACCGGTGTACAGGATAAATATACCTTGGAAAAATATATCCATATTTTAAGTGACTACAAATAAAGACTGCCCCATACCTCATAACTCTGTTTTAGTATATATCGACAGCCAACAAGCTATTTGAGGAATGTTGAGACAAAGAAAATACTTACTGTGTTTGCTGAGGAGGGCAACATGTGACATGTCGGAGGACCAGATTACATACTTCACCTTGGAAATCTTCACGGAGGCAAGGGCTCTGTAAAACAAGGCAAAATAATGAAAGTTTAAACAGGCAATAGACATGACAACATAATACAATATATCTGTATACCAAACATATAAACACAAACAACTATCATTTACCTCTTTTGTTGTACATCAAAAAGTGTGACACCATCAGCATCCTTCAGAAGAAGACAACCCGTCCCAGCATAGAAGATATCATCACAGTTGGGAGCCTGCAGCTTTTTGGTGATTTCATTCTTCAGATTTTTAATTACAATCTGAAATTGTAAATACATATTTGATGTATTCTTCTAATAAACTGATATTTTTCAGATTTTTAATTACAATCTGAAATTATAAATACGCATTTGATGTATTCTTCTAATAAACTGACATTTTTCAGATTTTTAATTACAATTTGAAATTGTAAATATGCATTTGATGTATTCTTCTAATAAACTGATATTTTTCAGATTTTTAATTACAATCTGAAATTGTAAATATGCATTTGATGTATTCTTCTAATAAACTGATATTTTTCAGATTTTTAATTACAATCTGAAATTGTAAATATGCATTTGATGTATTCTTCTTATAAAATGACATCGTAAGTCAACATAGGTCCCAGAGGCATCTTGGTAGCAACCATTATAGGATGTTTATCTGTACTATGTAAATTATATATATGTCTCTCCTTGTTTTAATTCGCTTATTGATTATCTGTTGTATTTTAAATTACTTTTAAAAAAGTTTATTTTAAAATTCCAATTACTTAAAATAAAATTGTTCTTTCAAAGTATAGACCCATAACTAAAACAATTACATTGTGAGTTCTGTCCAAGACAGCAAACCTGTTCCGTGCCACCCACACGGCAGTCAAACCTGAGGAACGTTTTCCTTCTGGAGCTGAAATGTACATTGGTAAAATAAGACAAAGCTGACAAAAGAATGAACTTTAAGCAGGGAAACAATTTAAATATACTACATACATTTGGTAAAAAGGGGAGAGAGAGAGAGAAAAAAAAGAAGACAAATGATATTTTGCATCAGCACTTTCGATACTTCCAAAGGAAAATTTAAGAGATCACCATTGAAAGCACTGTTTACCAATGGAGAGACTTTAATTTTACAAGCATTGTTTGATGTCAAGTATCCTCTGTGAGTCAATTTATTATCTTCATATTGAAAACATGTGAAAAGGGATGCCTCTAATTGCTAATATTCCCCAATCCATTCCTTTTGTTTGACAGCCAGCAACTTTAAGTAACCTTATTATTATCATTGTGTTAAATTTCAGTGTACAAAGCAATTGTATTGATCTTGTATTCATATTGTTACATTTATCACCAAAGATTATATATTGAATTTTCACTTCCTTAAATTTTATATTTGAGGAACATTTACATTGGAAAGTTCAGATTTAGTTTTGTTTGGTTTGAACTACCTACCATCGGGGCTGGATGAGTCAGTGTCCTTGGGGATACCGTAGAGGTCGTAAGTCGAGTTGTCAAGGTTACTAGTCCTCTGATGGAAAGAAAAAGGATGGTTTTATTTGTACTGGAATAATCATATGGTATAATGTGTAAAAAAAACCTTCCACTTAATTGAAGTATGTGGATTTCAAATATTTTCTGTTCAGAAAAATTAATATCTCAAACAGAAATTCAATGTTTTTTAGACAAGTGTTATTTGGATTGCACATTTAAAATTGTGGAAAAAAACCCACAAAATTACCAGGTACACACAGTTTTACTCTACTGTTCGAATTCAGCTTCACATACTTTGAAGAACTGGGTACATATTTCCATATTTATAAACATATACATTTTCATAATGTAGATATTTATGTATTTTCTGGTTCGCCTGTAAGAAATGTTGTTTGGTATAACAAGTTTTACGTATTACTTACTCGCTCTACTTAATCATTAGCTACGAGTTGGGATATACATTCAGGTACTTACCGTACAGAGAAGGACGTTGTTCTCAGCTGGGTTGTATGACATACTGTACACAGGACACCTGGTACCACTGCAGACAGAGAGCGTACGGATAACAGTAAATATACATTATCATCTACGATACATCACCATCTACGATACGTCAACAAATATACAACATCTACGATGCATCATACAGATACATCATCACCTACAATACATCACACACAAAGATACATTAACATCTACGATACATCACCAACAAATATACATCAACATCTACGATACATCACCAACAAAGATTCATCATCATCTACGATACATCACACACAAATATATATCAACACCTACGATACATCATACAGATACATCATCATCTACGATACATCACACACAAATATACATCAACATCTACGATACATCACACAGATACATTATCATCTACGATACATCACACGACAAATATACATCAACATCTACGATACATCATACAGATACATCATCACCTACAATACATCACACACAAATATACATCAACATCTACGATACATCACACGACAAATATACATCAACATCTACATCAATTCACACAATAAAGATATATCAACATATACGATATATCACACAGATACATCGACAACTACAGTATGGACTTCATACATCAACATCTACGATACATCACACGACAAATATACATCAACATCTACATCAATTCACACAATAAAGATATATCAACATATACGATATATCACACAGATACATCGACAACTACGGTATGGACTTCATACATCAACATCTACGATACATCACACGACAAATATACATCAACATCTACATCAATTCACACAATAAAGATATATCAACATATACGATATATCACACAGATACATCGACAACTACAGTATGGACTTCATACATCAACATCTACGATACATCACACGACAAATATACATCAACATCTACATCAATTCACACAATAAAGATATATCAGCATATACGATATATCACACAGATACATCGACAACTACAGTATGGACTCCATACATCAACATCTACTATACCCGATTCAAATAATGGGAACTTTCGACCTTCATCCTTAGAAACAATATCTCCTCACCATTCACAGGAATTTTTGGTCATATTCCCACGATCAAAGTATCATAATCAAGACTGATAGAAATGACAACCACTTAACAAGACTCTGATATGATGGGAATAAACATCTTACACAGAATGTAAACATCTATAGATATAAGTAAAACATCTGACTATACATCACTAATGGTTTGTATCACTTAACGAAAACTATCTCGTTGATATATATATATTTATTTACTGTAAAAGGTAGGAGCAAGCTACAGGAAAAACCTGGAGGAAGACTAAATAGAGAAAAATACATGGAGACTGTGTTAGTTCTTCATGTTGGACAGACGACATGCTGCGTGTCATATCACAGACCACAACCTTTTGAGGATGAGAGCTAAACAACAAGGCAACAAGTTGAAGGATTTTGGGACAGGAGGACAATGCAAGCATATTAAATGTTAACTTGGACTCTCTGAATAAATGATTCATGTCAATCTAAACGGCTGTATAGGAAGAAAGACATTAATAGTTTGGTACACTGGGCAACTACAATTAGAGATCTCATCTAAAATTAGTTCCACAAAGAAATGTTACTCCAGAAGTTAAATTTGTATTCATGTTTTACAAATAAAACCATGACATGTTAGTTTACAGCACAAAGTGTTAAATAGCAGAGAAGAGCAATCAAAGGACAATGTGTGTCAAAGGAGGCAATCATAGGGCAATGTGTGTCAGAGGGAGGCAATCATAGGACAATGTGTGTCAGAGGGAGGCAATCATAGGACAATGTGTGTCAGAAGAGGCAATCATAGGGCAATGTGTGTCAGAGGGAGGCAATCATAGGGCAATGTGTGTCAGAGGGAGGCAATCATAGGACAATGTGTGTCAGAGGGAGGCAATCATAGGACAATGTGTGTCAGAGGAGGCAATCATAGGGCAATGTGTGTCAGAGGAGGCAATCATAGGGCAATGTGTGTCAGAGGAAAGCAATCATAGGACAATGTGTGTCAGAGGGAGGCAATCATAGGACAATGTGTGTCAGAGGAGGCAATCATAGGGCAATGTGTGTCAGAGGAGGCAATCATAGGGCAATGTGTGTCAGAGGGAGGCAATCATATGGCAATGTGTGTCAGAGGACAATATTATAGGACAACGAAAGGACAATCTTAGATCTAGATTGAACCATAACATTTCCTGGTAATAAAGAGGGAACATGTTACAGAGAAATGTTTATATGTAATAAGTGATGGTTGTTTGAGTGATTCAGGGACTTAAAACTCAGGCATCTACTTTGATGGAGGGGTTCATTAAAATTTCTAAAATGTGATAGGAAATGGCAAACTTACAAAATGAAGTTTGATCAAATACCTTTAAAGTGATATGAAAAACGATACAGGTGCATTACTATGCATTCCACTTGTGAGAATTATGTTTCTGACAGTCATCCACCCATAAAGTTTTTTTTGGTATAGCTTTAGAGCATCCTATATTTTGAGGAAAAGAACAATGGGGCCTGTATTGTTTACCTTGTATTCAATGCATTTAACAAACACATTTTACATCTCTGAACTATGAAGTGTGTCAACATGAAACACGACTGTCCAGGGTTTTAAAACAATGTTGTTGGCCGAAAGTAAAATTAATATCAATAAGTTCATTTCTTTTTGCATTCTTGGTCAGAATCCACTCCAGGGAGCTATAAGCCAAATGTCATGCTTCAGTTAATCGGAAGAAGTAAATTTGATAAATTTATATCATTATGTATACATATAAAACATTTACAGGTGAGACACTGCCAGAAACATAATGTACAGACATGTGGAATGCTCCTATGTTTCTGGTTTTAACACTTCTAGAGAGTCTAATTAACGACGACACTACTCACTTGTTACCCCTGCCAGCACTGAAGATAAACAAAGGCAACATCAAGCTACCACAATATCAGAACAATTATCTGTCTAATAGATATAGACCAACAGTTGAAACATAAGATCTCTTCTCTTTAAAATCTCATTTGAAGATGGTCTTATGAGGACATGTGTAGTAAGGAAATTTTGATCTTCAAGATGCCTGAAGTTATACAGGTAGATAAATGCATTACAAAAATCACTTTATCCAACATGTCAAAGCTTTCAGCAACAACACAAAAGGTCAAGGGAAAGCAATGAACATGCTTAATCCAAGGTATAAACCAGGCTTCAAGTTATCTGGCAAATATTAAGAACATGTGCCTTTAAGAACTCAAATGTGAGTCGTGCATTATTATATTCATATATAATCCAAAGCAATAACTCAAGTATATGAATATCAGAGACCATCTTAATTTTGATTTTAATATCAATAATTTTACAAAGAAAGTGAAAACTTCCTTGAAGCCTGAGGGAGGACCTTGAAAGTCTGACTTGGAAGTAATTTACGAAATAGTGACAATGATATGTCTTAAAAGACAGTGCTTACCCTCGGAGCTGCATCACAGGGTTGTCCTTATTGGTGGTGAAATCCAAACGCCGGAGATACCGCTCCTTCACGTAGTAGAGAATGTTATTGTGGACGGCGTATGCTGGTCGTTCACGCTCTAGTTTGAATATAAGCATGCCACTGTCATGGCCTGCAGCAAAGATGTTGAGATTTGGATGGGCAGCCATTATCCAGAAGCGATCGTGTTCACGTCGGAAGGTCTGCACACCAGTCCTGACAACAGGTAATTATTGATACAGATTTATGATTGATTTATAAAGCTAAGTAGCTAATATCTGATCAGATAATAGATTCTTTTGAATCAATATCATTGCTTTTACCTTATGGTCACCTTCAAAATGGAAAAAATATGTCTACACATTTATATATAATCATTTTACATGCATGATTTTTATCAGGTAAATGATATCTCAAATTGTTAAATTCCAATAGATCATTAACACAGTAATGGCCAATCCCTTATGAAGTTTTTTCACCTTCATTTTAATTCATCAACTACCCAGTATTAAATTTTAATATCTAATGAAATCACAACTTCAAATAAATTCTTTTTCAACAGATATTACCTATATTTTCTCTATGGGGATTGAGCTTTGTTATTTCCAATATATTTTCATCGCCAATTATGTAATATCAGACATTTCATACAAATCTATTATTACAGGATTACTCCAACAAAATACATAAAAACTTGGATATAAAACTATGCCTGTAGTTTCTGACTCTATATAACTCAGACTCCATCGGAAACTGTAGTTTCTGACTCTATATAACTCGGACTCCATCGGTAACTGTAGTTTCTGACTCTATATAACTCGGACTCCATCGGTAACTGTAGTTTCTGACTCTATATAACTCAGACTCCATCGGAAACTGTAGTTTCTGACTCTACAACTCAGACCTCATTGGTAACTGTAGTTTCTGACTCTATATTACTCAGACTCCATCGGTAACTGTAGTTTCTGACTCTATATAACTCAGACTCCATCGGAAACTGTAGTTTCTGACTCTACAACTCAGACCTCATTGGTAACTGTAGTTTCTGACTCTATATTACTCAGACTCCATCGGTAACTGTAGTTTCTGACTCTATATAATTCTGACTCTATATAACTCAGGCTCCATCGGTAACTGTAGTTTCTGACTCTATATAACTCAGACTCCATCGGTAACTGTAGTTTCTGACTCTATATAACTCGGACTCCATCGGTAACTGTAGTTTCTGACTCTACAACAGACTCCATCGGTAACTGTAGTTTCTGACTCTATATAACTCAGGCTCCATCGGTAAATGTAGTTTCTTACCTTTTGCTCATGTCCCATACACGGATGCTTTTATCCTCGGAGTTACTCAGGATAAGTTCCTGGCGAGGATGGAACAGACAGCTTGACACATTGTTGTAATGGCCACGGCATGTGTCTACTTCCCAAGCTTTCGACTCTGAAAATATCACGATTGATCTTTATATATATATATGTCCAAGCAACAATGTTTGGAATAACATACACAATATGCTTGTAAATAAAAATGCATAATTCCAATTTCCAATACTTTCCTGAAATTATTTAGACATTCGTATAATTTGTCTTTAAAGAACAATTTACATCTTTAAGTTAATTAAACTGAGACATGTGATATGTGAATGAAAGGAAATTGCTGCGATTCATCGGAAATCAAAGTAAAAGCACTTAATAAAACAAAAGCATTTTCGATACAAACACTCGAGATTTAACAGAAACACAGACTGATATGCCATGCAATGTTTACCATTCATCCTCCAGAGCTTGACTTGCCGGTCATCAGCGGCCGAGACAATGAGAGGCAGTGTTGAGTGGAAGGCAGCCCAGTTGACCCCACGGTCGTGTCCTTCCAACACATGTTTCACCACAGCATCAGACATACCAAACAGGTCTGTCTGTCCTGGACTTCTGGAGCGCTCATTCATACCACCTGGACCAGGGGCCACATTTTTTTTCCTCAGTCCTTTATGGGAAAAAAATAATTACAGGATCTGATTTTAGATATAGGGTGTGTTGAGGGGTCAAATCAGGTTGGTTGGACCTAACAATTCATTTGAGCATTGGGTTTCTCTATACACAACCATATGATATTTTAATCAATACATGATATCGCAGAGATCTTGACAATCACCATTGTAAGATCTTTGTTAATTCTCTTTATAAATTTGATCTGTTCATTCCTCTCATTTGTTTGATTGACAGTTATATCAATACAGGGCATCCAGTAGGATTAAAATCTCAAGAGTCAGTGACCCTCAGCTTTGAAATCCTGAGAGTCAAATCAAAATCCTGAGAGTCAAAATATGAAATTCTCAAACTTGACGGTTAATCGTTTCCGAATGTAAGCTGATAAAAGCGTCTTTTTTTTAACATTATATTTAATTAAAAATTCAAAAGAACTTAGTTCATCTTAATTTATTATCCAATTGTTGGTTATATTAAATAAATAAAAGTGTTTTTAAAAATTGAACTTTTCTTTTAATTATCTATTTTTGTTTGAATAAAGCAGAATTAAAACACAATTTTTTTTTTTTTATTTAATTTAATCACTGAAATAAATTTCTTGTAAAGCTTTTAACAAATAAACTTGTATCACAGTTTTCTTGCTGAAATTATGTTTAAATGTGTTACAATGGTTAAGCATAATTTATAAAACCATCTTTTTTCTTTTTTTTTTAATCTGCTCAGCCTCTAGAGGTTATTTTTGTATGCAAATCATGTTTTCATATTTGCCGCCAAAATATAACAGGAATGATTTACGCTTCCCACCCTGTCAAATGCACTGCAGAGGTCATGTATATGTAAGGTTATTCAGGTTAACAACAAAATGGCTGCCGCCTGTGTTGGCATGATGCAAACTAGGCCTGTTTACGATCTCATTCTTGTTATGTACATGATTGAAAGTTATCACAAACATATGTTACATTAATTTGTTGGGATGGAAATCTACTATAGCTTACTTATTTCAATTATTAAAATGTGATTGCTTAGAATAAAGTACAGATCGGCCTCTACAGGTAGGTACAGTGGATACTTCACCTGTGCCCCAATTTGGCAATCGGCAGCGACTGTTGGATTAGTCACAGTTGAGTGGCTCTTTTAATTGACTCCTAGGGGTATTCTACTAATTAGTGTCACTGACCATAGCAAATATACCCTTTGTTGAGCCTGGGTATTGGACAACACATAGACTAATTACAGTGGTGGTCAAAATGTGAAGCGTCAGATTGACGCACGGCATGCAAAAGTCGTGCGTCAAATTAAATTTTGCTGCGTCATTGACCCGAGGTCTCGGGTTAATGGATGCCCTGTCAATAGTAAATGAATCATGTGGCATTCATACGGCAGTGTTTCACATTGCTTTCATACTAATTTGTTAGTAACACACCTTTGCCATTATATCAAAAATTCCAAGTAGGAGAACACCAAGTCATGCTTTTACCTGAAATGTCCCACACACGGACGGTTTGGTCAAGGGATGCTGACACAATCAAATCCTCCGACGTATGAAACATCGCACACATCACGAAGTGACTGTGGCCAGCCAAGATGCTAAAATACATAAAAAAATATCAGAATTAAACGTACATATATATTTGAAACCAAAAGGCCCATAACAATCTGGCTGTTAATATTAACATCTGTTATGATAAAAAGATAAGATATTCCAGTGTAACTGTATTGTTGGAAAACAACCAAATAGACCCTCTTATAGCAATATTTAACAGTTTTCTTATTTTGAAAGCAGCATATTCAAGCTAGAATTTTGTTTTTCTCAGCTTTTTTTAAACATGACAAATAGATCACCAGAAATACATAATTCATTTGGTGACTCAGACATGTGACAGAGCAAAGACTGGTACCTGGGTACACATTCTCAAATCCTGTTTGTTATTTAATGATAATTATAATCTGACCAACATTCACACAGTTTCAGGAATGTTTACTCCACAACTATACATAATTTCAAACATACATCTTTTACTAGTATAAATCTATAAATTACCAATCCCACAATAGATTACCTTTGGATCAAACCAACCACTTTATGCCATCATTAAGTAACCACAGACATTTTCTATTTCCTTACATACCAGACACAACTGCGAGACTGCCAGTTCCATATCCGGATTGTCTGGTCGTCGGAGGCACTCAGAATCCAAGGGTATTCCTATCGGAAACAAATCTACTGTTAACTAGTAATTCGGACATGACAATTTTAATATAAGCAGTCTTAACTTTAAGATTTTGTACGTTGTTGTATAATGTATAAAACAAATCTGGACCCTCTTACTTTATCATGACACAAATTTAAAGGAATTCATACAAAGGTGTCTATAAGTTTATTCTAAGCATATATGTAATCAAATGAATGATTTTTAACCATTGTTGTTTATTGTCTCGATAATGATCATGGAAATTGAGATAAATACTTACATGGTGGAAGTATGTAGTTCTGATGTAGTCCTGGTGGCCCAGAAGTGTAAATAGACATCGCCGTTGTTTGTAATTCCACACCTGGTAAAACAAATATTTATCACTACTAAGACAGCCTGGGCAACAAACAGTATCAAAAGACTCTACAAAATGTGGAAAAGCAATACTAAATTTGAAAAACTATTTGTTTTTATCTGTAACATTTTTCAATGTATATTGAATATTTTCTGGTATTGTCCAATGTACACTAGAATCTGAATTCAAATTTTTTTTGGATAATTACTTCAAGACTAACTATTAAAAAGGTAAAAACACTCTGTTCTTAATATTTTCAATAAATATTATATAAATAAAACATGAAATACTTCAGGTATTGTAAATATCATTATTGATCATTATTACCTGCCAAATTGCTGGATTTAGAACTTACCTTAATTTTATAATCATCACCACCAGACACAAACAGGGGCTGTTGTTGGTGGAAACAAATCCCTCTCACAGGTCCTGGAAAACAAATAACTCAAACATTCAAACATGATCGCCATAACAAAATTTATTTTAATTTTTTTATTCTAAACATAGCCAATTTAATATCAAATTTCATTTATTAAGAGCTCCATTCTGCATATCTCCTTTCTCAAATGTTCATGTTTCTTCATATTGAAATCAGGAAATTCTGAGAGCTTTTCTTATGGACCACACCATGTATAATTAATATATACAATCATGATCAGCCTCCATTAACTACTATGCATTTACCTAGCATATAACTGGATCAATAATTTGTTTATAATGTATATAGTCCACCGATAATCAAACCATTTTGGATAAGAAATCATTACTTGATACATGCATCATGAATTAATGTAGTTCATTCCGATTTTTTCAGTTTGATGCATACTTTTGCCTTGGTTTAAATTTACTTTTTAATAGTTAAATTTTCAATAAAGCAAAACAGTTTGGTTTGATTTACCTTGTTTTAACATCCTATCAGCTAAGGTCATTTAAGGAATGTTAACCTTTATAATTGGCAATTCTCAGCACTACTTACCATCATGTTCATCAAATTTGTCAATGAGTGTACACATTCGATAGTCCCACAACTGAATGACTCCATTGAACAAGCTAGCCAGGACCCAAGGCCTTTTAGGATGAAAGGACAAACCTGTAAAATAATTTGTTGTTTTATGAGATAAATCATTCATTTTACTTTTATAATGAATGAGTGAAAGATCCATTAGTAAATTCGAATGACTAAAACAATAATATTTCAAACAACTCTACTGAGTTCCTACAAGTAGTCTAACTTGAATATAAAAGATTAATTTTTGGAAAGGACAGAAGTTCTATATAATAACCGTGCTAACTTTACCCTGGATACCACCGACAGCCACCATCACAATGAAGAAATAGATGAGCCTAACGAAGAGGACCTAATTCGGACCCGTGTTGGAAATCAACCATAAGTATTGTAAGCACTTGTGCCGAAACGTCCGATTGATAACACCCACCTCTCCAACTCGGAGAATTTCCAAAACGTTCAATGTTTTAATGTTTAGCTACATTCCAGATAATTTCAAGTAGCTTTTGTTCCTATATACCGTAGTAGGTAGTACATTAGTACTATTTCACATTGCAGAAATCTGCTAGATTTTTCTAAACGTCAACTGACGTGATCTGTTTACATGCAAATGTATGAAATTATGGAGTCTTTCAAAAATATATGAGTTTGGAAAATTCCTAACATTTTAACTAGTCTCAGTTACCTTTCACCCTTGCAGACTTCGTTTCAAACTTCGTCAACATATTTCCATATGTTTCTGACAACGTAATTTAGATATATTGCACGCCGGCAAAATACCTCCACCGTGGAAGGAAAATGGCAGGTTACACGTAAACCGGAAGTTGTTTTGTAACGTCCAATTTGATTGGTCAATGTTTGGGAAGCTCTAAAGTCAGCATTGAACGGACACAATGGGCAGCGACGGACAGTCTGTTGCGGCTGTCAACTCAACTACTTACTACATTGTACTTTAATAGCCACACTCATATTAAATCATCTTCATTTTTTAATTGTGCTCTTAATGACTTTCCCACTATGATATAAAACAGAAGTTTAATAATAATAAAAAAAAAATCAGCTAAGTTGTCAATAACATGTTATAAAACATGTTTTTGATAACGTGATGATATTAGAGCGCTCTATATTGCATATGAAAACATTCAACGGCATGGTGTTTAGACGAGCAGCTCATTTCAACGCCAGAAAAATTGAAGGAACAAAGATATGTCCATTTTCTAGGCTAATGCAAACCTGACATTAGAGAGGTCACCAATATGATGAAAAATGTACTTTTTATCTGATATCATGAGTATGCAGAATACAAAAAAATCCATAGCAGTGGCCCAAGTAAGCTGCAAGAACTTGTGCCTGGATCCTTTGATTTCCATTCAATATCATATATGTTTAAACGAATAAAGAAACTACGAGAAAGAAAAAACGTGAGTTTTTTTGTGATTTTTATTTATTTTTCTTCCAAGAAAAAAAACCCCGCACAAATTACATTCTTTATGAAAAGATGTACTGGTGAATTAAAGTCTTAGGCCTCCGGGTTCGACATTAAAATTGTTTCATCAAGTAAAAACCTCGACTATAACAATGTTATTAACGATACTATTTCAAAACGCAAGACTGGTCAGCATTGTTTTCACCAATGTTATATAAATGTGGTCTCTGATATAAGCATAATATGGATGAAAGACAACTGAGAATAATTGCATCCTAACCAGAACAAGCGAGTACACACTACATTATGTAATTCAAAATCGATACAGATAGTTTTACACGGATACCACTAAAATGGACGACAAAGAGGATACGACAATGTGTTCCTAAAGGGTAAGCGTCTTCTGCTTGTTCTAGTTCGCTAGCCATGTACATTTAAGCTAGGTTCAGGTAATGTCACGTTCTCAAAACTAGAACAAGGGCAGTGATAAAGGAATCACCAGGCATATCAACGACCATCGAATACATCAATTTATTTATCAATTATGGACCCTTTCGTGGGGTCAATATTTTAGATTCTTACAGGTTAGTATAACACCATATTAACCGAATCAAAGATCCTAACGCATTATCTATATTAGATGTGAAACTTGTTTACAAAATGGTGGATTACATTCGGGCATTGTGATATTACAATGATATTGACGTCATAAACGCAATATCTACTCAATGTTGCAAAAAATAGATACACCAGGTTACTATCTCAAATTATTAACCTCCACGTGACGATGTTCAAGCCAACGGGGAATTGACGAAAATCCTAATAAGGAAATAGGATTATTCCAAAAGAGAAGTATAAAACTTTCCCATAATCTCCATCAACCTACATCATTGGAAACCTTGTTTTGCTTGTTTTTCTAGCAGTTGATATTTGCCAGAAAGCTAACACAAAATTTAATGTTTGAAGGCTGCTAGAGTTAACTCCCTTATAAAAGAGATTTAAGCAAACGTACCGTGAGTACCCATCTGGTTTCAGATATATTTGTCTGCTACATACTGTAGTTGACGTGAAAGTGTAACATGACTTACATTTAAATCGATCATTGGAAAAACAAAGAAATGTCGAATGTGTCTCAGATGTCGAATGCATTGGCTAATTTTAATACTCAATTAAGCAATAGAACAGATCCCTAGAAAGCTGCATCGGACCCCGAGCTACTAATATTGGTGTACATCATTAGGTAGTATTTTGGTTAACACTAAAAACAGACGTGACACGTCTGTTAACATTATTGATTTTATCAATGACCTGGAGGAGGAGAAGAAGAATGTATCTTTGTTATCATGTCGTTTTAAAAGGTGAGATACACTAAGTGACAATAACAATATAGACCTTGAATAAAAAAAAAATGGTGTAAGTTTTCAGAACCGAATAATGGTAGTTATTTTCATTACATGATATAGACATATAAACATTTACTATATCGTTTCAAATCATAATAATGATTATTAATCAAAATAAAAAATAATAATAAAAAAAAAAGAAATAAAACAATAGAAAAAAAATTGTTAGACGTAATTTTTACCTCAGATTGCCATATATCAGATGTTTGAGTTCTCTGCAAATATTTATAAAGACCAACGGTAGGTAAGTTCTTTATATTACATGCTATTTACGTCCATGTTTGTAAATTAGATTTACGTATTGGATGAGAAAACAGGCGTTGATTTATGTGCTATAACTTTGTGTAGTTCTAATACTCACTGCTTTGGCAAAGAAATATGTTTTAATAAACTCAAGTTCATTTTCCCCACGGCCGTGGTCATGACTGTCGATATCGGATTTCAGTGTGAAATATAAAACAACAGTTCTGTGTTTGTTTCCACAGGTTCATAAAACGAGGGTCAGGATAATATTAAAACAATTTTACATATTCGCTAAAAGATAATAAAATAAAAACGTGATTCGAATCCTATTGTATTAATGAAAATTGAAAAAAAAAAAAAAAAAAAAAAATGAAAAACATTCAAACGATGACGGATTTAAAATATATAACATAATTTTAGAAATTGACTTTATATGTGTGATTGTGAAGTGCAAGTCATAATTATAAACTTATAGTAGGCCGAACGGTAGAGATCTATGGCGCGGGAAGGATGTCATAATTAAATATTTTTGCCTAGGCAAAATTATTTCTGCCTAGACAAAAATCTAATATTGCTTAGGCAAAAGTATTTCAGCCTAGGCAATATTCGATTTTTGCCTAATTTTCTGCTTAGGCAGAAATCGAATTTTGCCCAGGCAATATTATGTTTGCTTAGGCAATATTTTATTTTTGCCTAGGCAAAATTCGATCCTGCCTAGGCAAAATTCGATCCTGCCTAGGCAAAAATCTTTAATTATGACTCCTTCCCGCGCCATATAGAGATCTACTCTAGTAAACTAGACCTATGACTTCATTTCCCCTAAGTTGGATGTTAAAAGGCTTCTCAGTTTAAACACATATATACATATATATTAGTGTAGAAAACGAAACAAATATCCGAATCAATGAGGCCTATGTCAATGTGTGGAAAGGCTTTTGTGATAAATTAGGTTAATTGGACCATTTAGAAGTAGCATGTGTCTTCAGCCTCCTCAGCACGAACTTAGCAGTTCCGTAGAGGTGATAAAAACTCCATACAACCGCACTAGTTACATTTGGCAATAAAACCCCCGCTATCATGATCATTTCTCACGCGATTGATGTTTTTCGTGTTTATTGCTAAATCGGGATTGTCAGGTCGAAGCGATGAACTTTGCTTTTTTCACCGCCCCCTCACTTTGCAACCGGAACTAGAATGATGTCACCCCAAGGTAGATATCCTGTGACGTCACACTATGGAAAGAGGCTGCCATTTTCTTTTCATTCAGCAAGGTAAATTTTACTATCAGCTTTCTAATTCTTATAATTGGCACTTAATTACTAAGAATTTATGTCATTCCGTTGCAGATACATGTATATTGAGACTAATCAGATTGTCTATTCAGCTCTCAAGTAAACAGAAAAGATAGAACACTCTAGGCTAAAGTCGGAGCGCACTGCCTGTGATCTCTCCATCACAAAAATAGGGCACCGGCTCGTTCGGTGAGGTACGATTCTTCGTCTGTCAGTGACAAATCGACAATTTACGATTTATTTTGCTCAGTACTTTTCTGACGATGCACCTGATATGCTTGTGCTTTGCATGTTTGTATAAAACGTGCAGGAAAAAAGAGATGTTTGCATATTGAAATATAATTAGGTCTTGCACATGTCACTGTCTCAACACACGCACGTTTTGAATACACAACGTGTGTATTTCAGCTGTGTACGGTGAAATCTGTTGTCATATCTTTGCTTCTGTCTGGACGGTTAGTTACAGAGTCATTGATAATGAATTTGAATTGAATGATACTCAATGTTTATTTAACTGAGCACTATTTTCACCTTTATTTTGTTACGGAATATAAAATTATGTTTTGATTCTCGGGCGTTTAGACAAACAACTTGCTCTGTCGCACAAACCCTTGACATCATCATCATGCTGCATGTCATTTAACAGACATTTTATTGACTTGTTGCTGTAATCAAATGCATGTATGAGATACTGATACATATATATACTTGTGCCAGACATCACTACCCAGAAATTTTGACCAAAAGAACCAAAAATGACAGTAGACTTTGCTGTACCAAATTTCATATTTTTTGTGTGTAACTTGACAGTAATCTCATGCAGTGAATTGTAAGCTTTTGAAAAAAAAAATTCTGTCGGACCACTGTAAAACTGCAGTCTTGTGAGGGAGTAATGGGGATCTTTTTATTTTATGGCACATACAATTGAGTTAACTCCCTTGAATCAAAATGAGAGTTCACTTGTGAGTCTGATGACTTCATTATTGCATGCAGTCCTATGTGAAAATTGGTATTTAAAGAAATCAGTTGTGCATATGTTACTTGAGCATCCATTTTAAATTGCTTGCCTATATATGATATGAGAAATATATCTTCAGTATTTGTACTAAACCTATAAACCAGAGTTTTGTCTTATTGTAACTTGATAATAATCTGCTCTCTGTGATGTGATATTTGTGATGTCATGTGATGTCTATGTATGTCTTACATAGAAGTACATGTGCTTGTGACTTAATTTGTTGTACTGTCTGTAATTATTCTTGTCTTACTACGCACATTCATGGTAGATATAATTAAGTTTCAGATTTCATTTTCCTTTCATACAAGCCTGAAACTAAAAAATACTATGCATACAATGCGTGGATGTTTATTTAGTTGTTTTGGGGGAAATCCGAAATTAGAGTGAGTTTTGAAGTTTAAAGATACAACACCGCTGACAGCGACAGTGTATGCCATGTTTCTCAAAGAATTGCTCCCAATGATTAAACTTCAAAAGTGAAAATTAGAAATAAGGATAAACTATTGATTATTAGCGTTAATTATAAGTTATATAACTTAGAGATATAGTCCGAGATGTAGACCCTTCGAAACTTACCATATTGACAATCCAAGACATACAAGATGTATATAATTACGTATAATTCTTCTATTGAATAACTAGCTTAACTAAGCTACTTATTTTGCATGTTTCTTTAATATAAAGCCTTGCTATGTGTTTGTTTATTGATATAAAACTTGATCGAGTTAAACTTGAGTCTATCTTAGGTGTAAAGTATGTAGTAAACATATAAAATAGAATATAAACCCTGTGCAAGCCAAGTTACATCCTTGGATGATAACAGAAAAGCAAGGGTTTGTTTATCATTTCCGAGAAGTCTCGCTGCCAATTCACGGTGGCTTTTCACGTTGAACCCTTCTTTTAGTTTTTTCTAACAGACTCACATTGACATATGCATCAAGATCCATTTATTTTGCAAATAATCAATGAAATAAATCAAATACCACCTGTTTCAGTTACACAGAACACCAAATGTTTCCAAATATGAGATTTAAATTAAATGAAGCAGGCGGTTCTTTTAATTCTAAACAGTCACTTGACAGAAGTGCTTTTGCTGCCATGCTGGTTTTGGGTGATTCTAATAACCATGCAAAAACCGGAAAGGCCTGATCTGATAATCTTGAGTACCGTGATGTGACAAAAAAATGATGTCGAACACCACATTAGAGATTCCTTGTAGGTAGGTGGGTAGTTTCCCGGTTTTGATTATTGATTCTCACATTATATCATCATTAGGGTATACATTCTATCATTCAACATATTTTTGTAATTCTGTCATAATTTATGTTTTACAAAAACATAGGTTTTAAATCAAATGAGTAAAAATGACAATATATACTGCAGAGGTGCAGCAATCACTTATTGTACTCTTGCATCTTTGGATTTGAACAGAAAAAATGTGATTTAATAATAATATAAGATTCTTATTTCTCATATCGTTCACATGTTTGTCTCCTATTTTACCAGATATTGCATTAAAGACTTCTCTCCCCCACCCCCCAAGGATATGTGATATCTATTAATAATCATCGCCAGTGATGATAATTAAACAGTAATGATATAAATTTGTATCGAGTATAGTTTCTTATATTTCATGGGTAAAAATGTAAAATACAAATTGATCTTCCTTGTAATGTTATTGCTGACATTGTTCATGTCAATTAAATTTGATGATGAACAACCACTTATTATGTTCCAGCACAGGGACTTTCCTGTCTATATAAATGGTCTATGAATATCGGTACCATTCCCAAATGAAAATTGCCTTATTTTTTCCCATTCGAGACAAAATTTTCCCAATTTGAACAGCTGATTAATTTTTCGGATTTTTTTCAGTCCGCTTCCATTTATTACTGGTTACTTGTCATGATCATCCGTGCACTTTATTCTCATGCATGCAATTGGGGCCTGTTCGTTTATGCAGACAAACCAGTTCATCTGTTTTTGAATGTAATATTTCAAGCATATATCTTGACAGACCTGCAGATGTTATGAAGGCCTCGAAAATCTTTGTCAAAGTGCGTCTGAAAACAAAAAAATGCCAGGTCCATCCTCGTTTCATAAACGAACAACTCTGGTCCAGCTTGTCCTACCGTTTGGACCGTGAAAAACGAAAACAGCCTTGATTACTGTTATCCAAACATTCTTGTGATGAAATGATCGTGAGGTCTGCCAAGATGCATGAGCCTACGCCCTAGGTCTGTCTAAAAGATAAGGGAAAAAAATGCAGCCTCGTCCAGAAATTTAAATAATTTTTTTCTGTGTTAAAACAGAACATTACAACATAATGCAAAGTAAGAGTACAGTGACTGTGTCTGCTCTCCAAAGGTAGGCCTACATATACTAATTCAGGTGAATGTGCAAATTCAAACTGCATTCACTTTGACTCGGAATGCTTTACAGCCACTAGATAGCCAAATTGAAAGGCTAAAGTACTCTCCAACACTGTCTCAAATTCAGAATGTGATGATTCTGGCAGAATTGGTATTCTTGTCCCTGAATTTGTAAACAGAAATTTGACACAATTTCAAAATAAAAGGTTCCTATCACATGCTTTGTTTGGTAACTTAGAGACTCTGCTGTTGTGTTCACACTGCGTTTGGAGCTTTTGATTCTATTCTTTTCTAAGTACAATGTAGTCAAAAGAAAATTGTCTAAAGTCCTGATGAGCAAAAAACAATGGCTGTGATCTCTTAATAGGGGTGTGATAACCATCAAAAACCAGTAAATGGTGTATTTTTAATTTCACCACATAAGATTATACATGTTCCTGTGGAATAACTTTTTACCAATTTTACTTGGATGTATTTTTCATTAGTTTCAAAACTGTATTAATTTTATATTTATTTTAGTGACAATTCAAATATAACAAGTAACCTGCTGGGTATTAATAAAATCCAGTTTCACTGATCATGAATTGCTGAGGTTTTTCATATGAATAATGTGTTAAACTAATTTCATGTGTAATACTAACTAATTTTCCCAATTTGACCGAAAATGCCATATAAAATTTTCCCAATTAGGACCCAAGTGGCAAATCTTGAACGTGTCAAAAAGTCCCTGCAGCACATTGTACTTCAAGGTGGACAGATTTTTTTGATCATTGTTGCTTCATGATCGAGTAATCATATCATAGTGTGTTACGTATACCTTACATTTCTCTTCTGAGGCAGATTTGAAGCAAAGACACTTGATTGCGATCATTTTAATATTAGAGGATTCATTTTTTAGGTCAAAATTGTGTTTAATCTTAGAACTGTGTCATAAATCATAAATTGGAAGATTTGAAAACGATAAAAAATAAACATGCAAACTTCACTAATATATATGTAAATGTTGTGTAAACATTCCGTATTTTTTGGAATTTGAGGCCTGTGATTGAGTTAGTCTGGAATTGTGGCAGGTGGGTGCATATTATGGTATAATTAATGATAGTCAAAATGGTCTTTTGTTTCTGGAATGTCAGATCAGTTTGTATTAGGCATGAGAAACATAATCTTCTTAAAAGCTGACTTTTGACAATTTACTTACATGGCGCTGTCACGGTTGATACTCCCTGATGGATACTTGTTTTTGTGTCGCCCCCTTACAAATGGCCAAATGTTAAGATGAACTAGGGTTTGGCAGTTGACCCAGTGGGGCCATCAGACAGACTTCACTGTGGAGGAGGCCAATTAAATATCCGGAGACATTGACACCTGGAAAGGCCATGCGTGGGGGGGAGAAGACCTGCACAAATGAATGAAAGCAGCAGAGCTCTACTATAAAATTTTGATTTCATTTTATTTGTCCAAGCTATGTCTGAGGAATGTTGCCACTTTTATTGATTGTTGAAACAAGATATGTAATTATCTGTTGAGTGTGTGATTTTCATTGGACTATTGTGTATGGGATTTAGTTAATGGTCACATGCAACTGTAACAACTAATTATCCTTCATTGAATTGTGAGTATGTGTTTCAGTTTTCTGTTAATTCTTTTGCCCATATCATTGTGATTCATGATCGCTTTGGAAAATGAGATACCTATAGCCCCTGCAGAAAGATTGTTGTCTGTGCGATTGTCATTGAAATTACACTAATGATTGGCCTAAAGATTCTACTGCTGTATAGCATTCCATCAATGTGTACCCCCCCCCCCCCCCCCCCCCCCTCCCCACTAAATTTTTTCATACATTTTAACATAAAATATTTTGTGACTAGATCAAAATTTATTTGAAATTTATGAGTCGGGTTTGAAGAGAACCCAGGTTTAAAAATGTGTGCCATGGGCCGGGTACCCGTCAAAAAAGGAAACACTCTATATCATCGGACAAAAAAGGGGAAAAAAATACATCCTGCAGTATTATCCCAATCATTTATATTGTTTTCACTTATCGAAGGTATACTTTATCATTCTGTCTGCAATATGTTCACGTGCAACATTGTTATAATTTTGATTTCTCACAACAGTGGGACCTTCATTCCTCTCAGCTTTGCCAATGTATGGCTAACACAAGAGGCTGTCCGAATGAGATGATGTCATGCTTCCTGCTGTGTATGTGCAGTCAATATTTACACGTGATAAGCTCCTTGAAGAAAACATTTCGGCGATAAGCTCCTTGAAGAAAACATTTCGGCAAACTAGTTTAATGCATAGTTTTTCAGTTTATACATACAGTCGATTAATACAAGGAAAAGAATATCACCAATGAAGATTGGTTAAAAAAGAGATTGATTTCATTATCTCGTTTTCTGGTATAAACAGGAATTTGTGTATAATGATCAAAAAAGTGTAAACATATACTTATTGCGTACTCAAATTTTGAAAAAGCTAGCTAAAACGGATAAGCAGAATGATAAATTAGCACATGAATAATGCTTGCCATATAAAACATTGTGAAATCAAAATTAAGAAAATTTGTTCCAGCAAAGAAATCACTAAAATAAGATAACCGCTAAAATATGTTCGTTTACAGTATTTCGGGTACTCAGGTATGGGTCAGGTGTCATAATTGGGGTTACCGAGGGACAAAATTCTGTTTCAGTGACGGCCCTAATTAGGACTACATGTATACAGTTATCTTCATACTGAAAAGGTTCTTGTTAATTAGGGTTAATGATTTTAGTGACAGAGGGAAGATAAAGATTATACTAATTGTATCTTGTTAATTAGGGATAGTGATTTTAGTGACAAAGGGATCGAGGAATAGATTATACTACAGTGGAACTTCGTTAACTCGAAGTCGACGGGACCACGGAAAAACTTCGAGTTATCCGAGTGTTCGAATTAAGCGAGTTATCGTTTTTGGTGAAAAGTTTGGTCAATATTTGTCAACATTATATAATCATTATAACTTCGCTCTGTCGCTCATCAGTTTAGTGTGAAGACTGGTCAATACATGTAAATATATATGTAATGTTTCGGTATGTCACTTGTAATTTGGTGCAGTTTTGCCGATATACAGTCACGATAAAGTTTCTTTCACTTAGTCACTTCAATAACGATCTGATGTGCAAGTCATGTTTGCAAAAGGTAAACGATAAAACGGAATTCGACAAAATAACAAGTTATTAATGTCAAAACAAATAACCGTTTAAGTTTAACACAGATTGCATACAAAACGTAACAGAACTATTACCTTTTATTGGACATATATAAAATACTGTTTGATCGGCCTACTTACTTTTTATTGATAACCACGCCATTTCCATGTGTATTAGCACCGGAAGTTGGGCTGCGCATGTGCGTATAAAATGTTACTGTAACTGAGTTGGCGTTTTATCCGATTTAATAGACAGCACTGACCGTTACAGCTGTACTCTGAACACCTCGGCAGTAATTACGCTATTGTTTCAGCAGTTTAAAGATTTAATAGGCGCCGGTGACTGTGTCATTTCTACACCTGTAAAAACATCAGCCGGGTAGATCTACCGGTGTGTCAGAGATTAGTTCCGCTTGAGCGAACGGGTAGATGAGTTGTTGACTATCTTGTGTACCGATATCGGCGACCGCCTTGGGAAATTACCTGATGTAAGTAAAGCAGTACTTTTTATCACCAAGACTTGTTGTTATAAGATTCAACCGACAATTTCTTTTATGAATTTATGAAACACTTATAATAGCATGTAGGTTAGTAGTGCCGATATGTTCAGTATTACAAACGGAATTTAGCTCTTAAAAAATGTCGGCGTTTGCCACCGATCGACGAAAATTATACTTCGAGTTATTCGAACATTTCAAGTAGGATTTTTATTGTTGGGACCAAATTTTTACTTCGTATTATCCGAGTTTTTCGAGTTATCCGAATTCGAATTTTCCGAGTTTTTTTTACTAAGATAAAGAGAGAATTCGGCCGGGACCGGCGAGGTACTTCGAGTTAAGCGGGGTATTCGAGTTATCCGAGTTCGAGTTAACGAAGTTCCACTGTAATTGTATCTTGTTAATTAACTAAAGATAATGATTTTAGTGATAAAGGGATGATAAAGATTATACTAATTGTATATTGTTAATTAAAGATAATGATTTTAGTGACAAAGGGATGATAAAGATTATACTAATTGTATATTGTTAATTAAAGATAATGATTTTAGTGACAAAGGGATGATAAAGATTATAATAATTGTATATTGTTAATTAGGGATAATGATTTTAGTGACAAAGGGATGATAAAGATTATACTAATTGTATATTGTTAATTAGGGATAATGATTTTAGTGACAAATGGAGGATATTTTTAGTAACTTTGTAAGAAAGATAAAGCAATAGTGTGTTTCATCAGGAAGGAAACCTGGACTTTTTCTTGATTATTTGTGTATCACAATTGCTTATCAGTGAAATTGTGTTTTGCATCGCCATGGCAGCGATGAATTATTCCTGTAACAAACTGCAATACCTGGTTTGTTATTACCAGTATCCGTGGAAGTTTATGTTCCTCCGCAATACAAGGTAATGTCTCGGCAAATCAATAGCCGAAGATTTGGATAATACCTAAAATGTCAACAGTTATGAATTGGAAAAGGAAACTAGTTTATGGGCTTTTCTTTCTTTGTAAATGTCATACGTGATAATCTAGGACAGAAAATGATTTTCTTATCCATGGTGTAATGATTTACGGACTATATTCTGTAGGTTTCATTGGCGATGATATCGGAGAACGGGGAAAAAAAATCCTTTTTATGTCCGAGAGTAACACTAAAAGATATATACCTGACTGGGCTCAACATCATTGTAAATGTATTGTAATTGCTAGAGTAGAGTTATATCTGCCTAGTAATACTAATTATAAAGATCGTATGACCCATTGCATTAAGCTGTCTTGCAATTGGACTGCTGTAAAAAAAAACGTTATGAAATCATCGGCCTTTGGAAAAAACCTAAACTAGACTCCAGCTGTAGTAATACAGTGTATGACTTGCTGTACCTTGCCTAGTGGTGTGTAAATTTTAGCTCACTATCAGTAAATGTGTATTATCAATAATGGCTGGATTATGACTGTCATTATTTTGTTACCGTATACGGTATTGATTAAAGATCCCATTACTTGGTAGAGACAGAGTCCCAGCAAAGGGACAAACATGCATTGGATGTTATACAAAATTCATGAGTAGATTTAATTTTAGAATTTTTTTTTCCATGCCAAACTGGAGATATTTCCACATTTTGAAAATTTCTGGATTTATTAGGACTAAAAAAGTTGAAATTAAGTCTTTTTACAAATATCATAACCTCAATATTCTATTTCCATCTTGAAAATGGCCATACGAAACTACTGATATTGTGCATTTGTATCAGACATGTATGTCATTTCAAGATCAGACAAACGTTTGCAATGGGTGTGCAATTGCTATTTTAGTATGAAACTCTAATATCAATATGTCCTTGGAAGTTGAAATCATTGACAATTAGCCCTTGTCCTGATCAATAGGTATGGGGAATGAATCATGTGGAAAAACCACAGTGTATATATATTTGTACAGTTCGCTTCCTATTATATATCACAGTTGTCAGCTTGTGATTGATATTGGTATGTGCATATTGATCATAATGTCCAGTGCCATGCAATCCCTAGCACCTCAATGCTGACCATAAAACAAAGGTCAAGCTAGGTGACGGAAGACTCACTTATCTGAACGCTGGTTATATACATATATTAATTGTGTCCGAGTTTATGATAATGCTTGATGTCATGAAAACGATTGTTGTTTTGGAAACTTTATTGGGTGTATTTCAGTCCGATTCCAAAACCTGTAATTGGCTGTATTGATTATCAGAAATGTATGGATAGATTAGCGGTCAAATTTATTATATTATCAAGTTTTTTTTCTACTTTTGCAGTGTTTTCATTTAGAACCGGTTGCCGGCCAAATTGACCGGTTAGAATGGTGATTTGGCCGGTTCAAGTGACTTAATTCACTTTTTAAAAAATGTCTAAAAACATATTATCGTAAACCTCAGATACATGTATACCTGTTACTATTAATTTGTAGCCTTTTACAAATATTTTTATTGAAAACCCTGCTTTTGAGTATTCAAGTTTTCATGAT
This sequence comes from Pecten maximus, assembly GCF_902652985.1. Classification (NCBI taxonomy): domain Eukaryota; kingdom Metazoa; phylum Mollusca; class Bivalvia; order Pectinida; family Pectinidae; genus Pecten; species Pecten maximus. The sequence goes on from NC_047016.1 coordinate 47,076,506, forward strand.
CATTGCTTGAAACTATTAGATTTTTATCTGACATTATAGAATTGAGACTTTGAAAATCCTAATTGTAGTTGTAGAAGAAAAAAATTGACATATATATAACTGGTCTGACTGTTCTTCCATGTAATATTCGAGCTTCTGTGTCATAATATCGTAAGACACATATGTAATAACACAATTATGATGTCACCAAATGACATCACAATCAATATATGACTTCAGGTTATTGTCTCAGTAGATGAAAACATGCCTTATAAGGTGAAAGCATGTCTTATATGAATAGAAATTAAGTTTAGAGTTTTCATTTACATTCTCAATATGAGATGTGTGATAAACAGAATCTTATACTTGTGTCTATATGTCATATGGAGTTTATTAAACTTTTTAAAATCAACTTGATATGACATTGAGCCACGTGCACTCATGTGAGATACATATATACTCCATTTCTAGGCTAAGACTCGAGTAATTAATATAGAAAGCTGTATGCATGGTCATAGTCTTGCTTTGTGGAATTTCATGGTGGCGTCTGTTCAGTTTTAAACATCGTTACTCCATTCTATTTTTCTGACCATGTCCTGGTATATGTCTGAGATATTTTGTCACTTTTTTGTACTTTGTCTACTGGTAGATGTGTAATATACTATGTATACATATTTGTCAGACATAGAGGTCATTCTTCATTGACCATATGGAGACAGAGATGGACGTCTGACATTTATAGAGTGTGTATGTGTTGGTGCGTCATATTGGTGATTAGAAATCCAATAAATAAGACATCATTATATTATTCTGAACCTTATATCTTCAGGTATTATACCAAATCACACAACACTGTGTAAAACTTTCATTAACATCACTTTATACCACTGTGTCAGTAGGAATTTAAATGAATTTTGTAAAACTAAAAATTTTTTGAAAGAGTTCACATTTTATTTTTGAAAGTATTTATTTATTTTTCTGATTTATTTACTGTGATGATTTATTTATATATAATTTGATATATTGTATATATAGATCAGTGTTGTGATCATGAGCTATAGTAAAAGTTATAGTTGCCTATATATCTGATGTTTGTCACCAACATCACCAGGGATAAATATAAAACAATTGTCAATCACATAACCTCATCGGTGATTTATTCACTCCATAACATTGAACCTGAATACGTTTTACCTGTGTTTAGTGCTGGCCGTTAATTACAGGTGTGTATACACTGTTTCCCTGTAAGTCCTATATGGAGGACATTGTTTCCGAGCTATAGCTTGTGTGACCTGTCGGGCTGGACAGCCAGCTGGCTTTGTGGCTTCTCTTCAGTTGATGTGGAATATAGTATGGATTAAAATCGTTTTGGTAGGTATTTTGTTTGACTACATCATTGTTATCAACTATAAATCACATTTGTAGGCCAAACCTGGCCGTATAATCTGTTTAGTTATTAAGCTAGTTTGAGTTGTATTTCCACAAACCTGACATCCCTAGCTAATGTATGTACAGCTCAACACTTATGATGAAAATATAACAATATGTTTATGGTAGTTCTCAAAAATGTGAAATTACACCACTATTTGTTTTGAAACTCTAAACATCATATAAATGCCACATGTGTTAAGATTTTGTCTTTCTTTGTGGTAGAAGAACACCATCAATATTGACGATTATGCTCTCTTGTGCGTGAGAGGAAAGGGCTAATTTCATTGATTTTTTTTTTTTAAAGTTTTGTATGGCTACACATCATTAAATCAACTATGTTCTACATTTGCATGTAATTGTCACACTTTGTTCATATCTGAAGTTTTTATAGGTACTGTACCTTATAAATCCAACAATAAGCAAATGAATGGTAAATAAGTCGACCTGTATATCTATAATTACAGTTCAGTAAAAGACATGTATTAATGATAAACTGGTGCCTGCATAGGTGTCTCTTGGGGTTATTGAAATTATATACAATAATTATAAGATCTACAAAAAAAAATTTGTCATTTAAAAGTGAAAGTAAGATTTTAATGCTTTATTTCTCTCTGACCTAAGATCTGCATATATAAGGCCTTATATATAATTAATTGTCCTGAAAAAGAGAGTTGAAATGACCGAGTCACTCACTGGTACTTGTAGCTAAAGTATGTAGTTCTTGTAAATTGATTACAAGAAAATGTCTTGTTCCTAAATTATTCAAAATCCAAACTGGTTGCCTTAGATTCTGAAGACATTTCCGATTCCTTAAAGATTAATGTTCAATAGACTAGTTCTACCAATATATTCCTGAACCAAGTGTTGTTAAATAAAAAAAAAGTCTTTTTCTGTTTGGGTACAGTTTCATTAAAAAAAGAATATGATCTGTTGAAACTGTTATTTCAATGTCTAACTTAATTTGAACAATGGTGCGATTTAACAATGCTGCTTCAACATTCATTAATTAGCCTGAATCAGATTCTGTTTTCAGAATTATAGGTAAAAATTACTTAGCTACTGATGAACTCTTTCATGTGTTTTGAATGCCTGATTATATGTATATAATTATTACTATTAAATTGATTCTGGGCCTTTTTCACTCATTTTGGATGGGGGTCTTTAATTTGTTGTTTCATTTTGGGATGAAAATTTGTGAATTGGAAAGGAAATTTAGGAGTAAACTGCAAATTTTAGGAAACTGTGTTTTTGAAATGATTTTAATTGGGAATGGGGTCAGTTTTGGGAAATAATTTTTATTTGGAATGTGGTCAATTATTGGACTCCAAAAGCCCCCAGAAAAAGGCCTGTGGTGACACCTGATATGCGATAAGGAAGCTATTGGGAGATCTGAGGAATGTCATATGGTATACCGTACAACATTCCTTATGTAAGTACCAAGATGTCATTTAGGAAATGCTGTCGATGTCTGTGGGAGTTATCGTAAAAAATATCTGTTAAATTTGTATGAAAAGGTAAGAAGGTGAAAGTGGGTGTCTTTGATCATAAACAGCCCAGTGTTTCGACAATTTGGGAGAATTAATGAGTTCTCCATTTCTTATTCTGACAGAGGCAAATGTCATGTGTTATATACGTAGTTGACTTGGGCATGCTCAAGAGACAATATAGGTCTCGCGTTGTCAGGTTGGTTTTACTTAGAAATTTGTAACAATTGGCTGATCATGATTGATGTCAACTGTTGGCAGTATTATTTCAGGCTCAATATTTTCATTGGTTTTCAGCTGCTTGGTCTTAAACCTCATTTCTTTGTTTGTTTTTATCAAGACTTTGTCACTCCCATCATTTTGTCACGTCTTCAATGAAATATCATATTATGATAATTGTGGCTTCATTGACTGTCTCTCAGTTCTAACTGTACATGTGCAACCAGTATCTACAGGGTGAGAAAAAACCCTGGTCCAATGGCTAGAGGCCAGCTAGGCTAGTCTGTATGTGGGCTAGTAAATATTGCTGATAATTAAAACAAATGAAATTTTCTTGTAAATTTCACCTCAAACTTGCCGTAAGGATCAATGATGCTAAAATTTTATGTCGTGCCCTAGTCTATAGTAATTGTATGACATGGTCATATTGATTATCGAAAACCTACGAAGGAACTCCTCTTTCTATTTAGGACTGTTTATTTTACAGTTACGTTATCAAAGCTTGCAAAGACATGGCTTTAGGGGTTCAATTAAACAAAATGTGATATTTGTAAATTGATATGAAAGTATTTACCCTTTCAACCAAAACTCTGAATCATTGGTCATGTTTGATATGCCAACTGCCTTACATGGTAATTCCTAGTTTAATCTACCAATTTGTACTGTATCTTTAATTGATACAGGGAAACTTCTATAAGCAGGGCTTCTGTTTTGAAATGTCCGACAGTTATTTTTAATTTACTCGGCCTTAAAATACCTGAGGGTCTGATGAAATCACGCACTGGGAGTTTTTCTTATTCTAAACACCTTTGTCTATAGAAATATATACTGCATGCGCATGCCCAGTCATTATATTTGGTCTATATCTGTTGTGAATGAGAGCTATCAAACTTGTTCACGAAACAATTGTAAAGATATATGCACTGATATATATAGCGTACTTTCAAGGTTAAATGGAGAAAGCAGTGTTTAAAATGAACTTTTATAATAAAATGTCCAGAGTCGTTATGTTTGGCCCTCATCATACTGAAATATGGTGCTATTAAACATGTCAATAAATGGCTCCAGGTTCCATTGCATTAAAAGTGTTGTTAATTGTATGTTAAATGTGTTATGATGTGCATATTGAGTTGGTATACGGATGAAACTTATTATTTAAAAAAAAAAACACATTTTAGGATAAGGGACAAAATGAAATTTGTTAAATAAATGATGTATTTGCCAGAATGGTGATATTGAATGTTGTTCTTGATCAAGACGCATAATATACACACTCGAAGGTTAAAGGTCATATCTTCAGAGGTTCGTAACGGGTGGTTGTTGAATATCGTATTTATTTCATTTGAGTTAGTTATTTTTTGAAAGTTTAAAAAGATACTTGTTTATTAAGCTTCGAGTCTTTTGTAAATTTAAAAAATAACTGATGAGAAATTAATGTGATAATATAACATATCCTACAACCATGATTCATGTGACCACCACAATATGGGTCGGCAGTGGCAGGATTGTGACCTGGTTTTAATTCACATGTTTGCTGACATATATGCAAGTAATGAATGGTGATATTATAATTAAATGTGAAAAGTCCCTAATTAATATTCAAAAATTAGATTTTGATATATTATTTACTATTTTGAAATTAATTTAAACAGGTAAAACTATATGACAAAACCATGGTAGTTAGTTATAGACGTCTTTTAAATTTTTTTTTATGTCAGTAGTTTTCTAGTGCAAAAATTAATCATGGACTATATGCACATGTATGTGTTGCAGTACTGTCTGCTTCCTGCCAAAAATGTCCACTAATCGCTGTCACTGTCAGAGTTCAGGACCCTTGATCCAGGACATCTCTGTGAGACTTGCCTGTTATTTTTATAAATGTGCCACCATTAAGATATATTTCATACATTTGGGCATGAATGCACAGTTTGGTTAATTAATACAACTCAAACCTGCTAGGACACAATCAGGACCCCATGAACTGTAAATCTATTTAACTACATCTATATAAAGAATTTCCACAAATTAAATATCATATGTTTGTTTATATAAATTTATGGTTAACAATTATGGTGTACAACCTAAATAAGACATAAGAGAGCTATGTTCCCCTTTAAGAGTCTTAGAAGCACGAAAAAAAGGGAGAACAAGATTATCTAGTATTTTCATGCTGCAAAGCTTTATGCAATGAAATCCTGTATATTGTACATGTATTATATATACTGAAACGAAAAAGAAACGCAACTTCAAATTGTAGGTTTAATAAAATAATACTTGTGAGCATTATGTTTAAATTTCATATGTAATAGTTAATATTGAATATTGATGTAACATCCTTTAAATGTTTAGAGATTTTTAAGAACAGGTCACTTTGCTAGAAGGTCATGATTGGTAGTACCCTACGTGAATCCAAGTTGAAATGGCAGCAGTTTTGAAACCGTGCCCTAATATCGTGTGTGTCCTCCTCGAACAGTTATCACATCTCTAATTCTTTGTTGCATTGAGTTCATCAGGGCATTGACTTTCCGTATTGGAATGTTATTCCATTCTTGGACGAGTGCATTTGCTAACTGAGGGAGGGTATTTGGGGGGTTACGGCGATTTCGAATTCTTCTGTCTAATTCATCCCACAAATGCTCGATTGGGGACAGGTCGGGGCTATATGGAGGCCAATCTATAGGAACAATGTTCTGTGTCGCAAGAAAGTCTCTACAGACTCTTGCAACGTGTGGTCTCGCGTTATCTTGCTGAAAGGTTAGATGATGCTGCCTAACAAACGGCACAACATGGGGCCTAAGGATCTCATCCCGATAGCGTACGGCCGTTAAATTCCCATTGACTATCACCAAAGGCGTCTTCAAACCATGGGAGATTCCCGCCCAAACCATAACTGATCCACCCCCAAATCGGTCGTGTTCCAAAACACAGGCGTCAGCAAAACGTTCGCCTCGACGCCGGTACACACGTTGACGGCCATCTGCTCGAAATAACGTGAATCGAGATTCATCGGTGAAGAGCATAGACCTCCAACGTCTCATAGGAAAACGTCTGGGCATATGTGCCGTTGCCCATTGCATACGACATGCTCGACGTTGCGGTGTTAGTGGTAAACCAACGTACTGTCGCCTTGCACGCAAATTAGCCTCACGCAGTCTGTTGATCACTGTTTGGGGATGAATTCGACGGTTATGATTACCAATCGTATTCCTTGCCGTTTCAGCGGCCGTTAATCTCCTGTTACGCAGGTGTGCCAACCTAAGAACCCGGTCTTGACGTCGCGACGTTACGCGTGGACGTCCTGATCTCGGCTGGTCATCGACTCTTCCTGTTGCGTTAAGACGTGAAACTAATCGACTAATAGTCGATTTGTGAATTCTGAATTGTCGAGCGACGTGAAGTTGCGTGTTCCCTGCCAGAAGCATCGCTATAGCACGTCCTCTATCAACCTTTGATAACCGTGGCATAATTGTAAAAGGAATTATTGTTTGCAAAAGTATTGGCGATGATGTGGCTCAATGTTAGTGATGAATTGATACTGGTTTGAATGAAAAAAGAACGCATATGTTTGTACAGGCACGGTTTTTGATGTTTTTACCGCGCCGGAAGTGCATAGGTCTCTAGTCACACTTGGGTGATTTTGAAGATTGGTATGGGTGTTAGGCAGGGTGCATGTTTATTTCCGCGATTTTTATACAGATATGTATATTTAATACAAAATTAATCACAATTTTCCATGTTGCGTTTCTTTTTCGTTTCAGTATATATATTAGCATTTTACATTAAAATGATTAACTTTAAACCATATTCCATGTCACGTGGGTCAAACAATTCAACATTTTCCTGCCATGGCCCTGATTGTCATGTTATTATTCTGAGCGCTGTTTGTTAAATTTAATTTTTCAGTTAAGATACAAACAGGTGAGCAATAAGGGCCTTTGTGGACCTCTTGCTTAAGAATCAGCGTTGGAAAGAGCATTTGCAACCTTTCAGAAAATTGAGTTATGTTTTGGAGGTCAACATTAATATTGATCCTATATATAGATTGGGTAAGTTTTATATAATCTATATCGTGTCTTTTCAGGAACCTGTCAAGATGTGACCATGTGGAAGTGACCATACAGATCAACACTGTTGTGGATTCATCAGGGGGGAACATATACCAAAACTGTAGATTTTCTTGGATAGAGAAATTTTGATGAGTACATTCGGGTCGTTCGTGATGATATATGGACAGGTGGTGTCACGATGATAGTGTGAACGTACCTGTAAAAACAAAGGGTATACAAACCAGTGGCCAGAATGCCGCTATATCAGAGTGACCGCTAGTCCCAGCATTTCACTGGCAGTGTGAATGATAGAAGACCAAGGGACTGATCTACGACCTCCCTGGCATCGCAAGTGTGCAATATAGATACAGTCGACTCATTCATCCACCTCATCACCACCCATACATCACCCAAAGGTAAGTTCACCTCTTTTGTCATTACACACTTGACACAGGACAGCAATGGCCCGAGCTGACATGACTTGTTAGGTCAGGACAACATCACTACATCATCAGTGTATATGATACAACAAGGCTCCATGCCTATATATATACTGAAGTCCAATGACGCAGAGCATGTGCTGGCTATAAGTCTCCCAATTCGCATTTCGGCTCAATCATCATCCGTGAAGGTTCAAGGTACATCTTCCTTCTCTCCATCATCGAGCATGGCTAATGGTCAAAGTTTGTCCAGCAACCATTCAGTTTAAAATGTCTACAAATTTTTTCATGGAGCATGGTTAATGATCGCAGTTTGTCCAGCAACCATTCAGTTTAAAATATCTACAAATTTCTTCATTTGGTATTATGTAACCAACAGGGGCAGCTAACTGAATAATTATTTATGAAATAAAATGTTATTATTTCACAACACCCACCAAAGAGAAAAGTTCATAATTTCAATAAAAATATCTCAATTTTGCAAACGTTCTGCTCCTTATAGCCTTCCTCAGGCCGCTGTCTAATTGCATTGTTTTTTGCCTGAGGAAAGCTATAAGTAGCCGAAAATTTACAAAACTGAGATATTTTCGTTGACATTAAAATCTTATTGTTAATTTTCCATTTCTAGGTAGTAACTTCCCTGCTCCATGCATAAAGTGTTAACATGCATGTTACTGTGAATTCAATATTCAAGGGTTTGTTCCCAATGACATTATTTTCATCATAGATGCTACCCCTGACAGGAGAACTTTGAATTCTAACACCTGGATTCATGAGATACAGATTGATGAAGATAGGTCTCATCAGGATTATTCTAGTTGCTTGTGCAATATGACTTTATACATGCTTATATATGATATGGCTGTTAGTTCCATTGTTACTGAATCTTGTTCTTATTTAGAGAACATGACATTGCCTGATTTTATCTAGATTTATATGATTTGTGTGGTCAATGAAGCAGAACTGCTTACTCTTCCGTAATGCCTGGTTTTATCCAACTTTTTTGTTTTGCAAGCTTCAAGTAAATCTAGGTTTCATTACTGTTTTTAAAAGAATTTTTTTTAACACGATTGTTGTTGTTGTCTTTCTTTTTTGTTTCTGAAAGACGAAAATGCTCTGTTATATTCTGGATATATATATAGAGCTGTGATTATGACTAAGGCCTATACTGTATTGGCCAAATATCAAACTATGGCATAGGGTTTAGAATGCAAAAGTACAGCAATCTGTAAGCTTGTATCAGTATATGGCATGGTACCAGGCCATGTTACAGTACAAGTTCTGGTATGACATTATTCATAATTTCACTTCACATTAAATCTTTCAAAATCTTTTGCAGATTTTTTTTTTTTAACTTTTCGTTGCAATATATCATTTTTATGTGCAATATTTGCGGTGGAACAACAATATGCAAGCCACCAGTAAAATGTATACACCAACAACTAATTTTAGGGAATAAAGGTTTGGTTGCCATAGTAACAGGTCACTATAAACAGGGCTGTGTAATAGCCAATAGGCCATCAGTCCTTAGGTCTGTTTTATTCAAACTTGGTCAAGTGGTGTAACTTTATTATGCCAATTTTTTAAAACCTTATTACTATGGAAACAATGGAGGCTTCTGATTGGTCAGAATTGGGATCTTGTCTGATTAAGTTGAAAATGAAAGTGTTTTGATGGGAAGAAAAAATGATTGAAAATGTCATGTAGTGAAAAAAAATTCTGCTAGTTTCACAAAGCATTTGAATCTGTCTCTGATCTAAATACCTAGTTATAGCAATATGTAATTGATATCATTGTTGCAGTTGGGGCCGCGGTGGCCGAGTGGTTAACATGTCCCTCCACCTCTGGGTTGTGAGTTCGAAACCCATGTGGGGCAGTTGCCTGGTACTGACCGTAGGCCGATGGTTTTTCTCCTGGTACTCTTGCTTTCCTCCATCTCCAAAACCAGACACGTCCTTAAATGACCCTGGCTGTTAATAGGACGTTAAACAAAACAAACCGTAAACCATCAGCAATTGAGATGGACCTGTGTATTTACTGAAAAATTAAAAAGTTTGAGAAAGTTCCTGAACTTTTCGACATTATTTATATCTAAATACTGTAACTGTATGGCCATTAGGTCTGATACTGAAAGCTAGTGTTGTGATGGTGAATTTGAAGTAGCCAGCTAGGTAACTGCACTGTAGGTCTCCTGTACCCGATGGAGTATTGACTTTTACCTGTACACTATGTGGCCACACCCTTGTGGTCTGCTTGGCACGATAACAGGATGCAAAGCACCATACATTGAAACAACACGTTTCACCTGCTTGGCTGCAATGGATTGAAATTAGAATATTTTCCATGTAAAGGTAAACATTTTCAGGTTTTGTCACTAACATATGCTATATACTTTTCTGATGTAGTACATATATGTGTTGCTTCTGTTAGAATGACATCAGACTTCATCTGATATGATCTTTAGAAACTGTTTTTTGATGATGTAATTTTAGGTAATGTAAATAAATTTATATAAGGTCCATGTTCACTGCTATATGTCATAGATATATATACTGTAATGTCTTTAGAAAATATAAGTATATATGATTATATTACATCAGTGATTTTCGGGACTTGGATATTTGTCTCCTGGACATCTCATGCTTTTCCTCCAGAGACTTACTCAAATTTTGAGTTGTACCCACGCACTATATCTTTTAATATTGGGATTCATCAAAATTCTGGAAATGCTGTTAAGGTATCGGCTGAAAAATCCTGTAAAAATTACTGTTATATAAAGAAATTGTGTAAAAATATAGTTGTAAATGAAATCATGTGTATCAGATTTCATCATGTTCTTGAAAGTACAGCGTTAACATGACCTAAATTTACTGACATTATAGGATGTGTTTCTGTAACTTGATGAAGTGTGTGTTGTGTGACTTATGAAGTTTATTTGTGTGGTGTGTGACTTTATGAAGTTTATGTTGTGTGACTTTATGTTGTATGTTGTGCAACTTTATGAAGTGTGTGTGTTGTGTGACTTTATGAAGTTTATGTTGTGTGACTTTATGTTGTGTGACTTTATGAAGTTAATGTTGTGTGACTTTATGAAGTTTATGTTGTGTGACTTTATGTTGTATGTTGTGTAACTTGATGAAGTGTGTGTTGTGTGACTTTATGAAGTTTGTGTTGTGTGACTTTATGAAGTCAATGTTGTGTGACTTTATGAAGTTAATGTTGTTTGACTTTATGAAGTTTATGTTGTGTGACTTTATGAAGTCAATGTTGTGTGACTTTATGAAGTCAATGTTGTGTGACTTTATGAAGTCAATGTTGTGTGACTTTATGAAGTTAATGTTGTGTGACTTAATGAAGTCAATGTTGTGTGACTTTATGAAGTTTGTGTTGTGTGTTGTGTGACTTATGAAGTTTGTGTTGTGTTACTTTATGAAGTTTGTGTTGTGTTTTGTGACTTAGGAAGTTTATGTTGTGTGTTGTGTGACTTTATGAAGTTTGTGTTGTGTGACTTTATGTTGTGTGACTTTATGAAGTTTGTGTTATGTTGTGTAACTTATATATATGAAAGTTGTGTTGTGTGACTATGAAGTTTATGTTGTGTGACTTTATGAAGTTTGTGTTGTGTGTTGTGTGACTTTATGAAGTTTATGTTGTTGACTTATGAAGTTTATGTTGTTGACTTATGAAGTTTATATTTGGTGTTATGTTTTTTATGTTACATGAAGAGATTTGTGATGTAGTTGTTTATGTAATTTGTGGTATGAAGATTATGAGGTGTTATGTTTATGTGGTATATGGAGAGATGTATGGTGTAGTTGTTTATGTAATTCGCTGTATGAAGATTATGAGGTGTTATGTTTATGTGGTATATGGAGAGATGTATGGTGTAGTTGTTTATGTAATTCGCTGTTCCAGGACCTTTTGTAGTGCTGATGTATAGAAAACAAATCCTGATTGAACATTGATCGAAGGTGCCGACAGACTCTTATCGGTATTGGTTGGGACTCGTTTGATTGTTGCAGCACTGACCAGTGATTTGGGCTTAATTGCCCAGCCTTCCATGCCATTCTGTGCAAAAAGATACGTCATAAATCTCTTTTCTCTTCGTTATCGGGAAACATTTTTATATATCTATCGGTTCTAAAACAAACACAGGCCAACACTCGGGCGATAAAGTGAAATTTGTAAGAAAATTATTGATGTGTAGCAAAAATCCATACGTTGTGTATGGCAACAATGGGTGAAAACCAGGAGTGAGTTAGCTGTATTGTGGAGAGATAAACAGTGTTGATGGGTCACAATGTGTTCATTAACTGGTATATATCACTTTGGAAATTTATGGGATTGTATGTGGCTGGCTGACAGTTTTGTGTACTTATATCCTGTGTAATCAATTATAATGTTAACAGCATATGAAGGGAGGCCAAATACTAAACCTTGGTAGTTTATTGTATCGATGATGATACGGTGATCAAACTGGGTCATTATTGTGTTTGACAGAAAGGAAGATGGGACAAGAAAATCTGTGACATTGCATGTTCTTCCATGACAAGAGAAGTCTTTAAATTTGCATAAACTCCAGCATCATAGTAACATCAATAAATTAAAGGATTATGATAAATAGAATCTTGCACTCTTGTCAAAGTAATATAGAATTTTATAAATGAGTTAAATAGTAAATCTGTTTCACTTTCAGATTTGATAATCGGAACCTTGAAATCATCGATTATTGGTTATAATTGCTTTTCTAAATTCAGCACAGATTTGCCCTTTTGTAGAAAAATTATATACATATAAGAACATTTATTACATGTTTTATCAATATTTTAAATATTGAACACAAATGAAGCATTTAACTGTTATTGATTTATTTAAATATCCTTAATTGCTTGTAAATGACCAAGGAATATCTCTGTTAAATATAAACTATTTCTTGGTTTGGTAACATTACAAAAGTATGCAAAGCTGAAGATTTACAAACACTTCAGAAATTTCCGATTGATTGTCTTCAAATTAAAATTGTCATCATTAGTCGGTTTTATTTTCTTCTTTTACTAATTTTCCATTATTTTTTATCTTCTGGCCACTACTAGTCTAGAGTTCAATTATTTGATAGGTTATTTAGGTTATTAGCCATTTGGTAAGTGACAAATTGAATTACTTCACAAAAATTCTATATTGTATTGACACAAGTGTGTGATTCTATTAATCTTTATAACTTAATTCAATTTTTATTTATTTCTATACAAGGCAGATTGAAATATTTATAGTGTCAACTTGGACGTCATGTTTTACAAAACCCTGAAAATGTGATGTCATAAAGATGTCATTGACATGACATCACATGTGTGCAGTTACATGGCTGTCCATCTGATACACCATGGTCATGAGAACACGCAAGATTATGTGAAAAAGTGATGCAGGGATTTTTCTTTAGAAAAATATGGATCTATTTTAGGCTCCAATGGATTGTGAATGTTTTGCGTAGTACACAGTAACAGGGAAAAAGGAGAGGAAAGATAAGATGTTAATATTATGTATTTTCAGAATCAATTAAATGAATGTTATTGGTACCAGTATATATCTTTCTACTCCGGGAGCGAAGGGAAATGCTATGTTTCTCTGTGTCATGGGATTATTACACATGTCAGGTATTTTTCTGGTGATGAGGATGGCGTTGACAATTATGTGTTATTACCTGTATGGTTTACCTGATGTCGATGTCGTGCCGTTCTGATCTTACAATTATTCAGCCATTTTGTCGCCTTTATATAGTAACAGAGTATTAGGCTGCGGTTTTGATAAAAAATAATTTGATACTTTTGTGAAATCGGTACAATTATTGTGATCTATCAGCAGGCCCACAGACATTTGTCCCCATTCCTCTCTCAATGATCATTATAAGTTGTTTGTTTCCTAATTATAGTATAAAAATACCTATTTAGTCACTGGCCTCAAAGGGATGGATTTTGATGATATTTGATTTTGTTAATGTATGTGATAGGTGTGTGACTAATTATAAATTGACAGAGGGACAAGTGTCAATTGGAGAAACAGAAAGACTACTCCTCCTGTAGAGTTGGATGAATTTTAATAAAATTTGGTCTAAATGTCTATTGGACTGACTTTTGAGTGTTTTTAATCAAAAGGAAATACCCTCGGGGCAAGGGGAGGGGAGGGGGAGTATCAGTATCATGGAAGTATTCCCTTCATGTTCAAATGAGTTGGTCATGTTGTGGGAAAAAGTAAATTAGTGATTTGATTGTGATGTAAAGTGAACTAATTTGGTGTAGAATATTAACCTTTGGGGTGAAGGGGATTACATTTAGTTCAATAATTTGATGTAGAATATATATGAACCTTTTGGATGAAGGGGATTGCATTTTGTAGGTAGACAGATGATTGTATCAGGGACATATATATATTATACTATTGGATACATTTATGATAAACAGAGAATTTCAGGCTTGATGTAAAAGACTGAGAAAAGTTTTGCCTGTTAATTTCACTGTTTTGGTAGCTCTACCATTCAACAGGAGATATAGATGAATGGCAATGTCTCTGGTTTTCAAAAAATGTTTGGGAATGTTTGGCCGAATGTGAATATAAGAATTTATACTGTGAAATCTTCACAAGATCAGGATTAGAGCCCATATGAAATGTTAGAATGAATTCTGATTAATTAAATCTGTATGTGTCGACTTTCTAGTGTTTTATAGTTGTACGAGTGCTAGAGAGCAGACATGTTGAACATCCCGTAAACATGGCCGCCTTTGAAGTCTAACTATTATGTGTGGCTTGGAGACGGAGTTATCTTGTTCCTGAGCAGAAACATAGGTTTCCAAGCCAATCACTTACAAATGTTTTTGTTAACATGTTCTCTTGGTCTATCAAAAAAAACTGAAATTTGTCATCAAACGTTAACGAGTGCATCTGACAGGGAAGTTTGAACTAAATTATAAATGGTATCACCACAAACCTTTGGTTTTTAGCATCAAAAACACTTAATGGACAAATTGATATAGCCTTTGACTCGAACGATAATTGATGTCAAAATTTATTTCTGTAATTTTTAACTGACTTCTCAAAAAGTGTCTGTAATCTTGTATCTATTCAATGACGATGTGATGTCCATCATCTGTCCGTATGTGATGTCCATCATCTGTCCGTATGTGATGTCCATCATCTGTCTGTCCAACTTATCAGGTGTCATCCGTCCAACTTATCATGATCAGGTGTCAATTTGGTTTGGTTTGTTTTTGTTTTAACGTCCTATTAACAGCCAGGGTCATTTAAGGACGTGCCAGGTTTTGGAGGTGGAGGAAAGCCGGAGTATCCGGAGAAAAACCACCGGCCTATGGTCAGTACCTGGCAACTGCCCCACGTAGGTTTCGAACTCGCAACCCAGTGGTGGAGGGCTAGTGTTAAAGTATCGGTACACCTTAACCACTCGGCCACCGCGGCCCCTGATCAGGTGTCAAATATAATTATATATAATCTACTGTCCATGTACAGTGGAACTTCCCTAAACTGATCATGCACGGTACATGAATATTTGTCCGGTTTAGAGAGGGTTTGGTTTGGAGAAGTGACCCATTTTGACTGTTCCGGATCTGGGGATGATATTGATCGGATGACATTTTGTATCTTTAAACAATGTTAATATTATGTTAATGAATACATAGACTACAGAATTTAAAAAAAATGAAATTAATTTATCAGTTCTAATACTGATTAAAAACGTTTGCCATAATTATATCATTTCACTTATCATTTGACATGATAAGGATATTTATTTCATTCAAAACTAGAATGATTTTACAATAATTTTTTTTTTATTACTATAATAAAGAAGGACAATTTTGTACATTGCCATTTTTATCGGTATTAAGAGATGATCGGTTTTGAGAAGGATCGGTTTTAGAGAAGTTGCACTCTATATAATTTAATTATTTAGAGCTTTTTCATGCTGAAAACATTCTGCTAATAATGATGGCGTTATTTAAGTTTCTTTGTTTGCTTGAATTTCTACAGCAGGAATTGTTGGTACACTATACCAAATCATTGCATTATAATTAATCAGTTTGAATTCAGTGATGTATTTTAGGAAG
The DNA here is from genome assembly GCF_902652985.1 of Pecten maximus. Taxonomy (NCBI): domain Eukaryota; kingdom Metazoa; phylum Mollusca; class Bivalvia; order Pectinida; family Pectinidae; genus Pecten; species Pecten maximus. The sequence goes on from NC_047016.1 coordinate 47,092,216, forward strand.
AAAATAAAATAAATGACCTTGACCCTAATGTTTGGATGCTATTCAGACTTTACATTACTACATACACTGGATCCTGTCGGAATCAATGCCTTCGGGTAATACTGAGATACTCAGGCATTTTACTTCCTACATTATTAATATTGCAAAATGATATTAAAAAAAATCTGGCAGCACATAATATGGTACAGATATATGTGGAAAAATACCTTTGAAAAACATTGATGGAAATAATGTTATGACATGTTTGCTTCGGCATATTTACCATAATTAGGTAAATTCTGGCACACCTGGGTGAGATTACTCTTGTCGACTAAGTAGGTTTTACTGCGGCTGGTTTCTGTTTTAGTAGCTGGTTGTCAGGTAATATTATCTGAGTCTAAGATGTTTGATTGACATTGTCTATAAATTTCCATCAGGGCGGATCACTGACCTAGTTTTATGCCAATAATAGTATGTAATTCACATGAAATAGTTGTAATTCATTGTCGGACAGTTCACCATGGCAAATGATGGGTCACTGGTATTGCATGTCCATGTGTAACATGTAAAAAGGCATAAAGCTTTCATGGACATTTTACATTATCATCTTTCACTGTGATAGCAAGGAAACAAACAAGTTGGGAACAACACTGGTACAGTATGTACTGGTACAACACTGGTACAACACTGGTACAATACTGGTACAACACTTGTACTGTATGTACTGGTACTGTATGTACTGGTACAACACTGGTACAACACTGGTACAACACTGGTACTGTATGTACTGGTACAACACTGGTACTGTATGTACTGGTACAACACTGGTACAGACACTGGTACTGTATGTACTGGTACTGTATGTACTGGTACAACACTGGTACTGTATGTACTGGTACAACACTGGTACTGTATGTACTGGTACAACACTGGTACTGTATGTACTGGTACAACACTGGTACAACACTGGTACTGTATGTACTGGTACAACACTGGTACTGTATGTACTGGTACAACACTGGTACACCACTGGTACTGTATGTATTGGTACAACACTGGTACTGTATGTACTGGTACACACTGTACAAACTGGTACAACTACTGGTCAGACTGTAGTATGTACTGGTACAACACTGGTACTGTATGTACTGGTACAACACTGGTACAACACTGGTACTGTATGTACTGGTACAACACTGGTACAACACTGGTACAACACTGGTACAACACTGGTACTGTATGTACTGGTACAACACTGGTACTGTATGTACTGGTACTGTATGTACTGGTACAACACTGGTACTGTATGTACAACACTGGTACAACACTGGTACTGTATGTACTGGTACTGTATGTACTGGTACTGTATGTACTGGTACAACACTGGTACTGTATGTACTGGTACTGTATGTACTGGTACAACACTGGACTGTACTGACTGGTACGTACACTGGTACTGTGTATGTGTAAACACTGGTACTGTATGTACTGGTACAACATTGGTACAACACTGGTACTGTATGTACTGGTACAACACTGGTACAGCATGAACCGATACAACACTGGTACAACACTGGTACAACACTGGTACTGTATGTACTGGTACAACACTGGTACTGTATGTACTGGACAAACTGGTACTGTATGTAACTGGTACAAACACTGGTACGTTGTATGGTAACTGGTGTACAACACTGGTACTGTATGTACTGGTACAACACTGGTACTGTATGTACTGGTACTGTATGTACTGGTACAACACTGGTACTGATGTACTGTACAACACTGGTACGTAGTACTGGTACAAACACTGGTACTAAACCACTGGTACTGTATGTACTGGTAACAACACTGGTTTCAACACTGGTACTGTATGTACTGGTACAACACTGGTACTGTATGTACTGGTACAACACTGGTACTGTATATGTACTGGTACAACACTGGTACAACACTGGTACTGTATGTACTGGTACAACACTGGTACTGTATGTACTGGTACAACACTGGTACTGTATGTACTGGTACAACACTGGTACTGTATGTACTGGTACAACACTGGTACTGTATGTACTGGTACAACACTGGTACTGTATGTACTGGTACTGTATGTACTGGTACTGTATGTACTGGTACAACACTGGTACTGTATGTACTGGTACAACACTGATACTGTATGTACTGGTACAACACACTGGTACATGTATGGTAAACACTGTATATGTACTGGTACAACACTGGTACTGTATGTACTGGTACAACACTGGTACTGTATGTACTGGTACAACACTGGTACTGTATGAACTGGTACTGTATGTACTGGTACTGTATGTACTGGTACTGTATATACTGGTACTGTATGTACTGGTACAACACTGGTACTGTATGTACTGGTACAACACTGGTACAGTATGAACTGGTACTGTATGTACTGGTACAGTATGTACTGGTACAACACTGGTACTGTATGTTCTGGTACAACACTGGTACTGTATGTACTGGTACAACACTGGTACAACACTGGTACTGTATGTACTGGTACAACACTGGTACAACACTGGTACTGTATGTACTGGTACAACAATGGTACTGTATGCTGTATGCAATGTATGCAATACTGTATGCAATGGTATAGTATTGTATATATGTACTAGTGTGGCCAAGCTAGGATATGGCACATATGGCTTGTGGTATACATGTGGGTTGTGAAGATGCGGTGTAGAGATGTCAGCTGGGTTGGCATGTGTGTACCTGGCTGCCAGCCTCCTTCATACTGCTTGCTGCCTCTCACTAGCTCATCCTGCTCATCAGCCAACATCTCTTTTATTGCCAATCAAGATGAATGAAAGATGTGGAAAAAATATGAGAATCCCACGATAAACCATTCAAGGATACCATCGCCATGGAGGTTTCTTCTTGTTCCTCTCTTGCCAGGTATTTGAAAACATAAATGCCTTTGTGAAACGGTGTTTTGGTTGTCTTCGTCTGCAACTGGCTGTCCCTGCTACAGTGTTGTCACTAAGTAGGTGACATGTGACTATTAGTGCTACTATGACACAGCTGAGGTGCTGTAGGTGGTGGGAGAACCTTACTGATATCTTCAGGAGCCAGTCACAGTTTTCTGGTGACGTAGAGAGAGTTGTGGGATTAACATAAGGCGAGGATCGGATATTGATGACATTCCCGGGAATAACAAGAAAGATTAGGATTAACTGCTAGGTGGTGATGGGACACACAGGTGGCGGTGCTGACAGGCAAGTGTGCTGAGACTTCTGATGGCAGCAGATGAAGGACTTAAACAGGTAGTTGTACAGGTGGCACATTTAATAGGAAGTTATCCACAGTTTATTTTGATGAAATAAAAAGAAAAGTTACAATTTCAAGGGTCAAGGTGGATAGTAAACTAGTCATTCAATGTGATATTCTTTAGGGTAGCTATCAAAGTGGTATGTTGTAATAATGGCACAGAGTGGGACAAATGTTATCTTAAGGTTAGGAGGTTGGATCCTGTAGATCTGTAGATGAGGATATGGGGCCTGTTGATCTGAAGGTGAGGTCAAAGGACCCTGTAGATCTACAGGTTGAGGACATGCGACCCTGTAGATGTGTAGGTGAGGATGCGGGACCCTGTAGATGTGTAGGTGAGGATGTGGGACCTGTAGATCTGTAGGTGAGGACATGGGACACTGTAGATCTACAGGTTGAGGACATGAGACCCTGTAGATGTGTAGGTGAGGATGTGGGACCCTGTAGATGTGTAGGTGAGGGCATGGGACACTGTAGATCTGTAGGTGAGGGCATGGGACACTAGATCTGTAGGTGAGGACATGGGACACTAGATCTGTAGGTGAGGACATGGGACCCTGTAGATGTGTAGATGAGGATGTGGGACCCTGTAGATGTGTAGGTGAGGGCATGGGACACTGTAGATCTGTAGGTGAGGGCATGGGACACTAGATCTGTAGGTGAGGACATGGGACACTAGATCTGTAGGTGAGGACATGGGACCCTGTAGATGTGTAGGTGAGGATGTGGGACCCTGTAGATCTGTAGGTGAGGGCATGGGACACTGTAGATCTGTAGGTGAGGACATGGGACACTGTTGATCTGTAGGTGAGGACATGGGACCCTGTTGATCTGTAGGTGAGGACATGGGACATTGTAGATCTGTAGGTGAGGACATGGGACACTGTAGATGTGTAGGTGAGGATGTGGGACCCTGTAGATCTGTAGCTTAAGATTTGATTTGGGACCCTGTAGATCTGTAGGTGAGGACATGGGACCCTGTTAATCTGAAGGTGAGGTCAAAGGACACTAGATCTGTAGGTGAGGACATGGGACCCTGTAGATGTGTAGTTGAGGATGTGGGACCCTGTCGATCTGTCGGTGAGGACATGGGACCCTGTAGATCTGTATGTGAGGACATGGGACACTGTAGATCTGTAGGTGAGGACATGGGGCACTGTAGATCTGTAGGTGAGGACATGGGACACATGGGACACTGTAGATCTGTAGGTGAGGACATGGGACTCTGTAGGTGAGGGCATGGGACCCTGTAGATCTGTAGGTGAGGACATGGGACATTGTAGATCTGTTGCTGAGGACATGGGACCCTGTAGATCTGTAGGTGAGGACATGGGACATTGTAGATCTGTAGGTGAGGACATGGGACATTGTAGATCTGTAGGTGAGGACATGGGACACTGTAGATCTGTAGTTGAGGGCATGGGACACTGTAGATCTGTAGGTGAGGACATGGGACACTGTAGATCTGTAGGTGAGGACATGGGACATTGTAGATGTGTAGGTGAGGATGTGGGACCCTGTAGATCTGTAGCTTAAGATTTGATTTGGGACCCTGTAGATTTGTCGGTGAGGACATGGGACCCTGTAGATCTGTAGTTAAGGACATGGGACTCTGAAGATCTGTATGTGAGGATGTTGGACCCTGTAGTTAAGGACATGGGACCCTGTAGATCTGTATGTGAGGATGTTGGACCCTGTAGTTAAGGACATGAGACCCTGTAGATCTGTAGGTGTGGACATGGGACCCTGTAGATCTGTGTTTGAGGATGTGGGACACTGTAGATCTGTAGGTGAGGACATGGGACCTTGTAGATCTGTAGGTGAGGACATGGGACCCTGTAGATCTGTGTTTGAGGATGTGGGACACTGTAGATCTGTAGGTGAGGTCATGGGACCCTGTAGATCTGTAGGTGAGGACATGGGACATTGTAGATCTGTGTTTGAGGATGTGGGACCCTGTAGATCTGTATGTGAGGACATGGGACATTGTAGATCTGTTGGTGAGGACATTGGACCCTGTAGATCTGTAGGTGAGGACATTGGACCCTGCAGATCTGTATGTGTGGACATGGGACACTGTAGATCTGTAGGTGAGGACATGGGACCCTGTAGATCTGTAGGTGTGGACATGGGACACTGTAGTTAAGGACATGGGACACTGTAGATCTGTTTGTGAAGATGTTGGACCCTGTAGGTGAGGATGTGGGACCCTGTAGATCTGTATGTGAGGATGTTGGACCCTGTAGTTAAGGACATGGGACCCTGTAGACATATCAATGATGGTGTTATCTGTATGTTCTGACATGGGTCATTCATCTGGGACTGTCATCTATTGGGGATCTGATTCTACATAGCTGTGAGGTTGTGTTACATTGTAACACATTGGAGTCACAGAAGGAGGTGTGCCTTGAATGATAATATGGTATATTAACACAACTAGGAAATACTGGAATTCTGAGATATATTAGACAGGAGGAGTCGCTGACACCTTGAACTCCCATTGACAAATGTCGAGTGGCTATATAGGTGTGGGTCAGCTGTTGGTCCGGTGGGTAGGTAGGCTGTAGGATCGGGGAATGTGAAGGACGCTGCTGGCCTGTAGGACTTCAGTGCGATTAAGGTTTGTAAGATCTCTTTTTTATAAAGTTTATTCAATGACTTTATGTTTTATCCGGACTGTAAAGTGAGTTACTTATTGTGTAAACTCTTGTGATGATTAATTATTGGGGTGATGGGTACAGTGTTGTATGATAGTATGATAAACTTTGTGTAAGTCATTTAGTTACTGAAATTACATTCTCTGAACATCCTGTTAAAATAATTACGAAATAATTAAATAATTTACTTAACATTAACATAAAAGATTATTTACTAAACAAAACAATTTGTGTTTTGTATCAATGCATGATAGCTTAAAAAGGAAACAATTTTCACTAGTGTTGTCAAAAATGTATTATATTATGATGCGTGATATAAAACAAAAGAATATTTATGTTGAAATTTGATTAGAGCAGATAGATGAATATATTTTCTTCAATGACATCAATTTTTTTTTTGAAATCAAGAACATTTTTATCAATACATGTGTTACTTAAAACTTTCATGATGTGATAGGCCATTCATTTATATACACGGTCAATCATTGTAAACAAACTTTTGAATTTGGACATTTTAAAATAATTGTTTGCCAAGGTCAGGCTACCTGAATTTTATAAATACATTATCATATATGTGTAATGGTGAGGTGTTCTATTTCATTTCATTTCGTTTCATTGAGTTCAAGCATAAATGAATAAAAAAACTTCCATGTGAAATATAGATACATAAAAATACAAAAGATTATACATGTATATCAAATTTAGAAAAATTTCAAAAAATACTTTCAAACATAACATGCTCAAAACATCCTTTTATGATCAAAATAGTTACTAAATGTGTATCTTTTAAGAAAAAATGTTTGTTTACTGGGAGTTTAAAAAAAAACTTCTTGAGACCCAAATGTCTTAATTAGAATTAAATACTCTTCTCTCCATGGAGTAAGGTTTTTAGGTGCTTTAAATAGCTTGGGAATGTTATTTTCACAAACCTGGTCCAGGATTCGTTATCCTATACCTGCGAATTTCAGTTTTAGATGTTGTGATCGGAGATTTAATTCTATATTTAGTTTGAAAAAGTGACTCTATATTTTCCAGAAAAATTGTATTATACATCAGCTGGATTTAATTTTTTCATTGGAGGGAAAATCAGATGTGTGTATTGAACTAAATAAAAGATCTAAACTCAGAAACATACATGTAGTTTATATTTGAAATCAGGAAAGTATCTCTGAAAATATTTCATTTCGAGTAGAGAATCATTCAGATTCAAGGTTTGAACAATTATCACTGGAATAATATTAATAATTTGTTGATTTGGAAGTAGAAACATTGGCATTCCTTTTTCTCTAAAAAGTAAAGGAAGATTTGAAAAGATAATAAGCAATTTCTTTTTTAAAATGCTACGATACATGGAGGGATGTTTCTGTTGACACTTTATGAAGGTGGTGTTAGTTATGTAAACGTAATCCCTTCATGAACTGTTATAGATATAAGATGTTGTTTGTAAAGGTATGTTTGAAACAGTGTCATGGCATTTAGATAAAATATAACTGGTCGAGTGATAATGTAAAATGTTTGTAGTCACCTTGTTTTAACACTTTTAAAGTGGAAAAAGATTCACACAGTATTTCAAGTTTCTTGACAGATAAATTGAAAATACAGTCAGTAGAGGAAAGAGGAAGAATTCTATTTATAGTTACTGGGATAGAAATGAGATTTGTTATCACTGTTTCTCAGAAAGTTTCTTTGATTTCAAATACATGTAGGTTCCCTGTGTTATCAATGAGAGAAACAGAGGAAAGAAAGAAAAGTAGAGAAAAGATCAGTCTTACATAGAACGAAAAAGCATTAATTAGTGGGCGCCAAGATCCGTTTCAGATCATTTGTATCAAGTTCTTGCTTATAGATTTTTATGAACATGCATATGTGTTACATATTACAACATTTGTGAAGTGATGACATCAGAATGAAAGTCGAGATATCTTGTTTGAAACCTTAAACATTAATTGAAACACACACAGGAGGTGACATTTGCAATCAGATCAGCTCAGTAAATGACTGGTGATGCAAAATTCTATTTATAGAAAGAGTGACCTTGTTTTACTCTAACTGATTGGCATTGTATAACAACTGATATTGCCAAATCTCCCACACACTAAGCCAACTGATTGGCATTGTATAACAACTGATATTGCCAAATCTCCCACACACTAAGCCACTGTGATTATCACAAAGTTGAAGTTTATTTTCTATTTTCAAAGTTTTATACCGTGGTACGGTAATTATATTATCCAAGTAAATTTTATCACTACAAAGTTGTCTTTGAGACATGTAACATTTAAATACCCTATGTCAGCCTGGTAAAAGTAGCTGAAAATGTTGGCTGCTTACGTGTGCTGCCTGGAATCACCTAAACAAAATGTAAAATGTTTTATTGTGAAACAGTGATAAAATTTGTGTCGGTTATGTGACTGCCATCTGTGGTAGTGCCGGAAGCAGCCTGTGGAATTGTGGGTAATAATATAATGCACAAACAGTTAGAAAAGAGAAGTACTTTTGGTAAATGATTAAAACAGGGATTTCCTGTCAGCAGTGCGTGGTTGTTGGTAAGATCAGTGTTTGGTGGCGATTTCTAACACTAGTTAAGTCTACATTTCATATCAAAAGAACCTGATGCTGTTTTGTCCTCCCATATTTTACCTTGGGTATTAGAGGGTGTATGTGGTTATCTGGAGATTTCCATTCCTACTGCCTGTGTTGTCACATTCTATGATCTCTAGGTGGTACTGAATTTGGTGTAGTTTGACCACAATTAAAGGAGCCGGGCTGGTTCCCTGTATTTTTGGTGTAGCTTGACCACAATTAAAGGAGCCGGGCTGGTTCCCTGTATTTTTGGTGTAGCTTGACCACAATTAAAGGAGCCGGGCTGGTTCCCTGTATTTTCGGTGTAGCTTGACCACAATTAAAGGAGCCGGGCTGGTTCCCTGTATTTTGGGTGTAGCTTGACCACAATTAAAGGAGCCGGGCTGGTTCCCTGTATTTTTTGTGTAGCTTGACCACAATTAAAGGAGCCGGGCTGGTTCCCTGTATTTTCAGTGTAGCTTGACCACAATTAAAGGAGCCTGGCTGGTTCTCAGTATTTTCGGTGTAGCTTGACCACAATTAAAGGAGCCGGGCTGGTTCCCTGTATTTTTGGTGTAGCTTGACCACAATTAAAGGAGCCGGGCTGGTTCTCAGTATTTTTGGTGTAGCTTGACCACAATTAAAGGAGCCGGGCTGGTTCTCAGTATTTTTGGTGTAGCTTGACCACAATTAAAGGAGCCGGGCTGGTTCCCAGTATTTTTGGTGTAGCTTGACCACAATTAAAGGAGCCGGGCTGGTTTCCAGTATTTCTGGTGTAGTTTGACCACATTTAAAGTTAGTCTCTGTGTCAACTGTAAAGGAGTCTGGCTGGTTCCCAGTATTTTTGTTATTGTCCACCTTTCCAGGAAACATATATATGTGTTGTACACAATTACAACTGTCAACTTGTTCTGTTTTGATCACTAAAAACTAAGCTAAGTGCAGATTTAGATGCATGACAAAAATTGTTGACCCTGACCATTGGCCTTGTCAGGCTTGTGTTGTACATGTAGCTTTTGACACTTTATTTAGCTATTGGACTAGTGCAGAGTAGCCATTCAGCACCAGGTGCCTGACTTTTTTCACAAGAATTGACATGAAAATGTAAAGAGCATTGACTTTCCATGGTATATCATTAGGTGTAAGGTTAGATGAAAATACCTGGGAGCCAGCACCTGGTGCCTGTTTGACTAGTACTAATTGTGCCCTGCAGGTGCACTGTTGAATTGTGGGTGTAGCAGTATCTGACAAAATGCCGAAAAGGGCAGTTGTTACATGCTGTATCATGTATGGGCTACTTAGCAAATGACATATTACCAAATCGACTGATATTGTCATTTGCCATTAGTTTTGGTCCAGTTTTCTTAGTTAGTTTTACTGACTTTATGAAATTATCACTGTAGTCATCACTACCAGTGAATGGTCAGAGATCAAAGGTTATGATGAGTCCAGTAAGGGCAGCTGGTTTAACAGGAAAGGATGACCCTCAAGGGACATAACTCTAGCCGTCACAGTGGTTAGACTGGTGTGTAATTATCACTTGTGTAATAACAGGTTTGGACATCATAGACAATTGTTACATTAAGTAGAACAGGTCATCTCTAAGGGTTAATTATTATATATATATATAATTAGACTCTCAAATTCCGCTGTTTCAGCAAAATATTGATGAAGGATGTATTAGCCTTGAAGCGTTTAAACATGGCCAAAGTTTACCCTTGGGTTCCAATATGAGGTGGCTTGACCACCCTGTCAGCCAAGTCATTATTACCACCCCAAAATTTGTAACCAAAAGTGTGAAAAATATATGAAGTGGACATGAACCACTTACATGAGATAATGAAAAGTCCTGACATTTTGAGAGGATATGACAACGTTTACTTTCTGACCAGGTGTTGTGTCTGTCACTTCATGTCCAACTGTCATGCACAATCAGCCCACGACTCCTGTATCACCGAACGCCTTCCTCACTCCTGAGAATCAACATGTTTCATTGGTTTTTTGGTTCTGTGAAGGATACAACCACAGTTTGTCGGAGTGGATGTGGGCTTGAGCACGCTAGGCAGTAAGCTAGAAACTTTAGACCACACGAGGGAAAACAACCAAGTCACAATCTATTAGCAGCATCTTGATGCTTTCCTGTCAGTATGTAACCATTGGCCCACATTTCAGTGTGATTTTCTATAAAGATATGTGAATGTGTGTCATATTAGCATAATTTGTTCATTAGGACATCCACCAGCAATGGTGATATCCTGCACTGGCCACTTAATGATTCTTTATCTAGAATACTCAACCATGGAAACCCAGAAATCAATCACCAACACACAAGATAAGACAAAATTATTTGTCCAAGTTGCATTTTTCGCAATACCTAAGGGGGTCAGGCTGTCCTGATCTGGAAACTGGCCTCGGGCAGATTGTAGGGTATGTTTTATGGTAATTTTACCACAACTCAGCATTTGACCTACCCTGATATGTCCGTTAGGCCGATGTTGACTTTCATCCGGCTAAGTTAATGTGTTATTGATTTGGCAAAAACGGACTATGATTTGGGCTAATTAAGTTGTATTCGTACATTATGCATTTAATTTGTGTCTGGAATCGGCCTTACCTGTAATGTATAGAGTTGGGTGAGGCAGGCAGTCAGTGCAGTTGTGTGATAGGTCAACATTTTGCCTGTCAAATCACAGGGGCTTGGCACGATTTTCCAAATGATAGTCTATATATATATGTATATAGTATCAAGGGTAGTAACTACAAAGAGGGGGAAGACCAACGTATTTAAAAAAAAAAAAATTTGTCGTATTCTGCGGGTCAAAAATCTTAGTGACACATACATTACCTTAAAGAGAAATGTTTTATCTTTCCAATGAGTGTTCGATGAACAAAATTGGCCAAGTATTATCCAAGTTATGACCTGACGAATTCGGAAATAGATGCTGAAATGGCTAGGTCGGAATCTCCCTGTCCGGTTGAATAGTCGCCTCGCCTCTAATGGGTACCTCAATAACCATTCAGAAATCGAAAAATCGACGCTTGCAGCGGTATACAGTAACCATAACTATGTCAATATAGGATGTCGGTTGGTTATGTTATCCGTCATGTGCCGTAGCCAATTCCATATTACATCACCGAGCTTACCGTCTTCAAAAAGAACGGCCATCTTTCCCTTCATTCGGAACGCTTCTTGGCTGTACCACCACTGTAACGACATAAACAAAGTCACGAAAGGTTAGGGAAAGATGGCCGTTCTTTTTGAAGACGGTAAGCTCGGTGATGTAATATGGAATTGGCTACGGCACATGACGGATAACATAACCAACCGACATCCTATATTGACATAGTTATGGTTACTGTATACCGCTGCAAGCGTCGATTTTTCGATTTCTGAATGGTTATTGAGGTACCCATTAGAGGCGAGGCGACTATTCAACCGGACAGGGAGATTCCGACCTAGCCATTTCAGCATCTATTTCCGAATTCGTCAGGTCATAACTTGGATAATACTTGGCCAATTTTGTTCATCGAACACTCATTGGAAAGATAAAACATTTCTCTTTAAGGTAATGTATGTGTCACTAAGATTTTTGACCCGCAGAATACGACAAATTATTTTTTTTTTAAATACGTTGGTCTTCCCCCTCTTTGTAGTTACTACCCTTGATACTATATACATATATATATAGACTATCATTTGGAAAATCGTGCCAAGCCCCTGTGTGTCAAATCACCTTGTGTGTGTACAGAGAAAGTTGTCATCATGAGCTACAGCAGTTCTTTAGTTGTAGGGGTTAATTATATAATTTTTCAATAAGTATACATTGCCTGAAGAAGAGATATAAATTTTGTTTTTTCCAAATCTTGAATCTGTAATTAAAAAAATAAACAACAATAACCCACCCCCTACCCCACCAAAAAAAACCCAACCCAACAACGAAAAAAAACAAACCAAACAACAACTTTGAAATCTATAAGAGAATAGTTGTCAGAATGGTTAATGTAGGCATATATAGTCCTTGAATGCAGTACTGTCAATAGGTTTCTTTAGAGTTTTAATATGTTTTCAGCTGTCAATAAAAACAGTGGCCAGTTTAGATAGGTGGTGTCATTATAGACAGTAATCAGTGTATACAGATTGTTGTCACTGGTAGTCTCTATAGACAGACTGGTGTTAATGGTTTAGGCAGTGGTCGTTGTAGACAGGCTCCTATGTTAACGGTGTAGACAGTGGTCATTGTAGACAGGCTCCTGTGTTAATGGTTTAGACAGTGGTCGTTTTAGACAGGCTCCTATGTTAATGATTTAGGCAGTGGTCATTGTAGACAGGCTCCTGTGTTAATGATTTAGGCAGTGGTCATTGTAGACAGGCTCCTGTGTTAATGGTTTAGACAGTGGTCATTGTAGACAGGGTACTATGTTAATGGTTTAGGCAGTGGTCGTTGTAGACAGGCTCCTATGTTAATGATTTAGACAGTGGTCATTGTAGACAGGCTCCTGTGTTAATGATTTAGACAGTGGTCATTGTAGACAGGCTCCTATGTTAATGATTTAGACAGTGGTCGTTGTAGACAGGCTCCTGTGTTAATGATTTAGACAGTGGTCATTGTAGACAGGCTCCTATGTTAATGATTTAGACAGTGGTCATTGTAGACAGGCTCCTATGTTGATGGTTTAGGCAGTGGTCATTGTAGACAGGGTCCTATGTTAATGGTTTAGACAGTGGTCATTGTAGACATGGTCCTATGTTAATGATTTAGACAGTGGTCATTGTAGACAGGGTACTATGTTAATGATTTAGACAGTGGTCGTTGTAGACAGGCTCCTATGTTAACGGTTTAGACAGGGTCATTGTAGACAGACTCCTATGTTAATGGTTTAGGCAGTGGTCATTGTAGACAGGCTCCTGTGTTAATGGTTTAGGCAGTGGTCATTGTAGACAGGCTCCTGTGTTAATGGTTTAGGCAGTGGTCATTGTAGACATGGTACTATGTTAACGGTTTAGACAGTGGTCATTGTAGACATGGTCCTATGTTAATGGTTTAGACAGTGGTCATTGTAGACAGGCTCCTGTGTTAATGGTTTAGACAGTGGTCATTGTAGACAGGGTACTATGTTAACGGTTTAGACAGTGGTCATTGTAGACATGGTCCTATGTTAATGATTTAGACAGTGGTCATTGTAGACAGGCTCCTGTGTTAATGATTTAGACAGTGGTCATTGTAGACAGGCTCCTATGTTAATGGTTTAGGCAGTGGTTGTTGTAGACAGGCTCCTATGTTAATGATTTAGACAGTGGTCATTGTAGACAGGGTACTATGTTAATGATTTAGGCAGTGGTCATTGTAGACAGGCTCCTATGTTAACGGTTTAGGCAGTGGTCATTGTAGACAGGGTACTATGTTAACGGTTAAGGCAGTGGTCATTGTAGACAGGGTACTATGTTAATGATTTAGACAGTGGTCATTGTAGACAGGCTCCTATGTTAATGATTTAGACAGTGGTCGTTGTAGACAGGCTCCTGTGTTAATGATTTAGACAGTGGTCATTGTAGACAGGCTCCTATGTTAATGATTTAGACAGTGGTCATTGTAGACAGGGTCCTATGTTAATGATTTAGACAGTGGTCATTGTAGACAGGGTCCTATGTTAATGATTTAGACAGTGGTCATTGTAGACAGGCTCCTATGTTAATGATTTAGACAGTGGTCATTGTAGACATGGTCCTGTGTTAATGATTTAGACAGTGGTCATTGTAGACAGGCTCCTGTGTTAATGATTTAGACAGTGGTCATTGTAGACAGGGTCCTATGTTAATGATTTAGACAGTGGTCATTGTAGACAGGGTCCTATGTAAATGATTTAGACAGTGGTCATTGTAGACAGGCTCCTATGTTAATGATTTAGACAGTGGTCATTGTAGACAGGGTCCTATGTTAATGATTTAGACAGTGGTCATTGTAGACAGGGTCCTATGTTAATGATTTAGACAGTGGTCATTGTAGACAGGCTCCTATGTTAATGATTTAGACAGTGGTCATTGTAGACATGGTCCTGTGTTAATGATTTAGACAGTGGTCATTGTAGACAGGCTCCTATGTTAATGATTTAGACAGTGGTCATTGTAGACAGGGTCCTATGTTAATGATTTAGACAGTGGTCATTGTAGACAGGGTCCTATGTTAATGATTTAGACAGTGGTCATTGTAGACAGGCTCCTATGTTAATGATTTAGACAGTGGTCATTGTAGACAGGGTCCTATGTTAATGATTTAGACAGTGGTCATTGTAGACAGGGTACTATGTTAATGATTTAGACAGTGGTCATTGTAGACAGGCTCCTGTGTTAATGATTTAGACAGTGGTCATTGTAGACAGGGTACTATGTTAATGATTTAGACAGTGGTCATTGTAGACAGGGTCCTGTGTTAATGGTTTAGGCAGTGGTCATTGTAGACATGGTCCTATGTTAATGATTTAGACAGTGGTCATTGTAGACAGGCTCCTGTGTTAATGATTTAGACAGTGGTCATTGTAGACAGGCTCCTGTGTTAATGATTTAGACAGTGGTCATTGTAGACAGGCTCCTATGTTAATGATTTAGACAGTGGTCATTGTAGACAGGCTCCTGTGTTAATGGTTTAGACAGTGGTCGTTTTAGACAGGCTCCTATGTTAATGATTTAGGCAGTGGTCATTGTAGACAGGCTCCTATGTTAATGGTTTAGACAGTGGTCATTGTAGACAGGCTCCTGTGTTAATGATTTAGACAGTGGTCGTTGTAGACAGTCTCCTGTGTTAATGATTTAGACAGTGGTCATTGTAGACAGGGTCCTATGTTAATGATTTAGGCAGTGGTTGTTGTAGACAGATTCCTGTGTTAATGATTTAGACAGTGGTCGTTGTAGACAGGCTCCTATGTTAATGATTTAGACAGTGGTCATTGTAGACAGGCTCCTGTGTTAATGGTTTAGGCAGTGGTTGTTGTAGACAGGCTCCTATGTTAATGATTTAGATAGTGGTCATTGTAGACAGGGTCCTATGTTAATGATTTAGACAGTGGTCATTGTAGACAGGCTCCTATGTTAATGATTTAGGCAGTGGTCGTTGTAGACAGACTCCTATGTTAATGATTTAGACAGGGTCATTGTAGACATGGTCCTGTGTTAATGGTTTAGACAGTGGTCATTGTAGACATGGTCCTATGTTAATGATTTAGACAGTGGTCATTGTAGACATGGTCCTATGTTAATGATTTAGGCAGTGGTCATTGTAGACAGGGTCCTGTGTTAATGATTTAGACAGTGGTCATTGTAGACAGGGTCCTGTGTTAATGATTTAGACAGTGGTCATTGTAGACATGGTCCTGTGTTAATGATTTAGACAGTGGTCATTGTAGACAGGCTCCTGTGTTAATGGTTTAGACAGTGGTCATTGTAGACAGGCTCCTGTGTTAATGGTTTAGACAGTGGTCATTGTAGACATGGTCCTGTGTTAATGATTTAGACAGTGGTCATTGTAGACAGGGTCCTATGTTAATGGTTTAGGCAGTGGTCATTGTAGACAGACTCCTATGTTAACGGTTTAGGCAGTGGTCATTATAGACAGGCTCCTGTGTTAATGATTTAGACAGTGGTCGTTGTAGACAGGGTCCTATGTTAATGATTTAGACAGTGGTCATTGTAGACAGGGTACTATGTTAATGATTTAGACAGTGGTCATTGTAGACAGGCTCCTATGTTAATGATTTAGACAGTGGTCATTGTAGACAGGCTCCTGTGTTAATGGTTTAGGCAGTGGTCATTGTAGACAGGCTCCTGTGTTAATGGTTTAGACAGTGGTCATTGTAGACAGGGTCCTATGTTAATGGTTTAGACAGTGGTCGTTTTAGACAGGGTCCTATGTTAATGATTTAGACAGTGGTCATTGTAGACAGGCTCCTATGTTAATGATTTAGACAGTGGTCATTGTAGACAGGCTCCTGTGTTAATGGTTTAGACAGTGGTCATTGTAGACAGGCTCCTATGTAAATGATTTAGACAGTGGTCATTGTAGACAGGCTCCTATGTTAATGATTTAGACAGTGGTCGTTATAGACAGGCTCCTATGTTAATGATTTAGACAGTGGTCATTGTAGACATGGTCCTGTGTTAATGATTTAGACAGTGGTCATTGTAGACAGGGTCCTATGTTAATGATTTAGACAGTGGTCATTGTAGACAGGGTCCTATGTTAATGGTTTAGACAGTGGTCATTGTAGACAGGGTCCTATGTTAATGATTTAGACAGTGGTCATTGTAGACAGGCTCCTATGTAGATAGACATGTTTATTTATGATCTAGCTGTAAGTGTACATGTTTGGATGGCAAGTAGAAAAAGTTGTCGATTTTGAGACGGCAAATGACATCCCAGATAAGATTGTTTGTTGCACATAGATTTGTTGTGATGTATAGCCGGCCCATATATGTAACTGCAGTCGTGTACACAACAATGTTTCTCTCCCGGCACCACTGGCTCAATTCTCCATTCACAAGGAAAATGTAAATTGATTATTTGGGGTATACTGGTGTATTGGAGATGGATATGTAGGAGGGTATTGACGTAAGAGTTTCTTGGATATAATAGGGAGTAATGTGGCAAGGCATATGTGGGGGCGGTGATTGGAGTGAGGGGGTGTATCCAGCTGCTGTTCTGTAGCCAGCCACCTACTTACTAAATCTTATTACCACAGTTGTACTGTTGTAGTATCCCAGACATCTCCAGATTCATCATTAACACCGGTGCTTTACTGCCAGTCAGGCCACTGGTCTCGTAAAAAAACTAAATCTATCGCTTTTTACATCCGATAGCCCCAAGTCTATTTCTTATTGAATGATCACTTTAACAATTACTTCAATCTTCTCTGTATAAATCTGTGTGATAAATATCAAACATCACATCAGTGGCTGTGTTCTGTGACCTTATTATGTATATAGATAAGCAAAAAAATGTCCAGTTAGTTGTGATTACAAGATCAAAGGTTTGGAAGTGTAGGATTTTATCCACAGAAATACTATTTTTTTATTTATCAAAAATTACCAAAGCTCTAGTCGATGTGTATTGTGTGTAGCTGGCCTATTTATGTTTTGAATTTTCTCATCATGGCTGGCACAGTATTGACATTATCTGTCTCCATAGTTTCCTTACTGCATTGGGTTTTGCACTGATTGCCTCTGAGAGCCAGCGGAGATTTCATGTAAACATGTAAGTTCCTGTGCGAAAGTCTCTTATATGTTGTATACCTGTCTGTATCGAGATGTACAGGACATTTGGTCCATATATACAAACCACCGCTAACGTAGGACATTGAGTGGCTAACGTAAGACATTGAGAGGACGTGACATTGTTGTGTCCCTGTTAATTATATAAAATATTATGGCTGGTCGCACAATGTAAATAGTAGCAGAGGCAGCAGCGTAATAGTAGTGGGTGCATAAACTCTAGGAGATACGGAGGCTGCCAAGCCTACACTACTATAAACATCTCCATGTAATAGCGGCAGGGTCTCCATTGACGTCATATCGCCATAGCCAGCAGCAAATGCCTTGTCTGTACTATACAACCAAGATTAGTGGATGAAAAAGAATAAAAAATGTGTTACATCACTACACCATTCAATTTACTGGAAGGGGGGGGGGGGGGGGGGGGGGGGGGGGCAAGTTGTTGTGATTCTTACATTTCTCTGAACACCAGTTAAGATATAGATGGGTGTTGACAGTATATATAGCTGTGTAGTGGGTGATCTACTGATGATTCTGTCTCTACAAGACCACACTCGGGCTACTAGCCTGTCACTGTGCCTGTATATTGTACTGGATTCCAAGCATGTGTTTATATATCAGATCTATCTTACAAGTGTTTGGGTCGACTGCAATTGTTTTTGCCTTCTTCTAAAGCTAGGAATGAGGTTAATGCATGTTTTTATGTAAATATGTGTGAAATACTTCAACTAAACTCATTTGAAAATTTGCCTGTCCATATGATTTCCAGGATAATTATTTGGGGAAGGATTTGTTGTATATCTTATCCAGATTACACTGTTAGCTATGTATTTCAAAGAGCATCAAACAAAATTTGTGCCTTACATTTTCATTATTTACTCAGAGATCTTTGAAAAAGAACAATAAATTAAGACAGGTGTTCCAATTGATGACAACAGTTTTTCTGATATGTTCAATTCTCTATCATACTAGGAAATTCTAGATCATCATGTCAATCTTTGAACTTTCCCATGGAACCTGTACAGATATGCCATGCACCATGAGGGGCCGTGGTGGCCCTGTGGGTGGACACTTTATCACTAGTCCTCCACCTCTGGGTTGCGAGTTCGAAACCCACGTGAGGCAATTGCCAGGTACTGGCTGTAGGTCATTGTTTTTCTCAGGGTACTCCGGCTTTCCTCCACCTCCAAAACCTGGCTTGTCCTCAAATGACCCTGGCTGTTAATAGGACATTAAACAAAATAGACCAAATAGACCATGCACCCTGACTAGGTCACCATGACCTGGATCTTCTACTTTATTAAAACAGTCAATACTCATATCTTGTCAGCTCCTCATGTCAATAGAACAGGTAATTAATAGGAAAGAGGAGAAACATTGACAAAAATTCAGCAAAGATCAAACTTGGGCATATATAGTACCAATGAAGTTTATTGGAAGGTGCCAGAATCCCCCTGGTATCTCTTGTGACATTCTCTACACATTTAATACAGACTGGAATTTGTATTTGAAATTTGTAATTCTATAATTTGCTATTCTGCTAATGAAAAAAATTCTTTGTTCTTTACTCTGAGTGCAAAAAAAAAAAAGAAGTTTAGTAAAAAAAAAAAAAAAAAAACTGGAATCCCCATGTACATGTTACCCTTGATCTTTTTCTGTCTCTCGAAAAGACAACAACAACAAAAAAAGAAAAGGAAGAAATAAAAAAAGTTTCAAAAGTTTCAAAAGTTTACAAACCTTTTCAATTTCAGCGACGAAACTCCACATTTTCAACATTGAATGCTGATGTGTTATGCAAATTATGCTAAAAGACGATACTGATAATTTCTGATCAATTTGACTTTAAATATAAATTCTTGAATCTTATACATCTTGTTCATCACATGTAACTTCAGGTCTTATCCAGATCACTATAAAATGATTTCAGTACAGTCATTATTGTTTATGAATATCATGTTCATTTCAACCACTATTGAGGATATATAAGTTATCTCCCCTTTAATTACAGCCCACCTCCATGACCATGGCTACAGAGTATAGATCTGACAGCAGAGGCACTAAAACTCTACGCAAACAGCCGGAGATAGAGGAGGCTGATGAAGAGGAAAATAGTCCAGGATCTGACCAATCGGATGCCACGATTGTAGCAGGTATAATAAACCACTGAACTTTCCAGTGAAAAAATAACATGCAGTCCCTTCAAAATATGTGTAACTGTTCTCTGTACAAGTTTAATGACCTGCATCTTTCAGCCTGTCAATTTCTATACCCCTTGCACTGGCAACATATCTTTGGGGGTGGGGGTTAACGTAATCAGCCTGTCAGTCCGTCTGTCCATCTGTCTGTCTGTGGAGACAAATTCGTACCTCATTCTCCTTCCAGGATTACTAATGGATTTCAACAAAACTTTGCAAATGTTATACATGGCATATCATTATGTTTCACTGAATGCCATTAAGTTCCATCAAAGTTTAGCTCACCTGCTCCAAAGGACCAAAGTAAGCTTATGCTATACCATGGCCTCCGGTGTTTCGTCCGACAACAATTACCTTGTGAACACGATAACTTGAGTAAATATCAACCAAGTTTGATGAAACTTTGTATGCAGTCAGATATCAAGATCTCTGACGAGTTTGAAAATGGAAATTATTCGACAGTAGCTTACAGTTATTGCCCTTTGTAATTACATTATTATTGGACATTGTGAACATGATAACTGGAGTAAATATCAACCAAGTTTGATGAAACTTTGTATGTAGCCATATATCGAAAAGATCTTGGACGAGTTAGAAAATGGCAATTATTCAACAGTAACTTACAGAGTTATTGCCCTTTGTTATGATATTATTAAAGGGCCTTGTGAACACGATAAGTGGAGTAAATATCAACCAAGTTTGTTAAAACTTTGTATGTAACCATGTATTAACAAGATCTCGAGCTAGTTCGAAAATGAGAATTATTCGACAGTAATATACAGAGTTGTTGTTGCCCTTTGTAATATATTATTGTTAACAATATTTTACCTCCTTGCCTGAAGGGTAATTCTTTAGAGTCCTGAACAACTAAATGAATTTTAATGAAATTTGGTCTGGAGAATTATTTGGCGATGTTGTATATATGAAGGATGTGACACAATTGGGGCAGGAGAAAGGGGGCCCAAATGGGGAAATGTAGCAAAATAAACCAAAAAAAAAAAACCCAAAAAAACATAGATATTTTTAGTTCTTTTTCAAGAATGACAGGATTAAATCCACCTGTAGTTTGAACCATTATTGGAGAGAGGCAGTTCAAAAGTAGGAAAATATTTGAAATATAACTGAAATTACAGTATTTTGCCATAATTACTGAAATATCCAGGTGAGCGGGCCTCTTGTTACTTTAGCTCTGACTTTTGAAGTCTAATAGCCTTGAAATACAGTTCTCGTGGAACTGGCTTAGTATCTTGGAAACAGGTAGTATTTTTTATACATATGTGTATTGATGCATGGATCGGATGTTAGCAACTTTTCTGACGAACTTCAGAGGTCACGGGGTCAAAGCTGAAAGTTCACGCATTCATTTCAGTACTAGCCACTAAGTGTAACAGACCTTCTTCAACCAAACTTGGTCAAGTGGTGTAATATATATTAATGCCTATAATTTGTGATATCAGATACTTCCAGAATACTTACAGTATGGAAATGAGGCTTGTGATTGTCCAAAACATATTTATATTGAGATATTTTTCAATTAAACTGAAAATTTGTATAACAATAGATGTCAACTGGTTGCCATGGTAACCAAAAGAAATCCTACGATGTGACATATCTTCATTCTTGTCCAGACTACTTCTCCAAACATGTTTAACTTATTTCAATGAAAATACTCATGAATTTTAGGGACTATGATTAGGTGTGCATGCAGGTATTTGTTTTGGAAAATTGGGTTGCCATGGTAACCAGGTCACTATACCCAGATTTTGTGTAATGTCCAATAACTCATCAGTCTTTTGTTCCATTTTATTCAAACTTGGTCAAGTGGTGTAACAAAGTAATGTCTATATTTGGAGACATCATATATTTCCAGAACCATTACTATGGAAACATAATAGAGGCTTATGATCTGTCAGAATTGACATATTGTCAGATTAAGCTGAATATTGGTATGTAAGGGTTTTGAGGAATGGCAAAGACAATGGTGCTATTTTCCAAATCAATAGATGGCTAATCATCTCCCTGTTTGCACTTTGATTATGGAAGTATTGCTTGCTTTAATTTCAACAATTTTGATGAAAATTGGTGTAATATGCTTTAGGTTTCTTCTTTGGAACCATTAATTAAAGTCATGATATTTGGCGTGTGGACTATGAATTACTGGAGTGGAATACTTTTAAATTTAGTCAAGTTGACTGTTGTATGTCCTTTATGTGAATCCTATTTCAAATAGATGTCTCCAGTTCAATTACAATGTACTTGTTTGTTTCTGTCATAAAAAACATGTTCTTTTCAGAAAAAGTAGATGTCTGCCCATTACAGTCATACAGTGAAGCAGACTTGGCCACCAAAACAGAGGCTCTGTGTGATGAGACCAACAATCACACATCACATGTAAGTGTTGCTGTTTATTTACTGGCTGTAACCTCTATTACACTTTCTGCATCCTTGCATGGAGATTTAAAAATCTTAGCCTCGCTGTATCTTCATGTGAGATTAACAAATCTTATCCTCACTGTATCCTCAAGAGGAGATTTATGAACATTACCCTGGCTGTATCCTCCCATGGAGATTTATAGATCTTGCCCTGGCTGTATCCTACCATGGAGATTTATAGATCTTGCCCTGGCTGTATCCTACCATGGAGATTTATAGATCTTGCCCTGGCTGTATCCTACCGTGGAGATTTATAGATCTTGCCCTGGCTGTATCCTACCATGGAGATTTATAGATCTTGCCCTGGCTGTATCCTCACAAGAAGATTTACAAATCTTACCCTGGCTGTATCCTCCCATGGAGATTTATAGATCTTGCCGTCGCTGTATCCTCACATGGAGATTTATAAATAGTACGCTTGCTGTATCCTCACCAGGAGATTTACAAATCTTACACTCGCTGTATCCTCACATGGAGATTTATAAATCTTACCCTCGCTGTATCTGCACAAGAAGATATACAAATCTTACACTCGCTGTATCCTCATGAAGAGATCTATGAATCTTACCCTCGCTTTATTTATCCTCACATGGAGATTTATAAATCTTATGCTTGCTGTATCCTCACCAGGAGATTTACAAATCTTACACTCGCTGTATCCTCACATGGAGATTTATAAATATTACGCTTGCTGTATCTGCACAAGGAGATTTACAAATCTTACACTCGCTGTATCTGCACAAGAAGATATACAAATCTTACACTCGCTGTATCCTCATGAAGAGATCTATGAATCTTACCCTCGCTTTATTTATCCTCACATTGAGATTTACAAATCTTACCCTTGCTGTATCCTCCCATGGAGATTTTCTAGTCTTATACTTGCTGTATCCTCCCATGGAGATTTATAAATCTTACGCTTGCTGTATCCTCGGGTGGAAATTAACCAATCTGTGTTCACTGTAACTTGGCACCATTTGATGTATGTTGCCTCTAAATGTTTAAATTAGGGACTAGTATGGAACGCTTTCAAATATTTAGTAGGTACCACACTGTGAAGAATTATAGTCCTCTGGTGTGTGGTTAGATTCAATAATTCAACCAATTAGCTTTGTCAAGGGCGTCTTGCCTGGCAAACTGGAAAAAAATCATTAAATACATACGGAGTAGGGGTTTTATCGCTCCACACTACAAAGATACGGTGATGATACTCATCCGTCCATTACATTGTCCTTTCTTTCTATCCAATGTTTTTAATCAATGCATTCACTTCCCATAGTTTCTTCTGGCCATTTTGGGAGTTGCCACCTAATTGAAAGTGTTTTTGTTTTTTGTTTTTTTTTAACAAAGTGTAAAATTGTGTAGCATAGGGTGCTTGGTTTAATGTACTCGTATAAAAAAAAAAATAAAAAAATACTGGAATTTCATGATTTTTGGAATTTTGATGTTTTCTTTGGGATAAATAAACAACATAAACAATTTGGAATGGGGCCAAAATTGAAACCGTAACTTACTATATTGTTCAAGGTAATTAAATTAATTCATAAGGTCAAGGTCATCCTTACTAGAAATGTTTTATCTGTTAAATGTTGTAGCCCATCATCTTCATAGGGTGAATTGTAAGCATTCATGTTTCATATTCACATTGAGACAGACTGAATAAATAAAGTGGCTAGCTACCAGGTGTTCTGATTTGATTTTGACATTGAATATACCTGTTATTGTTATTTATCAAAAAAAAATCCTCATTTTGATCTTGTATTGTGCATGCTTAAGTTTTAGAAAATTGAATATCAAGATATCATATTCCCTACACTTTTGGTTTGTTGATGTCAATATTTGGTGATCAACGCCCATTGGTCAGCATCAGTGGAAATAGGGATACCTTAGTTATCCAAAAAAACCGGGACATCCAAGAACTAAAGGAGATTTGTTATTCCCTTGTACATGTAACCAGGCCTTCCAGAACAGGAAGACATAGTGATATCCCATATATCCAAATCTTCCATTACCAGCTGCCATGGTGATATCCGATATATTCGAGTCTTCCCGAACCAGCAGTCATGGGGATATTCCAGATATCCCATTCTTCCAGCACCAGTAGACATGATATCTGAGATATCCAAGTCTTCCAGCACCAGTAGACATGATATCTGAGATATCCAAGTCTTCCAGCACCAGTAGACATGATATCTGAGATATCCCAGTCATCCAGCAGCCATGGGGATATCCCAGATATCCCATTCTTCCAGCACCAGTAGACATATCTGAGATATCCAAGTCTTCCAGCACCAGTAGACATGATATCTGAGATATCCCAGTCTTCCAGCAGCCAAGGGGATATCCCAGATATCCCATTCTTCCAGCACCAGTAGACATGATATCTGAGATATCCCAGTCTTCCAACACCAGTAGACATGATATCTGAGATATCCAAGTCTTCCAGCAGCCAAGGGGATATCCCAGATATCCCAGTCTTCCAGCACCAGTAGACATGATATCTGAGATATCCCAGTCTTCCAACACCAGTAGACATGATATCTGAGATATCCAAGTCTTCCAGCACCAGTAGACATGATATCTGAGATATCCCAGTCATCCAGCAGCCAAGGGGATATCCCAGATATCCCAGTCTTCCAGCACCAGTAGACATGATATCTGAGATATCCAAGTCTTCCAGCACCAGTAGACATGATATCTGAGATATCCCATTCTTCCAGCACCAGTAGACATGATATCTGAGATATCCAAGTCTTCCAGCACCAGTAGACATGATATCTGAGATATCCCATTCTTCCAGCATCAGTAGACATGATGATATCTGAGATATCCAAGTCTTCCAACACCAGTAGACATGATGATATCTGAGATATCCAAGTCTTCCAACACCAGTAGACATGATGATATCTGAGATATCCAAGTCTTCCAACACCAGTAGACATGATATCTGAGATATCCAAGTCTTCCAGCAGCCATGGAGATATCCCAGATATCCCATTCTTCCAGCACCAGTAGACATGATGATATCTGAGATATCCAAGTCTTCCAGCATCAAAGGATATGGTGATATCCAAGTCTTTCAGCACCAGCATCCATGGTGATTTCCCAGATATCCAAGTTATCCCATTCTTCTAGCACCAGTAGACATGGTGATTTCCCAGATATTCGAGTCTTCCAGCACCAACAATACCATCTGTTCAGACTTGGGAAATACTTTTGGCCGCCATTTAGATACTCTTTGTCATTGACTTCATAAAATAGTCGAGCATTAGAACATGGCATCAAGTTTGTTCCCGAGTGTTATGGCAAAGTCTAAGGTCACTTTCAACTATTTATAGAAAATCTTTGTCATTCCAGTGACTTTCTTACGCTGGTGAAGAATGTTAATGTTTATTACTGGTAATCACTGCCTTTCCATTACAAAACCTACTTATTCATATGCATACACAACTGCTTGTGAGAAACAGTTCAAAATTCTTTGAGACTTGTTATTTCTTCATTTGTCTGCCCACATGTTGATTTGTTTTCGTTATAAAGAAATGGCCATTAGGACAGTTAGCTGGATTTCAACAGAACATTCTTGGTTTTGTATGTTAGTTGTTGTGTGAGTGAAGTACAATGGACCTCTCACAAAAGTATTCCCAAATTTTTGAAATGCTACAAATAACCATATTTTCAAAAATCCTGAAAAAAAACCCCAAAATTCTTGGAAAATTAATGTAAACTTATTGATAAATGTTATTTTAAAACAATTTCTGAAACAAGTTCTATCAACTTGTCCATAGCCATTTTGTTGGCCAGGTGACCCCATACATTTTCACATCTGATTGATGATTCAAACTCCAGCCGCCTAGCTATAGGTAAAAGGCATGTGTGTTACCATTGTGCCACCTGACTACCCTCCTGGGGTAACGCCCCCCCCCCCCCCCCCCCCACGCCCCCCTTAGGCATTGTTTATCTTAGAAGTGTTGGTCCACTTGCTTTTATTACAGGGTAAATATGTTCAAACTTGTAGATTTGAAAAGTTTTAACAGATTTCAAAATGTTATTTTGAAGAGTAAAGGTAATAAAATCTCACTTGAATCCTTAAAGAAAATCAAAACATTCTTGATGTAATATACATACTTAAAAAAAAATGTGTAGTTATCAACACCTAGACTATGTTACATTGCTGCATACATATAAATATTAAGAATAACTATAAAATTCTGCAAACAAATGTTCAACATGTTTATACTAATCCGATAACACAATCTGGCCTCCTGCCAGTTGTCTGCTACATGTTTCCATGTTCAAGGAATGGCCACATGTATAATACGTACATGGTGCTGGTTGGATGCTAGTTCAATTGAATTATCAGGTTCTTGTCGATCATCTGATACATCTAAAAGTGCACCTATAACTGTCTAAGTGGTGTTTTGCCATCAAGCTTTGATGCCGGTAAAATAATGCAGTCATGAACATAAGAATTACTTTGATCAAGCTTATTGGCTGTTTGATATATGTGTTGGATAAAAAAATAATTATTTAACATAGCAGGTTCATGCTTGATTTTTAAGTTGAATTTATATAGACTTCACTCCTGAATATTGGTTATACTCTGGACTTTTGGAGTACAACCTTGTTTAGGTGAGCAAGGTAATAAGGAAATGGAGACATCATTTGTAGCCAAGGAATTGAACCTGGAACTTGTAATAAGTTACTGGGACAACTCTCTGCTGACAACTCCTCCAGGCTAGTCCGTTTAAGCAAGGGAAAGTTAAAAATTGTGACCAATTAATAGTTTTATCATTTAAATATATATCGTTTCCTAGTCAGGTATATTGTAATTCGTAAAGTTCTTTATTTTGACAGGTTCACCCTAAAATCAAGCAGCTCACGCGGAGTCAGGCATTTGAAGACCACTCTCCCCCGCCAGAACAACAATGTTCCCATAGCAGCCCGGACTTACCTGGAACCAATGGCGTCTACATCAAAACACAGGTGGGTCTGCATTGAAAGGATGCTGGAATTAAGTATATATCGCTCTCACTAAAATGTCAAATATTCATGAACCACCTAACCGAAATGTAGAAAAAGATATCACTAATTGTCAATATTAGTGAACAGGGAAATTGCTTCAAAATTTTGATTAAATATGTAATGGAAGAGGTTTAGTGTAAGGTTTTTGAAGCCTCAGGGCTTTGTCAGGTTAGTACATGCTTGCTATGATATAGAGGCGTGCATAGCATTACCAAGTTAATTCATCAGATTTATTTGGGTGCTTTGCTGGTCTTGTTAAACTTGGCCTTGATTATAGATATGAATTCCATTCCATGTAGATGTCGCCGATGTGGGTTTCTAGGTTGGAACTTTTTAGATAATACACATTGCTTTTCTGTCGTGCAGACTTTCCATGTAATCTTTCTGCATTGATTGGTTTAATGTAATAAGTACATTGCTATTTTCTCCACGCTTATGCAAAATTATGTGGATGCAACTAATGTTTGTCAATGTACCTGTCTTTTTCCTGTCGGCTTCCAACATGCTGTCAACAGATTCATTTCCGGTCTACTTTCACCTTGCTGAATTAAGGGCAAAACATGATTGTGATTTGCTGTGAGCAAGTGGTAGTAGATTGATGTGTTCAAATGGTTCCGATAAAATGATGTTGATTTTTTTGGGGGACAACATTTAGTCATGTCTTACAGCTGTCCGAGGAATAACAACATGGTCAGGATTCTGGATTGAATCTTGTATTTTGGCTCTTGTTCATGTCTATTTGAGTCGACTGCATTTTCCAGGGCGACAATGGAATAGGGTCAAGTGCAATAAATTTCCAGATGACCCTGGCATTGTTGTACATATATCATGATGACAGTTTAGAGACAATAGAATCTAGTCTCAGCCACTTTGGTTTGAGTATCAGATGCGGCTGAAGTGACTCTCAGCTATGGTTTTTCATGTCTCAGAAAGTGCGCCAAGGGTGGTAACTCTTCCGTATACATATACCAATTTAAGGTGTCATGATACCATTGTGTATCTGGGTATAAATAATGATAACTATTGTAATATTGGTATATTGTCAACAGTACTAGTTAATGTACCGTTTTGTTTGTAGACATCGAAGGGGACATTAGAGAAGACTGGATCACAGAGTTCTGAGGCGGGTACCTCATCCAGTTGGTCACGAGGTAGGTTTACCATCTCCCTGCTGTATTTATCCTAAAGTAACTCCCTGCCCATAAAAGTTTTAATTAAGCCCCTTCTTCATTTTTGCAGGATCAGAAATTTCAACACAACAAGCTGAAAGTGATTTACTAATAATTAAGCCCTCCCAATCTTTATAGCTCAACTTTTTCCCTAGGAAAAGGACTATTTTGAAGATATAAATACAGTACCAAATTTTTACACAAGGGAAGGGGCTGATTTGAAGATAAATATGGTACTTAACTTTTACACTTGGGGAGGGGGCTTATTTAAGGATATATACGGTAAGTTTTTACACAAGAGGAGGGGGCTTATCTGAGGATAGATATGGTACTTAATTTTTACCATAGGAGAGGACGCTTATTTGAGGATAAATACAGTTATGTCTTTTCACATCACCTCAACTCTCACATTTACATTAAATAATGTTCATATTTTTAACTCTGTTGGCTGTGGCTCAGCATTTAGTCTGTACATTAACTTCAGATTTAGTATGAAGTATCTTTAGAACCAGACATTAAAATGGTTGTTTTCTTTTGTACAAGAATGTTGTCAATTCTGTAGCTAGAAATGTGAGTTTTAATCTTTAGAAACATCAAATATGAAAGAAAGAATTTTGATTTAATTTGGTATACAGCTTCCTGGGCTAAGGGAATTAAATGTGAATTAGAAATTTGCTGTTTTTAGTTTGGTATCATAAATTAAGTGTTTTATTTAAATGAAAATAATATAAAAAAGATAGTATGTTTATTTAAATGATATACCAAAAATGACTGTTCTTGTGACCTTGCTGAGGTCAGGTAACAGGAGATTCAGGTCCCATGGACAATTTGTTTAGCATGAACCAGAGTTGACAGTTGTAACAAGTTTCTTTCATTATCTATGATTCACCAATGTTTGACTTTTCAGACTCCAGTCTAGACAAAGGAACGTATAAAGACTCCACAGGCATTAACCTTGAAGACTTCATCAGAAAGACTATGAACAAAACCCCCAAAGACAGAAACATGCTCCTCAAATTGGAGACTGACTTAACCAATTTCATTAATGAACCAAAGTAAGTAATGTGTGGTTGAGATGTTGGAATAAACTTGGTACATTGTGGAAGTCTTTTAGAAGTATCTTGTCACAGTTTGTATGTTGATGCAAGGTTTAATTACTGGCTGGTTCCTCCTTTAATGTATACACCTCCTAAGTGATTTATTGAGTTTCAGTTTTAATATGTCACTCTAAAATTGTCAAGACTGTATTATGGTATGGCATGGTCCATCAAGCGGCGTGAAAAAACATAAGTTTGTCTGGAAATCTCCTTCAGTTTTCAACCAATTTCTATGAAACATGAAGGCATAAAGCTGACAGTGCAAGTTATAACAAAAAAGCAAAATGTCTGCCCGTCCTTAGATACGACACTACAATAACTGGGGGATGTCTCGGAAACAATTTTTGGAAATCTGTACATGTATTTTTTTTTATTTAATCACAGTTTGATGCTTTTTAACTTGCACTGTCAGCTTTAATAATCATGGAATGTTTGTTTGACAATCGTCAGAAAAGTTATTGTCCTTCGTTTATTTCAGTGTTTTAATCTTGTTAGGAAATCACCTCTCTCAGTTTTTAACTGATGTCTTTGAAACTTGTAAGGCTTTATAATCATTCTATTAAGTTAAGGTTTCCTGAGTGGCAAATTTTTAAAAAAAAAGTTATTTATCCTTGTTTATTTCATATTTCAATATATCTTGGCCAAAGATCTCTCTCAACTTTGAAGCTTGGCTGGCTTTATAATCATGCTAGGTAATTAATTAAATTTTGTCGTAGGATGGCATGTATTGTTCTGTATGGCAGTGTTTTTGTTCCTTCCTGACTTAAATTCAAATAAATAACAAACATCTATGTATTTTGTTAGATATATTAAAAGCATCAGATATATTAAAATCATCCTAAGTGTTTTCTTTCAATTTCTGTAATACCACATATATCCCCTATGTCTTCTCAAAAATAAAAAAAAATAAACCCAAAAAGACATAATTATAGAAATACAGATGTGTTTGCTTTGTTGATAAACAAGATTAAAATCATTCCATTTTAAGAATTACTCCAATTGAATCTAAGAATTAGTTTTCCTACACAATTTTGTTCTTGAAAACTTCTTATTTTTTCGGATTTTTAGTACCTTCCTTGCTCTTTGTACCTGACACTTCAAGCAAAGGAAATGTTTTGTCAAGCTAATGGCTTTTAGGCCTGTGTAGAACTTCACATTATGATAGATGTAACACGATATATATTTTTAAGATAATTTTATGAACATGTACTATGCATGTATCCCATAGTAACATCAAGTTACAGCAGGGATCACTATATATATATATCTATATATCTACCTGTCTACCTGTCTATATTTCGTTTCGTTATACTGTGTACTGTTTTTATTCAGCAATAAACTCATACCTGGTAATATATTTTTAAGTTTAGAAGAAATATCAACATATTTCATCGTTGGATAATAAGTCTACCCTCTATTTCGTGTCGGTTGATTATTTTTATACACCCATCAAAATTTTACAGAAGTTATTTTTATATGACGTCTGTCTGGCGTGATTTTGTTTAGGTGGAGATTTCAGGATCTTTCAAATGATTACCGTAATAGGCTTTATAATCATATGTAGTTAAGTTTTCCCCGAGATGTCGATTTGGCTATTTTTGCAAAAGTGGTTGCCCTTTGTTTATTTCAATATTTCAGTATGGTCTGTAAATCATCTCCCTCGGTCAGTTTTCAATCCAGTTTCTTTCAACCTTAATGATAAGATGATATGATAAGAAATTGTACTTTCTCAGTGACATTTTGATTAGACAATTAATGTTTTATTTGTATCCATATGGATACAATTTGCATTTCTCTTAAGCATGGTACGTGCATATATTGTCTTGCACTGCTGCATGTACTCTTATTATAACTTGAAAACAGAGTTTCCTGTACCTACAAATTTTCTCCATATTATACAGTAAATCACTCATACAAATTTCTAAATTTTGCTTCAAATTATGTTTTTTTTGAAGATTTTGGTATCTAAATTGATAATTGATGTTGTCTCTTCTTCACATTGCAGGCACCATTACCTCAAATTTCCACAGATGTCCTCATATGATCGTATGTTAGTTCATCGTATTGCTGCCTTTTTTGGCCTTGACCACAATGTAGACCAGACTGGCAAGTGTGTCATAGTGAACAAAACCTCCAACACACGAGTGTAAGTATTCTGTGTGGTGGGAAGTATTGAATGGTACAGCAGGTCATTGATGAGTCTCATGAATGGAATTATATAAATATTGCCTATTTTGAAATCAAACATAAATCTTGATGATAATAAAATTACAGGGCTGGGGTTTCAATAAATAAGAAGGGAGATGAGAACTCTTTCAGTTTTCAAGCCCAAATTGCCAAATATTAGGACTGGCAAAGGTATGGTAGTAAATACAATTAATATAGATATGGGAAATACCAGAGACACAATCATCTGGTCCTATTATGGACCACCAAAAACACTGTCATTGTCGATCGGCTCACATGAAAATCATAGATTTGCCATTAATTAGTCTCCCCACCAGAAACCAGCGGGACTATGGTTTTCTACTATCTGTCCTTCAATCTTTGTCACTTCGACATACATTTTGACCTTTGACCTACATCAAAGAAAAAGTTGGTCTATTCTTGTCATAGAAATTTTCGGTTGGGACGACTGTAATTGACCCTAATTGTTTTGTTCATCTTTGTCTGTCACATTTTTATTTCTGATCTTCTGATATTGTACGCACACTTACTTTGGAGCACTCAAATTTTAACACATGACCGACTTTAAACAGACGGCACATGGATGAAATGGCGCCCCCACAGACTTTGCGGTACAGAAGCTGCAAGTAGTGCAGACATAATTTAGCATTATGTTTTCAGTGCCAGAATTAAATTACGAAGTGCTACTTACAATTCCAAAAGCATTATCTAAGCATGAAATAAGATTCTAATGAACTAGTTTTGTTGAATTATTCCTAGTTACTGGTGTAGTGTAAGTCTTTACTGTTGATGTAGATCTAGATATATACTGCTAAATTTATTGATCGCTGTTATTTTTGGTCTGATCATGGTATTCACTGTATAATCACTAAAGGGTTGAGCTGGCCGAGTGGTTAAGGTGTCCCGACACTTAATCACTAGCCCTCTACTTCTGGGTTGCAAGTTCGAAACCTACGTGGGGCAGTTGCCAGGTACTGACCGTAGGCTGTTGGTTTTTCTCCGGGTACTCCGGCTTTCCTCCACCTCTAAAACCTGGCACTTGACCCTGGCAGTTAATAGGACGTTAAACAAAACAAAACAAACAAAATAATCACTCAAATTTCATCTTAAGGCTTCTCAGCATCCATGAAGGGTACCTTCTATATTGGATATGGTCTAGGTGTTGTCTCCTGTTCTTGGATGTTGAAAAGCTTTTGTTTTCAAAGATTCATGTTCACCACATAATAATGATCTTGTTGAATACATACAGTATCTGTAATACATACAGTATCTGTCCAGGTACATGAACGCCATTTAAATCATGAAGAATTTTGGTTCTTCTATCTAAAATGTAACTTAAACATTCAATGATCGTGCTATGTGAACCCTATCTACATGCCCACAGGTGAAAACACTTCATACTTATCAACAATATAACCAACTATCAGTATTGTTCTTAGTAAACCACCATAATGTAGAGGTACCTCTTGCTGTGTCTGTTGATCTTTTCTGCATTATGAATAGGACATAAAACTGATATGAGCGTTAAGGCCCCATGGGCCTCTTGTTGTTTATAAGGAATCGTACCCAGAGAAATTAATGAGCAAATTGAAAGTGATGGTATAGTATGTTATGTGGGAGGGCAAGGTAGTTAGTGGAAGATATTAGATAGTTATCTAAACTGCTGCGATCCTGACTTGAAAGCCTTCTTTATAAATCTGTATTTGTAGACAAGAGAGGACTGACATAGTTTGTTCCTAATTGAGTGGGAGGGTCTATAAATAACACTGGTGTTATGTCACTAGGCTTGCAGAGTGAAAACACCTGTATAGTGAGTATTAAACTAACCAAGAGGGTAAGCATCACTGCAGGGGAGTGTTGTGTAGTAGGTAAATTGTCAGGATCACTGTAGGGGAGTGTTGTATAGTAGGTAAATTGTCAGAATCACTGTAGGGGAGTGTTGTATAGTAGGTAAATTGTCAGAATCACCATAGGGGAGTGTTGTATAGTAGGTAAATTGTCAGAATCACTGTAGGGGAGTGTTGTATAGTAGGTAAATTGTCAGAATCACTGTAGGGGAGTGTTGTGTAGTAGGTAAATTGTCAGGATCACTGTAGGGGAGTGTTGTATAGTAGGTAAATCGTCAGAATCACTGTAGGGGAGTGTTGTGTAGTAGGTAAATTGTCAGGATCACTGTAGGGGAGTGTTGTATAGTAGGTAAATTGTCAGAATCACCATAGAGGAATGTTGTGTAGTAGGTAAATTGTCAGAATCACTGTAGGGGAGTGTTGTATAGTAGGTAAATTGTCAGAATCACTGTAGGGGAGTGTTGTATAGTAGGTAAATTGTCAGAATCACCATAGAGGAATGTTGTGTAGTAGGTAAATTGTCAGAATCACTGTATAGGGAGTGTTGTGTAGTAGGTAAATTGTCAGAATCACTGTAGGGGAGTGATGTGTAGTAGGTAAATTGTCAGAATCACCATAGGGGAATGTTGTATAGTAGGTAAATTGTCAGAATCACCATAGAGGAATGTTGTGTAGTAGGTAAATTGTCAGAATCACCATAGGGGAATGTTGTATAGTAGGTAAATTGTCAGAATCACTGTAGGGGAGTGTTGTTTAGTAGGTAAATTGTCAGAATCACTGTAGGGGAGTGTTGTATAGTAGGTAAATTGTCAGAATCACTGTAGGGGAGTGTTGTAAAGTAGGTAAATTGTCAGAATCACTGTAGGGGAGTGTTGTATAGTAGGTAAATTGTCAGAATCACCATAGGGGAATGTTGTGTAGTAGGTAAATTGTCAGAATCACTGTAGGGGAGTGTTGTATAGTAGGTAAATTGTCAGAATCACTGTAGGGGAGTGATGTGTAGTAGGCAAATTGTCAGGATCACTGTAGGGGAGTGTTGTCAGGGTCACCGTGTAGTAGGGTTAGCATGGGCCTTGAGAAAGCCTTGAATTTCTCCTTGGGCCTTGAAAAACCTTGAATTTCATTCTGGGCCTTGAAAAGCCTTGAAAATTGGATTACAGCCTTGAAAAATCCTTGAATATTAAGGTTTCGTTAGGATAAATGAAACCCTAGCCACTGATCATTTGGATTCAACTTTGTCTTTGCCGCTTCCCCTACAAATGTTAATAATTACCATGTCAAGTTGTATTTTGATCAAGTGGGCAGTTATAAGTTGACTTTGTTCTCTTGTTCCCTCTCAAGATGACTTAGATGACGGGTAAAATGGGCCTTGGATATTTAATTAAGACATTGAAAAAGCCTTGAAATGGCCTTGAATTTGGTTTGACATAATCCGTATGTACCCTTGTGTACAGGTAAATTGTCAGGATCACTGTAGTGGAATGTTGTCAGTGTCACTGTAGGTAAATGTTGTCAGGATCACTGTAGGGGAATTTTGTCAGGATCACTGTAGGTAAATGTTGTCAGGATCACTGTAGGGGAATGTTGTCAGGATCACTGTAGGGGAATGTTGTCAGTGTCACTGTAGGGGAATGTTGTCAGGATCACTGTAGGGGAATGTTGTCAGGATCACTGTAGGGGAATGTTGTCAGTGTCACTGTAGGGGAATGTTGTCAGTGTCACTGTGGAGGAATGTTGTCAGGATCACTGTGGAGGAATGTTGTCAGGATCACTGTAGGGGAATGTTGTCAGTGTCACTGTAGGGGAATGTTGTCAGTGTCACTGTAGGGGAATGTTGTCAGGATCACTGTAGGGGAATGTTGTCAGGATCACTGTAGGGGAATGTTGTCAGGATCACTGTAGGGGAATGTTGTCAGTGTCACTGTAGGGGAATGTTGTCAGGATCACTGTAGGGGAATGTTGTCAGGATCACTGTGAGGGAATGTTGGCAGTGTCACTGTAGGGGAATGTTGTCAGGATCACTGTAGGGGAATGTTGTCAGTGTCACTGTAGGGGAATGTTGTCAGGATCACTGTAGGGGAATGTTGTCAGTGTCACTGTAGGGGAATGTTGTCAGGATCACTGTAGGGGAATGTTGTCAGTGTCACTGTAGGGGAATGTTGTCAGGATCACTGTAGGGGAATGTTGTCAGGATCACTGTGAGGGAATGTTGTCAGTGTCACTGTAGGGGAATGTTGTCAGTATCACTGTAGGGGAATGTTTTCAGTGTCACTGTAGGTGAATGTTGTCAGGATCACTGTAGAGGAATGTTGTCAGTGTCACTGTAGGGGAATGTTGTCAGGATCACTGTAGGGGAATGTTGTCAGTGTCACTGTAGGGGAATGTTGTCAGTGTCACTGTAGGGGAATGTTGTCAGTGTCACTGTAGGTAAATGTTGTCAGGATCACTGTAGGGGAATGTTGTCAGGATCACTGTAGGGGAATGTTGTCAGTATCACTGTAGGGGAATGTTGTCAGGATCACTGTAGGGGAATGTTGTCAGGATCACTGTAGGGGAATGTTGTCAGTGTCACTGTAGGTAAATGTTGTCAGGATCACTGTAGGGGAATGTTGTCAGGATCACTGTAGGGGAATGTTGTCAGGATCACTGTAGGGGAATGTTATGTACAGGTAATTTGTTATTGGTTAATTAGGATGTTTAGTTATAAAGTTTCCATACTCTGCTATATTGTGCCAATAATATGATGGGTGTATATCTTCATATATTGACCCTGACGTAGTTTCAATTGCCAGTGTTTATAATTAACAGTTTACAGTGTTGCTGTGTGTATGGGTCATGCTTCCCTTCAAATTCCGTAATATTTATGCAGACTTGCATCACGTCCAAAGTCTGTACGATCCCCTGGTGTGTTATGTATGTTTTTGGATTGTTTCACGTCAGTTGATTGAAGCATGGGTTGTGTTATACGACCAGTGCCACTGGGTATAGCCCTGCACTATACTCACCGTCAGGTTAAATTGTAATTAGAAGAACTCTCTATTTGTGATGACAGGTGATTCAATTTATTGTTTTTTGATGTCTACAGACCCGAGTTTAACTTTAAAGAACACATAGATGCCAGGGACTCCCAGAAAAAAATCACGGGGATTATGAGGAGGATGGGTGTCGGCAGTCTGGATGAGAAAGAGGTAAGCTGCGTTAGTTAATTTCCTGTTTTAATCCGTGTGTTGTGTCTCATCTTCCCTTACAGGTAGGAAGATCCTGGAAATGTTTGTAATGATAATGGTTAGCTATAGATATCTCACCTTCGTTACTAACACTGAAACTACACACAGCTATTTATAGTATTCTATTTTCAGAAGGTTAAACATTGTTGGTACATGTTCTTGGAGAAGTGTATAAAGGGCATTTCTTATTGCATAACCTCTGTGTGGTTAGTGCAGTAGCACCCATTACATAAATTTTGTGTTATGTGCACAAAAGTGTATAACAAAACCTAGCCGGTAAGTAATAGTGGGCTGTAGGTTCTTATTATTGTTTTAATAATGGAGTCACATGAGTTGTGACTTCACAAAAGAAAGAGGCAGGGCGTGGAAATATTGCCTTTTTGAGTTCTTTATATTGGTCCTATACTGAAGGAGCTTTTCACAATTGTTTGAAAAGATACCCTAGTTATGTGGTAAGCGGAATCTTTAAGATTTCCATTTCATATGAAAATTTATCATGCTCATGGTTACAAGGTCTTCATGACCTGAGCAGCTACAGCATAAAGTATCGAATATGTGTCTGTACTAATATCTTAGAAGTGATGAACGTAATTTAATTTTTCTTCTTATCTTGATTGAACAGAGCTATTCTAAAAGTCTGGAGAAACCCATGTTAGGTCAGAAGAAAGCACAATCATTCGAGGAAAGGCAGCAACAGTACGAGAAAGTACGGCAGAAAATTTTCAATAGTTGTGACGAGGTAAGAATAAGTTTTAATGGTCGAACTTGGATCTGTTTCCCAAGATAACAAAAAACATTGTTTAGGTCATACCCCCAAGATATTTCGATTTGGCCATTCTTGACATCTTTTAGAATTTTCCTGCATGCATTTGAACTTCCAAGTGTCTGAAAATTTCCGTCCAAACTAGAGTGAGGATGATTAGCGAGTTTTAACCCAGTCACCTAGGGAGACATAAGTAAAGAGAAAATGTGTGTAGTCAAAGGGAAATAACTCCATCCTGATTATGTCTGATGTCTTTAGCATATTTATTTCATAAAGGTTATCTCCCTTTCATACTGATTCATCGGTGCATACATACCATCATTAATGGGTTTTCTTATTATCTAATTATAGAAGGTATGATAAGATTTCCGGTCTCTGTTTCAGCCTATACATTATACTGAAGAGGAAGCACCACGCATAATGTAAGTTTGATCAGTCTTGTAGGAATCCTAACGTTGGAATGGTTTTAAATCATACAGAATTTGGTTTTTCTATTGATATACAAAATACACAGTTAAACTTGTATCTGTATACATCCTTAAATAACTAGAGTTGTTGATAGGAGGTTGTAATTTCTAAACAGCTTTCTGTTTCCATCATCTTTTCGATGGGTATTAGCCTATATTAGAAAAAGGCAAAACGAACTGCATAGAAATTAATGGATATATCCCATTGACTTGTATACTGGGTAATAACGAATATTTGAGTGAGGTTGACACAGGGCAGTCAATATTGATTTTTTTTTTTTTTTTTAGTTTTAGGACATTTAGGTTTAACTTTTGATAAGAATGATATACCAAGGAAAAAATATAGTTTCAATCTATTTCACAGCAAAAAACCAAATCGGCCTTCTAGTCTTAGTAAAAGTAACAACGATGGGCAGCCCTGGAGTAGCACCGACTCGAGTGGTTACGGTACAGATTCCTCTGTCTCCCGGTCGCGAGGTGTTCCTAAAGCAAACAGCTTTGGGGGCCTGGGCACCGTGTCTTACAACAACCAGGCCTTAAAGTATCCACACAAATCTCTCAGCTTGTCTGTGGGTAAGTTTTACAAGGCTCTCACATCAAATCTCTCAGCCTGTCTGTGGGTAAGTTTTACAAGGCTATCACATCAAATCTCTCAGCCTGTCTGTGGGTAAGTTTGACAGGGCTCTCACATCAAATCTCTCAGCCTGTCTGTGGGTAAGTTTGACAGGGCTCTCACATCAAATCTCTCAGCCTGGCTGTGGGTAAGTTTTACAAGGCTCTCACATCAAATCTCTCAGCCTGTCTGTGGGTAAGTTTTACAAGGCTCTCACATCAAATCTCTCAGCCTGGCTGTGGGTAAGTTTTACAAGGCTCTCACATCAAATCTCTCAGCCTGTCTGTGGGTAAGTTTTACAAGGCTCTCACATCAAATCTCTCAGCCTGGCTGTGGGTAAGTTTTATGAAACTCACTTATATAAGAATTCTTGGCCTGTTTTATGAGACCCTTCACTTGCATCAAATCTTTTGGTCTTTTGTTGGTTAAGTTTATATGAGACTCTCAGTAGTAGTGCTGTACCCGAACACCCGTACGTGATCTTCTTTGACGAGAACTAGTGAAATAGGAAACACCCTCTCATCCTCCTGTTTCAAGAGTCAAAAAAGTTAAAAAAAAAAAAAAAAAAAAAAGCAATCGGAAGTCCTTGATTCTGTTTCCACTCACAGAATTGATTTTGCTTTCTCACACACAAGTTTCACCATGTGAACTTTAGTGAGTTTACCAATGTATGGATAACACTAGAGGCCATCCGAATGAGATTATTTTATGCTTCCTGTTGTTTATGCACAGTCAATATTTCCACATGTGATAAGTTCTTCAAAGAAAATATTACTGCAAACTTTTAAACTAGTTTAATGCATAGTTTTGCGGTTACATACGGTCAATTAATGCAAGGAAAAGGTCAATACTATCACCAACAAAGTACAGTCAAACCTGCTTTAATGACCACCTGTATATAACGACTGCTTTGTAAGGATCTTAAGCGTTTTCACCATGTAATGGCACCATATATAACATTAAGGTGTAAAATTAAAAAGTTGTAGATTTATTTCTGTTGTAAACATTGTGATTTGTTAAAATATGTCTTGGTACACGGTTACGGGTCGGGTATTATAATTTGGGTACACAGGGACTAAGCTTTTTTTTACCCTTGTCAGCCCTACTAATTGTAGTATGAAATATCTTGGCCTGTCCATGGGTAAGTATAAAGCGTGTTTTTCAGGAAGTCCTTTGAATTTAACCCCAAACTCAGAAAATATATACATAACGATGTGTCAAAAATGAAATTGTCTCAGAATCTGTCGGCCTGTTAACTTCCATATTATAAGATGTTAAAGAGTATTGTACTATCTCTGTCAGCCTGTTAACTTCCATATTATAAATACGGGGAGAGGGAGATCCAACATTCGTGTAGATGGTGCAGTAGAGTTCTGTGTGGCCCAGCAGATGGATTCCACAAGGAATACAAGAGTCCAGCCGTAGTAGTAGAGTTATCAATAGGTAAAGATGACCATGATAACTTCTTGCTGGGTTAATCGGCTTTAATAAAGAATGTTGACTAGTTTCGACACACGTGTTGATTAACCCAGCAAGACATTCCATGTTATAAGATGTTAAATTGTATTGTCCTATTTCAGAGCCATCGAGGAGTCCTATACACAGTGGTATGAGCAGTCCCATGGGTCAGCGAACTTTACCTGCAGCTCCTACCCCTCCAGGCAGCCACTCGGACAGCTCGCCACTCTCACGCTGCAGCTCCTCCGGGCCTGTACAGTCCCCTCTCAGTACAGGTGAGTACTGTAGTTATAACTGTTTATCTGGCTCGGACACTAACAATCTTACTTCTGTTTAAAGTCTTCTCAAGTTCCAGTAGTTAAAACTGTTTATCTGGCTCAGACACCAAAAATCTTACTCCAGTTTTAAGTCTACTTAAGTTACAGTAGTTATAACTGTTTATCCGGCTCAGACATCAAAAATCTTACTCCAGTTTAAAGTCTTCTTAAGTTCCAGTAGTTATAACTGTTTATCTGGCTCAGACATCAAAAATCTTACTCCAGTTTAAAGTCTTCTTAAGTTCCAGTAGTTATAACTGTTTATCTGGCTCAGACACCAAAAATCTTACTCCAGTTTAAAGTCTTCTTAAGTTCCAGAAGTTATAACTGTTTATCTGGCTCGGACACCAACAATCTTACTCCAGTTTAAATTCTACTTAAGTTCCAGAAGTTATAACTGTTTATCTGGCTCGGACACCAACAATCTTTCTCCAGTTTAAAGTCTTCTTAAGTTCCAGTAGTTATAACTGTTTATCTGGCTCAGACACCAAAAATCTTACTCCAGTTTAAAGTCTTCTCAAGTTCCAGTGCATCTGGTCACGTGATGTTTAATCCAGACTTCTCAGGACAAAGAATTGTACATCATGAACAACTTTCTGTGTATATTCATGAATTGAGATTTTGATACAGTTATGCCAAAAATGAAATAAAATTAAGAGGTGTTTCTTAACTTATGAAGATCTTGACCGTAATGTTGGACTAATTGTTGTACATTGCTATTACAGGCTACACTCCAGGGCCAGGTCAGGTGTATTGGGTGGCGTCAGACATACGTAACATACCTGCGGGTAGTGTGGTTATCAACCCCCAGACGGGCCTGCCGATCTCCAACCCTGACGGCAGTCTGTACCACCACATGCCAGGGCCGGCCCCTACAGGCCAGACAGTGTACACCTCACCCCAGTACTCCTCAGACGTCTGGACTCCTAGCTCAGTATGTACCCCAGGTTACACAAAATGGAAGGGGGATTGTTATGTCTTTGACCCGTCTGTCCACCACACTCTTTGTCGTCACCCTAGTACTGTAACTTAACACATTTGCCCTTGACATACTGGATTGGTGAAGCGCCATTGGTACTGGTCCACGGTCATGTCTGTGTTAATTAAGCAGGTCAATTTCTTTATAGGTTTTCATGAAAATTCTCGCATATTTGTCCATTGACAAACTATATCTATAGACTATTTACCATTGTTATTAAAACAAGAAGTTACAATTCCTAAAGATGAAATCAGATATAGGATCCTGGTCATTCCAATCTGTCGAGAAGGAGTAGAAAGTATTTTCATCATGACTGTATTCAATATTTCAGTTTAGATCTTTTGACTAGAATATCAGATACTTTAATTATTTCTTTCCTTAACTGATGTAATGAATGTCTAAAACCCAGTTTTATAATTTATTTGAATAATGACTCTGCTAGCCTAAATTACATGATGATTGACTGCTGGTATATTATTTGTACATAAGATTGACTGTGTGTTACAGGAGACTCCTGCAGCCGAGCTGTGTCGCCACTTGTCTATGGTAAGCATTAATCAGCCATCGTTGGATAGTGTGGAGGAGCCCCCGGGGCAGGCGGCGGGGACAGGGCTTCAGACGACGCAATATGTATTGGGGGCCCAGCCCCAGGGACAGGTGCAACAACAGCCCACACAGGTTGTCCAGGTAAGTTGACACCCAAGGGATCCACACAGCACACCCATCTTAAAAGTGTCTTTCTTATAAAAATCTGTTTTTAGCTCACCTGGCTCAGAAATCCTCCAGTCTTCTGATTCAGTTATGCAATGAAATGTGTCTAACTCAGTGGTATGGTGTGATATCTGCAATCCATCAACAGTTTCTTTAAATTACTTTTGATTAGAACTAAGGGATCTAGGGATATGATGTTTGACAAGAAGCTATCTGGAATAGAATGTACGTTTCCTCTTCTTACTTTAGAAGTCGGTGTTCAAAAAGGTTGAAAATTCTACCAACATTACATAAAAAGTTACCAGCCATGCATATTATATCTTTTGCATTGTTCAGGCATGAGCATTTTCAGATAAAAGTCTGATTTCAGACTTTTTTCTCATGTTGTGTAAATGTGTAATGTTAATTTTGATATTTCATCATATATGCTGTCAGATATATTTCGGTTGAAGAGCACAGCTACACAATGTTTGCAACTATGGTACAATAACACTAACAGCCATGTTACTAGAACAATATACCTGTGATATTGATGTCATCAAGTTGCTAAGAGTTTTTTTTGCATTGTTGTTTTTATGTAGAGGTCAAGGGTCAAAATTTAGATCTGGTTTAAGGTGAAAGAAAAGCTTTGACTGTCTATGATGAAAAAAAAATTTTCAGGATTCTTTCAACTATGAAATAGCTAATTATCAAAAAATAACAGCTGTAGCATATACTATAAACACGGAAATTTACGCTAATTATGCAAAGTCCTTTTTGTTGCGAAAATATCCCCCACACATAAAGTTTACATATTGAGGTCATAATCAAATAACAATAATTGCTTTCTTTTAAAGAAATTAGATCTGATTTATCAGGTAGTTTATATCTGCTGAATTTGCTGAATTGTCTTGTTTAGATTTCAGTATTTACTGTTGCAAAGCAAACACACTACAGTAAATTCTGTTGTTTTTTTGCCAGAATTTCTGAAGTCACAGAGCTAAGCTACAATTTACGATGAATGCATTGAAATACTTAGATATATTACATTACTTTTGTTAATTTAGAGCTTAATGAAGTTCAACTAATATCAATGTGTGATTTTTCAGACTCAGTATTACCCTGGTGGACAACAGGGCATGGCGGGAACAGTGCGATATATGTACCCTGTGAATTATCAAGTTCAAGGTCAGACCCAACAAGGTCAAGGACACCAAACAGTTGTTGGTATGGACAACCAAACTTTTCCTCAAACTGGCAGCCAGTACCCTCCTCAGGTTACTGGGACGTACCAGGGGTTTCCGGCTAACGGGGCTCCAGCGGCTGCCCCTAATGTAGAACAATTCTCATCAAGCATTGCACAGAACACATATCCGGTGATACCGCAGGGTGAGGGTAGTGTACAAACTTTCTCATCGTACCCGTCTCAGTACAGCCAAAGTAATTATGGACAGCAGCCACAAGGCACCATGTTCTACTCCAATACCACCAATCCCCAAATGGGGACAGGCACAGGGTTCCAGTTTCAGCAGCCATACCCTGGGCAAGGGAACACCTCGGTGACAATGTCAAACCAAAGTGTTGCCTTACAGAACGTAGCACAGCCTGTAGGGCCGGCAGTTCCCACCCCAGGGCAGGCTGCGGCCGCTACTCCAACAACACCCCAGTACTTATATTCCACTGTTCCACAGTACCAGGGCTCCACACGACCAGCAAATCCTCAGCTTTTACATTTCCATAATGTACAAGCTCCGGGTCAGTCATCACAAGCCCTGCCCATGATTCGAAATATGCAACTCAACATGCAATTTCCTGTACAAGTTACAGCCTTACAGCAGCAGCAACAACAACAACAGCAACAACAACAACAGCAGCAGCAGCATCATCAGGGAGGCATGCCTGGCCAGATGACCGTTAGTGCTAAAGGATACCCTGTGGACTCTTCGTTACCCAAAGTGGAGGGTATTGACAATAAAGACTATATCATGAGTGGCCTCACTAACTTGGGCACTGGTCTCTTGGCTGGTCCACCTAGACCAGCAGCACCTATCATTCGACCCACAGGTGATACATTTTTATCTTTTTAAATAAAAAATTTTTTTTTTTTTTTTTTTTTATTGAAAATGACTTTTTGGATTAACTTACATTTACTTAACTACCTACTCATTATTGATATGGATCTGTGTGGCAACTGTCTTTATCTCTTCATATGTGGCTATTTTCATTAGAATTAATCTTGATGTTTCAGATGTGCGCTTTATAGGACAGACAGGATTTCACCCACCATTACAAGTTCCATTTCCTTCACAGCCTTTGTCTCATCAACCGCAGAAAATTAGGTAACACCATGCAGGGGCAGATACAGGGTTTT
This sequence comes from Pecten maximus, assembly GCF_902652985.1. Taxonomy (NCBI): domain Eukaryota; kingdom Metazoa; phylum Mollusca; class Bivalvia; order Pectinida; family Pectinidae; genus Pecten; species Pecten maximus. The sequence continues at coordinate 47,136,814 of NC_047016.1, forward strand.
GCTTTGGAGGGGTTTATATATATGTACTAGGCTCTGAATTGAAAAGAGGGGTTCAAACAACCCCTCTGTATCGGCAATCAATGGAAAAGGACAAAAGCTGGGTTTTAACAACAACTATGACTTCCAGCTTAATGAAAGTGATATGTATCCTATCATAATAACCAATTAACAACACATTTCTATGTCTATGGATATATGTAGTTGTTGATGCTGTGACGATCAATTAGGCGAGGAAGAGTTATTTCCCTTCAGATGTGAAAAATTGTACCTTAAAATTTTGATCTTTATCCTCTTCTAATAAAAAAATAAATTAAGATTCATTTTTAGCTTACCTGGCCTGAAGGGCCAAGTGAGATTAGAGCATACTGGGGTGTCCTGTCACCTGCCGTCTTTATACTTTTTTATCTTCTTGAAACTACTTGGCAAAATTTGACCAAAATTGACATGGAACATGGAGATCTGAATTTTTAAAGTGTATGGGGCTGTGACTCCAGGAGCCTTTAACAATCTTCTTCTCTACTCGTACACATAGTACAGAGTAATGGCACATTTAATTATAATCATCAACTCATTTTTGCTTCCTCTAGATTAATTTTTAACACACAGTTTAGAAATGTTTCTGTTAAACCCCTCTTTGAGAATCGTAAAATGGAAGCGGTATTGTCAACGCCTCCTCTAATGAGGATTTCTCTGTTGGGTGTTCTTAGTTAACTTTGCTAATAAGTAATCCTAGCCAGCTGTCTAGATTTAGTATCATCCATTGTCTGGCTAGTGTATACTTCCATCATCCTCTATGGTGTGTGTTTCAGGGCGAGTACAGGACAGTCTGGTTCTAAGCAACAGCGACTGAAGAAAAGCAAAAGTAAGGAGGGACAGGACGGATCTCTACACAGTCAAGACAGCACAGAACTACAGCAAAGTAAGGGCATCGTGTAATACAGATAATAGTCAATATCATTGGTCAAATCAATGTTATACAGGCAGAGGTCAGCTAGAGGTCATAGGTCACATCAAACAAGGAAAGGTTAGCCAGAAGTCACATCATATAAGGAGAGGTCTACTAGAGGTCATAGGTCACATCAAACAAGGAAAGGTCAAATAGAGGGTATAGGTCACATCATACAAGGGAAGGTCAGCTAGAAGTCAGAAGTCACATCATATAAGGAAAGGTCAACTAGAGGTCATAGGTCACATCAAACAAGGAAAGGTCAAATAGAGGGCATAGGTTACATCATACAAGGAAACGTCAGCTAGAGTCACAGAAATACAGGGAAAGGGCATTTTGTGTGTTGGGAGGTCATAGGTCATGTCAGAACTACAGGGAACGATCAAGTAGAGGTCATAGGTTACATATCACAGGGAAAGGCCTTGTATTTTAGAGGTCAAAGGTCACAGGTCACATCACAGAAATACAGGGAAAGGACATGTATGTTAGGTCATAGGTCAAATCACAACTACAGGAAAAGGTCAGCTAGAGGTCATAGGTCATATAACATAGAGACAGGTCATCTTGTAAGTTTGGGGCTCTAGATCAAGTCCCATAATTCCAGCACAGGAGTATAATACTTCATTAGACAATGATTATAAATGTTGTGATGGCAGCATCCTGGGTAAACTCGATAGTGTAAAAGATGTTGTGATTCAAAATATGACAGCAGGGGTACAGATCTTTAATCACACACAAGGAAATCATTTAGGTACTCCCAAGTTTCCTTCTACAAAAAAAAACCAAAAAAAACCTTCAGATGCTTTCCAAAAACAAGTGATTTTCCTAAATGTATGTTACATAATTGATGTAAAGTTAATGTTTACTGTTGTAATTGTAATTTTATCAGTTAAGTTATAACTTTCCACACCAACTCCGAGACTAGTTATCAGTTTCTGTTTTACAGGCAATGTGGTAGAAGTGTATGATCTACCTGGAGGGCTAAAGCGTTCAGAGGCAGATATCTATCTGAAGGATTTGGTGTCGTGTGGAGCGCAAGTCCAATTTATAAATATGGACGGTAGTCATGGAGACCATCCAAATCTGACTATTTCAAACTGTAAGAAAGTTTTAGCAATATTCCCTAGCTCTTCAGTGGCGATGAATGCTCTGCAAAATCACAAGAGTGGAAACAACAGTAGCCGTTTCAAACTTCAGCTCACGAGCAGTACCACTTTATCAACAGGGGCAGACCACTCTAATATAGGAGTCAAAAGTTAATTTAAAAAAATGTTTAAGTGATTGCTATTGTATTTTTATATGAGAAGTTTTAAGATATTTTATTGTGAAGAGCAGAAATATTAAAGACATAAAAAAAAAAAAGAACTATTTAAACCACAGAGGTGAATTACTGTGTTCGTATGAGAGTATTAAATAATGTTATCATCTCGCCCCTTTACTAGATTGTCAAACTTTCTGTGCCATGAGAACTGTTGATTTTGTCCGTTTCTTTGGTAGACTTTACATAGTGAACCTTTGGGTTGAAGCATCTGGTCGGTATAATTGTGCTTTCTCTCTAAGGCTCCTTTTTATATTAATATATTATATGACTTATTTCAATCTGCTGTGTCACTTTTTTCTTTTTTTTTTTTTTTCATTTTTTTTTTTCATTTTTTTAGGATTTTTGCTACCTTTTTACATGTTGTATGTATGTGATGATTGGGAGAGGCGACTGAAGTGCAACTGATCATATTTACTGCTACAGGATTGGTTAGCCCTCTGTCACATCTGAATTAATTTATTACCTCTTTTTTCAAACAAATGTTTCTGTACTATGTGATTTGAGGTATATTTACCTAGAGATGATCTATAACAAAGTTATTTTCCAAACAAAACAATATCTGAAGCAGTATTGATGAATGCTATGTCGTTGTAGTATGCCTGTTTGGAAAAATTGTGAGGCACTGGTACCAAAAACTCATAACCATTGGCCATGTTGAAATATTTGTCATCCACACATCAATTCCATAAAAAAAACCACATTCTGTTATGAATTACTGCATTTAAATGTTAATATTCATTGTCTGGCCATTTGAAAGCAATTATAAAAAGTAAAAATAAAAATGGAGATTCCTAGCGGTTTAAATCACGACCTATCCATACACCGCCAGTCAGCACAGGGTACCCATACATGGCGGATGAATGCCATACTAGAAGCGACACGGTGGGTTTGGAATTGTTGACATTGTCACTTCACAAATATTGGAGATTGCATAGATGTTGATAAGGTCCTGAAACAATGGCTAGTCATGATCATGGAAAGGCCCTTAAAAATCCTAAAACATGGACAGATTTTTAATGAGTCTTGAATTTGAATGAGACTGAATTACTTACATACTATGTTTTTAATATTTTTTTTTAAATGGTGGTTTTGTATTAAGAAAATGTTTAATGGGTTAGAAATGGGATATATTAAGAAAATGTTTAATGGGTTAGAAATGGGATATATTAAGAAAATGTTTAATAATTTTGATAAACAGCTGCTTGAGGCATGCACAATAATTTTTCAAAAATGTTGTTGTTTTTTTTCTCGAATAAATAATTTAAACAGGGGAAAATACTTAGGATTCCCCCCAAATGACTAGAATTTCATAGTAAAAATTCTTTGAGGACACTGATGTTGTTTGTGATCCACCGCAGACTGCAAGAGAGCACTGGCCAATACTATCCCTCTCGTTCTGTCGTCAAACAAATATTGATCTATTGAAAGGTGTTGAGATTTTGAGAAAGTGAGAATGACTCAATCAAAATGATGCTTACATTAGAATGTTATGTAGTACGTTTTTCTTCTGTGTACTTATGTTAAAGAGTTTATTTATACACGTGTTACGATCCTGGTAAATGATTTCAGAACAAAGGAAGAAAGTAGCTCTGTAACAGATATATAAGTGTCTTATACATTAAAATGTGTTCAGGTGTCCAGCAGACCTCGATATACATGCACAAGTCTACTCACACCTGCATATGTGTGGAGAAATATCTGTCAAAATAGTACGTAGGATTTTAGAATTAAAACTTGAAACATTCACATAGATGTTTATTGATGTTAATATTGACCTGTTGATACCTACTGACTAGGCATTACGTGTGTTATCGGTGAGGAGAAGTTGATGTGATGTAGCAGTATTTGACGTAATAAATAAAAGTCTAATATAGCAGAACACAAGATGTATGGGGTTTTTGTGTGTCTTAATGCATCATGACAAAATTGTGTAGAAATGAAAAGTAATCGTTTCAAAATTAACTAGATTTTAGATACAGGAAGTGAAACACATGAAGAAGAATGAAGGTATGTGATTTATATACGTGTTTGGGGTTGCATTGTATTCCACATGAAAAATGTGACAGAATGCTATGTACAAATGTTTGTGGATTGGCATACTTGGGGCAAGATTGTTTTCTCTTATTAGCTTAACATAAGAAAGAAACAGCTTTAAGATTTTGCCTTGAGGGATTGTTGTTAGCGTATTCGGTGATTCTGAAGAAAGTCTCCTCTCCAAGTGATTATGAGTCAATATAGTCTAACAAGTCCGACTCACTTTTCATTTGTGGGGTGTTTTGAAGGCGGGAGAATGGGAGACCAAATCAGAGTACAAAAGCATTAAATATACCGTTGTTTGTCTAAAACGGTTTCCTGTTTATCGTTTCAATGCAAACATTGCAATATATGTTCAATTTAATTTATAGTATGATGAAAAACCTGCATAACTTGATGTATAAGGACATTTTTTTTAAGTCACATGGAGATGAAATAATGGACAGCTATAAAGGGGAGACAACCGATGTATATTTGGCCTGAGAGAAGGTTGAAATGATGCAATTTGGATTATATAAAGGGGAGGCAACTCCTTATGAACATTCTTAGTATGTTGGGTGAGAGAGATTAAATGCAGGGCAGACAACCTTTGTATGTTAGGGTGAGTGAAGTCTTAAATGAAAGGGAGACAATTCTTGTAGGTAAAGATGAGGTTTAAATGAAAGGAAGACATCTTTTGTATGTAAGGGTGAGAGATGGGTTAAATGAAGGGGAGACAACTGTTGTATGTAAAGGTGAGAGATGTAAATGAACCAGAGAAAACTGTTGTATGTTAGGGTGAGAGACAGATTAAATGGAGGGGAGAAAATTGTTCTATGTAAGGGTAAGAGGTCTCACACAACTAATTATTTCACTTTATGTTATATCCTCTCGATTGCTGATTTGAAGATCAAATGTTGTGAAACTTATATCAAATTGAAATTTGTAGATTTCTCTACCGGAAAAATATCATTGGATAGGTTTAAATGCATATAAGAGCACACCAGTACTTTGAAGACAGTAACTCTGATATTTATAGTGGACTGGGGAATTCCCACCTTTTTTACACCCGGAATCCTACACGTTTCTATTTTTACCAGGAGTGGATATTTTTAATTTTCTTAATCTCAATACCTTAATCATTATTATCGTATATAGAAATGACCCATTTCACTTATTATTTACTCAGGAAATAGCTACAAACCTAAGAAACACATTTTCTTTAGGGACTTGGTTCACGTGAAACACCAGCTGATTGGCTGGATTAGTTGTGCGAGACCTTAAGAGACAGATTAAATGGAGGGGAGACAACTCCTGTATGTTATGGTGAGAGGTGACTATATGTTAGTGATGTTAAATCTTACCACATATCATAGAAACATCTGTACACTAACACTGTGGCTGAGGAGTCTGACACGGACTGCTCTCTTTTCATGGTGAGACGAGCCCAAAGGAAGACATCACTGTGTCGGTCAAGTGTCTTTCAAGGGATTCCCTTGCTGGCCCAGATATCAGGGGACTCTCATAATGGCCGGGATTATATTTTTTTTTTTTTTAGATCAAGTCCAAGTTTAAATGTTTGATTTTTGACTACCATATCCATATGTGATTTTACATATGTGTACATGTATGTGTACATAATGTGAATCATTTTGAGGTTGATTTCAAACAGAAACGTTGATCATAATTCAATATTTGAAAACCAAAATCTAAAAATGCTTTTTCATGATTTTGGGCCTGGTGTGATACCAGTCTTGTGGAAATGACTTTAGAGACATGTTTTATTATACTCAAGCCTCGTCAGATGTACGTTAAAAAAAATGATATGAAAAATAAAAACAGCATCAATCTTGTTCCTTCGGTCCTCTGTCCCTCTCGTCTGATGAAGCTGATAATGAAACATGCCATCTTAATACCATGATCAAGGTCTTTTGAATACTTAATGTCTTTTATCAAAATTATTTAATAATAAAATGTGACGTGTTCGATTGTGTTGCCACTATTTCTGTTAGCTGTATTGCCAGCTATTGGTTCTTCCCTAGTCCAAGCTGTACTGTGTTGACTTTCCCAGCTTTTAACCTCCAATGTGATAACTAAACCAGCTCAGTATTACTGGATTAGATAAAACAATTACTTCTTTGCTTCTAACTTCAGTCATTTCTTGGTTCGAAAGGCAAGACTAAAAATCATCTAGTGTTATTTCAAACAATTTTTGTGGAACTAAAGCAATTTGATATCTTGAGTAAATATAGTGGTAGGTTATTTTGATACATACTCTCACACACATTTGACTATTTTAAATTGTACTAATCGGCCACAACATAGTTCCGAGTTCTGTACTGTTTTCCGGAGTCAAATTTTAGCTCAAAACCAAATTCAAACAGATCATTATTATGATGAAATGGCGACCCACAATACTTGCTAAAGAACATTATACAGAAACTACTATAACCCCAATCATAATTTAGCAGATTACTTTCAGCGTGAAAATTGCTAAAATAAGATTCTGGTAGTAACGACACCATACTTTGAGTATGTGGTCTACTGTAAATGAATGTTGTTTAGACTAAATGGGTGTTGGTTGATAAAACTAGACTCTTCCAAAAAGAATATGCCAATGGGTCAATCTTTTACACATGCATTTACATACATAGATGTTAAAAGCACTGGAAATTAGCATAAAACTTTTTGTGTTCCAAATGTCTGTTGCAATTTACAAAATGTAATTGCTTTTTACTTAGTGCATATACTATGTGTAAATTGATGAAAAGTGCAGTAGGATTACAAGGGAGCCTAGTCTGTGTAACCAGATGAAAAGTGCAGTAGGGTTACGAACGGAGCCTTTTGCAGATATACACCTGCTGATGATAAAATTCTGTTGACATTTTTATCTAGTTTTCTAGTCTGAATCTATAAAACATGAAGTACACTGTGATTTGTAGCCTTCTTAAACCCCTGTTGTTTTACTAAGATATGTCAGTTGTCGTAAACCCAGGTCTCAAAAATAATAAAATAAAATAGAATATAGACGAATATGTTGTCATTTATTTTGGTTCAAGCAGCTTGGGAGAAGTTGAGCGGGGGTGCATGTTGTAATGCCAAGCAGGATTGTCCCGAGTGTGAATTCGTGTCCCTTCAAGCTGGTGACGGCACAACTTTCTAGACGAGTTAACTCCCTTTATGTAGATTGTCCAAACACTGAAATCATGACAATGTTGAAACAATTCAAGGATGAAAGGTTTCGTATGTATTCAATAGACACCTAATTGTATTGTGATTGAATGTATGGACATGAAACTTTTATAAACTGTTACATTGAATGAGTAAACTAGGACATGTGACGTTTGTGTACTTCATTAGCAAGCTACCATCATCAGATGGGCTGTTCAGATCCCTTCCTCCATGGACCGTCTTCAGTCCGTCGTCCATCCCTCCATCGTAAACAATAATTGTAATCACAATTTCTTGGGAAGTACAAGAAATTTTTTTCTCAAATTAAAAAAGGATGACCGTCTCGGATTTTGACAGTTGAAGTTGGTTATCCTATTTCTGTATGGATCGTTAAGGAAATCTTTGTCTCCAACAGTGTATGATGAAAAGTACAAACTTAAAAACCAATAATTATACAATGGTGGGCGCCAAGACCCATCCGAGATCTCTTTTACATTATATGTGACCCTTGACCTTTCAAAAGTTATGCACCAGTACGTCATATCCTGTATGAGACCCCTGAACTTTAACACTAGGTATTTGTGACCTCTTGACCTTCATATGACCTTTCACAGACCCGCTTCCCTCTGTGAGATCTATGACCCTTCCTGACACGGCCCTGTGTACCAGTGCTTATATACTGTAGGTGGCGTACGTTGTGTAGTAGTCGGTTTAAGCTACTTTTTATTTTGTTGATTAAAATTCTTTATTGACAATTTGAAAAATACATTTTGTTGAGTTATCTTTATAAGACAGTCCAAGAAGAAATTACAAATACTACTTACAATCTTTCCAGTCCTAGAAGACCCATGATCACCTATTTGGCCAGAAGGTACATGGGTGGGATGGTATATAATTTCTCGTAAGAATGAAATTGAAAATTGTTGACTAATATGAATCACCTTGAACTTCAATCAATGTCACATATGTTTTTTTAAACCTTCATATTTCCTTATACAGTATATGTTAGATATCGACGGAGTAAAAATTTCGTGAAACAAATTCATTTGGGATTAAATTCTACCTCTGATGAAGACTCGATTCGAAAATTTGAAGAACGTGTTTGCAATTTCAAAGGGTTCGTAGAGATCTGGACAAACTAAACCCAATGCCATTTCAAAGCCACAATACAGCGCTGTAAGTTTAGAAGCGTCGGTAAATGGATTGGAGCCTTAAAATGGCATGGGGATTAGTTTGACCCAAGTTGTAAACAATGTAAGTCACTCTTCTAAATTGGTGTAATAACTCGAAACACTGAAACGCATAACCAAGGACTTTTCAATGCCACATTGCCATGATTTAAGGACTTTCAAGATCGCATATAAATTCAGACCAGGATTCATGGCTCCTCAATACGGTAAATCCAATGATTCGACGCTTTTAAAGGTCATTTTTTCAAACTTCATATTGTCCATAAGAAGATACAAATATGTTTAAATTTATAATTATATACCGCAGTTCCCACACCAGGTAGGCAAACATGAACACGTTCCGGCTACACTTAGCATCAACCCGTGGATGAGTTTGGAAGTTCGACTTCCATAATGAAACATGCTGGGGGGAATCATAGCAGAAATAAACATGAATAATTAAAATGTATCAGTTTGTGTGTTGGAAGTTTTACTGAATTCGTGACGAAAGCCTTCCCGATTGCGTCGTCCGGAATTCTGTAATTCCAAATACATAAGGAACGTCGCTTTAAAATAAGCCCCGGATATGCTTGTATGATTCGCTGTTGTTATAGATGGTCGACAAAGGGAGAAGGAAAGATGTTTCCTGGGCCGGATTTAACATTATGGAGGCTAACATTTGTAAAATGCTAATTTCTCAATTTGCATAAACTATTTGCATTCACGTAATTTGCAAGATATCATGGTGTTATTACGAGAAACATCAGTGAAATACAATGAAAGTCGATAATAGTGAAATATATCGCTTAATCATAAGTTAACACTTAATTAGACGACCACAGGTTATACAAATTACGTCTCACCTTTCCGGTTTGAGAAATTCTCTCAAGAACATGCTCTAGTATGAACTTTTCGAGGACAAATTATATTAATCATTTGTTGTTGAAAACATACCTCAAGGACGCATACACGGGAGACTACCGACGAGTAGATGAAATCACAATTCCATGCAAAAATCGATCAAGCGTACGGAACAGTTTATATATCTACAGTTTAACAGTTAATTTCGTTAACAAAACTAGAGAATCAACAATGACCGGGCACAAGTAATAAAATTGGCTTCCTTCGTCATTTGTGTTACCATGTTATGTATCTAAGTATTAACACAATATATCAATATGCACTATGTGTTGTTGATCCGAAGCTTAAAAAAATGAACTTCCTGTCGTACTGTGTTGAATATGTGTTATATATGTATACACATTGTAATCCAGGTATTCACATCATCTAATACACGACTTGTCACTATGGTCATGTCAGGGTATCAGGCCGTCTATTAATGCGCCATTTTAACGGGTTTTATTTCCAGAACGTAGATGTGGTGTAGCGGTATAAACAGCGGGTGTTTCTGGTAATGCGATTATATAGGTGCTGTATTTCGTGGGTTCGAGGCCAAGTCAGGGCACGAGTCAAAAATTGTCTTCCTGCGTCATTGATGTTACCAAGTTGTAATATATGCAATAATGGTGTTTACAGTTGAAAAAAACCTGCATTTATAAACTTATCTATGGAGGAAAAACATACAAATCGGACCACTTTTTAGTATTTTTAGTAAGTCAGCATCATTAGTATCCATCAAAGTTGATAACTCAATAACATTTATTCTCGTGCAGAAGTAAGATTTTCTTTTTCAGACACGAATACCATTGAAAAGGCACAAGGGGAATGATACCATACGCTCCGGAAGAACAAGCGTCTTTTGCTTTATCGATGACCCTACTCTGTGCTATTTTTTTTTTATCAAATTCACGTAATGACGTGCCACGTTCTCAAAATGAAAACTGTGGTAGTGACAGCGGAGTCTCTATGTATACTAATTTACAGGCATCGAACACTTATAGTTTCAAGACGCAATAGTGACTCAGCGGAAATAATTCGGTTCCCACATGGTTTAAACATCTTTCTTTTTATTCAGTTTTTAACAAATTTAAACTCTGCCAGACACCTACAAGTATACCATTCTTTTTAGCAGTTATAAACGTAAGTGACTCTATGATAACTTAGCCGATTCCGTTTATTACCCAAATACAGTACATATCGTAATATCTTGACCAGACACCGTGTCGACAAATACACTACCAAGTTTGATTTTAATAAGTATATATGACATAATGAAATGCTCAGCAGGGAAATAGCTTTGTTCAGAACTTGATTATACATACAAAATCTACTTAATTAAATAACTGTACCGGAAATGTTCATTTTTATTTAAGCACCATATCAGAAAACCGCAAATTGTAACCGATAAATGGGCCTAGTAAGGAGACGTTGTTCATGTGGCTTGAAAGCTCAAATTCTGATATCAGCAGACTTTCTTTCTTTCTTTCTTTTTTAATTTCTTGAGAAAGATTTAGAATAAACACATGATTATGCATCAATTTATTAAAACTTTTGTGTTCAATTTAATTCCGTATGAACGTTCATAAGAGATGAATTGGATATAGGATTTTAATGGAGTTAAACTTAACGTAGGATTTTTATGAAGTGAAATTAAATATACGATTTTGATGGAGTGAAATTGAATATAAGATTTTAATGAAGTTAAACTAAGCGTAGGATTTTATGGAGTTAATTTAAATATAGGATTTCAATGGAGTTAAATTAGATATAGGATTTCAATGGAGTTAAATTAGATATAGGATTTCAATGGAGTTAAATTAGATATACGATTTCAATGGAGTTAGATTAGATATAGGATTTCAATGGAGTTAAATTAGATATACGATTTCAATGGAGTTAAATTAGATATACGATTTCAATGGAGTTAAATTAGATATACGATTTCAATGGAGTTAAATTAGATATACGATTTCAATGGAGTTAGATTAGATATACGATTTCAATGGAGTAAGATTAGATATAGGATTTCAATGGAGTTAAATTAGATATAGTTAGATATAAGATTTCAATGGAGTAAGATTAGATATAGGATTTAATGGAGTTCAGCTAAATATAGCATTTTAATGGACTTAAATGTTAGATTAAATAAGGATTCTTATAGAGTTAAATTAGACAACGGATTCTAATAAGATCGGTTTATGCCTTCGAATGTATCAAAGCTTATGACTGATCCATGAACTCCTTTTGATCTTTCAACGTGGCTCATTGAGATGTAAACTCGAGCTAAATGTATAATTATTAATCAGACATTGTACGTTTAAGGATAATTAAGATGATGAAAACGCATATAAAAGCATGGAGTTTCAGGAGAACAATTGGATCATGCTTTTATCAAATATTTTATAATATTGAAAAAATAAAAAAAATAAATAAAAAATAATATAAATATATATATATATCACTAAGATTTTCCTCTTAAGTAAAATGTAATTATTTTATTTCCGTGGAGCTGAAAAAGAACAGAAAATTGGCCTGAACCCGACACTGTTTCGAACTATGGAATTTGATGCATAGCTGAACATAACAAAAGCATGTGTCATTTGCTGCTGGTTGATAACTATTTAAGAATATATAGTCAGTCCATAAATCTTAAATCAGAATTAAATAAGTACAGGTAACCTCATAATACAGTTTGTCAATGGATAGGGGATGAACAGGCATCCTTATACTCCGAAAGCTAGTCTCTCCTGTACAATCACAAGGCGGGTCATACACGGTATTGCTGCATACAAATCGGACAAAAATAATTTAACCTTCCTGTCTTTGATCTTACCGTCTTGAAACTAAAATATCAAGATGGTTTGTAAGTTGTCTTTTAATAAACATTCCCGGTTCCGACCGGAGCATGCCGACTTTGCATATATAGTTAGAATTGTGAGTGCTTTAACGGGATAATGCCGTTACTTCATTTCCTGCGGTACATACGCTTCGGTGCACCGTGCATTTCCAATAAACGCGTCAGAGAGTGACAAGGCGGTGTTCTATGTGTATAACGGAACCACACCCTTCATCAAATATGTATGTCGGTATGGATATGGAAAATGTGAAGGATGTCAAACTGAGACGGCTCACAAGGCGATCAATACTTTGCTATATTACTGCTTTCGTTCCGCCCACAGGGGCGAGTTATATCAAACACAGGGACCAGTTATATCGTCATACACAGGGGCAAGTTATATCGTCATACAAAGGGGTAAGTTATATCGTCATACACAGGGGCAAGTTATATCGTCATACACAGGGACTAGTTATATCGTCATACACAGGGACTAGTTATATCGTCATACACAGGGACCAGTTACATCGTCATATACAGGGACCAGTTATATCGTCATACACAGGGGCCAGTTATATCGTCATACACAGGGACTAGTTATATCGTCATACACAGGGACCATATCGTCATATACAGGGACCAGTTATATCGTCATACACAGGGACTAGTTATTTCGTCATACACAGGTACTAGTTATATCGTCATACACAGGGACTAGTTATATCGTCATACACAGGGACCAGTCATATCGTCATACACGGGGTCTAGTTATATCGTCATACACACGGACCAGTTATATCGTCAAATACAGGGACCAGTTATATCGTCATACAGAGGGGCCAGTTATATCGTCATACACAGGGACCAGTTACATCGTCATACACAGGGACTAGTTATATCGTCATACACAGGGGCTAGTTATATCGTCATACACAGGGACCAGTTATATCGTCATACACAGTTTCTAGTTATATCGTCATACACAGGGACCAGTTATATCGTCATACACAGGGGCCGGTTATATCGTCATACACAGGGCCAGTTATATCGTCTTACACAGGGCTAGTTATATCGTCATACACAGGGACCAGTTACATCGTCATATACAGGGACCAGTTATATCGTCATACACAGGGGCCAGTTATATCGTCATACACAGGGACTAGTTATATCGCCATACACAGGGACCATATCGTCATATACAGGGACCAGTTATATCGTCATACACAGGGACTAGTTATTTCGTCATACACAGGTACTAGTTATATCGTCATACACAGGGACTAGTTATATCGTCATACACAGGGACCAGTCATATCGTCATACACGGGGTCTAGTTATATCGTCATACACACGGACCAGTTATATCGTCAAATACAGGGACCAGTTATATCGTCATACAGAGGGGCCAGTTATATCGTCATACACAGGGACCAGTTACATCGTCATACACAGGGACTAGTTATATCGTCATACACAGGGGCTAGTTATATCGTCATACACAGGGACCAGTTATATCGTCATACACAGTTTCTAGTTATATCGTCATACACAGGGACCAGTTATATCGTCATACACAGGGGCCAGTTATATCGTCAAATACAGGGACCAGTTATATCGTCATACAGAGGGACTAGTTATATCGTCATACACAGGGACCAGTTATATCGTCATACACAGGGACTAGTTATATCGTCATACACAGGGGCCAGTTATATCGTCATACACAGGGGCCGGTTATATCGTCATACACAGGGGCCGGTTATATCGTCATACACAGAGACTAGTTATATCGTCATACACAGGGGCAAGTTATATCGTCATACACAGGGGCCAGTTATATCGTCATACACAGGGACTAGTTATATCGTCATACACAGGGACTAGTTATATCGTCATACACAGGGACCAGTTATATCGTCATACACAGGGGCAAGTTATATCGTCATACACAGGGACCAGTTATATCGTCATACACAGGGACCAGTTATATCGTCACACACAGGACCAGTAATATCGTCATACACAGGGGCAAGTTATATCGTCATACACAGGGACCAGTTATATCGTCATACACAGGGACTAGTTATATCGTCATACACAGGGGCTAGTTATATCATCATGTACAGGGACCAGTTATATCGTCACACACAGGACCAGTAATATCGTCATACACAGGGGCAAGTTATATCGTCATACACAGGGACTAGTTATATCGTCATACACAGGGACCAGTTATATCGTCACACACAGGACCAGTAATATCGTCATACACAGGGACTAGTTATATCGTCATACACAGGGACTAGTTATATCGTCATACACAGGGACTAGTTATATCGTCATACACACGGACCAGTTATATCGTCACACACAGGACCATTAATATCGTCATACACAGGGGCAAGTTATATCGTCATACACAGGGACCAGTTATATCGTCATACACAGGGACTAGTTATATCGTCATACACAGGGACTAGTTATATCGTCATACACAGGGGCCAGTTATATCGTCATACACAGTTTCTAGTTATATCGTCATACACAGGGACTAGTTATATCGTCATACACAGGGGATAGTTATATCGTCACACACAGGGACCAGATATATCGTCATATACAGGGACCAGTTATATCGTCACACACAGGACCAGTAATATCGTCATACACAGGGGCAAGTTATATCGTCATACACAGGGACTAGTTATATCGTCATACACAGGGACCAGTTATATCGTAATACACAGGGACCAGTTATATCGTCATACAGAGGGACCAGTTATATCGTCATACACAGGGACCAGTTACATCGTCATACACAGGGACCAGTTACATCGTCATATACAGGGACCAGTTACATCGTCATACACAGGGGCAAGTTATATCGTCATACAAAGGGGTTAGTTATATCGTCATACACAGGGGCCAGTTATATCGTCATACACAGGGAACAGTTATATCGTCATACACAGGGAACAGTTATATCGTCATACACAGGGCCAGTTATATCGTCAAATACAGGGACCAGTTATATCGTCATATACAGGGACCAGTTATATCGTCATACACAGGGACCAGTTATATCGTCATACACAGGGAACAGTTATATCATCATGTACAGGGACAAGTTATATCGTCATACACAGGTACTAGTCATATCGTCATACACAGGGAACAGTTATATCGTCATACACAGGGACCAGTTATATTGTCTTACACAGGGACTAGTTATATCGTCATACACAGGTACTAGTCATATCGTCATAAACAGGGGCCAGTTATAATGTCATACACAGGGACTAGTTATATCATCATACACAGGGACCAGTTATATCGTCATATGCAGGGACCAGTGACACGCCATACATATACAACAGCGTCACTTTGCTGACGTCACGCAGTACCTACTGTAAGCAGTTCATAAATTATCGGGAAGTCTTTGACATTTGAAATGAACAATTAAAGATTATTCAACATGATTAAAGAATATATTTGTGTGTAGTTGACTCAGGGCTCGGTTTAATATATTGCGCTGCCATTCCGAGAGTTACATGTAACACACAAAAATGATATATGGTCCGGAATGTGACGAATTGATTGACATTTCAAATCAACATAGTCCACCAAAATCTTCCGTTTGGAGTTCTTTTCATTCTTTGAATTTAGTTCGGCCGGATGATTGACGCATATATAAAGCTATTGCATATTTTATACATATATTTGTAAATCATACCGTTTGATTTGGGTTCATTATAAGTTAGAATACTTTTACATATTGCGCTTGAAAATACCTGATTAATTCTTGCCTGTCTGACATTTTCCCGTTGAATAATCTACACAAGTTAATCATGAAATTGTCGATTTACTTATCTATCTATATAAATTAAAACTAAATGTGTACTGTGTTGAAAAATTTCCGGGAAGTTGTCGATAACCTGTATTTTGATATATATTGCTTACATTATTATAAGCAAAATAGATGCACCAGTTCCGGTTTTAAAACTCGTTTTTTAATATGATATAATATAATAAGATGAGTTCAATGATATTTCATTTCATATAAACATTTTAAAACGAGTCCTACAAGTTTTTGTTTTTTTGCGGGACTTGTCGAGAATTTCATATAAAATGAAAACAAATTTAAGATATTTGTTACATAGCCCAAACAATTTCCATTTTGACAGGTTTTCAATTTTGAGGGTTTATCAAACAGCCATTTTGTTGCGACATGCACCATCCATGACGTCACGTCATTGTTCAAACTATGACGTCACAATCGATCTCTCACTGGCACAGCCAATGAAAAACGCTCCTGGGTATATCACCCTGTTGCGCTTTAATATGGAGAGTTGTCAGTAAGTCGGCGGTCGGTTGGTGCATTCGTAACACACTTGTAATTCACCACGGCAGTTCCCCAAGTTTGGACGTGAAAAGGTATGGGGTCAACTGCCCGACCACGTGGGTTTTCTCTGGGTTCTCCGGTTCCCTCCCACAGAAAGACTCCTCGCGCGCCGGGCCAGGGTTACGTCCCTTTTGTTTTACTCTGTATGACCGTATACCGATAAGCCTGACATCCGATGGGAGCCAGGGATGTTTGTTAGTTGATTTCAAAATAGATAAAATTTACAGTTTTTAAGCCTTTGTCTAAACTTCCTACTAGCGTCCCTAGTGCAATTAAATCGGGTACCTCAGAAGGGAAATACCTCTAATAAAGTATATATATTTGTAATCTGTTCAAACATTTTCTGTGATTTTTAGAGCTGTGAATACCATGGTAACAGCTTAAAAAATGCTCAAAAATTGCAAAATATTATGATATTTGGACCCAAAATGACACAATTCTCCACACAATTTTTTTTCTGAAACCTATTTGAAATTAAATATCTCTATCCCAAAGACAGAATTAATCTTGTTTTGACATATGTTGTAAATTAAGTTTTTTCTGCTATCTTACCTTTTCTGTGGGCTTCCATTTTTCGCTGTAGGCAAAACTAAATTTCCTGCGTAAATCGTAAATCGTTTTTCGGAAAATCCGGAAATTTAAAATCCGGAACCAATTTATTAATTTTTGTTTTAACAAATGTGAAGCCTGTTTCTACTACTTCATACTGAATATACCAATTATAGTGTACATTTATTTGTTTTCTTCATTTTTTATGCATATCATAATACATGAGTTATTTGCTTAACAAAAAAATCGCCCATGGCCAGCCTGTCCTACTGTAGTGTGCTACCCTACCAGAACACTTGGTCTAATACTCGTTGTATTTCCTTTTAGGTGTCTCCGTATAAATATATATTTTGTTTTGCCCTCGTTCAATCGATTTCGATTTTGAATTATGGTTTCGCAATTGTGTCGGTATTCTTGATTTTAAGGAAGATGGGTCGAAAATTTAGTCTGAACGTCATCACCAACATAACAATAGCCAAAATAGCCACGGACTGGGAAAGGAAATTGGAACATGTTTTTCTTACACTTTACGGCTTGAAAAAAACAACAACAAAACAAAAACTGACATTTAAAGTTTGCTGGGTTCATCTCGCCTCCATATTGTCCAGAGTTGACACAGACACGAAAGCCTAGTCCGATATTCCTCTGACCCCAATACCGGATGTTAGACATTTCGATGGACAGATCGGCTGATGTCATAGCCAAGGGAAACTCGGGCTAACGAAATCACAGAACGGTCCCTGTTTTCAGCATACGGAGAAACGCGAACCGACCCGGGAAAGATCGAACCTCACACCTGGGATGTCAATTTTGTAGTGGTGTTAGTCGGGAATTTTTTCGGGGGAAAAAAGTATATCATAATCATAAGAGAGCCTTATCATAATAAAAAATATCAAAATCTGTTTCAAATATTGGAAATTATTCATGATTTTTTTTTTTTTTTTTTTGTTGAAACATATTAATTTTGATAATTTCCCAGAATCTCTGCCAGTCGGTAAACATTGGGTACTGATTGCCCTTGAATTTATTTCCACGGTGGATTGGGACCTGCTTTGTTACGTGTGGCTTCGCATGACTGGTATTACCGTGAAATGTACCGATAGATAGAAAGTCTGAGTGATTTACATAAATCGTTACTAACCTTGGTGCCTTTATTCACATCAACATCTCCCGTTAATTTTTATTGATACAAACATCCATATCATGTGTTTGTCGGGATATTGACATGGCAATCAACATTGACAACTACAGACTTGCGCTGTCGATAGGTTACTTTGAGGAAAAAAGCTAAAAAGCATTTGCATAGCTTCAATTTCCCTGTTCAAAGCCATTGTAATAGGTATATGTACCTGTTGATGGTTGTGCGTTGGAGATTGACGATCACGTCTGAAAATAAAAGTTACGATTATACGTTACTCGCGTACCAGACACGTATGCGTGTTCATACTTCAAATAAAACGACTTTCACATTATTCACATCATTTTCCCCTTTCACAATGTTGATGCGTCCGCGTTTTGTTCAACGTAAACATCATTGGCCGATCTTGTGCATCCCGTCCAGGATTGGAAAAATGGAACTCAAGACAAAACGAAGAAAAGGCAAAGCAACAACAAGAAAATACACCGAAACCATAGGACACAAGTAACCCCCCCCCCCTCGCCCCATAGAAAAAAAAAAAAAAAAAAAGAAAAAAAAAAAAAAAAAAAGAAAAAAAAAGAAATTAGATTAAAACAAAACAAACACGACTTTACATTTCCGGTCCACGTTTGTTCCCAGGATGTTCTGCCAAGCAAACTAAAATTCCAGATCATGATGGCGGTTAGACTTCGTCATAACAATAAGATTAAGTGTCAAAACCGAGCCCTAACCGGATCTTTCACGTAGGGTGGAGATGTCTAGTTTAAAAAACAATAAATTACTATAGGACAAAAAGTCGGACGAGGGAGTATCCCTGTAAAATGGTCTGAATGTCTAATTTAAGTCTTTATTGAGGATTTCTACAGAGTGTTTTATATAACGTGTGTAGGGAGGTGTATGACCGAGTGTTTACGTGTGTAGGGAGGTATATTACTGGATGTTTACCTGAGTAGGGAGGTGTATTACCGAGTGTCCACGTGTGTAGGGAGGTATATTACCGGATGTTTACGTGTGTAGGGAGGTGTATTACCGAGTGTCCACGTGTGTAGGGAGGTGTATTACTGGATGTTTACGTGTGTAGGGAGGTGTATTACCGAATGTTTACGTGTGTAGGGAGGTGTATTACCGGATGTTTACGTGTGTAGGGAGGTGTATAACCGAATGTTTACGTGTGTAGGGAAGTGTATTACCGGATGTTTACGTGTGTAGGGAGGTGTATTACCGGATGTTTACGTGTGTAAGGATGTGTACTACCGGATGTTTACGTGTGTAGGGAGGTATATTACCGGATGTTTACGTGTGTAGGGAGGTATATTACCGGATGTTTACGTGTGTAGTGAGATGTATTACCGGATGTTTACGTGTGTAGGGAGGTGTATTACCGGATGTTTACGTGTGTAGGGAGGTGTATTACCGGATGTTTACGTGTGTAGGGAGGTGTATTACGGGATGTTTACGTGTGTAGGGAGGTGTATAACCGAGTGTTTACGTGTGTAGGGAGGTATATTACCGGATGTTTACGTGTGTAGGGAGGTGTATTACCGAGTGTCCACGTGTGTAGGGAGGTGTATTACCGAATGTTTACGTGTGTAGGGAGGTGTATTACCGAATGTTTACGTGTGTAGGGATGTGTACTACCGGATGTTTACGTGTGTAGGGAGGTGTATTACTGGATGTTTACGTGTGTAGGGAGGTGTATAACCGAATGTTTACGTGTGTAGGGAAGTGTATTACCGGATGTTTACGTGTGTAGGGAGGTGTATTACCGGATGTTTACGTGTGTAAGGATGTGTACTACCGGATGTTTACGTGTGTAGGGAGGTATATTACCGGATGTTTACGTGTGTAGGGAGGTATATTACCGGATGTTTACGTGTGTAGTGAGATGTATTACCGGATGTTTACGTGTGTAGGGAGGTGTATTACCGGATGTTTACGTGTGTAGGGAGGTGTATTACCGGATGTTTACGTGTGTAGGGAGGTGTATTACGGGATGTTTACGTGTGTAGGGAGGTGTATAACCGAGTGTTTACGTGTGTAGGGAGGTGTATTACCGGATGTTTACGTGTGTATGGAGGTGTATTACCGAATGTTTACGTGTGTAGGGAGGTGTATTACCGGATGTTTACGTGTGTAGGGAGGTGTATTACCGGATGTTTACGTGTGTAGGGGGGTATATTACCGGATGTTTACGTGTGTAGGGAGGTGTATTACTGGATGTTTACGTGTGTAGGGAGGTGTATTACTGGATGTTTACGTGTGTAGGGAGGTGTATTACCGGATGTTTACGTGTGTAGGGAGGTGTATTACCGAGTGTTTACGTGTGTAGGGAGGTGTATTACCGGATGTTTACGTGTGTAGGGAGGTGTATTACCGGATGTTTACGTGTGTAGGGAGGTGTATTACCGGATGTTTACGTGTGTAGGGAGGTGTATTACCGGATGTTTACGTGTGTAGGGAGGTGTATTACCGGATGTTTACGTGTGTAGGGAGGTGTATTACCGGATGTTTACGTGTGTAGGGAGGTGTATTACCGAATGTTTACGTGTGTAGGGGGGTATATTACCGGATGTTTACGTGTGTAGGGAGGTGTATTACCGGATGTTTACGTGTGTAGGGAGGTATATTACCGGATGTTTACGTGTGTAGGGGGGTATATTACCGGATGTTTACGTGTGTAGGGATGTGTATTACTGGATGTTTACGTGTGTAGGGAGGTGTATTACCGAGTGTTTACGTGTGTAGGGAGGTGTATTACTGGATGTTTACGTGTGTAGGGAGGTGTATTACCGAATGTTTACGTGTGTAGGGAGGTGTATTACCGAGTGTTTACGTGTGTAGGGAGGTGTATTACCGAGTGTCCACGTGTGTAGGGAGGTGTATTACCGGATGTTTACGTGTGTAGGGAGGTATATTACTGGATGTTTACGTGTGTAGGGAGGTGTATTACCGAGTGTTTACGTGTGTAGAGAGGTGTATTACTGGATGTTTACGTGTGTAGTGAGGTGTATTACCGAATGTTTACGTGTGTAGGGAGGTGTATTACCGGATGTTTACGTGTGTAGGGAGGTGTATTACCGGATGTTTACGTGTGTTGGGAGGTGTATTACCGAATGTTTACGTGTGTAGGGATGTGTACTACCGGATGTTTACGTGTGTAGGGAGGTGTATTACCGGATGTTTACGTGTGTAGGGAGGTGTATTACTGGATGTTTACGTGTGTAGGGAGGTGTATTACCGGATGTTTAGGTGTGTAGGGAGGTGTATTACCGGATGTTTACGTGTGTAGGGAGGTGTATTACCGGATGTTTACGTGTGTAGAGAGGTGTATTACCGAGTGTTTACGTGTGTAGAGAGGTGTATTACTGGATGTTTACGTGTGTAGGGAGGTGTATTACCGGATGTTTACGTGTGTAGGGAGGTGTATTACCGAGTGTTAACGTGTGTAGGGAGGTGTATTACCGGATGTTTACGTGTGTAGGGAGGTGTATTACCGAGTGTTTACGTGTGTAGAGAGGTGTATTACCGGATGTTTACGTGTGTAGGGAGGTATATTACCGGATGTTTACGTGTGTAGGGAGGTGTATTACCGGATGTTTACGTGTGTAGGGAGGTATATTACCGGATGTTTACGTGTGTAGGGGGGTATATTACCGGATGTTTACGTGTGTAGGGATGTGTATTACTGGATGTTTACGTGTGTAGGGAGGTGTATTACCGAGTGTTTACGTGTGTAGGGAGGTGTATTACTGGATGTTTACGTGTGTAGGGAGGTGTATTACCGAATGTTTACGTGTGTAGGGAGGTGTATTACCGAGTGTTTACGTGTGTAGGGAGGTGTATTACCGAGTGTCCACGTGTGTAGGGAGGTGTATTACCGGATGTTTACGTGTGTAGGGAGGTATATTACTGGATGTTTACGTGTGTAGGGAGGTGTATTACCGAGTGTTTACGTGTGTAGAGAGGTGTATTACTGGATGTTTACGTGTGTAGGGAGGTGTATTACCGAATGTTTACGTGTGTAGGGAGGTGTATTACCGGATGTTTACGTGTGTAGGGAGGTGTATTACCGGATGTTTACGTGTGTAGGGAGGTGTATTACTGGATGTTTACGTGTGTAGGGAGGTGTATTACCGGATGTTTAGGTGTGTAGGGAGGTGTATTACCGGATGTTTACGTGTGTAGGGAGGTGTATTACCGGATGTTTACGTGTGTAGAGAGGTGTATTACCGAGTGTTTACGTGTGTAGAGAGGTGTATTACTGGATGTTTACGTGTGTAGGGAGGTGTATTACCGGATGTTTACGTGTGTAGGGAGGTGTATTACCGAGTGTTAACGTGTGTAGGGAGGTGTATTACCGGATGTTTACGTGTGTAGGGAGGTGTATTACCGAGTGTTTACGTGTGTAGGGAGGTGTATTACCGGATGTTTACGTGTGTAGGGAGGTGTATTACCGAGTGTTTACGTGTGTAGGGAGGTGTATTACCGGATGTTTACGTGTGTAGGGAGGTGTATTACCGAGTGTTTACGTGTGTAGGGAGGTGTATTACCGAGTGTTTACGTGTGTAGGGAGGTGTATTACCTGAATGTTTACGTGTGTAGGGAGGTATATTACCGGATGTTTACGTGTGTAGGGAGGTGTATTACCTGGATGTTTACGTGTGTAGGGAGGTGTATTACCTGGATGTTTACGTGTGTAGGGAGGTGTATTACCGAGTGTTCCACGTGTGTAGGGAGGTGTATTACCGGATGTTTACGTGTATAGGGAGGTGTATTACTGGATGTTTACGTGTGTAGGGAGGGGTATTACTGGATGTTTACGTGTGTAGGGAGGTGTATTACTGGATGTTTACGTGTGTAGGGAGGTGTATTACCGAGTGTTTACGTGTGTAGGGAGGTGTATTACCGGGTGTTTACGTGTGTAGGGAGGTGTATAACCGGATGTTTACGTGTATAGGGAGGTGTATTACTGGATGTTTACGTGTGTAGGGAGGTGTATTACTGGATGTTTACGTGTGTAGGGAGGTGTATTACCGGATGTTTACGTGTGTAGGGAGGTGTATTACCGGATGTTTACGTGTGTAGGGAGGTGTATTACTGGATGTTTACGTGTGTAGGGAGGTGTATTACCGGATGTTTACGTGTGTAGGGAGGTGTATTACCGAGTGTTTACGTGTGTAGGGAGGTGTATTACCGGATGTTTACGTGTGTAGGGAGGTGTATTACCGAGTGTTTACGTGTGTAGGGAGGTGTATTACCGAGTGTTTACGTGTGTAGGGAGGTGTATTACTGTATGTTTACGTGTGTAGGGAGGTATATTACCGGATGTTTACGTGTGTAGGGAGGTGTATTACTGGATGTTTACGTGTGTAGGGAGGTGTATTACTGGATGTTTACGTGTGTAGGGAGGTGTATTACCGAGTGTTTACGTGTGTAGAGAGGTGTATTACCGAGTGTTTACGTGTGTAGGGAGATGTATTACCGGATGTTTACGTGTGTAGGGAGGTGTATTACCGGATGTTTACGTGTGTAGGGAGGTGTATTACTGGATGTTTACGTGTGTAGGGAGGTGTATTACCGAGTGTTTACGTGTGTAGGGAGGTGTATTACCGGATGTTTACGTGTGTAGGGAGGTGTATTACTGGATGTTTACGTGTGTAGGGAGGTGTATTACCGAGTGTTTACGTGTGTAGGGAGGTGTATTACTGGATGTTTACGTGTGTAGGGAGGTGTATTACTGGATGTTTACGTGTGTAGGGAGGTGTATTACCGAGTGTCCACGTGTGTAGGGAGGTGTATTACCGGATGTTTACGTGTATAGGGAGGTGTATTACTGGATGTTTACGTGTGTAGGGAGGTGTATTACTGGATGTTTACGTGTGTAGGGAGGTGTATTACCGAGTGTCCACGTGTGTAGGGAGGTGTATTACCGGATGTTTACGTGTGTAGGGAGGTGTATTACCGGATGTTTACGTGTGTAGGGAGCTGTATTACTGGATGTTTACGTGTGTAGGGAGGTGTATTACCGAGTGTTTACGTGTGTAGGAGGTATATTACCGATTGTTTACGTGTGTAGGGAGGTGTATTACCGGATGTTTACGTGTGTAGGGAGGTGTATTACCGAATGTTTATGTGTGTAGGGAGGTGTATTACTGGATGTTTACGTGTGTAGGGAGGTGTATTACCGGATGTTTACGTGTGTAGGGAGGTGTATTACTGGATGTTTACGTGTGTAGGGAGGTGTATTACCGGATGTTTACGTGTGTAGGGAGGTGTATTACCGGATGGTTACGTGTGTAGGGAGGTGTATTACCGAGTGTTTACGTGTGTAGGGAGGTGTATTACCGGGTGTTTACGTGTGTAGGGAGGTGTATAACCGGATGTTTACGTGTGTAGGGAGGTGTATTACTGGATGTTTACGTGTGTAGGGAGGTGTATTACTGGATGTTTACGTGTGTAGGGAGGTGTATTATCGGATGTTTACGTGTGTAGGGAGGTGTATTACTGGATGTTTACGTGTGTAGGGAGGTGTATTACCGGATGTTTACGTGTGTAGGGAGGTGTATTACCGGATGTTTACGTGTGTAGGGAGGTGTATTACCGGATGTTTACGTGTGTAGGGAGGTGTATTACTGGATGTTTACGTGTGTAGGGAGGTGTATTACCGGATGTTTACGTGTGTAGGGAGGTGTATTACCGGATATTTACGTGTGTAGGGAGGTGTATTACCGGATGTTTACGTGTGTAGGGAGGTGTATTACCGGATGTTTACGTGTGTAGGGAGGTGTATTACCGAGTGTTTACGTGTGTAGGGAGGTGTATTACCGGATGTTTACGTGTGTAGGGAGGTGTATTACCGGATGTTTACGTGTGTAGGGAGGTGTATTACCGGATGTTCACGTGTGTAGGGAGGTGTATTACCGGATGTTTACGTGTGTAGGGAGGTGTATTACCGGATGTTTACGTGTGTAGAGAGGTGTATTACCGGATGTTTACGTGTGTAGGGAGGTGTATTACCGGATGTTTACGTGTGTAGAGAGGTGTATTACCGGATGTTTACGTGTGTAGGGAGGTGTATTACCGAGTGTTTACGTGTGTAGGGAGGTGTATTACCGGATGTTTACGTGTGTAGGGAGGTGTATTACCGGATGTTTACGTGTGTAGGGAGGTGTATTACCGAGTGTTTACGTGTGTAGGGAGGTATATTACCGAGTGTTTACGTGTGTAGGGAGGTGTATTACCGAGTGTTTACGTGTGTAGGGAGGTATATTACCGAGTGTTTACGTGTGTAGGGAGGTATATTACCGAGTGTTTACGTGTGTAGGGGGGTATATTACCGGATGTTTACGTGTGTAGGGGGTATATTACCGAGTGTTTACGTGTGTAGGGAGGTATATTACCGGATGTTTACGTGTGTAGGGAGGTGTATTACTGGATGTTTACGTGTGTAGGGAGGTGTATTACCGAATGTTTACGTGTGTAGGGAGGTGTATTACCGGATGTTTACGTGTGTAGGGAGGTATATTACCGAGTGTTTACGTGTGTAGGGAGGTATATTACCGGATGTTTACGTGTGTAGGGGGGTATATTACCGAGTGTTTACGTGTGTAGGGAGGTATATTACTGAGTGTTTACGTGTGTAGGGAGGTATATTACCGGGTGTTTACGTGTGTAGGGGTATATTATCGAGTGTTTACGTGTGTAGAGAGGTATATTACCGAGTGTTTACGTGTGTAGGGATGTGTTTTGCCGGGTTTTCATATTGTTGGGTGTGGTTCTATTTACTTTGGTTAATGTACTTCGGTCTGGTACCTAACCAAACGCGACACATTTCAGCATTTTATCTCGTAATGAAATATGCAGAAGGTACATTGTATTTTGCTGTTGAAGATGTATCAATAATAAACAAGTTGTAAAACCAAACACAAACAGAAGATGAGGGTCGATACTGTTTATCCATGTTGATTGTTTTGGACAAGGTACTAGGGAAACGGGGAAACGTCGATATAATGATGCAATTTAATGGGTCATCCCAAACATTAAGATACTATGTGGACGGAGGTTAATTAGCAAGCTAGGCAGGTATCGACCCGTCCAATATTATGTAATACTGCTTGTCTTTCTGCTTTGTGTGATCATAAACGGGGCTGGAGAAAAATTACGTAACGGCGGCTTTTGATTTTAATTATGAAGCGATTAAAGCTATACGATAAGCGAGAGTTGGTGATTGTGTTATACACTTTGAATTAGGAGAGGAGATATGACAGTCTTTGAATTAGTAATATAACATTTACATTCATTCAAACGCCATCGTCATCCAATGTCATTAAAACAAAGAAATGCTATTGTCTATTCGGTTGTTGTATGTATATCTACATACATGTAATATATTCCGAACTGTCACCTATTAATCCCCAGACGATGACGCATAATTGTCTGTACCTGTAGTGTAAATTTAATATAGATTCCGTTCATTGAGAAATCCTAGATCCGTCAGCTTACTTCCGGCTGTTTGACATCAGAGTTGAACAAATATAACAACAATTTTCCTTCTATTGTTCTACATAAACAACCCGCATGTCATCAATAACATCTCCACGTGTCATCAATATCATCTGTGAGTGTCATCTATATCATCTCCTCATTTGATCAATATCATCTCCATGTGTCATCAACATCATCTCCACGTGTCATCAATATAATCTCCACGTGTCATCAAGATAATCTCCACATGTCGTCAATATCATCCCCACGTGTCACCAATACCATTTACAAGTGTCATCTATATCATCTCCACGTGTCATCAATATCCTCTCCACGTGTCATCAATATCCTCTCCACGTGTCATCAATATTATCTCCAAGTGTCATCAATATCATCTCCACGTGTCATCAATATCATCTCCACGTGTCATCAATATCGTCTCCTCTTGTCATCAATATCATCTCCACGTGTCATCAATATCATCTCCTCTTGTCATCAATATCGTCTCCACGTGTCATCAATTTCATCTCCACGTATCATCAATATCATCTCCACGTGTCATCGATCACATCTCCACGTGTCATCAATATCATCTCCTCGTGTCATCAATATCATCTCCTCCTGTCATCAATATCATCTCCATGTGTCAACAATATCGTCTCCACGTGTCATCAATTTCATCTCCACGTATCATCAATATCATCTCCACGTGTCATCAATATCATCTCCACGTGTCATCAACATCATCTCATCTTGTCATCAATATCGTCTCCACGTGTCATCAATATCATCTCCATGTGTCATCAATATCATCTCCACGTGTCATCAATATCATCTCCACGTGTCATCAATATCATCTCCACGTGTCATCAATATCATCTCATCTTGTCATCAATATCGTCTCCACGTGTCATCAATATCATCTCCATGTGTCAACAATATCATCTCCACGTGTCATCAACATCATCTCCTCGTGTCATCAATATCATCTCCTCCTGTCATCAATATCATCTCCATGTGTCAACAATATCGTCTCCACGTGTCATCAATTTCATCTCCACGTATCATCAATATCATCTCCGCGTGTCATCAATATAATCTCCACGTGTCATCAAGATAATCTCCACATGTCGTCAATATCATCCCCACGTGTCACCAATACCATTTACAAGTGTCATCTATATCATCTCCACGTGTCATCAATATCCTCTCCACGTGTCATCAATATTATCTCCAAGTGTCATCAATATCATCTCCACGTGTCATCAATATCATCTCCACGTGTCATCAATATCGTCTCCTCTTGTCATCAATATCATCTCCACGTGTCATCAATATCATCTCCTCTTGTCATCAATATCGTCTCCACGTGTCATCAATTTCATCTCCACGTATCATCAATATCATCTCCACGTGTCATCGATCACATCTCCACGTGTCATCAATATCATCTCCTCGTGTCATCAATATCATCTCCTCCTGTCATCAATATCATCTCCATGTGTCAACAATATCGTCTCCACGTGTCATCAATTTCATCTCCACGTATCATCAATATCATCTCCACGTGTCATCAATATCATCTCCACGTGTCATCAACATCATCTCATCTTGTCATCAATATCGTCTCCACGTGTCATCAATATCATCTCCATGTGTCATCAATATCATCTCCACGTGTCATCAATATCGTCTCCACGTGTCATCAATATCATCTCCACGTGTCATCAATATCATCTCATCTTGTCATCAATATCGTCTCCACGTGTCATCAATATCATCTCCATGTGTCAACAATATCATCTCCACGTGTCATCAACATCATCTCCTCGTGTCATCAATATCATCTCCTCCTGTCATCAATATCATCTGCATGTGTCAACAATATCGTCTCCACGTGTCATCAATTTCATCTCCACGTATCATCAATATCATCTCCACGTGTCATCAATATCGTCTCCACGTGTCATCAATTTCATCTCCACGTATCATCAATATCATCTCCACGTGTCATCGATAACATCTCCACGTGTCATCAATATCATCTCCTCGTGTCATCAATATCATCTCCTCCTGTCATCAATATCATCTCCATGTGTCAACAATATCGTCTCCACGTGTCATCAATTTCATCTCCACGTATCATCAATATCATCTCCACGTGTCATCAATATCATCTCCATGTGTCATCAATATCATCTCATCTTGTCATCAATATCGTCTCCACGTGTCATCAATATCATCTCCACGTGTCATCAATATCATCTCCACGTGTCATCAATATCATCTCCATGTGTCATCAATATCATCTCCATGTGTCAACAATATCATCTCCACGTATCATCAATATCATCTCCATGTGTCATCAATATCATCTCCTCTTGTCATCAATATCGTCTCCTCTTGTCACTTATATCATCTCCACGTGTCATCAATATCATCTCCTCGTATCATCAATATCATCTCCACGTGTCATCAATATCATCTCCATATGTCATTAATATCCTCTCCACGTGCCATCAATATCATCTCCACGTGTCATCAATATCATCTCCATGTGTCATTAAAATCATCTCCACGTGTCATCAATATCATCTCCACGTATCATCAATATCATCTCCACGTGTCATCAATATCATCTCCACGTGTCATCAATATCCTCTCCACGTGTCATCAATATCCTCTCCACGTGTCATCAATATTATCTCCAAGTGTCATCAATATCATCTCCACGTGTCATCAATATCATCTCCACGTGTCATCAATATCGTCTCCTCTTGTCATCAATATCATCTCCACGTGTCATCAATATCATCTCCTCTTGTCATCAATATCGTCTCCACGTGTCATCAATTTCATCTCCACGTATCATCAATATCATCTCCACGTGTCATCGATCACATCTCCACGTGTCATCAATATCATCTCCTCGTGTCATCAATATCATCTCCTCCTGTCATCAATATCATCTCCATGTGTCAACAATATCGTCTCCACGTGTCATCAATTTCATCTCCACGTATCATCAATATCATCTCCACGTGTCATCAATATCATCTCCACGTGTCATCAATATCATCTCATCTTGTCATCAATATCGTCTCCACGTGTCATCAATATCATCTCCATGTGTCATCAATATCATCTCCACGTGTCATCAATATCATCTCCACGTGTCATCAATATCATCTCCACGTGTCATCAATATCATCTCCTCTTGTCATCAATATCGTCTCCACGTGTCATCAATATCATCTCCATGTGTCAACAATATCATCTCCACGTGTCATCAACATCATCTCCTCGTGTCATCAATATCATCTCCTCCTGTCATCAATATCATCTCCATGTGTCAACAATATCGTCTCCACGTGTCATCAATTTCATCTCCACGTATCATCAATATCATCTCCGCGTGTCATCAATATAATCTCCACGTGTCATCAAGATAATCTCCACATGTCGTCAATATCATCCCCACGTGTCACCAATACCATTTACAAGTGTCATCTATATCATCTCCACGTGTCATCAATATCCTCTCCACGTGTCATCAATATTATCTCCAAGTGTCATCAATATCATCTCCACGTGTCATCAATATCATCTCCACGTGTCATCAATATCGTCTCCTCTTGTCATCAATATCATCTCCACGTGTCATCAATATCATCTCCTCTTGTCATCAATATCGTCTCCACGTGTCATCAATTTCATCTCCACGTATCATCAATATCATCTCCACGTGTCATCGATCACATCTCCACGTGTCATCAATATCATCTCCTCGTGTCATCAATATCATCTCCTCCTGTCATCAATATCATCTCCATGTGTCAACAATATCGTCTCCACGTGTCATCAATTTCATCTCCACGTATCATCAATATCATCTCCACGTGTCATCAATATCATCTCCACGTGTCATCAACATCATCTCATCTTGTCATCAATATCGTCTCCACGTGTCATCAATATCATCTCCATGTGTCATCAATATCATCTCCACGTGTCATCAATATCGTCTCCACGTGTCATCAATATCATCTCCACGTGTCATCAATATCATCTCATCTTGTCATCAATATCGTCTCCACGTGTCATCAATATCATCTCCATGTGTCAACAATATCATCTCCACGTGTCATCAACATCATCTCCTCGTGTCATCAATATCATCTCCTCCTGTCATCAATATCATCTCCATGTGTCAACAATATCGTCTCCACGTGTCATCAATTTCATCTCCACGTATCATCAATATCATCTCCACGTGTCATCAATATCGTCTCCACGTGTCATCAATTTCATCTCCACGTATCATCAATATCATCTCCACGTGTCATCGATAACATCTCCACGTGTCATCAATATCATCTCCTCGTGTCATCAATATCATCTCCTCCTGTCATCAATATCATCTCCATGTGTCAACAATATCGTCTCCACGTGTCATCAATTTCATCTCCACGTATCATCAATATCATCTCCACGTGTCATCAATATCATCTCCATGTGTCATCAATATCATCTCATCTTGTCATCAATATCGTCTCCACGTGTCATCAATATCATCTCCACGTGTCATCAATATCATCTCCACGTGTCATCAATATCATCTCCATGTGTCATCAATATCATCTCCATGTGTCAACAATATCATCTCCACGTGTCATCAATATCATCTCCATGTGTCATCAATATCATCTCCTCTTGTCATCAATATCGTCTCCTCTTGTCACTTATATCATCTCCACGTGTCATCAATATCATCTCCTCGTATCATCAATATCATCTCCACGTGTCATCAATATCATCTCCATATGTCATTAATATCCTCTCCACGTGCCATCAATATCATCTCCACGTGTCATCAATATCATCTCCATGTGTCATTAAAATCATCTCCACGTGTCATCAATATCATCTCCACGTATCATCAATATCATCTCCACGTGTCATCAATATCATCTCCACGTGTCATCAATATCATCTCCTCTTGTCATCAATATCATCTCCACACGGGGGCCTCGGTGGCCGAGTTGTTAAGGTGTCCCGACACTTTATCACTAGCCCTCCACCTCTGGGTTGCGAGTTCGAAACCTACGTGGGGCAGTTGCCAGGTACTGACCATAGGCCGGTGGTTTTTCTCAGGGTCCTCCGGCTTTCCTCCACCTCCAAACCTGACACGTACTTAAATGACCCTGGCTGTTAATGGGACGTTAAACAAAATAAACCAAACCAAATCATCTCCAAGTGTCATCAATATCATCTCCATGTGTCATCAATATCATCTCCATGTGCCATCACCATATCCACTTGTCATAATTATCCATATATCATTACACTGTGCAAGTACAATTTTGCTTTTTAGAAAAAATGATCAACTAAGGATCAGTGAAAGATTTGTGGTTACTAGTTCGAGTCCAAAACACATGTTGAGTATCGCAGTAATCTTTCTTGACATGACAGCTAATTGTGCTTCATTTGAACTCCGTTACGGTTGTGTCGTTATGGCATAGTGCTTTTTTGACAAATGAATTATATCTTCTGTCTTGTAACTCGGCCCTGCACAAAATTCCGGGAGCATACGAAGAATATGAAATATTAATTAACACTTATTAGCAATCATGCTAATTAGGACCTTTTTAAACACGGCATAACTCATTTACGTGTAAATAACCACAAATTGTTAAGGTTGGTAGTTTTACATAAATTTGTACACAATGTTATTTATTACAAAAGTGTAGACACACTGGTAATGACCCCGGACGTGCTAATCATAGAGACTTAGCGCGATTTCCCAAGAGACGATCTAAACTTGTGTAATATACATTATAATACTTACACAAATAATATTGGCCGTTGATAAGAAGTTCAAGCCAAGTCCACATGTATTGATCGCAGCCAAAAACACCTAAAATCAAGCGGTTACTTTAGGTTTTATCCAAACTTTTCCTTACCATTCTCAAATTTAACCTTACAGAGTGTGACAATCTTATACTTGAGTGGAAATAACGGAGTTTAAATTTCAAAAATATCACTGTTCAATAATATTTCCTTCAATTTTCCCGCTGTACATTACCCAAAGACGAATGGTGATGGAAGTATCTTGTTGTTATCCATATATTGGAGCGTATTTCGTAAATCGCGGGACAATGCATTAATGGTCAGGATAAATTGTACTGAAGATGAAATCGTGAAAAAGATTGAATATCTCGTTAACAATTCGTGTACATTTTGTATCTGGATTAGTTACAAGTCCAGCATTAAAAAGGTCACCGATATAAAAACGTGTGTCCATCCCTCAGCAGACTTGCTTCTATTTTTTAGTATAAGGCTGGATTTGTCGAAGATGTTATAAGACCTGGTAACCAAAACTTCGTCATATCCTCATATTTTTTTTTTTTTTGAAACAAATCTTGAAAGCTTGCTACTCATGAGAAGCCGTTTTGGTTAGTTTAAATGATAATACATTTACGTATGATGTATTTTAATATGTAGTCGGTAAAACTTACATCAAAGACACTACAGACAACCCGACATCATTCCACAACTGAGATTGACCCGCTACCTTTCCACATTCGGCTAATCTCGGCTGATTCCGGCACCCTTCGTGTAGTTACGTAATCTGCCGAGATGTGACGACATGCAGTGGGGTCTCGTTGGAGCACCCAATGTCATTATTTAACCTGGATTTCCTTGGAAGGTGTCATCTACGGTGCAGAAGACGCTTATGCCTCTGTACACCTGGTCTGAATATACTTTTTTCCAGCGATCTCCATGTACTTTTGTCTTTTGATAATAACATTTTGCATTTTCTATTGCTTTTATTTTATTACATATAGAATTTCGTTTGAATACGGTTTAAAGCTACCTCATATAAACTTTAAGATATATATGTCAGGTATCATACATGTGTATCATGTAAGGATTAACTTAGATATATCTTTTATGTTATGAGGTATTACAATAAATAAATAAATAAATAAATAAATATAGATAAACTGCGAAGCGTTTTTGTGTGTTATAACTCCATAACATAAAATATTTATTCAAGTTAATCATTTTAATTTAATCTATAACCTGCACAAATTCAACTATTTATGGACTCTTTTCTGTTACAAATCATTACGCTGCTCCATTAACCAATCAAAAACGACGTTTTAAACGGCGACGTCATTTTTTTGACGTTACGGACTGATAACATATATTTCTAAGCCAAAGGAAAAGCTTATTACAAACAAGATTGAATTATAAATAGATAATATATTAACTTATTATAATAGTTCATATTCAGTGTTTATGATTCATCTAACATTACCAAATCCTCTTAATCATCTCCAGACATGACCTTTGTAGAAGGATGCGGTTATCCGGGAATCAGATTGGGACTGAAAAGGAGAACTACGATGTACGTGTATTTCTTCATACAAATACTACAGGGGCTTGACACGTTCCTGTGACCAAGAATAAAAAAAAATGCCCTAGGGCCGACCCCTAGATCACTTGTCATTGACACGCCCCTGTGGCAAATGCTATATTTAACTGTGATTTTCTATTGAACAGTGCGCGCGTGGAACAAATATATCTCCCTATTGAATGCTGCCTAAGTCTTGCAGCAAACATTGCGATTTCATATACTTCTCAATTTCAAATCTGCTAATTTATTTTCTATCATTGAATAGAATCTTTAGCGTGGGACTACTGCAATTCAACAAATTGTAAAAATCAAGATGAAATAATTTTTCGCGGTATTATTTTTTTTCATAATTAGAATGTTTGTTTGCTAGTAAGTTAATAAGTCAAGTTAGTTAAATAAAAATTAGTTCATTATCACAATATATATATCATAGACCAAATGTTTCATCAATGCTTGCACAATGTAATTCGCCATGGTCAAACAGTCCGATATTTAACCAACGAGATACAGGTGAATCTACCTGGGTTACGGGGAGGTTCTGACACCGCGAATATAATGACTAGCTTTAGAGAATTATCATCAGACACTAGGTGTGAACAGATTACTGACCACACGCATAAAGAACCTTATCAGTCGCCAGCTCAATAACACAGGAGTCAGTTTTCGAAGATACATACCACAACGAGTTTTATCTTTTTTAAAAATTCAATTTGAAACGCCCAGAAATATATACGATAATAAATAGATATAAATAAAAGTTTTTGATTCATCACCTCATTACGACATCTGTTTTACCTATGTATAATTGAATAGCTATGTTAGCGACATGTGCATGCCACACCTCTAAAGGTAAAACCATTCTCACCTGTTGACCGACACAGGTAGTTGTGAAACAGCTGAACAGGTAGACATCTCTCTGGCGGAGCAAAGGAAAATCTATAATATACCTGTGTACGATGTGAGGAAGCTATCGGCATCTGATACAGTGATAGAAATTCCTGGATTTTATTTCTCTCACCTGTATACGTAATTTTACAGGTATTTGTTTTCTTTTTCGTATTTCGAACCGGAGAAGTTTGCATATTGGATTATTACACAATTCGGTGTCATCATCTTATTCGCCAGCGTGATAAGTCTGCGGAATTTCGAAGAATTTCCGTCATTTTCCAATTTGGGGTAAGTATGATTTTAAATATTTATTTTAATTTTTACCACTGTTTTAGCTGTATGCGTAAAATGTTACATACATGTACCGTGTATAATACAAGAAATTTGATTTCGTGTTTCAACACGTGTCTTTATTTAACTCGAGCGTTTTAATCAATACCATTAACATTAAAAGAAAAGTAATTAAAATCTTTATGATGCGTGTAAATGTCAAACAATGGCTTTAAATCAAGCAGTCGTCTGATGAATGTGAAAAGTGTCACATCTCGATAACGTAAGAGAAAGAGTATCGTATATGAAGTGTATGTATCTAACGCTATCCTGTCAGCGTAACGATGTTCAGTGAACCGTGACTAATTAACGAGCACCTTGTACCTACCACACCTGTCCGTGTAAATTTGGGACCTATTATTGTTACAATATAAATCACTTGACTGTAACTTTGCTGTGTAACAATCACGGACGATGCTCTACTACTCACTTTATATATGTACAAGTCCCTCAGACCAAATGTAATTTAATTTAGTATAATATTTTCATAAGTATTCGCCATAAATTGCAAAATGCATGCCATAATGCATAATTATACGTTTCCTCCTTCGTCGCTTGTTTTTCCTTTGCGTATTCTGTTCGTTTTTGCATCTGTCCTGTATATGTGAATAATCTGGTTGCTGTTAATATCAATGCTTGTGTACAAACTATTTGGTTTGCTTCAATGAGTATCATAAGATGTAACACGGGTGATTGAAATGAATTCTGGTTTATTGGAACATCAATCCAGAATGTAAGCCGAGATATATCGATAGATAAAGTATTGTAATTCTACATAGAGTGACACTATAACGTAGTCAGTCGAGATAGAGTGGAATCTTACTATAGTAAGTCGAGATAGAGCGATACTTTACCATAGTAAGTCGAGATAGAGCGATACTTTACCATAGTAAGTCGAGATAGAGCGATACTTTACCATAGTAAGTCGAGACAGAGCGTTACTTTACCATAGTAAGTCGAGTTAGGACGACACTTTACCGTAGTCAGTCGAGATCGGGCGTCACTTTACCATAGTAAGTCGGGATAGAGAGTTATTTAACCCATAGTTAGTCGGGATAGAGTGATACTTGACCACAGTAAGTCGGTATTGAGCATTACCTTACTATTTTCTGTCGAGATAGAGCGATACTTCGACATCGTATGTCGAGATTGTGTGATGTTTTACTATACTTAGTCAAAATAGGGCGACACTTGACCATAGTAAGTCGGGATATGGCGACACTTGACCATAGTAAGTCGGGTTATGGCGACACTTGACCATAGTAAGTCGGGATATGGCGACACTTGACCATAGTAAGTCGGGTTATGGCGACACTTGACCATAGTAAGTCGGGATATGGCGACACTTGACCATAGTAAGTCGATATAGAGCGACACTTGACCATAGTAAGTCGGGATAGAGCGACACTTTACCATAGTAAGTCGATATAGAGCGACACTTTACCATAGTAAGTCAGGATATGGCGACACTTGACCATATTGAGTCGGGATAGAGCGACACTTTACCATAGTAAGTCGGGATATGGCGACACTTGACCATAGTAAGTTGATATAGAGCGACACTTGACCATAGTAAGTCGGGATAGGGCGACACTTGACCATAGTAAGTTGATATAGAGCAACACTTGACCATAGTAAGTCGGGATATGGCGGGACTTTACCATAGTAAGTCGGGATAGAGCGACACTTTACCATATTGAGTCGAGATAGAGCGACACTTTACCATAGTAAGTCGAGATAGAGCGACACTTTACCATAGTAGGTCGATATAGAGGGACACTTTACCATAGTAAGTCGAGATAGAGGGACACTTTACCATAGTAAGTCGAGATAGAGCGACACTTTACCATAGTAAGTCGAGATAGAGCGACACTTTACCATAGTATGTTGATATAGAGCGACACTTTACCATAGTAAGTCGAGATAGAGCGACACTTTACCATAGTAGGTCGATATAGAGGGACACTTTACCATAGTAAGTCGAGATAGAGCGACACTTTACCATAGTAAGTCGAGATAGAGCGACACTTTACCATAGTAAGTCGAGATAGAGCGACACTTTACCATAGTAGGTCGATATAGAGGGACACTTTACCATAGTAAGTTGATATAGAGCGACACTTTACCATAGTAAGTCGGGATATGGCGACACTTGACCATATTGAGTCGGGATAGGCGATACTGTACCATAGTAAGTCGGGATAGAGAGTTATTTAACCCATAGTTAGTCGGGATAGAGTGATACTTGACCACAGTAAGTCGGTATTGAGCATTACCTTACTATTTTCTGTCGAGATAGAGCGATACTTCGACATCGTATGTCGAGATTGTGTGATGTTTTACTATACTTAGTCAAAATAGGGCGACACTTGA
Organism: Pecten maximus; assembly: GCF_902652985.1. Taxonomy (NCBI): domain Eukaryota; kingdom Metazoa; phylum Mollusca; class Bivalvia; order Pectinida; family Pectinidae; genus Pecten; species Pecten maximus. Next base: position 47,174,760 of record NC_047016.1, read on the forward strand.
CCATAGTAAGTCGGGATATGGCGACACTTGACCATAGTAAGTCGGGTTATGGCGACACTTGACCATAGTAAGTTGATATAGAGCAACACTTGACCATAGTAAGTCGGGATATGGCGGGACTTTACCATAGTAAGTCGGGATAGAGCGACACTTTACCATAGTAAGTTGATATAGAGCGACACTTTACCATAGTAAGTCGAGATAGAGCGACACTTTACCATAGTAAGTTGATATAGAGCAACACTTGACCATAGTAAGTCGGGATAGGGCGACACTTGACCATAGTAAGTTGATATAGAGCAACACTTGACCATAGTAAGTCGGGATATGGCGGGACTTTACCATAGTAAGTCGGGATAGAGCGACACTTTACCATAGTAAGTTGATATAGAGCGACACTTTACCATAGTAAGTCGAGATAGAGCGACACTTTACCATAGTAAGTCGATATAGAGCGACACTTTACCATAGTAAGTCAGGATATGGCGACACTTGACCATATTGAGTCGGGATAGGGCGACACTTTACCATAGTAAGTCGGGATAGGGCGACACTTTACCATAGTAAGTCGACAATAGAGCGACACTTTACCATAGTAAGTTGATATAGAGCGACACTTGACCATAGTAAGTCGAGATAGAGGGACACTTTACCATAGTAAGTCGACAATAGAGCGACACTTTACCATAGTAAGTCGAGATAGGGCGACACTTTACCATAGTAAGTCGACAATAGAGCGACACTTTACCATAGTAAGTCGAGATAGAGCGACACTTTACCATAGTAAGTCGAGATAGAGGGACACTTTACCATAGTAAGTCGACAATAGAGCGACACTTTACCATAGTAAGTTGATATAGAGCGACACTTGACCATAGTGAGTCGGGATAGAGTGATACCTACCAGTCGGTCCACATAGATTCACAGTCAGTCGCAATGAACCTATACTTTACCAGTCAGTCGAAATATTGCTGTCTTCGCTACAGGTACAAGTTGTGCACTATACACTGTGGAACAGTTGCAGACGAATGTGCGTATAAGCATTGATTACTGTCTGTTGCGAAGTCTTATTATTTCTGACAGAATAAATAACGACCATTTTTACCTGAAGTTAGAACAACGGCATATATAGTAATCCGACCCATGGGGGTTTGTATGAAGATCTAAGTGATTTTCTGACAATTTCATTTGATTTCGGAATGCTTCAACAATAACAACAACAACAACAACAACGGCGGCGGCGGCGGCGACGACGACGACGACAACAGCTGCAGTTGCAGCAACAACAACAACAACAACAACAACAGCAGCAGCAGCAGCAGCAGCAGCAGCAGCAACAACAACAACGACAACAACAACAACTTCTAGTGTTAATACTCGTTTGCAATAAACTATGGATGTTTATGAGCAAGAGATATCATCCTTTGGGAAATACGAGTATAACTGTCTAGATAATTATGGAATGTAATCTAGTACGACAGACAGGTGCATGTCGAGACAAGTGTTGGTGACGCTGTCGTATGTATTGGTTTGTTAGTAAGGTCGATCACAAGGTCAAATACAGGTCGATCACAAGGTCAAATACAAGGTCGATGACAGGGTGAAATACAAGATCAACCACAGGGTCAAATACAAGGTCGATCACAGGGTGAAATACAAGATCAACCACAGGGTCAAATACATGGTCAATCACAAGGTCAATCACAAGGTCAAATACAAGATCAATCACAGGGTCAAATACAAGGTCAATCACAAGGTCAAAAACAAGGTCAATCACAGGGTCAAATACAAGGTCGATCACAAGGTCAAAAACAAGGTCAATCACAGGGTCAAATACAAGGTCGATCACAAGGTCAAATACAAGGTCGATCACAAGGTCAAATACAAGGTCAATAACAAGGTCAACTACAAGGTCGATCACAAGGTCAAAAACAAGGTCAATCACAGGGTCAAATACATGGTCAATCCCAAGGTCAAATACAATGCCAATCACAAGGAGATAACTTATATAGGCATATGCCTGTTGTTAAATCCTTTTCTTTATTGAATAAAATTTTGTGAAATTAAAGGTCAATTACAAGGTCGATCACAAGGTCAACTACAAGGTCAATCATAAAGTCAAAGTTTTAGAAACGATAATAAGTACGTGATAGATGTAGAGAGGAAAATAAAAATATATATATATATATCAAACAGCATATATTTCTTTGTAAGACATAGACTCATCGTTTATTACACGAAGTTAAGGATATACTGAAGTTGTGATGACTGGTTACACGAAACCTAGATTGTTAATAACTTTGTCGAATTGAACCAGATCTGTTGTCAAACAAACACTTACAGATAGGATAATATGAAGCGTGATCTGAACGTGTACTATTTTATGAATTCTATAACTAACATATACAAACATACGTGTCTATTGATTTTACTATAGCCTCATTTTAAATTCTATATAATCAATGGCTGTTCATTTCTTCCATAAAATCTGCGCATCTTGATCGTATAAATATTTAAAGAAGTCCGTATGTAAAAATAAAATCTGAAGGATATTGGAGAATACACATGGTCTACACAATGATACTCAGTTCACGGAAAATCCAGCATCGCTACTATAAACGACACTAAAACATTGTCATCAGCACGCGAGGATTAACTTATCAGTTCCTTAGTGGGAAATGTACGTATAAGTATTGATGACATCCGGGTAGTTAACCTAGCATAAAGATTTGGCTAACCTAGTCTCTAGGAATGAGTAAACCTGGGAGAATAATATAAGTAAACCTGGAAGAATGGTGTGAATGGCGTGAGTTAAACTAGTAGGAAGACCGAATTTACCAAAAGGGGATATTTATACTGGAGTATGAGACCAGAAATGACTAAACTAATGTTATAGAGTGGGGACTTATTCTAGTGTCAGGAGTAGGGACTTAACTAGTGTGAGGTGTGGACTTATTATGCTGTCAGGGATGGGGACTTATTATGATGTCAGGGATGGGGACTTATTATGATGTCAGGGATGGGGACTTATTATGATGTCAGGGATGGGGACTTATTATGCTGTCAGGGATGGGGACTTATTATGATGTCAGGGATGGGGACTTATTATGACGTCAGGGATGGGGACTTATTATGACGTCAGGGATGGGGACTTATTATGATGTCAGGGATGGGGACTTATTATGACGTCAGGGATGGGGACTTATTATGCTGTCAGGGATGGGGACTTATTATGACGTCAGGGATGGGGACTTATTATGACGTCAGGGATGGGGACTTATTATGATGTCAGGGATGGGGACTTATTATGATGTCAGGGATGGGGACTTATTATGATGTCAGGGATGGGGACTTATTATGCTGTCAGGGATGGGGACTTATTATGCTGTCAGGGATGGGGACTTATTATGATGTCAGGGATGGGGACTTATTATGACGTCAGGGATGGGGACTTATTATGATGTCAGGGATGGGGACTTTAGTGTGAGGTGTGGACTTATTATGACGTCAGGGATGGGGACTTATTATGATGTCAGGGATGGGGACTTATTATGCTGTCAGGGATGGGGACTTATTATGCTGTCAGGGATGGGGACTTATTATGATGTCAGGGATGGGGACTTTAGTGTGAGGTGTGGACTTATTATGACGTCAGGGATGGGGACTTATTATGATGTCAGGGATGGGGACTTATTATGATGTCAGGGATGGGGACTTATTATGACGTCAGGGATGGGGACTTATTATGACGTCAGGGATGGGGACTTATTATGATGTCAGGGATGGGGACTTATTATGATGTCAGGGATGGGGACTTATTATGATGTCAGGGATGGGGACTTATTATGATGTCAGGGATGGGGACTTATTATGATGTCAGGGATGGGGACTTATTATGACGTCAGGGATGGGGACTTATTATGATGTCAGGGATGGGGACTTATTATGATGTCAGGGATGGGGGCTTTAGTGTGAGGTGTGGACTTATTATGACGTCAGGGATGGGGACTTATTATGCTGTCAGGGATGGGGACTTATTATGATGTCAGGGATGGGGACTTATTATGCTGTCAGGGATGGGGACTTATTATGCTGTCAGGAATGGGGACTTATTATGATGTCAGGGATGGGGACTTTAGTGTGAGGTGTGGACTTATTATGACGTCAGGGATGGGGACTTATTATGATGTCAGGGATGGGGACTTATTATGATGTCAGGGATGGGGACTTATTATGATGTCAGGGATGGGGACTTATTATGACGTCAGGGATGGGGACTTATTGAACGTCAGGGATGGGACTTATTATGAATGTCAGGGATGGGGACTTATTATGATGTCAGGGATGGGGACTTATTATGACGTCAGGGATGGGGACTTATTATGACTGTCAGGGATGGGGACTTTATGATGGTCAGGGATGGGGACTATTATGATGTCAGGGATGGGGACTTATTATGATGTCAGGGATGGGGACTTATTATGATGTCAGGGATGGGGACTTATTATGCTGTCAGGGATGGGGACTTATTATGATGTCAGGGATGGGGACTTATTATGATGTCAGGGATGGGGACTTATTATGATGTCAGGGATGGGGACTTTAGTAGCTGAGTCAGGGATGGGACTTATTATGATGTCAGGGGATGGGGACTTATTATGCTGTCAGGGATGGGGACTTCTTAATGATGTCAGGGATGGGGAACTTATTTATGATGTCAGGGATGGGGACTTATTATGACGTCAGGGATGGGGACTTATTATGATGTCAGGGATGGGGACTTATTATGATGTCAGGGATGGGGACTTATTATGCTGTCAGGGATGGGGACTTATTATGATGTCAGGGATGGGGACTTATTATGATGTCAGGGATGGGGACTTATTATGATGTCAGGGATGGGGACTTATTATGATGTCAGGGATGGGGACTTATTATGACGTCAGGGATGGGGACTTATTAGTCAGGTGTGGACTTATTATGACGTCAGGGATGGGGACTTATTATGATGTCAGGGATGGGGACTTATTATGATGTCAGGGATGGGGACTTATTATGATGTCAGGGATGGGGACTTATTATGACGTCAGGGATGGGGACTTATTATGACGTCAGGGATGGGGACTTATTATGACGTCAGGGATGGGGACTTATTATGATGTCAGGGATGGGGACTTATTATGATGTCAGGGATGGGGACTTATTATGACGTCAGGGATGGGCAGGGATGGGGACTTATTATGATGTCAGGGATGGGGACTTATTATGATGTCAGGGATGGGGACTTATTATGATGTCAGGGATGGGGACTTATTATGATGTCAGGGATGGGGGGCTTATTATGATGTCAGGGATGGGGACTTATTATGATGTCAGGGATGGGGACTTATTATGATGTCAGGGATGGGGACTTATTATGATGTCAGGGATGGGGACTTATTATGACGTCAGGGATGGGGACTTATTATGACGTCAGGGATGGGGACTTATTATGATGTCAGGGATGGGGACTTATTATGATGTCAGGGATGGGGACTTATTATGACGTCAGGGATGGGGACCTAACTAGTGTGAAGATGATGACTTATTATGACGTCAGGGTGGGGACTTATTATGACGTCAGGGGTGGGGACTTATTATGATGTCAGGGATGGGGACTTATTATGACGTCAGGGATGGGGACCTAACTAGTGTGAAGATGATGACTTATTATGACGTCAGGGTGGGGACTTATTATGACGTCAGGGTGGGGACTTATTATGATGTCAGGGATGGGGACTTATTCTAGTGTCAGGAGTAGGGACTTAACTAGTGTGAGGGTGTGGACTTATTATGACGTCAGGGATGGGGACTTATTATGACGTCAGGGATGGGGACCTAACTAGTGTGAAGATGATGACTTATTATGACGTCAGGGTGGGGACTTATTATGACGTCAGGGGTGGGGACTTATTATGACGTCAGGGGTGGGCATTAACTAGTGTGAGGATGACGACTTATTATGACGTCAGGGATGGGAATTAACTAGTGTGAAGGTGAGGACTTATTATGACGTCAGGGATGGGAATTAACTAGTATGAGGACTTATTATGACGTCAGGGATGAGGACTTATTATGACGTCATTGATGGGAATTAACTAGGGTGAACTTGAAGACTTATGATGACGTCAGGGATGGGGACTTAACGAGTTTGAGGGTCGGGACTTATTCAAGGATGTGGGGCGTCATCTAGCACAGGATGGAATTTGATCAATCTTTAGTGTGGAAACTGTTACATTTTTTTGTACCAGACGGTTTAGACAGCGATATAATCTGAGCATGGGACCTATGTCTGCACATCGGGAGCCAGAGACTCACCACAGCGTCCTGCTCTAGGACGAGCGCTTTACGAACATTTTGCACTTGTTATTGAAATACAGCCTTGGCAGGTTCATGAATATTCATATCGCTGTTTGCTACCCTTGATTAGATATTCTTTATGATGGTACGCCCTTATTGACAACAGCACAATGGTTTAAATTAGATATGAAGGACATATCAATCGCCCCTCAATGCTAGCTACACAATAAACACCAAACCAATACATATCCATTGCGACATGTTTTTGTCACGTATATTATCAAAATGTTACTGCAGTGTCACAAAAACATACGATATGTTAAAATCGAATTCGTTTAATTAAAATCATCTTGGATGGGAACGAATTTGATAAATCTTTTAAAGTCCTTTTTATTACAATAAAATTAAAATCAAACACGGGTGACTTCAGCATTTTCAAACTTAAAGGTTTTTTTATTATGATTTCAAGTCCTGCTGTAAGATTTGTAAAGAGTATGTACATGTATGTGCATTCATACCTCTGGAGCTCCACTCACGAATATTAAAAAACCTACACTTCGCGTTCATTTACATGACAATTTATGTAAGTATAAGGTTTCCATAACATGTGCAGTATTAAATATGCTGCATTGTTCGTAAAAACGTCATTCCTGAAACAGCCTAGGAATTCAAATATTTTACGCCTTATTACAGTTATATGTTAATCCGAATGGGAGAGGAAGTGTCGAGTGACTTTGATCCAACTGCAATCATAGCTCTATGAACGCAACTTTTTCTGATGGTGTGTCTTCATTAAATGAAATACAGAAAAGTCTTTTTGATCTTTGTACCATATCTTTATCAGTCCGTGATTTTTTAAACAAATTCTTTAACATATCCCCTCTTGAATACAGTGTTATTTTTATGTATTTTAATTGAAGGCTATAGAGAATATCCGATACAATTTTAATTTGACACCATGTTGGGATAAGTTCCCAGGTGCTGAATAAGTATGACGGTATTTAAACTTGATTAGTTTCCGATGGGGAAAGTTACTCTGCGGTGTGTCTCGCAATAGTCGAATTTTAAGGTTTTTTGTTTGTTTGTTTGTTTTTTCTTTGTTGGTCTTTGTTATACCAGGAACTGGATAAAATAAATACATAATACATATATTAATATTATGCTTCATCACCGTGCAATTTCCAGTATATTATTGGTCAACTACAGAGTCAGCGCCCTGTGTCAAATATTTTCCACGGAAAAGCAAGAAATACCCTGATATTATACTTGAAATAACCTTTGTATTTAATATAATGAAAATAAATTAACGATCTTTATATACTTCTTCAATATACTGAATTTTAGGATTTGTAAAAAATGGATAGCAATAATTTCATTTCGATCTCAATAAATCCAGCCACTGAAACAAAAAGGAACCGCCACGTTGCATCTCCATCCAGCCGACAGATAGGCTGGTGCCAAACTGCTAGCTCATCAGAACCAGCGATATATTCATCAATTATCAATATACAATTATATCAAAATACACACAAAATAATAAATGTATTTCAAGACTAAAACGGCATTTAAAAAGACAGAAAAGATTCAATTTGCAAATAATCATGACACAATTGGTATGTAAATTTGTGGACGCCCTGCTCGAAATATTAAGTCAATCGTTATGTGATCGATATGGGAGCTGATTGATTGCAATATTAAGCAATTTCCCATTTGTCTATTGCACCAGTTTGAGAAAATGAAATGCACACTCCAGGAAATACGCTCTCGTGAAATTGATTTTCTATGTTTGTTTCACAAAGTAGTTTAATTAAAAAAAAACCTATTGTGTCATTGTAATTGATTATGACGACCCATGACATTGAAATGGACAACCATGTTACATCATCAGTGACTGATTCTATTTCACGAGGAGCTGCTGACATCGTGCGCAAAGGTTGTAAGTTATCTACTTAAATCAACACAAAGCATGCATTATACACAGCCGAAAACTGTATATAATAACTAAAGGAATCGGCCAACAATTGCAGAGCTTTTACGCCGTCAATGTTGAGCTTATTTATATAAATAAATGTATCGTTTGAAATCAAGTACTCTATTCATTTCGATTGATAAGAGATAAATACATTTACCATTAAGTCTATACATCGCTGAATTAAATACAACATTTAATCTCTCGCGGAAGCTTGTGATATACAAACTCAGCGAAATAGTAGATCAAGAGGTAAAAGTTGGAACAAGATTAAAAGGTGCGTTCGAACCAAAATTATCACCCAGGCGAGTGGCAGCGTGGTAAAAACTGTTCTATTGATTTGCTTGTTTACATGAGCAGATAGTATTGTTGGCGAAACGAACACGCCCAAATGTTAAGAACATCAATCAGAAATAACTGTGGACGTTTGACAGGTTTTAATTAAGCTATGACATGGCGGAGTACTCACGCTTTTATGTCGCTTTATCCTTTGGGCATCTGCAATCGAACACATAAACCTTTGGTTTTGTAGTCTTCTCACGTACCGATTTGTTAAAGCTGTGAGCCATTCTATTTTTGTTATTTGCCTAATTTATCTACACCCTTCAAAAGTTACGTAATGTATTTGATTTAAAAAAATAAACGGACACTTTTGGCCGACAATGTTAAATGGCATCATGATAGCCGAGTTATAATAGGAGTAAGGTACCAGACGGATCATATCGGCCAATTCCGTCAAAGATCGATTCCGAGCGTTGCCGGAGTTGGCCGGAATGTAGCGATTTGTTACAGTTAAATAATTTTTCGCTATATTTCTTATTAGTCGTACAAGTGATGCCCTTTTCTATATCAACTACTGGTCGTACAGGTGGCGCCATTTTCTGTATTGACTTCTTGTCGTACAGGTGGCGCCCTTTTCTATATTGACTACTGGTCGTTCAGGTGGCGCCATTTTTTCTATTGACTACTGGTCGTACAGGTGACGCCCTTTTCTCTATTGACTACTGATCGTACAGGTGGCGCCCTTTTTTGTATTGACTACTGGTCGTACAGGTGGCGCCCTTTTCGTCATTAACTACTAGTCGTATAGGTGGCGCTTTTTTGCAGATAAATACCTGTCGTTATGATGGTACCTCGCTCAATAAATTCTGTTCATAAATATGACGTCATTACCCGGAAGTGAATTTGAGATAATCTACTGTCTTAGGGACGCACCATTCCTTTTTCGATCCTGTTATTTGATTCGAGTCGCAGTTTAAATATACCGTGAACGGATGACATATTGATTTTGAAATTATCCTTCAGTGACCTAGACATCGGCGGATAGTTTTCATATGCCTGTAAGCTTTGCGATAAAACAAAGCCATAGGCAAACATCAACTGGTGGCTGATACATTCGATTTAACAAGAAAATTTTACTTATAATGCGTCTTCGTGAAATGAAAGCTCCAGTGCTATTGAAGTTTGGTGTGACGTCACTTCGCCAAAATTGATATCACATTTTGAGATTACACATATAAAACAACCACATCAAAAAGGCGGAGGAGGTAAAGTTTATAACTTTCACTAGTTTAGAAAAGTACAAGATTCCCTTTTACTTTTATTTTTATAACATAAACTCTTTTCAACGACGGAATGCCCCTTAAAGGCATGTAGTAATGTTTGAACTTGATCGGAGAAGTACTTTACTTTTGTACAAAGAACTACTTTCAATGAAAATGACAGAAAAATGGTCACGCCTTTTGCTTTTCTTAGTTTATAGAAATACGTGACCTATCGCACTTTTACAACATGTGACGCCCTTTTCCCGTACATCAACAACAATTTTAGCAGTTTTTTGAAGCCATATTTATTGACGACAGTACGTAAATCATGAGAGGTGTTTTCATCTTTTATACCTTTCATACAAAAACAATGTATACATCCACACGACATGTCTGTTACAATTGAAACCTGGATGATTTATATATATATATACTGTATAAGTAATTACCTATAATATGTATTGTTTTGTCCATTGTTGTATATAAGAGCGAGCTTCTTAAACTCCTACTTCCCCGAGCTTATGTAATATGATTAATTTAAAGTTTGAGTTTGCCCAGCGAAAGCTAGTTGAATTTTTGAATTAATTAAAGTATTTATAGATTCATTTGCGTTTGTCTTAGATTGAGGTTAAGTGGGAGTAAGACAGGGACCATTATATTATCATATCAAACCACATGTCCTAGCAGTGTATATATGATATAAGTCTTGTGCTGTCACATCCGTTTATATTTTAATGAAATTTGATTAGAATCCACGACAGACAAATATGGCCGGTGCTCAGTCACTGTTATTTTATGACATGATGAACAACCTTAACAACAATTGCATAATTACAAATCTGCTTGTTTATTTATACTACAAATATGTACATAATTAGATTTGTCTAGTATGACAAGTTTTATTTCGATACACCTGCAATTATGAGGCTAATTTGAATAGATCCTCTTATTTTTACCATTACAAAATAATCCAGGTATTTTTGTTGGAGTAGGACACACAGAGGCAGGATTTAAACATATTTTGATATCTTCTGACTAAAGTCTAAACGGAATTACATTTGAACTTTTTCACTATTGAGATTTAGTTCTCTTCAGTTGTAATTTGAGTACGGTTGGTTACAAAATAAAGATGATAGTGGTGTCTGATATCTACAAAATTCAAGGGTTCTGTTACATTTACCTTTTCCTTTATACACCTATTTATGAATACATACACACATGTGTACGCATACATACACACATGTGTACGCATACATACATACACACATGTACGCATACATGCACACTTATGTTCGCAAATATACACACTTGTGTTCGCATACATACACAAATGTGTATGCATACATACACATGTGTACGCAGACTTACACACATGTACACACAATTGTTTATGTCACAAGCAAATATTTTCTACACGCATGGAAGAAAATGTCAGAGAATCACACGTACACATGCTGGAGATACGTCCTTGTTCCTCTAAACAATCGATATTATCTCTTTGATAAACATAAATGGGATTAAAAAGATTAGAGGTGATTATATAAGATGAAGCAACAGATTATCGACGAGCGTGCCATTTCCCTAGGACTCAGAGGAGACCTGCCTATCAACAGCGGAATGCTTTGATTGTATACACAATATTATATACATGCATAACTTAGCAACACAAATGACGAAGGAAGACAACTTTTTGACTCGTGCCCTGACCGGGCCTCGAACTCACGATCGACGGCTCCCAATCGCCTAGCCAGAAATACCCGCAGCCTATACCGCTGCGCCACATCGGCGTTCTAAAAAAGACGTTTCAATGGCGCAGTGATGGTCGGCCCGATACCCTGACATGATCATTGTGGAAGTCGTCTATAAGATGATATGAATACCTGGATCGCAATGTATTTTACATACATGGATACGAATTGTACATATATTATAAATATTTCTCTCGGTACAACTACGACAGGAAATTCAAATCTATATCTTCGGATCACCAACACATAGTGTATATGATACATTGTGCTAATATATATATAAGTACAGTAATCCATGGTTAACTGTAAAATCTTATAAACGCTACATCTCAGACAAAAAAAAAACTAAAACAAAAACAAAAATATGATCGATTAGAAACAAGAATAGACTGTTACAAAGTTTCTAAATACGAACAGTCAATTACTCTTCAGTTTAAAGTGAATACATAATTAATTGCATCCAGGAGAAATTCTATTGTGATCCGATTCTATATTTGGTACATAATTTTCTTTGTTATAAGTGGTTATGACGGGGTTATTATTTTGTTTTGTTTTATTTGTTGGTGTTAATAAGATAGATTTTTATACTATGTGTGACATTTGTTGGTGTTAATTCGACATATATCTATAATATATGTGCCATTTTATGCACTTTTTGTGATGTGTATACGTTGTCGGTCGTGTAGCATCTTAAATAAATGAAGTTAATTAACACAATTGTCTATATTATTTTAGACTAAAGCTTGTGGTTTTATATGATGATGTTAATTTCCTGGATCGTCTGAATTACGTATTGCTACGTGAATAAATAAATAGATAAATAAATAAAAATAAATAAATAAATAAATAAATAACCCGGAAGGCCAAATTATAAGTTATCCATGATATTTTTGTTTCAAACGCGTGGTATTGCTAAAGTTGTTGACATTGCCAACTATTATATACACACAGAATAAATTTGTCAATTATCCAATCGCAGCATCTCGGCCTATTCCGTCAAGGCTCGAGCTTTGACGGACTTTGCCGAAACGTTACGATTTCTCCCTCAATTTAAGACGACCACATGCAATCGGAACACCTCGCCTCCGTCTTCGAACGTAGGAGAAAATGACGAGGGGTTCCGATTGGACTACATGAACTAGCCGGTAGTTTGAATACATAACTCCCGAGACACTTAACAATCTGTAAAATGTGTAATTTATTGAAAACCGAATCCACTCTTTTCGTAACTGTCCTACATGGCCAAGTTAAGACTTGTATCTCGATAAAATTAAATTAGATATGTCAGAAAATGAAAATATTATTACCATTTTATCAGCTATTAATTCAGAGATTTAAGGTAGAAATTTTCTGTCCATAAAACAGTCATTGGAACTGAGGAGAGAGGGCTTGCGTCCAGTAAAATCTAACTTTCTACTTTTACTGTTGAGTCTTTTTGTATGTCTGTTGTACCGTATGTATTTTCATCAAGTTACTTATGTAATTAGAATTGTGTAAGAACATTTGAAATGAATCTAGTTAAATTAATTTGACATTTTCTTCTTTCTTCATATTTTAATTATAATCAATGTCATCCATTTATGTGCTGTAGTTTTTTATGTATATTTTGAAATAACAAAATATTTCAGAAATTGAGGAGTACAACATTCGTTTGTTTTTATATAACGAAATTACTATAATTTAGAAATGTGTTTTTTTTTGGTCAAAGTCTATGAAAATGAATTTTTAATCCTGTATCATTGGTATTATGTATATGTGACCGCTTGTTTCACACGTTAGTGTGTCAGAGTGATATCAATAAAACCTTGAAACCTTGAAACCTTGAAACCCTGATAAGAGTTTTGCATAAAGGCTCAATTTCCAAACTCTGTCATCACGGTAGATTCAAAAATGTCTATTTGAAATATCTTCTGGTGTGATGACATCGCAGTTCCGGTAAAAATTGTCTCAAAAACTTCAGATCGTGGTGGTTATTTTACTGAATACCATAGAAATTCATCGCCCCAAAACAAGACCCACTCATCGCCTCAGTTTAAACCTTATTCCCAGGAAGTCCCATTCATTTTACTATCAATGTTATGAATTCACACGTACCTATTTTGCTAGAGATTTAAGCCGTCCCGGTGATGATAAATTTGTGGGGAAAAAAATTCCATTCGTGCACAGGAAGTCCTCGGAGGTCTATATAACTGGATATTGACAACAATACACTTCATTCATCAAAAGGTCGCCCCGTGATCCCTGCTAAGGGTGGCTTACGGTCAACCTGTCCCACCCAATTTTCAATAGAAAAGTATATCCTTATGTAAATTTTGATAGAATTCGGGGCGAAGTGACGATCGGTGCTGGGACATGTTATGGTATTTATGTTATAGTATCTAGCGAGCAAAGTCATTCGTGACAACCCACTGGAGGTTTCTGCGGGTCGATCGGGTCTGAGCTGGGGCTACAGTTTAAAACCAGATATTAGGGATGATAAGACATTGAAGATATTTATCAATAAAAACTGCCCTGTTTTATTTACATACAGTTTAAGATTGATAAATGATTCTCTTTAACCACTGCGGATAGGCAGCTTATTCCCGTGTCAAGACATTCTTAGTTTGGAATGTTTTTGATTATTCACGTAGTCAGATACTAGTATACATTTTTCATGTCATAATCTCTCTCCGAAAGCATGAATATATATTTATGTATATGTAGCACATATTTAAATTTATAAATCACTAAAATAACCAGAAGGAATGCCCTAGGAAGTCGTGGATGGACGTGACCCGACCACAGTTATTACAAAATACCAAAAATTCCTCTCGGTAAAAGAGTTGAACAGCTGGCTTGAAATTATGACTAGTTCACCAATGTTCGTTTTCAGGCAGGCGTCATTAAAAGTAATAACTTTCAATGGTGATAATTTATACAATTCTGTTTAACATTATATTAACATACTCGAAACCGGTATGGTAATTATATATGTACGGTGAGGGAGACTCGTTCATAGCTTAATTCAGCTCATCAGTAGAATATGATGAGGTGTTCTGACAGTTTTAACAATTGCACACATGGGCGGCACTTCCGGGTTGTGAACATGTTGAAATATGTACATGTATATACCGCATACTGTTAATTGCTTTGAACTATAGTTGGACAGAAAGTTAGCGTGTACTGTTGGTTTAGATAGAGGAAGGGGAGGGGGTAATTATCTACGTATTTGAAATAATTTTTTTTAATTGTTGCGTATGATTAGCTTTAAACGTCATGCCATCTTTTCACCTCAATTCGTCTTTTCATTGAGAAATAAATTCATATTTTATACGATGAACATTTTCTTTCGCATTTCAATGCAGTCGCTATAAGGTAATACGTAATAGATATATATATTGTATGTATATACATGCATATAAATATCCCTTATTACAATTAAACCAACGTTGATCTTGATTTCCAAATCATCAAATCTAATTATAACAATCAATGAAGAGGTTTAAAAAGTTTTACGATGACAGCGAACTTTATGAAATATTCATAACTGTGAGTCACTCCATACCGATAGATTCATCGTCTTGATCTTGTTTTGTGTTTCTTAAAATATCGTCTTGCTATTTATCAAATTCATCACCCGGTTCTTCCTTTAAGAACGTTACATTACCTTAAGACATGTATGGCCGATGTCGTCGCAGAAACGGAGGACGCTCACTCTTCCGGAACATATGACTTTGTACTTTTTCGAAATACTCTCCCTGTAAACCTATAATTTACGTTCCTTTTATAAAAATTCTGATTTAGCAAAAATGTTTTTTGTATGCATGCTGGTATTCTGATGTTGTTTAGCTACGCCCATACTAACTTATGGCTTTATACTGCTCTGAAAAGGCAAAAATAAAATTATCAAAAAAAAAAAAAAAAAAAAAATACGTAACATGCGAATTTAAAAAAAAAATGTTTATTTAAATATTCCTGATTAAAAATTATTCAATATTGCCGCCTCCACTAAATCAGTGAGACTACACATCCTTGTTATTGTAGACATTTATTGTCATCAGGATCATCACCGAGACACGTCAATGTCGACCGAGCTGATTGACAGGTCTACTTTCACTCTACAACATATCTTCTACTTGTATCCAGAACATTAGACTTGTGCATCGAGTTAATATATACTGAAACGAAAAAGAAACGCAACTTCAAATTGTAGGTTTAATAAAATAATACTTGTGAGCATTATGTTTAAATTTCATATGTAATAGTTAATATTGAATATTGATGTAACATCCTTTAAATGTTTAGAGATTTTTAAGAACAGGTCACTTTGCTAGAAGGTCATGATTGGTAGTACCCTACGTGAATCCAAGTTGAAATGGCAGCAGTTTTGAAACCGTGCCCTAATATCGTGTGTGTCCTCCTCGAACAGTTATCACATCTCTAATTCTTTGTTGCATTGAGTTCATCAGGGCATTGACTTTCCGTATTGGAATGTTATTCCATTCTTGGACGAGTGCATTTGCTAACTGAGGGAGGGTATTTGGGGGGTTACGGCGATTTCGAATTCTTCTGTCTAATTCATCCCACAAATGCTCGATTGGGGACAGGTCGGGGCTATATGGAGGCCAATCTATAGGAACAATGTTCTGTGTCGCAAGAAAGTCTCTACAGACTCTTGCAACGTGTGGTCTCGCGTTATCTTGCTGAAAGGTTAGATGATGCTGCCTAACAAACGGCACAACATGGGGCCTAAGGATCTCATCCCGATAGCGTACGGCCGTTAAATTCCCATTGACTATCACCAAAGGCGTCTTCAAACCATGGGAGATTCCCGCCCAAACCATAACTGATCCACCCCCAAATCGGTCGTGTTCCAAAACACAGGCGTCAGCAAAACGTTCGCCTCGACGCCGGTACACACGTTGACGGCCATCTGCTCGAAATAACGTGAATCGAGATTCATCGGTGAAGAGCATAGACCTCCAACGTCTCATAGGAAAACGTCTGGGCATATGTGCCGTTGCCCATTGCATACGACGTGCTCGACGTTGCGGTGTTAGTGGTAAACCAACGTACTGTCGCCTTGCACGCAAATTAGCCTCACGCAGTCTGTTGATCACTGTTTGGGGATGAATTCGACGGTTATGATTACCAATCGTATTCCTTGCCGTTTCAGCGGCCGTTAATCTCCTGTTACGCAGGTGTGCCAACCTAAGAACCCGGTCTTGACGTCGCGACGTTACGCGTGGACGTCCTGATCTCGGCTGGTCATCGACTCTTCCTGTTGCGTTAAGACGTGAAACTAATCGACTAATAGTCGATTTGTGAACTCTGAATTGTCGAGCGACGTGAAGTTGCGTGTTCCCTGCCAGAAGCATCGCTATAGCACGTCCTCTATCAACCTTTGATAACCGTGGCATAATTGTAAAAGGAATTATTGTTTGCAAAAGTATTGGCGATGATGTGGCTCAATGTTAGTGATGAATTGATACTGGTTTGAATGAAAAAAGAACGCATATGTTTGTACAGGCACGGTTTTTGATGTTTTTACCGCGCCGGAAGTGCATAGGTCTCTAGTCACACTTGGGTGATTTTGAAGATTGGTATGGGTGTTAGGCAGGGTGCATGTTTATTTCCGCGATTTTTATACAGATATGTATATTTAATACAAAATTAATCACAATTTTCCATGTTGCGTTTCTTTTTCGTTTCAGTATATAATCAAAAAGTCTATTAATGATAAGATTTTCAGACAACTTCAAATGTTTCATTTAAGTACTACTAAATCGCCATTGAAAAGCATTATACTACTTTAATCTAGAAATAAACATTACATTTTTTATACGATATTACTCAAATACACAGTGACTTGTTGAACAGATGTATGATAAACTACATCTTATAGGACAGATGTAGGATACAATACATCTTATAGGACAGATGTATGATACAATACATCCTACAAGACAGATGTATGATACAATACATCTTATAGGACAGATGTATGATACAATACATCTTAAAGGACAGATGTATGATACAATACATCTTATAGGACAGATGTATGATACAATATATCTTATAGGACAGATGTATGATACAATACATCTTATAGGACAGATGTATGATACAATACATCTTATAGGACAGATGTATGATACAATACATCTTATAGGACAGATGTATGATACAATAATCTTATAGGACAGATGTATGATACAATAATCTTATAGGACAGATGTATGATAAACTACATCTTATAGGACAGATGTATGATACAATACATCTGATAGGATAGATGTATAATACAATACATCTGATAGGATAGATGTATGATACAATACATCTTATATGAGAGATGTATGATACAATAATCTTATAGGACAGATGTATGATAAAATACATCTTATAGGACAGATGTATGATAAACTACATCTTATAGGACAGATGTATGATACAATAATCTTATAGGACAGATGTATGATAAACTACATCTTATAGGACAGATGTAGGATACAATACATCTTATAGGACAGATGTATGATACAATACATCTTAAAGGACAGATGTATGATACAATACATCTGATAGGATAGATGTATAATACAATACATCTTATAGGACAGATGTATGATACAATATATCTTATAGGACAGATGTATGATACAATATATCTTATAGGACAGATGTATGATACAATACATCTTAAAGGACAGATGTATAATACAATACATCTTATAGGACAGATGTATGATACAATACATCTTATAGGACAGATGTATGATACAATATATCTTATAGGACAGATGTATGATACAATAATATTATAGGAAATATGTATGATACAATACATCTTATAGGACAGATGTATGATACAATACATCTTATAGGAGAGATGTATGATACAATACATCTTATAGGACAGATGTATGATACAATATATCTTATAGGACAGATGTATAATACAATACATGTTATAGGACAGATGTATGATACAATACATCTTATAGGACAGATGTATGATACAATACATCTTATAGGACAGATGTATGATACAATACATCTTATAAGACAGATGTATGATACAATACATCTTATAGGATAGATGTATAATACAATACATCTTATAGGACTGATGTATGATACAATATATCTGATAGGACAGATGTATGATACAATACATCTGATAGGACAGATGTATGATACAATACATCTTATAGGACATATGTATGATACAATACATCTTATAGGACAGATGTATGATACAATATATCTTATAGGACAGATGTATGATACAATATATCTTATAGGACAGATGTATGATACAATACATCTTATAGGACAGATGTATGATACAATAATATTATAGGACAGATGTATGATACAATACATCTTATAGGACAGATGTATGATACAATACATCTTATAGGACAGATGTATGATACAACACATCTTATAGGACAGATGTATGATACAACACATCTTATAGGACAGATGTATGATACAATACATCTTATAGGACAGATGTATGATACAATACATCTTATAGGACAGATGTATGATACAATACATCTTATATGACAGATGTATGATACAATACATCTTATATGACAGATGTATGATACACTACATCTTATAGGACTGATGTATGATACACTACATCTTATAGGACTGATGTATGGTACAATACATCTTATAGGACAAATGTATGATACACTACATCTTGTAGGACAGATGTATGATACAATACATCTTATAGGACAGATGTATGATACAATACATCTTATATGACAGATGTATGATACAATATATCTTATAGGACAGATGTATGATACAATATATCTGATAGGACAGATGTATGATACAATACATCTTATAGGACAGATGTATGATACAATACATCTTATAGGACAGATGTATGATACAATACATCTTATTGGACAGATGTATGATACAATATATCTTATAGGACAGATGTATGATACAATATATCTTATAGGACAGATGTATGATACAATACATCTTATAGGACAGAGATATGATACAATACATATGATAGGACAGATGTGTGATACAATTCATTTGACATTTATTCACAATGGAAAGGCATTTGTCATCGCATTATACTATTTTGTCATGAAATATATTCGATATGTTAACGAAATGTTCTTCGTTTTCAACTCACAACTTAAAAAGTTAATATGTTCGCGGTGATTAAATTTTGCTAACTTACTAACACGCGAATATCGCGAAAATAAATGTCTCAAGAATATTCATCAATCTTCAGTATTGTTATAAACAAAACGGTTTTCGTTGGTTATGCTGAGAGTCAAAATTAAGTACGTAAAACGTAAAATCGTGTGTACCTATGGTGTGGGTGTGTATGGATGACTTTGATTGACAGAGGTTTATAGAGATTCCGTCACCCCCAGACTCTTCACAATGCCAGGTTTGGGTAAGGCCAGGGTTCCTCGGCGACTATCACGTCCAGGGAGGGTCAAACACAATTAATCGACTTCCAAATCAAATATTGCCAGCCATTTTTATTTTCTTAATGTTTATTGTAGATATGGGCGAGCCTGATCAATTCCTTACACCCAAACGTCAGCTATCATGAATAGTGGACACACCTGGACGCCAGGTATCTAGATTACTGGACACACCTTTACGCCAATAGTGCTGGCTCTATCCGAACTCTTTTGATCTCGCCAAAATGTTTATACACCCAGAGAAAATATTACTTATATTTTTTTTTCAGTTAAACTGTATATATGCATTTAAATGATAAATCGTGAGGTTTGAAGTAATAAATTACTTGAATCGAATGATATTGTTTACATTCTCAATCAGCTAATAATTCTTTGGTGGGAAAAGAGAAATACAATTTTGAATGTAAGATGCATGTATAATGTATCGATATCAGTGTTTGTCTACGATTCCTGTCATAGAGCCAATTCTTTTTGGAACATTTTCACTTCCTCTTTTTATCAAATACCTTAAACTACACAAAAGCCATGAACTAATTCAGAGTTGTACCTCATACAGATTAGGGCGCAGATCGGAAATTCTTCTTTAACTCCGTTTAAATATCTTACTCTCTTTAGCGTTATAGACACCATATAGTCCACACCATCTATTCGCTAGCTCGTATTATTTTAAGCCCTCCATTCTAATGATCTAAATTTTCATTGTAAATGCTCTTAAAAATGAACATATTTATCTGATTTTTTATTTGCCATCCACCTGTTTGTTTTGAATAAGATAGTTAATGAATCACCATGCCCTAAATGACCAAATCCATCGATGGACCGTTAAACCTAAACAAAGAAACAAACAAAGAAACAAACAAACAAACAAACAAACAAACGACCAGCCACACACCCAAGGAACCAACAACTAAGCGACCAAAAAACCAAAGAAAGAAAGAAAGAAAGAAAGAAAGAAAGAAAGAAACAAACAAACAACTAAGCAACCAATCAACTAAAGAAACAAACAAACAAACAAACAAACAAACAAACGACCAGCCACACACCCAAGGAACCAACAACTAAGCAACCAAATAACCAAAGAAAGAAAGAAACAAACAAACAAACAAAGAAAGAAAGAGACAAACAAACAAACAAACAAACAGACAAACAAACAACTAAGCAACCAATCAACCAAAGAAAGAAAGAAATAAAGAAACAAACAAACAAACAAACAAAGAAAGAAAGAGACAAACAAACAAACAAACAAACAGACAAACAAACAACTAAGCAACCAATCAACCAAAGAAAGAAAGAAATAAAGAAACAAACAAACAAACAAACAAAGAAAAATCTTGAAACGACACTTACACAGTAAAAAAAAAGGATTTTGATTGCACTTACTTACAAATTCATAATACCTGTCATCCTGAACGTATCATGTCATTTTATGCGGAAGCAAATGAATCGTCGCTGGCTTATCACAAGGAGAAATAATTTCTACGATTTGCACTTTGAACCAAATTGTATACCGTACTTGTATTGGAATAAGAGTCACATCATTGTCATGACGCTAAACATTGATACAAACCTGCACTTGATCCTTACAAAGATAAACCTTAATTCATGGCATCTTTTTCATAATGTTTAGCTCTTCATTTTTATTTCACAGCATCTTACAATGCAACAGCAACTTCTCCAAGGACAGTTTGGTATAAATGATGTTTAAAAAGATGTTTATCTTAAACAAAAACAGCGATTTAAACTAATGTTTCCTTTGCAATCCAAAGATATCTACACCACACATCTTATTTTTCAAATTTCTCCTACATTTTACAATAAATTGGATTTTGTTATTTAGTTCTATAATGTCAAAGCTTTCCGTTTAGCTGTGAGTTGAGCTTAATTTCCTAACCTGTGTAGTCATCGCACTGTTGCATTGGCGCTCATCAAGCAAAAGCGACAATGCGGCATGCGACAAAAGTACCCAATGCGACAGAGCTACATAATCTTTATGTCGCGTAAGTTATGTCTCATTTTAGCTCTTTGCCGCTTGACGCATTGTCGCTCTTCACTCGACGCATTGTCGCTCTTCGCATGACGCATTGTCGCTCTTCGCATGGCGCACTATCGCTCTATGCTTGGCAGGGGACGCCAGTGCGACAGTGCGGCATGGCCGAAATCAGCCAGCATAATCATATCAATGCATGACTATTCAAATATACACTTCATATTCTAAATTTCCCCTTCAGTGTACCGTTTATTGGGTTCTGAGAAGCGGGGGACACATGAGGCATCATAATCATGTATATTTTTTGTTGCTCTTAAACATTTTGTTCCGTGGCTATGAACTTGAATTTTTTAAGAGAATTTGAACTTCTGAATTAGAAAAAATACATTAGTAACACTAGTACGGTGACATTGTCACAGTAAGTAATGATCAACTTCAATTTGTTAGATTTCTGACAACTGCCTTAATCTATCAATCGGCAGTATGTGGTTTATCCGGAAAACTATAACAATGATAAGTTCTACTAATGTCCTAACCGTGCAAGGGACGATTACAGAAGACAGTCCTTACCGTACAATTATATCAACATTTGCCGTCGTTTCCATCCGTTCAGTGTAAATCGCAAAGCGCCCCAACCAGACAAATTCGAATCTAATCACAATACCAGTTTGAGCCTGTTTTACGACATTATTCACAGCCAACGTCACTTCGATTTCCGATCACGACTTTTCTTCAGCTTCAGTACCTCATTTTGCACAACATCACATTGTTATGGTCAAATATCGGCATTCTGCACCAAAACCCAGATAGCTTACAAATCGACCCATGGCTTCATGTTTCTGAAATGTTAAGGGTTAACTCGTGATAAAATAAAATATAATCCAACACAATGGAGAACTCACCCTCGAATCGCTTAATCGGCCGCCATCTTAAAATTATCCCAATTATTTTTGCTGTACTGGTTACAGTACGGTATCATACTGTAGGTGATCTGAAGGACACGGGCGATGATGATCTAATCATGGGGTCATACAGATGTCTTGTCCCTCTCTCTATTCATCAATTCATCTCCCCTTCTAATATAGATGGATGCTTTGATATTTCCCCGATACTTGCCCTCCCTCTTTTGTACTTAGGAGTTTCACGTCCGATCGGGGAATCGAACCTCGGTCACCCAGGTGAAAGGCATGTATGCCACTGTGCCACCCAACCACCAAACGTCTTTATACTATTAACATTGTATTCAATTGAAATTGCTGTATAAAATTGACAAAAAAAAAAAAAAAAAAACTAATAAAAAAAATAAATTAATTAATTAATAAAGAAATAAATTTGATTCCGACATAACTACATTGTACAACTCTCATCACGAAGGATGTCGTTGGCATTGCAGGAGTTAGATTTTAGGTTCACCTTTGTCACTTCGGTGAAAGCGAGAGTTTGAAAAATAAATAAAACCTATCAGGCCGGTAGATAATAGTACTTATATAGCTACAAAAATACAACATTATAAAGCGGACAACTACTGTAGATGACACAAATGTCAGAACATTCTTTAAATGACCGAGAATTTGACCGTTAGTGTGGATGTTATTTCCTACACAACAGCGCCCTCTAGCGTGAGCATGTGAAATATATGTACTTTTTGTGTGTAAATGATTCCGGACAGGTGAGCGCCAGGGTCTGATTAAACTCAGAGTTGTAGGAGCATGTTTTGCCCAGACGATGAAAAGGCCTTCTCTATCGGTGGTATGCAAATGAATCCTATATCTATTGTTGTCGAGATGACTTTAATGGTGGTCTATACGACAGCTTTATTACATTGACATCCATTGTGCCATCTCGACCATAGATGTCTGTAACCACATTATACTACATAAACCCATCCTTCCTTCCGGTCACCGAATTTAATCAAAGTCCACCTCGGTCCACACCCAAGCCATATTGTTTTGTGTTGTAGTGACATATATTGGAGTTTTGATTGGACGAATAGCCTAAGAGAATCCATTCTTTGTGTAAGGTGCCCTGTTCTGTAAATGCGGTTTAAAATGTTATCTTTATCAAAGCTATAATTGACATACGGATTTTCATATCTGGTTCGGAAGCTTTAGGGATGACCTACTTATTTCACCGCCGACTTTCTTTATTAACAAATTACAATACATGTCTTACGTGTAGTGTATTGTGTAAGTTTACGGCCAATGCACTTCGAGTCGATGACAATTATCAAATCAAAACGAAGTCTATCTGTATTCAATCATACAATCACGGCGCGTTTCTCTATACGGAAGATTAACATACGTAACATTATATAAAATTTATACAGTATACATACGATGTACTTGTTGTACAAACATGTACATAAAAACACATGCTGAATTACACATTAAGGTTATGATAATTTAGTATATTCCTTGGCATAAATTTTGCCATTTTTCCTGTAAAGTTAACATATTGTTATCTACAAAATGTCGATATAAAAACGTGATGATGTTTTTAAAATCCAGATCGCATTTATTTTGGTTGAAGACCTATCAACACTGCAAGGCCAGAAAAGTTTTCATGAATTTGACCAACTTAATAACCTCTTTCAAGTGCGACTTTGCTGAAAAATCATGTCGCAGGCACAATGCCATGACAACTTTTCCTGGTCAGGGACAGAACCCAAAGACTTCCTCGCGGGGGCGAACGTTCAATTAAAGGCCAAAAAGTCTTAAAAATCTACAAAAATAAATTTTCGGATCAAATTACAGAAATTTCAATTTTTTCTATTTTCGTCTTTAAAAGAGTGTATATAGCATTTATTTATGATATCAAACATATCTTGATCAAGAAGAAAGACCTTCAGATCGAGTTACCCGTCCCAACTGTACGTTTGACACCGTCTCTGATATCCAATACTCGATATACATTGTACATTACACGCTGTGTTAACCACGTTCATTGCCGCCTCAATAACACAGCTTCATTAATATTGTATCTCAAAATGTATAAAAATGTCACAAAAAGTCTTACATACATATCCACGGTCTGTATGGTATAAGGAAATCGAACAATGATACTGTTATAATAAGAGAACTATCGGGTACCAAGCTACACTGCGAGCTCTGATGAATCAAATTTTTATATTAACGATACAGTGAAATGCTCCAGGGAGTCGTTAGCGGTTATACAATATACACAATCGATATTCTACACAACTCATTTGTCATCCGTAAACAACATTTTCGGATAAAAAGGTCTAAGTAGCGGAATTCGGACTAACGAGTGGGTATATTAAGTCGTCGCTATGGGTGTTCGGACTAACAAGTGGCTATATTAAGCCATCGGTTTGGGTGTACTGACCAACGATTGGCTATATTGAGTCGTCGTTACACTTAATCGTCGCTATGGGTATTCGGATTGAAGAGTTAGCTATATTAAGTGGTCGCTTTGGGTATTCGAACTAACGAGTGGGTATATTAAGTCGTCGTTACACTAAGTCGTCGCTATGGGTGCTCGGAACTAAGAGTTGGGTATATCAAGTTGTCGTTATGAGTATTCGGCCTAACGAAGAATATGTCGTGTTTCGTCTTCGCTATGGGTGTTCGGACTAACGAGTGGGTACACTAAGTCGTCGCTATGGGTGCTCGGAACTAAGAGTTGGGTATATCAAGTTGTCGTTATGGGTATTCGGCCTAACGAAGAATATGTCGTGTTTCGTCTTCGCTATGGGTGTTCGGACTAACGAGTGGGTACACTAAGTCGTCGCTATGGGTGCTCGGAACTAAGAGTTGGGTATATCAAGTTGTCGTTATGAGTATTCGGCCTAACGAAGAATATGTCGTGTTTCGTCTTCGCTATGGGTGTTCGGACTAACACGTGGGTACACGAAGTCGTCGCTATGGTTGGTCGGACTAACGAGGGACATATTATCGGCCTTATACATCGTATATAGATAAGAATGTCACACGACACAACAGAGTTAAAACTATCAGGGAATAATCTATAAATCTCGTACATTCTTTACAACTAGTGCCAAGTCCTGTTTTCATCAATTACGTCAAGTATCAGTGTAATATAGGGGCCAATTATAACCGTTAACATCAAAACATCAAAGGACTTTAATTAATAAGATCCAAATCGGTCCTGAGTTAACCAATATTCATATTTATATACGTTTATTATTCTGGCGAGCTTAGAAAAAAAAAGCAAAAAAAAAAAAAAAAGCAAAAACAACAAACTCACAAATGCTGCTTGTATTTGCATGTCATCTTGAACATACATAGAAATGAAAGAGATGCAGGTTGGAACTCCTATATATATAGATAGATAAAAATATCAGATAATACAAATGTACCTATCCAAATAAGATATTGAGGTCGAGAGTAAAACTGTTCCGTGATCTTCATCCACTTGTATATTTCACATTTTGTTGATAACCCCCCCCCCCCCCCCCCCCCCCTCCCCAGAAGTCGACATCCGCCGTGAAAATGGCGATAATAGGAACATATTCTTGATTATCGAATTAATTGGGACATGTTAACACTAAAGTTAGGGGAACAGGGACGTTACTGTCTAGAAATGGAAAATTAACAATTGGGGTATTAAAATCATCGCGGCTCATTGTGTTGAAGTCCAGATATTACGATCGCGACCTATGTTATGAACCAACCATGCAGAGACTTTATTTCAAGACCTTTTTTGTGTGTGAAAAGTTACCAAAAAGATTTTTTTTTTTAAATTTCGTTCGCTGTCTGTGTCTTTAGACAAAAATAGTTCCTATTCTTTTATATCAACAATGTGTAGCACTTGAAAAGTCGGACGAGGGGTGACCTTCGATTCACTTTCAATTTTAGCTTAATCCGACTTAAATATCAAATGTTCATAAACTTCAGTAATGTACTTTGGTTTAGAATCCTTAAATATCAACACGTGTTATCCCTTTGTCGTATGGCAATGATTCAAAGATGAGAAAATATACCAAAAGGGTTCGAGCTTGTGGACGATGCATCGACTATGGAACGGAAGTAGATTTCGGCCAGTTAATATTTGATTCTACCAGATGAATAAGGAATTCGTGGTCTCAGATAGCCGGTTATTTTTCATAGTTCAAAATATTTTAATTGCCGTAATAGGAACTTTTGTTATGTAATTTTCAAATCAGTTTCGTCTTGTGTTAAAGCATGACCTATACGTTGGGAAATATATACATGTTGTATAGGCCTACTGCACACAGGATCTTGACACGAAAACCCAACACACGGTCCATATGTATGTACATAATACAAATGCAGATGTATACTGTGTGTCGTGTCAAGTTCCTGTGCTACTCTATATTTTATGAAACGGACATGTTTACATGCCGTATACAGGCGGAGCAGATATAATTCTTATTAATGTATATTTTAATGAACATTTGATACAAAGTTTGTTTACTTAATTTTTTGGCGGGGCAATTGCAGCACGGACTTGAAATATTAGGAAAAAAATGTATTCAAGACACAACCTTAAAGGGACAATTTAGTCAGGCATGCTTTTCATAATTCAAGCAGAATCGATAAAACATATACCCAGACTAAATAATCTGCGGTCAACAGTTATCTGTTACGTAGCCAATGGGGTCAAATTAACGTTGGACGAAAATTACTTGGCAAGGTTAACTGCGCCATTTTCTACATTAGACAAAATGAGTATATTTCCGTTTAGTTATTTATAAGCATATCTATACAATACAGAAGTGGTTAATTGTGAACATGTGACGTAATTTGTGAATCAAAATGAACTTTTTTTCGTCGAGAACAATGACAACTTGTCGTATGTATAAGCCTAACTGGTTTTGTTTCATACAATACCGTCCATATATGACATACACCTTAATATTAAATGTATATACTGTTCTGACTATCAACTCCAGTAATATATTTTAATAATGAATATCTTTAAATTATTTTCAAAGGTTAATATGATATTACGTCTAATGTCTTTGTAGATATATTTCGGAAGAAACTGATTGAAAACATAAATATTCTGATGGCATCCATTGTGATCGCGTTTTTAGCTTATACAATTCATTAAAATTAAAATTATTAATTATGTAAACAGGACACAATATTGCTTAATCATAATTGACGCGTAAAATAAGTTTGTCTTATGTTTGTGTCATTAAAGAAATTGTACAGAACTGCATGACGTCACTAGTCTCCTTCATTAGTCAGTGCTTGGCTAGATTGGCAGTTTAAAGAATTGGCACTTTATGTCTGTAAAAGTGGCAATATCCACATATCTACAGTAGATCAATCGAAAAAAAATCATTTAAAAAATAAGTACTCCATACGAGGAAACAATCTTTAATCAAGTAAGTAATTAAGCTATCGCAATTCTTATTTTCATTAAAGATGTCTCCGTTTTCTCAATAATTATGTCTTCATGTCCACGTGAAATTTATGTTCATGTCCTCGAGAAATGACATTGTGTCTACTTGTCAAAGTTTATTTTGTCTGTGTGTCTTCGGTTAAAATGTCTACATATCTATGTCGTGTGTCTACATAACTAAGTGACGTGTGTCTACATGTCTACATAACTAAGTGACGTGTGTCTACATGTCTATATAACTAAGTGACATGTGTCTACATGTCTATATAACTAAGTGACATGTGTCTACATGTCTACATAACTAAGTGACGTGTGTCTACATGTCTATATAACTAAGTGACATGTGTCTACATGTCTAAATAACTAAGTAACGTGTGTCTACATGTCTAAATAACTAAGTGACATGTGTCTACATGTCTACATAACTAAGTGACATGTGTCTACATGTCTAAATAACTAAGTGACGTGTGTCTACATGCTTATCTAAGTGACGTGTGTCTTTATGTCTACATAACTAAGTGACGTGTGTCTACATAAATAAGTGACATGTGTCTACATGTCTTCATAACTAAGTGACATGTGTCTACATAACTAAGTGACGTGTGTCTACATAAATAAGTGACATGTGTCTACATGTTCTACATAACTAAGTGACATGTGTCTACATAACTAAGTGACGTGTGTCTACATAACTAAGTGACATGTGTCTACATAACTAAGTGACGTGTGTCTACATAACTAAGTGACATGTGTCTACATAACTAAGTGACGTATATATACATGTCTACATAACTAAGTGACGTGTTTCTACATGTCTAAATAACTAAGTGACGTGTGTCTGCATAACTAAGTGACATGTGTCTGTATGTCTACATAACTTAGTGACGTGTGTCTACATAACTAAGTGACGTGTATCTACATAACTAAGTGACGTGTGTCTATATGTCTACATAACGAAGTGACGTGCATGTTAATGTCTACATAACTAAGTGACATGTGTCTACATGTCTACATAACTAAATGACGTGTGTCTACACGTCTTTATTACTAAGTGACGTGTGTCTACATGTCTACATAACTAAGTGACGTGTGTCTACATGTCTATATAACTAAGTGACGTGTGTCTGCATAACTAAGTGACGTGTGTCTACATGTCTACATAACTAAGTGACGTGTGTCTACATGTCTACATAACTAAATGACGTGTGTCTACATAACGAAGTGACGTGCATGTTAATGTCTACATAACTAAGTGACATGTGTCTACATGTCTACATAACTAAATGACGTGTGTCTACACGTCTTTATTACTAAGTGACGTGTGTCTACATGTCTACATAACTAAGTGACGTGTGTCTACATGTCTATATAACTAAGTGACGTGTGTCTGCATAACTAAGTGACGTGTGTCTACATGTCTACATAACTAAGTGACGTGTGTCTACATGTCTACATAACTAAATGACGTGTGTCTGCATAACTAAGTGACGTGTACCTATATATCTACATAACTAAGTGACGTGTGTCTACATGTCTACATAACTAATTGACATGTGTCTACACGTCTTTATTACTAAGTGACGTGTGTCTACATGTCTACATAACTAAGTGACGTGTGTCTACATAACTAAGTGACGTGTACCTATATATCTACATAACTAAGTGACGTGTGTCTTTATGTATATATAACTAAGTGACATGTGTCTACATGTCTACATAACGAAGTCGTGTGTGTCTACATGTCTACGTGACAATTGATAGGTACTTTATATGTTGTTTCCTATATTTTTGTTACACCTTTTCTGTTAAATTTTTACTAATATATGTTAGGTTACCCTCACCGCTTCTGTAACTTTTATGGAGTTCTATCAAACAATTTTACCAGTGTTCCAGTAACGTTTTGGCTTGGCGTCTTAATTTTCGGTTTTACCAACGCTTCTATAACTATTTTGGAGTGTAAATGAGCTATTTTGTTGCAACCTTATTTTTTCACTGCTGTTACAGGTCAACCAGGGGAGGGGTTAGTGTGTGATGATAAAGGATGTCCGGGACACAGTAGACCGACATGGAATGGCAGCGAATCTGCTAGTCTTTCTTCTCATCGTATCGTGTGAGTATGACTCCCCAAAGAACAGGTCCTAACTTATTACTGGACAATATTAAGAGAAGACGTGATTTGAATTTTGATAATATAAGGCTTGGACATTCCGAAATTAAACTACATACATACATCAGAATGATAAAACAAATCATGTATACCCTCCAATCTTTTTACGCTCAATCGTGAACTAACCCTGGTCTCATTAGATTAAATTTTCCCATGTGAAAACTCGAAGGAACCTTCCTTGAATTCTACAATGCTTTCCCGTGGAAATTTTTAAGCTGAAGAAGTTAAATTAGGAAATATTGATGAAACTGTACCTTGACGTGGGAGGTATGAATTACAGTATAAGATGGCCACGACATAGTTCAACCATAGCAATGTTACGGTCGCAAATGTATATCATAATGTGTCTATAGACTAAAATAGCTTTAAAACTGATAATGATGTTTCTGTTTTCCAGATAATGCGAAACTAACAGTTGGTACAACCACTTCCGGTGCAGCTTCCATTACTCCACAAAATGGTACGACTTCCTTTCCAGGTAGTGGAACGACGGAAACAGGCCTCTCCACAGGACAGGCCCCCGCCAACGTCACAAATGTTCCAGACACGTCACCATCTTCATTAATATCGTCGTCATCATCATCATCATCAACAACATCATCAACATCTTTAATGTCATCTTCTTCATCAACTACCTCAACGTTAACAAGTAAGTGGTGTTATTGTGTACGAAGGGACGTAACTCTCATACACTGGAGAGAAAATCACATTTTTAGTATTTTTGTTTTAGTGAAAAATATTATATTATGTAAAACTTTCAAACATACGTAATACATTTCATTTCATAATCATGATTAGAGATGCAAAAAAAAAAAAAAAAAAAAATGCCAATAGGGATTTATAGCAATGATGATGTATTTAAAAACAAACAAAGTATATCTTAAAGTATAATGTTACCGCATTCTAATGGTGGTGTTCTTGAAGAATTTTTTTGTTTTTGTTTTTGTTTTTGTTTTTATCTTTTTGTGAGTTTGTAGGTACGAAAGGAGTCATTTATTAAATACTTGATAATGTTATGTTATAACAATTATATTTAACTTATAATAGACAATT